>NW_027361751.1:9587500-10807500 GCF_039654945.1 Dendrobates tinctorius | reverse complement strand
AGCGTTTTTAAACGCTCAGAAAACCGGACTCCTTCCCAGAAACCGCGCATTTTATTTCAGCGCATTTTTTTGCACAATTTTTGCACAAAAACCACGTGTTTTTGATGCGTTTTTTCTGCGCTTTTTCTGCACGGTTTCTGGGAACATTAGAAATGGCTAAAAACGCTCAGCTATGCGGAAAATAATGAGCATGCTCCATTTTTAGCCGCTAAGCGTTTTCTGAGCGTTTAAATACGCATGCATTGGCACAAAAAGCCAAAAATGCATTAAATTTAGTGGGAAGCTTCTTTTAAGCGTTTCTGCAGCGTCTGATCTGGCTCAATCGCTGTGAAAACGCTTACAAAAACGCAACGTGGGCACACACCCTAACAACTAGGGGACGCAGTGGTTAAAAAAGGAAAATAAGAGCTAAGTAAGCCCTGAAAAAAAAAGGTATTGCTCACTGTGGAAATCTACAAGTCGTGATGACGGTAATATTACATGGGCATTTGTCATAGAAATTGGAAATAGGCGACGAGGAAGAAATAGATGCGGAGGGGACTCAATAATATGTCATTCATGGTAATGGTAAGCCTGATAAATCTGCTCTCATCTGTCCACAAAGATATATATATATAAGCAATATATTTAGGATGTGTTTACAAGTTGCGTATTTACAGCTGATCTTCCATGTAACTGTGAATGCAGAAATTCCACTCTGCATGGCCATGTTCACATGTTGCGTTTTTGCTGCGTTTTTTTTTTCCTGCAGGCAGAACCTGCTCTCTTTGGCGGTAAAGAAGTTGCTTATAGGATTCGGTCAGTGTCAGATATTGGTTGCAGCTTTCATAAGTTTTTCTCTTATGAAAAAAAAAATACTGATGGAGGTTTCTCAAGCTTCTATCATGAAAAACATCCTGTAACAGTGTATGTCATTGTGGCCCCCATCCTGTAAGGCTATGTGCACACGTGCAGATTTCTCGCGGTATTTTCCGCGGCAATTCCGCAACTCCCTGCCGCGGGAAATGCGCGAGAAATCCGCATGAGTAATTCCTGTGGAATTCCCGCGAAAAACTAGCGTTTTGAAAGCGTAATTAGCTTGCAGAATACTAGCATTTGCCAAGCGATCTGTAGCATCGCTTGGAAAACTGATTGACAGGTTGGTCACACTCGTCAAACAGTGTTTGACGAGTGTGACCAACTTTTTACTATTGAGGCTGCCTATGCAGGTGAGAATATCACAATTTTTTATTTTAATTCTTTTTTTAACAGGGATATGGTACCCCGGGCCTGGAGGACTGTCTCCTCTCCTCCAGACCCTGCGTACCCTCTGCACATTTTCCGCTTACTTTGCGCATGGTGTGGATAGCTGCATGCGGAAAGTAAGCGGATCAATGCATTCGTGTGGGTGCGGAATGGCCGCGATTCCGCAAAAAGAATGACCATGCTGCGTATTTTTCCGCGATGGGATTCCGCCACGGAAAAATAAGCAGCATTAGCACAGCATGTGCGGAATGCTATTGAATTCAATGGGTTGCGGATTTTTAGCGTTTATGCGGCGAAAAAACGCAGCAAAAACGCTAAAAACTGCAACATGTGCACATAGACTAATACTGTCTTCTGTCCTGGGCTCTATCCTATAGTAACAGCTTCTATCTTATAGAATTACCTCCAGTCCTGTAACAATGTCCTCCATCCTGGCCCCCATCCTGTAATAATGTCCCCTGTTCTGGATCCCATCCAGTAATAGTGGCCGCCATCCTGTAATAATGTCATCTATTTTGGCTCTTATTCTGCAATAACGAACTATGTCCTGATGCTCGTCCTGTAATAATGTCCCCTATCTTGGCCCTTATCATGTAAAAATGTACCGTACTCCATTATGTAATAATTTCCTGTGTTTTGGCCTTTATCCTGTAATAATGACTCCCATCCTGTTATAATGTCCCCCACACTGGCCCCATCCTGTTATAATTTCCTCCATACTGGCCTCATCCTGTAATAAATGATGTCCGCTGCCAGCCTCTGATTGGCTGTTGGCATGTTTAGCGATTGCAGTGCAGAAAGTCGTTGGCTCTGTGCGCTGCATTACATTTCAGCTGAATGTGTATTTGAGACACACATTCAACTTAAAACGGCACTGTCGTCGACTCGCCAGCAAAACCCTCTCCTCCCTGTGCTTTGCTATCGATAGTCCTCCGCTACACTGCAAGACTCAGAATGCTGCCTGGGGGGTTGAATGGCCAACATGTTTGAGACTCCAGTTATAGGGCAACACTGGTATGGAGCTGCACTGTGTAAAATAGTTGTCAGCAACTGAACAACTGCAGTTTGGGAGCTCAATTACAATAAAAACAATGAATACTTACCTTCCACAGAGGCACCACTCCAGCCAGTGGCGTAACTAGAGCCTGATGTCTGATAGGAATCGGTGCAAGATTTGGACCAGTGCCTCACCATCCTAATTATATATATGGTCCTCAGTCCTCCATCCTGGTATGTCTTTCATCCTGGTATATGCCAGGGCTATGATTCAAAACTCGCCAGCAAGTCCAGCTCATAATGGCTTAAGAAAATCAAAATTAAGACTTTGGAGTGGCCTAGTCAAAGAACTGACCTTAATCCGATTGAGATGCTGTGGCGTCAGCTTAAAAAGGCATTTCATGCTTGGAAACCCTCCAATGTAGCTGAATTACAACAATTTTGAAAGATGAGTGGGCCAAAATTTCTCCAGAGCGTTATAAAAGACTCCTTGGTAGTTATCACAAATGCTTGATTGCAGTTGTTGCTGCTAAGGGTGGCCCAATCAGTTATTAAGTTTAGGGGCAATCACTTTTTTCAGAAAGGGCCCTGTAGGTTTGGATTTCTTTTTCCCTTAATAATGAAGACCTTCATTTAAAAACTGCATTTTGTGTTTACTTGTGTTATCTTTGTCTAATATTTAAATCTGGTTGGTGATTTGGAATATTTAAGTGTGACAAACGTGCAAAAGAATAGGAAACTAGGAAGGGGGCAAATACTTTTTCACACAACTGTACATACACTCACTGGCCACTTTATTAGGTACACCATGCTAGTAACGGGTTGGACCCCCTTTTGCCTTCAGAACTGCCTCAATTCTTCGTGGCAGAGATTCAACAAGGTGCTGGAAGCATTCCTCAGAGATTTTGGACCATATTGACATGATGGCATCACACAGTTGGCGCAGATTTGTCGGCTGCACATCCCTGATGCGAATCTCCCGTTCCACCACATCCCAAAGATGCTCTATTGGATTGAGATCTGGTGACTGAGGAGGCCATTTGAGTACAGTGAACTCATTGTCATGTTCAAGAAACCAATCTGAGATGATTCGAGCTTTATGACATGGCGCATTATCCTGCTGAAAGTAGCCATCAGATGCCTGTTCTTAGCTGAGAGGAGTGGTACCCAGTGTGGTCTTCTGCTGCTGTAGCCCATCTGCCTCAAAGTTCGACGCACTGTGCGTTCAGAGATGCTCTTCTGCCTACCTTGGTTGTAACGGGTGGCAATTTGAGTCACTGTTGCCTTTCTATCAGCTCGAACCAGTATGCCCATTCTCCTCTGACCTCTGGCATCAACAAGGCATTTCCGGCCACAGAACTGCCGCTCACTGGATTTTTTTTCTTTTTCGGACCATTCTCTGTAAACCCTAGAGATGGTTGTGCGTGAAAATCCCAGTAGATCAGCAGTTTCTGAAATACTCAGACCAGCCCTTCTGGCACCAACAATCATGCCACGTTCAAAGGCACTCAAATCACCTTTCTTCCCCATACTGATGCTCGGTTTGAACTGCAGGAGATTGTCTTGACCATGTCTACATGCCTAAATGCACTGAGTTGCCGCCATGTGATTGGCTGATTAGAAATTAAGTCTTAACACACAGTTGGACAGGTGTACCTAATAAAGTGGCCAGTGAGTGTATATGCCCCTCATCCTGGCCCCATTCTGGTATATATATCCACTATCTTGGTATTTGTCCCTCATCCTGATATACATATCTCCATCCTGCTATATGTCCCTTATACTGGGCCCCATCCTGGTATACATATCCCCCATTATGGTAATATGTCCTTCATTCTGCCGCTGTTCTTTAATGTAAAGAAAAAAATATACCATTACCATTACACTCACCAGGGGCGAACACAGAAGTTATGGGACCCCATAACAGAAGTATAAAGAACTTCGCATAGTCCTCCATACAGTGTAATTCACAGCCCATAGTCATCCCTAAAGTATAATGCATCCCCCATATTCCTTCATATAGTATAATGCACCCTCATAGTACTCCATACAGTATAATGTGCCCCACATAGTCCCTCAGTATAATACACACCCCATAGTCATCCATGTAGTATATAGCACAACACGTAGTCATCTATGTATATAATGCACAGCATGTAGTCATCCATGTAGAATAATGCACAGCCCATAGTCACACATGTAGTATAATGCACAGCCCATAGTCACACATGTAGTATAATGCACAACCTGTAGTCACACATATAGTATAATGCACAACCCGTAGTCACACATGTAGTATAATGCACAACCCGTAGTCACACATGTAGTTTAATGCACAGCCCTTCATCCATAAAGTATAATGCACAGTCCATAGCCCTTCATACAATATAATGCACATCCTATTGTTGTCCATGTAGTATAATACACAGCCCATAGTCATGCATGTAGTATGATGCACACATGTAGTCATCCATGTAGTATAATGCATAGCTCATAGCCCTTCATATCGTATAATGTACAGACCATAGTCATCCATGTAATATAATGCACAACACGTAGTCATCCATGTAGTATAATGCACAGCATGTAGTCATCCATGTAGTATAATGCACAGCACGTACTCTTCCATGTAGAATAATGCACAGCCCATAGTCATACATATAGTATAAATCATAGCCCATAGTCACACATGTAGTTTAATGCACTGCCCATAGCCCTTCATACAATATAAAGTACAGACCATAGTCATCCATGTTGTATAATGCACAGCACGTAGTCATCCATGTAGTATAATGCATAGCCCTTCATATAATATAATGTACAGACCATTGTCATCCATGTAGTACAATGCATAGCCCATAGCCCTTCATATAGTATAATGGACAGACCATTGTCAACCATGTAGTATAATGCACAGCCCATAGCACTTCATACAGTATAATGCACAGTCCATTGTCGTCCATGTAGTATAATGCACAGCCCATAGTCCTCGATATAGTATAATGCATAGCTCATAATCATCCATGTAGTAGTATAACCACCGTGTACTCACTGGTTTAAAAATAAATAAATCTCTTCCCTCCGCTCCCCTGCCATGCGGAGTCCTCTAAAAGCCGGCAACTGACTTCAGGGTACAAACTACGGAAGTTCATGCTGTCACTGCCATGAGCCCCCAGTCACGTGCACGCCGACATCAGCTACTGGCTTCTGATTGTGCGGCAGCATGTATTGCCACGCACGAACTCGATGAGTCTGTGAGCTGCAATATAATTCAGCTGAAGTATTTGTTGGCGTCAGTGGGCCCCTCAACTGCTAGGCCCGATTGCAGCTGCGATCGCAGGCGTTGCATCCCTGGTTCCATTGGTATTGGCTTTTCCAAAAGAATGACTTGTTGTGTCACATGCTAGCTGCAGCCAATGAATAACTGCTCATCAGCTGCAGGCTTTCCTATTTCAGCAGAGCCCTGATGCAATATTGATCACCTGCAGCAAAAAAGCGGCTTCTCAATGGCTGCAGCCAGCACGAAACTCAATACACATCTCTCTCTAGGAAACATCGGTAGAACAACGGCGCTGCAGGAGGTAAGTAAACATTGTTTTCATTTTAATTGGGCTCCTGAAGATTAACCCCTTCACCCCCAAGGGTGGTTTGCACGTTCATGACCAGGCCAATTTTTACAATTCTGACCACTGTACCTTTATGAGGTCATAACTCTGGAACGCTTCCATGGATCCCGGTGATTCTGACATTGTTTTCTCGTGACATATTGTACTTCATGATAGTGGTAAAATTTCATTCAAATAACTTGCGTTTATTTGTGGGAAAAACAGAAATTTGGCGAAAATTTTGAAAATTTCGCAATTTTCCAACTTTGAATTTTTATGCCCTTAAATCACAGAGATATGGCACACAAAAAACTTGATAACTAACATTTCCCACATGTTTACTTTACATCAGCACAATTTTGGAACCAAAATTTTTTTCTGTTAGGAAGTTATAAGGGTTAAAAGTTGACCAGCGATTTCTCATTTTTACAACACCATTTTATTTTTAGGACCACATCACATTTGAGGTCACTTTGAGGGGTCTATATGATAGAAAATACCCAAAAGTGACACCATTCTAAAAACTGCACCCCTTAAGGTGCTCAAAACCACATTCAAGAAGTTTATTAACCCTTTAGGTGCATCACAGGAATTTTTTTGAATATTTAAAAAAAAATGAACATCTAACTTTTTTTCACAAAAAAAATACTTCAGGTTCAATTTTTTTTATTTTACCAAGGGTAACAGGAGAAATTGGACTGCAAAAGTTATTGTGCAATTTGTCCTGAGTACGCTGATACCTGATATGTGGGGGGGAACGACTGTTTCGGCGCATGGCAGAGCTCAGAATGGAAGGAGCACTGTTTGACTTTTTCAATGCAAAATTGGCTGGAATTCAGATCGGACGCCATGTCACGTTTGGAGAGTCCCTGATGTACCTAAACAGTGGAAACCCCCTACAAGTGACCCAATTTTGGAAACTAGACCCCCCAAGGAACTTATCTAGATATGTGGTGAGAACTTTGAACCCACAAGGGCTTTACAGAAGTTTATAACGTACAGCGGTACAATTAAAAAAACATATTTTTTCCACAAAAATGATCTTTTCACCCCAATTTTTATTTTCCCAAGGGTAACAGGACCCTAAAAGTTATTGTGCAATTTGTCCTGAGTACGCTGATACCCCACATGTGGGGGTAAACCACTATTTGGGCGCATGGCCGAGCTCGGAAGGGAAGCAGCGCCATTTGACGTTTTTGGCTGGAATTGAGATCGGACATCATGTCGCGATTGGAAAACCCCTGATGTACCAAAACAGTGGAAACCCCCCAAAAATGACACCATTTTGGAAACTAGACCCCCTAAGGAACTTATCTAGATGTGTGGTGAGAACTTTGAACCCCCCAGTGCTTCACAGAAGTTTATAACGCCCGGGCGTGAAAATAAAAAATTCGTATTTTTTCCACAAACATGATCTTTTAGTCACCATTTTTTTATTTTCCCAAGGGTACCAGGAGAAATTGGACCCCAAAAGTTGTTGTCCAATTTGTCCTGAGTATTCTGATACCCCATATGTGGGAGAAAACTACTGTATGGACACACGTCGGGGCTCGGAAGGGAAGTAGTGACGTTTTGGAATGCAGACTTTGATGGAATGGTCTGCGGGTGTCATGTTGCCTTTGGAGAGCCCCTAATGTACCTAAACAGTGGAAACCCCCCACAAATGACCCATTTTGAAAACTAGACCCCCTAAGGAACTTATCTAGATGTGTGGTGAGCACTTTGAACCCCCAAAGGCTTCACAGAAGTTTATAATGCCAGGGCATGAAAATAAAAAAATCGTATTTTTTCCACAAACATGATCAATTAGTCCCCAATTTTTTTATTTTCCCAAGGGTAACAGGAGAAATTGAACCCCAAAAGTTGTTGTCCAATTTGTCCTGAGTACGCTGACACCCCATATGTGGGAGAAAACTACTGTATGGACACACGTCGGGGCTCGGAAGGGAAGTAGTGACGTTTTGGAATGCAGACTTTGAGGGAATGTTCTGCGGGTGTCATGTTGCCTTTGGAGAGCTCCTAATGTACCTAAACAGTGGAAACCCCCCACAAATGACCCCATTTTGGAAAAGAGATCCCCTAAGGAACTTATCTAGATGTGTTGTGAGCACTTTGAACCCCCAAGGGCTTCACAGAAGTTTATAATGCCCGGGCATGAAAATAAAAAAATCGTATTTTTTCCACAAACATGATCAATTAGTTCCCAATTTTTTTTATTTTCCCAAGGGTAACAGGAGAAATTGGACCCCAAAAGTTGTTGTCCAATTTGTCATGAGTAGGCTGATACATGTGGGGGTAAAACACTGTTTGGGCGCATGGCAGAGCTTGGAAGGGAAGGAGCACCATTTGACTTTTTCAACTCAGAATTGGCTGGAATTGAGATCAGACGCCATGTTGCATTTGGAGAGCCCATGATGTGCCCAAACAGTGGAAACCCCCAATTCTAACTCCAACCCGAACCCCAACACACCCCTAACCCTAATCTCAGCCCTAACCCTAACCCTAGCCCTAACCCTAACCCTAGCCCTAACCCTAACCCTAGCCCTAACCCTACCCTAACCCTAGCCCTAACCCTAACCCTAATGGGAAAATGGAAATAAATACATTTTTTTATTTTATTATTTTTCCCTAACTAAGGGGGTGGTAACGGGGGGTTTGATTTACTATTTATGGCGGTTTTTATGTTTGGCGGCTGTCACACGCTAAAAGACGCTTTTTATTGTAAAAATAGTTTTTGCATCACCACATATTGAGAGCTCTAATTTTTCCGTATTTTGACCCACCGAGTCATGTGAGGTCTTATTTTTTGCGGGACGAGTTGATGTTTTTATTGGTACCATTTTCGGGCACGTGACATTTTTTGATAACTTTTTATTCCGATTTTTGGGACGCAGAATGAACAAAAACCAGCGCTTCATGAATTTCTTTTGGGGGGGTGCGTTTACACCGTTCCGCGTGCGATAAAATTGATAAAGCAGTTTTATTCTTCGGGTCAGTACACTTACAGAGATCCGTTTTTTTATGTTTTGTCGGTTTTATGCAATGAAAACTATTTTATATAAAAAATAATTATTTTTGCATCGCTTTATTCTGCGAGCTATAACTTTTTTATTTTTTCGCTGATGATGCTGTGTGGCGGCTCGTTTTTTGCGGGACAAGATGACGTTTTCAGCGGTACCATGGATATTTATATGCGTCTTTTTGATCGCGCGTTAATTTATTTTAACATTTTTTTTTTATTTATTTTTTTACTTTATTAAATAGTCCCAGGTGGGACATCACTGTCCTGTGACAGATCGCTGATCTGTCACATCACAGATCACTGTGACAGATCAGCAATCTGTCACAGGCACTGCAGAAGGCTTCCTCATGCCTGCGCTTTGCAGGCACTGAGGAAGCCAGCTTCCTGCAGGTCCCCGAAGGCCCCCGTCGCCATCTTGGATTCGGGGGCCTGCAGGAAAGGAGCCCCCCGCAGCAGCGCTGCGCTGCACATTGCGCTGCCGTGGGGGGCTCAGGGAAGCAAGGAGGGAGCCCCCTCCCTGCCGATGCTTCCCTTTAACCCCCGGTACACCGCGATCATGTTTGATCGTGGTGTGCAAGGGGTTAACGTGTCGGGGGCGGTCCGTGACCACCCCTGACACATTGTGCCGGGTGTCAGCTGTGATAATCAGCTGACAACCGGCCGCGATCAGCGGCGCTCACCACGTGGGCGCCGCTGATCGCGGTAGACGTACTATCCCGTCCATGGGCATAGGGGCCCGGGTCCCATGGACGGGATAGTACATCTCATGTCAGAAAGGGGTTAAAGGGAATCTGTCACCCCTTTTTTTGACTATGAGCTGCCGGCACCGACATCAGGGGCTTATCTACAGCATTCTGTAATGCTGTAGATAAGCCCCCGATGTAACCTGAAAGATAAGAAAAACAAGTTAGATTATACTCACTCGGGGGGCGGTCCGGTCCGATGGGTGTCGCGGTCCGGTGCCTCCCTTCTTCATACGATGCCGTCCTCTTCTTTGCTGTTTGTCGTGGCTCTGGCGCAGGCGCACTGCTCTGCCCTGTTGGTCCGGCGCCTGCGCACTGCAGTATGTTTTTCTTATCTTTCAGGTTACATCGGGGGCTTATCTACAGCATTACAGAATGCTGTAGATAAGCCCCTGATGTCGGTGCCGGCAGCTCATAGTCGAAGAAAGGGGTGACAGAGTCCCTTTAAGCTGAGCTTGTCCAGTAGTAGACAGCCTTTTTATGAGCATTGATTCTCCTTTAGAGCTTGTTCATACTACCGTATTTTCTGTCTGTGAAAAAAACACTCAGAATAATTTTATTCAATGGGGCAGTGACCGAATCTTCGTGTGAAAAAAATTACAGCGTGCAGTAGTTTATTCCATAAATCAGATGAGACTCAGCCATTCAAGTCTATGGGTGTGCCAAAAAAAATCTGCCATATGGAGCTAGAGTATAGCTGTCATGATCCAGACCGGGTTTTGAGTCCTGTCTGCCCCGTTTTCATGTCTGGTCAAGTCATGGGTTAACTTTGCCTTGCCTCATTTTGTTTTCAGGTTGGCTATTTCTCCCCACTGCATCCTGCAGGCGATGTCAGTTATATTTTCTGCCTACGGCGTGTGTATCTGACTCAGGTAGTACCCTGATTTGTCCTGCTGTGCTTACTGACTTTGCCCGTGTCTGTTCCTTCCTCTCTGCTGGTCCCGTGTTAGTGTTTCCATTTGTTTTTGGATTTCCCGGTCTTTGACTCGGCTTTGGCTCTGACATGACATTGTCTCTGGCTTCTGGTACTTCTGCTTTGGACTGCTATTGACACTCTGGCGCTCCGTTGACTTTGTGCTTGTTTTTTCCCATTGTACTGCGTGACGGTCTAGGTTTTGACTCGGCTTGTTTGACTACTCTGCTGCCACCTGGTGCTAGCCTCACTGCAGCGCTGCAGGTCTGCTCTTGCAGATGTGCTGTCCTCTTTCCACTCTATTGCCATCTAGTGGAGCTTGCAGCTACCTGCATAGCTGCACCGTGACAAAAACATCGTTTTTTTACGGATACAATGCAATTCTATAACAAAGAAATCTGAAATGGTCCTGTAAATGATTATAACTGATGCTGTAAAAAAATCTGATTATTCACGGATGACAAGTGAGAAAAATAACATCCCAATTTTCTGAATCTCAGACCTATTTTTTTTTTTTTTTTACTTGTTTGTGTGACCTACTCTTATCCTAAGAACTGGTGGGAGACAGTTTGACCCACCAACTATAAATGCCATATTCTCAAGAGTCCTGCATTCATGTGTGATCAT
Source organism: Dendrobates tinctorius (assembly GCF_039654945.1). Classification (NCBI taxonomy): domain Eukaryota; kingdom Metazoa; phylum Chordata; class Amphibia; order Anura; family Dendrobatidae; genus Dendrobates; species Dendrobates tinctorius. The sequence continues at coordinate 10,796,349 of NW_027361751.1, read as the reverse complement.
ATGTGATAGATAAATTTAGATCTGCTATTTAAAGAAACTAAAATACATTTTATTACATATCTTCTAAGAGGCCTAGTGGTTAGTAAAGTATGTTGTTTGACCCAAAATTACATACCTGTTTCTAGCCTCAATCCCAAGTCCTTCTTTTTCTATGTCACAACTTCTATGGTGGTCATCAAAATCTAGAATTGCACATCATATATTTAAACTACCACATGTGCATGCAGGCATTGTTTTGCCTAAACAATTTCAGTAGGCGATACATCTTCAGTGGATAATTGATTGCTAAAAAATACAACTAGACCATAAATCTTGGGTCTTAGCATAGGAAAAGCTTGTGCCCTTGCTTTGAGACAACTTATCTTTGCAACTCAAAAAAAAGACTTCTTAATTTTGAGAACTTCCAACCACTCACAACTGTATATACCTGCTATATATGACTCAGGAGCAAACAGTTCATAAAAGAGATGATGGGTTATTCGCAATCTCAACGCGTTTTGAAGTACAAGACTTCTTCCTCAGGAGATATCTGCTGTGGAATTAATGGCACATCTACTGTACAGTGGTGCTTAAAAGTATGTAATCCCTTCAGAATTTTCCATATTTTTGCATAAATTAAACCTTCTACTAAGTCAGATTTTAACGCAAGTCCTAAAAGCAGATAAACATGACCAAATCAATAAAATTACCGTATTTTTCGGATTATAAGATGCACGTCTTCCCCCCCAAATTTTGGGCAAAAATGGGGGTGCGACTTATAATGTGTATATGTGGCGCCCCTGAGGCTTCAGTTGCCACAGAGGTACTGCACCTTCTCCTAAGGTGTAGTGCCCCACCATCCAGGTAAGGTGGAAACTCCTGACCACGCTCCACACCTGCATTCCACACACAGGACAGTTCAGTGGGGCCACCTAACAGCTTTAGGCTGGGGGTTAGCAGAGCACCCCTCGTGGAACCCTGCTTCGTAACACGAGATGTGCTGGGAGGCGGGTGGAGTTAGATGATATAAAAGAGTGAGAGTTAGTGGGTTGGTTGGTTGGTGGTTAGTTAGAGAAGAGAGAAGATGGGTGTCTGAAGGACGTGCTGCAGCAGGTCCCAGTGATCTGGGCTGCTGGCACGAGAAAGACAAGAGAAAGAGACTGATAAAATTGATAACCTAACCTTCCATAAGAAAGATAGAACAGATCGGAACGAAGGAGAATAGAAGGACGGTGGGAAGCTGGTTGAAGAAAGATAGAGAACCCTTCCAGTCCAGAGAGCGCAAAGGCCGGGGCCCGGTCCCCGAGGTTGATTGGATCTTTATGTCCGGCAACAGACACCGGAGGAGTAGTGAGCCACTAACGCCTTGCTCCCATCATAGACTTGGGACACAACAGCAACTGAATAGAGAGCCGGGACGCAGTGAGGAGTCCCCGAAGCAGGCTACAGCTGTCTGTCATACAAATAAAGACTAGGAACACCTAGAGAGAGGCATTCCAGGGTAACTAAGTACTGGAGTGCTTCGCACCTAAAGGCGCATTGGAGGATTCGTTCAGAAAGGTACATGTTGGCGGAGTGTGGAAGGGAGAATCCTATCCTGCCTGGAGGTTGGCTGGAGCCCTGACCTGGAGAACACAGTACGGAGGCAGGCAGTTGTGTGAACTGCAAACAGTGAGTAAAGCTTTGGAACCGCATAGTCTGGTGCCCTCCAGTTATTCCCGCACCGCTACGCCTGGGTAACAACATCTATACCATTCTGCGCTTCTCCTCATCCATTGCACCTACACTGCCCTGGGACTACAGCTCCACCTGTGGGGAGCTACACCATCTTTGCTGCACCACACCATCAGTCCCAGCGGATCTGCATGCAGCGTTGGCTCAACATCTTACTTGCCAAACACCACGGGTGGCGTCACAAACTTTCTAAATAAACTATTATACAATTAACATCACCGCCATCGATATTGGGCGCCCAGGGCCACGGACCGGGTCACCGCTGCTGTGACACATTCCCGCCTTGACACCGGCCCGGTACCGAGTACCCTGCTGCCCTGGGTGTGTGAGGGTGACCCATATATACGGCGGTGCTGCCCACTGCTCCGGTTTATTTATATCTTTTTGAATCCTCTCTCTCTCTTCTCTAGTATTAGCTATCCTAGCTTTGTGTCATCAGCAAATGTAATTTTTAAATTTTGAGTTTACCCTCAATTCCTTCATCTAAATCATTGATAAAGATATTGAACAATACAGGGCCCAGGACAGAGCCCTGTGGTACCCCACTTGAGACATTCTTCCAACTGGATGTGCAGCTATTTACTACCATTCTTTGGGTCCGATCACTAAGCCAGTTATGAATCCACCTAACAGTTGCTTTGTCCATTCCATACTTAGCCATTTTTTCAATAAGGATTGTGTGAGATACTTTGTCAAATGCTTTGCTGAAGTCAAGATATACTATATCTACAGCATTTCCCTGATCTACCCAATCAGTGATTCTGTCATAGAAGGAAATTAAGTTAGTCTGACATGACTTATTAGTTACAAACGCATGCTGACTCTGTTTAATCACTTAATTCTTGTCCAGGTAGTTACATACATGTTGTTTAATAATTTGTTCAAAGATCTTTCCTGGTATAGAAGTCAATCTCACCGGCCTATAGTTCCCTAGGTCCACCTTCTTCCCCTTTTCCCCTTTTTGAAGACAGGAGCAACATTTACTCTTCTCCAGTCTCCTGGGACTTCTCCTGTTCTCCAAGAATTTTCAAAGATTATGGAGAGGGGTTCAAAAATTTCTTCTGCTATCTCCTTCAGAAGTCTGGGGTGTAATTCATCTGGACCTGCAGACTTGAATTCATTTAGGTTAGCTAAGTGTTTCCTCACTAACTTTCTGTTTATAGATATCCTGGATTCTTCTATTCCCTTAATAGGTGTTAGGAGTGGCGGAAGACACTAAATAAAAAATAAAGTGCCTTCGCCACCCGGGGTCCACCGTGCGGTGGATGGAAAAACCGCTGCTTGAGAGGCAGAGCACTAAGGCGGTAATGTGCACAAGGGTTAAACGACACCCAGTGCACAAAAGCAAGCTCTGTTATACTCACAGAGCTGCAGGCTAATAAACTTAAATTAGCCGCTGAGTCTGTTCAGAGTCACAGACTCACAGCGATAGAGTCGCGGTATTCGCGGTCACAGGAGTAGCCTTAAACAGCAGGACTACTCCGTCTAGACCTACCGTCAACCACTGCAAAGCGTCGCAACCGCGGATGCAGAGTAAAGCTGCAACTGCAGCGCGGCAACCACTGAGCTGCTGGCAAGGCGCTGCAATAACGCTGGCGCAATGCAGACGCTAAGCTGCTGAGCAAGATGAAGCATATGCGCGCTGGCGCTAGCGCTGCTACTGGCTGTACCCAAACACTCACACAATCGTATTATCAGAGGGAAGGGGTTTCTTAATAAGTCAGTCACCAGTCCAAATATCCATCATCTTACATACAGCAGCAAGTATGAAATACTAGCGCATGGCAGAACAGCCATGCACACTTTTTATACCAAACGGGACCTTCCGGAAATCTCCAAGGGTCCAGGAGGAGCCAGTAGGATTAGACACAGGACCTGAGCATGTGACTCCCGAACTCCAATGGGAGCTCGTCCCATGAGCATGCTCAGTGGAGGGAACAGAGGACTTAGCCTCTGGAGAGAGTTGCCGCAAGGCACTCTCCTCTGAAATCTCCTCTACTGCAGATGAAACGCAGGAGACTGCAGCATGTAAGGGTCTAGATCTCACCATAGGGAAGGGAGAAATCAGACTCCTAACATTACCCCCCCTCCTAGGGCCCCCTCCTCCCTGAGCCTTGCGAACCATCAGCCTGGGCTCAAACTCACCCAAAGGTGAGCTTGATGTCCTGGTAGGTGTTAAGGCCCCGTCACACTAAGCGACTTACCAGCGATCCCGACACCGATATTAAGGTGTCAGGATCGCTAGTAAGTCGCTATGTGATCGCTGGTGAGCTGTCACACAGACAGCTTCACCAGCGAATAGCACAGCGATGCCGAGCGTGCGGCATCGCTGGCCACCCCTGTAAAAAATAGAATCAAAATAAAAAATGTAGTTATTCTCACCTTCCGATGTCCCGTTCAGCCATCCTGCCTCTCTCCTCGCTCCGGTCCCAGTGATCCTTTGCGAGAATGACCGCGAGATGTCACGGTCTCGAGGGATAACAAAGTGTCGCGGTCATTCGTGCAAAGGATCACTGGGACCGGACAGAGCGTGGAGAGAGGCGGGATGGCTGAACGGGACGTCGGAAGGTGAGAATAACTATATTTTTTATTTTTTTTATTATTTTTTACACCTGATCGCTGGTCTCCCGCCTGTCACACACAGCGATGCGTGCTGGCCAGCGGGAGACCAGCGACCAAGAAATGTCCAGAGATTTCTTCCAGCGATCAGCGATACCGGCAGGGGGGCCGCTCGCTGATCGCTGTCACACACAGCGATCTCGCTGGTGAGATCGCTGTTACGTCACAAAAGTTGTGACTCAGCAGCGATCTCGCTACCGAGATCGCTTAGTGTGACGGGGCCTTTACAGTAAACCGGGACACCTGGAAGGCATCAGTGGAAGCAAGGTCACCAGGTTTCAAAAGAGACACCTGGGAGATGGCAGGAGCTGGCGAAGCAACTGAACGCCGTCGTGAATCAGCGACCGTCACCACTCTCCGCTTAGAAAGGGTAACCAGGGCACATGAAGTGCAAGCCTGGATAAATTTTTTAATATCCCGAGCTCTATGAGGCCACCAATACGCTCTGGCCAAGAGCTTCGAGATATGCATATAACCTCAATGTTGAGGCGCATGGGAGGCATGCGCCCATGCAAGAACTTGAGCCCTAAGATGAGGAGGGACAAAAGTCTCAGTGACCGGTTCAAACTCTGACCATTGCGGGGAGCTGGCTTTGGGAGAAACCGCACATACATGGTGACAACCGCAAATAGATTACTGATCAGAGTCTGTGTTGAGATCGGTACGAGACACCTCCATGGGCTCCGGAGGTATAACCTCTGGCTCAAACAGCTCAGGAGGTACAAAAAATTTAGGAGCTGAGACAGTTCTTCACTTGGAGTGAGCCCGCTCCATACCGCGCTCCCAAAAACGGAGGTCGATATGTGAGGAGATGGAGATTAGCTCCTCCAAACTGGTGGGGATCTCTCTAGTGGAGAGAGCATCCTTCACGTGCTCTGCGAGACCTCGCCAAAAAACGGGGATAAGCGCTCTGTCGGACCATTCCAACTTGGACGCCAGTGTCCGAAAACGGACGGCATACTGGCTAACCGAGAGCGACCCCTGAGTAAGGGCGAGCAGCTGCAGAGACGTATTGTGCGTGACCCGAGGACCGAGAAATACTTGCTTGATGGCTGTTAGCAAGTTGGCCGCAGTCCGAATCTCGAGGTCACCATGTTCCCATAGAGGCGCAGCCCATTCCAGAGCCTTGCCCAACAGAAGGGAGATAATGAAGGCCACCTTAGCCCACTCTGTAGGGAATTGCGCAGCCAGCAGCTCCAGGTGTATAGAGCACTGGCTGATGAAACTCCTGCAGGAGGCGCCATCCTCAGAGAATTTTTCGGGCAACTGGATGCGGGTAACTGTCAGCACAAGGGAGGACATGGACATACGCCCTACGGCATATGTGAGTGCCTGAACAGCAGCATCTGTGGCCTGCGCAGCTGCGAGAGACCTCTCAAGGGTGGCCAAGCGAGCCTCGAGTTGTCGCACACACTGCACCAGTTGCTGCTGATCTGCCATCTCTAGCCAGACCCTGGAGCTAGTATTATGTTAGGAGTGGCGGAAGACACTAAATAAAAAATAAATAAAGTGCCTTCGCCACCCGGGGTCCACCGTGCGGTGGATGGAAAAAACGCTGCTAGAGAGGCAGAGCACTAAGGCGGTAATGTGCACAAGGGTTAAACGACACCCAGTGCGCAAAAGCAAGCTTTGTTAAACTCACAGAGCTGCAGCTAATAAACTTAAATTAGCCGCTGAGTCTGTTTGTGGCGTCTGCCTGCGGTCTGGACTGCAGCCAGACAGCACCCCGAGAAACACTGATACCCTTTACCCCTATACAGGGATCTGGATTTATAGCAGAGCCCAGGAGGCGCTGTCTGAATAGGAGCAATGACCAGAGCAGGACGGTCGCCAGAAAGGTGTTCCAATACAGGACACAGAGGCAATGATATCCGAGACTAAAACAGTCAGGCAGAAATGGTATAAAAACAGTAGACAGTAGCAGAGTCAGATTCCAGGCCGAAGCCAGGGTCATAAACCAGGAGGGCAGCAGAGGTACAGAATCGTTAGGCAAAAGCAGAGTCAGAATCCAGGCCTAGAGTCATAAACCAGGAGGGCAGCAGAGGTACAAAGTCGTTAGGCAGAAGCAGAGTCAGAATCCAGGCCAAAGTAAGAGTCATAAACCAGGAGGGCAGCAGAGGTACAAAGTCGTTAGGCAGAAGCAGAGTCAGAAGTCCAGGCAAAAGTCAGAGTCAGTCAAACAGCAATTCACACAGTAACACGCAGGGGAACCAAGAATATATCCGGCGGCCTGCAAGAGCAGTCCCAAGGTATTTGAGGGATCAGGTCATCCCTTACAGGCCCGTGGCCTGATGATGTCATCCGGACCGCCCCAGGACCATGCTGGATGGTAATGCACCAGCCCCTTCATGACTGACCGAGGAGCGAAGCCTGCGTCCAGCGGACGCCTGCACAGGAGCCTCATGGCTATCGCCGCCATCACTCGGGGTTGAAGCACAACGCCTCCCAGAGACCAAGGCCGAGACTGCAGGCCACGGGTCAGACGGTGATAGGACAGTCCGGGGCCTCCTAGTGGTCGAGGCTGGGACAGCAGGCCCTGAGTCTGACGGTGATGTGATAGTCCGGCGCCTCCTACTGGCCGAGGCTGGGACAGCAGGCCCTGAGTCTGACGGTGATGTGATAGTCCGGCGCCTCCTACTGGCCGAGGCCGGGACAGCAGGCCCTGAGTCTGGCGGTGCCGTGACAGTACCCCCCCCTCCAAGAGGGGCCTCCGGACCCTCAAAACCCGGTTTGTCAGGGTGGAGGAGGTGAAACTTCCTAATCAACCGCTTTGCACGAATGTCACTAGCAGGGACCCAGGACCTCTCCTCTGGGCCGTAGCCCTTCCAATGCACCAAATATTGTACCGAGTTTCTCACTAGACGGGAATCAAATATGCCCTGGACCTCGTAATCCAAGGCGCCCTTGACCAAAACTGGAGGAGGAGGGGACCGGACGGGACGAATTGGGGAGCGGTATACCTTGAGGAGGGACTTATGAAAAATGTTAGGAATTTTAAAAGACTGCGGGAGCTTTAACCGAAACGCTACCGGGTTAATTACCTCTAATATTTCATATGGGCCGATGAACCTGGGACCCAGTTTGGCCGACGGTACCTTAAGTTTGATGTTTCTTGTAGAGAGCCAAACCTTGTCACCAACTCCCAGGTGCGGCCCCTGGGATCGTCGTCTATTAGCTGCCGAAGTCTGTCTAATCTGAGCCCCTTTTAAATTAGAGTTTACTTCGGACCAAATAGTCTTTAGACGATGTATATTTTGCTCAACCCCTGGGATTTCCGACATCTTGGCCGAAAATGATCCAAAGCGCGGATGTAGTCCAAGGTTACAGAAGAAGGGGGTGGTCTTGATGGAGTCTTGGTATCTATTATTGAGAGCGAACTCTGCCAATGGCAAATGTTCCACCCAATCTGACTGATGTGCTGAGACATAGCAGCGGAGGTATTGCTCCAGCGTTTGATTGGCACGCTCAGTTTGACCATTCGTCTCGGGATGGTATGCCGAGGAAAAGGACAACTCAACACCAATACGTCTACAGAACGCCCTCCAGAACTTCGAGACGAACTGGGTACCCCTGTCGGATACGATATTTGCCGGAACACCGTGCAAACGTACAACGTGAAGAACAAACAACTTACTTAAGGTTTCAGAGTTGGGTAAGCCGGACAGGGGAACAAAGTGAGACTGTTTACTGAACCTGTCCACCACCACCCAAATACAAGTTTTCCCCTCAGAGGGTGGCAGGTCTGTAATGAAGTCCATGGAGATGTGGGTCCATGGACTTTCAGGGGTGGGCAAGGGCTGAAGCCAGCCGGCAGGACGGTTATGGGGGGACTTGGCGCGGGCACAGACTTCACACGCTGAGACGTACTCCTTACAGTCCTTGGCCACCGTTGGCCACCAAAAGTTCCTGGTTACCAGCCTAGTGGTATTATTGAGACCAGGGTGGCCTGCCAGGACGGAGTCGTGAGATTCTTTTAACACTCGTAAGCGAAAGGTAGCTGGAACGAATAATTTTTTGGGGGGCGTAGTGTCAGGAGCTTGTTCTGATGACCTACGGATCTCCTCCAGAAGGTCCAGAGATACTGCCGACACGACAATGCCATTAGCCAATATGGGGGCTGGTTCATAGTCCTCGGTGTGTGTGTGACAAAAGCTGCGGGAGAGGGCATCTGCCCTCACATTTTTGGTTCCGGGGCGAAAGGTGATTAAAAAAATCGAACCTGGAGAAAAACAAGGCCCACCTGGCCTGCCTAGGGTTTAGTCTTTTAGCCGACTCTAGGTAGGTTAGGTTTTTGTGATCGGTAATAACAGTAACTTTGTGTTTGGCACCTTCGAGGAAGTGGCGCCATTCCTCGAAGGCCCACTTGATGGCCAATAATTCTCGGTTGCCAATGTCATAGTTTCTCTCTGTGGCAGAGAATTTGCGGGAGAAAAAGGCACATGGGCGAAGCTGAGTGAGGGCTGCAGTGCCTTGTGAGAGCACTGCTCCCACTCCGACTTCGGAGGCATCTACTTCCACAATAAACGGGTGGTCCAAGTTAGGTTGAATCAACACCGGGTTGGCCACGAAGCACTCTTTTAGTGTGGAAAAAGCCCTGGTTGCCTCAGGATTCCAATTAGTCACGTCCGCCCCTTTCCGGGTAAGGTCCGTGAGTGGCTTGGCAATCTCTGAGAATCCCCTGATGAACTTGCGATAATAATTCGCAAATCCCAAAAATCGCTGTAGTGCTTTCAGCGATTTGGGTTGTACCCAATCCTTAATGGGTTGAATCGTGGCGGGATCCATGCGGAACCCCTTGCCTGAGACCATGTATCCTAAGAACTGCACCTCTTCGGCAAAAAAAAAACACATTTCTCAAATTTCGCGAACAAAGAGTTTTCGCGCAGTCGCTGCAGTACTGAACGGACGTGTTGAGCATGTGTCACAGGGTCAGCAGAATAAATCAAAATGTCGTCCAGATATACGACGACATACACCCCACAAATATCTCTGAAAATATCATTGACGAAGTGCTGAAATACTGCAGGAGCGTTACTGAGTCCGAAGGGCATTACCAGGTACTCAAAATGGCCAAGGGGTGTATTAAAGGCCGTTTTACATTCGTCCCCATCTCTTATGCGGACCAGGTTATATGCCCCCCGGAGGTCGAGCTTAGTAAACCAGCGAGCTCCCAGTAACTGATTAAACAGATCAGGAATGAGTGGCAGCGGGTATTGATTTTTTACGGTTATGGCGTTCAGCTCACGGTAGTCAATGCATGGTCTAAGTCCACCATCTTTTTTCTCTACAAAGAAAAACCCAGCTCCTACAGGTGAGGTGGAAGGTCTAATGAAGCCTTTTCGAAGGCTATCTGCTATGTATTCCTTCATGGCTACACGCTCAGGACCAGAGAGGTTGAATATTGTCCCCTTAGGGAGACGGGTACCAGGGACCAATTCAATAGGACAATCGTATTCTCTGTGAGGAGGTAGTTTCTCCGACTCCACTATAGAGAAAACATCTTCATAATCCCTAAACGCATAGGGAATAGAAGGTGTTTTAATTTTAATCTGGTTTACTGAAAAAGACATACAGTTACTCTGACACTGTGGACTCCAGCGTACAACGTCACCTATGCGCCAGTCAATAACCGGATTATGTTGGTACAACCATGGCATGCCTAACACAACTGGATCAGATAAATTGTATATATCAAAAAATGAAATTTGCTCGTTATGTAATGTCCCCACTGACATAGAAATTTCGGCAGTAACGAATTCCACGCCTCCTTGGAATATAGAAGTACCATTAATCGCAGTAGTCTGAATAGGCGCTTTAAGCCTTGACAGGGGTACACCAAGGCGCTTAGCAAATAAAAAATCCATAAGGTTGCCGGCAGCACCACAATCCACATAAGCCTTCACACACAGACGTTTCTTAGAAAAAGAAAGGGAAACTGGTAACAACAGTTTGGCCGCATTTGCGGGCAATACCTGACCCCCAGAGCTGTCCAGGGGGTGATGATCCAGGAATGTGGATTTCCAACAGCCAGCATTTTCCTTGAAGCTTCCAGGCTGCAGCATGCTTGAGCCTGAGAGCGACCTTCCAGGCTGTGCAATGTAACAGGTGTTTGGGCCAGGAATCAGCTCAGTCAGGAGGAAGGAAAAAAAAAGTGAGGAAAAACTGCTTTTATATGTGTTACGTATAGACACAAAAAGCCGTTTTATTTTTGTGGCCGGATATAATGTGGCGTCTGCCTGCAGTCTGGACTGCAGCCAGACAGCACCCCGAGAAACACTGATACCCTTTACCCCTATACAGGGATCTGGATTTATAGCAGAGCCCAGGAGGCGCTGTCTGAATAGGAGCAATGACCAGAGCAGGACGGTCGCCAGAAAGGTGTTCCAATACAGGACACAGAGGCAATGATATCCGAGACTAAACCAGTCAGGCAGAAATGGTATAAAAACAGTAGACAGTAGCAGAGTCAGATTCCAGGCCGAAGCCAGGGTCATAAACCAGGAGGGCAGCAGAGGTACAGAATCGTTAGGCAAAAGCAGAGTCAGAATCCAGGCCTAGAGTCATAAACCAGGAGGGCAGCAGAGGTACAAAGTCGTTAGGCAGAAGCAGAGTCAGAAGTCCAGGCAAAAGTCAGAGTCAGTCAAACAGCAATTCACACAGTAACACGCAGGGGAACCAAGAATATATCCGGCGGCCTGCAAGAGCAGTCCCAAGGTATTTGAGGGATCAGGTCATCCCTTACAGGCCCGTGGCCTGATGATGTCATCCGGACCGCCCCAGGACCATGCTGGATGGTAATGCACCAGCCCCTTCATGACTGACCGAGGAGCGAAGCCTGCGTCCAGCGGATGCCTGCGCAGGAGCCTCATGGCTATCGCCGCCATCACTCGGGGTTGAAGCACAACGCCTCCCAGAGACCAAGGCCGAGACTGCAGGCCACGGGTCAGACGGTGATAGGACAGTCCGGGGCCTCCTAGTGGTCGAGGCTGGGACAGCAGGCCCTGAGTCTGACGGTGATGTGATAGTCCGGCGCCTCCTACTGGCCGAGGCTGGGACAGCAGGCCCTGAGTCTGACGGTGATGTGATAGTCCGGCGCCTCCTACTGGCCGAGGCCGGGACAGCAGGCCCTGAGTCTGGCGGTGCCGTGACACTGTTCAGAGTCACAGACTCACAGCGGTACAATTGCGGTATTCGCGGTCATAGCACTAGCCTTAAACAGCAGGACTACTCCGTCTAGACCTACCGTCAACCACTGCAAAGCGTCGCAACCGCAGACGCAGAGTAAAGCTGCAATTGCAGCGCGGCAATCACTAAGCCGCTGGCAAGGCGCTGCAATAACGCTGGCGCAATGCAGACGCTAAGCTGCTGAGCAAGATGGAGCATATGCGCGCTGGTGCTAGCGCTGCTACTGGCTGTACCCAAACACTCACACAATCGTATTATCAGAGGGAAGGGGTTTCTTAATAAGTCAGTCACCAGTCCAAGCATCCATCATCTTACATACAGCAGCAAGTATGAAATACTAGCGCATGGCGGAAAAGCCATGCGCGCTTTTTATACCAAACGAGACCTTCCGGAAATCTCCAAGGCTCCAGGAGGAGCCAATAGAATTAGACACAGGACCTGAGCATGTGACTCCCGAACTCCAATGGGAACTCGTCCCATGAGCATGCTCAGTGGAGGGAACAGAGGACTGAGCCTCTGGAGAGAGTTGCCGCAAGGCACTCTCCTCTGAAATCTCCTCTACTGCAGATGAAACGCAGGAGACTGCAGCATGTAAGGGTCTAGATCTCACCATAGGGAAGGGAGAAATCAGACTCCTAACAATAGGACAGTGAAGAACCGTTGATGTTACATTTCCTTTCTGAGAGAAAACAGATGCAAAAGAGGAATTTAAAAGTTCGGCCTTCTCAACATCCTGTCTTACCATTTCATCATTTTCATCCTGTAAAAATCCTATAGAAACTTTGACTTTTCTTTTGACATATCCCCCAAATCCTTTATTATTGCTTTTGACGTCTCTTGCAAGCCTCAACTCATTGTCAGCTTTAATAATCTGAATTGTGCCCTGCAATTTCTGCAGACAGCATTATATTCTTCTTTAGATATACCTCCCTCTTTCCATTTTAGAAACATTTCTTTCTTCCTTTTTAGTGGAATTGTTAACGATTGTGCTTTGAGAATTTCATTTTTCAAGATTTCCCATACTTCCTGTACATTTTTGTCCTTAAGGATATCCAGCCATTGGATCCCTCCAATTCTCTTTCTGAATCCCTTAAAATCTGCCTTTCTGAAATCTAACCTTGAATTCTGAGTCTTCACAGGTCTTCCTCCTCTACTTATCCAAAATTCTAAAATAGCATGGTCGCTTCCTCCTAGGGTCCCAGCCACTTTTACCTCCTCAACCATTTTCTCCCTGTTTATAAGGATTAGATCCAAGGTAGCAGTTCCCCTTGTTTTCTTCCCTACCTTTTGGAAGATAAAGTTGTCAGCAAGAGAGGATAAGAATTTCCTTGACCTGTTAGTTTTGCCTGAGAGAGATTCCCAACAAATGTCAGGATAGTTGAAATCTCCCATGACAACGATGTCATATTTTTTGGAGAACTTGGCCATTTGATGCATAAAGGGTTCATCCATATCTTCAGCTTGCACAGGCAGCCTGTAGTAAATGCCTACAATGGTGTCCTTTCCATTGTTCCGTCCTTGTATTCTTACCCAAACAGTTTCCACAGAACTTCCAGTCTCTGAAGCTTCAATCTCTGTGCAGATATACGCGTTTCTAACATACAATGCGACACCCCCTCCTCGTTTATCAAGTCTGTTTCTAGCAAATAAGTTGTATCCTTCTAGCCTTGTATTCCAATCATGTGCAACGTCCCACCAAGTTTCAGTGATTCCAATGACATCATATTTCTTTTCCTGCATTAGTAGTTCCAATTCTCCTTGTTTGTTGCCCATGCTTTGTGCATTAGTATAGAAACATTTTAGTTTGTGATTGGTTTCTCTTTCTCCAATATTTTTATTATTTAGATTCTTTTGTCTTTGGTTTAAATAAATCTGGTTTATTTAACCCCTTACTGCCATGTGACTTACTATCCTGTCCATGTGCCCTGGGACTTAATTCCCAGGGACTGGATAGTACGTCACAGCAATCAGCGGCGCCCACGTGGTGAGCGCTGCTGATCGCGGCCGGGTGTCAGCTGATTATCACAGCTGACACCCGGCACAATGTGTCAGGGGCGGTCACGGACCGCCCCCAACACGTTAACCCCTTGCAAAAATGAAGCAAAAAATAATGTTTTATTATCATACTGCCGAACAAAAAGTGCAATAAAGCACGATCAAAAAGACTAATATAAAAATCAATGGTACCGCTGAAAACGTCATCTTGTCCTGAAAAAAATGAGCCACCATGCAGCAGCATCAGAGAAAAAATAAAAAAGTTATAGCTCACAGAATAAAGCGATGCAAAAATAATTATTTTTTATATAAAATTGTTTTTATTGCATAAAAGCGCCAAAACATAAAAAATGACATAAACGAGGTATTGCTGTAACCATACTGACCCGAAGAATAAAACCGCTTTATCAATTTTACCGCACGCGGAACGGTGTGAAGGCACCACCCAAAAGAAATTCATGAAACGCTGTTTTTTGTTCATTCTGCGTCCCAAAAATCGGAATAAAAAGCGATCAAAAAAGTCACGTGCCAGAAGATTATACCAATAAAAGCGTCAACTCGTCCCACAAAAAATAAGACTTCACATGACTCAGTGGGTCAAAATATGGAAAAATTATAGCTCTCTATATGTGGTGATAAAAAAACTATTTTTACAATAAAAAGCGTCTTTTAGCGTGTGACAGCTGCCAAATATAAAAACCGCCATAAATAGTAAATCAAACCCCCCTTTATCACCCCCCCATACTTAGGGAAAAATAATAAAATTAAAAAAATGTATTTATTTCCATTTTCCCATTAGGGTTAGGGTTGGTTAGGGCTAGGGCTAGGGGTGTGTTGGGGTTAGAGTTGGAGTTAGAATTGGGGGTTTCCACTGTTTGGGCACATCAGGGGCTCTCCAAACGCAACATGGCATCTGATCTCAATTTCAGCCAATTCTGCGTTGAATAAGTCAAATGGTGCTCCTTCCCTTCGAAGCTCTGCCATGTGTCCAAACAGTGTTTTACCCCCACATATGGGGTATCAGCCTACTCAGGATAAATTGCAAAACAACTTTTGGGGTCCTATTTCTCCTGTTGCCCTTAGGAAAATAAAAAATTGGGGGCAAAAATATCATTTTTGTGGAAAAAAAAATATGATTTTTTTATTTTCACGCCTGGGCGTTATAAACTTCTGTGAAGCACTTGGGGGTTCAAAGTTCTCACCACACATCTAGATAAGTTCCGTGGGGGGTCTAGTTTCCAAAATGGGGTCACTTGTGGGGAGTTTCAATAGTTTAGGCACATCAGAGGCTCTCCAATCGCACATGGCACCCACAGACCATTCCATCAAAGTCTGCATTCCAAAACATCACTACTTCCCTTCCGAGCCCCGTCGTGTGCCCATACAGTAGTTTTCTCCCACATATGGGGTATCGGTGTACTCAGGACAAATTGGACAACAACTTTTGGGGTCCATTTTCTCCTGGTACCCCTGGGAAAATAAAAAATTGGGGACTAAATGATCATGTTTGTGGAAAAAATACGATTTTTTAATTTTCACGCCCGGGCGTTATAAACTTCTGTGAAGCCCTTGGGGGTTCAAGTGCTCACCCCACATCTAGATAAGTTCCTTAGGGGGTCTAGTTTCCAAAATGGTGTCATTTGTGGGGGGTTTCCACTGTTTAGGTACATCAGGGGCTTTCCAAACGCGACATGGTGTCCGATCTCAATTCCAGCCAAAAAAGTCAAATGCCGCTGCTTCCCTTCTGAGCTCTGCCATGCGCCCAAATAGTCATTTACACCCACATATGGGGTATCAGCATACTCGGGACAAATTGCACAATAACTTTTATGGTCCTGTTCCCCTTGGAAAAGTAAGAATTGAGGGTGAAAAGATCATTTTTGTGGAAAAAATGTGATTTTTTAATTGTATGGCTGTACGTTATAAACTTCTGTGAAGCCCTTGGGGGTTCAAAGTTCTCACCACACATCTAGATAAGGTCCTTGGGTGGTCTAGTTTCCAAAATTGTGTCATTTGTGGGGGGTTTCCACTGTTTTGGTACATCAGGGGCTTTCCAAACGCGACATGGTGTCCGATCTCAATTCCAGCCAAAAAAGTCAAATGGCGCTGCTTCCCTTCCGAGCTCTGCCATGCGCCCAATTAGTCATTTACACCCACATATGGGGTATCAGCGTACTCAAGACAAATTGCACAATAACTTGTGGGGTCCTGTTACCCTTGGGAAAATAAAAATTGGGGGTGAAAAGATCATTTTTTTGGAAAAAATATGATTTTTTTAATTGTACAGCTGTACGTTATAAATTTCTGTGAAGCCCTTGTGGGTTCAAAGCTCTCACCACATATCTAGATAAGTTCCTTGGGGGGGTCTAGTTTCCAAAATGGGGTCACTTGTGGGGGTTTCCACTGTTTAGGTACATCAGGGGCTCTCCAAATGTGACGTGGCATCCGATCTGAATTCCAGCCAATTTTGCATTGAAAAAGTCAGATGGCGCTCCTTCCCTTCTGAGCTCTGTCATGCGCCGAAACAGTGGTTCCCCCCCACATATCAGGTATCAGCGTACTCAGGACAAATTGCACAATAACTTTTCCAGTCCAATTTCTCTTTTTACACTTGGTAAAATAAAAAAAATTGAACCTGAAGTATTTTTTTTGTGAAAAAAGTTAAATGTTCATTTTTTTTTAAATATTCAAAAAATTCCTGTGAAGCACCTGAAGGGTTAATAAACTTCTTGAATGTGGTTTTGAGCATCTTAAGGGGTGCAGTTTTTAGAATGGTGTCACTTTTGGGTATTTTCTATCATATATACCACTGAAAGTGACTTCAAATGTGATGTGGTCCGTAAAAATAAAATGGTGTTGCAAAAATGAGAAATCGCTGGTCAGCTTTTAACCCTTATAACTTCCTAACAAAAAAAAATTTTGGTTCCAAAATTGTGCTGATGTAAAGGAAACATGTGGAAAATGTTACTTATTAAGTTTTTTGTGTGCTGTATCTCTGTGATTTAAGGGCATAAAAATTCAAAGTTGGAAAATTGCGAAATTGTCAAAATTTTCGCCAAATTTCCATTTTTTTCACAAGTAAACGCAAGTTATATGAATAAAATTTTACCACTATCATGAAGTACAATATGTCACGAGAAAACAGTGTCAGAATTACCGGGATCCATGGAAGCGTTTCAGAGTTATTACCTCATAAAGGGACAGTGGTCAGAATTGTAAAAATTGGCCTGGTAATGAACGTGCAAACCACCCTTGGGGGTTAAGAGGTTAAGGAATAGGTATCTATTAAAGCATGATCTTCACAATACTTTTTTAGTATTGTATCATGGTACGGATAAATTATATTTCTAAGGGTCTTAAAAGAAGAATTAGTAATGCTCATTAGGCTGGCAAATGTTACAAAACCATCTGTAAAGAGTTGGGACTTCATCAATTCATAGTCATCGAGATTGTGTGCAAATAGTGGAAATTCAATAGTATTTTATTACTCACCCCAAGAGGCGTAAACCAACAAAGATCTCTCCGAGAGCAGTCCCCTAAGTGTCACGCACAGTGAAGGAAAGACTAAGTGCAACATGAAGGGATGAGGGGAAGGGAGCCCAACACTAGGGAAGGGGGGAGTGGAGGCCCATAGGCAGATTTAAATTCAACATGTCTGAGCTAAACCTCCCCATATAGGTTTTGCACCTATCGCCGAGCAGGAACCTAATCCCTGCCTGACCCTTGGCGATAAGCCCTACTTAGGGAATGATGGGGTGAGCATTAGTCGATCCCCACTACCACTAAATACAGTTGGGATAGACGAACAAGGGGAACACTTATCTTGAGTAGACTCAGAGATGTAACACTGACGTACTTCAGCAACACCAAAGAGGAAGATAGCTGACTGCTATAGCTCCAAACTTCATCAGAGGGAAATGGAAATATCACTGGCAATTCCCAGAAGCAGGCTGGGAGTCTATAAACACCCAGGTCCATGTGTGTCAATTAGAGAGGGAGAAAGGTTGCCATTGGGTCAAAGTGTCAGAAGGGTTAGAGTACCGTTACACATAGCGACGCTCCAGCGATCCCGACAACTATACGACCTGGTAAGGATCGCTACATGGTCGCTAGTAAGCTGTCAAACAGGCAGATCTACTCAACGACGCAGCAACGATACGGAGGTCCGTATAACGACCTCGGCGGTCGTTGGGACCTTGTCACACAGCAGCTATTCTGACGACTCAGAACTCGATAGGTGTGAGTTCTGAGTCGCCAACGAGATCGCTCGTCATTGTTATGGTGTCAAACACAGCGATGCATGCTGGCCAGCGGGACACCAATGATCAATAAATCGCCTAGGACATTTGAGCACGATCAGCGATATCGCAGCAGTGGGCCGGTCGCCGCTATGTGTCACACGTAGCGAGATCGCTGGAGAGGTCGCTGTTGCGTCACAAAATCTGTGACATTTCAGCGATGTTGCTAACGATCTCGCTATGTGTGAAGTACCCCTTAAGATGGTGTCTGCAAGGCCAAACACAGAGACCTTCAGCTAGTTGCAGTGGGACAGTCTGCAGCCTGTGACACACCGTCACAAAGGAACTCCAGGTAAAATTTAAGCAACTAAAAGTCTCTGTCACATTAGCTAATGTTAATAATATTAATGTTCATAAGTCCATCATAATGAGATCAATGAACCACAATGCAGTGCATGCCAGGTGTTAGGCATCGGGTTCCCGTTGCTGCACAGCGGGAATCCCGAGCCCTGTTCCCGGCAGTCTCCCATTCCTCCCCAGCCGCAGAGGAGGTTGCTCAGCAAACTCGTCGGTCCCGGCACTCTGCCCAGACCACCTCCGTAGGTTTGCTTGCTGCTGCCACCTCTGGCACAGCTATGGCAATGCAGGCTGCTCAGCAGCGAGATTTTCCAGGGACTAAGTCCTCATGTCGGGCCACTGAGCATGCCCGTGGAGTGATATCCCATTGGAGATCGAAGGTCACGTGCTCAGGTCCTGCTCCTGTTCGGATTGGCCCATCCGAGAAGCCAGGAAGGTCCCGGCCGCTCGCGGCTATAAAAGGTCCGCATGGTGGCTCGGCCATGCGCTAGGATACTCTGTATTTTCAGACCATGTGGCGTGAGTGACGTATGCACGTATGAATGTCTCTGGTGACTGACTCATTATGAAACCCCTACCCTTGGTACGCATGTGTTGTGCAGCCTAGCCTGCTAGCGCCCAGGCTTAGATGTAGGTAGGGCAGAGTCGGAGTCAGGCATTAGTCCCCATCAGTGACTCGGCACGCCACAGTGCACGTGCTCCACACTCCGTAGCCAGCGTCTATAGCGGCGTTCGCGGCAGCGACACCGTGAGCTCAGAGGGTCTAGAGGAACTCTAACCCCGTGTCCTTGGGGTAGAGTTCTGTGGCCGCTTTCTGTGCGCTTTTTGGCCGGGCTCTGTGAGCTAAACAGGCTCCGGTATTTGCGTTCAGCGACTGTGCGGCTCTGTGAGTCAACAGAGTTCGCTCCTGTTCACACTGGGTGACTTAACCCACGTGTGACTGTTTTCACGCCGCTCTATTCTTCCGCCATTACCTAGCAGCAGTGTACCACTTCTGTACGGTGTCCCCTTGCTGTGAACGCACCTACTATTATTTATAATTTTGTGTGTTCCGCCAGCCCTAACATTATCCTAGCGCCAGGGTCTGGCTAGTAATGGCGGATGAACAACGACTGCACAGGGACATCCAGCAGTTGGAGGGTAGGTTGGCAGCGCTAGAGCGTTCCACCTCAGCTGCGGATGTTACTTCGGTCGCTGTTCAAGCAGCTACAGAGTCTGTCGCCCATGTCTCCACGGCCAGCCCTGCCCCGACCTTGTCTCGCCTCCCGCTGCCCGAGAAGTTCTCGGGTGATAGTGCATCATGCAGGGGTTTCGTGAGTCAGTGCTCCATTCACCTGGAGTTGCTGGCCACACGATTTCCCTCTGAGCGGGCCAAGGTGGGATTTGTCATCTCCCTCCTGTCGGGCAGGACCTTGGAGTGGGCCACCCCGCTGTGGGAGCGTGGGGATCCCCTGGTACAGAGTGCCACCCATTTTCTGTTCACTCTGAAGCAGGTGTTCCTGGGACCTCGGGTCACGCACGAAACCACACTTCAGTTGCTGGCCCTAACCCAGGGTCCGTCTCTGGTCAGCCAGTATGCCATCCTCTTCAGAACTCGGGCCTCCGAGCAGGAGTGGCCAGATAAGGTTCTCATACCTATATTCTGGAGAGGCCTGGCTGATCGTGTCAAAGGCGCCCTGGCTACCAGGGAGGTGCCCACCACTTTGGAGGAGCTCATTACGGTCTCCACACGAATTAGCGTTCGCTTCACCGAGCGAGGGTTGGTGCGCTCCAAGTCCAGCCAACGATATAGGTTGGCACCAAATTTAGCTAAACTGCTGGAATCTCCCGGTCAGCTGCCTGAGCCTCCAGAGGCCATGGAGGTGTCCCACACGGGGTCCAAGTCCCGGCCTGCATGGGTATCTCCAGTCTGTTTCCGTTGTCGGCAGACTGGGCACGTTGCTAACCAGTGCCCACAGCGGTCGGGAAACGCTCACGTCAAGTGGTTATCGGAGGGGGCCTACTAGACACAGCGACTTTCTCCTCCAATCTCCTGTTTAAAGGGGCGTTAGAGTTCAATTCTTCCACTCTGATTGTGGAGGTTTGCGTGGACTCTGGGGCGGAGCGCAATTTCATGTCGTCTGCCTTCGCCCAACAACACGCAATCCCACTGGTCCTGCTACCTCAACTAGTCATTATCAGAGTGGTGAATGGTGCGACACTCCCGTCCCAAATTACCGACCAGACGGCTCCACTGAGACTCTCACTGTCTCCTTCTCATCAGGAGATGCTGTCTCTTCTTGTTATGCCTGAAGGTATCGACCAGGTCCTCCTAGGAGTTCCCTGGCTACGAGCTCACTCTCCTCACATAGAGTGGTCCTCGGGAAAAATCCTCAGTTGGAGCAAGTCCTGCGAGGGTAGGTGTCTGAGGGACTGCGTACAGGTCACTACCTCTGAGGTTCCCGCAGATCTCTCCTCGCTTTCCAAGCCGTACCAGCAGTATGCAGACGTTTTCTCCAAGAAGGCGGCGGAAACCCTTCCGCCGCACCGCCCTTATGACTGTCCTATTGACCTCTTGCCCGGTGCTGAGCCTCCCCGGGGTCGAGTCTACCCCCAATCTCTCCCAGAGACAGAAGCCATGTCTCAGTATATCAGGGAGAATCTGGCAAGAGGATTCATTAGGAAGTCGGTGTCTCCGGCGGGAGCGGGATTTTTCTTTGTCCAAAAGAAGAATGGAGAATTATGTCCGTGCATCGATTACAGGGGTCTTAACGCCATAACCATTAAGAACAAGTATCCTCTACCCCTGATATTGGAACTGTTCGATAGGCTACGGGGAGCGAGAGTGTTTACTAAGCTTGATCTGCGAGGAGCCTATAACCTGATTCGCATCCGTGAGGGGGACGAATGGAAGACGGCATTTAACACCAGAGATGGGCACTATGAATATCTGGTGATGCCCTTAGGGCTATGTAATGCGCCAGCCATCTTCCAAGACTTTGTGAACGATATCTTCCGGGATATGCTTACCACCTCGGTAGTAGTCTATCTGGACGATATTCTCATTTACTCTCCAGATATTGACTCCCACCGGAGAGATGTTCGCAAAGTTTTTGATCTCCTGCGGGCAAACTCCCTTTACGCCCAGTTGGAGAAATGTGTGTTTGAGCAGGAGTCCTTGCCTTACCTGGGCTACATCATCTCTGCCCAGGGTTTGGCCATGGTTCCTGCCAAACTACAGGCGGTGATGGATTGGCAAGAACCCCATTCTCGACGTCGTGCGCTCAGAGGGCCTAGAGGAACTCTAACCCTGTGTCCTTGGGGTAGAGTTCTGTGGCTGCTTTCTGTGCGTTTTTTGGCCGGGCTCTGTGAGCTAAACAGGCTCCGGTATTTGCGTTCAGCGTCTGTGCGGCTCTGTGAGTCAACAGAGTTCACTCCTGTTCACACTGGGTGACGTAACCCACGTATGACTGTTTTCACGCCACTCTATTCATCCGCCATTACCTAGCAGCAGTGTACCACCTCTGCACGGTGGACCCCGGGCTGCGAACGCACCTACTATTATTTATAATTTGGTGCGTTCCGCCAGCCCTAACACCAGGATCGTAAGGAGAAAGCCAATGTTATCCAAATAGAACATTGGTGCCCATCTACAGTTTGTTAAAGATCACATGTACAAACCAGAAGGCTATTGTAACAATATTTTGTGGATGGATTAGATCAAAGTAGAACTTTTGTGTTAAATAAGAAGCATTTTGTTTGGAGTAAGGGTACCGTTACACTTAGCGATACACCAGCGATCCCGACAACGATATGACGCGGTCAGGATCGCTGGTGCATTCCTAAGTGGTCGCTAGTGAGCTGCCAAACAGGCAGATCTCACCAGCGTCATAGCAGCGGTCGGCGGTCGCTACTTACCTGTCAGATGAGTCGATGAAGACGTCCTCCCGCCCGTGTCCATGCGTCGCTCGTCGCCACAGCAGGAAGCTGACGACGAGAAATGGCCCAGGACGTTCTCACACGATCAGCGATAACCAGCGGGGGAGCCGGTCGGAGGTATAACATGTGGCGATATCGCTAGCAATATCGCTGCTGCGTCACAAAACCAGTGACGTTATAGCGATATTGCTAGTGATATCGCTATGTGTAGCGGGCCCTTAAGAAAAACCCTGCATTAAAGTTGTAGAGTCTTATCTTGGGCCTGTTTTCTGCATCTGGGCCAGGACAACTTGTTGTCCATATTGGAACAATGGATTCTGAGTTATATCATCAAATTCTAAATGAAAATGTCAGGAAATACTGCATGAGCCCCACACAGCCTCCCAATATACAGCATGAGCATCACACAGCATCCCCCATATGCAGCATAAGCCCCACAAAGCCTCCTTATATACAGTTAGGTCCATATATATTTGGACAGAGACAACATTTTTCTAATTTTGGTTCTAGACATTACCACAATGAATTTTAAACAAAACAATTCAGATGCAGTTGAAGTTCAGACTTTCAGCTTCCATTTGATGGTATCCACATTAAAATTGGATGAAGGGTTTAGGAGTTTTCAGCTCATTAACATGTGCCACCCTGTTTTTAAAGGGACCAAAAGTAATTGGACAGATTAAATAATTATAAATAAAATGTTCATTTCTAGTACTTGGTTGAAAACCCTTTGTTGGCAATGACTGCCTGAAGTCTTGAACATCACCAGACGCTGTGTTTCCTCCTTTTTGATGCTCTGCCAGGCCTTCACTGCGGTGGTTTTCAGTTGCTGTTTGTTTGTGGGCCTTTCTGTCTGAAGTTTAGCCTTTAACAAGTGAAATGCATGCTCATGTGGGTTGAGATCAGGTGACTGACTTGGCCATTCAAGAATATTCCACTTCTTTGCTTAAATAAACTCCTGGATTGCTTTGGCTTTATGTTTGGGTCATTGTCCATCTGTAGTATGAAACGACGACCAATCAGTTTGGCTGCATTTGGCTGGATCTGAGCACACAGTATGGCTCTGAATACCTCAGAATTCATTCGGCTGCTTCTGTCCTGTGTCACATCATCAATAAACACTAGTGACCCAGTGCCACTGGCAGCCATGCATGCCCAAGCCATCACACTGCCTTCGCCGTGTTTTACAGATGATGTGGTATGCTTTGGGTCATGAGCTGTACCACGCCTTCGCCATACTTTTCTCTTTCCATCATTCTGGTAGAGGTTGATCTTGGTTTCATCTGTCCAAAGAATGTTCTTCCAGAACTGTGCTGGCTTTTTTAGATTTTTTTTTAGCAAAGTCCATTTTAGCCTTTTGTTCTTGATGCTTATGAGTGGCTTGCACCGTGCAGTGAACCCTCTGCATTTACTTTCATGCAGTCTTCTCTGGTAGATTTGGATATTGCTACGCCTATGTTTGACCCTGCTGGCTGGACATCCTGGTTCCTCTACTACCTGTAGAGCTGTTTCCAGGTCCTTTTGGTGGCAGAATGCTTGAAAGCATGTTGATGAGTATTTCCATAAGTGCAGAGTTTACACCAGGTGTAAAGCCTCGCTACAGATTACGACAGAGTTTATTTTGCCTAATGAGGTTAACAAGGCGTAGAAGGTGGAACGAGTTTTGGGTTCCAGACATGTCAGTCGTCAATGGCAACATCGCGTTAAATGCAAGGGTTTCTGTCCAGAAGATTTGCATGCGGGTCGCCTAGTGAGGGAGTACTCTCAGCAGCATCAGCGGTTGGGGATCTTTGGGGGTCCAGTGGCCCCTCACAGAAAAGGGTACTGTCATCCTCCTTGGTTTGAACCATTGAGTCTGTGTTTTGTGGTTAGCTTCTCTGTCCACTGAGCCACAGCAGACACATCTTTTTCTGGGTGTTTAAGCTCTGCTTTTCTGTCTGCAGTCTGTTTAGCCACCCTATCACCTTTTGGGAGCAGCTTTATATTCTGTTACCCTGCTGGCATTTCTTGCTGGTGATATTCTCATTTGGATATTCAGCCATTCTGCTGTAGTTTATAGTCAGTGTATTTCTAGCTAAGATTTATCTCTTTGCTGCTTTTGTGCTTTGCTCTGCACTTAGGTTCTATTTCTTTTAGGAGGTCGACAGCATATGTTCTAACAGTACGTACTTTATACTATTTTTTGATGACTCTCCCTTTTGAACTGATCCCTGCTAAAGACTATCCAGTGGCCAGAGTGCTCATTAAGACGGTCTGAGGAACTGAGTCCCATGAGATCAGCATGCTCCAGGATTTATTGCACTCAATTATCATAGGCTGGGACTTTGTGCTCTTTTGGGATATTTGAGGGAGGGGCAAAGGCCTCCATTGCTTGAATAAGAGATGGATTGGCCCTTAAGAAGTCTCACCACTTCCAGAGCCTGACGGTAGGCTGGACAAACTGATTAGAAGGGCCAGCTCTGTCCTGGGATGCCCCCTTGACCCAGTTCAGGAAGTAGGCGACAGGAGGATACTGGCCAAGGTGAGATACATGGTGCAGAATGATTCCCATCCCATGCATGAGACTGTGACAAAGATGTGCAGTACTGTCAGTGACCGGCTACTTCATCCTAAATGTGAGAGGGAGCGCTATCGAAAGTCCTTCCTTCCTGCTGCAGTTAGGCTGTATAACCAGCACTGTCCAAAACGGAGATCGACCCAAACAGAGAACTGATAGATCCAAAGTTGTGACAGTCCGGTTACATTTTTTTTTTTTTTTTTTCGTATATGTACCTACCTACTGTCAATGTAATGCCTTTATGCATCTGTATCTGTACTTGTTCCTGCCTTGCTGCTGTAATGCTCTGAATTTCCCCATGGTGGGACGATTAAAGGATTATCTTATGTTTCTCTTCTGTGTAATGGTGGGGGATGCGGATGCAATATTCCCTAAGATTGGCATTCCTGAGATACTGGTGACCGGGGAAAATGTGTGTTGGACAGGGTTAACTTGGAGGTTCTATTGGGCCGGGTGTCACCAGATCCTGTTATTGCAAGTCCTGCCCCACTTGCCAGTTAACCGCTCCCACCTCTCATCGAAATCCCCTCATGCCACTGCCCATCATAGGAGTACCATTTGAGGAAATTGCCATAGGCCTGGTTGTGCACCTGGTTAAGTCTGCTCAGGGGCATCAATAAATATATAGGTTGTCCTCGTCTATGATACACAGTACCCGGAAGCAATTCCCCTAAGAAACTCCTCCTTGAAAGGTATAGCTTGCAAGTTGGTCCACATCTCTACCGAGGGAGATCCAGAATGACTAAGGGACACCCTTTATGAGGGCCAGTATACCATCCACCGACAGCCAGCCTTGTGGAAATGTTTAATAAAACCTTAAAGAGTATTGTTGGGTGCTGGAATTTTCCCACTACACGGGATGGATCCCAAGCCTTGTCTGGTGCTGTGGTCTCCCATTCAGACTCAGCCGCTGGGATGAGTGCTCAGCACAGACATTGGACCCAGCACCTTGCCCAGACTCATGCTGCATGTGTAGTTGCTGCTGGCTCTCCAGCTAAGCCTATGGTGACTACTGGTATGCACATACAGCGTTGTACTCTGGAGCCTATGTCCAGATTTCACCCTTCTGAGCATGTCCATGATGTGGCGCCTTCTCATTGGTGCTTAGATGTCAGCTGAATGGGTGATATGGCAGCTTCAGATTGGTCTTGGGGAGAGGTTCACTAGTACCTGTTGAGGTGTCACCAAAGTTGGCTTTTGGGGTTTCTGTGACGTTTGGGTTGGCCACTCTCACAACACAGGCTTGCGTGGACTCCGGGGCTGAGGGCAATTTCATGTCCGCTACCTTCGCCCAACGGCACGCTATCCTAGTAGTAATGCTACCTAAGCCGGTCTTTTTGGGTAGCTAACAGGGCTGTTTTGCCAACCCCAATTTCCCATCGAACTGTACCCCTTACTCTCATTGTGTCTCTGAAACATCACGAGATAACTAGAAAGGAGATTATCCCTGAGGGTATGGATGAGGTACTTTTAGGGATATCTTGGCTGCACCTCCACTCCCCCCAGATTGATTGGGCAACGGGGAGCACACAAAGATGGGGTAGCTTCTGCGAGAGTCTGTGTCTGAAGGCCCAGGCGCCCCCGGGAAAGTTCCATGTACCAACTAGAGCTGTAGCCGATCAGCAAAAACACATCCATGCCTCCCAGGGTATGGCGGCTTTTAAGCATGGCAAACGTCGCCGGGGAAGGGGTGTTAGGGGTAATGTTAGGCACCGGGATTTTCCCGCTGCATGGGATGGATTACAAGCCTTGTCTGGTACTGTGGTCTCCCATTCAGGCTCGGTTGCTGGGATGACTGCTCAGCACAGACTTCGGACCCAGCGTCTTGCCCGGGCTCATGCTGCATGTGTAGTTGCTGCAGGCTCTCCAGCTAAGCCTATGGTGACTACTGGTATACACGTGCAGCATTGTACTCTGGAGCCTGTCCATATTTCACCCTTCTGAGCATGACCATGATGTGGCGCCTTCTCATTGGTGCTTGGACATCAGCTGCTTGGGTGATGTGTCAGCTTCAGATTGGTTCACAGGAAAGGTGCTGTCTGTCTGGACATGAGCCTAACGTATAAAAGGTTTTCAGAGGCGCTAGTGTGTGTGGGTGGGTGGAGACTCTGCCGCTCTGTCGGCTTATATGAATGCCTAGTTTTCCTTAGAGAGGCAGGTTTTTCTTTTCACTTTTCACTTTACCTAGTGTCTGACTTGGCCACGTGTGCGGTTAGCGCGGGCTGTTTACAGGGCACAGTCAATCCACTTGCTTAAACGCTATTGTTTTTACTGGGTATTGCACACACCTCATTTTGTACCGCTCGGCAGTTACCTGAGTTGGTACTTAGATATTTTTGTGCCACTGCTTAGTTTGTGTCTGCTTAGTTAGTTATTTATATTTTCTTTGCCACTCGGCAGTTAGCTGAGCTGGTATTCCTCTTCCTGTGCATACCTCTCTGAGACGTTATTAAAGACTGGTATATTGTGTTCAGGTCACACTGTGAGGAGTTAACACAGTGTGTTTCTTGGTGAATGCTCGCTGCATGGCTCCGCCGTTGTTCATTAGCAGCAGTATATCATTTCTGCACGATGGACCCAGGGTT
The DNA here is from genome assembly GCF_039654945.1 of Dendrobates tinctorius. Classification (NCBI taxonomy): domain Eukaryota; kingdom Metazoa; phylum Chordata; class Amphibia; order Anura; family Dendrobatidae; genus Dendrobates; species Dendrobates tinctorius. Next base: position 10,769,182 of record NW_027361751.1, on the reverse strand, counting down.
GCAATCGCAATCTATCATAATTTATATTTAGTGCGATCCGCCAACCCTAACAAGTATGCTTAAGAAAATCATATAAAAGGACAGACAAGACTGGGATAGTCTCCTCCTGTATCTGTTATTCTCTATCTGCGAAGTTCGGATTTTCTTCATTTCAACTCCTGTATGGCCAGCATCCGCTGGGTCTCCTTGATATAGCAAAGGAAACCTGAGATGCTGAAATCACGTCCCACCAGAGCATATCACCCAAATGCAGGAGAGAGTTGCTAAGGTAATGTGTATCGTAAAGGAACATTGCCTCCAGGCATGTGAGGCTCAATCCCAGGTCTACAACTGGTCAGCTAAGGTGAAGCAGTTCAGTCCCTGGGACCAAGTCCTCGTGCTTATTGCCACGGTATGGCCCTTATGAGGTGGTAGAGATGCTGGGTGACCTGAGCTACAAGGTTCATCAACCGTGAAGACAAAAGCAGTACCAGGTTTATCAAGTCAATCTTATCAAGTCTTGGCAAGACAGGGACCCTGATGAAACTCCATGTTTGCTGGTTAAGCCAGAAAGGGGCATTGAAGCTGTTACAGCAGCCGAGACACTGTCAAAGACCAAAAAACGGCAAAGTAGATGTGTCAGGAATTGATTTGCCAGGGTGTATAGGTGTCATAGAACATGGAACCCCATGTGCAGGTTAACTTGATGCCCTACCGAATTCCCGAGGTCCGGTGAAAACTGATCTCTAAGTTAGTGAAGCATATGCTGTATCTCTGAGTCATTAAGGAATCTAAGAGTAGGTGATCCTAGCCCAACTGTCCTTGTTCCAAAACCTGTTGACAAATTGATATTCTGTAATGATCATAGGAAGCTGAACGAAGTCTCCAAATTCTACACATATTTATATATATATACTTGGGCTGGCAAGGTATATAACCATCTCGGATCTAACAAAGGGGCATTGAAAAATCACCATGTCTCAAGAAGCCAAGGAGAAGACAGCTTTCTCTATGCGCGATGGTTGCTTCCAATATGTCTGGATGCCATTCGGACTACAGGGAGCTCCAGCCACCTTCCAGAGGGCCATGGACCTGACCTTCACACCCCATAAGAGTTACGCCGTGACATACTTGTAAAATATTGTAATCTTCAGTCCGAAATGGGGAAGTCATCTGGAATAGGTCCAGATGGTGTTTGATGCTCTCAGGAAGGCAGGGTTCTCTATAAATCCAAAGAAATATGCCATGGGGAAAGAAGAGACCAAATACCTAGGATATGTAGTAGGTAGAGGTGAGATCAAACCTCAGAACAGTAAAATCAATGCAATCCAGAACTGTCTGAGATCCCTCTTAAAGAAGCAAGTTAGCGTCTTTCTGGGAATCATAGCGTACTACAGGAGGTTCCTCCCACACTTTGCCAAGTGTAAAATAATGCTTATCCTGTAAAATACTCAGGACTAGTTACCAGATAAAAATATAGTGGTTTATTTGGATTCTTCCATCAAAGAAAGGTTATTACAGAAAAACAGGTGAATAAAAATAAGTGAAAGAGAGATTGTCCATTGTTCAAAGCAAAGCAACATGTATTCTTCTTCTCTCTGAGATCCTGAATAGCAAATGGCTGCTGTCTCTCAGTTCGGCTTCTCACATCGCCGTCAAGTAATATACCAGCTGTTATGTCATGTCATGGCCCAACACAGGCGACATCTTTGTGTCTGTCTCTCATGATGGTGAGGGAAGAAGACCGCGACCTCTACAGTTAGCCATGAATTATATACGTCTCTTGAAACACGTGATCTCGGTATATATGGAGTTTGACATTTACCTCAAGGCTAAACTTAAATATGTAGTGAGCTGACATTTCTACCATGAGCCAAGCTTAAAAATAGCCTATGTCATATAAGCTAAAGCAATCTACAGAACTGGGTGTAATAAGAAATATTTAACGAATTATTAATATTTAACAATTCCCCCTTTTGAGGGAGACAGACATTAATTGGAAACCTCAAAATATAATGAGATCTTTTTCTTCTTTTCTGACAAAATAATTTAATATCAATAATAATAATAATAATAATATCAGATTACCGTTATAAGTACTCAATGACATAATTGACGTGAATTCATGTTATGGTAAGCCGTGAACAATATTCATATAAAATATGTATAATTATACTTCCCTAAGTCTAAATTGAAGCATCTCAGGTCCAGTCATCATCTGATGTCATCTGGTCTTCATTTTGATGTCTTCTGTCTTCTTCTTGGTTCTTTTAAAAATACAGTTTTCTTATAGCATATAGATGTTGTAGAAATCGTGTCGTGTATCAAATCAAAGTCCATAAATTCAAATGTTAATACGAAAACAAAGTCTATGCAGCTTTAATATCTGTGCAGTGTCATCTTTAAAAACCTGGGCTTACATTGGCTCGCCTTGGATATTCTGGAATCCTCCATCGGCACTGGTCTTTGAACAGGTGTGACGTCTTTGGTCAGCAAAGCAAGGGTTAAAATGACTCTTCCTTGCTAAACATAGCACCATAACCAGTCCTTGTCCTAATGCACAGGACATATGTCAGGGTTAATTACCTTCATTGTTCACCAGCTTTACATTGAAGCTTTACAGGTGATTGAAAACCTCTGGAACTTGGTAAGAACGTGATAACACAGTTCACATCAGCATCATAGGATCATCATTCTCTGGTTGTCAGGTTAGACACTTTAATCGTGACTGTCAGTGGTGGATACTGCACTTGTGACTGTCAGTGGTGGATACTGCACTTGTGACTATCAGTGGTGGATACTGCACTTGTGACTGTCAGTGGTGGATACTGCACTTGTAATTAACACAGTTCATTTCTCAGAAGTCATAGCTTTGTTACCTTCTGGGACTTCTGGATCGCGGCATTCTTCTTCTTGCAACTGATAAGAATCAATTTTAATATGAAAAGTCTTTATTAACGTAATTTCAGTATCTTGCTTGAAGTCTTCATTCCCTATTCTATACCAAATCTGGTAATTTTCCTATCCTATAATATCACAGCGTACCATAGCAATCAGTAATATCCATATAATTATTATCAGAATTTGTACTGTATATGGATTTCAATATTTGAAATAATAAACCAATAATAAGTGATAATACATTATTATCCATTTTTTTCATGTGATAGAACATTTTTATGTCATAGGTGTAATTACCTTTTTCAACCCATAGGTGTCAGTGTTTTATGTAACCAGTGTTTTCATCTTTATTAATAAGGAATATATTTATTATACTAATAATATGTAGGAATGTAAAGCCATGAACCAAAATAAGAATATATGAGTGAGCGAATGAATGAATAAAAGAATTGTTGCATATAACTCAGAAGTGAACCATTTTCCTTAGTAATAGAACCATATAATTGCTATATTTAATGAAGCAATATTCTCAGTAGACATTACCCCACTAAATATTGGTGAAAGAATTAAAAATAATGAAAAATAAGAATAAAAATAAAAATAAGAATAAGGCCTTTATGTTGATGCAGAGTAGTTATGTCTTCAGTAACATATACCCTTAATATTTCCATGATCTGGATTATTTCATAATTGTCATAAACTTGTGTTACCAAAATATTCAAATTATGCAACTTTGCATGTAATTCCTCTTAGTGTAAAGAAATGACTCTTTATAATACTTGTTATTATACCCAATACTTATACCATTGTACCTTATTAATATTTTTTCCTATTAAAATGTGTGAAGAAGAGGGTATTAATCAAATGTGATGATGTAGTCAGGATCAAAAACATATTTTCCCCCTTAATACCAAAAAATATTGTTCTATGAAATAATTCATTTATCAAAACCAAAATTAAAAATAATTAATGTATAAATTATGTGAATTTATACTTGCTTATACCATTTATTTGTCTGAAGATGTGTAACCATCAAAATTAATTTGAATATCATAAAATTATCCTTTGGAAAAATTAATTTGCATAAACCATTTTGATGTGCGATTGCACTTTGCACTTATCCACTATTAACTAAATCAAGAAATAATAATTACTATAGAAATATAGAAATATATGTTGTATAGATAATATTTCATTATGTATCTTAATATTCTAATAATTTAACTGATCTGCATATTTCTCCTAAAGATAAAAGCTTTTGTTTTTTTTTTTTTTTCTCTCATGCATTCAGGATCCTGAGGCCTCACAAACATATCACATTACTCGCTCAGCAGCTGCTCATACACTCAGTCACTGTCACTCAGACTGTGTCACATATTAAGTTTAAACCAAATACCTCACATACGAAGGTGTGATGAATACACGTATTTTAACCCAAATTATCCTAATTATCAATGCATTGTAAACTATTTCAATTTAGTCTTAATATTTCTTTGAATATTCCCCACATGACATAAATATATGTATATGTATACTTGACATTTAGGCCTGGAAAAAAAATTCCATTGCTTTGCAAAAGCTGAGACCCCTTTAAAAATCCTTTCCCTAAGGAACAGGGACATAGTATACTGGTCTGGTATACTTATTATTAGAACAAGGTACAAATTCCACATGCTGTGGTAGTCATTCGAACCATGCAGTGAAGGCACACACACAGAACATATTTTAAAATGCAGTTAGTTATTTTCTTTTAAGTGTTAAATATATGAAATCATGCAATTATTGCAACTTCCTGTGTAAATAAAGGCATAAATCCTTGGAAGAGAATTTTTCCCGATTAAGTCCTGCTTTGAAATGAAAATTCTAAGGAAACATAAAAAATAAAGTTAATATCATATTCATAATTCTAAATATTATTACTGATGTAGATTTTAATTTTCATTAAAAAATACAGTTCTACTATTTCTACTTCTACAAACACTCTATATATACTGTATGAATATGTATATATCCACAAACCATAAAACTACAGGATTATACTCTATATAATAATTACATATAACTCACTAATTGTATAACACTTTTACACAATATATATAATTACTTTTTCTAGCCAATTCCTAAACCCATACTTATTTCTCTGCAAAAAATATCCTGAAAGGTTCTTGCCATTTTAAAGCTGATAGATTCTTGGAGCAGAGTATTCAGTTTACAGGCCATGATGTCACTCACCACCTGTTTCTGTCTGTCAAATTCGGCCATCTTGGTTACAGAAAGAAGATCAAAACTCATCATTTTTCTTAATTCAATTTGTGTCTTTTCGGTGTTCCTTTGCATCATTCCATATGGCTTATAACAAACATGTGATTTCCTTTGTTCTTCATATATTTGATTTTGGGGAAAACTCATTTTAGAAGGTTTTGCTAATACCGGCTTCTGATAAGATTTTACTCTGCCTGTCTTCACAAAATTAGCACAATTTACTTTCCTTTCACGATTCTCGTGTTTTCTGGCAAAATCAAGGGATTGCGCACATTCAAACAAAGAATCTTTTTGTGACGCAATAACACGAGAAGCAGGATTTAAAAACCAAAATTTGCTTACAAAACTCCTTATGAGGGACGGTGTTTTGACATTCTCACTCAGCATTCTATACAAACGTTCATATATGGACATGAACGTAAAAATACATTCCTTCCGACCAATCCTTAATTTTTGAAGAATATCAATATCTGGATGATTTTCATTTGATGAACAAAAAATGAGAATTTTTAATCTGTCTTTATCAGTTAAATTCTCATGTGTTTCACCAGATAACTTTAAAGATAACCTCCTGGAAAAGGTTACAGGGATCCACATTTTGAACAACTGATTCTTCTCCTCGTTAGATAAATCAAATTTATCAACACAACTTTCAAAAACCTCAGAGTTTCTACAAACATGCATTTTGCTGTCATATGCAGGAATTATTTTGCATATCTCTAGCAAAGTTTTTCTTACTTTCCTTCGGATTTGGGCCTGTGAGTGATCTATTTTTAGTGGTACGTCTTTCCCTTGTACGTCCTCTACGTCAGTTCTGAAGTCTCCTCCTACTTCTCCATCTTGTTCCACGTCTGCAAGGTCACCTTCAATGGCCGCTACAGACACTTGATTACAGTCAATCTCCCTAACTTTACAGCCAATCTCGAGAACATCACAACAATCATTTTTGGATTTCTCTGACACAGATCTATGAAATATATCTACCATCTGTAGAATATTTTTTAATCTCTCTCTTTCTCTATTGAAAAACTTAGAATCTAACCTTTGATTCTCGAGTTCACACTCGGCATATAAACTTAACCATAAAACTTCTGAATTAGAATTGTCTACAGACTTAAATTTCAATTTACTCTGCTTAGCAAGACAATTAATGACATCCATATATCTTACCTTGAAATGTCTCAGCTTGTTCCTTTGATGGACAACGCTGGGCTCCTGTCTTCACACGTCTGGCTTACGTCTGGTACTTTTGGCCCTTGTAGTACTTCTCAATCTATCTGGCACTTCTTAGTCCTCACGTCTAGGTTCCGTCTGATTCTTGTGAATAGTGGAATTCCTGACAACTTGCACATATGAGCAAAGTTCAATCCCCCTTGTGGGCAAGTTGAGGGAAATCCGCAAAAAAGTACAAAAATTCAGATCTGACTGGCTCTCCAATGTAAAATAATGCTTATCCTGTAAAATACTCAGGACTAGTTACCAGATAAAAATATAGTGGTTTATTTGGATTCTTCCATCAAAGAAAGGTTATTACAGAAAAACAGGTGAATAAAAATAAGTGAAAGAGAGATTGTCCATTGTTCAAAGCAAAGCAACATGTATTCTTCTTCTCTCTGAGATCCTGAATAGCAAATGGCTGCTGTCTCTCAGTTCGGCTTCTCACATCGCCGTCAAGTAATATACCAGCTGTTATGTCATGTCATGGCCCAACACAGGCGACATCTTTGTGTCTGTCTCTCATGATGGTGAGGGAAGAAGACCGCGACCTCTACAGTTAGCCATGAATTATATACGTCTCTTGAAACACGTGATCTCGGTATATATGGAGTTTGACATTTACCTCAAGGCTAAACTTAAATATGTAGTGAGCTGACATTTCTACCATGAGCCAAGCTTAAAAATAGCCTATGTCATATAAGCTAAAGCAATCTACAGAACTGGGTGTAATAAGAAATATTTAACAAATTATTAATATTTAACACCAAGATGGACACACCTCTGACCGACCTCATTACGGGGACAAAATCAGTTATGGCCAAATGCACGGTGGAGGTGAAAGTAGCTCTGTGTAAGCAGCTGATCCTGGTAGTTCCCGGCTTTAAGAAAGAATTTGTACTCCAGATGGACTCCGCAGATGTTGAATTAGGAGCAGTCCTTTCTCAGAAGATACACGGAGTGGAGCACCCTATTCCTGTTGGCATGTGAGGAAAATTATTCTATTGTAGAAAAGGAATGCTTGGCCATATAATGGGTGGTGGACACATTGTGATACTATCTGTTAGAGTGAAAATATAAATTAGTATCAGACCATGCTCGACTCAGGTGGATGAGTGAACAAAAAGGGGAAATATGCTCGTGTTACCTTCTGGTTTCTAGCCCTGCAGGATTTCTGTTTCCACGTGGAACATAGAGCCAGGAATTTACATGGTAATGCCGATGCTCTCTCGACAATCCAGTGTCAAGTGGTAAAAAGCAGAGAGTGGAGGTATGTAAGGTGGCTGCTGGGAACATAGTGGATGGAAGATATGTATCACAAAGGTGGATGTCCCCTGTGATGTAAACCTGGAGTAATGCTCTTGTACACTTACTACTAATAGGGATTTCTCACCCATGACAGGGCCGGTTTTAATGTGAGCAGCTGAATAGTTTGGTGGGATGACTGCTCACTGTATCTCCACCCCTGGGTGTGTTTCACATTGTAAAATTCTTGCCCATTCTTCCTTGGCAAAAAGCTCAAGCTCAGTGAGGTTTGATGGAGATCGTTTGTGAACAGCAGTTTTCAGCTCTTTCCACAGATTCTCGATTGGAATCAGGTCTGGACTTTGACTTGGCCATTCTAAGGGCCCCGTCACACATAGCGACTCACCAGCGATCCCGACAACGATATCAACTTGTCAGGATTGCTGGTGAGTCGCTACATGATTGCTGGTGAGCTATCAGACAGACAGCTTCACCAGCGATCAGCACCAGCGACGCCCAGCGCGCGGCGTCTCTGTGTACTTAGTTACCAGCGCGCTAATGCAGAGAGCTGGTAACTAAGGTATACATCAGGTTTCTAAGGGACGTGCGTCACTTAGAAACCCGATGTATACCTTAGTTACCAGCTACCTGCATCAGCGCGCTGGTAACTAAGGTACACATTGGGTTTCTAAGCACAGTGCCGTGCTTAGAAACCCTGCGTTTACCTTAGTTACCAGCGCGATGATCGCTGATCGCTGGTGTCCCGCCTGTCACACGCAGCAATGCGTGCTGGCCAGCAGGAGACCAGCGACCAAACAAATGTCCAGGGCTTTCCTACAGCGATTAGCGATACCGGCAGGGGGGCCGGTCGCTGATCGCTGTCACACACAGCGACGGGGCCCTAACACCTGGATACGTTTATTTGTGAACCATTCCACTAAGACAGCCCTGACCAAAATTACCAATGACCTACTTACAGCCAAAGCTAATGAACAATACTCTATACTCCTCCTTCTAGATCTGTCCTCTGCTTTCGACACAGTTGACCACTGCCTCCTACTACAGATCCTCTCCTCCTTTGGCATCAAAGACCTCGCCTTATCCTGGACCTCCTCATACCTTTCCAACCGCACATTCAGCGTCTCCCACTCCCACACTACCTCCTCATCCCACCCTCTCTCTGTTGGAGTCCCCCAAGGCTCTGTTCTAGGACCCTTACTCTTCTCAATCTATACACTTGACCTGGGGCAACTCATAAAGTCCCATGGATTCCAGTTCCACCTTTATGTCGATGATACTCAGATCTGCCTCTCTTGCCCAGATGTCACCTCTCTGCTGTCCAGAATCCCGGAGTGTCTATCAGCCATATCCTCCTTCTTCTCCTCTCAATTCCTCAAACTCAATGTGGACAAATCTGAAGTGATCATCTTTCCCCCATCTCACAGATCTTCCTTACCCAACCTATCTATAACAATTGAGGACATCACGCTTTCCCCCATAACAGAGGTCCGCTGCCTCGGAGTAACCCTTGACTCTGCCCTGTCCCTCAAACAGCACATCCAAGCTTTCTCCACCTCCTGTCGCCTCCAGCTCAAAAATATTTCCAGAATCAGTCCCTTCCTCAACCCTCATTCTACTAAAATGCTTGTACATGCCCTCATCATCTCCCATCAAAACTATTGCAACATCCTTTTCTGTGGCTTCCCTGCTACACTCTCGCACCTCTCCGGTCCATCCTTAACTCTGCCGCCCCACTAATTTATCTCTCTCCTCGCTACTCCTCCGCTTCTCCCCTCTGCAAATCTCTTCACTGGCTCCCATTCCCTCAGCATATCCAAATCAAATTACTAATACTGACCTACAAGGCCATCTATAACCTGTCTCCTCCATATATCTCTGAACTAATCTCCTGATATCTTCCCTCACGTAATCTCCGGTCCTCTCTCCTCCACACTTATTCGCTCCTCACCCAACCGCCTCCAAGACTTCTCCCGAATATCCCCCATCCTCTGGAATTCTTTGCCCCAACACATCTGATTATCAACCACACTCGGATTCTTTAGACGGAACCTGAAAACCCATCTCTTCAGGAAAGCTTATAGCCTGCAATGATCCCCGCTGCCTCCTCACCACTACTGGAGCTACCGCCTCATGATCACTGGAGCTGCTGCAACCCCCCAACCTACTGTCTCCTTCCCCACCATCCTGTAGAATGTAAGCCCGAAAGGGCAGGGTCCTCTCTCGCCTCTATATGAGTCTGTGATTGTTAGTTTTTTTTACTGTAAGTGATATCTATACTTTATTTCCCCTTCTCATGTACAGCACAATGGAATCAATGGTGCTATATAAATAAATAATAATAATAATTTTGTTTTATGTTTGGGATCGTTGTCTTGTTGGAAGACGAATCTCCATCCCAGGTTTTCTTCAAGAATGGTCCTGTATTTGGCTCCATCCATCTTCCCATCAATTTTAGCCATCTTCCCTGTCCTTGCTGAAGAAAAGCAGGCCCAAACCATGATGCTGCCACCACCATGTTTGACAGTGGGGATGGTGTGCTCAGGGTGATGAGCTGTGTTGCCTTTACGCCACACATATCATTTGGCATTGTTGCCAAAAAGTTCGATTTTGGTTTCATCTGACCAGAGCACCTTCTTCCACATGTTTGGTGTGTCTCCCAGGTGGCTTGTTGCAAACTTTAAACAATACTTTTTATGAATATCATTTACATTTGGTATCTTTATGTTTGAAGCATGATACGTGGGAAAAGGTTGAAAAGTTCCAGGGGACGGAATACTTTCGCAAGGCACTGTAAGTTTTTCTGTGATGTCACTTTTAAATAGAAACGGTTCCTGTATACCTCATCCCGCACCCAAGTTAGTAGCAATGGTGCATTATGTATTTGTTATTGTAAAATCAATAAAAATAATTTAAAAATAAGAATTGCTGTTTTCATGGTGTGGTGTGCCTGATTAGATTTATCGATGTGCTAAGTATTGACTTCTTATACTTGAATAAAGATCAACAGTAAAGCTGTCCTTACACGTTTGATGGCTGTTGGCCGCTTGATGCTTGACCAATTATTCGTCCAACGCCATCTTCGTCAAGTCTCCCATACACAGGAGTGCTCATTTGGCTGAGCGCTGCTGTGTTCTTTACAAGAAAGCCGCTGACTGTTACATTGGCCTGTGTCTTATCTCCGGGAGGAAAAAAATGCAATCGGCAGTTCGCAATTGGATGTGCGCGATTGTGATCTCTCCCTGCCAATAGCTGACCGAGGTCAATACCGCCAGACAATAAACAGATACAGTAATTGTTATAGCTCATACTGATCAATAACCAAAACCACAAGGACTGATCTTTCCACTATACAATCACCATATTATAGTACAGTTCTACACTAATGCTCTGCAGACTATATATGTGAATACTGTGCAGACATTGACAGGGTCGGACTGACCCAGTGGGACACCAGACAGCGGGCCCCGAGCAGGACATAACCACTCTGGCTTTAATTGAATGTGCATTCTTGGATGCACATTCATGTGAAATTTTGTTAGCGTGGCTGGTCTGGAATCTCCAGGAGTGGACCCTCTGGGCCGTGGCACCGAGGGGCCCCGAGCGAGCTGCCAGGTGGAACCGACCTCTATACAGGGACCTTGAGGAGCAGGCCCGGGGGTTCGAGAACCACAGTAGCCGGTACCGAGAGGGGCGGCTCAGGATGGACTGGAGTAGGAGTGTGGGACTGAAGTGTAGATGACAGGACATAGCTGGAACACAGGAGACAGGAGTGGAGTAAGACTGTAGACTGGAGCGTGGAGGGATGGCTGGAGCATGAACACAGGAGACAGGATTGGAGTAGGATGGAAGGACTGGAGCAGGATGGAACAGGAACACCGGAGACAGGACTGGAGTAGGACGGAAGGACTGGAGCAGGATGGAACAGGAACACCGGAGGCAGGACTGGAGTAGGACGGAAGGACTGGAGCAGGATGGAACAGGAACACCGGAGGCAGGACTGGAGTAGGACAGAAGGACTGGAGCAGGATGGAACAGGAACACCAGACGTAGGACTGGAGCAGGACGGAAGGACTGGAGCAGGAGACACGTATAGCAGGACTGCGAGGCTGCTGCAGGAAGCACACGAGAACGGGACTGTGAGACTGCAGAGAGCACACGAAGAAGCGGGGCCCAGTGTGCTAGGAAACACAACGATTAGGCGCCTCCCTCAGGGGGAAGCGGCCTGATATGCCCCTGTCTGGTCTGCCATTGGTCAGGGGGTGTTCCGGGTCAGGGCATAGCCGGAGCACAAGAAGCAGAAGGGAGTCGCGGCCTATGGCGCATGCGCATTGCATGCAGAGATGTCGGCCACGCGCCTGTCAGAGGTGACTGCTGTGGCCGTCAGGCGACGAGGGCCTGCGGCGTGGGAGCGATGGCAGGGTGAGTATGCAGAGACGGCGTGGGAGCAAAGGCCGGGTGAGTATGTCGGCACGGCGTGACAAATTCATTGTGGTGCAGAAAGCCACCGGCTTCCTGCAACGCAATAGTTAAAATGAGAGCACGGTTGGCCCAAAGCAGTGATGTCACATGCTGCCTGCAATGTGCGTGCTCTGGTAGGCCAGTGGCCATTTTTAACAACCGCCCTGGATATGAACCAGCAAGATGATTACATGCTGCATTGGAGCACAGTGTCACTATGGGAGACATGGGTGTTATGAATGGGTCACCGAGGAGGAGAGCGCAATAGGCTATGCCACCAGAACACCCGAGAGGTTGGTCGCTCAGCGGATTGCAGACCCTTGATCTTAACAACACAACTAGCAGTAGCCGTGGAGCATTCCTACGTTGCCCTAGACGCCTCGTCACAGCTGGAGGACTAAATAAGCCTAAAGACAGAAAGGTGAAATCTAAACTGTCCCGGAGCAGATCCCCAAAGGAATAGACAGCCCCCAAACATATATCGGTGAGACAAGATGAAGCACAAATACAGACAGAAAATAGACTGATCAAATGATGGGGCCCACACTGACTAGATAGGACAGGACAGAAAAGGCACTGTCTGCAATCACACAAAAAGCCTAATAAATCCAACACGACTGATGTACAAAAATACTGAGGTTTGAACAACCTCGCCCCCACTATATCAGCACTCAGGTGTGAACTGGCGGCTAGCAACAGGCTAATACAGCAGGGAACTGAGCAAACAAACACAAGATACAAAAATACAGGGCAGGAGCCAGCAGCCCCAGGGGGAGCTAGCTGATCCCAGACAGCAAGGCAAAAACAGATGCAAAGGCTTTAGCAAATGACACATGGCTGAAAAAATGCAGGATCAGGCAGCAGACAGAAATCCTCAGTAAGCAACGAAAGGAGTATCACCGGCAGTCACTGAGAGAAGTCTGCTCGCTTATGTAGTCCCAGTCACTAGCACCACTCCTCCAATTATCTTCTGCAGCTGTTAGGTTCACATCATGTTGACCAGCACCATTACCAGCAGTATCCACCAGACGGAGCCTTGTCTCAAAAGTCGGATCAAGAGAGCTCACAACACAGGGACACCCAGGACAAAGAATATAGGGGCCCAAGATGTGAGATCATATGGGCCCAAGACGGGGTCATAAGGACTTCACCGTTAGAAGATGGGAGGCGCCGGACCGGACCGCAACACCAATCGGACAAAAACCGGACCCAGACCGCCCCTGGGTGAGTATTATATAACTCATTTTTCTTATCTTTCAGGTTACATCGGGGGGGCTTATCTACATCATTACAGAATGCTGTAGATAAGCCCCTGATGGCGGTGCCTGCTGCTGATTGTCCAAAAATGGGGTGACAGATTCCCTTTAAAGGGGTTATTTCGGATTTTTGTATTTTATTCTTATAGGGCTAAGAACTTACAGGCAAGCAGTTGCTAACTCTCCTGGCACAGAGTGATCAGGAACTGCTCCTGCTTTCAATTTTGCTTCATTTGACCTCACAGGGCCGCATCTTCTGGCCTGCTCTGTTTATGGGGCATCACTGTGGGCTTCATGCTAACTGACAGCTGGCTATCGACAATTAGGCAGCAGGGAGCCTACTGTGAATCAGCATGACAACAGTAGAAATGCCCGTAAACAGAGCAGAACAGAAGAAGATGCTGTGTCGACGTGATGTCAATGGAAGTCGCAGATTTACTGGCTGTGCATGACCACTCTGAGCTGACAGAGATCGGTGTCGGGCAGAACAGGCAAGTAGTTAGCAACTAATGTACATGCCTTTAATTAGTCAAATACAATAAAATATATAAAAGTCTTGGATATCCTCTTTAAAGTGTTGGATATCCTCTTTAACCCCTTCCTGACATATGACGTACTATCCCGTCCATGGGACCTGGGCCCCAATGCCCATGGACGGGATAGTACGTCGTAACGATCAGCGGCCGGGTGTCAGCTGATTATCACAGCTGACACTCGGCACTATGTGTCAGCGATGTGCAGCGCTGCTGCGGGGGCCTCCTTCCTTGCAGGTCCCCAGATTCAATATGGCAGCGGGGACCTTCGGGGGCCTGCAGGGAGCCAGCTTCCTCACTGCCTGCAAAGCGCAGGCATGAGGAAGCCTGTGCAGCGCCTGTGTCAGATCGCTGATCTGTCACAGCAATCTGTGATGTGTCATATCAGCGATCTGTCACATGACAGTGATGTACCCCCTGGGACAGTGTAATAAAGTTAAAAAAAAAAAGTGTACAAATAATTTATAAAAAATACCCTAATAAATTCTTTTTTGGAAATAAAAACAATAAAAGTACCCATATTTAGTATGGTCGCGTCCGTAACGACCCGCCCTATAAAATTGTCCCATTATTTAACCCCCTTAGCGAACCCCTTAACAAATAAAAATTAAAAACAAATAAAAAAATAATGCTTTATTATCATACAGCTGAACAAAAAGTGCAATAACGAGCCATCAAAAAGACAGATATAAACAACCATGGTACCGCTGAAAACGTCATATTGTCCCGCAAAAAAACGAGCTGCCATACAGCGTCATCAGCGAAAAAATAAAAACGTTATAGCTCGCAGAATAATGCGATGCAAAAATAATTATTTTTTACATAAAATTGTTTTCATTGCATAAAAGCGCCAAAACATAAAAAAATTGCATAAATGAGGTATCGCTGTAATCGTACTGACCCGAAGAATAAAACTGCCTTATCAATTTTACCACTCGCGGAACGGTGTAAACGCACCCCCCCAAAAGAAATTCATGAAATACTGGTTTTTGTTCATTCTGCGTCCCAAAAATCGGAATAAAAAGCGATCAAAAAATGTCACGTGCCCAAAAATGGTACCAATAAAAATGTCAACTCGTCCCACAAAAAATAAGACCTCACATGACTCTGTGGGTCAAAATATGGAAAAATTATAGCTCTCAATATGTGGTGATGCAAAAACTATTTTTACAATAAAAAGCATCTTTTAGCTTATGACAGCTGCCAAACATAAAAACCGCCATAAATAGTAAATCAACCCCCCCCTGTTATCACCCCCTTAGTTAGGCAAAAATAATAAAATTAAAAAAATGTATTTATTTCCATTTTCCCATTAGGGTTAGGGCTAGGGCTAGGGTTAGGGCTAGGGCTAAGGGTTAGGGCTAAGGGTTAGGGCTTGGGTTAGGGTTAGGGCTAGGTTTAGGGTTAGGGTTAGGGCTAGGGCTAGGGCTAGGGTTAGGGCTGAGATGAGGGTTAGGGGTGTGTTGGGGTTAGGGTTGGAGTTAGAATTGGTGGGTTTCCACTGTTTGGGCACATCAGGTGCTCTCCATACGCAACATGGCATCTGATCTGAATTCCAGCCAATTCTGCGTTGAAAAAGTCAAATGGTGCTCCTTCCCTTCCAACCTCTGCCATGTGCCCAAACAGTGTTTTACCCCCACATATGGGGTATCAGCCTACTCAGGACAAATTGCAAAACAACTTTTGGGGTCCAATTTCTCCTTTTACCCTTAGGAAAATAAAAAATTGGGGGCAAAAATATCATTTTTTATTTTCACGCCTGGGCGTTATAAACTTCTGTGAAGCACTTGGGGGTTCAAAGTGCTCACCACACATCTAGATAAGTTCCTTAGGGGGTCTAGTTTCCAAAATGGGGTCACTTGTGGGGAGTTTCAACAGTTTAGGTACATCAGGGGCTCTCCAAACGCGACATGACACCCGCAGACCATTCCATCAAAGTCTGCATTCCGAAACGTCACTACTTCCCTTCCGAGCCCCGACTTGTGCCCATACAGTAGTTTTCTCCCACATATGGGGTATCCGCATACTCAGGACAAATTGGACAACAACTTTTGGGGTCCAATTTCTCCTGTTACCCTTGGGAAAATAAAAAAATTGGTGACTAAATGATCATGTTTGTGGAAAAAATATGATTTTTTTATTTTCACGCCCGGGCGTTATAAACTTCTGTGAAGCCCTTGGGAGTTCAAAGTGCTCACCACACATCTAGATAAGTTCCGTGGGGGGTCTAGTTTCCAAATTGGTGTCATTTTTGGGGGGTTTCCACTGTTTCGGCACATCAGGGGCTTTCCAAACGCGGCATGGCGTCTAATCCCAATTCCAGCCCAAAAAGTCAAATGGCGCTGCTTCCCTTCTGAGCTCTGCCATGCGCCCAAATAGTGGTTTACACCCACATGTGGGGTATCAGCGTACTCAGGTCAAATTGCACAATAACTTTTAGGGTCCTGTTACCCTTGGGAAAATAAACATTGGGGGTGAAAAGATCATTTTTGTGGAAAAAATATGATTTTTTAATTGTACGGCTGTACGTTATAAACTTCTGTGAAGCCCTTGTGGGTTCAAAGTTCTCGCCACATATCTAGATAAGTTCCTTGGGGGGGTCTAGTTTCCAAAATGGGGTCACTTGTGGGGGTTTTCCACTGTTTATGCACATCAGGGGCTCTCCAAACGTGACATGGCGTCCGATCTGAATTCCAGCCAATTTTGCATTGTAAAAGTCAAACGGCGCTGCTTCCCTTCTGAGCTCTGCCATGTGCCGAAACAGTGGTTCCCCCCACAATAACTTTTGTAGTCCAAATTCTCCTATTACCCTTGGTAAAAAAAAAAAAATTGAACCTGAAGTAATTTTTTGTGAAAAAAAGTTAAATGTTAATTTTTTTTAAACATTCAAAAAATTCCTGTGAAGCACCTGAAGGGTTAATAAACTTCTTGAATGTGGTTTTGAGCACCTTGAGGGATGCAGTTTTTAGAATGGTGTCACTTTTGGGTATTTTCTATCATATACAGTTGTGGCCAAAAGTATTGACACCCCTGCAATTCTGTCAGATAAAACTTAGTTTCTTCCTGAAAATGATTGCAAACACAAATTCTTTGGTATTATTATCTTCATTTAATTTTTCTTAAATGAAAAAACACAAAAGACATTGAAGCAAAAAGCAAAACATTGATAATTTCACACAAAACTCTAAAAATGGGCCAGACAAAAGTATTGGCACCCTCAGCCTAATACTTGGTTGCCTAACCTTTAGCCAAAATAACTGCGACCAACCACTTCCGGTAACCATCAATGAGTTTCTTCCGATGCTCTGCTGGAATTTTAGACTATTCTTTGGTAAACTGCTCCAGGTCCCTGATATTTGAAGGGTGCCTTCTCCAAACTGCCATTTTTAGATCTCTCCACAGGTGTTCTATGGGATTCAGGTCTGGACTCATTGCTTGCCACCTTAGAAGTCTCCAGTGCTTTCTCTCAAACCATTTTCTAGTGCTTTTTGAAGTGTGTTTTCGGTCATTGTCCTGCTGGAAGACCCATGACCTCTGAGGGAGACCCAGCTTTCTCACACTGGGGCCTACATTATGCTGCAAAATTTGTTGGTAGTCTTCAGACTTCATAATGCCATGCACACGGTCAAGCAGTCCAGTGCCAGAGGCAGCAAAGCAACCCCAAAACATCAGGGAACCTCCGCCATGTTTGACTGTAGGGACACAAAGCTAGGAGGGATAGCTAATACTAGAGAAGAGAGAGAGAGGATTCAAAAAGATATAAATAAACTGGAGAAGTGGGCAGCAACTAACAGAATGGTTTTTAACAGGGAAAAATGCAAAGTACTACATCTGGGCAATAAAAATGAAAAAAGCATATACAGAATGGGAGGAATAGGCCTAAGCAACAGCACATGTGAAAAAGACTTGGGTATACTAATAGATCACAGACTGAATATGAGTCAACAGTGTGATGCAGCAGCATAAAAGGCAAATGCAATTCTAGGATGTATTAACAGAAGCATACAGTCTAGATCACGTGAAGTCATTATTTCCCTCTACTCCTCTTTGGTCAGACCTCATCTGGAATATTGTGTCCAGTTTTGGGCACCACATTTTAAAAAAGACATCAACAAACTGGAGCAAGTTCAGAAAAGAGCAACCAGAATGGTGACCGGTCTGCAAACCCCGTCTTATGAGGAAAGGTTGCAGGATTTGGGATTGTTTAGTTTGCAAAAGAGAAGACTGAGAGGAGACTTAATAGCTGTCTACAAATATCTAAAGGGCTGTCACATTGTAGAAGGATCAACTTTATCCTCATTTGCACAAGGAAAGACTAGAAGCAATGGGATGAAACTGAATGGATGGGAGGAGACACAGATTAGATATTAGAAAAAACTTTTTGACAGTTAGAGTGATCAATGAGTGGAACAAGCTGCCACGAGAAGTGGTGAGTTCTCCTTCAATGGAAGTCTTCAAACAGAGGCTGGACAGACATCTGACTGGGATGATTTAGCGAATCCTGCTTTGAGCAGGGGGTTGGACCAGATGGCCCAGGAGGTCCCTTCCAACTCTACGATTCTATGATTCTATCATTCTATGACCGTGTTCTTTTCTTTGAATGCCTCTTTTTTTCTCCTGTAAACTCTATGATGATGCCTTTGCCCAAAAAGCTCTACTTTTGTCTCATCTGACCAGAGAACATTCTTCCAAAACGTTTTAGGCTTTTTCAGGTAAGTTTTGGCAAACTCCAGGATGGCTTTTTTATATCTCGGGGTAAGAAGTGGGGTCTTCCTGGGTCTCCTACCATACAGTCCCTTTTCATTCAGACGCCGACGAATAGTACGGGTTGACACTGTTGTACCCGCGGACTGCATGGCAGCTTGAACTTGTTTGGGTGTTAGTCGAGGTTCTTTATCCAACATCCGCACAATCTTGCATTGAAATCTCTTGTCAATTTTTCTTTTCTGTCCACATCTAGGGAGGTTAGTCACAGTGCCATGGGCTTTAAACGTCTTGATGACACTGCGCACGGTAGACACAGGAACATTCTGGTCTTTGGAGATGGACTTGTAGCCTTGAGATTGCTCATGCTTCCTCACAATTTGGTTTCTCAAGTCCTGAGACAGTTCTTTGGTCTTCTTTCTTTTCTCCATGCTCAATGTGGTACACAAAAGGACACAGGACAGAGGATGAGTCAACTTTAATCCATGTCAACTGGCTGCAAGTGTGATTTAGTTATTGCCAACACCTGTTAGGTGCCACAGGTAAGTTACAGGTGCTGTTAATTACACAAATTAGAGAAGCATCACATGATTTTTCCAACAGTGCCAATACTTTTGTCCACCCTCTTTTTTATGTTTGGTGTGGAATTATATCCAATTTGGCTTTAGGACAATTCTTTTTGTGTTTTTTCATTTAAGACAAATTAAATGAAGATAATAATACTAAAGAATTTGTGTTTGCAATCATTTTCAGGAAGAAACTGAGTATTATCTGACAGAATTGCAGGGGTGTCAATACTTTTAGCCATAGCTGTAGACCCCTCAAAGTGACTTCAAATGTGATGTGGTCCGTAAAAATAAAATGTTGCAAAAATGATAAATCGCTGGTCAACTTTTAACCCTTATAACTTCCTAACTAAAAAAAAATTTTGGTTCCAAAATTGTGCTGATGTAAAGTAAACATGTGGGAAATGTTACTTATCAAGTTTTTTGTGTGCCGTATCTCTGTGATTTAAGGGCATAAAATTTCAAAGTTGGAAAATTGCGAAATTTTTAAAAGTTTCGCCAAATTTCCGTTTTTTTCACAAATAAACGCGTCATATCAATGAAATTTTACCACTAACAAGAAGTACAATATGTCACGAGAAAACAATGTCAGAATCAGTGGGATCCATGGAAGCGTTTCAGATTTGTTTCCTCATAAAGGTACAGTGGTCAGAATTGTAAAAATTGGCCCGGTCATGAATGTGCAAACCACCCTTGGGGGTAAAGGGGTTAAAGATATTGATGGCACACATAGACCCTGATGCATCAAAGCGATTATATTAGAATTCTAGCGTAAATCACATTGAAAAGTTTCAAAGTTTTTGCACAACGCAATTTTGCCAAGCTCCACCAAAATGAGGGCATCTGGGGTGGGACAAGAGTGTGGCATGGGTGTGATGTCAGAGCTTGTCTAATTCAGGATAAGCTGTGGATTTTTTTACTCCAGAAAATTTCCTGACGAAAGGAAAACTTGTGGTGAGGTGCATGGATGTGCACGCCTCTTAATGATTCAGGCACCTCTGACTCTCGCACGCCCTCTCATCAAGACTGCCCTGACACATTTAGACTGTGGTCAGGCGAGCGATGATTCTCTCATACGAAAACATCAGATCGATTATGCTAATGACTCTCAGCTCAAGCTCTGATCAGAATTGAGCCGAATGTCACTTTACCGTTATCCGATTCTGTTGCATGAGAGAATCTATCTCAGGTGCGGAAAAGATGAAGAACTTAATTTCTCCATCTTCTCCAATGTCTCTCTGGGTGTGCACTGGACTGCATTGAGATGACATCTGACTGCGTTTGTGCCTAGTGTCATTACTATAAAAGAGGTCTACAAAAAAAATTTCATTGCTCCCATTACTTTTGCTGAATTGGTTTTAGTTTTTGAGATAATTCATCCATGAAAATAATGCATTTCCCCAATACGACTTGTGTGTGATAATAAATGCAGTAGCTTTTGGTCTTTTGTTCTGTCTTTTGACTCTTTAATAGTGTTGAGCATTCCGATACCGCAAGTATCGGGTATCGGCCGATACTTGCTGTATCGGAATTCCGATACCGACTTCCGATATTTTTTCAATATCGGAATTCGGCATCGGAATCGGAAGTTCAGTTGATTGACGGCCTGACGTCATCATGATGCGCGGTGTGTGCGCATCATGATGCGCCGTCATTTCGGGCCTTCCGGGGGTCTCTGCCGGCCTGCCGGGGGGCTGTGCCGGCCTGCCGGGGGGCTG
This sequence comes from Dendrobates tinctorius, assembly GCF_039654945.1. Classification (NCBI taxonomy): domain Eukaryota; kingdom Metazoa; phylum Chordata; class Amphibia; order Anura; family Dendrobatidae; genus Dendrobates; species Dendrobates tinctorius. Next base: position 10,748,324 of record NW_027361751.1, on the reverse strand, counting down.
TGTGGACTGCCCGGGGTCTCTGCCGGCCTGCCGGGGGGCTGTGCCGGCCTGCCGGTGGTCTGTGCACCCTGTGGGGGTCTGTACCGGCCTGCCGGGGGGCTGTGCCGGCCTGCCGGGGGGCTGTGCTGATGTCCGGGGGTCTGTGCAAGCATCGTCCGATGGGACTACAAGTCCCATCGGGCGATGCCTGCTACCATGACAGTGATTGACACATTAGCCAATGATGGGACAGTAGTAGTCCCATCATCCGGCTAATGTGTTGAATGTAAAAAAAAAAAAAAAATACTACATACATACTACATGCATGCTACATACATACTACATGCTACATACATACTACATATATACTACATACATACTACATGCATGCTACATACATACTACATGCTACATACATACTACATGCATGCTACATACATACTACATATATACTACATACATACTACATACATGCTACATACATACTGCATGCTACATACATACTACATACATACTACATGCATGCTACATACATACTACATATATACTACATGCATGCTACATACATACTACATGCTACATACATACTACATATATACTACATACATGCTACATACATACTGCATGCTACATACATACTACATACATACTACATACATGCTACATACATACTACATGCATGCTACATGCATGCTACATACATACTACATGCATGCTACATACATACTGCATGCTAGCTACATACATACTACATGCTACATACATACCACATACATACTACATACATACTACATACTACATATATACTACATGCATGCTACATACATACTACATGCTACATACATACCACATACATACTACATACTACATATATAAAACATGCATGCTACATACATACTACATGCTACATACATACCACATACATACTACATACATACTACATGCTACATACATACTACATATATACTACATGCATGCTACATACATACTACATGCTACATACATACCACATACATACTACATACATGCTACATATATACTACATGCATGCTACATACATACTACATATATACTACATGCATGCTACATACATACTACATGCTACATGCATGCTACATACATACCACATATATACTACATACATACAATACATTCATACAATACATACATAGACATACAGTACATATAACATAGAGTAACATACTTACCAATACTTGTCACATTGTTCCCCGAAGCCATTGTCTTTCCGGAATAAATATTAACATAACAAACCACAAAAATACTCACCCACGATCCGAAGCAGTCCACGAGTGTGTCCCACGACGATCTTGGGTAGAGAACTGCAGCATCAGATGATGCTGCCGTTCTCTACGGGCTGCAGGAATCCAATGACGGAAGGTAGGTATCCTTCCGCACTGTATTCCTCCGCCACTTAAAAAAAAAAAAGTCCCTAGTCTCACTTTATGCCATTGCTGCGTGGGAATTTCCCACACAGCAATGGCATAAAGTGAGACTAGGGACTTTTTTTTTTTTTTAAGTGGCGGAGGAATACAGTGCGGAAGGATACCTACCTTCCGTCATTGGATTCCTGCAGCCCGTAGAGAATGGCAGCATCATCTGATGCTGCCGTTCTCTACCCAAGATCGTCGTGGGACACACTCGTGGACTGCTTCGGATCGTGGGTGAGTATTTTTGTGGTTTGTTATGTTAATATTTATTCCGGAAAGACAATGGCTTCGGGGAACAATGTGACAAGTATTGGTAAGTATGTTACTCTATGTTATATGTACTGTATGTCTATGTATGTATTGTATGAATGTATTGTATGTATGTAGTATATATGTGGTATGTATGTAGCATGTAGTATGTATGTAGTATGTATGTAGCATGCATGTAGCATGCAGTATGTATGTAGCATGCATGTAGTATATATGTAGTATGTATGTAGCATGTAGTATGTATGTAGCATGCATGTAGTATATATGTAGCATGTATGTAGCATGTAGTATGTATGTAGCATGCATGTAGTATATATGTAGTATGTATGTAGCATGTAGTATGTAGCATGCATGTAGTATATATGTAGTATGTAGCATGTAGTATGTATGTAGCATGCATGTAGTATATATGTGTTATGTATGTAGCATGTAGCATGCATGTAGCATGCATGTAGTATGTATGTAGTATATATGTGGTATGTATGTAGCATGCAGTATGTATGTAGTATGTAGTATGAATGTAGCATGTATGTAGTATGCATGTTGTATGTATGTAGCATGTAATTTTTATTTTTTTTTTACATTTAACACATTAGCCGGATGATGGGACTACTACTGTCCCATCATTGGCTAATGTGTCAATCACTGTCATGGTAGCAGGCATCGCCCGATGGGACTTGTAGTCCCATCGGACGATGCCTGCACAGACCACCGGCAGGCCGGCACAGCCCCCCGGCAGGCCGGCACAGCCCCCCGGCAGGCCGGCACAGCCCCCCGGCAGGCCGGCACAGCCCCCCGGAGCCTGCACAGCCCCCCGGCAGGCCGGCACAGCCCCCCGGCAGGCCGGCACAGCCCCCCGGCAGGCCGGCACAGCCCCCCGGAGCCTGCACAGACCACCGGCAGGCCGGCACAGACCACCGGAGCCTGCACAGACCCCCTGGCAGGCCGGCACAGCCCCCCGAAAGGCCCGTACAGACCCCAGAGAGGCTGTACAAGGGCAGGAAAGGGTTTTTCTTATTCCGATACCGGAAGTCCCATAGACTTGAATGGGACTTCCGGTATCGGAATCGGCGATACCGATACTTTTTTTAAAGATCGGCCGATACCATCCGATACGATACTTTGAAGTATCGGACGGTATCGCTCAACTCTACTCTTTAACAGTGTGTTAGGTAATGAAATATCCCATATAATTATTTTGTATTTCAATTTGTAAGCTTACAATGCTAGAAAAATGACTTTTTGAAGCCGGAATTCTACGATAATTAATTAACTATTAAATATCTCAGAAACTAGAGCCAATTTGACAAAACCTAAGTCCTATTCTTAATCAGCACAATAAACCGTTCAGACATTGTTGGCACCAAAATCACAATCACTGTATACCAGTGAATCAATCTGATTCTCTCGCAAGAGCGAATCATCGCTTGTGTGAACCCGGCCTTAGTCTGATTTCCCACGATGAGTTTTTCAGACAGTTTTTGATGCTTTGTATCTAAATGCAGTGTCTTAAATAGTTTCAGCAGAGTGGATGGGACTTATAGAAATCTCATGCTTCTTTTTTTTTTTTTTTTTTTACACAGCGTTATCTGATTAAATTTTCCAAACAAAATAAAATAATATAAAAAGATGGAGGGATCAAAGGCCCTGGATACTTATATAATTATACAATAAAACTCCAATACAAATATAAGTCCTATAGATACAGTGGAGAAAAAAAGTATTTAGTCAGCCACCAATTGTGCAAGTTCTTCTACTTAAAAAGATGAGAGAGGCCTGTAATTGACATCATAGGTAGACCACAGCTATGAGAGTCAAAATGAGAAAACAAATCCAGAAAATCACCTTGTCTGATTTGGCAAGATTTATTTAGCAAATTATGATGGAAAATAAGTATTTGGTCATTAACAAAAGTTCATCTCAATATTTTGCTATTTATCTTTTATTGGCAATGACAGAGCTCAAACGTTTTCCGTAAGTCTTCACAAGGTTGGCACACACTGTTGGTGGTATGTTGGCCCATTCCTCTATGCAGATCTCCTCTAGAGCAGTGATGTTTTAGGCCTGTCGCTGGGCAACACGGACTTTCAACTCCCTCCAAAGGTTTTCTATGGGGTTGAGATCTGGAGACTTGCTAGGCCACTCCAGGACCTTCATATGCTTCTTACGAAGCCACTCCTTTGTTGCCCTAGCGGTGTGCTTGGGATCATTATCATGCTGAATGACCCATCCACGTTTCGTCTTCAATGCCCTTGCTGATGGAAAGAGGTTTGCACTCAAAATCTCACGACACATGGCCTCATTCATTCTTTCATGCACACAGATCAGTCTTCCTGGTGCCTTTGTAGAGACAGAGCCCCAAAGCATGATGTTGCCACCCCCATTCTTCACAGTAGGTATGGTGTTCTTTGGATGCAACTCAGTATTCTGTCTCCTCCAAACACGACGAGATTTGTTTCTACCAAACAGTTCCACTTTGGTTTCATCAGACCATATGACATTCTCCCAATACTCTTCTGGTTAATCCAAATGCTCTCTAGCAAACTTCAAATGGGCCCGGACATGTACTGGCTTAAGCAGGGGGACACGTCTGGCACTTCAGGATCTGAGTCTTTGGCGGTGTAGTGTGTTACTGAGGGTAGCCTATGTTAAGGTGGTCCCAGCTCTATGCTCGTCATTCACTAGGTCCCCCTATGTGGTTCTGGGATTTTTTCTCACTGTTCTTGTGATCATTTTGACCCCACGAGATGAGAGCTTGAGGGAGATTGACAGAGATTATCAGTGGTCTTGTATGTCTTCCATTTTCTTATTATTGCTCCCACAGTTGATTTCATCACACCAAGCTGCTTGCCTATTGCAGATTCAGTCTTCACAGCCTGGTGCAGGGCTACAATTTTATTTCTGGTGTCCTTCGACAGCTCTTTGGTCTTCACCATAGTGGAGTTTGGAGTGTGACTGTTTGAGGTTGTGGACAGGTGTCTTTTATACTGATAACAAGTTCAAACAGATGCCATTACTACATGTAATGAGTGGAGGACAGAGGAGCCTCTTAAAGAATAAGTTACAGGTTTGTGAGAGCCAGAAATCTTGCATGTTTTTAGTTGACCAAATACTTGTTTTCCACCATAATTTGTAAAATAAATCTTGCCAAATCAGACAAGGTGATTTTCTGGATTTGTTTTCTCATTTTGTCTCTCATAGTTGTGGTCTACCTATAATGTCAATTACAGGCCTCTCTCATCTTTTTAGGTGGCTGACTAAATACTTTTTTCAATACTGTATATGAAGCCATGAACCCATAATTTATTGATAATAAGTGGAAATCAATTTTATTATATATCAAAAAGGTCCACATTACATCAAATTAAATACAACAATAAAATAATTAAAACATGAGGTCCAAGGTGAAGACTCAAAAATGAAGGACACAAAGCGGCAATGATATTTGAGCAGCAAAACATATCCTCAAGTAAAGTAAGGTTAGTACAAGTGTGAATGATATAAGGAGCAGAAAATGTCCATAAACTCTATGGTCCCACAATGAGCGTTTGCTGAGTTTTTGATGTTGCATAATTTCTGCAGTTATTTAAATTAGGTTTATTGTGTTTTTATGTTTTTTTAACCCCTTAACGACTGCCAATACTCCTTTTTAACAGCAGTAGTTAAGGGTACTTAAAGGGTACTTAAGTGTATAGCGCCCCCCAGAGTTGGATTTTGTAAGAGAACATGATTCGGGTTGTGGTTTTACCGATCCTGGTTTTGCGATAGCCGTTATTAACCGTATAACGGTGACCGCAAAAAAAGTCTGATGTGCCATTTAATTTAATGATCGCACATCAGAAGAAAGAGAATTAGTCCCCCCGATCCCCCCCAGTACTTCCCGGTGTTCCTCGGCCCTAGTGCTCCCTCCATGGGCGCTGCCATCTTCTTCCGGGGTGCACCTGCTGAGATCTGCCAGCGACACCCGGCAGCAATAGGAAGATTTTTCCAATTGGTTCTTTTTGGTCACTGTGATAGACCCTATCACAGTGATCAAAATAAAAAAATAGTAAATAAATCCCCCTTTATCACCCCATTAGTTAGGGAAAAATGATGAAATAAAGAAAATATATTTATTTTCATTTTCCCATTAGGGTTAGAGTTAGGTTAAAATGAGTTAGCGTTAGTGTTAGGGTTGGAATTAGGGTTAGGGTTGGAGTTAGGGTTGAAATTAGAGTTAAGGTTGGGATTAGGGTTAGGGTTAGGATTAGGGTTAGGATTAGGGTTAGGGCTGGGGTTGGGATTAAGGATAGGGGTGTGTTGGGATTAGGTTTGTGGTTAGGTCATGTTAGGGTTGGGATTAGGGTTAAGGTTGTGGTTACGGTTTAGATTAGGGTTAGACTTGTGGTTACGGTTATGGTTAAGGTTGGGATTAGGGTTGGGGGTGTATTGGGGGTTAGGGTTGTGGTTAGGTTTGGGATCAGGGGTGTGTTGGGGTTAGGGTTGGAGTTAGAATTCAGGGGTTTCCGCTGTTTAGGCACATCAGGGGGTCTCCAAACGTGACATGGTGCCACCATTGATTCCAGACAGTTTTGCATTCAAAAAGTCAAACGGTGCTCCCTACCTTCCGGACCTCAACGTGTGCCCAAACAGTGGTTTACCCCAACCTATGGGGCATCAGCGTACTCAGGACAAATTGCACACCAACTGTGGGGGTCCAATTTCTCATTTTACCCTTGGGAAAATAAAAAAAAGTGGGCTAAAAAATCATTTTTGTGGAAATTTTTTTTTTTTTATTTTCACTACTCTGCGTTATAAACTTCTGTGAATCACTTAGGGGTTAAAAGTGCTCACCACACATCTAGATGAGCTCCTTTGGGGGTCTAGTTTCCAAAATGGGGTCACATGTGGGGGGTTTCTAACGTTTAGGCACATCAGGGGCTCTCCAAATGCGACATGACGCCCGCAGAGCATTCCATCAAAGTCTGCATTCTAAAACGTCACTACTTCCCTTTCAAGCTCTGCCATGCACCCAAACAGTGGTTCCCAACCACATATGGGGCATCAGCGTACTCAGGACAAATTTCACAACAACTTTTGTGGTCCAATTTCTCCTGTTACCCTTGTGAAAGTAAAATTTTGGGGGTGAAAACATCATTTTTGTGGAAAAAATATGATTTTTTTTATTTTCTCAGCTCTACATTATAAACTTCTGTAAAGCACTTGGGGGTTCAAAGTGTTTACAACACATCAAGATAAGCTCCTTGGGTGGTCTAGTTTCCAAAAGGGGTCACTTGTGGGGGGTTTCTACTGTTTAGGCACATCAGGGGCTCTGCAAATGTAACATGATGCCCACAGACCATTCCATCAAAGTCTGCATTCCAAAACGGCTATCCTTCCCTTCCGAGCTCTGCCATGCGCCCAAACAGCGATTCCCTCCACATATGGGGTATCAGCACACTCAGGACAAATTGCGCAACAACTTTTGTGGTCCAATTCCTCCTGTTACCCTTGTGAAAATAAAAAATTGCGAGCTAAAATTTCATATTTGAGGAAAAATAATGATTTTTTATTTTCACGGCTCTGCGTTATAAACTTCTGTGAAGCACTTGGGGGTTCAAAGTGCTCACTACACATTTAGATAATAAATGGGGGGTCTAGATTCCAAAATGGGGTCACTTGTGGGTGGTTTCTACTGTTTAGGCACATCAGGCGCTCTGCAAACGCAACATGGCATCCGATCTCAATTCCAGGCAATTCTGCATTGAAAAAGTCAAACGGCACTCTTTCCCTTCTGAGCTCTGCTGTGCACCCAAACAGTGGTTTACCCCCACATATGGGGTAACGGCATACTCAGGACAAATTGCACAAGAACTTTGCAGGTCTATTTTCTCCTATTACCCTTGTGAAAATAAAAATTTGGGGGCGAAAAGATAATTTTTGTGGAAAAAATGTGATTTTTTTTATTTTCACTGCCCTACGTTATAAACTTCTGTGAAGCACTTTGAGGTTCAAAGTGCTCACCACACATCTAGATAAGTTCCTTAAGGGGTCTAGTTTCCAAAATGGTGTCACTTGTTTCCACTGTTTAGGCACATCAGGGGCTCTCCAAACGCGACATGGCATACGATCTGAATTCCAGCAAATTCTGCATTGAAAAAGTCAAACGGCGCTCCTTCCGTTTCAAGCCCTGCCGTGCCCCCAAACAGTGGTTTACCCCCACATATGGGGTATTGGTGTATTCAGGAGTAATTGCACAACAAATTTTGTGGTTCATTTTATCTTTTTACACTTGGTAAAATAAAAAAAATTGGTTCTGAAGTAAAATGTTTGCAAAAAAAAAAAGTTAAATGTTAGTTTTTTCCTTCCACCTTGCTTCAGTTCCTGTGAAGCTTTTAAAAGGTTAACAAAATTCTTGAATGTGGTTTTGAGCACCTTGAGGGGTGCAGTCTTTAGAAAGGTGTCACTTTTGGATATTTTCTGCCAGCCAGAGAATAGCAGCCCCCAGCTGTGAGTTTTGCCGGGTTGGTTCACAGAGGCGGACCCCACGCCGTATTTTCTGTTGGGCTCTCCATGCATATGCTGTGACTGTGACACAGCTGTGACACATGCAGCTGTGGCACTGATCAGCTGATCAGCCGGCACGCTCCAGGAAGCTGGGTTCCTTCTGCAGCTTATTCGGTAAGCGCTATAGCTTGCCGAATAAGCCCTGACCCGATTCGCTCATCTTTATCCGTGAGTCATTTCAAAGTTGTAGCAAAGGAGGGTAATAACATTGATTGGGTCTTGGTTTTATGATCTATGCAGTCTTGCATTGATTGGGTAAAAGCACACATGCAGTGTTAGTGCGTTTCCACTGGAGAGACACACTAAAAACACATGCAATCTGCACCTTATGTTTTGTCAAAGCCAAATGCCAGGAAGTATCAAAAACAAAGCAACTTAATTTATTACTTGAAACATCTAAAAGAGACAAAATCCGCAGAGTCAAATACGCGGTAGAAACACATATAAAAAATGCAATGAAAAAACACAGTTAACCTAATTTACTTAACAGATGCAGAAATGCTGCAAAAAATCTGCAATATAAAAATGCACCAAGTACTTATTGTGTGGTCCTAGCCAGTGTGCTTCTACGGCCGGGGTCACACTTGCGAGAAACTCGCACGAGTCTCGCATCTCAGTACCCGGCACTCGGAACTGGAGTGTGCAGCTGCATGTATTTCTATGCAGCTGAACGCTCCGGTCTGAGTGCTGGTGGCAGTGCCGGGTTTTGAGAGTCGTGCGAGTTTCTCGCAAGTGTGACCCCGGCCTACTAAGGAGATCGGCCAATGTGTAGTATAAACTTTGGTGTTTTGTTCTGTCGGACACCACAGACATAAAAAAAAAGCTGCTGTTTTTGTGGACTGTCATTGAATTTAACCCCTCCGTAACCTTGCAATTTTCCATTTTTTGCGTTTTTGTCTTTTGCTCCTCTTTGTTTCCTTTTTCCCAGAGCCATAATTTGTTTTTTAATTTTTCTGTCAATATGGCCATGTAAGGGCTTGATTTTTGCAGGACGAGTTGTGCTTTTGAACGGCACCATTGATTTAACTATATCATGTACTGGAAGACGAGAAAAAAATTCCAAGTGTGGTGAAATTTGCAAAAAAAGTGTAAATTCAGAATTGCTTTTTGGGTTTTTTATTTACCATGTTCACTAAATGCTAAAACTGACCTGCCATTATGATTCTCCAGGTCAGTACGATTTTGCAGATACCAAAAAAAGCCAAAGTTTGTAAGTAAAAAAAAGGCCATTTTCCCAGACCTGTAGCGTCTCCATTTTTTGGGATCTCAGACTGGGCGATTTTTTGCACGCTGAGCTGACTTTTTTCTTGATACCATTTTGGGGTAGATGCGATCTTTTGATCGCTTGTTATTGCATTTCATTCCAATGTTGCAGCGGCCAATAAAACGTAATTCTGGCATTTTGATTTTTTTCTCGTTATGTTGTTTACCGATCGATTTAATTGGTTGTTTTTTTAAATATTTTGATAGATTGGACATTTCTGAACACAGCAATACCAAATATGTGTATTTTGATTTTTTTTTTTGTTTTGAGTGGGGCAAAAGGAGGTTGATTTGATTTTTATATTTTTACAATGTTTTTATATTTTTTATCTACTTTTTACTTGCTTCAATAGGAGACTTGAAGCTGCAATCTTCCGATCACTTGCACTACCCGGGCCAGCGTTCATAGGAGATCTGCAGTGACAAGCACAAGGGCCTTCTGCAGACCCCGGTTATCATGCCAACCCATTGACACCCTATGATTATGTGACAGTGGCGCTGATGGGTGGGGTTTATTATGCACTTCCGATGCGCTCATGTTATATGCCACTGTCACTGGTTTACTGGGGCATTTAACATGTTAACAGCCACTGGTGGATCAAATCAGCTATCATGTGCTGGGAAAGATGAGGGCTCAGCGCTGGAGCCTGCATCAAATGCATATACACAACCTACAACGTACCTATATGTCATAGGTCGTGAAGGGGTTAATGGACGATTGGCAACACAGTTAAAGAATTACATTGCCAGGTAAATTTTAACACACAATGAAAAATATATATAAAAGAAGAAAACTTCCAAAAATGTTAGGATTGTGTTTTTTTTTCCACAATTTCACCCAACTTAGAATTTTTTTTTTGCTTTGCCTTTTTTTTCAGTACAATATATTGTAAAGTGAATGGTGTCATTTAAAACTAATCTTCCCGCAAGAAAAACAAACCTTCATATGGTTACGTCAAAACCCAAAGTTATGGCTGTTGGAAATAAAAAAAAAAGTACAAAAACAAAATATGTTCTATTCTGAAGGGGTTAAAATTGGCATTTGCTTTTTGGTTTCCAGTGTTATTGGTCTAACTATATTCATTACCTGATAAGGTCGGACTAGGCGAGGCAAAGCAAATACTCTGGAGATAACATACATTTAAATGACAAAGATCCAATTGTATTAAGGAATCTTTCTACATGACTAGGAGATAACATTTTTTTTACCCGTGTGTACTCTGCATTATTTGACGTAGTTGCTTGTTAACACTGACTCCATGTTAAGGCCCCTTTACATTTACCGATGCACCAGCGATCCGACCACGATACGACTCGGTCAGGATCGCTGGTGCATCGCTAAATGGTCGCTAGTGAGCTGCCACCCAGGCAGATCTCACAGCGATGCAGCGACGCAGCAGCGGTCGTTACTTACCTTTCACACGCAGCGATGCTGACGTCCTCCCGCCCGCGTCCACATGTCGCTCGTCGGCGCCAGCAGGAAGCGCCCGACGAGAAATGGACCAGGCCGATCTCGCGCGATCAGTGATAGCCAGCGGGGGAGCTGGTCGGAAATAAGTATCACACATAGCGACAGTGGCGTATCCAGGGGGGGGCAGCCGGGGCAGTTGCCCCGGGCGCAGCCAGCAGGGAGGCGCAGTCGGGCCGCCTAATGCAGCGGTCCGCAGTTTCTCCCCCCCAGCGGCTGCACTCTGCCGCCCACCATCCTGTGAGCCGGCTGTTCTCTGTGACGGCTGTCAAGCTGACAGCCGACGCAGAGAAGGAGGCCGCGCCGGCTCCCAGGCAGCAATTGTACTGGCGTCTATACAGACGCCTGTACAATTAGCTCTGACCGCCGGGTCAGAGCGACGTCAGCAGCGTGATCATGTCATGTGATCACGCTGCTGACGTCACTCCCCGGCGCCCAGAGCAAACGCTGGTGGTAAGTGTGCTCCTCTGTGGAGCTGAAGAACCACCGAAGATGGGAGATGGGGTGTTAATGAGTGGGGGGGTTAATGAGTCGGGGGGTTAATGAGTGGGGGTTAAAGTGTGGGGGTTAATGAGTGGGGGGTTAATGAGTGGAGATGGGGTTTAATGTGGGGATGGGGGTTAAAGTGAGGGGGTTAATGTGGGGATGGGGGTTAATGAGTTGGGGGTTAATGAGTGAAGATGGGGGTTAATGAGTGGGGGGTTAATGAGTGGAGATGGGGGTTAATGTAGAGATGAGGGTTAAAGTGTGGGGGTTAATGTGGGGATGGGGTTAGTGAGGGGGGTTAATGTGTGGGGGTTAAAGTATGGGGGTTAATGAGTGGGGCGTTAATGAGTGTGGGGGTTAATGAGTGGCTATGGGGGTTAATGTGGGGATGGGAGTTAATAAGTGGGGGGGTTAATGTGTAGGGGGGTTAATGTATGGGGTTTAATGAGTGGAGATGGGGTTAATTAGTGGGGGTGGGGGTACATAATGTGTGGGGGGATTTGGGAGTGGGGATGGGGGATACTTAATGTGTGGGGGGATTTGGGAGTAGGGACAAGGGATTATTGAGTGGGGATGGGGGATACTTAATGTGTGGGGGGATTTGGAGTGGGGATGGGGGGTACTTAATGTGTGTGGTGGATTTGGAGTGGGGATGGTATTTAACGTGTGTGGGGAGATTTGAGGACACAAAATGAAGAGTATGTATGAGGGCATATATGAGGAAGCAGTATGGGGGATGGGTGCAGACAGTAAGGGGTGCGAACGGATGAATTTATGTGGGCACAGTATGGGGAGTGAGGGTGATAGGATGTGTGCAGACACAGTATGGGGAGTCGAGGATATGTGTGAGCAGACAGTATAGAGAGTGAGGGGGTAAATATATGAGGAGACAGTATGGTGAACAGGAGGATGATAGAGGAGACAGTATGAGGAGGGAGGGGAATAGTGTGAGGCGACAGTATATTGCAGACATTTTTATTTAGGAGCATTATAATGACACTTCTATCTTTAAGGGCATCGTGTGAAGATTTGCTGCAGAAGACCGGAGAAGATGGAAGTCTGCTGAGACGAGATGTGGATGAGAAAACTCATCATGGGGTCTGGACAAGAAGAAGAAAAGGAGAACGACTGCAGAGACGACGTCATCTATAAGGTACCTGGATGTAAATATTATTAGTGATACTGACTAATTCTCATGTTTTTATTTGTTAGGAACATTAAAGGGGATGTCCAGGTTTGTGCTGAGTCTAAAGTCATTCTATGTGACTGCAGACGTCTGAATTCTCACAGTGCTCACTGAACACTGTCAGGATTCTCTCGTGCCGGTAATTTACATACATGCGGTCACATGCTGACTAGACATGTGTGGCCTCACTCAATGAAAATGAACAGAGCGAGGCCGGGCACGTCTAGTCGGAATGTGGCCAGAAGTATACAAATCACATACTTGTGCTGACATGACTGTACATCGGCAAGGGAGAATCCTAAAAGTGTGCAGTGCATTCATTGTGAGAATTCAGAAGCTCCAATGTCAGGACTCAGCTCTGCAGGTTCCAGTGTCATCACATGGACACTTCACTCATATGCGATTTTCATAGATGTGGTCTTGTGACAACGAGCTTCTCTTCCTGCTTCTCTCAGTTTTTTACTGAACATTGAGAGCATTAGGGAGAGCAGCTCGTGGGTACATGGCTAAGTGTGTAAGTCACATATGTACTTTTTTTTTTGGGGGGGGGGGGCGCCCAACCAAATTCTTGCCCCGGGTGCCAGAAAGCCTAGATACGCCTCTGCATAGCGATATCGCAAGCAATATCGCTGCTGCGACACAAAATCGGTGACACTTTAGCGATATTGCTAGCGATATCGCTATGTGTAAAACCCCCTTTACTCTCTAATATTCCCAAATTTTTTAGCAAGCCTACAAAACATACGAAGCAGAAAGTTTTATGATTTTATATTTTGGCTACGTTTCTGCTTGTGTTCATTGTGCTCAGCCAATCATTTGAACGGGTGAAAACTGCTGCAAATGTGCTGATGTAATTGACAAGGTGGAGAAATTAAGTGCAGTGGGAGCGAGACCTTAGGCTACAAGGCTGCAGACACTCTGTGTGACTGCAGACTTGTAAATCTCCGCATCGTGCGCACTGCACACTGTAAAGGCTCATTCACACGTCAGTATTTCGTCAGTATTTTGCATCAGTGTTTGTATGCCAAAGCCAGGAATGGAACTTACCAAGAAAAAAATATAATTGAAAGACTGATGTCTGTTCTTTGTTTTGGAGACACTCCTGGTTTTGGCATACAAATACTGATGAAATACTGATCAAAAATACTGATGTATGAAAGAGGCCTAAGGATTCTCTGGTGCCAGTGCCAACATTGGGGCGGGCAGACAGTTCTGCGATTTCCATACTTTCGGCCACATTCCGACTAAACTGTGTTTGACCTCACTCAATACGCTTGTATTGAGGAAGGCCACACCCATCTAGTTGGCATGTGATCGCGTGTATGCAAGTCACATATTTGAAGTCATGCACTCGCCGCTGTGGCAATCAACACCAGAGAATACAAGCAATGGTCATGTTGTGAGTATTCACAGGTCAGCAGTCATATAGAGTGACTGCAGACTTGTAGCCTAAGACCAGACATCCCCTTTAATTCCTTAAGGACTAGAGGTATTTCCATTTTTGCGTTTTCATTTGTTGCTCCCCTTAGTCCCAGAGCCATAACTTTTTTGTTCTTCTGTCAGTATGGCCATGTGAGGGCTTGTTTTTTGCGGAACAAGTTGTACTTTTGAATGACATGATTGGTTTTAACATATCATGTACTGGAAAATGGGAAAAAAATTCCAAGTGCAGTGAAATTGCAAAAAAGTGCAATTCCACAGTTGTTTTTTTGTTGCGAAAACTGACCTGCCATTTTGATTCTCCTTGTCATTACAAGTTCATAAACCACAAACATGTCTAGGTTCTTTTTTTATTTCAGTCATGAAAAAAAATCCAAAATTTGTTTTAAATAAATGGCGTATAAAGCAATAGGTGAAAATATAAAAAATAACTTTTAATCAATCATTTAAAAGTACCAATTAGTGTGTGTCACCCTGTGAAAATAAAAAAGCAGCATGCAGCTGCTTATCAGGCATGTAGGTCTATACTTAAAAAAGAAAAAAACGGCCTAGCCTGAATAAGGGATATAGATGGTCACCCAAAGAATTCTCTATATGGGTGTACAAAAAACATCTATGGGTTTAGAACAGTTGAGAACACTTTCCCATGAATGCCATGACCCTTTTGCATATATATATAGAAGAATGCAAATTTTCGGCCAAAAGGTCACAAAGGACCAAATATTGACAGTCAGGTGAGAATAATAAAAAAGGAACAATCTCACCCCGTGGATAGATGGATCAGGAATCCGGAAGAATCCTCTATTCAGTCCAACTGGAGGATGCAGTAAGGGAAGACAATACCCTGTCACATCCCTAACACCTAAATTAGGCTCAAACCCAGACTCCTGCCCTAACAAGGGCAGTCCACAGCTGACCCTAACAGCACATGCCCTGCACTTTCCCTAAGGCGATGTCCTGACGCGTTTCATCCAAGTACAATCATCTGGGGACTAAACTTGTAAAGTGCCATAGTGCTGGTAATAGGAGAAAAACTTCCACTCCCTATGCTGTCCAAGGGAAGTGGAGGAATGAGGGCATATTTATAAACGACCTCAAAGGTAATCACATCTTAATTGGTAACATCTGTCAAACAGTTACCTCTTATATCGCGTCCATGAATCCCTTGCGGGCGCCATTGCGCATGCCGTTTCTGTTTGTGGAACGCACGCCGAAGGGAGGACCTGCATTGCTCCGCCACTTCCGGCACTAAACGCGATCCACGCCTCACTACGGCGCATGTGCGCCCAAGAAAGATGACCCACTTCCGGTGCGGCTTATGCAAGAGCCGCCGACTTCCGGTATCGCGGGTCATATGCGCCTCTTCATCGGCGCATGCGCGCCCGAGAATGACAGACGGCCCCCGGTACAGAGGATCCAACAGCGCATGTGCGCCAAAAACGACTATATACCGGTCCACAATAGCGGCGCAGAGTGTTAAACAAAAATAAACATAGATGATCATGTATCCGGAACCAAAATCCCCCATAAACAAGCGGCCGATTCTCGATCCGCTACCTCCAGTGTGGGGCGGATAAAACTCCGCCCACCGGACTCCAAAACTGACATATGCGCACCATCTGGGTGGACATAACCACTGCATCCATTATTTATATGCACAGGTTATCAACCATCACAGAAACACCTTCACTCAGAAGGAGAGGGAGGAGAGAGGGGAGGAAAGGGGAAAAGGGTTCAGATGGAAAGGATAACTCCACCCACCGGACTCTCAAGAACTCATATATGCTAACCATAGCCGTCATATATCAAATGGATATGGAAACTGTATAACAAAGAGGGGGCTATATTTATAGACAGTGAGATGTGACATAGTTATATACATATATATTCAAAAATCCCAAAATGGGGTGACTTAGAAGGTAGAGGTTATGGCATCCTAGTTTAAAAAAATACTGTAGGTAAAGAGACCAAGGACGAATTTAAATGAAACACCCAAAGCTAATTTGATCATTCAGGCCTTTAGGCGCAACCGTGTCCAAATAAAAAATCCACTTTGCCTCTCGTTGGAGAAGTAACTGATCCCAGTTCCCCCCTCTCTTAGGTTTAAAAACCTTGTCATTGTTTGGAAAGACTCAGCAAAGGAATTTGGTTCTTTTGTGAACAACCTTAACTGTAACGACATAGGTCTCTTTTTTACATCTGTGATTGAGACCTCGAGACTGCTCTTTCTCGATATTGTAATTGAAACATCTATGTTTATTTTTGTTTAACACTCTGCACCGCTATTGTGGACCGGTATATAGTCGTTTTTGGTGCACATGTGCTGTTGGATCCTCTGTACCGGGGGCCGTCTGTCATTCTCGGGCGCGCATGCGCCGATGAAGAGGCGCATATGACCCGCGATACCGGAAGTCGGCGGCTCTTGCATAAGCCGCACCGGAAGTGGGTCATCTTTCTTGGGCGCACATGCGTGGATCGCGTTTAGTGCCGGAAGTGGCGGAGCAATGCAGGTCCTCCCTTCGGCGTGCGTTCCACAAACAGAAACGGCATGCGCAATGGCGCCCGCAAGGGATTCATGGACGCGATATAAGAGGTAACTGTTTGATAGATGTTACCAATTAAGATGTGATTACCTTTGAGGTCATTTATAAATATGCCCTCATTCCTCCACTTCCCTTGGACAGCATAGGGAGTGGAAGTTTTTCTCCTATTACCAGCACTATGGCACTTTACAAGTTTAGTCCCCAGATGATTGTACTTGGATGAAACGCGTCAGGACATCGCCTTAGGGAAAGTGCAGGGCATGTGTTGTTAGGGTCAGCTGTGGACTGCGGAGTCTGGGTTTGAGCCTACTTTAGGTGTTAGGGATGTGACAGGGTATTGTCTTCCCTTACTGCATCCTCCAGTTGGACTGAATAGAGGATTCTTCTGGACTCCTGATCCATCTATCCACGGGGTGAGATTGTTCCTTTTTTATTATTCTCACCTGACTGTCAATATTTGGTCCTTTGTGACCTTTTGGCCGAAAATTTGCATTCTTCTATATATATATGCAAAAGGGTCATGGCTACTGTTGAGCATTCCGATACCGCAAGTATCGGGTATCGGCCGATACTTGCTGTATCGGAATTCCGATACCGACTTCCGATATTTTTTCAATATCGGAATTCGGCATCGGAAGTTCAGTTGATTGACGGCCTGACGTCATCATGATGCGCGGTGTGTGCGCATCATGATGCGCCGTCATTTCGGGCCTTCCGGGGGTCTCTGCCGGCCTGCCGGGGGGCTGTGCCGGCCTGCCGGGGGGCTGTGTGGACTGCCCGGGGTCTCTGCCGGCCTGCCGGGGGGCTGTGCCGGCCTGCCGGGGGGCTGTGTGGACTGCCCGGGGTCTCTGCCGGCCTGCCGGGGGGCTGTGCCGGCCTGCCGGTGGTCTGTGCACCCTGTGGGGGTCTGTACCGGCCTGCCGGGGGGCTGTGCCGGCCTGCCGGGGGGCTGTGCTGATGTCCGGGGGTCTGTGCAAGCATCGTCCGATGGGACTACAAGTCCCATCGGGCGATGCCTGCTACCATGACAGTGATTGACACATTAGCCAATGATGGGACAGTAGTAGTCCCATCATCCGGCTAATGTGTTAAATGTTAAAAAAAAAAAAAAAAAAATACTACATACATACTACATGCATGCTACATACATACTACATGCTACATACATACTACATATATACTACATACATACTACATACATGCTACATACATACTACATGCATGCTACATACATACTACATGCTACATACATACTACATGCATGCTACATACATACTACATATATACTACATACATACTACATACATGCTACATACATACTGCATGCTACATACTACATACATACTACATACATACTACATGCATGCTACATACATACTACATATATACTACATGCATGCTACATACATACTACATGCTACATACATACTACATATATACTACATACATACTACATACATGCTACATACATACTGCATGCTACATACATACTACATACATACTACATACATACTACATGCATGCTACATACATACTACATATATACTACATGCATGCTACATACATACTACATGCTACATACATACTACATATATACTACATACATACTACATACATGCTACATACATACTGCATGCTACATACATACTACATACATACTACATACATACTACATGCATGCTACATACATGCTACATACATACTACATGCATGCTACATACATACTACATGCATGCTACATGCATGCTACATACATACTACATGCTACATACATACCACATACATACTACATACATACTACATACTACATATATACTACATGCATGCTACATACATACTACATGCTACATACATACCACATACATACTACATACATACTACATACTACATATATACTACATGCATGCTACATACATACTACATACATACCACATATATACTACATACATACAATACATTCATACAATACATACATAGACATACAGTACATATAACATAGAGTAACATACTTACCAATACTTGTCACATTGTTCCCCGAAGCCATTGTCTTTCCGGAATAAATATTAACATAACAAACCACAAAAATACTCACCCACGATCCGAAGCAGTCCACGAGTGTGTCCCACGACGATCTTGGGTAGAGAACTGCAGCATCAGATGATGCTGCCGTTCTCTACGGGCTGCAGGAATCCAATGACGGAAGGTAGGTATCCTTCCGCACTGTATTCCTCCGCCACTTAAAAAAAAAAAAAGTCCCTAGTCTCACTTTATGCCATTGCTGCGTGGGAATTTCCCACACAGCAATGGCATAAAGTGAGACTAGGGACTTTTTTTTTTTTTAAGTGGCGGAGGAATACAGTGCGGAAGGATACCTACCTTCCGTCATTGGATTCCTGCAGCCCGTAGAGAACGGCAGCATCATCTGATGCTGCCGTTCTCTACCCAAGATCGTCGTGGGACACACTCGTGGACTGCTTCGGATCGTGGGTGAGTATTTTTGTGGTTTGTTATGTTAATATTTATTCCGGAAAGACAATGGCTTCGGGGAACAATGTGACAAGTATTGGTAAGTATGTTACTCTATGTTATATGTACTGTATGTCTATGTATGTATTGTATGAATGTATTGTATGTATGTAGTATATATGTGGTATGTATGTAGCATGTAGTATGTATGTAGTATGTATGTAGCATGCATGTAGCATGCAGTATGTATGTAGCATGCATGTAGTATATATGTAGTATGTATGTAGCATGTAGTATGTATGTAGCATGCATGTAGTATATATGTAGTATGTATGTAGCATGTAGTATGTATGTAGCATGCATGTAGTATATATGTAGTATGTATGTAGCATGTAGTATGTATGTAGCATGTAGTATGTATGTAGCATGCATGTAGTATGTATGTAGCATGCATGTAGTATGTATGTAGCATGCATGTAGTATGTATATGGTATGTATGTAGCATGTAGTATGTATGTAGCATGCATGTAGTATATATGTGTTATGTATGTGGTATGTATGTAGCATGCATGTAGCATGCATGTAGTATGTATGTAGTATGTATGTAGTATATATGTAGTATGTATGTAGCATGTAGTATGTATGTAGTATGTATGTAGCATGCATGTAGCATGCAGTATGTATGTAGCATGCATGTAGTATATATGTAGTATGTATGTTGCATGTAGTATGAATGTAGCATGTATGTAGTATGTAGTATGAATGTAGCATGTATGTAGTATGCATGTTGTATGTATGTAGCATGTAATTTTTTTTTTTTTTTTTTTTTACATTTAACACATTAGCCGGATGATGGGACTACTACTGTCCCATCATTGGCTAATGTGTCAATCACTGTCATGGTAGCAGGCATCGCCCGATGGGACTTGTAGTCCCATCGGACGATGCCTGCACAGACCCCCGGAGCCTGCACAGCCCCCCGGCAGGCCGGCACAGCCCCCCGGCAGGCCGGCACAGCCCCCCGTAGCCTGCACAGACCACCGGAGCCTGCACAGACCCCCTGGCAGGCCGGCACAGCCCCCCGAAAGGCCCGTACAGACCCCAGAGAGGCTGTACAAGGGCAGGAAAGGGTTTTTCTTATTCCGATACCGGAAGTCCCATAGACTTGAATGGGACTTCCGGTATCGGAATCGGCGATACCGATACTTTTTTTAAAGATCGGCCGATACCATCCGATACGATACTTTGAAGTATCGGACGGTATCGCTCAACTCTAGTCATGGCATTCATGGGAAAGTGTTCTCAACTGTTCTAAACCCATAGATGTTTTTTGTACACCCATATAGAGAATTCTTTGGGTGACCATCTATATCCCTTATTCAGGCTAGGCCGTTTTTTTCTTTTTTAAGTATAGACCTATATGCCTGATAAGCAGCTGCATGCTGCTTTTTTATTTTCACAGGGTGACACACACTAATTGGTACTTTTAAATGATTGATTAAAAGTTATTTTTTTATATTTTCACCTATTGCTTTATACTCCTTAATATTTTGGTGAGACTTATGTCAGTTTGTCCTTGAAACTGTCTAGTGCTTTATCTACCATTTAAATAAATGGCGCCATTTTCCGAGACCTGTAACGTCTCCATTTTTCTTGATCTTGGGCTGTGTGAGGTATTATTTTTTAATGCTGAGCTGATGTTTTCATTGATATAATTTTGGTGTAGATACGATGTTTTGATTGCTCATTAGGGTGACCGGATCTCATATGGGGGGGAAAAAATGTCAGAATCTTGTTCGTCTGGACCCCACAAAACGATTCCCCTTTCCAGATATTGAGAGAGCCAAAATTTGAAAAAATGGTTCATCTGTGCTACTGAGCAATTTATTAGCCATTAACAACTTTTCATTGTCTGTAATGGTGGGATCAAAAAACGATAATCCCACCAACTCTGCATTCAAATACCACAAATGGTTCGAAAATTTGGTCAGGGCTATTTCTGCAATGTTGTTGTCACATTCTTTATAGTCTAACAGACTATGCAAAATACCTAAATCTTAAAATACCTCAATTTGGATTTTTTCAAACTTTGAGCGACGAGCGGCACGGGTTAACGTCGTTTGATCGAGCTCAAATTTTGGCTATCTCAATATCTGGAAAGGGGAATCGTTTTGTGGGGTCCAGACGGACAAAATTCCGACATCGATTTTTTGCGGTCACCCTATTGATCATTATTGCATTTTATTGCAATGTAGCGGCGACCAAAAAAACGTAATTCTGACATTTTGAATTTTTTCTCGTTATGTTGTTTACTGATCAGTTTAATTGTTTTTTTTATATTTTGCTAGATCGGATATTTCTGAACACAGCGATACAAAACATGCAAACATGTGTATTTTGATTTTTTTTTAAGCTTTATTTTGAATGGTGCAAAAGGGGGGTGATTTGAACTTTCATATATATAGATTTTTAATATTTTTAAAAACTTTTTTTTTAACTTTTTGCATGTTTTCAGGATCAGATTGCCTGTGTGTAGCAGAAATGCACACTTGCTATGAGCGCCAACCACAAAGTGGTGCTCATAGCAATCAGGCAAGGACAACCATAGAGGTATAATGGAAACCTCTGGTTGTCATGCCGACCCATCGGTGACCCGCGATCATGTGACAGGGTCACCGATGGGTGGGATTAGCAACGCTCTTCCTGTAAAGGCGAGTTAAATGCCGCTGTCAGATTGACACCTGCATTTAACTAATTAACAGCCACAGGTGGATCGCAATGCCACCCGCGGCTGTTGCAGCCACATGTCAGCTGTATAGATCAGCTTTATTGTGCCTGAAAAGGTGCGGGCTCAACGCCGGAGCCCGCACCAAACAGGGTGAGTCCGGCATTGGCATACTATTACGCCCAATGTCTGAAAGGGGTTAACCATCTCCAAGAGAGCCATTTGTATTGAGCCTCTATCCTTATTGATCGGGTGTAATGTAAGGGTATGTGCACATGTTCAATACTTGCAATATGTGTTGGCAAGAAAGACACTGCTTTAAATACATGCATTTTTTTATGCATTTTTAGTGCATTTTAGATGTTTTTATGTATATATTTTTCACATTTTTAGTATAGTAGTATGGTGAAATCTCCAGCAAAAATGCTGAAAGAATCGCCATGCTGCAGATTTTTAAAAAATGAGAAAGAAAAAATGAGCCACATGTGCACAAGACTTACGGAATCTCATTCACTTTGCTGGTACTAGGGAGAACTAGAGGTTTTATGAAACATCTGTGCAGAAAAAATGCGACAAAAACGCGACAAATCAGCCATGTGTGCACAGACCCTTAATTGTATCACTAGCAATCAAGTATTTACATCACATATCTGAGTAATATGCAATTCATATAAGCTAGAAACACAATACACTATAGTAACAAAATAATAAACCTGGAGATGACCAAATCTTTGATGAGAATATGAGTGTCTCAGATGAGCGAATTTCCTATTACGAATCTCTGATTTCCTCATGTAAGACAATAGAGGTTGAGATGGAGAATCGATATAAAATGTCTCAGTCTTTACAGCCTTACATTATGGAAATATGGCTTTGTAATAGGAAGTTTGCCAATTGGCAAAATACCAACCAAGCAGATTTTCACAGATTTGCTCATCGCTGGCTTATTGAAGTATTTTTATTGTGTACTTGGCTCATTGCTTTACTGGCCCATTTTCTTAGATATATCATAAAATTAATTAATTACAACTAATAATAAGATTCTTGCCAGATTTTTAGTATCATAGGCTATCTTGGTCATGTTGTATGAAAAACCATTGTGCCTATGATCACGTGTGTAGGGAACTTTACCCAACCATTATTCCATTAATAATGGAAGACATGTCTCTTAAGTATATTTCTCATATGACAGACCACAGAGTGACTGATACATTAATTGCCTTATATTGTGATCTATCAGGTGTCCTTTGTTATAATTGCAATAAAACCACTGCATGCTATGGTATTCTTGTCAGAGGTGATGGAGACCCTGCGCAATACTCCATGCAGAATGCTCTATTGCAAGTGTGTATTCAGCCTAAGTGCCATGGGAAATGTTACAGGTGGTAGACCTTCTATAAGGCCTGTTCCACACGTCCTGATATTTCTGGTACCAGAAAAACTGGTACTGGAGATATCAGTGTCCATGTGTATAATACATGCTGCACATGTGTCACAACCGTGTGCCGCATCAGTACCACACACATGGACGCCAGAAAAGTAGCGGTACAGTTAGCGCTGTTCCCCGGCGCCAGGTGCTGAAGACGGCTCTCATCATTCTCCCCTGCTCTGCAGGCGATCCACGATGAAGTCACCACTGATCAATGATGCTGCGCTCGCAGCAGCTCATTCACCGGTGGTTCTCAGCCTGGGTGGCTGCATCTTGGCACTGCCCAGACATTGATTACGACATGAGACAGAATGACGGACATGTGAGGGATATTGTTGTTTTTTTAATTTTGTTTTATTACAGGAGATGAGGGATTCAGTGGAATTAGGAATTAGGTGAGTATAACTGTGTTTGTTATTTTTAAATAAAAATGGAAAAGTGTGTTTTGTTTTATTTCTAATAATAGATTTTATTCTGGCTGTGTCTTTATTTACTATATAACTATAGTATTAGTAATGGATATGTGTCTTATAGACATCTCTCCATTACTAAACCGTGGGCTTGTTGTCACCAGACAGTACAAAGGTGACATCAACCCCACAAATATGAACCCCACTTTCCACCACTACAGGGCAAGTGGAAAGAGCGAGGTAAAGCACCAGAATTGGTGCATCCAATAGATGTGCCTTTTTTGGGTGGCTGCAGGCTGCTATTTTTAGGCTGGGGGGGTCAATATCCATGACCCCTTGCCAGCCTGAGAATAGCAGCTCACAGCTGTCACCTTTAGCAAGGTTGGTTGTCAAAAATTGAAGTTCTCCATCAATAGAAGTCTTCAAACAGAGGCTGGACAGACATGTGTCTGGGATGATTTAGCGAATCCTGCTTTTGAGCAAGGGGTTGGACCAGATGGCCCAGGAGGTCCCTTCCAACTCTACGATTCTATGATTCTATGAAATGGGGGGGACCCCACACACTTTTTAAAATTATTTATTTAAATAATTTAAAAAAAAACACAGTGTGAGGGCCCATCTATTCTTGATTGCCAGCCCTGCTGAAGCTGACAGCTGAGGATTCCAACCCCCAGCTGTGAGTTTTACCTGGTTGGTTATAGAAAATACAGGGGAACCCACACCTGATTTTTTATTATTTAATGCCAGGCAGCAGCTGATGAATTCTCCTGGCAGAGCAGGGGAGAATGATGAAAGCAATCTTCAGCACCCGGAGCCGGGCTACAGCGCTTACTGTACTGCTGCTTCTCAGGCACTGGGACGTGTCACACGGATGATGTCCCAGTGTGTCATTTGTGTGCACGTGTGTGGGATGTTTTCTGGTCCGTACTGCCAGTAATAAACGGACATGTTAGTGTGTTTTGCCCATGGACACACGGTAGGTGGAAATGTAGCGCGCCTGAGGCTTCAGTCACCACAGAGGTACTGCACCTTCTCCTAAGGTGTAGTGCCCCACCATCCAGGTAAGGTGGGAACTCCTGACCACGCTCCACACCTGCATTCAACACACAGGATAGATCAGTGGGGCCACCTAACAGCTTTATGCTGGGGGTTAGCAGAGCACCCCTCGTGGAACCCTGCTTCGTAACACGAGATGTGTTGGGAGGCGGGTGGAGTAAGATGATACAAAAGAGTGGGAAGAGTGAAAGTTATTGGTTAGTTGGTTAGAGGAGAGAGAAGAGAGAAGATGGGTGTTGTGGGACGTGCTGCAGCAGGTCTCAGTGATGTGGGCTGCTGGCACGAGAAAGAGACTGATAAGTTTGGTAACCTAACCTTCCATAAGAGAGAGAGAACAGATCGGAACGAAGGAGAATAGAAGGACAGTGGGAAGCAGGTTGAGAAAGAGAGAGAAACCTTCCAGTCCAGAGAGCGCAAAGGCCGGGGCCCGGTCCCCGAGGTTGATTAGATCTTTATGTCCGGCAACAGACACCGGAGGAGTAGTGAGCCACTAACGCCTTGCTCCCATCAAAGACTTGGGACACCACAGCAACTGAATAGAGACCCGGGACGCAGAGTGGAGTCCCCGAAGCAGGCTACAGCTGTCTGTCATACAAGTAAAGACTAGGAACACCTAGAGAGAAGCATTCCAGGGTAACTAAGTACTGGAGTGCTTCGCACCTAAAGGCACATTGGAGTAGTCGTTCAGTAAGGTACATGTTGGCGGAGTGTGGAAGGGAGAATCCTATCCTGCCTGGAGGTTGGCTGGAGCCCTGACCTGGAGAACACAGTACGGATGCAGACAGTTGTGTGAACTGCAAACAGTGAGTACAGCTTTGGAACCGCATACTCTGGCGTCCTCCAGTTATTCCAGCACCACTACACCTGGGTACCAGCCTCCATACCATTCTGCACCTCTCCTCATCCATTGCACCTATACAGCCCTGGGACTACAGCTCCACCTGTGGGGAGCTATACCATCTCTGCTGCACCACACCATCAGTCCCAGCGGATCTGTATGCAGCGTTGGCTTACCATCTTACTTTCAGGATCCGTTTTCAGACGGATCCTGAAAATGAGGAAATTTAAAGGAACCGCTGGCCGGGAAGGAGAGAGAGAGAGAGATATTTTTTTTTTTGTCCGGCACCCAGAAATAATTTTGGGTTAAATGAGTGTCTGGAGGATCCGCCAGAGAAAAAAACGTTGCAAGCTCCGTTTTGAAATCTTTGAGGATGGTGACGGACAGGAACTTTTGGCGGATCCTCAAAAGTGAGGAAAGTGAGGAAAGTGCCAGGAAGGGCGCCGAAACGCGTAGGAAGGAATAAAGAAGTACTTTGTTACAACATCTTGCATCCCAGGTGATTTTGTGGACTCAGCAGCGCGGACTGTGGCACACCTTGCTTCCCATATTCTCTGGCAATCTGCCATTAATGGAAGTCAATGGGGAAAAAAAACGGATCCTCAAAAGTAAATTGAGGATCCGTTTTTTTCAAAACTTGGCAGATTGTGACTGATTGTAAAAAACTGAAGTGTGAAAGAGGCCTAACATGAACAGATTTTTACAGGCTAATCTGGTGTGTGAAGCCATTATTTTCACTCTTAACCATTTCATGAAGGTAAAATCTGTGCTGCAAGGTATGGTCTCAAGTATAGATTTTAATCAGTTGTCATTATACTACAAGACAAATCAAAAAGTCAAGTTTAAGGTCAGATCGCAGCTGTACCAGGCAGCAGTCAAAAGAGTTGATATTGGACAAGCTAAAGTTAATGATTGGAAGTTGGATGACAAAATATCAAAAGAAGATTGAAGAATAGAAAGTATTTGGCCAGGAACAACTGGGAATTACATTTATCAAAGCTGCATTCAGGCTCTCCATTTAAGGGGGTTGTAAGGTTTGAACAAGTTGTCACATATCCACAGGATAGGAGATAACTTTTAGATCATTGAGAGTTTAACCAATGGGACCTCCACTGATTTCTAAAGTAGGGGACTTTTATAAAAATTAACCCCTAAGTGACCGAGCCAATTTTGACCTTAATGGCCAAGCCAATTTTTTCAATTCTGACCACTGTCACTTTATGAGGTTATAGCTCTGGAACCCTTCAATGTATCCCACTGATTCTGACAATGTTTTTTCGTGACATATTATACTTGATGTTAGTGGTAAAATTTCTTCAATATTACTTGAGTTTATTTATGAAAAAAACAAAGACAATTTTGCAATTTTCAAACTTTTAAATTTGGTGCCCTTAAATCAGTGAGTGGTTTCACACAAAATAGTTAATAAATAACATTTCTCACATGTCAACTTTACACCAGCATAATTTTGGATGCACAATTTTTTTTTAGGACGCTATAAGGGTTAAAAGTTGACCAGCGATATCTCATTTTTCTAACAAAATTTAGAAAACCATTTTTTTAGGGACCACCTTACGTTTGAAGTGAATTTGTGGTGTTAATATGACAGAAAATTCCCAAAAGTGACAATATTCTAAAAACTCCACCCTTCAAGGTGTGCAAAACCATATTCAAGAAGTTTATTAACCCTTCAGGTGCCTCATGAGAACTAAAGCAATATGGAAAGAAAAAAAATGAACATTTTACTTTTTTCACAAAAATTTAGTTTGGACCCAAACCTTCTTATTTTCACAAGAGTATCAGGAAACAATGGACCCCAAAAAGTGCAATTTCTCCTGAACATGCTGATATTGCATATGTTGGGAAAAAAACAGTGGGCACATGGCAGAGCTCAGAAGGGAAGGGGAACCATTTGATTTTTTAAATGTAAAATTTGCTGGATTAATTAGTGGATGCCATGTCACATTTAGAGAGCCCCTGATGTGCCTGCCTAAACAGTGGAAACTGCTCACAAATTACACAATTTTGGACATTAGACTCCTCAGGGAACTTATTTAGATGTGGAGTGAGCACCTTGAATCCCAAGGTGCTTCAAAGAAGTGTATAACATTGACCCGTAAAAATAAAAAATCAAATTTTTCCCACAAAAATGTTATTTTAGCCAAGATTTGTTTTATTTTCACAAGGGTTACAGGAGAAAATGCTCTTGCAATTTGTTATGCAATTTCTCCTGAATACGCCAATACCCAATATGTGAAGGAAAACTATTGCTTGAGTGCACAGCAGGGTTCAGAAGGGAAGGAGTGCCATTTGACTTTTTGAATGCAAAATTTGCTGGAATCATTGCTGGCGGATGCCATGTCGCATTTGGGGAGCTTCTGATGTGCCTAAAAAGTGGAAACCACCCACAAGTGACCCCCTTTTGGAAACTAGATCTCTCAAAGAGCTTATCTAGATTTGTGGTGAGCATCTTCAACTCACAGGTGCATCATAGAAGCTTATAATGTTGAGCCTTGAAATAAAAAAAATTACCCACAAAAATGTATTTATCCCCAATTTTTTATTTTCAAAAGGGAAACAGGAAAAAATTGACCCTAAAATTTGTTGTGCAATTTTTTCTGAGTACGCCGACACCTCATATGTGGGGGAAACTACTGTTTGGGAGCATAGCAGGGCTCAGAAAGGATGAAGTGAGCTTTTGGAGCACAGATTTTTAATGGAATGTTCTGCGGGTGTCATGTCTCGTTTGGAAAGCCCCTGATGTGCCTAAGCAGTGGAAAACCCAAACAAGTTACCCCATTTTGGAAACTAGACCCCTCAAGGAATTTATCTAGATATGTGGTGAGCACCTTCAACCCCCAGAAGCTTCAGAGAAATTTATTAAGTTGAGCAATAAAAATTAAAAAATCACATTTCTGCAGAAAAATTTTCTTTTAGCCCCACATTTTTTATTTTTACAAGAGTAACAGGAGAAAATGGACCCCAAAAATTGCTGTGAATTTTTCCTGAGTACACCAATACTCCATGTATGACGAAAAACGGTTCCATGACAATTGTGTACAAGATAATTGTGTACGGACAATTGTGTACAGGCCAATTGTGTACAGGCCAATTGTGTCCAAGGCCAATTGTGTACAAGGACAATTGTGTACAGGGCAATCGCCTTGTACACAATTGCCTTGTACACAATTGTCATTGTACACAATTGGCCTGTACACAATTGTCTGTACACAATAGTCCGTACACAATTATTTTGTACACAATTGTCCTGTCACCACGAAAAACTACTTTTGAGGCACAGTACAAAGCTCAGAAGGGAATAAATGCCATATTTGGAGTTCAGATTTTGCTGGACTGGCTTGAAGGTACCATGTCACATTGATAGAGCCCATGAGGTGCCAGAATAGCAAAAACCCCCATAAGTGACCCCATTTTACAAACTAGACCACTTAATGAATTCATCTAGGGGTGCAGAGATCATATTGACACCACAGGTGTGTCACAAAATTTTATACCATTGGGCAGTAAAGAAAAAATAATTACATTTTTACCACCAAATTATTTTTTTAGCCCCAGACTTTACATGTTCACACTGGGAAATGGGTAAAAATGGCACCAAAATGTGTCCCACTATAATAACTGCTGAATGTAGAAATACCCGATTTGTGGCTGTGCAGTATTGCCTAGCCACACGGCAAGACTCGGATGGGATGGAGCACTATTTTCCTCCTGGAGCGCAGATTTTGCTAGAATAGTTTGAGGACTTCATAAACAGAGTCCATAAGTGCTAGAAGAGCAAAATTCACCCTGAAATCACCCAATTTTGGAAATTATACACCTTTGGGAGATTATCTACATGTGTAGTGATGATTTTGACTCCATGGGTGTTTTCCAGAAACAAGCAGTAGTGGATGTTGCTGAGTGAAAATTGAAAAATTCCATTGCAGTGCCCAGTACATTGTAGTCACCAGTACGTTGTAGTCACTAGTACATTGTGGTGCCCTGCTAATGCTTCTGGAGACACACCTGTAAATTAGACAAGCTCTCATCGCTACACAAATGCCAAACATGTGGACTCTAAATGTGGTTTAGAAACACTGTGGGGATCAGAAGGGAGAGAGGCATTTGGATTTGGGAGTCAAGAATTTGCTGAAATTGTTTTACGGGGCAAGGAGCCATTTAGCTTTTACAGAGGTTTAGTGCTACTAGTAACAAGTAAGCCACTATTACATTTGTGATCACATTTACCCGGCGCTGAGCACTTACTTTGGAGTTTACATCTATATCTCCGAGTGACAGGATTCAGATGAAACCCCCAAGCGGGGCACTCACTATAATGATACAGCAGAGTTACTCTGCACTCCGTCTTGCCTCTGTTCAGCATTGACCTTCTTTTCAGAAGTGAACAAAACTGTGGAGGATCACGCTTTTATGCACACCTAAAAAGACGGTCACCGCCAGATCACAGGTCAGACAGCATCCACAGTGCCTCCATCAGCCTCATTATAGAGAATCTTCTGTGGGAGGTTCCATCGGAATCAAATATTCTAGAGATTTACATGGAAATCCTGATGTAAGAGCTCAGCACAGAGCTCAGGATAAATGGGAGCAGACCCTTACTGCAATCTTTGAAGGGCAGAATGAAAAAAATCAAGAGCAAATGAAAAATTGGTTCTATTCATTT
The DNA here is from genome assembly GCF_039654945.1 of Dendrobates tinctorius. Taxonomy (NCBI): domain Eukaryota; kingdom Metazoa; phylum Chordata; class Amphibia; order Anura; family Dendrobatidae; genus Dendrobates; species Dendrobates tinctorius. The sequence goes on along the minus strand of NW_027361751.1, from coordinate 10,718,087 downwards.
TATACGAGGTTCCTCATGCTGTATAAGTGATTAGACAACTTTATTCTTCTGGTCGTTGCAATTCCAGCGATACCAGATTTATATAGGTTTTTTTCTGTTTGGCTGCTGTCACACAATATAAAAAATGCTTTTTATTGCAAAAAGTAGTTATTGCATCCTCCTATGTCTATACAGGTGCATCTCACAAAATTTTAATATCATCAAAAAGTGAATTTATTTCAGTTATTCAATACAAAAAGTGAAACTCCTATATTATATAGAGTCATTACATACAGTGTTCTGTTTCCAGTGTTTATTTCTGTTAATGTTGATGATTATGGGTTACAGCTAATGAAAACCCAAAAGTCAGCATCTCAGTAAATTAGAATAATTAACTAAAAACACCTGCAAAGGCTTCCTAAGCTTTTTGAAAGGTACCTTAGGGCGATATCACATGTCCAGATAATTCCGGAACCGTAAAAACAAGAACAGGGCAAAGCTCCAGATTAGGCGCATCTAATAGATGTGCCTTTTCTGGGCAGCTTGGGGCTGCTGTTTTTAGGCTGGGGGGCAAGATCAATGGCCCCTTACCAGCCTGAGAATATCAGCCCTCAGCTGTCGGCTTTAGTCAGGTTGGTTGTCAAAAATAGGGGGGGACCCCACGTCGTTTTTAAAAAAAAATATTTATTTAAATCATTTAAAAAACAGCATGGGGACCCCTCTATTCTTCACAACCAACCTGGCTGAAGCTGACAGCTGAGGGCTGCAGCCTCCAGCTGTAAGTTTCGTCTGGTTGGTTCAGAAAATGAGGGGGACCCAATGTTGGGTTTTCATTCATTCTGCACTCCTGCCAGCAGAGCAGGAGAGCAGAATCACAGCCATGGTCAGCACCAGCTGCCGAGAACAGCGCTTACAGTAGCGCTTCTTCCCGGTGGCCGTCCGTGAGCACAGATGACTGTGTGAATAGTTCTCCATGTGCATGTGTGCAGCACGTGTTGCGGCCCGTGAAAACCCGCTGACATCTTCATAGATCCATTCATTTGAATGGGTCTACGTGTGTCAGTGTCTCTGGTACGTGAAAAAACTGTCACTACACGTACCGGAGCCACTGACATGTGAAACTGCCCTTAGTCTGTTTCAGTAGGCTTCAAACATCGATCAGCAAGCAAGCAGCTGATTGGCCTTTGTTTAGTGGCGCTTGTTGATTTATGCAAAAGAGCAATCACAGAGCGCCAATGGGTTGTCTGTTGAACACCTCTGTGCCTGTCATTACAGAGCTCACCTGAAATCCAGCCTATGGTCGGGCTACATAGGAGACTGGTGAATGCAGTAAAAAGTGAAAAAAAGCTTTATTAAATATAAGCCCCTTTTATAAAAGTTCAAATCACCCCTCTCTTCTGCATGAAAAATAAATGTAATAAAAGAACACATATGTGGTAGTGCTAAATACATAAAAGTCCAAACTATCAAAGCCTAAAAATAATTAACCCAATCAGTAAAAAGAAAAATGATAAAAGCGCTGAAACAGTAACACCAAAAAAATGGAGAAAGAAACAACCAAAATGTTATATCTACCGCAAAACGGTATAAAAACATGTTGTGTTGCCCCACAAAAAATTGCAATGCAAACATTTTTTTTTTTTTTTTTACAAATTTTGTATTTTTTGCTTACCACTAAAACAATTAAAAACTGGACAAGTTTGGTACTGCTGTTGTTGTACTAATGAGAAGAATCATATTGTCAGGTCATTTTTGCCACACAATGTAAGCTGTAAAAGCAATTCCCCAAAAAACAATGTCAGAATTAGTTTTCTTTTTTATTTAATTGAACTTTCCAGTTTTACAGTGGTAAAATGAAAGGTGTCAATCAAAAGTACAATTCTTCCTGCAAAAAAACAACCCTCATATGTCTGGGTGGACAGAAAAATAAAAACACTTATGGCATTTATAAGGCCCCCATACACATCAGATGATTGTCACTTGAATCATGCTTCAGATAATCATCTGGCCAACAGCCACGACAGCTGACTCTCCTATAAACAGGAGCGCTCTCTTGGCCCTGCCCCTGGCACTCCTGTGTTCTCTAGGAGAAGATTGCCTACAAACATATCTGGATTAACTCCAGGAGAACAAAACGATTGTCAGTCTGAAATTGAACATGCCCAATAGACTTCTTTCACCATCAGTCAGTTGGCAGGTGCTCCCAATCACCGTCGCATGATGGACAAACTAATCAAATTCGGCCGATGTTGCTAATATTAGTTTAACGTGTATGGGGGGCTTTAGATGTGGTGGGGCAATTCATCAAAGTTTTTTCTCTAGATCTCTGGTGAAAAAAAGCTTAGAAAAGTTGTGATTTTTTTGGGTAACACGAGTTTGCACAAAAAAATTCGATTTCTGGCGTTTTTACGCCATTCTCACCCCAGCCCCGTAAAATTGGGTGCAGCTGGGGCAGGACAGGGGCTTGATGGAGCGTGTCAACCCTCTCCCATCAAATTTGTTATGATTGGCAGTGTTCGCTACTCCACAAATCTTACTACAGCAGAGGCTGGAGTAAGAGTTGTGGTGGGGTACACATAGCTGAGGACTACACACCTCACATGATTCACTAATAGATCCGGTGAGTAAGAGCTATTGGGTAAAAAAAATAAATGTGAACATAAGTGGTGGCCACAGTGATGTGAATGATGGAGATCCAGATTATAAATCCACCTGCTAGGTGAATTCAATCTAGTTATTTTTTTCCATTCTACTCCCTTTTGTAGGTGACCTTTTATTACCATGTGATTTTACGTGAGAGCCCTGCCCTCTTCTACCTCTAGATTACCCTTCTGTATGATCTCTAGATGAAATCCTTCATTTGCCCTTGACGAGAAACACCTTCATGTATATCATAACTTTGTAAGCAATTCTTAACTACAGTACCCCTATGCATTCATCTTCATAACAAGAGAATGTAAAAATCACTCATTAGAAGCTCACACTTCACATTTAGGGCTTATCTTCCAAGTGAACCATGTTCTTTCACCTATATAATAAACTCTCCTTGTGATTGCAGAAAGTTATGAGCTGACAAGTGCTGGGGAGGCAGATAAGGAGCAGGTGTGGATACTGAAAGTCCCTCACTGGCAGCATTCACCGCATTCATTTCTAGTATAATGAAAATTTGTAGAAGTAATCAGCTTTGAGCTACGCCTAGATTTTTAGATTTAACTGGAATAATTTACTAATAGATATAAATTGCAGGAAAAGTTTTGTAATTTTTCCAAAGGATTTTACATAAATTGCGGTAGAGATGAACCAATCAATTTGATGCAACTCAAATTTGTATAGAATTTTATTAAATTTCTAGGTCTAGGCAAATTCCAATAATTTGTAATTCTATTTGTGTGAATCACCAAAAACATACATGCTTCTAAAAAGATTGCCTTAGCCGTAGATGGTTGACATTATATCAGGGCTGACCACATGGGTTTCCGTATGTCAGTTAATCAGGTTCACTCAATCGGCAATGTTTGGGCCACATTACAACTAGATGTAAGCGGCCTCGTTCAGTTCACTCGTGTTGAGCAAGGCCATGCACGTCTATTTGGAATGTGGCCTGGAGTATGTACAGTGCATACTTGCGGTTACAATGCTGCATGTTCGCCGGCGCTGGCACCAGAGAATTTTGACAGTATACACTGTGCGCGCTGAAATGACCCACAAGTCTGCAGTCACACAGAGTGACTGCAGACTTTTGTTCCAAGCCTGGACAAACCCTTTAGTAGTAAGAGAACATCAGAGCTCACAGCAAGAGATGCAACATTTGACAAATACTCCAGAGAGTAAAGTTTGGCACAATTCCAGCACTAAAGCACTGAGGAATATGAAAGCAATAGTCTGTGATTAATACAGAGATTCAATTGATTGGGGGAGACATTGGGGTTCACATGTTGTATTTCAGCCAAAACATGATATCCTGGCAATGAAACTGTTAGGAACGGCGGAACGCACTAAATAAAATAATAAAATGCGTTCGCCGCTCGGGGTCCACCGTGCAGTAGGTGGTATAACTGCTGCTAAGTGATGGCAGACAAGCAATATGGTGGTATGATGCACATGGGTTAACCTTCACCCGGAGTGCGCAGAGCGGCCTCTGTTCACACACAGAGGTGCCACAGGAAAAAACATACAAAACGCTGAACCTGTTAGTGACATAGGCTTCAGGTAGATACACACGGTATCTGGTCACAGGAGCAGGACCCAAGACAGAGGAGCTGCGTCCCTCTAGACCTACCATGTGTGCGGCGACGCTTCTGCGGACGCCAAGGAGGGCTGCAACTGCAGCGCGGCATAGGACACTGCCACTCAACGACAAAGCCAGAAAGCAAGCGCGATGTCGGACGCTAGCGTAGCAGCGGTGCGGTGAGCACAGTGGCTTAAGGCTTGCCACTGACTGGCGCTGACTGCTAAACTAATTCCCTATCCACATGCGTATTATCAGAGGGAAGGGGTTTCAAATGAGTCAGTCACCAGAATCATGCATCCGTCACCATTCACACATAGCAAGTATAGTCTATACTAGCGCATGGTGGAACGGCCATGCGCACTTTTTATAGCCGTACGGGACCTTCCAGATCTCCGAGAAGGACCAATGAGATCTGGAACAGGACCTGGGCACATGACTCCCGATCTCCAATTGGAGATCGTCTCGTGAGCATGCACAGAAGGAGCACAGAGGAATTTAGTCTCTGGAGCGGTCTGCTGCAAAGTAATCTTCTCTGCAGTAGATGGGCAGCAGGAGCCCGCAGAATGTGAGGCTCTGGATTCCTGCAGAGCAGATGCAGAAACCAGACGCCTAACATTACCCCCCCACCTAGGGCCCCCTCCCCTCTGAGCCTTCAAATCCACCACCCTGTGCCCATCAGAGGCATAGATCTCAGACTCGTCCGAAGGCAAGTCTGATGTCCCGATAGATAACACGGAAAACCGGGACACGTGGAAGGTATCAGAGGCGGCAAGATCGCCAGGTTTAAGAAGGGACTCGTGGGAGACACCGGGAGCGGCAAAACCGCCCAGAGCATAGGTTGAAGTGGAATGCCGCGGTGTATCGGCGGACGTTTCCACTCTCTGTTTAAGGAGGCTATCTCGAGCACATGAGGCGCATGCCCGAATATATTTTTTAATGTCCTGAGCCCTGGGCGGCCACCAATACGACCCTGCCAGGAGTTTTGTGGTCTGCATGTAGCCACAGTGACCACCCGCCCTGGAAGAGTACGCCCACGCGAGAGCCTTGGGCCGAAGGTGAGGGGGGACAAAGGTCTTGCCCGGCGGCACAGAGTTTGGCCATTGCGGGACCCTGTTATCCTGGGGGACAGAGTGTTGACAATGACAACCGCAGATGGAGTTTTGTGCCGGACGCGCCTCGAGAACGGCACGAGACACCTCCATGGGCTCTGGGAGTGAAGTCTCTGGCTGGGGTGGTTCCAGAGGCTCAAAAAAGTTGGGAGCCGAGGTAACCTTCCGTTTGGATTGAGCACGCTCCAGGCCACGCTCTGAAAAATGGAGATCAATGCGGGTGGAAATAGCAATCAGTTCTTCCAAACTTACAGGAACCTCTCTGGTAGAGAGCATCCTTAACATGCTCCGCCAAACCTCTCCAGAACACAGGGATGAGGGCTTTGTCAGACCACTCCAGCTCGGAAGCCAGTGTCCGGAAACGAACGGCATACTGACTAACCGAGAGGGATCCCTGAGTCAAAGCAAGTAGCTGCAGAGAGGTGTCGTGTGTGACCCGCGGTCACAGGAAGACCTGCTTAATAGCTGTTAGAAAGTGAGCAGCGGTCCGAACCTCTGCATCACCACGCTCCCATAATGGCGTAGCCCACTCCAACGCCTTGCCCGACAGAAGGGAAACAATAAACCCCACCTTGGCCCGTTCCGTAGGGAATCACGCAGCCATTAACTCCAGCTGGATAGAGCACTGGCTGATGAAACCCCTACAGAAGGCGCCATCGCCAGAAAATTTATCGGGCAACGGGAGGCGGGTAACTGTCGGCGCGTGGGAGGATGTGGACATACGGGAAACCGCCTCGGCGATCGCCTGTACAGCAGCCTCCGAAGACTTCGCGGCTGCGATGACACTCTCAAGAGTAGCCAACCGGCCCTCTAGCTGGCGAATGCACTGAAGGAGTTGCTGCTGATCTGCCATCACTAGCCAGACCCTGGCGCTAGTATATTGTTAGGAAAGGCGGAACGCACTAAATAAAATAATAATAAAATGCGTTTGCCGCTCGAGGTCCACCGTGCAGTAGGTGGTATAACTGCTGCTAAGTGGTGGCAGACAAGCAATATGGCGGTATGATGCACACGGGTTAACCTTCACCCGGAGTGCGCAGAGCGGCCTATGTTCACACACAGAGGTGCCACAGCAAAAAACATACAAAACGCTGAACCTGTTAGTGACATAGGCTTCAGGTAGATGCACACACGGTATCTGGCCACAGGAGCAGGACCCAAGACAGAGGAGCTGCGTCCCTCTAGACCTACCGTGTGTGCGGCGCCGCTTCTGCAGACGCCAAGGAGGGCTGCAACTGCAGCGCAGTGTAGGACACTGCCGCTCAACGACAAAGCCAGAAAGCAAGCGCGATGTCGGACGCTAGCGTAGCGGTGCGGTGAGCACAGTGGCTTAAGGCTTGCCACTGACTGGCGCTGACTGCTAAACTAATTCCCTATCCACATGCGTATTATCAGAGGGAAGGGGTTTCAAATGAGTCAGTCACCAGAATCATGTATCCGTCACCATTCACACATAGCAAGTATAGTCTATACTAGCGCATGGCGGAACGGCCATACACACTTTTTATAGCCGTGTGGGACCTTCCAGATCTCCGAGATGGATCAATGAGATCTGGAACAGGACCTGGGCACATGACTCCCGATCGCCAATGGGAGATCGTCTCGTGAGCATGCCCAGAAGGAGCACAGAGGAACTTAGTCTCTGGAGCGGTCTGCTGCAAAGTAATCTTCTCTGCAGTAGATGGGCAGCAGGAGCCCGCAGAATGTGAGGCTCTGGATTCCTGCAGAGCAGATGCAGAAACCAGACGCCTAACAGAAACAGCTGCAGCCAAAATGCCAAAGTGCAATTTCTGTTACTTTCTACCAGCTCTTCATGTGTTATCTTCATGTGTAATGAAAGGTCTTTAACTTTCTACCTGTCCTCCATGTGTAGTTGTGTATGTCACTCTTTACCCACCATGTGTAGTACGGGATTTTTCGCTCTTTTATTACCCTCCATGTGTAGTACGGTGTCCACCACTCTGTTATCTTCCGTGTGTACAGTTTTGTTTCTCTATTCTTGCACTCCATGTATAGTGTGGAGTCTGTCACTATCTTGGTGCCCTCCATATATAGTACAGGGTTTGTCATTCCCTACCTGTCTTCCATGTGTTGTGTGGCACTTTCTTACTGCCCTCCGTATGTAGGATGGGTCCCATTACTCTTTCTCTGCTCTCCATATGTAGTGTGAGGTCTGCTTCTCCATCTATTTGTAGCAAGGGATCTGTCACTCTTTGTCTCCTCTATGTGTAGTGCAGAATCTATCGCTCTCTACCTGCCCTCCATGTGTAATTCATGGTCTGTCACTCTTTACCTATCCTCCATGTCCAGTGAAGGGTCTGTCACTTACTACCTTTGAAAAATGAGGATGAATGAACTCATGGAGATCAACATCCAACACTGCAGAGACACCATCACATGTTTCTCAACGCAGTGATTCTAGAGCAATGCACCCATCCCTTATGGGAAATATGCAAAAACATGCAAAACACAAGCCGCGGAGACACCATCACATGTTTCTCAACGCAAGCAATGACTAGCCAGGTGTTTCCCCGGCAAGGGCAGTCTCCAATGAAGGAAACCACCTATGCCAAAACATTGTATCCATCCACAGACAGCTGTTTCGGGGTATTGCCTCTCATCAGTGTGGAGTAGGAAACTGGCTAGTAGGAGCAATGCCTAGTAAAAGACTGTGAAAAATGAGGATGAATGAACTCATGGCGATCAACATCCAACACTGCGGCGACACCATCACGTATTTCTCAACACAGTGATTCTAGAGCAATGCCCCCATCCCTTATGGGAAATATGCAAAAACATGCAAAACACAAGCCACGGAGACACCATCACGTCTTTCTCAACGCAAGCAATGACTAGCCAGGTCTTTCCCCGGGAAGGAACAACCACGGGAAGGGCAGTCTCCAATGAAGGAAACCACCTATGCCAAAACATGGTATCCATCCACAGACAGCTGTTTCGGGGTATTGCCTCTCATCAGTGTGGAGTAGGAAACTGGCTAGTAGGAGCAATGCCTAGTAAAAGACTGTGAAAAATGAGGATGAATGAACTCATGGCGATCAAGATCCAACACTGCGGCGACACCATCACATGTTTCTCAACACAGTGATTCTAGAGCAATGCCCCCATCCCTTATGGGAAATATGCAAAAACATGCAAAACACAAGCCACGGAGACACCATCACGTCTTTCTCAACGCAAGCAATGACTAGCCAGGTCTTTCCCCGGGAAGGAACAACCACGGGAAGGGCAGTCTCCAATGAAAGAAACCACCTATGCCAAAACATGGTATCCATCCACAGACAGCTGTTTCGGGGTGTTGCCCCTCATCAGTGTGGAGTAGGAAACTGGCTAGTAGGAGCAATGCCTAGTAAAAGACTGAAAATTGAGGATGACTGAACTCATGGAGATCAACATCCAACACTCTCTCTTAACACACTATGTGTTAAGAGAGACATCCATGAAGATTTGCACCAACTATCCATTGTACATACTCTTCACTAAGATATTGTTCAGTAAGAGACAGTTTATTTTTGGTGGTTTCCCTCATTGAACGCCATAACATCTGGTCCTGGCCAGCCGTTGTCACCAGTATCATGCTGTCTGCAAGGGTGTAGTGCCCCTGTAAACTAATTTCCTGAAATAAATGCTTTTCACAATTTTTTTTTAGATTTGATTTGCAATTTGCAAAAAAAAATTCTCCTGGGATATCTGGGGGTAAAAGATCACTACATATTGTGAACTGCAGATCTTTAATTTAGTCTGTGTGTTTGTCTCCCATATTAAAATGGATTTAGTTTCCTTTGGTGCTGAAGAGGTTAACGACCCATTAAATGCTGGTCATAAACTTGCAACTATATTTTCAGCTGCTTCTGATCTGGTCATTATTACCTCTCCCTATAAAATCTGTCCAGATCCTCTCTGCCTTGCCAGTGAAAGCTTTGCTTCCTTGCTCCTTGGAGATGATTTGCTGAATAGGATTCATTGTTGATGTTGGAGATTTGTCTTCCTGTGCTGTGTGCTAAAGCTAAGTGGCTGGAGTGGAGTTGTTGTAGTAGTAATCTTTAGTTTGCTGTAGTATGTGTGTTTTTATCTCCTGGTCCCTAGTCCCATTTTGATGGTACATTCCTATCCTTCCCTATATACCTCTTTACCTTTGAGTGTTTGTATGTTTGTTGCTTTCTGTCATCCCTGTTTTGTCTTGTGTCTTGTTTGCCTTATATTTCTGTCCCAGGCCTCATGGGTTGAGGGCGGGATAACAGGAGCACAATAAGGTCGGAGACATGGGCCTTTCTACCTTCAAGAGTACCCAGGGATAGGGATAGTTAGGGTCTCAGTTTCAGGGACAGTTTGAGGACCCCCTTCCTTACCGAAGATTGTCTTAAGGCCCCGTTACACATAACGATGTCCCAGCGATCCCACCAACGATCCGGCATGGATGGGATCACTGGGACATCGTTAGACTGATCGCTGGTGAGCTGTCAGACAGCCCCTCCAGCGATCAGGACCAGCGAGCAAGCTGGTTTCCAATGTAAACAGTGGGTATCTAAGAGCCGCACGGCTCTTGGATACCCGCTATTTACCCTAGATACCAGCGTGCACGTTGGTTTCCAATGTAAACATCGGGTAACTAAGAGCTGCGCGGCTCTTGGATACCCACTGTTTACCCTAGATACCAGCGTGCGCTGGTATCTAGGGTAAACAGCGGGTATCCAAGAGCCGGGCGGCTTTTTGTTGGCCCAGGACGATCCTGCACGATCAGCGATACCCGGCAGGGGGGCCGGTCGCTGATCCCCATCACACACAGCGATATCGCTGGAGAGATCGTTAATGTGTCACAAAAACAGGGATCTCGCTAGCGATCTCGCTGTGTGTGACGGGGCCCTTAGTGTCACATAAAGTCCTCATTTTTGTTAGATTAGAAGGATCTGAGAAAGACAGTGGTTCACTGCAGAAGCGCATAGCCCTGTTTATATGGTTATCAAATAAATGCTTTGTAAGGATATCCTGGATCCTTCCTATTCTTCAGCAGTGCTTTGTTACTTCTACTTTTTTTTCATTGTCTTTGGATCCAACGGCGGAATCTCCCAATCTCCCAGCTGACCGGTTGAGATGGGCAGAGCTGCAGCTAATTTGTCTATACCTCAAGGTTTTGAAAAAGAGTTGTTCTAAGCAGTAGCAGATCTTATAGGTGAGCATACTACCTCTAGCACCCTGTTTGTCCGAATGTGTATTACACATCTTTCTTCCAACGGTCCTGCACTATGGAGCGCCCTGTGTTTTTGCTTTTCTTTTCTAGTGAATGTTATATTTCAGGCTATATGTATGTTTTTTTAATAAGGGAGATGATTTGTATTTTTATTTTTCTGTTACTATTTTTAAATACATTCTTCTTACCTATTTTTCAGTTCCCATAGGAGACTTGAACCTGTGATCAATATACTGAAACACTACTGGGCCACAGGCTATATGGGTCAAAGGAGTGCCAACATGGTAGAGATGACCACTAGCTGCCATGGCAACCTAAGCTTAATTTTTTAGTGATGTACAGCAGGTTTTTGCTCTGTAATCTCATAGCGCTTTATGTAGCTACAGAGACCCTGATTCCACAAATTTGTTACTTACTGGGCTGCGTCCTTTCATTTTGATAAATCCACTGTTTTATCTACTACATATCTGCCAATTCTCTGAATATGGAACCCTGCATAACCCTGCCCACACCACTGATTGGGAGCTTTCTGTGTCCACTCTGTATAGGCAGAAATCTGCCAATCAGTGGTGGGGATGTTGTTATACAAAGCAGGAGGACTACATGGCATGAGACGCCTAGTCCTTCTAGTGATAATCTCCTGTTGCTAAAACACTGATTTTATTGAAACACAAAACCCAGTGAGTGACACATCACTGGAATCAGGGTCTCTTTCTCTACACCATTCTGCTCTCAGATTACAAAACAAAAACCTGTTGACAGATTCTCTTCAAGGGATGAACAGCAGTGATCAAACCAAGCTCTGGGCACTGCTGTTAGAGGCAGATGCTACCTGTATAACATGGCTAGCATCTGCCTTGTGTTGAGCGGGCGCAAATCCTGAGCCTACTCCATATATTCACACTCACAACATGATATAATGGTACGTCATGGAGCATGAAGGGCTTAAGTAAAGATTCGTAACCCCCTCATTAACCCCTTCCCGACCTGTGACACAGCGTATGCGTCATGAAAGTCGGTGCCAATCCGACCTGTGACGCATATGCTGTGTCATGGGGGGATCGCGTTCCTGCGGGTCGGGTGACCGGGGTCACTGAAAGGTCACCCAACCCGCACACACAGGACCCTTTCTATTTCACCCCAGGGGGGTGGCTTAACCCCCCCGTGGCTACGATCGCTCTGATTGGCTGTCAAAAGTGAAACAGCCAATCAGAGCGATTGCAATATTTCACCAATGAAATTTGGTGAAATATTACAATCCAGACATGGCCGATGCTGCAATAGCATCTGCCATGGCTGGAGACCGAGATCCGACACCCCCCACCGACTGACAGGGCCGATCGGCCGCCGCCACCGACTGATGGCACCGATTGGCTGCCACCATCATCATCTGCTCCCCCTCCCCTTCCCTCCACTTTCCCCGCCTTCCAATCACCCCCTCACCCTCCACGGTGCCTCCGATGTCCCTCTGGCCGTCCAGGTGTCCGGCCGTCCCGGATCATGGGCGCCGCCATCTTGGAAAATGGCTGGAGCATGCGCAGTGCACCCACCGGAATCTGCAAAGCTGCATATTCATTCATATATTTTGATCACTGTGATAAACTCGCACAGTAATCAAAATAAAAAAAGTAAATCACCGTCCCCCTTATCACCCTCATAGGCAGGCACAAATAATAAAATAAAGAAAATATTTTTATTCTTCCATTAGCGTTAGAATTAGGGTTAGGGTTGAAATTAGGGTTAGGGTTGGAATTAGGGTTAGGGTTAGAAATAGGGTTAGGGTTAGAAATAGGGTTAGGGTTGGAATTAGGGTTAGGGTTGCAATTAGGGTTGGGATTAGGGTTGGGGCTGTAATTAGGGTTAGGGTTGATATTAGGGTTAATATTAGGGTTAGGGGTGGATTGGGGTTGGGATTAGGGTTAGGCTTGTGGTTAGGGTTAGAGTTGGGATTAGGGTTAGGGGTGTGTTAAGGGTTATGATTAGGGTTGGGATTAGGGTTAGGGGTGTGTTGGGGTTAGGTTTGGAGTTAGAATTGAGGGATTTCCACTGTTTAGGCACATCACGGGGTCTCCAAACGCGACATGGTGCCACCATTTATTCCAGCCAATTTTGGGCTCAAAAAAATCAAACAGTGCTCCCTCCATTCCGAGCCCTGACATGTGCCCAAACAGTGGTTTACCCCCACATATGGGGTATCAGCGTACTCAGGAAAAATTGCACAACAACTTTGGGGGTCTAATTTCTCCTGTTACCCTTAGGTAAAAAAAAATTGGGGGCTAAAATATTATTTTTGTGGAAAAAAATGATTTTTTATTTTCACATCTCTGCGTTATAAACTTCTTTGAAGCACTTGGGGGTTCAAAGTGCTCACCACACATCTAGATAAGTTCCTTGGGCGGTCTAGTTTCCAAAATGTGGTTACTTGTGGGGGGTTTCCACTGTTTAGGAACATCAGGGGCTCTGCAAACGTAACATGACGGCCGCAGACCATTCCATCAAGTCGGCATTTCAAAACGTCACTACTTCCCTTCCGTGCCCCGATGTGTGCCCAAACAGTGGTTCCCCCCACATATGGTGTATCAGCGTACTCAGGACAAACTGGACAACAACTTTTGGGGTCGAATTTCTCCTGTTACCCTTGTGAAAATAAAAAATTGCAGGCTAAAATATCATTTTTTGAGGAAAAAAAATATTTTTATTTTCACGGCTCTGTATTATAAAGTTCGGTGAAGCACCTGGGGGTTCAAAGTGCTCACTATGCATCTAGATAAGTTCCTTATGGGGTCTAGTTTCCAAAATGGGGTCATTTGTGGGAGAGCTCCAAAGTTTAGGCACACAGGGGCTCTCCAAACACGACATGGTGTTCGCTAACAATTGGAGCTAATTTTCCATTCAAAAAGTCAAATGGCGCTCCTTCCCTTCTGAGCCATGCCGTGTGCCCAAATAGTGATTTTCCCCAACATATGGGGTACCAGCGTACTCAGGACAAACTGGCAGCAGCTTTTGGGGTCCAATTTATCCTGTTACCTTTGGGAAAATAAAAAATAGCGGGCTAAAAATTCATTTTTGAGGAAAAAAATGATTTTTTATTTTTACTGCTCTGCATTATAAACTTCTGTGAAGCACTTGGGGGTTCAAACTGCTCACCACACATCTAGATAGGTTCCTTGGGGGGTCTAGTTTCCAAAATGGGGTCACATGTGGGGGAGCCCCAATGTTTAGGCACACAGGGTCTCTCCAAACGCGACATGGTGTATGCAAATGATTGGAGCTAATTTTCCATTTAAAAAGTCAAATGGCGCTCCTTCCTTTCTGAGCCATGCCGTGCGCCCAAACAGTGGTTTTCCCCAAAATATAGGGTACCAGAGTACTCAGGACAAACTGTACAACAACTTTTGGGATCTAATTTATCCTGTTACCCTTGGGAAAATAAAAAATAGCGCACTAAAAATTAATTTTTGAGGAAAAAAAATGATTTTTTATTTTCACTGCTCTGCATTATAAACTTCTGTGAAGCACTTGGGGTTTCAAACTGCTCACCACACACCTACATAAGTTCCTTGGGGGGTCTAGTTTCCAAAATGGGATCACATGTGGGGAGCCCCAATGTTTAGGCACACAGAGTCTCTCCAAAAGCGACATGGTGTACGCTAGCGATTGGAGCTAATTTTCCATTCAAAAAGTCAAATGGCGCTCCTTTCCTTCCGGGCCCTGCCATGAGTCCAACCAGTGGTTTATGACCACATATGAGGTATTGTTGTACTCAGGAGAATTTGCCCAACAAACTTTATGATCAATTTTATCCTGTTGCCCATGTGAAAATGAAAAAACTGAGGCTAAAAGAAAATTTTTGTGACAAAAAAAGTCATTTTTTTATTTACGGATCAATTTGTGAAGCACCTGGGGGTTCAAAGTGCTCATTATGCATCTAGATAAGATCCTTGGGGGGTCTAGTTTCCGAAATGGGGTCACTTGTGGGGGAGCTCCAATATTTAGGCACACAAGGACTCTCCAAACGCAACATGGCAACTGCTAAATATTCCAGCATATTTTCCATTCAAAAAGTCAGATGGCGCTCCTTCCCTTCTGAGCCCTGCCGTGCGCCCAAACAGTGGTTTATGATGACATATGAGGTATTGGTGTACTCAGGAGAAATTGCCCAACAAATTTTAGGATCCATTTTATCCTGTTGCCTTTGTGAAAATGAAAAAAATTGATGCTAAAAGAATATTTTTGTTGGAAAAATTAAAATGTCCATTTTTTCCTTCCACGTTGCTTTAGTTCCTGTGAAGCACCTGAAGGGTTAATAAACTTCTTGAATGTGGTTTTGAGTAGCTTGAGGGGTACAGTTTTTAGAATGGTGCCACTTTTGGGTATTTTCTGCCAAATAGACCCCTCAAAGTGACTTCAAATGTGAGGTGGTCCCTAAAAAAAATGGTTTTGTAAATTTTGTTGTAAAAATGAGAAATCGCTGGTCAACTTTTAACCCTTATAACTTCCTAACAAAAAAAAATTGTCTCCAAAATTGTGCTGATGTAAAGTAGACATGTGGGAAATGTTAATTACTAACTATTTTGTGTCACAAAACTCTCTGGTTTAACAGAATAAAAATTCAAAATTTGAAAATTGCGAAATTCACAAATAAATGCAAAAATTTACCACTAACATGAAGTCCAATATGTCCCAAAAAAACAAGCTCAGAATCGCTACGTTCCATTGAATACGTTGAAACGTTCCTGAGTTATTACCTCATAAAGGGACACTGGTCAGAATTGCAAAAAATGGCCAGGTCATTAAGGTCAAAATAGGCTGGGTCATGAAGGGGTTAAAAACAATGTGATAGGTAAATCTCTCAGGGTGACCAGGTAAGGTAGACCAAAATTAAGGTGACCCCCTCTGTATAACACGGTGAGCTGGGATATCTGCAATCAGAAATAGTATCTTGATTTCAGTTATATCACTCACTTCTTTCCATTACAGGAATAAATGTCTTCAACAATCCATCGTAATAAACAATTCTAGACAACATAATTAGCAACTGCTAAGTCAATTACAGAAAATGCATAGAAGTAATTCTGTGAGGTGATACTTGTTGAACGTATAGTGCTGCTAACAACAATAACAATATCTTTGCCGAACTTCATACCCAAGAAATTTAAAGAACAGTTGACAGTTCACAGAGTGCTTTAAGAACAAACATAAAGCATAAGGATCAATAGAAACCAAAACAACCAAGTATCAGCAAGTCCATAAGGGTATTCTCAAGTCTTTAATTAGCATTAATTAGTTAGACAGCATGAAAATAAGCAAGTTTGCAATTGACTTGCTATTTTGATCTGCTGTTATTCTCCTACAGTTAGAGCTTTTATAGTGTACAGCTGGGTTTTTCTGGAGACTGGCATCCAGAACATGGTGTGAGCAGTAGTTACATTAACTCTTACTATACCAGCTACATTTATCCAACCCATTGGTCAACTGTTCACCTCCCTCATTTCCTCACCAGCCTGGCAGCTTTCAGAACAGGTCTGCTAACCTTGGCCAAAGGACTTGGCGCTGAGCTATGGGCTAGTTCAAATGCCTTGCTTTCTCTCTATATATGTACAGCTATATTCCCTTTCCTGAGTCCCTATTCTTTTGCATGTTTGTCACATTTAAATGTTTCAGCTCTCCAAACAAACTTAAACATTAGACAGCGATAACACAAGTAAACATAAAATGCAGTTTTTAAATTAAGGTCTTTATTATTAAGCGAAAAAGAACTCCAAACCTACAGGGCCCTGTGTTAAAAAGTGATTGCCTACTAAACCTAACAACTGGCTGAGCCACCCTTAGCAGAAACAACTGCAATGAAGTGTTTGCGATAACTAGCAATGAGTCTTTACAACGCTCTGGAGGCATTCTAGCCCATTCATCTTTGCAGAACTGTTGTGATTCAGCCACATTAGAGGGTTTCCGAGAATGTGGCCTTTTTTAAAGGTCATGCCACAGCATCTCAATTGGATTATGGTCAGGACTTTGAGTAGGCCACTCCAAAGTCAAAATATGTCTCAAGTATCAAGACATTCCATAAACCACCAAAACAATAGTTTAGAAACTCTAGAAAATTTATGCCATACAACTATCACGGTCACGCGCGGCTGGACACAGCGCCCCCAGCAGGGCGGATTTAGATGACATGCGTGACCCTGAATACACTGCCTCCAGTTGGGCGAATTTAAATAATAACACGTGCAGCTGGATATGCCGCCTCCAGCAGACGAATTTAGGTAATACACGTAACACGTAATCTGGAAACCCCGCCTCCAGTAAGGCGAATTTAAACAATAAGGGAAAACCTGGGTAACAATAATAATGGTGGCCCTGCGATAGGGAATGGGGACATGGAGACCTCATGCACTCCCCTGAGTCAGTGTCTCTACACTCCTAGCGTTTCCTAGGCCGCTTCCGCACCGGGCGCCGCTCAAGATACCTTTAAACCCTAGCTCGCCCTTCACCAAAACCCTCACTAGTGAAGTGGACGGTGCGGAAACTAATCCCACCACTGCACTAAACACACATAAGGAAAAGAGACAAAACAGGGGAACACCACTTAGTTTTGCTCTGTTGCTTACGCTCCCAGCAATAGAGCCCACCACCTGCGAGCATCTTTTCCTCTGACTGGGTCCAACACCATAGTGCAGCCTTGGAGCAAACAGAGTCCACCACCTGCGTGCAGCTGTCCAGAGAACAGAGTCCAGCTTTCCGCAAAGAGTCCAGCATCTTGAGTCCAACTTTTCAGCAACCGAATCCAGCATCATGTGTGCAGCTCTACACCATAGCTGCCACTCCACAAGCCATGCAAGAACTCCTTGCTGACACCATAGCTGCAACTCCACCAAGCCATGCCAGCCCTCCTTGCAGACACCATAGGTGCCACTCAAGGACTCTCACTGAGCTGCCCGGGACTCTCCTTCAGCTCCATCCTTCACCCAGGCTTGCATGTAACTGAGGACTAATCACCAACAGTGATTGACACACCTGACACTCTCTTATAGAGCAATCACACCTGTAACATAATTGTGTGCACAAACTAAAGTTACCAAGTGCAATGACGCTCACCACCACCGGGGGGCAAATTTAGAACAAAAGACACCACAGTGCAATAATCCTAATGGCCACTGGGGGCAAAAACCAAACCTTGGCACACAGCCAAAGGAAAAAAAGGTTACTTTGTGCATTTAATCTGTCAGATCCAACCTGGATCATGACAACAACAAATCAATAAGTGTGCCAGAGGAGGAGCCATAGAAGGCATATCGAGAAAGAGGGAGGCATAGTGGATTTTTAAACTTAACACCAGCTTGACCCTAGGACTCAAGTTAAGAAGAGATAGTATGCCACACTATTAATTCTCCCCTATGCCTTCAAGTAACATTCCATCAAAACATATGTTTAAATAAATGGTATTACTAATAAATATTTTTCTATTTGTATTTCCTTTGTGAATTTATAACTTAAACCATCAAATAGCATAATGGTGAACATGCACTAATTTGATCAATGTTCATACACATTCAGCTTTCCGGATGTCTAATACATCGCACAAATAGAACATTATTGTAAAGCAAATTAAATACAAATCTTACATTGAGTTTCCTTCATAAGGGTTCCCTTACAAAAGCACACAACAGTCGTTTTCATCAGAATTCTGACAGTTTGAATATTTTATTCTATTTCTGCTAATCTGTTCCGATTGTGACATTCGCAGAATTTTTAAAATTATAACTTGTATTAGTCAGCATGTTTTTATTGTTACTGTATGTTTGTCAAATCACTAGTATCAGTTGTGTGGATCTCACTTTTATGAATTGGAGCTAATTAAATAGCAAACAGATGTGTTATCTGGATCAAGAATAGTTTACTTATGCAAAGCATCTAAAGATACCTGAAACGCGTAGATGCTATCAATGCTATCACTGATATGAAAATGTTATACTTAATCCTTTGTATCTAAAGGCCCCGTCACACATAGCGATCTCGCTAGCGAGATCGCTGCTGAGTCACAAGTTTTGTGACACAACAGCGATCTCACCAGCGAGATCGCTGTGTGTGACAGCGATCAGCGACCGGCCCCCCTGCCGGTATTGCTGATCGCTCTGTGAAACCTCTGGACATTTCTTTCGTCGCTGATCTCCCGCTGTCCAGCACGCATCGCTGTGTGTGACAGGCGGGAGACCAGCGATCAGCGATAAAATAATAAAAAAAAATAAAAAATATTACAATTCTCACCTTCCGACGTCCCGCGCAGCATTCCCGCCTCTCTCCACGCTCCGGTCCCAGTAATCCTTTGCAAGAATGACCGCGAGACGTCGCGATCCCGCGAGAACGGACATCATCGCGGTCATTCTCGCAAAGGATTAATGGGACCGGATCATGGAGAGAGGCGGGAATACTGCGCGGGACGTCGGAAGGTGAGAATAGCAATATTTTTTTATTTTAATTCTATTTTTGACATGAATCAGCGCTGAACACAGCGATGCCGCATGCGCGGCGTCGCTGTGCTAATCGCTGGTGAAGCTGTCTGTGTGACAGCTCACCAGCGATCACATAGCGATTCACCAGCGATCCTGACACGTTGATATCGTTGTCGGGATCGCTGGTAAGTCGCTATGTGTGACGGGGCCTTTACTTAGGGTACTTTAGTAAATAGATTGCTTGCACGTGAGCTGAATGAGCCATCCACAACCGGAGTCCTCCATACATCTGTGACCTCATCTCCCAGTACTTACCTGCACGAAACCTCCGATCCTCACAAGATCTTCTGTACTCCCCTCTTATCTCCTCTTCCCACAATCGCATACAAGACTTCTCCCGCGCATCCCCCCTACTCTGGAACTCTCTACCACAACATATCAGACTCTCGCCTACCATGGAAACCTTCAAAAAGAACTTGAAGACCTACCTCTTCCGACAAGCCAACAACTTGCAGTAACCACCGATCCACCAAACTGCTGCACGACCAGCTCTACCATCACCTACTGTATCCTCACCCATTCCTTGTAGATTGTGAGCCCTTGCGGGCAGGGGCCTATCTCATCCTGTACCAGTCGTGACTTGTATTGTTTAAGATTACTGTACTTGTATGTATTATGTATACCCCTCCTCACATGTAAGACGCTATGGAATAAATGGTTCTATAATAATAATAATAATTCCTCCATTTCAGCCAGTATATTGGACATGGTTGAGATCATTTTGTATCTGCTGGTGGCTGTGCCCCACCTGAAATAGTGATGATAATGATTGTGTTTTAGACAAGACCTTGGAACCAGATTGGGGTGTTCAGGAAAAGATGTCATCGGAGGAGGAGAGTGGTGGTGTCAGCCATAAAGAGCTAAGTTGACACCCAGCCAAAAGAACTTTTTCGAGACAATATGCTTCTTAGCAGGTCAGCTCAGAAGTAGACCTGACCAGGACAGTAGGACATCTCCCTGAATATGGGACTGTCCCACTTGATCCGTGACATTTGCAATGTATGCATATAGTGTATTTAAATATTCTATTATTTATTTAGCTATGAATATATATATTCACTAAATGCTGTTAGGCAAAATTAATCTAACACACTGTATTTTTATAAATGGCAGTCCAAATGCAAATGTGCAGTATATGTAAAAAGTTTACCTTCTTGCAGGTCACATTATGAAGCATTCGCTCTACTGTACTGTATAGAGAGGTGAAAAGTTGTTTTATGTTTGTTGTTTGAAGGGGGAATTTAATAAAGGAGTTATCTTGCATGATATTGATTAAAGAGAATAGGAGTTGATGTACCGGACCCAGCTGTGGTTACTAAACATTGATAGGAATGGTGCAGGACATCTCCGTTTAACATGTATGTAACACCTCTTTAAGCTGCCTCTGTTGTCAGGGTGTCCGGTAGTTTTCACCTTCAATATGGCGCAGTGCTTCTCCTTGAATCTTGCTGGGAGCTCTAAGGGTAAGCAGGACGATCTTCCCCTTTTGCCAGGGGGTCGACTTATCGTACAGGGAATAACAGGTGTAAAAAGCAAGGGGCATAACAAAAATAGCAAAGACATTATATCACAGAAATGGTACAGATATGTGATATTCTACTCTTAAATGTAAAGGATATGCTTTGCATCAGGTCTGAATGTTGTGCTATCACAAGGCAAACCCAGAGAGATACAACAGTACATCTTTCACACCATAAATTCCCCAATTCTACTGATGTTGTTGGTCCACAGTTAAAGAAGACACTCACCCTTTAAGTGACAACACACTCCTAACAAACAATACTTTATCCACAATGTTGGCACGCTTTCAGGAATCGTTGGTGCACTTAACTCAATAAATCCAAAATCTCTTTTCTGGATGGTTCTCCAAGCACTGATTAGGCAAGAATGGGTTGTCATCAGTCAGTATTTTTTCCCAGAAGCTGATATCCAGCTAACAGGGCAAAGCGCAGAAGTCTTGAAAACTAAGGGTCAGTGCTGTACATATTGAGTCTTTGCATAAACTTGATGTATTTGTCAATAAGTGTAAAATCTTATGAAATGTTTTCAATTGTACTTCAGTAACCATAAAATAATCTAAAAGATCTAAAACATTGAAGCCGCAAACTTTATGAAAACCAAAATTTGTGTCAATCTAAGAACTTCTAGCCATGAGTGTAGGCTGGGGATCTTACAACAGGTATAACAGTGTGTCAAAAGATCTCAGAGTGAAAAAAATGTATCCTATGAAGTTTTTCTTAACTAAACTTGCTTATATGTGCATGTAGTGCACTCTCAGTGTGTTAATATATTTCCCTACGGCTACCTTCTCAGGGATCCAGTGGCATTCTGCTCTGCTTCTCAGTGACGTTACGCTGCATTTTGAAGTGGCTTTTACAATGTAAACGTCAGAATGAGGTTCCATAGACTTACATTATAAAAGAGACTTCTGACTCACATATAGAATCTGAAGCGCAATGATGTCACTGAGATAAGGAGCAGAACAGCGCTGGATCCCAGAGAAGGTGGCGGTAGGTGAATATATTAACACGTACACAATACATTACATACAGAGATTTATTTTAGAAACATCTTCATGGGAGCGCCTCTTTAAGAATTCTAGAGGAGAATGAGGATGGGGAATATTTTAATTTCAGTATTGGGTTCTCACTCCTCTGTATACTCATCTATGGTCTTCACATTTTCAGCTTACTTTCTAGATCTGCCGATGTTTATGTTTACAGAAGGATCCACTTTGTGATCGATACGTTGTGATTTCTATCTTCAGCACTTCATGCTATAAACTAATGTTGACTCATCAACTGTTTTTAAAACAGCAACTACACCCCAAGGAGCTTTTTAACAAAGTCGGCGTTTTGGGAATCTCGGTGACATCACAGATTTAAAAACAGAACCAAATGAACCTTGTCAGGCTGGATGCACAATGCGCAGCCAACCAGCTGTGGAAACAATAGTTGTTCATAGACAGGCACCAGCTGTTTTAGCAAGTCAGCCGGAGTGTTCCTGGATGCTTTATTTGACACTTGGAATGTATCCCAGTGGTTTTCTTGGATTTTTAAAGCAGAAATTTCTGCTCTCAGAGACATCACTCATAGGATTAAAACCCGCTATTTCAATATTTGGCTTTGGTATTAATATGATTTAACAATGAAGAAATGAGATGTGAGTAATGTGTCTGAAGTACCTGCACATTGAAAATGACAAACTAATCATTATTAACAGTGTAATCACTGCTGAAATATTAGCTATAAAATCTTCTGGACTATTTACATACATATAAGATACTAGATTAAGGCCCGATGCTATCGCATCGAGAAGATAGTGACACACCTCTTGCCATGTTAACCCTCAATACACACACACCTCCTCAACACACCACACCGCCTCAACACACACTCCTCTCACCTTTCACCATCTCCACTCACATCCACTCACTCTTTCACTGCACATACGACCCTTTCTCTCACTCCGTCTCTCATACTCACACTGTCATCGTCGCTGCTCCATGATCCCCGACATCTTCTTCCGCCGGCGCCATCCTGGATCCCGACGTTGTCCACGCCGGCGACATGTTCTTGCGGCCATGCCATCTTGAGTATTCTGAAATCCTGCGAGTGGACATTAGTGGAGATAGTGAAAGGTGAGAGGAGTGTGTGTTGAGGAGTGGTGTGTTGAGGGTTAACATGGCAAGAGGTGTGCTGTGACGTCACCAGTTACAACTGGACGGAAGTTGTTACAACCCGGAAGCTGCTTAGCGCATTTATTATAGTAGATTAAGGCCCGATGCTATCGCATCGAGAGGATAGTGACACACCTCTTGCCATGTTAACCCTCAATACACACACACCTCCTCAACACACCACACCGCCTCAACACACACTCCTCTCACCTTTCACCATCTCCACTCACGTCCATTCACTCTTTCACTCCACATACGACCCTTTCTCTCACTCCGTCTCTCATACTCACACCGTCATCGTCGCTGCTCCACGATCTCCGACATCTTCTTCCGCCGGCGCCATCCTGGATCCCGACATTGTCCACGCCGGCGACATGTTCTTGCGGCCATGCCATCTTGAGTATTCTGAAATCCTGCGAGTGGACATTAGTGGCTCACCATTGTCATTTTGAAACACGACTGCTACTTCACTGACAGTGGGATTATTGTAGCGTCGAGGGTCTTGAGTACGATCTTGTTTAATAGCCATAGTGATGTTTGGCATGACAGTTCCGTTTTGTAGAGATTTAATTTTTTTCTTGTTCTTCCACATCACGTAACATTTGATAAGCTTCCACAAAAGGATTAATAGTTTGGATTTGAAGGGCAATAATGTTCATCAATGTAGGATGACATTTTTGATTTTCTTTACATCGTAAGCGTTGTTCGTTTGCGGTAGTGGTATCGAGAATGTAAAGTTGGGCAAATGCGCGTTGCTGGTCATCTGAGGGATGTAGTGTTTCAGTTCTATGATAGATCTGGCCATGTATGCGGAAACAGTATGGGCCATATCCAGGAGGTGGTGAAATATTTGCACCCATGGAGGCAAAAGCAAAGGAACTGTTAATACTTCAAATATTATCCATGAAATTTTTGCTAAATTCACTTTGCCCTTTCAGCAAACGTGTAAAGACATCAGGATATTGTAGTATGGGTACATGGACTTTACCCTTCTGACAGCAGAGCGTAAAGTTGTTATCAGAAGGTATCTCTGCTACAAAATGCAAAGCTTCGCAATGCTCACATACATGGGTCATGTCACCACAGCTGTGTTCGGTAATACTATTTTCATCATTAGTGAAAATGTGAGGTTGTAGTAGAAGTGCATGTCCAACCGATGGGGTGCGCCTAGTTTTGAGACCAACGTATATTTGTCTTGGTTGCACTTTCTGCGGGCTAACTGCAGCTTGTATGTGAAGAAACTGTGCGTTGGTATTGACTAATGGTGGTATTGATAGGGAAGAAACAGATTGCTGATTAGTTATGTCAGTGAACGGCATATAGGATGAAGTGTGGTAGTAACTTGTTCCACATGCTGATGTGGAAGCATCCTGTTGTGAGTCTACTAATAATGATGAGGAAGAAGCCGTCTGTTGTTGGCGGTGATGGCGTGTAGAGGCTTCTTCAGCCAATGTAATAGATTTAGAGTTAGGGGATTCGTGTGTGAGACGACGGAGTTTATAAGCCTTAATCTTGTCAAGTCGATGCTGTTTTTCCTCAGGAGTCTCATTAGCACGGCGTTGTTTTTGTCGTAGTGCTAGAGCTGCTTTCCTTTCACTGGCATTGGCATACTGTGCATCGGTATTGGATGGTGGTATTGATAGGGCAGAAACAGATTGCTGATTAGTTATGTCAGTGAACGGCATATGGGATGAAGTGTAGCAGTAAATTGTTCCACATGCTGATGTGGAAGCATCCTGTTGTGAGTCTAATAATAATGATGAGGAAGAGGCCGTCTGTTGTCGGCGGTGACGGCGTGCAGAGGCTTCTTCAGCCAATCTTATGGATTTAGAGTTAGGGGATTCGTGTGTGAGGCGACGGCGTTTATAAGCCTTAATCTTCTCAAGGCGATGGTGTTTTTCCTCAGGAGTCTCATTAGCACGGCATTGTTTTTGTCGTAGTGCTAAAGCTGCTTTCCTTTCACTGGCATTGGCATACTTTTTGTTATGACTCATGTTGGCACAGGTAAAGGAGTCTATTTGGCAGTTATCTGGCAGTGAAGAAGGCGTCCTGGAGTATTGTAGAGTAAACAGATACTAATTGACCCTGTAATTGCCCAGCAGTAGTTATGAAGTGGTAGTGGCAAATTGGCCCTGTAGTTAGACACCGGCAGAGGAGCAAGGCAGCAGTAGTTATGGCGGTAGAGGCAAATTGGCCCTGTAATTAGACACCGGCAGAGGAGCAAGGCAGCAGTAGTTATGGCGGTAGAGGCAAATTGGCCCTGTAATTAGACACCGGCAGAGGAGCAAGGCAGCAGTAGTTATGGCGGTAGAGGCAAATTGGCCCTGTAATTAGACACAGGCAGTGAACAGTCAGAGGAGCAAGGCAGCAGTACTTATGGCGGTAGAGGCAAATTGGCCCTGTAATTAGACACCGGCAGAGGAGCAAGGCAGCAGTAGTTATGGCGGTATTGGCAAATTGGCCCTGTAATTAGACACCAGCAGAGGAGCAATGCAGCAGTAGTTATGGCGGTAGAGGCAAATTGGCCCTGTAATTAGACACCGGCAGAGGAGCAAGGCAGCAGTAGTTATGGCGGTAGAGGCAAATTGGCCCTGTAATTAGACACCGGCAGAGGAGCAAGGCAGCAGTAGTTATGGCGGTAGAGGCAAATTGGCCCTGTAATTAGACACAGGCAGTGAACAGTCAGAGGAGCAAGGCAGCAGTACTTATGGCGGTAGAGGCAAATTGGCCCTGTAATTAGACACCGGCAGAGGAGCAAGGCAGCAGTAGTTATGGCGGTATTGGCAAATTGGCCCTGTAATTAGACACCAGCAGAGGAGCAATGCAGCAGTAGTTATGGCGGTAGAGGCAAATTGGCCCTGTAATTAGACACCGGCAGAGGAGCAAGGCAGCAGTAGTTATGGCGGTAGAGGCAAATTGGCCCTGTAATTAGACACCGGCAGAGGAGCAAGGTAGCAGTAGTTATGGCAGTAGAGGCAAATTAGCCCTGTAATTAGACACCGGCAGAGGAGCAAGGCAGCAGTAGTTATGGCGGTAGAGGCAAATTAGCCCTGTAATTAGACACCGGCAGAGGAGCAAGGCAGCAGTAGTTATGGCGGTAGAGGCAAATTGGCCTTGTAATTAGACACCGGCAGTAAACAGGCAGATGACCAAAGCAGCAGTAGTTATGGCGATAGAGGCAAATTGGCCCTGTAATTAGACACTGGCAGAGGACAAAGGCAGCAGTAGTTATGGCAGTATAGGCAAATTGGCCCTGTAATTAGACACCGGAAGAGGACAAAGGCAGTAGTTATGGCGGTATAGGCAAATTGGTCCTGTAATTAGACACCGGCAGAGGAGCAATGCAGCAGTAGTTATGGCGGTACAGGCAAATTGGTCCAGTAATTAGACACCGGCAGTAAACAGGCATAGGACCAAGGCAGCAGTAGTTATGGTGGTACAGGCAATGCCAAGCGTCCGCACAGCAAGTCGGCGTGAGGTAAATGACGCAATTTCACGAATGCAAGATGGCGTCGGCGAAATCTCGCGAGATTTCGCCGACGTCGTTAACACCTCTTGCCATGTTAACCCTCAACACACCACACCGCCTCAACACACTCCTCTCACCTTTCACCTCCACTCATGTCCACTCACTCTTTCACTCCACATACGTTCCTTTCTCTCACTCCGTTTCTCATACTCACACCGTCATCGTCGCTGCCCCGACATCTTCCTCTGCCGCCGCGATCCAGGATCCAGACGTTCTCCAGGCCGCCGACATGTTCTTGCGGGACGCCATCTTGGATTTCGTGAAATTCCGCGATATTCAAGATAGCGTCGCCGCAACAACATGTTGCTGGCGTGGACGACATCGGGATCCAAAAAGATGGCGTCGGCGAAATCACGCCAGCGACATATTCTTGCGAGACGCCATCTTGGATGTCGTGAAGTCCCGCGATATTCAAGATGGTGTCGCCGCAACATGTCGCTGGCATGGGCGACATCGGGATCCAAAATGGCGTCGGCGTAATCTCGCGAGATTTCGCCGACGCCATCTTTTTGGATGCCGATGTCGTCCACGCCAGCGACATATTGTTGCAGCAACGCCATCTTGAATCTCGCGGGATTTCACGACATCCAAGATGGCGTCCCGCAAGAACATGTCGGCGGCCTGGAGAACGTCTGGATCCTGGATCGCGGCGGCGGAGGAAGATGTCGGGGCAGCGACGATGACGGTGTGAGTATGAGAAACGGAGTGAGAGAAAGGAACGTATGTGGAGTGAAAGAGTGAGTGGACATGAGTGGAGGTGAAAGGTGAGAGGAGTGTGTGTTGAGGCGGTGTGGTGTGTTGAGGGTTAACATGTGCGTGTGTGTGTGGTGACGTCACCGGTTACAACTGGATGGAAGTTGTTACAACCGGAAGCTGGTTAGGGCATTTATTATTATAGATGGAAAAGCCTCCATTGATCCTACTAGCCTTAACTTCCCTCTAAATTTGTTCCGTCCAATTATGATTACAGTTTAGATAAAGGAACATGAACAGATTTACATCCAATTTGCTTTCTCAATCCAATATATTAAACTTGAACATGAAACAATACTATGGAGTCTCCCTGGCTTCAGTTAAGGGCCTGTCACACTAAGCGATATCGCTAGCAATATCACTATAACGTCACTGGTTTTTGTGACGCAGCAGCGATATTGCTAGCGATATCGCTATGTCTGATACTTACCTCCGACCGCTCCCCCGCTGATTATCGCTGATCGCGCGAGAACGTCCTGGACCGTTTCTCGTCGTCAGATTCCTGCTGTGACGACGAGCGACGCGTGGATGCGGGCGGGAGGATGTCAGGATCGCCTCGTCTGACAGGTAAGTAACTACCCCCGACCCCTGCTATGTCGCTGGTGAGATCTGCCTGTGTGGCAGCTCACTAGCGACCACTTAGTGATGTACCAGCGATCCTGACCGCGTCATATCGCTGGTCGGGATTGCTGGTGCAACACTAAGTGTGACAGTACCTTTAGATTTCTGCAATCTATGTGACTGCAGATTTCAACATGCACACTGTCAGGATTCTGGTCTGTTTTCTGCTCGAGCAGGCTGTTACATGACTGCAGGGAGGTGATTTGCATAGTTGCAGACTGTCATGTGCATACTTGAAATTTTTCGATATTCCCTCATTGTTCTATTCTGTGACTGCTGTAATACATAGTCATTGCATGGACCAGCATGATAAGGTGCTGGTTGTGGCATAGAAATCCAACCCTTAATGGAAAGCTCAGGAAAATACTTAATAAACCTTTTTAATAGGTTGAAACGTTACCGTTTATATCCCAGAACAAATTTTGTTTTACTTTTTCACCATGGACTTGGATGCCATTTCTTACCACCTACTGGATTATCTTCAAGTGGGTTCCTTGGAGCTTTTGTACTTTGCGTCTGTTGATAGAGTGCCGTTGGTTGCATTCTTCATTCCTGTAGAGCCCTGGAAAATGCAACTTGAGGGGTTTTCTCAAGTTGTATCTTGTGCAGCTCAGATTGAGGCTATGGGCCCACGTAGCGTTTAAATCCGGACACTGAAAACCGGACTCCTTCCCAGAAATCGCACAGTTTTTTCTGTGCGATTTTACCGCGATTATGTTCGCGATTTTGCCGCTATTTTCGCGTGCGATATTTAAGCACTTTCCAAGCAATTTGAAGCATCGCTTGGAAAGTGATTGACAGGTTGGTCACACTCGTCAAGCATAGTGTTTGACAAGTGTGATCAGGTTTTTACTATTGAGGCTGCCTATGCGGCATCAATAGTAAAAGAAAGAATGTAAAAAATAATTAAAAAATAAAAAATCGGGGTATATTTACCTTCCGACGTCCCGCGCTGCCATCCCGGGCCTCAGCGTTCCCAGTAATGCCTTGTGAGACCTGTGATGACGTTGGTCTCGCGTTGCTATAGCGATCTCACGAGACCGCTAGAGTCACGCGAGACTACGTCATCACAGGGCCTTGCCGCAAGGCATTACTGGGAACGCTGAGGCCGGGAAGGCAGCGCGGGACGCCGGAAGGTAAATATACCCCGATTTTTTATTTTTTATTCTTTTTTTTACAGGGCTATGGTACCCAGGGCCTGGAGGACAGTCTCCTCCACACCGTGGGTACCAACCGCACATGAGACGCTTAACTTCGCGCATGGTGGGCATAGCCCCATGCCGGAAGTAAGCGGTTCTCATGCATTCCTATAGGTACGGAATCGCGGCAATTCTTTGCGATTCCGCACAAAAGAATGAGCATGCTGCGATTTTTTCCGCGATGCAATTCCGCCGCGGAAAAAAGCGCAGCATTAGCACAGCATGTGCAGAATGCCATAGGAATGCATGGGGGGCGTTCTGTACACAATTTTTAAACGTTTTCGCAGTGTTTTTGCACCGAAAATCGTGGCAAAAACGCTTAAAAATCACATCGTGGGCACACAGCCTAAAGCAGTCTCCTTACGGTTTCCTTACTTCTTGGTTTCTTGCAGGGTGGGCTTCCCTCCTTGAGTGATGGTTCTGGAGAAAAGTTGAACCGTAGGGTTGGTAGAAATATAAATCTCAGCACAAGTTCTGTTGTTAAACATTGAGCCATCAATTATTCTGGAGTCTATACTGTTATCTCTATATTTATACATACAGGATGTACTATAGAGGGGGGGAAGAAAGTGCACACAATAGTGACCCTATCAGAGGAGAAAAAATATCTAAAAAATGGTATTGTTCACACAGGAGGATATGGGGTACCACCTAAAAAATAACAGTTGCTGCTGCCTCTTGCCTGGGAGATAACTCACAGAATAGATTAATCAGCAGGAAAGAAACACTGTAAGAATAGGCTGCGTGGCTGGATTAACAGCTCTTGCTGATGTAGCAGTACAAAAAAGTTGTTTTATTTAACCACACTTTTCAATGCCAAACTGATATCTTTTTCAAGTAAAAAAAAACCCCTGACGAAGACGTCACCAAAATGCGTGTCGGGGTGGTCGCATCATAAGGGAGTCCCGGCTGCCATTGAAGTATGTATTATCCATGTGCAATTGTCTTGTACTTATGTTGACTACTGTGAACATAGTATATATACCAGGGCTGTACAACCTACAGCCCGTGGGACACGTGGCCCGCCGAGGAATGTTGTGGGCCTGAGGAGTTGACTAGGAGTCGCCGCTCCTTTCGTCATATAGTCAAATCTGTTCGCGTTTAAAAGACGAGAATACATTTGAATACTGTGTTGCGCCAGCACTGGGACAGAGCAGAGTGACTGTCAGCCCTAGCCCCAACATGCAGCAGCGTGATGATGTCCACACACTAATGACCTCATCACACTGGTCTCTTTTTCAAGTTAAAATAAAAAATTATATAAATATACACACACAGTGATGTGAAAAAGTGTTTGCCCCTTCCTGGTTTCCTATTCTTTTGCATGTTTGTCACACTTAAATGTTTCAGATCACCAAACAAATTTAAATATTAGAGAATGAGTAAACACACACACACACATTGATCCAGGTTTTCATCCTGATGAAGAGGTCCTGTGAGACCTCAAAATGTTTTGACTTTTAAAACCTGCCTAAAAAATGTTATTAATGTATACATCGCTGATCCGTCATCAGCAGCGCATGATTGATACCTCCAACCTTTCTCCCATAATCGGTTTGTGAGGTATTCCCATTAATTTCAAAACCAAGAATTCTATAATCTGCTTATGATGGTGAAAAGTAACACCTAGATTGAAAGGCTTGCAGTAAAAGTAGTGTGCTAAGTCTTTGATGGCAGATACTTTAGACTTCTAAATGAAGATCATATCGTCGACATATCTGCCGTGCTACCATATGTGTTCAGTGAATGGATTCGCAATATTATAGATGTAGGATTCCTCTCACCAACTAGGGAGTAAATTAGACAGAGAGGGGGAGTGATAAGCTCCCATTAAATCTTCGTTTTTCTTTAATATATAATAACCATCAAAGCAGAAATAGTTCCGAATTAAGAACTGAGTGACATCTAAAATGTATTGTTGAAGTTCACATGTGAAGTCACTATATTTCTTTAGATGAAAACTTAATGCTTCAACAGCCACTTTATGATGGATAGACATATATAATGAGACAACATTTGATACCACCCATGAAAAGTCAGGTTGCCATATCATGTCTTTCATGATATTTAACACATTAGTGGTATTATTTAGGTAATCAGGGACTCTCTGGACAAGAGACTGGAGATGCTGGTCTAGCCACATCACCAGCCTCTCGCTCAGAGACTTGAATCCCGAGACAATGGGACACACAGGTGGTTATGTGTTTTCGGTAGTGCGCAAAGTATTGGTGTAACAGGATTGATAATTTTAAATATTTGATTTCTTTCTTATTGAAGCACGCAATACAGTGGGGCAAAAAAGTATTTAGTCAGTCAGCAATAGTGCAAGTTCCACCACTTAAAAAGATGAGAGGCGTCTGTAATTTACATCATAGGTAGACCTCAACTATGGGAGACAAACTGAGAAAAAAAAATCCAGAAAATCACATTGTCTGTTTTTTTTCCATTTTATTTGCATATTATGGTGGAAAATAAGTATTTGGTCAGAAACAAGCAATCAAGATTTCTGGCTCTCACAGACCTGTAACTTCTTCTTTAAGAGTCTCCTCTTTCCTCCACTCATTACCTGTAGTAATGGCACCTGTTTAAACTTGTTATCAGTATAAAAAGACACCTGTGCACACCCTCAAACAGTCTGACTCCAAACTCCACTATGGTGAAGACCAAAGAGCTGTCAAAGGACACCAGAAACAAAATTGTAGCCCTGCACCAGGCTGGGAAGACTGAATCTGCAATAGCCAACCAGCTTGGAGTGAAGAAATCAACTGTGGGAGCAATAATTAGAAAATGGAAGACATACAAGACCACTGATAATCTCCCTCGATCTGGTGCTCCACGCAAAATCCCACCCCGTGGGGTCAGAATGATCACAAGAACGGTGAGCAAAAATCCCAGAACCACGCGGGGGGACCTAGTGAATGAACTGCAGAGAGCTGGGACCAATGTAACAAGGCCTACCATAAGTAACACACTACGACACCATGGACTCAGATCCTGCAGTGCCAGACGTGTCCCACTGCTTAAGCCTGTACATGTCCGGGCCCGTCTGAAGTTTGCTAGAGAGCATTTGGATGATCCAGAGGAGTTTTGGGAGAATGTCCTATGGTCTGATGAAACCAAACTGGAACTGTTTGGTAGAAACACAACTTGTCGTGTTTGGAGGAAAAAGAATACTGAGTTGCATCCATCAAACACCATACCTACTGTAAAGCATGGTGGTGGAAACATCATGCTTTGGGGCTGTTTCTCTGCAAAGGGGCCAGGACGACTGATCCGGGTACATGAAAGAATGAATGGGGCCATGTATCGTGAGATTTTGAGTGCAAACCTCCTTCCATCAGCAAGGGCATTGAAGATGAAACGTGGCTGGGTCTTTCAACATGACAATGATCCAAAGCACACCGCCAGTGCAACGAAGGAGTGGCTTCGTAAGAAGCATTTCAAGGTCCTGGAGTGGCCTAGCCAGTCTCCAGATCTCAACCCTATAGAAAACCTTTGGAGGGAGTTGAAAGTCCGTGTTGCCAAGCGAAAAGCCAAAAACATCACTGCTCTAGAGGAGATCTGCATGGAGGAATGGGCCAACATACCAACAACAGTGTGTGGCAACCTTGTGAAGACTTACAGAAAACGTTTGACCTCTGTCATTGCCAACAACGGATATATCACAAAGTATTGAGATGAAATTTTGTTTCTGACCAAATACTTATTTTCCACCATAATATGCAAATAAAATGAAAAAAAAACAGACAATGTGATTTTCTGGATTTTTTTTTCTCAGTTTGTCTCCCATAGTTGAGGTCTACCTATGATGTAAATTACAGACGCCTCTCATCTTTTTAAGTGGTGGAACTTGCACTATTGCTGACTGACTAAATACTTTTTTGCCCCACTGTACTTAGTCCTTCATCTATTAACTTGGAGAGACTCAAGAGACCTAGCCATACGAGATTTGTTTTTTTTACGTACATTGTTACGACATCGAATTTGTAATCCCTGATTATCTGTTTGTTAATATTTGCTGTAATTTTCTAGTAAGAATATAGAGAAATTTACATTTTCATAGTCTCTATTTGTTTGCAGTGTTATGGCTCTCTCTAGTGGCCAGAGTCATAATCTCAATCTTATCGTGTTGTTTTTTCCATTCTTAATGTCTGAATCTCCTCCCTTTTGCAAAGCATTATGGTAGGTTTTCCTCCACTTTCCTCCATTTTCCTTCAGCCTGTATCTGAGAAGGATCTCTCCCATTGCTTCCCACTTGCAATTGCATTGCAGGTAGGTGTTTATGTTCTTTGTAGCTAATTCCTGTCCTAATTTCAGCCTGGTTTAGTCAGTCCTGCTCCCTGGTCAGCTACTAGTGTGTAAATGTTCATTCACAATGTATGTCGTGTATAATGTGTATATGTGTTGTACTCTGTACTGATTATGTGTATTATATTGTTTTCAGTTTCACTACATCATTATACCATCAAGTTCAATAAAAGCACAGACTCAACTACAGTCTCCATATTGGACCCCGATATAGCGGTTTAGCTGTCTGTTTAGCTGCAATAGTCTGCTTCATTCAGTGAGGACAGAACAATTGTACTGAAAACTGGGGGAAAAATCCAAGTAGTATGAATTCGTGATTTTTTGTTTTTTCATTTTTTGAGGGTTTTGTTCATCATTTTCTAACATTTTCTTTATGTTGCGGGGGGAAAATGAAATAGTAAATTTGTGTTTCTGGGGTTGTGCTTAAAGCTATGGCCTAAAATATTGCAATGGCATGCTTTGCGCACAGTATCATGTGTCCCTCTTTTTCTTCTTGGAAGGTTCGGAGGTGTGTATACACCAAAGAAGCACAGTACAACATAACATGATATTTAGCATTTTTAAATAATGCTTCATTACAAAACTCCTGCCCCAGGCAAATCTTGCAAAGTTGTAGAAAGTCAGCACAGTTGAAAAAGTCAGTATATCTACAGTATCTTATCTCCTGCATCTGTTAGTCCAAACCATAGTAAACATTTAGACCCGAATTAAAATACATAGAATTTATGCTTGATAAGGTAACTTCATCCAAAATATACATTTTGTATTTTATTCCTATAGTAATTTACTAATCACATATTAGGGTCGCGTCACACATAACGACGCACCAGCGATTCCGACAACAATATGACCTTGTCAGGATCGCTGCTGTGTCACTACATAATCACTGGTGAGCTGCCAAACAGGCAGCTTCACCAGCGATCAGCACCAGCGACACGCGGGTAACAAGCAATTGAATTGCTCGTATTAAAAATAAATCTACATCATTGTTATTAAAAGTTATCACTTTTGGAGGTCTATATACCATAGGCATACATTGATATGAACCTAAAAGCTGAGATGTAACCAGGACAATCAATGTGGTTCCAGAACTAATGGTGTAACAAGTACCAATGGGGCTGGCTACAATATTCTGATTGCCTACAACATGTCTTTAAAATAAGTTCTAACACCAGAATTCTTAATACAAATAGCATACATTATTAAACAGATCTGTAAATCCTAATGAGGCTAGTGTACTTACTTTGAAAATCCTTGTTAGATTGACCTTAAAATTGTTTATTATCGCCTTCACCCCAAAGTCTGTTTTCACCTTCTTGACCAGGCCAATTTTTCAATTGTGACTAGTGTCACTTTATGAGGAAATTTCTCTGGAACATTTGAACGGATATTAGTGATTCTGAGATTTTCTTGTGATCTCGTAATATTTTGTACTTCATTATAGTGGTAAAATTTGTTCGATTCAACTTGCATTTCTTTTTGAAAATATCAGAAATTTGGCAAAAATTTCACAATACTCAAACTTTTCATTTTTATGTCCCTAAACCAGAGCGTTATGTCACACAAAATAGTTAATAAATAGCATTTCCAACATGTCAACTTGAAACATAATTTTTTTTGTTAGGAAGTTAAAAGGGGAAAAAAGTTGATCAGCAATTTGTAATTTTTCCAACAAAATTTACAAAACCATTTTTTTAGGGACGGTCACAGGGGGGCATTCTCTGCGTCTGGAGGAGAAAAGGTTTTTCCACCAACATAGAAGAGGATTCTTTACTGTTAGGGCAGTGAGAATCTGGAATTCCCTGCCTGAGGAGGTGGTGATGGCGAACTCAGTTGAAGGGTTCAAGAGAGGTCTGGATGTCTTCCTGGAGCGTAACAATGTTGTATCTTAAGGGCCTGTCACACTAAGCGATATCGCTAGCAATATCGCTATAACTTGTGACACTATAGCGATATTGCTAGCGATATCGCTGTGTGTGATACTTACCTATGATCCGCTCCCCCGCTGGTTATCGCTGATCGCGCGAGAACGTCCTGGACTGTTTCTCATTGTCAGCTTCCTGCGATACCACATGTGTGGTAGAAAACTATTGTTTGGGAACATGGCAGGGCTCGGAAGGTGAGGAGAGACAACTGACTTTTGGAGCACAAAATTGGCTGGAACAGATTGCGAATGCCTGATATTCACCCATGTCTGGCACTTCTACGGGTCCAGGTGTGGACACACCTAGACCCATAGAAGCACCAGACAGGTGCGAAACGGTCGTAGTCCACAATCTCCTCTGCACCCTGCATTCTCATGCCTCCCCAATGGATGTCCCGATGCATTGAAAAACAAAGGACTTTCCATTTTTAAAAGGAGTGGTGAGTGCTGTCCTTTCTGTTTCTTCAAATGAGTGTCGCATTTTATTTGTTAGCTAGCACCATGATCTTCCTTGCTTACAAAAGCAATAAAGGGAAATAGTTTAACATGTGTGGCAAGTTGTTGGCTGGTGTCTAAGCTCTTCTGTTGACCAAAAAAAGAACCACTACCAGCTTCCGTCACCAATCGTTTATACATACCGATTGGACACCCATTACAGGTAGCGTATGGCTTCAGGAGTGCGGTTTACAGAGCAAGAGGAACAGAGCTATTAAATTTTATATATTATATAGTTTATATATTTCATCTGGAAAGGTAAGTAGTGTTTAGCAAAAATATACAAAGATGATACAAAATGGGAACAAAACATTACAGTATATTACATGAAATAAGAAGGAATAACTAAAGAGAATAACTAAACCTGATGTTGCAGTAATGGCTCCTACCTTTGTGAAGGGAAGAACTCCAATTAGAAAAATGTTACACTCAGATGGCAAATGAATGTCTTCCAGAATGAATAAAGACAGAGACCCAAACTTTCATTTTTATTAGCTCAATGCTACGCCACACATACCTTGATAAGCACATATGCGATGAAGCCCTTAAACATTTTTTAAGCAAGCCTTTATACCTTTATGAGTCACATGCTTACATGCTTAGTGAAAGTCCACCTGTGTGCAATCTAAGTATCACATGGTTTGTCAGTAAATGCATACCTTTTCTAAAAGGCCACAGAGGCTGTAACATCTTTAAGCAAGATGAACTACTAACCAAGCAACACCATGAAGACCAAGGAAATCTCCAAACAAGTCAGAGACAAAGTTGTTGAGAAGTACAAGTCAGGGTTGGGTTATAAAAAGTATTCCAATCTTTGATGATACCCTGATCACCTGTAGCACCATCAAATCTATTATCATCAAATGGACAGAACATGGTACCACAACAAACCTGCCAAGAAAGGGCCATGCACCAAAACTCTGAGCCCGAGGCAAAGAGTGCATAAATCAAAGAGGCAGAAAAGAGACCAAAGGTAACTCTGAAGGAGCTGCATAGTTCCCAAGCAGAGACTGGAGTATCTGTCCATATGAGCACAATAATCTGTATACGTCCATGCAGGTGACCTTTATGGTAGAGTGGACAGAAAAAAGCTTTTACTTACATGCAAAAATTGTAAGGTTCCTTTTGAGTTTGTTAAAAGACGTGGGAGACTCATCCAATGTATGGAGGATGGTGCTGTGATCAGGTGAATCCAAATTGACCTTTTTGGCCACCAAGATAAATGATATGTCTGTCGCCATACCAACACAGCTCATCACCCCATGAACACCATCCCCACAGTGAAACAGTGGCAGCATCATGCTGTGGGGATGTTTTTCGGCAGCAGGGACAGAAAAATGATCTGAATCGAGGGGAAAATGGATGGTGCGTAATACAGGGATATTCTTGAGTAAAATCTGTTTCAGTATGTCAGTGATTTGAGACTGGGATAGAGGCTCGCCTTCCAACAAGACAATGACCCAAAGTCAAGCCACGGTGTATGTATGTATATATATCACAAAGTTGAGTCCACCCCTTACATTTTGGAAAATATTTTATTATATATATATATTCATGGGACCATACTGAAGATATGACACTTTGATACAATGTAAAGTAGTTAGTGTACAGTTTGTATAACAGTGTAAATTTTGAGTGACCTCTAAATAAGTCAACACACAGCCATTAATGTGTGAACTAGAATAAAAGTGAGTACACTCCAAAGTGAAAATTGCCAAATTGTGCAAATATTTTGTGTGGCCACCATTATTTTCAGGCACTGCCTTCCCTCTCTTGGGCATAACGCTCACTATAGCTTTACAGGCTGCCACTGGAATAATCTTCCACTTCTCCATGACGACATCACGGAGCTTGTGGATGTTAAGAGACCTTGATGCCCCACAGGTGTTCTATAGGGTTTAGATTTAGAGACATGCTTTGCCAGTCCAGCACCTTAACCCTCAGTTTCTTTAGCAAGTCAGTAGTTGTCTTGGAGGTGTGTTTCAGGTCATTATCATGTTGGAATACCAGCCTGAGGCCCAGTTTCCCTGCTCTGCTTCAGTATGTCACAGTACATGTGTTAGGAACGGCGGAACGCACCAAATATAAATAATAGGAGGTGCGTTTGCCGCCCGGGGTCCACCGTGCGGTAGGTGACTAGACCGCTGCTGGACAATGGCAGATGCACCAGAAGGTGCCGTAGTGCGCACGGGTTAACGACACCCAAACACTAGGAGCGGCTCTGTTCAGACACAGAGTCGCTTGGCAAAAATATATGCAAAGACGCTGGCCCTGTTAACGTCACAGGAGCCGGCGTGTGGCGTCGCAGCCGCGAACACCAATAGCTGCTGATATTGCAGGGCAGCGGCAGCTAAGGCCGCAAGCATCAGCGCCAAGAACCGGGCGCCGACGGACGCTAGTGTAGGCGTGGAGCAAGTGGCGTGTAGCTTGCCACAACCCTGGAGCTGACTATGCACACTCAGTCACCACTCGTAATATCAGAGGGTAGGGGTTTCATAATGAGTCAGACACCAGTCCATGCATCCATCACCATACACACAGAATAATATGCTACACTAGCGCATGGCCGAGCCGCCATGCGGGGCTTTTATAGCCATGCGCTTCCAGGACCGTCCAATACTTTAGGAAGGACCAATCAGATCCGACACAGGACCTGCACATGTGACCCCTGCTCTCCAGTGAGAGGGCACGTTGCGGGCATGCCCAGTAGCACGGCACGAGGACTTAGTCTCTGGAGCGGTTCCCTGCAAAGCAGGTTGCGCTACCATTGCTGCACCGGAGGTGGCAGCAACATCCAGGCTCACAGAACGAGTCTGAGAAGAATGCCTGGTTCGCCGTGATTGCTGAGCAGGAGTCCGAGCGGTCAGAGGAGAATGGGAGACCGCAGGATGTCTGGCTCTGGATTCCCGCTGTGCAGTGCCAGGAATCCGATGCCTAACAACATGTTGGCATTCATGGTTCCATGAATGAACTGTAGCTTCCCACAGCCAGCAGCTCTAATGCAGCCCCAAATTGTGACACTCCCACCATCATATTTGACTGTAGGCAGGACACACTTGTCTTTGTGCTCCTCACTTGGTTGCCGCCACACACACCTAACAGCATCTGAACTAAGTAGGATTATCTTGCTCTCATCAGACCACAGGACATGTTTCCAGTTATCCATGTCCTTAGTTTGCTTGTCTTCAGCCAAGTGATTGCAGTCTTTCTTGTGCATCATCTTTAAAAGAAGCTTCCTTCGGGGACTACAGCCATGCAGTCTAATTTGAAGCAGTGTGCGGCGGCGTATGGTCTGAGCACTGACAAATTGACCCCCCATTACTTTAAGCTTGGAAGCACTCATACATCTATTATTGAATAGACATCCTCTTTATTTGATGTTGAGCACGTGTACTCAATTTTTTTGGTCAACCATGGCAAGGCCTGTTCTGAGTAGAACCTGTCTTGTTACACCGCTCTATGGTCTTGGCAACCATGCTGCAGCTCAGTGTCAGATTGTTGGCAATCTTTTCTAGCCTAGGCCATCTTTATGTAGAACAATTCTTTTTTTTCAGATCCTCAGAGCGTTCTTGGCCTTGAGGTGCCATGTTGGACTTTTAGTGACTAGTATGAGAGAGTTTGAGAGCGATAACACCAATTTTATCAACTGTGCTCCCCAATCACAGCTGAGACCTTGTACCATTAATGACTCACATGACAGGGAGGGAAAATGGCTAATTGGCCACAATTTGGCCATTTGTTATTTAGAAGGCGCAAAAAATTTACTCTGCCTACTTTACATTGTATCAATGTGTCATATCTTCAGTGTTGTTCCATGATAAGATATAATAAAATAGATACAAAAATGTGAAGGGTGTACTGTATGCATGTGTATATATATATATATATATAATATATATAATATAATATATTTGCTTTGTAAGAGAGATAAACAGAATTTGTCACTCCTCACATAAGGAATGTCTGCCACAGCACCGAGTCAGCTCATTTACTCAAATTTTGCCCTTTAGCATGAGACAAAATCACTGAATCAGGGAGAACGTAGATCTAAAAGAAACACCATCTGTGCTTTCTCATAGGGTCAGTATATTAGAATTGAGTCAAAAGAATAGTTACTGTACACATATACTTTGTAGAAGACTTTGTTCATATTGTGAGTGTATCTTTGGTTAGCTATATCCATAAACTTCTATGAACCTGACATATGCCAAAACTGTGGCTATTATGTTCTATTCACACATCAGTAAAAAGAACTGTTTTTATCTCATTTTGCTTCCATGTCGAAATCCGGTTTTTATTCACAAATACTTTTAAAAGCTGAAGGAGATAAAATGTCTAAACATTTTTATCAACTGACGCTTAACAATGGATCATTTATAAATGGATGGATATGGGATGGAACTCTGATGTTCAGAGACTGTCATCAGTTTTCCATCTTTTTAACACAGATGCCCATAGATTTTTTATTTTTTTTTAATCTTTTCCAAATAATTTTATTGAAGCGTTTTAACAATGATGGGGTAGGATAGGGAGATTGGGAGAGGGAAAGGGAGGGTGGGGGGGAGGGGCATGGTACCAAGTGGTCCTATCATATTCATGGTAAACTGATAGTTTATGTTTCAAACAATAACAATAACATTTTGCAATCATGTATGCAAATCTAGCAACCACATAAGACAATAGCTTGATGAACTTTAACTCAGAGGAAATAAGATGATCCATCTGAACCATTTACTTGTGAATTTATCAAGTTTGTTGTTAACAGTAGCCATTTTTATCTCAAAGGACTTGTGGCGTGAGATTCTCTCTTTAATGTCCAGAATTTTCGGAGGATCAGGTCTCTTCCAATGAAAGGCTATGGAGCTTTTTGTGACTAGGAGTATATGGATGATTAACGGGATGGCCGAATGTTCTATATCTTGAGAATTGAGGGACAACAAGGCTAATTGAGGAGAGAGTGTGATGGGTTTGGGGAGAAGAGAGTTAATGAGGAGGGATATATCTCTCCAGAGGGGTTTCACTAAAGGACAATACCAGAACATGTGTAGAATGTTTCCATAGTGACCGCAACCTCTCCAACATAGTGAAGAGTTTTCTGGGTTAATTTTAGATAGTCTAGCTGGGGTATAGTACCAACGAGACAGGATCTTGTAGTGGGTCTTGTAGAGACATTGATATAGTGGCTGACATGGAGATAGAACAAGCGTGTTCCCAATCTGGTATGTTAGGAGTTAAGTGGAGTTCTTGCTCCCATTTCAATAAGTTACTAGTTTTGACTAGTTCGTGGTTTTTATTCATCCACATGTAAATGTAGGGTATGCTCCAGAAGATTTTATGGTTAATGTTATTGAGCATATTAATGGTGGGATCTGAAATTTTCGATTTTATCCCTATGAATTTTATTATGATATCTTTTAGGATTATATTTTTGAAAAATAAGGAATTCTAAATTTTTCCTTTATTACGCTAAAAGGGGCATTAGAGTGTTCTCCGTAGAGGTCTCCAAGTTTTCTTATGCCATAGTCTGCCCATACCGGAGCTACTTCTTGTCCAAAAAGGGATGTAATGATGTGGAGTGAAAGGGATCTAAGTGGGTTATTATTGTTAGATCCTTTTTTTGTTTTAGCAAGTAGCTTCCAAGCGTCCAGTGTGGCACGGAAGATGGGGTGTGATGGGGAAAGGTCCCTCTTTAGCAGAATTGATTCCAATACGAGACGAGATGGAGAATTGTTGTTATTCAGAATGTATTCGAGTTCGTACCATGCTGGAGGGTCAGGGATTGGCCACCAATAAAGGCTTTGCTTAACTAAGAAGGAGGAATAATACGCCGATATGTTAGGCAGGCCAGCTCCACCGAATCTCCTCTTGCTATAGAGATTGTTTGCCGCAACCCTGGGTCTCTTGCCTCCCCAAATGAAATTGTTGATTTTGATTTGTAGATGTGTTAGAAATGAGGTAGAGATAGGCAGGGGTAGTGATCTGAAGAGATATAATATTTTTGGAAGGATGTATGCTTTGAAAGTGGTGATTTTGCCCCACCATGATAAGCTTTTTTTACCATAGATAAGCAAGTCATCAGAGATGGTTTTATTGAGGGAGTTCATGTTAAGCGGAATCATCAGAGATGCGATATTGTTTGAAAATTTTAGTCCCAAATATGTGATGTGCTCGAGTGACCAGCTCCAGGAGGATAGATGTTTAATGGTTTCTGTTTGATTGTCATCCAGATTTAGGGGGAGAATTTTGGATTTTTGTTCGTTGATCTTGAAATAGGACACTTTTGAGAATGTAGACAACAGGTCTTGGATTTTAACTATGGACTTGATTGGGTCGGATATGGTTAAAATTATGTTGTCAGCGAAAAAGCTGACTTTGTAATCTTTATGGCCCACTTTTATACCTGGGATGTCGGGGTCTTCTCTAATTAGTTGGGCTAGGGGTTCCATGGCCAGGGCGAACAGGAGAGGGTATAGAGGGCAACCCTGTCTTGTGCCATTTGCTATCTGAAAGGGTTGTGACAAGTGGTTGTTCACATAAATCTTGGCCAAGGGATTATCATAGAGAGCATTAATACTTCTAATGAATTCTTGGCAGAGGCCGAATTTTCCTAGGGTGGCGTTTAAATAATCCCAATTTAGTCGATCGAAGGCTTTTTCTGCATCTAACGAAATTATTGTAGCTTTTGTTTTCCTTGATTAGTTTGATTAGGTTAATCAGCCTTCTCGTACCATCTGTTGATTGCCTATTAATGACAAATCCTATCTGATCGTTGTTTACTAGTTTCGGTAGGAGTAAGCTTAATCTGTTTGCAAGGATTTTGGTGTAGATTTTTATGTCCGTATTAATCAAAGAGATTGGCCTGTAGTTTCTCATTGATGTTGGGTCTAAATTTGGTTTGGGGATCAGAACGAGGGTGGCTTTGAGCATTTCCTTGGGGAAGTGTCCGGAGTTAGAAGCGGTATTGAAGATTTTAGTTAGATGTGGGGCTAATGTATCAGCGAAGGATTTATAATAGTCGTTGGAGAACCCATCTGGGCCTGGGGCTTTGAATGATTTAAGGTGGTTTATAGTATCCAAAACTTCTTTTACTGTGAAGGGAGCAGACAAAAGGTCTATATGGGTTTCTTCTAATTTTGGGAGGTTTGTTGATGCCAGAAAAGCATTGATATCGGATTGTTTGGGGCGGGATTGTGGGGAGTTCTGGTTAAAGTTGTACAGGTTTTTATAGAATTCTGCGAATGAATTAGCTATGTCTTGTGGGTGGGACGGGAGGATGTTATTAGTGGATGCGATAGCGTCTATTCCATGCCTACGTCTATTGTTTTTGAGTCTGCATGACATGTACTTTGAGGGACGATTCAGGTTTTGGTACTGTTTAAATTGATTGGTTTTGATTGCGGAATCGTAGAACGAGAAAATTAATGCTCTGAGCTCTTATCTGAGCTTGGAAAGTTCTGTTTGGATATTGGAGCTGGAATTGGGGTTGTTGGTTAGGTGTGTTTCTTTACCTTTTATTTGGTTCTGTAAGTTTGTTATTTTTTCCCTATTTTCTTTTTTTAATTTTGAAGAGATCCGAATCAGAACTCCTCTTAGGACTGCTTTATGGGCGATCCAGCAGGTGTAAGGACTATTGAGACCTGCTTCATTCTCCTCAAAGTAATTTGATAATGCTGAACCAATTTCTGATTTTATTTGTGGGATATTTAGTATTGATGAATTACACTTCCGTAGGAAATGGCGATTGGTGGCTGGGCCTTGTGTAAACATTGCAGTTACCGGGGCATGGTCAGATATTGTTTTTGGGAGTATGGAGACCGAATGAAATTTGGGGTGGAAAAAGATATATGCTAAGATCAAATCGATTCTTGAGGCAGTATGGTGGGGGTCAGAGAAATGGCTATATTCAATAGAAGAGGTATTTATGCACCTAAATAGGTCGAATAACTCATTACTATACAGCCAATTGTTGAGTGATTTTGTTTTGTGCCTATTTTGGGCTGAGGAGTCCATCTTTCCGTTAGGGACCATACTAAAGTTGCCCGCAAGGATCAATGAACCCTTTTTTACTTTACTGATTTTTTTGAGTAATTTGTTCAGTAATTTTATTTGTCCTTGGTTAGGAACATATACATTCACAATGGTGTAAATTGAGTCATTCAGAGAGCATATCAAAATATGGAAATGTCCTTTTTCGTCCTTAATTTCCTCGATAAGTTTGAAAGTAATGGTATTTTTAACTAGAGTAATTACTCCAGCTTTTTTCTTGGGACCTGAGGCTTCAAAGGTATCTGGGAAATTTTTATGTGAGAAGCTTGGGTGTGAGTCCTGTTTGAATTTAGTCTCTTGTAGACACACAATGTCAGAGCCCAACTTGTTTTCCTCATGACGGATTGCATACCGTTTTCTAGGGCTGTTGAGTCCTCTGACATTGTAGGTGAACAAGCTGATCCTCATGTCTGAAGGGTGCTGTGTTGTGATAGATTGAACCAAAAGTTACTGTGGTTACCAGACACGTTATAGCATATATTAAGTGAAACCTTAGATTTGTACCGGTGTGTGTATTGGTAGATACCTGTTAGAACAATAGAACAGAGAAAACACAAAGTAATACAATAGTAAACTTAGCTGAAAATTTTTAGGGCCACCTGAAGTAGGCCGCACCAGCGGTCACTACTTAACCTTTAGGGGGAAAAGTTCGTGGAAGAGTGTCCCCGATGTCATCTTCTATGATATTGGTGGTAGGCATCTCGGGCCCAATGGGTGAAGTGACGAACCTATAGTCTATGGGAAATAAACT
Source organism: Dendrobates tinctorius (assembly GCF_039654945.1). Taxonomy (NCBI): domain Eukaryota; kingdom Metazoa; phylum Chordata; class Amphibia; order Anura; family Dendrobatidae; genus Dendrobates; species Dendrobates tinctorius. The sequence goes on along the minus strand of NW_027361751.1, from coordinate 10,673,744 downwards.
AGACAAGAAAACTGTTATATGGTAAGTCCTGTTTTGTTTTACAGGCCAAAAGTGAGAAAAACTTGGGAAACTAGGTGCTGAAATGCAATGCAAATTAGGTTATCATACACAACACTTTGACGCAATGTTAGACTTTTTCAACAAAGAGTTCCAAGCAAGACGATGGATCAAGTTGTCGCTTTAGCATCCGGGAAGGAGGTTGGTTTGTTCGTGGGCTTGATGTTCAGGTCTTTGAGGAATTTCCTGCCATCTTCTATGGATAGTAGGGATGTGGTCTTGCCGTTGATGTGGACCAGTAGCTTTAATGGGAATCCCCATTTGTATGGGATGTTGTTATCTCTAAGTGGGGTGGTGATGTCTCTGAAAGACTTTCTTCCCTCAATCGTGGCCTTTGAGAGATCCGCATATAATTTGAGGTGTGAGTATGGATCAGGGAACCCACCATTGTCTCTGACTATGATTTGAATTCGTTCTTTAATGTGGAAGAATTGGATACGAAGGATAGTATCTCTTGGGAGGTCTTTTGGTAGATGAGTGGGCTTTGGCAGCCTGTGTATGCGGTCAATGGTCATGTCATGACTCATGAGCTGACAAGGTTGGGTCAATTTTTTTGAAGACCTTTTTAACATATTCTTCTAGGTTACCAGGGGTGACAGATTCAGGTGTCCCCCTGATTTTTATGTTGTTCCGCCTACTTCTGTCCTCCAGGTCTGCTAGTTTGTTTTTTAGCTGGGTGAGTTCAGCTTTGATTTGCTGGTTTTCTTCATGGTTTTCCTCAGTTTTCTTTTCCATGGTTACCATCCTAGCTTCGTGACTCTCTAATTTTTGATTGAAAGTCTCAAAAGTAGATTTAAAGATCTCCATCTGGGATTCCAGGGTTGACTTCAGGGTGATTTTGAGGTTGCTGTTTATTTTATCTGCCAGAGGGGCCATGTAGGCCTCGATGGTGTCGTGGTCTATTTTGTCCGATGTGTCCAATTTTAGCCTCGATTTTTCGGGGCTTAACTTTGGCGATGATGACCATGAGTCGTCTTCATTTACAGAGTCATTTATGGGGTCATTTAGAGATGAAAATTGTTCGCTCCAGGCCCCTGGTTTTCCCCTTTTCGCGGAGACTGATGTGTCCATGTTGGTGGTTGTTTTATGAGGGGTTCTGGATCTAGTAGGGCTGGTCGTATTGTTTAGATCATCAGAAGGGTGTGATTTATACCCCTTGTCCTTGTCGGACCTGATTGGTATAGAAGAGGTGGAGGCAGATGTTTTGTTTTTGGCTGTTTTGTTTGTTTTGCCTCATTTTGTCGTTGTAATTCCCTACTCAGGGTTACCGATAAAACAGATAAGTAAAGGTAGTTGGTATTGGTAGTTGGGAGTGTCCGGAGGATGTCAGAAGCGCAGACTGTTATTTAATGGTTTTTAGACCCTTAGAAGGTAGTGAAGATGGGGGTCGGATATCCAGGAGATCTATATGACCCTTATAATCCGAGTATGGATAGATTAGGCAGTTCTGTTTTAACAGTGGTGGTGTTTGGAAATTAGGATGTAGCAAGGCTTATTTAGTATGCCTTCGTGTTTGTTGTCTGCCCAAGAGGTGATATGTGCCTGTATAGGGCTTGTATAGATGCAGCGGTTAGCCTGTGGTATTTAATGTGTCTGAACTTCTGATCTCTAATTGCTATTAGCAGGGGTGATGACCAGCAGCAGCGGTGGCTGTTTTTGTTTGGGGTCTGAGACTGTTCAACTCCCATGTGAGTTTAATCAGTATTTTATTAATATTTTAATAATGTTTTAATAACACTTTATTAATATTTTATTTCTTTGTTACTTTGTTATTTTATTATTACTCCCCCGGGGGATGCTGTTATGTGGCGCCGCTTGGAGCTGAATGGACTGGTCAGCCTGTGAAGGAGTGGGGGCTGGGCGCGTCTGCGCAGTGAGAGTCATTCAGTGGCTTGGCTGCTGCAGCAGGATCCCCTGCAATCAGTGGTAGTGCGGGTGAGGAGATATGCGCCTGTGCACTGGCTGAGTATAACTAGCCGCTTTGTCACAGCGGCTGATTTGGCGGTAGCCGCGGCTGTTTCTGAGGTTCTGTGCAGGCAGAATTGGCCGCGGGGAGGTGAGTCCTAGGGCGGGTATGGGCCTCGGGGCCCGCTAGTGCCGGCGGTGATTGCGGGCGGCTTGAATTGGATTGAATTGCGGGCCGCTTCAGTCTGGGGGGGATCAGCCGGGACCCGAGACCAGTGCGCCTGCGCGTAGCATGGGTAAATCCAGCCACGTTACACAGCAACAGATTCCACTGCTGCCGCGGCTCTCATACAGGCTCCGTGTGCTGTGGGCGGCTTTGTTCCGTGGATTGGCGGGGAGACTGAGACCCTCCAAGCCCTGTGATAGCTGCGGGCAGTTGATGTCTGAACCCCCGATTTGCCGCTATTGTCTTGCGGTGCTCGGGGTTATCCGCCAGGGCAGGAGCTAGTGCGCCTGCGCAGTGGCTTTTCTCTCAGTGAGCGCCGATGCGCCTGCTTCTGTCAGCTTAATATAATAGCGATCCTTACCGTGGACGGTTGTGGGGAGGATCTGGGTCTCAGAGGTTGTTGCGCAGGTTGATGGGGGATCTCGGTTTTCTTTTTTTTTCTTTTTTCTCCTTGCCGCGGGGGCCCCCGGGGGAGCCGCAGTGTGGGAGGGAGGTGGGTGCAGCTGGAGGATGAGGCACTGGAGGCTGTATCTTCACATATACGGATCCAGTCAGTGTAAAATTGAGAAGTAAAGTCTTTTATGGACCGATGTGTGTCTGGATGGATGTTGAGGGTGGTTTATCCCAGATCTTCTTATCCGTTTACAGGTCCAGAGGATGCAGATTTGGTAGGCCTCAGTAGGCCTCTTTGGTGCAGCCTAGTCTCCTGAGCACAGGCAGAAACCTCTTGAATCCTTGTAGGATACAGTTCAAAAAGGCCTGGTGTTGGACTGGGGGTATACCCGTTGGCTCCTTTGTATGGATATATCCAAAAAGCGTTTTTTTAACAGTGGATGTGTATAGATTTAGATGATGAGCACCGGGAGCACTCAGACTCCACGTCCTATGCCATTAGCAGTCCAGGCCACGCCCCCCATACCCATAGATTTTAATGACTGAGTCTGATCTGCAAAGCGGAGGAGAATAGGACAGGCTCTGATTCTCATAGATAAGACATGTGGATCTATTTTTAAAATGGATAAATGAACCAAAATGGGTCTGTGTGCTGTTTGTTTAAAAACTGGACAGGGTATGGACATGTACAACGGATATGTGACTGTAAACTTAGAGAAAACCTGACACCTCCAAAACCACTATTTACCGGCCCATATAGTGGAAATCTGCAGATAAAAAGCTTTTATATCATGTCTGGCTGCCTCACTGGAGCAGTGGGTACAGGTTGAAAATGAAATTGTTTTCTCCCTGCAGCCAATCATTTTGACAGTTGTCAGTCACATGATTGTTCAGTCAACAGCTATCCAATGTCTTAGTTTTATATAGTGATTTTTGCAACAGACTAGAACAAAGAGAAACTTAGGCTACATCTCCACGAATAGGAATAGCAGTGTTTTGGAAGCAGCACATTTTGCTGCTTTCTAATTGCCACATTTGTTTGTCAGTACATGTGGATTCACCGCATACAATGACATTCAATAGGTCAAAATCCGCAGTGGAGAGTAGTGTCTCTCTACAGAAATTGACATGCCAAACCTACAAAAGACATGATGAGAAAAACCCTGCTGTAATTAAATAAATAAAAAGCAAAAGTGCATTTAAGTAATACAGAGTTCTAAGAAATACTGTATTTGATCAAATATAGCATAAAAGCTGTCCCACCATCGAAAAGTTGACTCTGTGGTCAGGGCGGTCCTACACTGTCTAATATTAAAAACCTTATCATGTGTCAAATTTGATGACAGTGTGTGAATAAGGGCAGACAAAAGGACCGGGTCCCAGCCATTGGACACCAGTCGGGGAAGCCTTTAAATATAATTTCCAGCTCAGGAGAGGGAGGCCACAACCTGGCTTGCACAGAATGCAAAAATACAAAGAAAAAAACACAAAAATTGAGCTTGGTTTGATCTGGTAGACATGCAGCACATAAACACATGTTCACATTGGTCTTAAAGCATACAAAACCTACAAAAGACAAAATGACAAAAACCCTGCTGTAATTAAATAAATAAAAAGCAAAAGTGCATTTAAGTAATATAGAGTTCTTAGTATTACTGTATTTGATCAAATATAGCATAAAAGCCATTCCACCATAGACAAGGTGACTCTGTGGTCGGGGCGGTCCTACACTGCACTTTTGCTTTTAATTTATTTAATTACAGCAGGGTTTTTCTCATTTTGTCTTTTGTAGGTGTAGGGAAGGTGACCTGATGTACGAACTTGTCTGTAGGGAGAAGAGGTGGTTGGTGCACTTTAGATGGATGTTTGTATTAGCAGAAGGGGAACAGCTGGTAAAAGTGGAGAATGAGTGTAATACCAGGGTTTGACCAAAAGATGGCAGGAGAGAGCTGTGAGAACAGGGCTAAACAACAGCTTAGGGCTTAGGAAACTGTACAGTCATGAGGGCGGGGTTACAGGAACTCTAGAGGGAAATCCCCAGGGTGAGAGAGGGGATAAAAAGGAGAGAGAGGGTTCCAGAGGGAGTCCAGGGAGAGGAGCTCAAGAAGAGAGGAGGCAGAAAGGCGAGGCAGACATCGGAGGGGAGCTTCTAGAAGGGACTGAGGAAAACAGATGCTCAGGGGGGGTGGCCCCGACAAGAAGAACCGCAGGACAGACAAGGCCCCGGGGGTACCAAACAGATGACGTACTCGGACTGGTGAAACGCTGGCGGTAGATAGGCCTAGGGCAGCAATAGTGGAAGAGCCGCAAGGGACGCCACTACAAAAGGGAAGAAAGGTGCAGGTACCCGGGCCTGTGTATGGAGAACTGTGGAGTTGCTGCGGTGTATTGCTACGGTTGTCGTGAGGACAGCCAATAAAGAAGACCTGCTGGACGCAATTCTGTCTCCGTCTCGAGTCTGTTCGCGGCTTAAAGCGGACCACCCCCCGGTCGGCTCATGTACCTACATTTGGCGTAGTCGGCAGGATCATCACCGCCAGTACACCATCTTCAGCGGTAAGCCTGCCCTGAAGATCTAAAGGACCCAAGCGGAATGGGTTGAAGATTTCCCCTGTGGATTACAAAATTGGACTGTGATCAGGACTGCTGGTTGTCATCAGGCGGATCCGGAGCGGAAAAGGACTGGACAAAATGGCTGTGGCATTTCAGAGCCAAAAAGAAGCCTAGGAGTTTGCTGCTGGATTGGACTGTCAGGGGCTGTACCGGGCCTTCCCCTGGACACCTGCCAGAGAAGAGGAGTGACCCCGGATCCTGCTGGAGCAGCCTCCGAAAGAACCACAGCGGAGTCTCCCCGCAGAACCATCGGGCCTGGAAGCTGGCCCTGCCGGATGGCGGGGTGAAGAACATCGGCTGCTGGAGGAGCTGCGGGATGTACTGTCAGGAGCCGCGGCTCCGGGGAAGGTGAGCATTACCCCGGCTCAGCTGCCGCCGCAGGCAGTTCCTGCTCCCACGCCCCGTGCACGAGACAGGCCCCAGGGCCTCGACACTGGCCCTCGGCCTTTTCGCTCGGACTACTGCTCTCCAGCGACCCCGGCTCCTGATGACTTGGCAGCTCCTGCCGGGTCGATCACCGCTTCCTCCCCTGGCCCCGAGCCACCCCGCCCGGCGGCGCATCAGCCCGCGTCGCCGGTGCAGAACCAACCCGCGGCCTCCCCTGCTGCGCTCCATCTTTCAGCGGCGGCCTATCCTTCGAGGCCTACCGCCACTTCGGCCCCGCTCCATATCACCACGGCGGCGAGCCGCCAGCCTCTGCGGCCTACTCATCGGCATCCGCCGCCGCCGCTGCTCCATCCTTGGCTGCGGCCTACTCCACGGCAGCCGCTACAACGTCCTTGGCCCTGGCTGCGGCCGACTTGCCGGAGACAGCGGCCGCCTTTGCCCCGTTCCTGACCCTGGTGGCGGCCTATTCTCCGGCACATGTGGCTGCCCCTGCCGCACTCCAGTTCGCGGCTGCGGCCGGGTCTCCTGGCTCTGCGGCCTATGCTGGGCCTGTGGCCGGGTCACTGGGCTCTGCGGCCTATGCGGGGCCAAATGCCATATGCATTATCAGGCCTCAGCTTCCCCGCTCCGCCTCACACCGGCCGACCTCCCCGGCGCCGCACCTGTGGCTGGATCTACAGGAGCTGGGGGCCGGACGGAGTGGAACCACCACATCTCCGGAGATGAGCGTACCCCTGCCGCTTAAAGATGCTGTGACGGGGCTCTCTTCAGCCAATGCCAGGGACTGGTTTCCACGTAAAGATATGGTGCAGGATGCGTGCCGCGGAACTATCTTTGGCCCCTTCTTCCCCCTTCTAATGCATCTCTCAGGAGGGAGATGTACTCCTAGGTCCTGGGCAATAAGAACACTCGGGGGCCCAGAGACACTTCAAGCATCCCGGAGACTCCACGGCTGTGGAGTTCCCTGCTGATTGGTGAGACATCAGTCACCAGGAGGTGGTCCGGAGTATCCTTCAGAATGGACTACCGGGACTGCTGTGCACTGTTGTGCAGCCTGGGGACTGTTCCGCGTCCCCTCGGGGTAAAATACCCTACTCCTGATGCAGCGGGGATCCAGCGAAGGAGTGCTCTCCTTAAAGGAAGGGGGAGCACTACTGTCCTCATATGTTTACCAGTTTGAAAAGTATAATGTTTTACTTAAAAAAAAGTTTGAAAAAAAAGAGAGTGTTCTGATAAATATGTATTGCGGTACTGGTAGATATAAGTAATAGAATCAGTAAGCAGTTTAAATATAGTATGATAATTAATATAGAATATTGCAAGAGATAGAGCAAATGTTGTAGGAGTAGTGTCTATTGAAACTATATGTAGTAAATTTGAAATGTTAAAGTGTTGTTTTAAAAAAAAATGTTCAACAGGTCCCGGGTACTCGCAGTAAGAAAAAAAGACACCGACCATGACTATTTAAAAATTACGGGACAGAGAGGCAGAAGAAATTGAACCAGACACTGGTCCCTAAGTCAGGTCCCCAGTACCACGTATACCCCAGAAGGATAGGAGGATGCTGACCATGACCTGGTAGGTTAGGGCCTCGGTCATGGAGTTCCGAATAGAAGAGGGTGAGAAGGGTGTAAGGGGAGAGCAGTGGGTGGTACGCACCCATAGAGTAGTCCAGGTGGACCTAGCCCAACCAGAAAGGAGTTGTCATGTTGCGTGCATGTCGGTGGGCAGCTGTAGGCTGCTCGGAGCATGGTGCTCCCGGTTGGGGTCGGCCCCCCCACGTATGGTGGGTTTGGCTCAACAACCGGTCCGACAAAAGACAGAGGAAAAGCTTCAAAATGACAAAGGTAGGGAATGAGATTGTCGAGGATGACAATAGACAAAGGAAGGGGGAGTGTAGGGAAGGTGAACTGATGTACGAACTTGTCTACAGGGAGAAGAGGTGGTTGGTGCACTTTAGATGGATGTTTGTATTAGCAGAAGGGGAACAGCTGGGAAAAGTGGAGAATGAGTTTAATACCAGGGTTTGACCACAAGATGGCAGGAGAGAGCTGTGAGAACAGGGCTAAACAACAGCTTAGAGCTTAGGAAACTGCACAGTCATGGGGGGTGGGGTTACAGGAACTCTAGAGGGAAATCCCCAGGGTGAGAGAGGGGATAAAAAGGAGAGAGAGGGTTCCAGAGGTTTCGAGTCCAGGGAGAGGAGCTCAAGAAGAGAGGAGGCAGAAAGATGAGGCGGACATCGGAGGGGAGCTTCTAGAAGGGACTGAGGAAAACAGACGTTCAAGGGGGGTGGCCCTGACAATAAGAACCGCAGGACAGACAAGGCCCCGGGGGTACCAAACAGACGACGTACTCAGACTGGTGAAACGCTGGCGGCAGATAGGCCTAGGGCAGCCACAGTGGAAGAACCGCGAGGGACGCCACTACTAAATGGAAGAAAGGTGCAGGTACCCGGGCCTGTGTACGGAGAACTGTGGAGTTGCTGCGGTGTATTGCTACGGTTGTTGTGAGGACAGCCAATAAAGAAGACCTGTTGGACGCAATTCTGTCTCCGTCTCGAGTCTGTTCGCGGCTTAAAGCGGACCACCCCCCGGTCGGCTCACGTACCTACATAGGTTTTGTTTGCTTTATGGCCATTGTGAACATGCGTTTATGTGCTGCATGTATGCATGTATACCAACTCAAACCAAGCTCAATTTTTATATTTTTTTTTTTAGAAATTGACATGCTGTGGCTCGTAAACCGCTTCCGCACCAGTAAATAGAAAAACAATGGGCATGGGATTTCTATAAATCACATCCACTGAGCTTGCCATACAGAATGCAGCATTTTGGATGCAGCACAGGTGCGCTGCTTCCAAAAGGCTGCTATTCCTGATCATAAATAAATCATTATCACCCAAGGGTATAATATACTTGCAATACAAATATATAAGCAATCATCTTTAATTTTTCGGGAAACTTAATGTTTAAAATTCCTGCAGCGCCACCACTGAGAAAATGAAGCATTACATGATACTGCTTTAAAATCAACGGGCTATCCATTTAATACTTGGAAATGTGGGGTCCTATTTTGGGTTCTCTTAATTCTGGATAATACAGTAAATAAAATCACCCTCCCTCATTTAATTCTTAATTTGTTAAAATAATATTTGAAAATAGGTCTTCCAAACAGGGCAATCCATCTACCTATATCCTTTCCTATAAATAATGTAGTACCCGGTAACACAACATTAGCAAATGGAAGTTTGATGACATAACAGCTGGCGTAGCTGATGCTTTCCTAGTGAAATCATCTGCAATGATCTGATGTCATTACGACTGCATGCATTACTTTTATCAAGCTTTTACCAGCAAATCTTTTTATTCAAGAAAAGACATAAAAGATGGTTGTTCGGTTTGGCTTTCTTAAGCTTCGTCTAGATCTGGAAGCTTAGCGTTACTACTGAATGGCTTTGTCATTCCTGCTTCTCCTTTCTGTGTTCAATAGAAGAATGGATGAGATTCCGCTGAAAAGATTGGCTGAGGTCATCAAACCAAGCAAGAACTTAAGCACTGCAATGTAAATTTTTTTTTACGCCTTAACAGAACAGCATGTAAAGTTATTGCTAGTATTAGTCATTCATTTCAGCAATACAGATAGCATTAATATTTTTTTAAATAAATAAATAACCTTGGTTCCAAGACTTTTTATAATAACAGACCTTATAAAAAAAAGGCCCTTGGCTGGTTGATGGTCCAAAACAGTCCCTGCATTTCTATTTGTTCAACTGTGTCAGCCAAGGGTAATGGCTCATTGCAGACTTCTGTGAGCACCAGAGGCAGGCTGGCAAATTTAAGCCTGGGGCGCATTTACAAAGCAGTGGCCCTGGAGTTGCAGCAGCCCATCCTTAGCTTAGCTTGCTTATCTCTGGCTGCTGTATTAAAGCAGAAGAGGTAATTGGATTTAAAAATAACGGTTGCTGCTTTAAAGATATGGGAACAAAATCAAGTTTATTACATAGATACAAAATGGGAGGAATAGGGCTAAGCAATAGCACATGTGAAAAAGACTTGGGTATACTAAGAGATCATAAATTAAACATGCGTCACCAGTGTGATGCAGCAGCAAAAAAAGAAAAATACAACTCTGGGATGTATTAACAGAAGCATACAGTCTAGATCATGTGAAGTCATTATCCCCCTCTACTCCTCTTTGGTCATATCTCATCTGGAATACTGTGTCCAGTTTTGGGCACCACATTTTAAAAAGACGTCAACAAATCGGAGCAAGTTCAGAGCAGAGCAACCAGAATGGTGACCGGTCTGCAAACCATATCCTATGAGGAATGGTTACAGGATTTGGGACTGTTTAGCTTGCAAAAAGAAGACTGAGAGGAGACTTAAAGGGAATCTGTCACCTATTTTTTCGACTATAAGCTGCGCGTCCACCGCCATCAGGGGCTTATCTACAGCATTCTGTAATGCTGTAGATAAGCCCCGATGTAACCTGAAAGAGAAGAAAAATGAGTTGTATTGTACTCACCCAGGGGCAGACCGGGTCCGGTTTTGGTCCGGAGGGTTTTGCGGTCCAGTCCGGTGCCTCCCATCTTCTATCGATGACGTCCTCTTTTTTTTCTTTGCTTCCCGTCGCAGTGCCAGCGACTTTGTCACAGCTCCTATAGATTTAGTGAATGTGCCCTAAACATATGAATGCTTTTACACACATTCACACCCCAATACACTATTACATACTATTCCACAGACATGTACATATACAAACATATAAATATACACAGACATACACATACTGGCAAATAAAATGCAGCTTCTTCCCTGCAGAAAAAAGAGCAGGAAAAAAAAAATGCAAAAACACAATGTGTGAACTTAGCCTAACTGTGCCTGCATGACCTCTCACTGTACTGATTGCTCTTCATACCTCTTCCCCACTATCCCTCACCATATCCCTTGTTTAATATGTTCTGTAACCACACTGTACCATCTTACTATGACCAAGACAGATTTGAGCTGGATTTTTTTCAGAGTGTGTGATATATGCATAAAGCAGGGGCCTACTTCAGCTGGATCAGTGTCTGAGGATGCACATCCAGCTGAAGCGTATTGCAGCACAGGGACCCTCTGGCTCCCTGCGCTGCAATACATGCAATCACAGGCCGGCAGCTGATGTCGGCATGCCAGGCATTGGCGTCACATGGCAGTGACATCATGCATCACCATAGCAGGCATGCCAATGTCAGCTGCGGACCTCTGCGCTGGCTATAGAAGAGGACTTTGAATGTTGTGGGATAGGAGGAAGTTGAAAATAATACGTGTTTTTTCTTCAGAGGCGGAACAGGGGTCATAAATATCAGAAAGGAATCCAGGGTGGGGGACATATATTCCAGGAAGAGGGACATATATACCAGAAGGGGGCCCTCGATGGTGGACATATCTAAATGGATGGGAGACATATATACCAGGTCGGAGCCCAGGATGGGCAACATATATATAATGATGGGGATTATGCATACCAGGTGTCTGGAAGGGGGACATGTATATGTAGCCCTAACCCTAATGGGAAAATGGAAATAAATATATTTTTAATTTTATTATTTTTCCCTAACTAAGGGGGTGATAACGGGGGGTTTGATTTACTATTTATGGCGGTTTTTATTCTTGGCAGCTGTCACACGTTAAAAGACGCTTTTTATTGTAAAAGTAGTTTTTGCAACACCACGTTTTGAGAGCTATAATTTTGCCATGTTTTGACCCACCGAGTCATGTGAGGTCTTATTTTTTGCAGGGCGAGTTGATGTTTTTATTGGTACCATTTTCGGGCATGAGACTTTTTTGATCGCTTTTTATTCCGATTTTTGGGACGCAGAATGAACAAAAACCAGCATTTCAAGAATTTCTTTTGGGGGGTGCGTTTACACCGTTCCGCGTGCGGTAAAATTGATAAAGCGGTTTTATTCTTTTGGTCAGTACGATTACAGCGATACCTCATTTATGTCTTTTTTTATGTTTTGACGCTTTTATGCAATAAAAACAATTTTATAAAAAAAATAATTATTTTTGCATCGCTTTATTCTGCGAGCTATAACTTTTTTTTTTTTACTGATGATGCTGTATGGCAGCTCATTTTTTGCGGGACAAGATGACTTTTTCAGCGGTATCATGGTTATTTATATCCGTCTTTTTGATCTCGCGTTATTGCACTTTTTGTTCGGCGGTACGATAATAAAGCATTATTTTTATTTTTAATGGGTTTGCTAAAGGGGTTAACTAATGGGACAGTTTTATAGGGCGGGTTGTTATGGACGCGGCGATACTAAATATGTGTACTTTTATTGTTTTGGTTTTTTTTATCTCCAAAAAATGAATTTATTAGGGAATATTTTTTTTTTTAAATTTATTTAGTGATTTTTTTTTTTATAAATTATTTTTACATTTTTTTTTAACTTTATTACAATGTCCCAGGGGGGACATAACTGTCATGTGACAGATCGCTGATCTGTCACATCACAGATCGCTGTGACAGATCAGCGATCTGTCACAGGCAGTGCTGCAGGCTTCCTCATGCCTGCGCTTTGCCGGCAGTGAGGAAGCCGCCTCCCTGCAAACCCCCGAAGGTCCCTGCCACCATTTTGGATCCGGGGACCTGCAGGGAAGGAGGCCCCCGCAGCAGCGCTGCACATTGCGCTGCTGTGGGGGTCTCAGGGAAGCACGAAGGGAGCCCCCTCCCTGCCAGTGCTTCCCTAAACCCCCGGTACACTGCGATCGTGTTTGATCGCAGTGTGCCAGGCTATAAAGTGTCGGGGGCGGTCCGTGACCGCCCCTGACACATAGTGCCGGGTGTCAGCTGTGATAATCAGCTGACACCCAGCCGTGATCAGTGGCGCTCACCATGTGAGCTATGACGTACTATCCTGTCCATGGGCATAGGGGCCCGGGTCCCATGGACGGGATACTACGTCAGATGTCAGAAAGGGGTTAAAATAAAAAACAAAAACCGGAGTTTGATCACTGATGTGCGTCAGCAATCAACGCTCAACGGCTGTAGGGGTCACGGATTGCTTTCCGCGCGGACACTAACTCAATTCAGTAAAAATACTGTAGTAGACAATGATTACTACAGTATATTTTACTGTGCATAATCTAAATGGTTTTTTGATTTAAAGAAAAATAAAAAACTCCTAAAAAACGAGAAGGTGATCACTGATGTCCGTCAGCAATTAGTGCTCAATGGCTGTGGGACGCACGGATTTATCTATTCCACGCGGACACTAACTAAATTCAGTAAAAATACTGTAGTAGACGATGATGACTATGGTATCTTTTACTGTCCCTTACCTAAATTATTTTTTGATTCTTTTTTTAAAATAAAGCAAAAGCTCCCAACAACCATAGGATGATCACTGATGTGCGTCAGCGATCGGTGATTCACAGCTGTTTATCATGTGATCGGGTCACCAATGGGCGGGATTAGTGACGCGCTACCGGTAAGCGCAAGTTAAATGCCACTGTCAGAAATTGACAGCGACAATTAAACAGTTAACAGCCACTGGTGTATCGAAATTCCACCCGCAGCTGTTGCGGGCACATGTCAGCTGTATTGATCAGCTGTCATTTGCCCGGAAAGGTGCATGTTCAGCGCCGGAGCCCACACCAAACAGGGGGAATCTAACATTGGTGTACTATTGCGTCCATGTCGGAAAGGGGTTAAACTGCAATGCTCCTCTGGGAAATATGCAAATTGTCTCTTCGCAGAGGACTAGAGCTCTAATGCCACCTATAGAAAGTAGCAATTCTAAAACTCAATATTAACTTTCTAACGAGCCTTGCAACATGACTTTGGATAAAAGCCAAAACCGGAATCCTATTTTGCAGACACTGTGTTTCAGGGTACTGAACCTCGTCAGTGCAAAGTGTATTATCTGGTTTGGCTGGGTGAGAGGCATCTGACAGATATCCAAGGGGTAACGTTTCTCTTTGCGGAGCGTGTCATGTTAAGCCTGACATGCCGAGTTAAAGAGACTCATGCTGCAATGCTCCTCTGGGAAATATGCATATTGTCTCTGTAAGCAGGTTGCCGGATGCAGTTACAGACAGAAGGCAGAGCAAGGGTTAACAAGTTTAATAACAGGGGAATACTCCACGCAGGGAGGTAAAGGATTAAACAGGGGATTAAACAGGACACTTAGCAAAGGATATTTTGAGGTAAAGAATAAAGGATCTAGTAACGGCAGTTACTGTGAAACACTTGTGTCAGAAGTTCCTCAAACTGTAACTCCTGCTGGGAACTCTATAGCGACGGCAACGGCTGGTGCGGTGTCTTTTTCAGGAAGTCCTGTGGGCATCAATGCCCCGTCATCTGGCGGCAGAGGTCGGTATCCAGTACCTTCTGCTGAGCCTAGTCCATATGCTGCAGTGGCTGAAAAGGGACTACAGAGTACTATGTGAGCCCAACGTGGCTCAGCAAACATAAACTGGCAAAACTCAGGGCACAAGTGTCAGTCCCGTACCCGGTCCTTCTAGTATGGCACGTGCATTGTACTCACAGACCCAAAGCGTTTGGCACTTTGTTCTCTGTAGTCACCACGCACTGCACCTCGATCTCTGTCAGCTACGGGGCTACACTTCTCTCTCTATGCTGCTTGTTCCCGCCAAGACTGAAACTCCAAAAACAGCTGGCGCGATGTTTCTCCAGCGAGGTCATGCAGACCATGGTTCGGCGACGAGGGCATCAGTGAACAGTCCTGAACTCTGCCCTGGCTTTTAGGCTGACGTGCGGCACTTAGCTGAATGGGTCTCACACTCTACGTCTCCTTCTCTCTGGTTCCCACAGCTGGCGGTGGGAGACGATAAACACTGACCTGCACGTGACAGGTGCTCCCAGGACGGAGCATTTCTCTTCCTGGCTGTTACTGAACACACGGCTTCCCTGAGCGCAGCAGTCCCTCTCTCTCTGGATTGCTGCAGCACTCCCGGCTCTGCGCGCTGCTCTGGGTTCGCGCCAAACTGTCCTGCTGTGCGCGCTTTCCCCTTTTATCTCCCCGCCCCCCTCGGTCAGCAGGAAGGCCTGCCTCGCTCGAGATTCCCTCAGGCAACAGGGGAAGGTCCGCCTTGCTAAAGCTCCCCCTCCGGAAACTGGGGATGCAGCCTTTCTAGTTCCAGACCCAGCATGCAGGTACCTGCGGTCTCGTCGTCCCCCTTACATCTCTTCAGAGAGGAAGAGAACTAGAACTCTAGTGCCACCTATAGGAACTCTAACCAAAAAACTTGGAGTACAAAGTTCAAATATCAATAAAAAGATATAAATTTATTGAACTCTCAATATATTCAGAGATTATTAAATGAGTGCACACATCAATCAAATAAATTCAAGATCAACCCGACATTAAAAGTGCTTACCCATAGTAAATGCTGTCAGGACACGACCCACTTCGCCACCGACGCGCGTTTCGCCTCGCTTTCTCAACTTGTACGTCAAGTTTTTTGGTTTGACATTATATTTAGGAGTGTCCTTTCTATATATGCCTGAGACCTAACCACATGCTTAGTTGTCTTGTGGCATTTCTTTGTATATAGTGTCTTATATGGTCCTAAACTGCCACCTATAGGAAGTAGCAATCCTAAAAGTCAATATCGACGCTCTAAAAAGCCTTGTCACATGATGATAAAAGCCAAAACCAACAATTTTACTTGCGGAGGGTGATGTGTAAAGCCTTGCTTGCCAAGATGAGGAGACTTTTAAGCCTTGCATGCCAGGCTTGACATGTTACTCTTCGCAAAGAGAAACGTTACACATTGGATCATGGTCAGACACCTCTCACCCAGCCAAACCAAATCTGACTATTTAGTTTAAGGTTATAAGCATTGAAAGTTTGAAAATCGCTAATGTTTCTAAAATATTCATCAAATTTATGATACAGTACTTTAACAAGAAAAAGAAAAAACTTATCAACCTAAATTTGCCTCTAATAAAAAGTACAATGTGTTATCTGGGAAATGTAGAAACATTCCAGAGTTATTACCACATAATATGACACAGGTCAGATTTGGAAAATGGGGTTTGGTCATTAAAGGGGTTGTCCACAACTTGGACAACCCTGTCTTGATCTAAATGTTTGGTCCTGATAAAATAATAAAAAAAACTAAATTCACCTCCCGTTCTGGCGCTGTTCCAGCTCCCATCCCTGATTCGCCGCTAGTTGACAATGCACAGTAGTGTATCAATGAAGCTGCCAATCAGAATTGTGGGTGGGGTAATACACAACTCAGCATTCTGACTACTGCTACATTTACAAAAGAGAAAACAGATTCTTTCAAAACTACAGCAAGCAGCCCAGTAAGTAGCAGATAGCTGGAAACAAGGAAACAGGGTCTCTGCTCCTATATCCTGCTGATATCAGATTACATAGCAAAAAGCTGGGGGCAAATTCTTTTAACCCCTTTCTGACATCAAGCGTAATAGTACTCCGATGTCGGACTCCCTTCCTTTGATGTGGGCTTCGGGACTCAGCCCACATCTTTCCCAGGACATGTCAGCTATTTTGAACAGAGAAGCAGCAGCCAACAGCACATCAGATGATCATTAGGATGCACGCTCAAAGTCCATAGACCCAAATGGACAAAGTACTCACAACAGAAAATAAAAAAGGAGCAGCATCCAGTCGAGGTGAAAAAATAGAGAAAAGCTTTATTCTGCCATCATACAGAGCAGCTGACATGTGCCTGCAATAGCCGTGGGTGGAATCGCAATCTACCCGCGGCTATTAACCAGTTAAATGCCGCTGTCAAACGCTGACAGCGGCATTTAACAAGCGCTTCCGGCAATCACGCCAGAAATCCGCCCACCGGTAACCAGCGTTACGTGATTGTGGTTCACCGGTGTGTTGGCATGACAACCGGAGGTCTTCTGGAGACCTCTATGGTTGTCAGTGCTGGCTTGCTGTGAGCACATAGTCGGCGCACATAGCAAGTGTGATCATCGCTTCTATGTAACAGAGACGATCGGGTAGTGGCAGCTTCTAGTCTCCCCTGGAGACTATTGAAGCATGCCAAAAGTAAAAAAAAAATGTTTTTAAAAATATAAAAAAATTTAAAAGTTCAAATCACTCCCCTTTCGCCCCATTCAAAATAAAACAATAAAAAAATCAAATATACACATATTTGGTATCGCCGTGTTTAGAATTGCCCGATCTATCAATAAAAAAACGTTTAACCTGATCGCTAAACAGTGTAGCGACAAAAAAAGTAAAAACGCCAGAATTCTGTTTTTTAGGTTGCTGCAACATTGCATTAAAATGCAATAACGGGCGATCAAAAGATCATATCTGCACCAAAATGGTATAATTCAAAATGTCAGCTCGGCATGCAAAAAATAAGACCTACCCAACTCGAGATCACGAAAAATGGAGATGCTGCAGGTATCGTAAAATGGTGCAATTTTTTTAACAAAGTTTGGAATTTTTTTTCACCACTTAGATAAAAAAGAACCTAGACATGTTTGGTGTCTATGAAACTGTAATGACCCGGAGAATCATAATGGCAGGTCAGTTATAGCATTTAGTGATCCTAGTAAAAAAAACAAACAAAAAACAAGTGTGGATTGCACTTTTTTTTGCAATTTCACTGCACTTGGAATTTTTTTCCCGTATTCTAGTACACTACATAGTAAAACCATTGATGTCGTTCAAAAGAACAACTCGTCCCACAAAAAACAAGTCTCATATTGACAGAAAAATAAAAAAGTTATGGCTCTGAGAAGAAGGGGAGCAAAATACGAAAAAGCAAAACCAAAAAAAAAGCTCCGGGGTTAAGGGGTTTAAGTTCATGGAATTTAAATTGCCATAACTGTGCATACATTATATCTCACTACATCACTACCCTCACCAAGCGCACACTAAATAACTTCCTATAAAATTGTCCTTTTTATGCTTGATATCTGTGTCAAAGGCTGTGATGCAGGCTCATTTTTGCCTCAATTCTAGAGAGAGGCACCAAACAACATGTAAATGAAATCTAAAAGTATGTGCATATGGTATCTGCATAGAACATCTTTTTCAGGTGGCTGCGCTCCAAAACTCGCCTGAAAACGTGTTTGCTTAAGAAATGCTGAAAAGAATGAACATATGCACTGCAATGTCAAAACGACTAGCTGATCATATGTTCAGTCTTTTTGAGCTCATTTCAACCTCTTCAGGCTTTGAAAGCTGCAAACTACTGAGTTGTAACTGTTTTTATGCTTTTCCCATGTTTGATGTATTCTTGGTGCAGACTTATTACATATTGAAATGCGTCCATTCTAAACGGGACTGCTAGAAATTGCCAAGCACAGATCTAGACGTTTCTCACCTGTCCGCAGGATAACTGGAATACCCTTTTAAATGTATTCTTCCTGCTTGACTCACTTCAAAGACTGCATGTGAAATGTAAAAAGATAAAAAAGATGTTTTTCGGTGCTTGCGGTAATCTATTTGAGATCAACGGAATTCATTGGGCAGCTTAGGGTACCGTTACACTTAAAGATGCACCAGCGATCCCGACAACGATACGACCTTGTCAGGATCGCTGGTGCATCGCTACATGATTGCTGGCAAACAGGCAGCTTCACCAGCGATCAGCACCAGCGAGGACGCTGGTATCTAAGGTAAATATCGGGTTACTAAGCCGCGCGTGTCACTTAGTTACCCAATGTGTACCTTAGAAACTAGCATCCTCACACCGGGAGCTGCGAGCACGCAGGTTTCTAAGGTACACATCGGGTAGCTAAGTGACACGTGCCGCTTAGTAACCCGATATTTACCTTAGATACTAGCTCCCAGCGCCTGCTTAAAGCGCTGGGAGCTTTGCTGATCGTTGGCTCCCGCTGTCACATGCGCACTTGCCAGCGGGAGAGCAACGATCAAAAAATGGCCCAGGACGATAGTGCACGATCAGTGATACCCGGCGGGGGGACCGGTCGCTGATCCCCATCACACACACAGCAATCTCGCTGGCGAGATTGCTGTGGCGTCACAAAATCAGTGATCTCGCTAGCGAGATCGCTGTGTGTGATGTGGCCTTTACAGTGAAGTGTGGGTATGCAGCTTCAATGACCGGTGGTGAACTCTATGATTAAGATCTGCGCTCTCAATTCCTTATTGTGTCCTGCTCTTCAGCCTGGGCAGTCGCATCTTGGCACCGTTTAGATTGTAAAGCAGTTATCACGGAGCTGGATTACGATGTGGGATAGTATATCAAACAGGAGAGGGATATTGTGGTTTATTATTTTTCTTTTTTACAGAAGACAAAGGCTTCAATAGAGTGGGTGTGAGATGGTATTATAATTGTTTCTTTTTCTGTTTTTTCCAGGTTCTAGGTCTTCAATGGAATGGGAAGGTGAGTGTAAATGTGTTTTATTTTTAAATAAATGTGTTAAATAGGGTGATTTGTATTTTTGAATAAATGACTTTGTTCTTGCTGTGTTTATTTACAATATAAATATGGGGTTAGTAATGGATAGGCTTCTTATAGATGCTTCTCCATTACCAACTCCTGGGATTGATGTCACCTGACAATACAAAGGTGAAATCAACCCCCCAACCCTATTACCCCACTTGCCACCACCACAGGGCAACAGGGAAGAGCAAGGCTAAGCACCAGATTTGACTATTCTTATGGATGTGCTGTTTCTGGGGCAGCTGAAGGCTGATGTTCGTAGCCTGGGTTTGGGGGCCACATCTCTGAGCCCTTCCCAGGCTGTTAATATCAACCCACAGCTGTCTGTTTCTTTAGAATTTGTTGGTTTGAAATCATGGGGGGACCCTAAGTCATTTTTTTCTGTAGTTCCCCCATAAATTCACCAGTAAAAGCTGCACAAACAGCTGTGAGCTGTTATTCATAGCTTGGGAACCTTATGGGGTATTGACCTGTGTCCCAAGTTATTAACATCAGCCCCCAGTCGTGGGCTTTCCCTCTGCTGGTTATCAAAATTGCACAGGAGCCCACACCTTTGTTTTAATTCATTATTTATTTTATATAGGAGGAACATGCCTGCAGCTGAATACAACTCCCATCAATGTCTCCTGGTTGCGCTGATCTCCCTTCAGCAGCCGGCCGGAGCCTGGGAACAGTGCATTGTACCTCTTCTTCCCAGGCGCCAGTACGTGTCATGTATGTGTGCAGCTTACATTTTGTCGGTGCTGCGCAAAAAAAACTGACATCTCTGCCGGTTTTTCACACGGACACACAGTCTGTATGAAAATTCTAACATGTGCGCACCTCCATTGAATACAATGTGTGTGTATGTCCGTATTTGCGGCCCATTAAAAACGACCGCATACGGACATACAAAAAAGACGTATGAAGAAGGCCTTAAACAGATTTTATTTGTTTCCAAACAAAGCTTCACTTTCTGAGATTTGTTTTTCACAAGAACAAATGATTCTTTTGGACTTTAATAGCTTTGCACTACTTAGGTCTGGTTAAACCATCCTCAATATATCAGGACAAAATTAGTAGGTTTCCACACAAATAAATGAGTTACATTCCGTAGACAAAAGAAATAACTCTAGTATTCAGACCAATGACACTGCTCCCCATACATTTATTATGTAGAAAATGCTATTTTTGAAACTCTCTATCAGGAAAATATTACAAAATATATCAGGCAGAGTTCACATTGCATTGACATTTCCCAGCTTCCAACAAAGTACCTTGGGCATTCAGCCATCTTTTCTGTCTCGTTAATGAATTCCTCAGTGACGATCAGTTGCCTGCTGGTCTTGCACTGAATATAATGTATTGTTTGCCAAAAACATCTGCTGCCAAGTCCGAAAAAAACATTCCTTGTATTGTTTCTGCATCCAAAAAAAATAAATGATGGAATCTTATTAACACCTTGGTTCCATCCAAATAGTGAATAACGGAAGCATCGTGACACGCTATCTCGAAGACTTTAAATACTTCTGGAATACAGTAAAATATTTGTTAATTCCAGAAAAGCTATGTTATTTATTAGGTAATACTTGTTGATTCTATCAGCAGATATATACTGAATGAGACTGTAACTACTGCAAAATAAAAAAGTAGTGTACTTTAGTGGTGAAGCGTAATAGGAAATGCTAGGTGAAATGCCGAGAGACAAAGAAGAAAACTAATACTAATACTAAGAGAACTAAGTAATGTAATAGACAAACCATTATTTCCTATATTTAGAGACTCTATAGTGACGGGGTCTGTTCCACAGGACTGGCGCATAGCAAATGTGGTACCAATATTCAAAAAGGGCTCTAAAAGTGAACCTGGAAATTATAGGCCAGTAAGTCTAACCTCTATTGTTTGTAAAATATTTGAAGGGCTTCTGAGGGATGTTATTCTGGATTATCTCAATGAGAATAACTGTTTAATGCCATATCAGCATGGGTTTATGAGGAATCGCTCCTGTCAAACCAATCTAATCAGCTTTTATGAATAGGTAAGCTATAGACTGGACCAAGGTGTGTCACTGGACATGGTACATCTTGATTTTTCCAAAGCGTTTGATACCGTGCCACACAAGAGGTTGGTACACTAAATGAGAATGCTGGGTCTGGGGGAAAATGTGTGTAAATGGGTAAGTAACTGGCTTAGTGATAGAAAGCAGAGGGTGGTTATAAATGGTATATTCTCTAACTGGGTCGCTGTAACCAGTGGGGTACCGCAGGGGTCGGTGTTGGGACCTATTCTCTTCAACATATTTATTAACAATCTGGTAGAAGGTTTGCACAGTAAAATATTGATATTTGCAGATGATACAAAACTATGCAAAGCAGTCAATACAAGAGAAGATAGTATTCTGCTACAGATGGATCTGGATAAGTTGGGAACTTAGGCCGAAAGGTGGCAGATGCAGTTTAATAATGATAAATGTAAGGTTATACACATGGGAAGAAGGAATCAGTATCACCATAACACACTGAATGGTAAACCACTGGGTAAATCTGACATGGAGAAGGACTTGGGGATCCTAGTTAATGATAAACTTACCTGGAGCAGCCAGTGCCAGGCAGCGGCTGCCAAGGCAAACAGGATCATGGGGTGCATTAAAGAGGTCTGGATACACATGATGAGAGCATTATACTGCCTCTGTACAAATCTCTGGGTAGACCGCACATGGAGTACTGTGTACAGTTTTGGGCACCGGTGCTCAGGAAGGATATAATGGAACTAGAATGGGTACAAAGGAGGGCAACAAAATTATTAAAGGGCATGGGGGAACTACAATACCCAGAGAGATTAGCAAAACTAAGATTATTTAGTCTAGAAAAAAGACAATTGAGGGTCGATCTAATAACCATGTATAAGTATATAAGGGGACAATACAAATATCTCTCCGAGGATCTGTTTATACCAAGGAAGGTGACAGTCACAAGGGGGCATTCTCTGCGTCTGGAGGAGAAAAGGTTTTTCCAACAACATAGAAGAGGATTCTTTACTGTTAGGGCAGTGAGAATCTGGAATTCCCTGCCTGAGGAGGTGGTGATGGCGAACTCAGTCGAAGGTTTCAAGAGAAGTCTGGATGTCTTCCTGGAGCGTAACAATATTGTATCTTACAGTTATTCTTAGGTTCTTTAGAAGGACGTAGATCTGGGGATTTATTCTGACAGAATTTTATAGGCTGGACTGGATGGACTAATGTCTTTTTTTCGGCCTTACTAACTATGTTAGGAGGTGCAATTTCACAGTTAGTTATACAGGAAAGATGTATATCTTTGTACCGTGTTAGCCAGTAGATAAGGAGACCCCAATCAGAGGACTATAAAACATCCGGACTCCTTATCTATGTACTGGTCCAATATTTATGTTTCTCCCTCTCCCATATTGATAGTTCTGCTTCACGTCACTTGTCTTATCCATTGCATTTTTTCTGTGTTGTATTGTGCATAAATATGTGACTCTTCAGATTTTGTATTAGTCTAGCCTGAAGAAGACACCTGAGTAGTCTCGAAAGCTTGCAATGTGTTACCATCTTTTCAGTTAGCCATTAAAAGGTATCAACCACTGAGGACTCTCAATTCTTAATATTTTTCAGTTAGTTATAGGAATCATTCAATGTTTGTGGACCATTTGCACAGTACCAAAGATAAATAGTGATATTCATCCCTGATATCTCATGTTTTAAATATCAAAGCCAAGGATAGTCATGAAAACTAATAAAGTTTGACTATAATGGTTGG
Organism: Dendrobates tinctorius; assembly: GCF_039654945.1. NCBI lineage: Eukaryota > Metazoa > Chordata > Amphibia > Anura > Dendrobatidae > Dendrobates > Dendrobates tinctorius. Next base: position 10,650,978 of record NW_027361751.1, on the reverse strand, counting down.
TTTATCATTTGACAAATACCCTATTTGAAACTAAACTGACCCAAACCTAATACAGATAAAGGTATACGTCTGATGGTGTTTGCTTCTGTCGTGGGACAAATACAGCTTGCATTACAGTCGTTGCGGTGGTGCATTAATATGGTAATGGTGGTTCTGGTGCTGTATTTAACACCAGAACCACTACCAGTAAATGAATACAACATAACAGCTATTAATAGTACATATGACTCTGGTACAATCATCAGTACATGAATATATATGAATACAGCACCAGATCCACCCTTAGTATATGAATAGAGCACAAGGATCACCATCAGAACAAAAATACTGCACATGAACCTTCATTAGTATATGAATATGGCAGCAGAGTCATCATCAATACATGATTGCACTGCCACAACCCCAATCAGTACAGGCATAAACATAAATAAAAATAAATCATCTTTATTTTCATATAACACTAACATATTCCGCAGCGCTTTACAGTTTATATATATGCAGAACCACCATAAGGTCTTGATTACAATAATAAAGCTTAATACAGTGATATGTTGCAGTGTCAGGTCATACTGTGCTCTGCTTTACCCTTCTCTCTGTCCATATTACTAATGTGCCACTTCTTTACTCTATGCTCTCATTCTTCTCTCCATACTACCTTCTCCAAACTGTGTCTTTTCATATTGTTCCCCAACAAAGTATGATGTGGTTACCACAGCCGGACATACATTATGATATCCACATGCATATACAATACGATGTCCACCACAGTCCCAATATGTAGTATAATGTTCACCACAGGGCCCCATCGGGTAAGATGGCCCCTACAGCTCCCCATACAGTATGATAGTGCCCATAGTCCCCACACAGTATAATGTCCCCCACTGCCCCTCTTACAGTATGAGGACAAACACAGTTCCCCATTGAGTATAATGTACACCACACCCCTCAAATATTCAGTATGTTGTCCACCACAGCCCCATAAAGAACGGTCATGACAGTCCCCACTAGTGATTAACGAACGTGCTCAGATAACGTGTTATCCAAGCATGCTCGGGTGTTATCCGAGTACCTTCGGCATGCTCAGATAATATGTTCGAGTTCCTGTGGCTGCATAGTTTGGGCACTGGGTGGCGTGATGTAGCAATGTCATCATGCCACCTGACATACCTTTCATGGCACCGGCCTCAAGCACAAGTTGGAAGTAGCCTGCATCTTTTTGGACTAATGGCAGTCCACGGAGATGATTAGAGCTACTCTACTTCTGTCCCAGGTGGCATTCACATCATCGATTGTATTCATGTCTTGAAGACACAAAGGAAGTTGAATGCCAGGACAGAATACCAGCAGGGGTGCAGCAGAGAGAGCAGTGTTATTGACTCACTGACACTGCTCACCTGTTTGCCTGTACTCAGTCATCACTGTGCTGAAAGTCAGTGGTCATAGGAAGGTGTTGGGTGGCACAGAACTGTTGAGATGTTTTGTTTTATTTTTAATTGTGCCCCCCCTCAGGGAGGCTCTAGGCAGGTGAATAACCTCGCCTACCCTTTGGCCTGCCCCTGGAGGGGGGTCCTTTTTTCTGTCCAGCATCACAGAGATTTACAGAAGTGCATTATTTAAAAGATCTCTTAGGCTAGTTTCACACTAGAGTATTTCACATGCAGTGCATGGCGCCACTAAGCCCCGCCCCCTGCCCACCCCGTCCGGTCATCTCCTCCTACTATCGCACACAGCTGCATGCGATCTGCGCACCCTGTCTTTAGCATAGGGTGCGCTGACCATGCGCTGGCCGTGCGCTAGTAGGATTTTTGCGTGCGCTGTGCACTTTTGAAGGTGCGCCGGTGTGCGCCGAACGCACCATGTTGCATTTTGGCACGCTCGACGCACATTGAAAAGTACGCAGCGCACGCAAAAATCCTACTAGCGCATGGCCAGCGCACGGTCTGCGCACCCTATGCTAAAGATAGGGTGCGCAGATCGCATGCAGCCGTGTGCAAGAGTCGAAGGAGATGACCGGATGGGGCGGGCAGGGGGCGGGGCTTAGCGGCGCCGTGTGCTGCATGTAAAATACGCTAGTGTGAAACTAGCCTTAGAGTTGATGAGGCTTGAAACGCTCCCGGAAGAAGCGAGCAGCAAAATGGCACCTGTCGGATGTGAGGGGAACACAGCTTGTCCTACAGTCTCTTAACTTATTCTTATTTCAGGTAATACACCCCTGTTATTTATAGCAGTCTGCTAGGTGTACATTTGGTTATTGGAGTCTTTTGGACATGTTGTATTAAGGGAAGACTTCATTGTATGTCTACTAAGTGTGCAGAGCATGCGGGGACACCGCCACTACAGAATGTTCTTCACACTGCTTCTCCTTCTGGTGGTCTTAGCATGGAGAGATATACAGCTCTGGCAAAAATTAAGACCACCACATCAAAACCCTGTCATGGGCAGCCCATTCTCCAGACCTGACCCCCATTGAAAACCTCTGGAATGTAATCAAGAGGATGATGGATAGTCACAAGCCATCAAACAAGGAACTGCTTAAATTTTTGCGCCAGAAGCAGCGTGAAAGACTGGTGGAATGCATGCCAAGACACATGAAAGCTGTGATTAAAAATCATGGTTATTCCACAAAATATTGATTTCTGAACTCTTCCTGAATTAAAATATTTGTATCATTGTTTCTAAATGATTCTGAACTTGTTTTCTTTGCATTATTTGAGGTTTGAAAGCTCTGTGTTTTTAATTTTGACCATTTCTCCTTTTCAGAAAAAGAAAATAATTTATTGCTTGGAAATTAGGAGACATGATGTCAGAAGTTTATAGACTTAAAGAACAATTTACATTTTACTCAAAAATATACCTATAAAGAGAAAAATCAGACAAACTGAACATTTGGAAGTGGTCTCTTAATTTTTGCCAGAGCTGTATAATGGCCATGTTTACATTAATTTTCCTTCATTGTTAACCAGCCTTTAGCATACTTTAGGAACCTTTCCTGTAAAATACCTTGTGTAGGTTATAGCTATTTTTGCTGATCATTGCATATTGCATAGCACATTCCATTGGCTTAATATTCTATATCCCCATTGGCCCTTTATACATAATCATGCTGTGTCTTTTCCCCTCGATTTTTGGAAGTCTTTGGCCTGTCTTTTTTTATTGCTTGTTTTAATGTTGAAGTACTAATGAAATAGTATATTTTTATATTAATTCTTGTTGGAATCTCTTCCTATCTATCGGTTATGGGCTGTATAAGATTTTGTTGCGTCATAAATTTTGAATTGTCTAAGATTCATTATTGGACATCTGGGAACCAGAATGGTCATTATATGGTGTAGGACTGGAAATGGGTGTGGCATTTGGGAGACGGAGCCATCCAATATTATCATAACTATATATGTGTGCGTAGAACTGTGTGTACCAATAAAATAGAAAAAATAATGGTGGAAGATATTATTAGAATGACATTGCTGGAATGGCGTTGCTGCAGGAGCCGAGTGTGAAACAGGACGGGGGGTGGTAGCTGCGGGTGAGGCACTCGTCTTCTCCTGTCATGCCCCGACACTCTATATTAAAGAGTGGGTTCTGGCTACGTGCTGGTGTTACTGCTTTCTGGGCTGCCGATGGTGTTGGCTGTTCTGGACCACAAATTTCACAGATTAATAAAAAAAGAAACTTCCATTCCAACATGGGGACCTTACTAAATTTGATTGAGATAGTGGGTACACAGCATTAACCACGTTTCCTTCTCAGTAAGAAACGTTTTCGTTCTAACTCTATCCTTCCTATGCAGGTTACTCCAGGGCTCTGCAGCTTCTAGGCCACAGCCCTGATCAGCAAGTTTCTCTCTACTTACACAGCAGTTCTGTGTCCTATCACTATGGATAACTTGGATTTACCGCTCGGGAACTCCACTAGTCCCATTCTCTCAGTCCCCGGTTTGTTACCTTCGGCACTAGCAAGCGCTCGGGTTTTTCGTGACTGGAGGTCTTAGCTAATAAGGCCTTCCAGAAGGTCTCTCAGTCTTTTCAGTAACTCTCTCTAGGATCTCGCTATTCCTCGCTCCAGTCTCTTCTAACTGTGGATCACCCCTTGGCAGCACTGCACACTTGTTATTCTCCAAACTCTATCTAACTCTAAGCAGGAAGCACAGTCCTGTCCCTATCGCTAAGCTCTGCCCCTTAAGTCTCAATACTTAACTACTTCTGACCCTGCTGTCTGTTGCTGGACAGAACTAAGTCCATTACACGCAATGCACTACATTACTTATCTTACACTATACATTCTCTATAAAACTAATACACACTATGTATATTATACTAACAATACTTATCACACTCTATACATTACACAGGCAAACACCACAATGCAATACATGACATAATATATGCAAAAATGCATTACATAATACACATGATGCCATTGATAGTAACATAGTTTTGAGGGCTGAAGGAAGACCTTATGTCCATCTAGTTCAACCTATTTTTAGTGCAGCTGTTCTGCATTGTTGATCCTGGGGAAGGCAAAAAACCCACAGAATAGAAGCCAATTTTCTCCATAGGGAAAAAAATTCCTTCCCCTAAGCTGGGTCAACCATCTACCTATAATATTATGTTATTCGTAGCCTTCTATACTGTTACTCACAAGAAAAGCATCCATTCCTTTCTTAAGTTCATTCAGTGAGTTGGGCATCACCACTTCCTCAGGAAGAGAATTCCAGAGCCTCACTGCTCTTACTGTGAAGAACCCTCTTCTATGCTGGTCCAGAAATTGTCTTTCCTCTAAACGAAGAGAATGCCCCCTTGTTCTTGTCACAGTCCTTGGTACAAACAGTTCATTGGAGAGATCTCTGTATTGCCCTCTGATATACTTGTACATGTTATGAATGGGTCACCGAGGAGGAAAAAACAAAACAAGCTAAGTCACAGAAAACCAGAGAGGTTGGTAACTATGCAGATTGCAGATCCCTGATCCTAACCACACAACTAGCAGCAGCCGTGGAGCGTTCCTACTATGAACCTAGACGCTTCGTCACAGCGGGAGGACTAAATAAGCCAAAAGCAAGAAAAGGGGAAAACTAACTGCCCCAGAGCAGACCCCAAAGGAAAGACAGCCCCCACACATGTATTGACGGTGAAACAAGATGAAAACACAAACACAGGCAGGAAAATAGGGGCTGAGCAAACGATAGGGCCCAAACTAACTAGAAAGGATAGGAAACGAAAGACACTGTCTGCAATCTGCCAAAAACCCTACAAAATAAAGTCCAACACTTCTGATAAAATTAACCCTGAAGTCACTAGACTTCTCCCACTATATCAGCACTCTGAAATATTCTGAGACAGAGCAAAAAAGGCCAATCTAATAAGGGACAAAAAGCAAATTGGCAAATACAGATAAATAAGAGTGGAAATTCAGCACAGCCCCAGCCGGGGCTGGCTGACCACAAAAAACTGAATAGACCAATAAAATCAAGAGTGAACATTAGCAGAAAAACTTAGCTTGAGCAGACTGGAACACAGTTGAGAACCAAGACCTGAGAAGCAAGAAGGAATCACCAGCACCAGAATAGGGCGTCGGCTGTCTTAAATCCAGTCTGAGATTCCTGAGGTCCAATCGTCATCCTCCTTATCAGGTGGCAGATCTCCACTGATTAAATCAGTCTCACTACCTCCTGTTACCACCAGAAGGAGCCTGGAAGGAGAACTCACAACTGGTAGACCAGAAAATGAACTCATAACAGTACCCCCCTTGAGGAGGGTTCACCGAACCTTCATCCATGCCACCAGGCCGATCAGGATGGGCCCGGTGAAAAGCACAAACCAATCTATTGGCATGAATATCAGAGGCAGAGACACAAAAATTATCCTCCTGGCCATAACCCTTCCATTTGACCAAAGACTGGAGTCTCCGTCTAACCAAACGAGAATCCAATATTTTCTCTACCTCATATTCCACATTGCCTTCAACCAACACAGGGTCAGGAGGTGCTGCCATAGGAACCACTGGCTCATCAAACCTCTTCAACAGAGATTTGTGAAATACGTTATGGATCTTGAACGTAAATGGAAGAGCCAATCAAAAAGAAACAGGATTAAGAATCTCCAAAATCTTATAAGGTCCAATAAATCTTGGCGTAAATTTTGGAGATGCAACCTTCATAGGAATATTCTTAGATGACAACCAAACCATATCACCCACTTTAAACCGGGGACCAATGGTCCTACGCCGGTTGGAAAATCGCCGGTCCTTTTCCTGAGAGAGTGACAACTTATCCACCACTTGGACCCATATCTGCTGCATTCTCTCAACCAGTGTCCACACCTGGGCAGGACGAAGATTCCACTTGCCCTGAAGAGAATCGAGGATGAAACCTAAAATTACAGAAAAAGGGTGACATCAAAGTGGCAGAACTAGCTCTATTGTTCAGCGCGAATTCGGCCAAGGGCAAAAATGAGACCCAATCATCCTGATCAGCAGATATAAAACATCTTAAATAAGACTCCAAGGTCTGGTTTGTTCTCTCAGTCTGTCCATTGGTCTGGGGATGAAATGCGGAGGAGAAGGATAACTGAATTCCCAGATTGGAACAAAAGGCTTTCCAGAATCTGGAAACAAACTGGACTCCTCTGTCGGACACAATGTTCTCAGGAATCCCATGTAACCGAACCACCTGTTGTAAAAACAAGGGTACCAACTCAGCGGAAGATGGCAACTTTGGGAGTGGTACAAGATGGACCATCTTCGAAAATCTATCACAAATCACCCAGATAAGTCATTCTCTGAGAGACAGGAAGAACAGAAATAAAATCCATTGAGATATAGGTCCATGGCCTCTTGGGCACCGGCAGGGGCATCAGCAACCCACTAGAATGAGAACAGGGTTTAGACCGAGAACAAGTCCCACAGGACTGTGCAAAATTCCTGACATCACAAGATAAGGCGGGCCACCAAAAAGACTGACTCACCAAATCTCTGGTACCAAAAATACCTGGATGACCAGCCAATGCGGAGCAATGAATTTCAGACATCACTCTCTTTTTCCACTGGTCAGGAACATACAATTTTCCCATAGGGCAACGCTCAGGTTTATCCTCCTGAAATTCCTCCAGGGCGCGTCTCAAATCAGGCGAAAAGGCAGAAAGAACTACCCCCTCACCTAGGATAGTAGTAGGCTCGGTCACATTAAGAGAATCAGCAACGAAACTCCTAGAAAGTGCGTCTGCCTTAACATTCTTAGTGCCCGGAAGAAAAGAGACCACAAAATTAAAACACGTAAAAAACAAGGCCCATCTAGCCTGTCTAGGATTCAAGCGTTTGGCCGACTCCAGATAAATCAAATTCTTGTGATCAGTGAGGACCACAACTTGATGTCTAGCTCCCTCCAACCAATGTCTCCACTCCTCAAACACCCATTTCATGGCTAACAATTCCCGATTCCCCACGTCATAGTTGCGTTCACATGAGGAGAACTTTCGAGAAAAGAAGGCACAGGGATTCATCTTAGAAGTCACAGGGTCTTTTTGGGACAAAACAGCTCCTGCACCAATCTCAGAAGCATCTACCTCCAGCTGAAATGGAAGTGAGACATCAGGTTGCCGTAAAACTGGAGCTGAAGTAAATCTCCGCTTAAGCTCCTGAAATGCTGAGACAGCCTCAGGAGACCAATTCAGCACATCAGCGCCCTTCTTGGTCAGATCAGTCAGTGGTTTGACAATACCAGAAAAATTACCTATAAATTTCCAAAAAAAATTAGCAAAACCCAAAAACTTCTGGAGGGCCTTCAAAGAAGTAGGTTGAACCCAATCATAAATGGCCTGTACCTTGGCAGGGTCCATTTCAATAGTCGACGGACACAAGATAAATCCCAAAAATGAAATCCTCTGTACACCAAAGAGACATTTCGATCCCTTAACAAACAGGGAATTCTCCCTCAAAATCCGGAACACAGTCCGGATGTGTTCCACATGAGAATCCCAATCACTAGAAAAGATCAAAATATCACCCAGATAGATGATCAAAAACTTATCCACAAAGTCACGGAAAATATCATTCATAAAGGACTGGAAGACTGAAGGGGCATTAGTGAGCCCAAAAGGCATCACCAGGTGCTCAAAATGTTCCTCCGGAGTATTAAACGCGGTCTTCCATTCATCCCCGTGCTTGATGCAAATAAGATTATATGCCCCCCAGAGGTCAAGCTTAGTAAACCAGCAGGCACTCTTAACTCTGGAGAATAAATCAGACATCAGAGGTAACGGGTACTGATATTTAACCGTCATCTTGTTAAGGGAACGATAATCAATACACGGTCTTAATGAACCATCTTTCTTGGCAACAAAAAAAAAAACAGCACCTAAAGGTGACGAGGATGGTCTAATATGACCCTTCTCCAACGACTCCTTAATATAGGATCGCATAGCATCATGTTCGGGTACTGATAAGTTGAAAAGCCGACCCTTGGGAAATTTACACCCAGGCATCAACTCAATTGCACAGTCATATCTCCTATGAGGAGGCAAAGACGCAGACTTACTCTCACTAAATATGTGACGACTCCTGGAGTGGACCCTCTTGGTCGTGACACCAACCCTCCCAGGGCGAGCTGACCTAGTGAAGACCACCCCCTATACAGGGAGTGTCAGGAGCAAGCCCCAGGGGGTGAGGCACCACGACTGCTGGCACCAGGCGGCCGGCTCACAGGAGACACGAGTGGGTGAGTGTGTCTGCAGGAACGTGTAAAGCGTGGACACGGGAACACGTGGTATACAGAGACTTCGTTTGTCCGGGTGTGAGTGAAGCAGGATGCGTGCAAGGAGCACGTCAGAGCACTGAGTCAGGCAGTAGGTGTGCCAGGAGGTGTAACAGAGTACAGGAGCAGGGTGTGTGCCAGAGGGCACAACTGAGCATAAGACAGAGCGCAGGATTGGTAAGTGTGCCAGGAGGCACAACAGAGTAAGAGACTGAGTACAGGATCAGAGCATGTGCCAGGAGGCACAACTAGTATGAGACAAAGCACAGGGTCCGAGTGTGTGCCTGGAGGCACAACTGAGTATAAGACAGAGCAGAGGGTCAGAGCGTGTGCCAGGAGGCACAACCAAGTACAAAGCAGAGTGCAGATTCAGAGTGTGTGCCAAGAGGCACAACAGAGTGCAAGGCAGGGGACCTGAATACAGCGCACAGCCAGGCAGGGACACGGCAGACCAAGCCAGGAAGCACAACAATAATCAGGCACCTCCCCTAGGGGGAGGTCGTCTGATATAGCACATGACTACTACTGGTTCCGGGTCAGGACCTAGCCAGAAAGCATATGACCACTACAGGTTCCAGGTCAGGTCCTCCATTACCACAGAGAGGACCGAGCCCTATACAGCACTGACAGGAGCGCGCAAGCGCAAACGTGACATGTAGGAGGAGACCCGGGGACGAGAGCTGCGCGTGCGCACCCGACGGGACCCCCGGAGTGACCGCGGCTCCGGAAGAGATGACGTCGGGACCGAGGTCCTGCCCCCAGGTGAGCACGGCGTGACAAAATACATCAGAAAAATTGGCCAGATAATCAGGAATATCATGAGACTGAGGAGAGGTGGAGAAAACAGGAGCGTCCCTAAGTACACACTGACAACCCCAACTCTCCACAGTCCCAGATTTCCAATCCAAAACTGGATTATGAGTTTGCAACCAGGGAAAACCTAGAACAATAGTATCATGCAAATTATGCAGCACCAAAAATTTACAATTTTCTTGGTGGTCTGGGGCAACTCGCATTACCACCTGGGTCCAAAACTGAGGTTTATTCTCCGCCAAAGGAGCAGCATCAATTCCCCTCAAAGGAATAGGCATCCGCAGAGGCGTCATAGAAAAACCACAACGTTTAGCAAAGTCCAAATCCATCAGATTCAACGCTGCTACTGAATCCACAAAAGCCTTAGTGGAAAACGTGGATAAGGGGCAGATCAGAGTAATTGCCAAAAGGAACTTAGTTTGTAAACTGCCCACAGCAAATGTGTGTGCAAAACGTTTCTCTCGTTTAGGGCAGACAGAAATACTATGAGAGGCGTCACCACAGAAAAAACACAGCTTATTACGCCTTCTAAACTCCTGACGTTGCGCCCTAAACAAAACCCCATCACATTGCATAGGTTCAGACATTTGTTCAAAAGGTGGCAGCGCCTCCCGTGTAGTTTTACGTTCACGTAAACGCCAATCAACTTGAATGGTTAATGACATAGAATCATCCAGACCAGAGGGAACAGGAAATCCCACCATAACATCTTTTACGGTCTCTGATAAACCCTTCCGAAAGAGAGCTGCCAATGCACTATCATTCATTAACTATCATGTAGTAAGGACCTCCCACTTTTGGAATTTTTGACAGTATAACTCTGTAGAATCCTGACCCTGGTTTAATGCCAACAGGGTTCTCTCAGCTTGATCAACAGCATTAGGTTCATCACACAACAACCCCAAGGCTTGAAAAATGCATCCACATTGGTCTGAATAGGATTTTCAGGTGTCAGTGAAAAAGCCCAATCCTGGGGATCGCCGCGCTGCAAGGAGATGACAATTTTAACCTGCTGCACAGAGTTCCCTGATGAGTTATGTTTCAAGGCAAGAAATAATTTACAATTATTCTTAAAATTCAGAAATTTAGACCGATCCCAGAAAACACATCAGGAGTAGGGATCTTAGGTTCAGCAGCATGTGACTGAATGAGGTAGGTGGAAATTCCCTGCACTTCAACAGCAAGTTGCTCCACACGATCAGACAATTGCTTAATCTCCATTAGGAAAAAAAAATTCTCCTTCGGCCCCAGAAAAAAAGAGGAAAAAATACATAAAACAAAAAAAATTCTGACACTTTTTTTTTCTTCTTTTTTAACAATTTTCTCCTGCTTTTGAGTACCCTAGAATCTGCGGTATGTCTGGTGATTCTGTTATGAATGGGTCACCAAGGAGGAAAAAACAAAACAAGCTAAGTCACAGAAAACCAGAGAGGTTGGTAGCTATGCAGATTGCAGATCCCTGATCCTAACCACACAACTAGCAGCAGCCGTGGAGCGTTCCTACTATGAACCTAGACGCTTCGTCACAGCTGGAGGACTAAATAAGCCTAAAGCAAGAAAAGGGGAAAACTAACTGCCCCAGAGCAGACCCCCAAAGGAAAGACAGCCCCCACACATGTATTGATGGTGAAACAAGATGAAAACACAAACACAGGCAGGAAAATAGGCTGAGCAAATGATGGGGACCAAGCTAACTAGAAAGGATAGGAAAAGAAAGACACTGTCTGCAATCTGCCAAAAACCCTACAAAAATAAAGTCCAACACTTCTGATAACAAAATTAACCCTGAAGTCATTAGACTTCTCCCACTATATCAGCACTCTGAAATATTCTGAGACAGAGCAAAAAAAGGCCAATCTAATAAGGGACAAAAAGCAAATTGGCAAATACAGATAAAGAAGAGTGGAAATTCAGCACAGCCCCAGCCGGGGCTGGCTGACCACAAAAAACTGAATAGACCAACAAAATCAAGAGTGAATATTAGCAGAAAAACTTAGCTTGAGCTGACTAGAACAGAGCTGAGAACCAAGACCTGAGAAGCCAGAAGGAATCACAAGCACCAGACTAGGGCGTCGGCTGTCTTAAATCCAGTCTGAGATTCCTGAGGTCCAATCGTCATCCTCCTTATCAGGTGGCAGATCTCCACTGATTAAATCAGCCTCACTACCTCCTGTTACCACCAGAGGGAGCCTGGAAGGAGAACTCACAACTGGTAGACCAGAAAATGAACTCACAACATGTACATATATATTAGGTCTCCCCTAAGTCTTCTCTTTTCTAGAGTAAATAGACCTAATTTTGATAACCTTTCTGGGTATTGTAGTGAACCAACTCCATTTATCATTTTAGTAGCCCGCCTTTGAACCCTTTCAAGTTCAGTAATGTCTTCCTTGAGCACCGGCGTCCAAAATTGCACACAATACTCCAAGTGTGGTCTGACGAGTGATTTGATGTCTTCAGGGGTAGGAATGTGACAGCATAGTCCACCACCCTTACAAGTATGTAAGTGGTTTTATATTGAGCTCCAGAAAGGATTTGTTGGTGTTGTCCAGTAGTGAACAACCCCTATAACCTCTACTTATCCATTTATATCTTGTCCATATACAGTAGATGTTCATAATAAAGTCTGGGTCTCATATATATTTAATTTTTCTATCTATAGATCAGCTGATCATCTTCTGGCTGACTTCTGACTCTCCCTAACAGTTGATGTCATGGGGAAAGAAGGATCAGGCATGTTGAATTTCAGCTCTTCATCCTTTTGTTCCTGTATGAGATTCCCTGACGTGTCTGGCCTAATTCTTCTTTAGAATCCTTTGCCTATTCTGGCTCCAAACCGAACATGTCACAATATCACATTGCTGTAAGAGAAGTGAATGTTATGTTCCCTCATTGAGAAAAAAAGCTGTTTCACTTTGAATGGATAGGGCCAAATCAGAAGAACGTGGCAGATGATTGACAATTTCAAAGCTGATTTCATTGAGTTTTTGCTAGGCAATAGAAGACTTGTGGGCGGACACATTGTACTGCAAAAACACGATGCCTTTGAAAAGTTTTTACTGAAGTTCCAGTCTTCACCTGACATAGTTATCTTTTTTAATCACAATTTCAAAATGAAATAATCTTTTCTGATAACACTTAGGACATGTCAAAGTTAATACTTGTTTCCATGACAATAAAATCTATTATTGCCTTCTAGAATTATTCAAGGTCAGCTATTTACCACTCAGACCTGTCAATAGTTGAGAGATTGATGGTATCCTGGCTATCAGCTGCAGGAATCCCTGCCAACATGAGTGTAGGCCTTTGTGTCTTTTGTCTGCCTTGAGGTGTTAAAGACAGTTCACCTATTATCTAGATAGCAGGGGGTCACTTAAAGCACCTCATCAGTATTTTTTTATTTCATTGCTGGATTGGTGCCATTAAGTTACCTTCCCCTAGTATTATGCTTACCAGCTTCTGTCCTTAGCTCTTCCCGCCTGCAGTCTTGTGACCCCATCTTTTAACTCACTGGAAGTCAGAAGTAACAGTCACAAACTTTTAATGTAGGGCTTTGGGGTATAAGGGGTAAGGTTTCTCCTTGTGGAGAGCGATCACTGCTTCCAACAGGTGGCGCTAGAGAGTTCTCTTTCTCTCTGAAGAGGCAATTTGCATATTACATTTCCCAGAGGAGCATTGTATGGCAAATAAGCCTCCTTACCTTGACAAGTCAGAGCTGATATGTCACTCTCCATAAGGAGAGACCTTACCTCTTAGACCCCAGTTCAGAGCCGCTCACCTTGCCTAATCAATTCTCATACTTTGTACTGATGAGGGCCAATAGACTGAAACACCGTACCTGCAAATTCTGATTCTGATTTGGCTTTTATCCTAAGTCATATTGCAAGACTCGTTAAAGCTTTGATTATGACTTGTAGGATCGCTGTTTCCAAAAGGAGGCGCTATAGAGTTCACATCCTCTTTTTCTCTGAAGAGGCAATTTGCCATGTAAGGCTGTGAAAGCCTTGTCATGTCTCTCATAGACTTACACTGAGCTGTGACCTCTTGCTCTCCTAGCAAGCACTAGGTCATAAACTGCTGTAGACCAACCAGACTGGCACCGATAGCAGATGAAAACAGTGTGTATGGTACTAGGGGCAGGGAATTTAGATTAATGGCACCACGCCATTAAAAAAAAATGATGGAGTGATGTTTTAAGTAGTTATCTCAATGCTGAGATCAGATGTGGTAGTTGGTTCAATTGCCATTAATGCTAGGTTCACATTGCATTAGGGGCATCCGTTTAACGGATTCGTTAAATGGATGCTCTAATGCAGATGTCATTTTTTACATCATTTTTGCCCATAGTGCTAACGTAACGTGGTAGCAGCTCATTACCATGCGCTACCATGAGTTAGCCATACAGGTCTATGCACAGTGCATGCGTCCGTTCACTGTGCGCTAGACCCGACGCACTCGAAAATGCTGTAGACCGCGTTCGAGGGTACGTCATAAAGTAATGCATCATCGCTAACGCATGCTAAGGATGCGTTACTCTAATTGTGGCCAACGGGTGCGTTAATGCATCCGTTACATAGAGTTAGTGCCTCTATGTAACGGATGCGCTCAACGCATGGCCCCTAACGCAATGTGAACCACCCCTAATACTGAGAGAAGTATTGTGAAGACAACATTGTCCAGAGGCTTTAGTGACATAAACAATGGCCAGTTTTGAAATAATCCTTAACCGTTCCTTGCCACAAAAAGTGAATAGCAACCACGAAATGTAATTTTCCTAAAATGCATTGCAACTTCAAACTTTCGTACCCAAAAGAATGAACTTAAACAGTTACGTATGGTGTAACACAGTTGCTTGAAGAAAAGTAGAATCATGTTGTTTAACTAATACTTGTCTATTACTGTCTCTTTAAAAAGAAGTTGTCATCGGAAAATGAACTTTTATTGAAATCAGGTTTTAAGTGCAACATATACTGTATATATTTTAATTTCAGCAATTTTTTTTCCATATCGCAAACTGTATTAAAACTTAAAAATAGAAATCTTGCAACTTTCACATTGGCTTTTTTAGACACTAACTTCATGTTGTGGCAGGATACGCACACGTACATGAGCAGACTCTTACCTTCTGTTTTGTTCTGAGGCATCTAATGAGCTTTTTGAAAGCCTCAGTGTCCACTGTGAAAAATACAGGATTACTAATTTTGTTTTTTTTTTTTATAAAGATTGTGAAATGAAAAAAAATTGCCAAAAGTTTGTGTTTTTCTTTAATGTTACACAAACCTGAGTGAAGCATTTAAATGGAAACTTTCAACCACAATTGTATGCCACTAAAGTGATGCTAAGAATTGGATCAACGCTGCGCATAAGGAATTCAATAGATTTAATGATTTAATGCAGTCTAAAGTCTAAAGGGCCTGTCACACTAAGAGATATCGCTAGCAATATCGCTATAACTAGTGACGTTATAGCGATATTGCTAGCGATATCTCTGTGTCTGATACTTACCTCCGACCGGCTCCCCCGCTGATTATCGCTGATCGCGCGAGAACGTTCAGGACTGTTTTTCGTCGTCAGCTTCCTGCGGCGCTTCCTGCTGTGAGGACGAGCGACGCGTGGAGCCGGGCGGGAGGACGCAGGATCGCCTGGTGTGACAGGTAAGTAGCGACCCCCGTCCCCAGCGATGTCGCTGGTGAGATCTGCCTGTGTGGCAGCTCACTAGCGACCACCTAGCGATGTACCAGCGATCCTGACCGCGTCATATCGCTGGTCGGGATCGCTGGTACATCGCTAAGTGTGACAGTACCTTAAGAAAACTTGTAAAATGTATGATTTCTCTAGGTAATTCCCAACGCTGAAAGGAATGAGGGCTTCCTTGAATTGATATAGGATACACATCATATTTTGCTTGGAAAATTAAATACTGTCATGAAAAGGCACCATACAAGACCAAATATGTTAAGAATCCAAACAGTATGAGAAGTTATTAAATCTGACACCTCATTGTGTTTGTCAAGGCTGAAAATCTTGCCGAGTATTTGGATGCCAGATTAAGAGCACATGTTTTAATGCTACGAGAGGGAAGAATAACCCAAAACAATACTTCATTAAAATTGTTTTTTTTTTTATTATTTGATGACATTTTATTGGACCGGTTCATGTTCTGTGCACAGAACTTAATTTGTAATGTGTCAAGCAGGAAATCCTCAGCAGATCTTTAAAAATAAACTAAAACCAATCTAAACCTATAATATTCCCAACAGACCTGGGTCATGCTCAAAAGTTTGGTCTTATAATATTTCAGCCGTTTAAATATATAATAGAAAAATGTTGCCTTAAACGCAATGGATTTCTACTGGATGGCCATCCTCTACCCCACGACTACCAGGACATGAAAGATATGTATTGTTTTGACAAGTAGTAAATATATAGTTACTTCTTTATCGTTCTAGGCCCATGTAATAGAAAAAAGAACTAGACAATCATGGCAATTAGGCAGCAAAATACCATTTTTTAATATTTTTTCAGTGCAGCACATACCTGCACTATTGCTATCTTATATATGTACACAAATAAATAAAAATCACTCTATGATGAAGGACTTCCAAACTATATATCACATAAACCCAAGAGAGCAACAAACTGAGCATATAAATATAGGAAGTAAAGAAGTAAACAGTAATAGTTCATTTAAATAACATCGGGGACTTGGTTAACATTATTTTGATAAAAAAGTGTAAAGGCCGTCCTACCACAACAAGGTGTACCCAGTCTGGACGGTTCTATCCTGTCTCTAGCATTTTCTTGGGTTTTGTCTTTGAAATGGTAACAATTTGAATGTGCTCTTACACATTGCATGTATACCAATTTATATTCCAGCTCATTTGTTTGGTTTTGCTGTAGTTTCTTGTACCTTGTACAATCAGGAGCCTGGGCCCTCTTTTGAGTTAGGCAATTCATCTATATAGCTCCCCATGAACAGGTGGCTGGACAGTCAGGCCCCTGTTCTGTTCAGCCGTTATTCACACTGAGGTTGGCTGACACAGGGGAAATTTTTAATACAAGAGACAGGATAGGACCGTCCCAACTGGGTACGCCTTGTCGTGGTGTGATGGCTTTTACGCTTATGGATCAAGATAGTGTTAACCAAGTAGCCTATGATATTTACATGTACTATTACTATTTACTTACTATAAGGTATATGATTATTTTGTTTCTTTTCTTGGGTTTTGTCTTTGAAATGGCCACAGAGTAAACGTACTCTTACACATTGCATGTATACCAACTTATGCTCCTGCTTATTTTTTTGGTTTTATTGTCGTTTTTGTATTTTGCAAAAAGGGGACATGGCTCCCATTTTTGAGCTATGCATTTAATCGAAATAACTTCCCATGGACAGGTGGCTGGATAGTTGAGCCCCTGTCCTGCTCTGCCTTTATTCACATTGAGGTCGGTTGACACAGGGAAAGATTTTAATACTAGTGTCATAGAACCGTCCCGACTGGGTTCACCTTGTAGCGGTGGGCTGGTTTTCAGGCTGTTTGATCAAAATAGTGTTAACCAAGTACCATATGTTATATGGATGTACTATTACTATTTATTTACTTACTACAACTACATCGTAGTTGGTCATTTTGTTTTTTCTTAGGTTTTCTCTGTGAAATGGCCACAGTGTGAATGTGCTCCTACACATTGCACGTATATCAACTTAAGTTCCGGGTCATTTATTTGGATTTTTTATCTATATATATCACACAAATGAAATAAGATGTGTTCCCGTGAGATAAGGTTGTGCATATGTATCAGGCACAACATTGATATTAAGCTTAAAGCTGATATAGAAAATTAGTCATGGCTGCTCCTCCTGCCATCAAAAGAAGGGAAAAAATCCAGTAAACTGCAAACCAAATATTAGGCAAAAAAGGATATAGTCAGGGTGTGGCCATCCTATCAGAGGGTCATTAAAATCATGTTGAGAAAACCTGGGATAAAAAACTCCATTTATTAAAGGAGGTATAAAGGTTTATTACGAAAGTCTGCAGCCACTTTATGTGAAGGAAAAGAAGTTTGTAGTGAAAACTTAGAGTTGTTGAAATAGAATGACACATAAAGACACAGGGCACAATTCATCACTGCACGTCCAGCTTTTTTTGGAGTGTGAATACCTCTCAATTAGTGACATTTTGTGACAAAGTCATCAAATAATTTGAGCCTTTTTTCAAGTTGTCATTTGTGGTTTATTTAGTTTTATGATTTTTAAATCAATAAGGTTTTTCTCGATGTTTGCATAGATTCATGAAATCGGATTTTTTGGAAAAGTCACAAAACTTAACTGTACCCCAGACCTACTACTATGTAACTCTACTCTTCTGTCACAGAGCATGACTAAAGCACGCTGGCCGAAACGAGTTGTTTTTTTCTGTAGTGCTGCGCTGTGTCATGCTGATATGATATGACTTTTAATATGCTTAAATAAATGTGAAGTTTTATAATTAGCTGTTTTTCCCTCATTGCTGGAGAACCACTTATTTCCCTGCATGATTATATCTGCCAAAGAAGGGCGGCTCCATGCGGTGTATTCTGTTGATGAAGGGCTTCAGATTGCGGACAGCTCACTTGTCTTTGTTCCCTCTTCTCCTTTTATGAGTCTCAAACATTAAATCCTTACCCTAACGTTACTACCTAAACTACAGTCAACTATCTTATACTAGCTACCTTATGTACTAAACCCTAATCTATATGTCCCTACATTACCTGTTATACTCTAAGCATAACCATATCACAATACATTACAATATATACAAAGACGCAGGACGTAATACACAACGCGATTGGTGTCTCCAGGGGCAGGAACGCGACAGCACAGCCAAACATCCTTACAATAAGGCCGGTTTCACACGTCCGTTTATTTCCAGTACTGGAAAAAATGGCACCTGAGATATCCATGTCCGTGTGTCCATGTGTGTAATACGTGTGGTACACGTGTGGCAACGGTGTGCCGCATCAGAACCACACGGACGGCTGCCGGGGGAAAGCGCTACAGTAAGTGCTGTTACGAAGAGAAATAGACATTCCAGCTTCCCAAATTAATTCCTTTATTCATGCATACGTTAAAAACTTAGCAGGCAAATGTGCTCCTCCATAATACAGTGGATACACTAGTACAGCATAGGGTAAACAGCAATGCGTTTCGACCCCACAGGTGGTCTTTGTCACAGCTGAGTACTAATAATTATCCACAATACTTATAGCTGTAAGGAGGCAATCAATTTGCATGAAAAATATCACATGATCTCACTACGAAGGTCCTAAAACAGCCAGGTGTATGTTACAAAGAGTATCAATATTGTTTAAATCACACCTATTCATCCATAATATCAAAAAACATTTAAAAAAAACAAAAGCAAAGACAAACATATAATATAAATGAGAACAAGCTAATAATTTTTGCCAATGTATCATCTTCATAAAGAATAGGCAAACATTTATGAATAATTTTTTTGATTTGATTAAATTGCAAGCTATACTGTAAACTAACAAAAGTTTTTCTCTCGTTTACATTATTCTTCTTTTTGTTTTTACTGCTAGTTTGCAATAATTCCCTTCTGTCCCTGTTTTGCACTATAGCTCTGGCTCTTTTTATTGTCCAATTTGGGTAGCCTCGCTTTACAAATTTTTCTTGAAGTGCATTAAACTCCTCTTTCATGTTTTTTCCTCTGGAACAATTTCTTTTATGTGTTATATGTTCCCTTACAGGTATCAATTTAATAACATGTTTTGGATGGCCACTCTTAGCATGAAGTATTGTATTGCCGCTTATTGGTTTGGAATGAGTTCTAGAAACCAAGTCAGAACCCACGATACCCTGCAATTCCAGATCCAGAAAGGAAACATTTTCTTTGTCATATTTATGGGTAAATCGAATGTTCATGTCATTAGAATTCATATAATCCACAAAGGCTGGTATGGCAGACACATCCCCCTCCCATATAATGAGGGTATCGTTTTTGTATCTACCATACCAGCCAATGTACCTCCCAAACGGATTATCCAAAGAGTAGATATATTTTTTCTCCCAATAAGCCATAGTGAGAATCGCCAAAGATGGTGAATATTTTGTCCTCATCGGAACTCCTGATTTTTGCAGATAGATATTCCCATCAAAAGAAAAAAAAATTACCGTATTTTTCAGATTATAAGACGCACTTTTGTTCCCCCAAATTTTGGGGGAAAGTGGGGGGTGCGTCTTATAATCCGAATGTGTGCTGTACAGGGGGGGCGGCTCTGGAGTGGTGTCAGGGGGCTGGGGTGGGCTGGCTGCGGGCTGCAGAGACAGTGGGTGGTCAGTGCTCCTGCTCATTAGGCTCATGTAATATTCACTGCACCCGCTGTCCATCACCTCAGTGCTCTCCCCTGGCTCTTCCTGTGTCTGTGGCAATAGGACCTGCGGTCACGTGACTCCCAGCGTGCAGCACTGCGGTCATGTAATGGAAAGTCCTGAAGCTACAATGAAATGCCTGTATGAGCAGCTCCTGGACGTCAGCACAGACACAGGAAGAGCCGTGGGGGAGCTGGGAGCAAGGAGCCATCATCGGAAGGTGAGTTAACTGTTTGGTATTTTATCAAGTGCAAGCCGGCAGCACAGGGGTGCATATCCAGGATGGGATGGGGGGCCATGTGAGTGCCAGCAGCACAGGGGGGCATATCCAGGGTGGGATGGGGGCATGTGCGTGCCAGCAGCACAGGGGGGCATATCCAGGATGGGATGGGGGGCCATGTGCGTGCCAGCAGCACAGGGGGGCATATCCAGGATGTGATGTGGGGGCCATGTGCATGCCAGCAGCACAGGGGGGGGCATATCCAGGATGGGATGAGGGGCATGTGCGTGCCAGCAGCACAGGGGGGCATATCCAGGATGGGATGGAGGGGCATGTGCATGCCAGCAGCACAGGGGGCATATCCAGGATGTGATGTGGGGGCCATGTGTGTGCCAGCAGCACAGGGGGGCATATCCAGGATGGGATGGGGGCCATGTGCGTGCCAGCAGCACAGGGGAGCATATCTAGGATGGGATGGGGGCATGTGCGTGCCAGCAGCACAGGGGGGCATATCCAGGATGGGATGGGGGCATGTGCATGCCAGCAGCACAGGGGGGCATATCCAGGATGGGATGGGGGGGCCATGTGTGTGCCAGCAGCACAGGGGGGCATATCCAGGATGGGATGGAGGGGCATGTGCATGCCAGCAGCACAGGGGGGCATATCCAGGATGTGATGTGGGGGCCATGTGCATGCCAGCAGCACAGGGGGGCATATCCAGGATGTGATGTGGGGGCCATGTGCGTGCCAGCAGCACAGGGGGGCATATCCAGGATGGGATGGGGGTCATGTGCGTGTCAGCAGCACAGGGGTGCATATCCAGGATGTGATATGGGGGCCTTGTGTGTGCCAGCAGCATAGGGGGGCATATCCAGGATGGGATGGGGGGCCATGTGCATGCCAGCAGCACAGGGGGGATATCCAGGAAGGGGTGGGGGGGTCATGTGCGTGCCAGCAGCACAGGGGGGCATATCCAGGATGGGATGGGGAGCCATGTGCATGCCAGCAGCACAGTGGGGCAATGTGCCAGTGTGCCAGCAGCACAGGGGGACCATGTGACAGCACAAGGGGGCCATGAGCCAGGATGGGGGTTTAATAGATGCCAGGATGAAGGACATATATATGATTTGTAAGACAGACACTGGCATTATAAGACAGACCCCCATTTAACATAAAAAAATTCTCTTTTTCTTCAACAAATTTGGGGGTGCATCTTATAATCAGGTGTGTCTTATAAAGCGAAAAAAAAGGTAATGTTTTAACAGAAAAAAAAACACTATCAAGAGGTATTCTATCAATTCAGCTGTATAGTTACTTTGATTTTCCAAAGAGAACCAAAGAGCTTCCTTGGTCAGCTCATGTGGGATGCATGTATATAATGAGATGACATCGCAGCTGAGCCATGTAGAATCTTTAGACCAAATTTTGTTATCTAGTGCACTTAAGACATCCCTAGAGTCTTTTAGGTGTCCAGGTAATTTGAATACAAAAGGCTGCAGGAGAGAATATGTAGCTCTGTGTGACCATTCTTCTGCAGATGTCTTTTCCACAACACCCCTGATTTTCAGGGCTGCTCTCAATTCACCACAGGAGCAACCACAGTAGGCCCCTATCTCCTATTGGGTCCAAATCCCCAATCCTCTCACCTTCAGTAGACATCATGTCCTCCTGCAGCGGAGGTACATGCTTAAGTAGACACACATGCCAGAATTGCTCTCATTTAGACTAATTTTGCTTAAAGGATATCTACACCTTCGCACAGAACTGTTTTTGTTTTTATTGTTCATTTACTTACTAGATGGAAAAGTTAAGCATAAGCAACTTTCTAAATAGTCTTCATTAAAAATTTTTTGAAAATTTTGCTTCTGCAGTGTCTGTAAAACCTTAACAAGAATCTGTCAACAGGTTTTTGATATTTAATCTGAGAGCGGCATAATGTGAAGGCACAGACACTGCAGAAGCAATCAGTGTTTTATTAGCAAGAGATTATCATTACAGGACTAGGTTTCAGTGCAGGGTAGTCAGCCTTATCTGTGAAACCCCACCCCAGCATTGATTGGGAGCTTGCTGAGAATGTACACAGGGAGCTGCCAATCAGGATTGTGGGTGGGGTTATATACTGCTCAGCACCCTGACCATTGCTATGTCTAGAACA
Source organism: Dendrobates tinctorius (assembly GCF_039654945.1). Classification (NCBI taxonomy): domain Eukaryota; kingdom Metazoa; phylum Chordata; class Amphibia; order Anura; family Dendrobatidae; genus Dendrobates; species Dendrobates tinctorius. The sequence goes on along the minus strand of NW_027361751.1, from coordinate 10,628,669 downwards.
GATGTAAGGGGGTCATAGAAGCTGTCTTGAACCTCCAAACATGTCCCGGTTTAGTGGGTATAATTTTATATATATTGTTGGCTCGTAATGTGTAAAGATGTGTAAATAATACTGATTTGTATATATTTCTAACGTGTAATATAAAGAGAACGTAGTATTTTTATTAGGCCACTAGATGGAGACATGATAGTGTATATAGTATAGGACAAGAGTTTGATAGACAGTAAGTAGTTAACATAGGAGGGGTTAGCTGAGGTGTAAGGCAGGAATAGTACCTGATTAGAGTCAGTCAGGGCTAGGTAGCCTGAAGTGCTCGGGTGGGCTAAATGCCCAAGCTACTCAGCACCCTGCAACATATAAGGAGAAGCTCAGCCATCCAGAGTCAGTGGACTAACTTAGCTACAGATACAGCAGCGGCAGCAGCTACAGGAACTTGGGCTACAGGAGAAGTCACCGCAGCACAACAGGGCAGGTCGATCACCATGTGGCAGGTCATTGCTTGGGCTGACGCCCTCAGATCCGGGGCGAAACAGCTGAGGGAACACCCGTATGCAGTGAGGCTGGCCAGGGAGGACGCTGAGGACCCGTTGGAAATGGTCCGACCCAGGCACGTGCAGTGTGACAAGGAGTGCTGGGAAAGAAGAAATAACGTTTAACGTACAAGCTGTTTTTGAGTTGCACCTGGACTGTATCTCTGTTTATTCAGAAGTGGCCAGAGGTGAATTTAAAGAATGGAGAACAGACCCTGATGGTGCAGGGGACGAATAGGCAAGTGAGCTGACAGTGAAACATGATTTTTATGTATTGGAAAGCCAGGTCACACAAGACCTGATGAACTCAGCCACGAATACGGCCCTGGCTGACCTCCACACAGAGAAGACAGAAATTTTATCCAAACTACACCAAGCAGCCCAGTAAGTGATATATCTATGGATTTAGGAACTCTGCACCAGCATCATGCTTCTCTCAGATTGCAAATCAAAAATCTGCTGAAATATTCCCTTTAGTTTAGCTAACTGCTTTTGCAACACTGAAAGTATCTAAAGTCTAATGGTCATCACATAAAACCAATGAGGAGGAAAACATACAGTATTCAGAGGACATAAGTACACTATTGTGCTTTGCCGATACATGAAAGCAAGTAAAGACAACCCTGGATACACGGAACTCAAATCTAGCCTATATTAAAGACAGAGACACTCCCACAAGAGATACAGTGGGGGAAATAAGTATTTGATCACTTGCTGATTTTGTAGGTTTGCCCACTGACAAAGACATGAGCAGTCTATAATTTTAAAGGTAGATTAATTTTAACAGATAGAATATCAAAAATAAAATCCAGAAAGTCACATTTCTCTTCCTCAAAACAAGGCGAGTTGAGTTAATGCCAAAGACCCAATAACTCACAGAATCATCCAGGTTTTCATTGGCAAACTTCAGACGGGCCTGCACATGTGCCTTCTTGAGCAGGGGGACCTTGCGGGCACAGCAGGATTTTAAACCTTTACAGTGTAATGTGTTACCAATGGTTTTCTTGGTGACTGTGGTCCCAGCTGCCTTGAGATCATTAACAAGTTCCCCTCATGTAGATTCAGGCTAATCTCTCATGTTTTTCATGATGTCCCAGATCGATGTTGATTGACAGTCATTTTGTATTTCTTCCATTTTCTTACTATTGAATCAACAGTTGTCTCCTTCTCACCTGTCTTACTTTATGCTATTGTAGCTCATTCAAGATTTGTGCAGGTCTATGATCTTGTCCTTGACATCCTTATAAAGCTCTTTGGTCTTGCCCATGTTGTAGAGGTTAGAGTCTGACTGATTAATTGAGTCTGTGGACAGGAGTCTTTTATAAAGGTGACTATGTAAGACAGCTGTCTTTAATGCAGGTAACAAGTTGATTAGGAGCGTCTTACTGGTGTGTACGAGCCAGAACTCTTAATGGTTGCTGGGGGATCAAATATTAATTTCTCACTGCAAAATGCAAATATATTTATAGAATTTATACAATGTGATTTTCTGGATTGTATTTTTGATATTCCATCTCTCAATGTTAAAATTAATCTACCCTTAAAATTATTGACTGTTCATGTCTTTGTCAGTGGGCAAACTTACAAAATCAGCAAGGGATCAAATACTTATTTCTCCCACTGTAAGTCTGAAACTTGGATTAGTCAGCAAGCTGCCTAACGGGATGTCTGAAAATGAATGAAGGAATGACAATTGCAGACTAAAGCAATTTTAATAATTAAAAGTGTCCTTAGGCTCTATAGTGAATGTATCATCACAAAGGATGTATTGTTTAAATCAGGTTCTTGAATTTCTTAAAAAAAAAAAAGAGTCCGTACTTTTTTTTCATATCACAATATGTATTTACAAAAAATGACAACTTACGATTTTCAGAGTGGCCATTGTGGCTATAGTAGAATTAGACTTCTTGTAGTTTGTAGAAGACAATGTGATACTCAGAGGTGGTCGCATAGTTCTGTGTCATCTGCAATAGACTGTGCACCTGGAATGGGTAAGGCTTTATGCATAGTCTTTGGGTTGCGTTTTTGGAGTTGAAACTGAGCAGAAATTCCAAGTTTTTGAGGATTTTTGCTTTTTTGAGAAGGATTTGAATGTTACTGCTAAAAAAAAAAATGCCTAAAAACCTTCAGTGTGGACATACCCCAACATTTTTAGGTAGTGGGTAAAATATTAGGTTAAAGGTGAAGCCTAGTAAAAGTTAACATTGTTATTAATATTTTTATTCTAGTTCAGTACGTGACTTAAAATTAAAGGAGAATTTCCCATCTCGGTCATTTATCTCAGCCATGGAACATATGCCTCTATGTCCCTTGGCCTTCAGATCTATGGACACAGCCAAACAGGCGGAGTTATGTGCCTTTTACTGCTATTAGTAGGAGTTGCAGAAATAACATAGAACAGCCAGGGATGGCTATTTCAATAACCCTGACCACTTGTGGTTAGTACATATTTATACACAGATATTCCCAATGAGAATACCGCATTAATAACCACCCAAATATCCTCTGGTCTTCATTGATGTACTGGGAGAGGACATGACATAAAGGCTTTATATATGAATAATTGCTCTATTTAATCTGACAAAGTATTGAAACAGCAGAGTATTGCTTATGTTGGCAAACTAAAGAACTAGATAACATTATGGAGGCATACAGTCATATGTTAGTTTGGGCACCCCTATTAATGTTAACCTTTTTTCTTTATAACAATTTTGGTTTTTGCTACAGCTTTTTCAGTTTCATATATCTAATAACTGATGGACTCAGTTATATTTCTGGATTCAAATGAGGTTTATTGTACTAACAGAAAATGTGCAATCTGCATTTAAACAAAATTTGACCACTGCAAAAGCATGGGCACCCTTATCATTTTCTTGATTTGAACACTCCTAACTACTTTTTACTGACTTCCTGAAGCACTAAATTGGTTTTGTAACCTCATTGAGCTTTGAACTTCATAGCCAGGTGTATCAAATCATGAGAAAAGGTATTTAAGGTGGCCACTTGCAAGTAGTTCTCCTATTTGAGTCTCCTATGAAGAGTGGCATCATGGGCTCCTCAAAACAACTCTCAAATGATCTGAAAACAAAGATTATTCAACATAGCTTTTCAGGGGAAGGATACAAAAAGTTGTCTCAGAGATTTAACCTGTCAGTTTCCACTGTGAGGAACATAGTAAGGAAATGGAAGAACACAGGTACAGTTCTTGTTAAGCCCAGAAGTGGCAGGCCAAGAAAAATATCAGAAAGGCAGAGAAGAAGAATGGTGAGAACAGTCAAGGACAATCCACAGACCACCTCCAAAGACCTGCTGCATCATCTTGCTGCAGATGGTGTCACTGTGCATCGGTCAACAATACAGCGCACTTTGCACAAGGAGAAGCTGTATGGAACAGTGATGCGAAAGAAGCCGTTTCTGCAAGCACGCCACAAACAGAGTCGCCTGAGGTATGCAAAAGCACATTTGGACAAGCCAGTTACATTTTGGAAGAAGGTCCTGTGGACTGATGAAACAAAGATTGAGTTGTTTGGTCATACAAAAAGGCGTTATGCATGGAGGCTAAAAAACACAGCAGTCCAAGAAAAACACTTGCTACCTACAGTAAAATTTGGTGGAGGTTCCATCATGCTTTGGGGCTGTGTGGCCAATGCCGGCACCGGGAATCTTGTTAAAGTTGAGGGTCGCATGGATTCAACTCAGTATCAGCAGATTCTTGACAATAATGTGCAAGAATCAGTGACGAAGTTGAAGTTACGCAGGGGATGGATATTTCAGCAAGACAATGATCCAAAACACCGCTCCAAATCTACTCAGGCATTCATGCAGAGGAACAATTACAAGGTTCTGGAATGGCCATCCCAGTCCCCAGACCTGAATATCATTGAACATCTGTGCGATGATTTGAAGCGGGCTGTCCATGCTCGGCGACCATCAAACTTAACTGAACTGGAATTGTTTTGTAAACAGGAATGGTCACAAATACCTTCATCCAGGATCCAGGAACTCATCAATAGCTACAGGAAGCGACTAGAGGCTGTTATTTTTGCAAAAGGAGGATCTACGAAATATTAATGTCACTTTTATGTTGAGGTGCCCATACTTTTGCACAGGTCAAATTTTGTTAAAATGCAGATTGCACATTTTCTGTTAGTACAATAAACCTCATTTGAATCTAGAAATATAACTGAGTCCATCAGTTATTAGATATATGAAACTGAAATAGCTGTTGCAAAAACCAAAATTGTTATAAAGAAAAAAGGTTAACATTAATAGGGGTGCCCAAACTGTAAGAGGAGAACAGTTTGCAGTTTTGATTATGCAACCATTTAGCTAAAATCATTGGTATCACTCTGCCATCTAGTGGTCGGGCTTATGTACTGCGTAAATTACTGCGCGCAAGCAGTTTAGTTTATAATGATTTAGAAAAGCATTTATGTTAAATCATTAAACACATTTAGTCAGGCATTTGTATCAATAAGGGTACCATTCTCTAGTCTGTTACAGATTTTTTTAAGTCTAAATGCATACAGAAGTTTGTTAACACGAAAATTGGAACACTATTCAGGTGTGTTTTTAAGGATCACATGGGCCGAGGAGCCCAAACACCAGTGAAAATGGTTTCCATCGCTATGATGTTTCATTCTCCAGAGAGTCGCAAAGTGTTTGCTGGCACGGAACTCAGGGTCCCTCATATACTTCAGGAACAGAGAGACTTCAGTTTATTTTCTTTACATACATTACAACTGACTACCAACTTTTCACTAACTCTGCCCTGGAGCTGCCTTATGGACCCCTTCCAGTGAGTCTGCAAATGTTGACATGTTCAATAGCAATCATAGTTATATCAGACTTCTAACTCATTCATAAATGAATATAACCCAGTCCCACCCATATCTGTGGGTTCGGGAAATATTAAACTCATAGGTGAGTATTAGAACATCATGGTCAATCATCGGAGAAGAGTTTCATGCCTATGATTAGGTTCGAAGTGTTGTGTGTTTATTCTCCTCTGTTATTCTCCAGTACCTTCTTGTGCTTTGGCTTGTTATTTAGATTACGATTGAAGTGTTGCAGTTTTTTTTACGCTGCGTAGTTTAAAAAAAAATGCAAGTAACCTATTTTACTTACAACAAATGCTATTTGCACTTACTGTGATGTAGAAAAGACTAAAACTTGTCCATCAGAAGTTGCTAAAAAAAACCTTCCACATTAATAATTAATCACACGCGCACACTGCAATATGCAGCATGTCGGCTGTACAACAGAAATATTATAAATACCTATCAGGAGACATCTTTCAGATGCTGTAAATCTAATAGATGTGCCTTTTCTTGGTGGCTGTGGGCTGCTATTTTTAAGCTGGGGGGGCAATATCTATGGCCCCTTATCAGCCTGAGAATGCCAGCCCCCAGCTGTCTGCTTTAGCAAGGTTGGTTGTCAAAAATGGGGGGACCCAACGCCGTTATTTAAAATTATTAATTAAAAAATATGGCATGGGTAACCCTCTATTCTTGATAACCAGCCTTGCTGAAGCTGACAGCTGAAGGTTGCAGCCCCCAGCTGTGAGTTTTTCCTGGCTGGTTATCAGAAATACAGAGGAACCACACCATTTTTTTTTTTAAATTAATTATTTACAGCGCAGGCGCCACCTGATGAATACTCTCAGTAGTCCATCAGCTGACAGCAGTGACTGGAGGTAAACTTTATATCTCCGATCACAGCTGAGCACTCACGCTGTCCTTTGACAGGGTGGGAACCATGGCTCTCTAACCGGTGGGGATGATTTCACTGCCGATCAGAAGGCTATATAATATATACAGTTGCTATCAGGATCCTGTCAGCACCGGCGAACTGCCACGGCTGAGCAGGATGACTCACCCACACTGCAGGAGGGCCCGGGGTCAGATGCTGCGGGGGGAAGCTTAGGCAGACGGGACCTGGGACACTGAAGGTAGCTGGAAGCAAAAGGACCTACGATCATGTGACCACAGGGGGCGGGGCTTAGCATTCTGCTGCTGGAGATGAGTGCAGAACACTACAGGGACCCTGGAGTAGAGGAGAGGGGAACTCAGGTCGGACAAACGGGGGTCATACATGGAGAGGATGGCGCGGTACAGGAGGGGCGAGCAGAGAATAGTCAGAACGTAGTCAAGGAGTCATACACGGAGATAGCAGCATAGTACAGGAGGGACAGGCAAAACTCATAACGGGAACAGAACCAGATCAAAACTAAGCAAGCATAAAGCAGCACAGGCACAAAGCACAGGCACAAGCATACCAGGGTCACACCCACTCCGCCAAGGGTCAAAGTATAAGTGATGAGGAATGACTACACAATGAGGCTATAAGAAGCCTCCCAGAATCTTACAATGAGGCCATCCAGATTAACCTCTGAACTACCTAATCCCACAAACTAAGCAGATAATGACAGTTGCTTCTAACAAAATTAGAATATCATCAAAAAGATAATGTATTTCAGTTCTTCAATACAAAAAGTGAAACTCATATATTATATAGAGTCATTACAAACAGAGTGATCTATTTCAAGCGTTTATTTCTGTTAATGTTGATGATTATGGCTTACATCCAATGAAAACCCAAAAGTCATTATCTCAGTAAATTAGAATACTTTATAACACCAGCTTGAAAAATTATTTTAAAATCCGAAATGTTGGCCTATTGAAATGTATGTTCAGTAAATGCACTCAATACTTGGTTGGGGCTCCTTTTGCATCAATTACTGCATCAATGTGGCATGGCATAGAGGCAATCAGCCTGTGGCACTGCTGAGGTGTTATGGAAGCCCAGGTTGCTTTGACAGCAGCCTTCAGCTCATCTGCATTGTTAGGTCTGGTGTCTCTCATCTTCCTCTTGACAGTACCCCATAGATTCTCTATGAGGTTAAGGTCAGGCGAGTTTGCTGTCCAATCAAGCACAGTGATACTGTTGTTGATAAACCAGGCATTGGCACTTTTGACAACCAGGCTTGCTAAAGCTCACAGCTGGGGGCTGGTATTCTCAGGCTGGTAAGGGGCCATGGATATTGAGCCCACAGCCTAAAAATAGCAGCCCGCAGCCACACAGAAAAGGCGCATCTATTAGATGTGTCAATTCTGGCAGTTTACCTGGCTCCTGGCTCTTCCCACTTGCCCTGTAGCATTGGCAAGTGGGGTTCATATTTGTGAGGTTGATGTCACCTTTGCATTGTCACGTGACATAAAGCCCATGGCTTAGTTTTGGAGAAGCGTCAGTAAGACACCTATCCATTACTAATCCTATAGTTACTTGGTAAATAAAGACATAGCCAGAATAAAGTATTTTATTAGAAATAAAACAAAGCACTCTTTTCCATTTTTATTTAAAAATAACAAACACAGTTATACTCACCTAACGCCTAATTCCACCGAAGCCCTCGTTCTCCTGTAATAAAACAAAAATAAAAAACAATATCCCTCACCTCTCCGTTGTTCTGTCCCACGCTGTAATCCATGTCTGGGGGATAATTAGTTTTCAACCTGGACAGTGCCAAGATGCGACCGTCCAGTCTGAGAACCAATGGTGAATGAGCTGCTGCAAGCGCAGCGTCAGGGACCCGCACTGACGTCATCGAGGTTACTGGCGGTCACTGAGGCTCTGTTTCCAGCCGGGCTGAACCTTGGTGAGATTTCCGTTAGCTCACGGTGCTAGCAGGAATCTCACAGAGGTCACCGGATCTCACTGGTTGAGGGGTATAGTTCGTAAAATGGAGTCACTTATGGGAGGTTCTGCTGTTCTGGCACCTCATGGACTCTCCCTTTGGGTCATGGCACCTGCAAAACGTGAGTAAAATATGGTGCTCCTTGCCTTCTGTGCTTTGCATTGTGCCTGGAAAATATTTCCTGATTACATGTAGGGTATTGCCACACCTCAGTTGGACCTCAGTTTGTTGTAAAAAAAATCTATTAGGCCTTAGAAAAATTAAAAACTTGGGGCTAAAACAACATTTTATTGGTAGAAATGTAATTTATTCTTTCTTCAACACTCAGTGGTATAAAATTCGGTGAGGCACATGTGGTGTCAATATGATCTCTGCAACCATTGGGGAGTTTAGTTTGTAAAATTAGTTCACATATAGCGAGTTTCTGTTGTTCTGGCACCTCAGGGGCTCTGCCAATGTGTGTCACGATCCAATTTTGGATCTGTGGCAGCTTTGGCTTTTCTTATTAAAACTTTTTTCCTTTCAGGCCATCGTGGTTTAATGTCAGTTTTTCCCCCCGGTGGCTGCTTGTGTTATTACATTGCTGCTATATTTGCTGATGTCTGTGGTGACCACTCCCACCTTCCTTCAAAAGGTCACCTGATGCATCAGCTGACTGTTGGTGATACAGGTCCTTTTGGATACCAACCGTGCTGAAAACAGGAGGTTGCTGGTGCAGTGGTGCTTCAGCTGAATGCTGTGATCTGGTGCCTTATTCTGCTGTGCGGCGCATTGCAGCAGAGAAAGCTAAGTGTTGTTTTTGTGTTTCCTATTCCCTGTGGTGTTTGTCTTACTTTACCTTGTGTTGTCTTAGTGCAGCAGTGGGACCAGTGTCTTCACTTGCGAATTCCCTACTTAAGTGAGGGTTTAGGTATCCTGCTCGGTGACGGCTTGAAAAAACCCAAATAGGGACGTTAGTAAGAGCAGGGCACATCCTCAGATGAGTGCAGGAGGTGTCCATTTCCCCATCCCCTATCACAGGGTCCACCGTTTAAAGTTTCCCTGGTATTTCCCAGTGTGTTTTTTGTTTTGCTGCTTAGTGACCGACCGATTGGTGGGTCGTGTCACACTGGGCCAGTCACTCCGTGACAATATGACATGGCAGCCTCAAGCCATTCCAGCAAAATCTGAACTCCAATATGACGCCTCTTCCCTTCTGAGATTTCCTTTGTGCCTCATACATATGGGGTATCAGCGTACTCAAGAGAAATTGCACAACAAAGTGTACAGTTCAATTTCTCTTGTTACCCTTATGAAAATGCAAAATTTGGGGCTATGATTTTATTATTTTCACAACTCAACATTATAAACTTCTGTGAAGCACCTGGGTGTTCAGGGTGCTCACCATGGCTCTAAATACATTCCTTGATGGGTCTAGTTTCCAAAATGGGGTCACTTGTTGGGGGTTTCCTCTGTTTAGTTAGATCAGGGGCTCTCCAAACGACATGGTGTGCTATCTCAATATCTCAATTGCAGCTCTGCCATGCACCCCAAACAGTGTTTTATCCCCACATATGAGGTATCAGTATACTCAGGACAAATTGCACAACAACTTTTGGGGTCCGACGATCAGGGAGACCTGCGCTGAAGGGCTAAACAGAGGCTGCCAAATGGACAATTCTAGGTCATATGCACCACTTAAATAAATGAAATGCCGGTACAGCAATAATGCAAAGATAAATACAACGTACTAATGCACTTAAAAAATGATAATAGCATAAAGTAATCCTGAATCAGACAGGAAAGCACTCACCAAAAGACATGATGATGACATGAGTTGCAGAGGATGATTAGCATGAACGTGGTGCCAGTGCTGGCCTAGAAGTGTAGAGCTGCAAGGAGAAATGAGCTGAGCGTGCTCTGTGATAAGCAGGGGTGCAAGCTGCAGCAGCTGTGGCAGTTACATACCAACAGTGGTGACCTAGGCACAATGAAGAGCGGTATTGCCATAAAGGATCTGTGCACAATGGGCGTCCTTCCAGATAAGGAACGTGTGCGCGAGGCACAGGGGAGGACAGGAGGTGAGGGAAGCGGGAAAGGGAAAGCGTCCATAGAAACCCGCTTGGAGACGGCCGCCTGTGAGTACCTATGCGTGTGACGTCACAGCCTATACAGGGCAATGTGCAGGCCAAAAAGCTAACCAACGCGTTTCGAAGGCACAGTCAGCCTTCTTTATCACCCTTCTTCACCTCTCCTCCTACACTCCCCCATCCTGTATGCTCGCCAGTCCTCTGGCGAGGGTCTTCATAGGCTCGGGTTGGCCTTTTGAGACAAAAGTTCCTGTTGCCATACGAACTCATCCTGTTCGTAGCGTTCGGGGGGTTTGCTGGCTGTTGACCGCTCGGAGCGTCTTAGTTCGACTCTGGTGGAGCTTTCTGGGGTGGTGGCCAGTGGTGGACTGGCCGATTCTGGTGGGCTGGTGTGACTTGCTGAGATATTGTTCCTTGGATGGCCCGCTTGTACCGCTGGGCTATCTTCTTCGTCATCTAGGTCCCAGACCGTAGGCATTGGTTTGGGGGCCTGAGGAGTGGGTTCGGGTTGCACGGGATCATTGGATGTACAGGGCCGCAACATGTTACGGTGCACAGTACGAGTGGGAAGTGCCCCGTCCCTTTCAGGTCGTATCTCGTACACAAGTATAGGAGTAACCCCGGCACACTAATAACATGAAAGTAAAGTCTTCTCAACGACAGTCTTTAATTGTTGTGATTTTATTGATTGTGAAAAAAAAGGGTGGTGTTACAATCCAAAAAAGGGTGGTGTTACAATCCAACGTTTCAGCTCTACATCTCGAGCTTTCATCAGGGATATGACTACAATATATACAATAAAAGAACAAAAATCAATAAATAAACTTTATAAAGTATTATAAAACCAAAAATCTAGTGATAGGTGATACATAAGGTGGGGACAGTGTCAAACTTCCTTTGTGAAGGTGTGTATGGATCTATAATGATGTGAGGCCAGTGAGTATGTATTGTGGTGTGATACGGTGAACATGTGAGAGGTTGAAAAGAGGAATAGAGTGAAGGTGTAAGGAGTTGAAAAGCATGAATGTGTAGGTAGTGTTGAGAAAGGGCATTAGGGGACAGTGAAGTGGAGTGGGAATAAAGGTGAGGTCATCTAAGGAGGCAGTGTGTAAGGGGTACTCTTGGAAATGTTAAGGCATAAGGTATAAATACCTAGATCCTTGGTTTTGAGGTGTGTGTATAAGTGGTATAGGTTTGCCTTTGTAATCCAGCTGCTGGAACGGTACCTATAGTAACCACTGAGAAAGGGTATAGGTTAAGGAATAGCAAGGTATATAGAAAGAAAAGATATAAAAGAAAGTTTTAGGGGTCACATACCGATGTGTAGGGTCAGCACGTGACTCCCGTCCTAAGGACAAAAATCTCGTACACAGGCCCATCGGGGCTTATTCGGCGCAATACTCGGTAAGGACTCTCTTCCCACCGGGGTTCTAGCTTGTTCTGGGGGCACTGGTCTTGTAAGAGTACTCGATCCCCAGTCTGAAAGTCGGTTGGTGGAGGTAGAGTCCCCCCTGGGTGCTCTAGGTCCTGGAGTTTTGTCTGGACGATGCGGTGAAGGGTCTGTAGCCGGTGTCGGTGGTTTCGGACCCATGATGACACTCCAGACCAGGCTTCGGGTTCCTCCGGGTTTAGTTCTACCTCTGTGATCCCTTTGCCTTCTTGCTCGAATAGCAGTGAGTAGGGGGTATAGCCGGTAACTCGGTGCACCCAGTTGTTATAGACCCACACTAGTTCAGGGACTTACTCAGGCCAGCGGGCCTTCCGGTCACTCTCCATGGTACGCAACATTTGAATTAGTGTCCGATTAAAGCGCTCGCAGGCCCCGTTTCCCTATGGGTGGTATGGTGTGGTCCGAGATTTATTGATACCATAGAGACGATGTAGCTCCTCCATGACTTTCCTCAGGAAGCATGCTCCCTGATCTGAATGTATCCGTTGAAGGCAGCCGTACACTTGGATAAAGTTCTTGCAGATTGCATAGGCGAACCGCTCCGTCATGGCCCACACTACCGCGAGGAGCTCGAGCTTAAAGGAGCTGTAATTGTCAGGGTTTCGCTCGGAGTCATGAAGTGATCGGCTACCATACACGATCACTCTCTCCCGGACGTCCTGAACTTGTGACAATACAGCCCCTAGCCCGTGGAGGCTCCCGTCGGTGTGTAGTATGAATGGTTGCGAGAAATCCGCATAAGCTAACACTGGGGCACCCCAGAGCGCAGCCTTAAGGTCTTGGAAGGCCTCTTCTTGCGGTTGTTGCCACTGGATTTTCCATCCATTCGCCTCGGCAGGAGCCCCCTTTAGCAGGTCCTGCAGGGCTCGGGCCTGGCGTGCAAAATTCTTTATGAAACGACGATAGTATCCAGACAGCCCCAGGAAGGCCCTCACGTCTTCTATCGTCTCGGGGGTAGGCCATCCCTGGATGGCAGCAACCTTTTCCAGGGACGCTCGGCAGAGACGACATGCCCCAGATATTCAAGCTGGGTACGAAACAGGTGGCAATTCTGGGGCTTCACCTTCAACCCGTACTTCTGCAGCCGGCCGAGTACCTGCCCCAATTGCCGCAGGTGGTCCTCAAATGTGGCGGCATAGATGATTATGTCGTCCAGGTATATCAGCGTGGCCTCGAAGTTGAGATCCCCCAGACACAGCTCCATCAGCTGCTGAAAGGTCCCCGGGGCATTGGCCAGCCCAAACTGCATTCGATTGAACTCGAACAGTCCCATAGGAAGAATGAACACCGTCTTAGCCCTGTCTTCTTCCGACATCAGCACCTGCCAATACCTGCTGGCCAGATCAAACGTTGAAAAGTACTTCGCCTTTCCCAAGGCGGACAGGGATTCTTCTATACGAGGCAACGGATACGAGTCTTTGATGGTATAGACATTCAGCTTTCTATAGTCCACGCAGAACCGCAGGGTGCCATCCTTTTTGCGGACCAACACGATGGGAGCCGCCCATGGGCTCTGACTCTCTCGTATGACCCCCTTCCGCAGCATTTGGGCCAGTAAAGTTTTTACCTCCTGGTATAGTTGTGGGGGAATTTGTCTGTATCATTCCCGTATAGGGGCCGTTCCTGCCGTGGGAATTCCATGCGTGATGGCTGTGGTGCATCCAAACTCATCCTCGTGGCTAGCGAATACCCCGTGATACTGTCCTAGTAGTGTTTCTACCTGGAGAAGTTGGGCAGGAGCCAGGCCAGAGAGTTCAGCCCACATTCTTTCCAGGATGTTTCGGCCCTTTTCCTGAGTCGAGGACTCGGGAGCCTGCAGAGTTCGAATAGTCAATGCCCAAGGGTCCTTGGGTTGCACCTTCAATTGCACCGTAGGGGCTTTTCCAACGACGTCACCAGCTTGGCCATCTCGACCCAGGGCCTTAAGACGATGTCTTGGTCTTCTAGGTTGACATAGCGCACCAAGACGGTCCCTCTCCGCACAGTGGCCAGGGAGCGGGCCACCAGTATGCCAGGAGGCAGGCGTTCCGAGTAGCATGGCTCCACCTGCATCTCCACTACCTCCAAAGGCACCGGGGCCCGGATGGGCAGGGCCACCATTGTCTGCCAGGGGGGCAGTATGAGCGGGGGAGCCGCTGGCGCAATGACTTTACCCAGTGCCTCGCTCTCCTGGCAGTTCTCCTGGAGAACTCGAGCCTCCCGCACCAACTGCTGGAAGACCTGCCCTTGGGCCGTGCGGGAACCCCACTGGTTCAGAGTCTCTTGCGTGGGGTCATTGAGGAGTAAATTGCCAAACTAAAGCAGGATGTTCATGCCCAGGATAACTGGATGTTTGTCATTGGTTTCTTAATGAGTCAGGACCACTCCCCGGCATCCATATGCCCTCCGGGCCGCTTCCCCAGCAGCTGTGCAGGGCCGACCGCCTGATGGCCCTGCACAGTGAACTGCGTGCGGCCGTGTCTGCTGTGCTGTGATGTGGCCGGCAGCAGACACGGCCGCGCACTTGTCTATCTCAGCTGCAGTCTGTGGCTTTAAGCTTATGAGACAGACTGTGTTGTGCTCACAGGCGGCGCGATGACATCATTGTCTCGCGTCGCTCTACAGGCCAGAAGAGGACATGGAGGCCGTGGTGCCAGGAATCAGAAAAAGGTGAGTATAAACTTTATTATGTTTTATATGAACGGGCTGTGGGGCCATCATACTGTATATATGGGGTTGGGTTGGGGCCATCATACTGCATATATGGGGGAAAACGGGGGCCATCATCCTGCATATATGGGGGTTGAGGCCATCATACTGCATATATGGGGGCTGGGGACATCATACTGCATATATGGGGGAAAACGGCCGGGGGCCATTATACTGCATATATGGGGGGCTGGAGACATCATACTGCATATATGGGGGAAAACGGCCTGGGGCCATCATACCGCATATATGGGGGCTGGGAACATCATACTGCATATATGGGGGCTGGGGACATCATACTGCATATATGGGGGAAAACGGCCGGGGGCCATCATGCTGCATATATGGGGGATGGGGACATCATACTGCATATATGGGGGAAAACGGGGGCCATCATACTGCATATATGGGGGCTGGGGACATCATACTGCATATATGGGGGAAAACGGGGGCCATCATACTGCATATATGGGGGCTGGGGACATCATACTGCATATATGGGGGAAAACGGGGGCCATCATACTGCATATATGGGGGCTGGGGACATCATACTGCACATATGGGGGAAAACGGGGGCCATCATACTGCATATATGGGGGCTGGGGACATCATACTGCATACTGTATATGGGAGATAACTGCGGCCATCATACTGTGTATATGGGGAGAAACTGCGGCCATCATACTGTATATATGGGGGGAAACTGTTGCCATCCTACATTAGCTTCGCAAGTGGCCTGCCCTTCGCCACCCCAGATCGCTGCAGCTTGCCCCAGTCTGGGGGCTGCGGCCCATCCGTCCAAGGACTCCACCAGGGCCTGTGGGGCTCCCGTGTCATCAGAGCGCCGGAGCGCGTGAAGACTTCGTCAATGCCTCAGCAACTGGGCCCAGCGACTGCTACGCCGAAAGACCACCATCCCGAATGGCGAGGGACGTCTGGACAGCTAAGTTGACTATATAATTAAGGACCCGTAGTCGGCCATATCGCAGCCCTATAGTGACCGGCTATTGCCGGACGTAGTCGTGTTCTACCCCGTTTGTGTTTGCTTGTATAGAGCCCCTGCGAGGGCAACCCTTGTTACCCCTTTTGTTGATCATGCCGTTACTGAGGAAAGTTCCCTCTAGTCCTATAAACGTTATTATAGAAAGCACCAAATCGTCTCGCGACTCGCCACTGCATCCTGCGTACCTGCAAGTACCACAGTAGTAAGCTCGGTTCTGCCCCCATATATCTGTAGTAAGCTTGGTTCGGCTCCCATATCTCTGTAGTAAGCTTCAGTTAGTTTCCTTATCTACGCAGCAATCTTGGTTCCGGTCTTGTGTCTATGTTATCATCTTGCTTCTGTTACAGTATCTATGTAGGCAGCAAACTTGGTTCTGCTTCCATATATATGCAGCTAGCTCCGTTCTGTTCCCATATCTATGTACCACCCTGTTTTTAAAGCCTGTTATCTCTGCTTCTTTAATGCACCGGCCAGAGATAAGCAGGGCAAAAGCACCGCAACTGGAGGGCCACTGCCTTGTGATTGCCCCCCAGGCTGAAAAGTGCCAGCCAGCCCCTGCCGGCGTCCGAGGGATTTGCCACACAGCATCATCTGCACCCAAACCACCCCGGCGACAGGGACTGGTAATTGATTGGCGGCTACCAGTTTTATCATGGGTCCTCACTGGGGTCTCACTGTCTCAGGGAAATGCTGCCGAAAGTAAGTTGCAGGCATGGTCGTTACTTGCAACCCCGTGTCCACTAGGCACCGTATGGCACGGCCCTCGACTTCTGCCCATACCACCGGACACTTTGCAAACAGATCTTCGGGACTTCCACCAACCCATGTCGTGGCCTTTGGCTCCGAGCGGCTTCCCCCCAGCCCAGAGCCCTCTAGTTTAATGGCGGCCAGGGTGGGTGCTCCCACGCTGCAGACATTCTCGTGAGAAGTGACCCAGCTCCCCGCACTCATAGCACTGGGGCTGTGAGGGCCGGCCGCTCCGAGCATTGCGAGGCCCTCAGGGCCCGGGATTGAAACTAGGCCGCTCAGACGTGACCTCGGTTCTTCTCTTCACTTTGGCCAACTCGCCCCTGATGTTCTTCAGCTCTTGTTCCATCTCTTCTATCCATTGGGGCTCTCTGACAGCAGTCACAGCGGCCTCCACACTCCGGACCTTCCCCATGGGGACCGTCATTCCCTGCTCCTGCTCTCGTGCACGCGCCTGACTTCCCACCTCAGAGAAAGCTAAATGTGAGTTCACTCGAACCTGTTCCCGTGGTGCCTGCTTTATCAACGGGTCTTGGAGTCCAGTCACTAACAAGTCTCGTAGGGTAATGTGTTATGAATGAGTCACCATAGGAGGCAAAAACAGAAATACTAGCTAAGTCCAGAAAACCAGAGAAGTTGGCAGCTATCGGATTGCAGACCCCTGAACCTATCAACAACAACTAGCAGTAGCCGTGGGGGGTTCCTACGGTGCCCTAGACCCCTCGATCACAGCCGGAGAACTACATAGCCTAAAGACAGAAAGGGAAATCTAAACTGCCCCAGAGCAGACCCCAAAGCAATAGGCAGCCCCCAACATATAATGACGGTGAAGCAAGATGAAAAAACACTCACACAGATAGAAAGATAGGCTGAGCAAATGATGGGGCCCAAGCTAACTAAATAGGACAGGATAGGAAAGCTGCTGTCTGCAATCCGCCAAAAACCCTATCAAAACAAGGGCCAACAGGCTGATAGGGAAAAAGGCCCTGAAGACGCTAGGCTTCAAAAAGACTATATCAGCACTCAGGTATTTTCTGAAGACAGAGCAAAAAGGAATTCAACTCACCCCAGCAGGGAATGGCAGAAATTCAGAAAAACAAGGCAAAAACAAAACAAAACACAAATGCAAAAAGCAGTGCAGAAAACTTAGCTTTTGAGGAGCAGGAATCAGTCTGGTCTCCTAGAATCCCTCAGAGAGATCACCAGCAAGGCAGAAGGGCGTCGGCTGCCTTATATCCAGTCAGCAATTCCCGTCACCCAGTCATCATCATCATACCCAGGTGCTTGGTAATCAGCCTCACTACCTTCCTTCACCAGAAGAGGGAGTTCATCAGACCTCAATGGTGAAGGGGAAAATGAACTCACAACAGTACCTCCCCCTTGAGGAGGGGTCACCGAACCCTCATCCACGCCACCAGGGCGATCAGGGTGAGCATGATGAAAGTTACGCACCAATCTTTTGGCATGAATATCAGAGGCAGAGACCCAGGAATTATCCTCCTGACCATAACCCTTCCACTTAACCAAATACTGGAGTCTCCGTCTAGCCAGACGGGAATCCAGTATCTTCTCTACCTCATATTCCATGTTACCTTCAACCAATACAGGGTCCGGAGGTGCCACCCCAGGAACTACTGGTTCAACAAACCTCTTCAACAAGGACTTATGAAACACATTATGGATTTTAAATGTGACAGGAAGAGCCAAACGAAAAGAGACCGGATTAATAATCTCCAAAATCTTGTAAGGTCCAATAAATCTAGGCTTAAACTTAGGAGAAGCCACCTTCATAGCGATATTTTTTGATGATAGCCAAACCATATCACCAACCATAAACTGGGGACCAATGGTCCTATGTCGGTTGGAAAACCGCTGGGCCTTTTCCTGGGAGAGAGATAACTTATCCATCACTTGGTCCCAGATCTGGTGCATTCTCTCCACCACAGTGTCAACACCTGGGCAGGCAGAAGGCTCCACCTGCCCTGAAGAAAATCGAGGATGAAACCCAAAGTTACAAAAAAAAGGTGACATCAAAGTGGCAGAACTAGCTCTATTATTTAAAGCAAATTCGGCCAAGGGCAAAAATGAAACCCAATCATCCTGATCAGCGGAAATAAAACATCTCAAATACGACTCCAAGGTCTGGTTTGTTCTCTCCGTCTGCCCATTGGTCTGAGGGTGAAAAGCAGAGGAGAAGGACAACTGAATTCCCAGCTTGGAACAGAAAGTCCTCCAAAATCTAGACACAAACTGAACTCCTCTGTCAGATACAATGTTCTCAGGAATCCCGTGCAAGCGAACCACCTGTTGCAAAAACAGGGGCATTAACTCAGAGGAAGATGGCAACTTAGGAAGTGGTAGAAGATGAACCATCTTAGAAAACCTATCATAAATCACCCACATAACAGTCATTCTCTGAGAGACAGGCATATCAGAGATGAAATCCATTGAAATATGGGTCCATGGCCTCCTGGGGACTGGCAAAGGCATCAACAACCCACTAGAGCGAGAACAAGGTTTAGACCGGGAGCAAGTCCCACAGGACTGCACAAAATTCCTGACATCACGAGACAAGGCGGGCCACCAAAAAGACCGACTCACCAGATCTCTAGTACCAAAAATACCTGGATGACCAGCCAATGCAGAGCAATGAACTTCAGACATCACCCTCTTCTTCCACTGGTCAGGAACATACAACTTTCCCATGGGACAACGCTCAGGTTTGTCCTCCTGGAACTCTTCCAGAGCACGTCTCAAATCGGGCGAGATGGCAGAAAGAACTACCCCTTCGCCTAAGATGGTAGCAGGCTTGGTCACCACAGGAGAATCAGCAAAGAGGCTCCTAGAGAGAGCGTCAGCCTTGACATTCTTAGTGCCAGGAAGAAAAGAGACCACAAAATCAAAACGTGTAAAAAACAAGGCCCACCTAGCCTGTCTAGGGTTCAAGCGTTTGGCCGACTCCAGGTAAATCAAATTCTTGTGGTCAGTGAGGACCACGACTTGATGTTTAGCTCCCTCCAACCAATGTCTCCACTCCTCAAATGCCCATTTCATGGCTAACAGTTCCCGATTCCCCACATCATAGTTACGTTCAGATGGAGAGAACTTTCGGGAAAAGAAAGCACAGGGATTCATTTTAGATGTTACAGGATCCTTTTGGGACAAAACAGCTCCTGCACCAATCTCAGAAGCGTCCACCTCTACCTGGAACGGGAGTGAGACATCAGGTTGCCGCAAAACCGGGGCAGAAGTGAATCTTCGCTTCAGCTCCTGAAAGGAAGAAACAGCCTCCGGAGACCAATTCAACACATCAGCACCCTTCTTAGTCAGATCAGTCAATGGCTTGGCAATACTAGAAAATTTTGCTATAAATTTCCGATAAAAATTAGCAAAACCCAAAAACTTCTGGAGGGCCTTCAAAGAAGTGGGCTGAACCCAATTATAAATGGCCTGTACCTTGGCCGGGTCCATTTCAATAGTTGACGGAGACAAAATAAATCCCAAAAAAGAAATCCTCTGTACCCCAAAAAGGCATTTCGATCGTTTGACGTACAGGGAATTCTCCCTCAAGATCCGGAACACACTCCGAACATGTTCCACATGAGAATCCCAATCCTTGGAGAAGATCAAAATATCATCCAGATAGATAATCAAAAATGTATCCACAAAGTCTCGGAAACTGTCGTTCATGAAGCACTGGAAGACAGAAGGGGCATTAGTGAGCACAAAAGGCATCACCAGGTACTCAAAATGTCCCTCCGGAATATTAAACGCCGTCTTCCATTCATCCCCATGCTTAATGCGAATAAGATTATACGCCCCCCTGAGGTCAAGCTTGGTAAACCAACAAGCACCTTTAACTCTGGAGAATAGATTCGAAATCAGGGGTAACGGATACTGATATTTAACAGTATTTTTGTTGAGGGAACGATAGTCAATACAAGGCCTTAATGAACCATTTTTCTTGGCCACAAAAAAAAACTTAGCACCTAAGGGTGAAGAGGATGGTCTAATATGACCCTTCTCCAACGACTCCTTAATATAGGATCGCATAGCCTCGTGCTCGGGTACAGATAAATTGAAAAGTCGACCCTTCGGAAATTTACAGCCAGGGCTCAGCTCAATTGCACAGTCATAACTCCTATGAGGAGGCAAAGGCGCAGACTCATTCTCACTAAATACATCATTTAATAGTAATTTTGTTGAGGGCACGATAATCATTACAAGGCCTTAATGAACCATCCTTTTTGGCCACGAAAAAAAAAAACCCAACACCTAAGGGTGAAGAGGATGGTCTAATATGACCCTTCTCCAACGCCTCCTTAATATAGGATCGCATAGCCTCGTGCTCGGGTACAGAAAAATTGAAGAGCCGACCCTTGGGAAATTTACACCCCGGGCTCAGTTCAATTGCACAGTCATAACTCCTATGAGGAGGCAAAGACGCAGACTCATTCTCACTAAATACATCATAAAAGTCCGCCAAATAGTCAGGAACATCATGCGACTGAGGAGAGGTGGAAAAAACCAGAGCCTCACTAAGGGCAAACCGACAACCCCAACTCACCACAGACACAGATTTCCCATCCAAAACTGGATTATGAATTTGCAACCAGGGAAACCCCAGAACAATGGTATCATGCAAATTATGCAACACCAAAAATCTGCAATTTTCTTGATGGTCTGGGGCGACCCGCATTACCACCTGGGTCCAAAACTGAGGTTTATTTTTCGCCAAAGGAGTGGCATCAATCCCTCTCAAAGGGATAGGCGTCCGCAGAGGTGTCATCGGAAATCCACAACGTTTAGTAAAATCCAAGTCCATTAGGTTCAGGGCTGCTCCCGAATCCACAAAAGCCTTGGCAGAAAATGTGGACAGGGAGCAGATCAGAGTAATTGCCAGAAGAAACTTAGGTTTAACACCACCCACAGAAAACGTGTGTGCAAAACGTTTCTCTCGTTTAGGACAGACAGAAATAATATGCGAGGCATCTCCACAAAAAAAACACAGCTTATTACGCCTTCTGAACTCCTGACGTTGCTCCCTGGACAAAACTCTATCACATTGCATAGGTTCAGACACTCGTTCAACAGGTGGCAACACCTCTCGTGCAGTCCTGCGTTCACGTAAACGCCGATCAACCTGAATGGCTAATGACATAGAATCGTCAAGACCCGAGGGAACAGGAAATCCCACCATAGTATCTTTTACGGCTTCTGACAAACCCTTCCGAAAGAGAGCTGCCAAGGCATCATCATTCCAGGTAGTAAGGACCGCCCACTTTCAGAATTTTTGACAGTACAATTCTGCAGAATCTCGACCCTGGCTCAATGCCAACAGGGTCTTTTCAGCCTGATCAATAGCATTAGGTTCGTCATACAACAACCCCAAGGCTTGAAAAAATGCGTTCACATTAGTCAGAATAGGATCATCTGGTTTCAAAGAAAGCTCCCAATCCTGGGGATCGCCAGAGATGACAATTTTAACCTGCTGCGCGGAGCTCCCTGACGAGTTAGGTTTCAAGGCAAAAAATAATTTACAATTATTTTTGAAATTCAAAAATTTAGACCGATCCCCAAAAAACACATCAGGAGTGGGGATCTTTGGTTCAGCAGCATGTGAATGAGCAAGGTAGGTGGAAATTCCCCGCACTTCTGCAGCGAGCTGCTCCACATGATCAGACAATTGCTTTATCTCCATTGAGAGAAAAAAAAATTCCCCCTACGGCCTCAGAGATCTAGAGGAAAAAATATACACACTTTTTTTTTTTTTTTTTACAATTCTTTCCTGCTATTGAGTACCCTAGGATCTGCAGTATGGCTGGTGATTCTGTTATGAATGAGTCACCGTAGGAGGCAAAAACAGAAATACTAGCTAAGTCCAGAAAACCAGAGAAGTTGGCAGCTATCGAATTGCAGACCCCTGAACCTATCAACAACAACTAGCAGTAGCCGTGGGGGGTTCCTACGGTGCCCTAGACCCCTCGATCACAGCCGGAGAACTACATAGCCTAAAGACAGAAAGGGAAATCTAAACTGCCCCAGAGCAGACCCCAAAGCAATAGGCAGCCCCCAACATATAATGACGGTGAAGCAAGATGAAAAAACACTCACACAGATAGAAAGATAGGCTGAGCAAATGATGGGGCCCAAGCTAACTAAATAGGACAGGATAGGAAAGCTGCTGTCTGCAATCCACCAAAAACCCTATCAAAACAAAGGCCAACAGGCTGATAGGGAAAAAGGCCCTGAAGATGCTAGGCTTCAAAAAGACTATATCAGCACTCAGGTATTTTCTGAAGACAGAGCAAAAAGGAATTCAACTCACCCCAACAGGGAATGGCAGAAAATCAGAAAAACAAGGCAAAAACAAAACAAAACACAAATGCAAAAAGCAGTGCAGAAAACTTAGCTTTTGAGGAGCAGGAATCAGACTGGTCTCCTAGAATCCCTCAGACAGATCACCAGCAAGGCAGAAGGGCGTCGGCTGCCATATATCCAGTCAGCAATTCCCGTCACCCAGTCAACATCATCATACCCAGGTGCTTGGTAATCAGCCTCACTACCTTCCTTCACCAGAAGAGGGAGTTCATCAGACCTCAATGGTGAAGGGGAAAATGAACTCACAACAGTAATATCGATGGGTCCTACCCCAATGCCGTCCTTCCGCTCGATGGCTGTGTATAACTCTTGAAAGACATTCATATACTGGGTGATAGTCTCCCCCTCTCCCTGCATTTGACTGAACAACCGGGTCCTCAACTCTCCCACATCTGTCAGATCCCCATGGGTCTCTTCCAGTATCCGCAAGGCCCTAGCAAAGGTGTTGCGGTGTCCCGGGGGCCTCAACATTACTGAATCCCGGGCCTCCCCTTCTAATGCCATGAGAGCTACCTTGGCTTCCAGGTTAGGGGTCATCGGAGGCATTCGGAAGAGGCCTCGCATTCGCTCTGCCCAGCTCCACAGCATGGTGTTGGAGCCTGAGAACCTGGGCAGGTTGTTTGGCATAGCCCCCAGAGAAATGCTGGACCGGGGTCCCTGGTTGCTTGCTGTCCACAACGGAGGCAGCGGGATACCGCCTGGGAGTGGGAGAGTGGAGGCCGCAACTCCCTGACAGGGACTGGCAGCGGCGGTGATAAGTGGTAGTTGATAGGCCACAGGCGCAGTCTGAGGCCGCACTGGAGGATCCGCAGCGGGCACAGGCCCAGCCTCTACCATGGATTGGAGCGGGGCGGTGGCAGCTGCAGGCGGCAAAGGAGGAGTCACCGCCGTGGTCAGGAGTGAAGTGGCGGTGGCTGCGGGCAGCAGCGAAGAGGCCGCAGCCGCGAGCTGGAGTGAGGCGGCGTCAGCCGCAAATGGCTGCGAGTAGGCCGCAGCCGAGAGCTGGAGTGAGGCAGCAGTCTTCTTTTGTCGGTAAGCTCGGCGCCGTCTCCCTGTGGTCCACCAAGAGTCTCCCTGCGGTCCACCAAGAGTCTCCCTCCTGTCGCTGTCTTCCTCTCTGAAAGCTGCTCGTGACTCTCGCTCTCTGGCCCTCCCCAAGTCTTCACCTCCTTCTCCCTCGTTCTGCTGACTCACCCAGTCTGGCCCTCTCCGCCCCTCTTCTCTGGACTCCTACCCCAACTGCCCTGTCAGTCTCAGCAGTCCATCCCCTAGCTCTGCTCCCTGGAAGCAGATACCCCAGGAACCTGGAAGATGGTCCCCTTGGTTCCGGCATGGGTACTCAGCGGAGGCCTCTCCTCCTACATACACACGGTCAGTAATCGGCAGCACTGCGTCCAAAGTGCTGCATGCTTTTGAACACAGGTGATTCCTCGTGTGTTCATTGAACCATGCGGAATCATCACATCCAATACATTGTCCGGGTGAAATTTATCTTGTGGAGACTGAGGATCTCCGCAAGATAAATTATTATTTATTTGAATAGCACCATTGATTCCATGGTGCTGTACATGAGAAGGGGTTACATACAAATTACAGATATCGCTTACAGTAAGCAAACTAACAATGACAGAGTGATACAGAGGGGAGAGGACTCTGCCCTTGCGGGCTTCCATTCTACGGGATGGTGGGGAAGGAGATGGTAGGTTGGGTGGTTGCATCAGTTCCGATGTTGGTGAGACGGTAGCTCTGATAGTGGTGAGGAGGCAGCGGGGTCATTGCAGGCTGTAAGCTTTCTTGAAAAGGTGGCTTTTCAGGTTCCGTCTGAAGGATCCGAATATGGTTGTTACTTGGACGTGTTGGGGCACAGAATTACAGAGGATGGGGGATATTTGGAAGAAGTCTTGTAGGCGATTAGGTGATGAGCAAATAAGTGTGGAGGAGAGAAGGAGGTCTTGGGAGGACCAGAGATTACGTGAGGGAAGATATTGGGAGATTAGTTCAGAGATATATGGAGGAGACAGGTTATGGATGGCTTTGTAGGTCAGTATTAGTAATCTGAACTGGATACACTGAGGGAATAAGAGCCAGTAAAGAGATTGGCAGAGTGCAGAAGTGGAGGAGTAGCGAGGAGAGAGATGAATTAGTCAGGCAGCAGAGTTAAGGATGGACTGAAGAGTGTTAGCAGGGAGGCCACAGAAAAGGATGTTGCAGTAGTCGAGGAGGGAGATGATTAGAGCATGCACAAGCATTTTAGTAGATTGAGGGTTAAGGAAAGGACAGATTCTGGAAATATTTTTGAGCTGGAGGCGACAAGAGGTGGAAAGAGCTTGGATGTGCGGTTTGAAGTACAGGGCAGAGTCAAGGGTTACTCTGAGGCAGCGGACATCCGGTATGGGGGAAAGCATGATGTCATTAATTGTGATAGATAGATAGATAGATAGATAGATAGATAGATAGATCAGGTAAGGAAGATCTGTGAGATGGAGGAAAGATGATGAGTTCAGATTTGTCCACATTGAGTTTGAGGAAGCGAGAGAAGAAGGAGGATATTGCTGATAGACACGGGGATTCTGGACAGCAGAGAGGTGACGTCTGGGCAGAGAGGTGCATCTGAGTGTCATTAACATAAATGTGGTACTGGAATCCGTGGGACTTTATAAGTTGTTCCAGCTCAAGTGTATAGATAGAGAAGAGTAGGGGACCTAGAACAGAGCCTTGGGGAACTCCAACAGAGAGAGGGTGGGATAAGAAGGTAGTATGGGAGTGGGAGATGCTGAATGTGTAGTTGGAAAGGTATGAGGAGATCCAGGATAGGGTGAGGTTTTGATGCCAAAGGAGGAGAGGATCTGTAGTAGGAGGCAGTGGTCAATTGTGTTGAAAGCAGAGGACAGGTCTAGAAGGAGCAGTATAGAGTATTGTCCTTTAGCTTTGGCTATAAGTAGGTCATTAGTAATTTTGGTCAGGGCAGTCACAGTGGAATGATGGGGACGGAAACCAGATTGTAGATTGTCAAAGAGCAAGATAGTTGAGAGGTGGGAAGAAAGTTCAACATGGACGTGCTGCCTCTCCCTTGTGCCAGTCATTACACTTGCTACCCATCCACTCCAGAATCCAGTACAAACTTATTACCCTCACCCACAAAGCCCTCCATGGCTCAGCACCACCCTACATCTCCTCCCTCATTTCAGTCTACCACCCTACCCATGCCCTCCGTTCTGCTGATGACCTGAGGTTAGCATCCTCAATAATCAGAACCTCCCACTCCCGTCTCCAAGACTATATATGTGCTGCGCCAATTCTTTGGAATGCACTTCCCAGGTCAATACGATTAGTCCCCAATCCCTACAATTTTAAGCGTGCCCTGAAAATGCATTTAATCAGACTCAGCACCACCCTACATCTCCTCCCTCATTTCAGTCTACCACCCTACACATGCCCTCCGTTCTGCTGATGACCTGAGGTTAGCATCCTCAATAATCAGAACCTCCCACTCCCGTCTCCAAGACTATACACGTGCTGCGCCAATTCTTTGGAATGCACTTCCCAGGTCAATACGATTAGTCCCCAATCCCTACAATTTTAAGTGTGCCCTGAAAATGCATTTAATCAGACTGGCCTATCGCCTCAACACATTAACCTAACTATCCCTGTGTGGCTCAGTCAAAAGTTTTACCATAACCAGGTTCCCTGCATCATGTTCCCACATGCTTTATGCATCTATTAGCCCTCTGTGTCTGTACTGTTACACACTTAACATTATGGCTGGTCCAAGCAATCAGGGCAATTGTTACCACCCTCCTTTCGTGTCTACCTTTTTTCCTCATAGATCGTAAGCTTGCAAGCAGGGCCCTCATTCCTCTTGGTATCTGTTATGATCTATGTGATTATTGTTATGCTGTAATGTCTACCGTCTGTACAAGCCCCTCTGAAATGTAAAGTGCTGAGGAATATGCTGGTGCTATAGAAATAAAATTTATTATTATTATACTATTATGCTGCTCCAGGAGTTTGGAAGCAAATGGGATGAGCGATATTGGGCGATAGCTGGACATAGCGGTTGGGTTGACGGTTGACTTTTTAAGGATAGGTGTGATTGTAGCATGTTTGAAAGCAGGCGGGAAGGTAGATGAGATGAGAGAGTGAGTAGATGGTGGTCAGAGAGAGAGAGAGAGGGGAGCTTGTGAAGTTAGGTAGAGAGCAGAGACGGGTGAAGATTAGGTCTAATGTCTAATGTATGTCTGTCTGGGTGGGTGGATGAGGAGGACCACTGAGTAAGTCCAAAAGATGAAGTAACGAACAGAAGTTTGGAGGCTGTTGACTGAGGGGTATCAGTGGGGATGTTGAAATCACCTATGATGATAGTGGGAATGAAAGTGGTAAGAAAGTGAAGAAGCCAGGTAGAAAATTCATCAATAAAGGTAGTGGCCGGGGTTGAAGGGAGAGTAGATGCAGACAGAGTGCACTTCAAAAGAGGGGAGGATAAATGAGGGTAGAGCTGGGATTGGGTTAAATGTGCAGTTAGCAGAAAGGAGAAGACCCACTCCTCCACCATCAAACAATGTAGGATAGATCTTCAGCTCACCTGGTTCAGCCTGCCCAGTCCTCCTTTCCATAATCTCGGTGCACGGAGTGGATCTATCCCCATCTGGGAAAAATGCTCAATGAAAAAAAGTTTTTTATAGTTCCAGCACACGATGTGAAAAAAATTAAGAAAAGCCTTTATTTAATCCATAATTAAAAAATGCAATTCCAGTGATGATAAAAGCATGTGTAGGCTTACGCGTTTCGGATCATATTTGACCCTTAATCATAGCATAAAATACTGAATAAATGTTGCACTTATCAAGGAAAAGCAACCAGAGAAGGCTGCCTTGGGTAACACCCACCAAAATCAGCTGTGAAACTGACATCACTAATTCAAAGTTAACAATAGTACCTCACTGGTTTAACCCTATGATGCATTCATCTTATACAAACATATTACAATGTGAATTCTCACTTAATAATAATCTGATGATTAAACCAAAAACAAAAACAAACAAACTTCAGCCTCCCTAGTAGCTGGGATTAAAGGCACATACCACCGCACCCGGCAAAAAAAACTCCAAAAAAAAAAAAAAAACCTCCAAAAAAAAGAGAATTCACATTGTAATATGTTTGTATAAGATGAATGCATCATAGGGTTAAACCAGTGAGGTACTATTGTTAACTTTGAATTAGTGATGTCAGTTTCACAGCTGATTTTGGTGGGTGTTACCCAAGGCAGCCTTCTCTGGTTGCTTTTCCTTGATAAGTGCAACATTTATTCAGTATTTTATGCTATGATTAAGGGTCAAATATGATCCGAAACGCGTAAGCCTACACATGCTTTTATCATCACTGGAATTGCATTTTTTAATTATGGATTAAATAAAGGCTTTTCTTAATTTTTTCACATCGTGTGCTGGAACTATAAAAAACTTTTTTTCATTGAGCATTTCTCCCAGATGGGGATGGATCCACTCCGTGCACCGAGATTATGGAAAGGAGGACTGGGCAGGCTGAACCAGGTGAGCTGAAGATCTATCCTACATTGTTTGATATTGTTACTGTCTGAACTTTTTTCGTGCTCCCTGGTTTGTTAACGCTGAAGGAATTTTTTATCCTTCATCAATAACAGCGTTACAGCTGCCCATAGGAGTTATAAGTGTTTGTTGCACTCTCCTAATTCCCCTTTCATTTGAATTATATATTTTCTGATAAAATGGAAGTCACTTTCAAGGACACTTTATTCCTGAGTTTAAATGACAAATCCAAATTGGAAAAAGTGGCAACTATAGTCTCCAAAAATAAGGGAAATCCCAATATGGAAGGTCAGGCAGATTTAAGACATAACATGCAACAATTGGAAAAATTCTTGTCTACACGCCTGAGAACCTGGTGGGATCATATCATGCTTGAAAAGTATGTAGAAAATTTGATGATTCCCAGAGGACTGAGAATAAAAAAAACAGTCTACTGTTCGATTTGATGAAGTTTTCCAAAAAGAATGGAATGACATTTTGACGGGATGTTCCCTTAAGCTTATGGAGCTTCTTATAGATTATGAACAAAAAAAAGTGAAAGATCTTGATTTAAAAATTAAAGAAATTGAAAATTCTTTGACAGAATCTTTTGATAATGCCACATATAAGAAACTGAGATCTGACATTATGGATAGATTGGATAAATTAGAGGACATTATTGTTGAAAATAAACAGAAAAAATATGAAAGAGATGTCAAAGATTTTGAGACCGGACATGTGTATGACTGGCGACCCCCGCAAAGACCTTATAGAAATTTTAGGTTTTCTAAGAAACCAAAATCTATTTTGAAAGGTCAAAGAGTTAATAGGATTTCAGAAGGTGGAGGAACATCACGAGTTACTTTCAGCTCCTCTGAACTTGAAACGACTGATGGAGAAATGGAAGAAGATGAAAATGATCGCTATAGTTCAGGGGAAGGATCTAGTGGGGCAAAAAACGGTGTAACCCCAAATATAGATCCAAATCAAAATTCTATAGAAGAGCGGGGCGTAAGCACAGAGTTAAAACACAGAAAATACAATTACAGAATGAGGTATCGCAAATAAATCAGTTTACGGTCCTAAATCAATCTGCATGTATCCTTACTAATAATGAATTGAAAGTACTGCGCAAAGGGCTCAATTTTGTGCCTAAGAATAATGGAGATTTTTTTTCTACAATTTTGGATGTCAACAAATTTGTGAGAAGATTAACTATCAAGAAACATTTTTTTGATCAGGATCAATCAGCTGCTGAAATCAACACTCCTCTCTTACCAGTTAATGAATATGCAGGACTTACCTTCAGAGAACAATTTGCCTTGACTGAACTTAATTCCTTATCTGATTCTTCACAAAGGGACAATTTTGTCAGTGACAATAGTGTGGTCTCTAGAGTGCCAAATGTGGATTTTTATCCCTTACAATCAAGAGTCCACATTATGGATGAATTTCAGCTCTCTGTGGAACGGGAATTAAAATCTGTATTTTCTGATAATAACAAGGGGGATAATTTATCTAATGGAGAAAGAAAAGCTCTAAAAAACATACAAAATAATCCAAACATTGTAGTGAAGAATGCTGATAAGGGGGGATCAGTGGTAATATTGGATAAGACCCTATATGTAAGAAAGGTTAATAGTATTTTAAATGAAAGTCATGCTTACAAGAAAATAGATGGAGATCCAACGGAAACTATAAAAATTAAATTGGAAAAAATTTTACAAGAAGGATTTGATCTAGGCATTCTTAATTTAAAACAAAAAGAATTCTTATTACCAGTAAATCCCAAAATTCCCATTTTTCATGCCCTACCTAAAACCCATAAAGGGCTTTTTCCTCCTCCTTTCAGACCTATAGTGTCAGGTGTGGATTCATTATTAGAAAGACTAGGTTCTTGGTTAGATGAGAGATTGCAACCATTGGTAGCTATGTCACCTAGTTATTTGAAAGACAGCAAACATGTGCTATCAGTAATGTTAAATCAGAATTGGGATGAGAATTTCATGTGGATGACTTGTGATGTTAAAACACTGTATTCTTGCATTCCACATAATTTAGCTATGCAAGCATTGACAGATCAACTAAATATATATTCCAATTATTCTGATGTAATGAAAGAATATATTTTAGATGTTACTCTATTTTTGCTTCAAAACAACTACTTTAGATTCTCCCGCCAGTTCTATGTGCAGTGTCAGGGTTGTTCCATGGGAGCTAAATTCTCCCCATCCCTGGCTAATCTGTACATGAACTGGTGGGAGTCGAAATTTATTTATTCTGAATTTAATCCTTATTCAGATTATATAGAACAATATTTACGATTCATAGATGATATTTTGATAGTGTGGAAAGGATCAGATGACCTAGTGTCCAGCTTTAAAGATTATATTAATGATAATAATCTAAATCTGTCTTTCGTAGTAGATACCAATAGGGATATGATTTCCTTTCTCGACATACAATTGGGTGGTGATAGTCTGAAGAAAAAAGTAGATTGTCAGCTTTTTCGTAAACAAATTTCAGGAAATTCCATTTTGCATGCTTTTAGTCAACATCCACAACATGTGATTAGGAATATCCCCACAGGGGAATTTATCAGAGTCCGTAGGTGTTGTACCGATGACAGCAAGTATAAGGAAGAATGTGATAATATTAAAAAAAGGTTACAACACAGGGGTTATAATCTTAAAATGGTTAAAAAAGCTGAAACTAAAGCCAATGAAAAAAGCAGAGATCAGTATTTATTCCAGTCGAAAAAATCAGATAAGAAAGATTTTTCTAATGAAATGATTTTTTCTACTACATATCATAGTAATTATTACAAAGTAATTAATGTTGTTCGTAAACATCTACCATTATTAACTACTGATAGTACACTTAGGGAAATTTTGAAAAATGGTTGCAAATTTGTCCCCAAAAAATCTTTGACGATAGGAAATATAATCTCTCCTAGTGAACTCAGTGAGAACACAGATAAAATAGGTTGTACATGGTTATCTACTAAAGGTTCATTTAGATGCGGGCAGAAGTTATGTGGTTTATGTAAATTCATGATAAATAATAATAAGTCTGTTATAAGTAATGAGGGTCAAGTATTTAAGCTCAAAACTTTTATGAATTGTGCCACTGATTACTGTGTTTATATCATCTTTTGCACGACATGCAGAAAACAGTATGTAGGATCCACAAGTCGTAGCATAAGAAAAAGATTGTCAGAACACATTTATGACATCAATAATATTACTACCCGTAGTCTTTCGGGGGCTTCTAAACATTTTTTGCATGAACATAAGGGAGAATTGAATAGCCTGCGAGTAAGTGCTTTGGAATTTGTTCCTGCTCCTCGGCGTGGTGGCGATAGAATTAAATTACTCCAGATGATTGAAGCTCGATGGATACTAAAACTTAATACTAGATATCCAGCAGGGTTAAATTTGAAGCATGAATTGATGTATCTATATTAATATGGTTTTTTTTTTTTTGGAGTTTTTTTTGCCGGGTGCGGTGGAGGCTGAAGTTTGTTTGTTTTTGTTTTTGGTTTAATCATCAGATTATTATTAAGTGAGAATTCACATTGTAATATGTTTGTATAAGATGAATGCATCATAGGGTTAAACCAGTGAGGTACTATTGTTAACTTTGAATTAGTGATGTCAGTTTCACAGCTGATTTTGGTGGGTGTTACCCAAGGCAGCCTTCTCTGGTTGCTTTTCCTTGATAAGTGCAACATTTATTCAGTATTTTATGCTATGATTAAGGGTCAAATATGATCCGAAACGCGTAAGCCTACACATGCTTTTATCATCACTGGAATTGCATTTTTTAATTATGGATTAAATAAAGGCTTTTCTTAATTTTTTCACATCGTGTTCTGGAACTATAAAAAACTTTTTTCCATTCCTCCACCATGTCTGTTGCCGGGCGAGGAGTGTGGGTGAAGTGGAGGCTGCAGTGACACAGCACAGTAGGGGAGGCGGTGTCAGAGGTTGTCAGCCATGTTTCTGTGAGGCCGAGGAAGGCAAGAAAAAGAGGTCATGAATCACATGAAGCTTATTGCTGATGGAGCGGGCATTCCAGAGTGCTCCAGAGAGAGTAGGGGAGTGGACGTCAAGGGCACAGGTTTTACATTGGAGAGATTGTGGTAGCTCATATTAAATAGGGAGCAGTAGGAGGGGGAATTAATCAGAGGTATGAGCTGTGGGCGTCCAGGATTGGGAGATATGTTGCCAGCAGTGAGGAGAAGCAGAAAGAGGGAGAGCAGGTGGGAGAAAGAGTGGCCTGCTTGTTTTATGTTTTATTAGGACAGATCTGAGGTTAAGGAACAGGTTAAGGAACAGGTCAGCAGAGGAGGTCAGATGGGGATGTAAGAGGGAAGGGGAGATGAATATTTGGTTAGACGGTGCTGGGGTTTGGGGATAGCAAAGGAGAGTGAGGATTAGTGGAGCAAACACTGTGAGGGCATATGTAAACATGGTGAAGGAGTAAGATGGGTTAATAGAAAAGCTAGGTCCAAGTAATAAGAAATGCTTACTCGGCAGACATACCCAAAAGAGACAGATACATAGTGTGTGTTACGTGACTCCTGCCGTGACTAAATACTGTTGAATTAACTGCAGCTTCTGGATACTTAGCTGCACGTATACTTTTCTGCAGGGGGACGCGTGCCAGACCCCACATGCGTGCAACCCTTAGAATGCTACTAAATAGACATGCTACAGCCTGCAATGATTCTCGGTCTACTGTACCACCGCACAACCTGCTCTACCCTCTCCTACTGTATCCTCACCCATCCCTGTAGACTGTGAGCCCTCGCGGGCAGGGTCCCCTCTCCTTATGTACTTGTGTGTCACTTGTCTTACACATGTTTATTATTATACTTGTCTATATTTCCCCTTTTCACATGTAAAGCGCCATGGAATAAATGGCGCTATATAAATGCATAATAATAATAATAATAATAATAATAATAATAATAATGCTGCGGTCTGGAAAGACGCGCCATATGTCCGTCTCCGCAGGGAAGCCGCGGGTGCCAGTGCACGCATAGTGGGCATGGGATTTCTTGAAATCCCATCCACTATGCTGCAACATCTAGATGCTGCGAATGTATGCAGCATCCAACCTGCAGCATTTACTGACCGTGGAAACATACCCTAAAAGTAAATCCTTGGAGACATGTTCCAAGCTCTTACAAAGTAACTCTGATAACACGCACATGCAGATTAACCTCTTCATGACCGGAGGTATTTTTGTTTTTGCGATTTTGTTTTTTGCTACCCTTTTTCCCAGAGCCATAACTTTTTTCTCACTTGGTCAATATGGCCATGTGAGGGCTTGTTTTTTGCAGGATGAGTTGTACTTTTGAAAGACGCCATTGGTTTTAATATATTGTGTACTGGGATACGGGAAAAAATATTCCAAGTGCTATGAAATTGCAAAAAAAAGTGCAATCCCACAGTTGTTTTTTGTTTGGCTTTTTTTAATAAGTTCACTAAATGGTAAAACTGTCCTGCCATTATGATTCTCCAGGTCATTACGAGTTCATAGACACCAAACATGCATACATTGTTTTTTATCTAAGCGGTGAAACAGAATTCCAAACTTTGTTAAAAAAAAACAATTGCGCCATTTTTCGATAGCGATCAGGTTAATCCTTTTTTTTTATCGATAGCAGCGATAACAAATATGTGTATGTTTGATTTTTTTTTTAATTGTTTTATTTTGAATGGGGTGAAAGGGGGGTGATTTGAACTCTTTTTTTTTTATTTCTTTTATATTTTTAAAAACTTTTTTTTTACTTTTGGCATGCTTCAATAGTCTCCATGAGAGACTGGAAGCTGCCATAACCCGATCGACTCTGCTACATACAGGCGATGATCGCCTGCATGTAGCAAAATACCTCACTTGCTATGAGCGCCGACCACGCGATGGCACTCATAGCAATCCGGTAGTGACAACCATTGAGGTCTCCAGGAGACCTCTGGTTGTCTTTCCAACCCATTGGTGACCCGCGATTATGTGACGGGGGTCACCGATGGGCGGATTTCCGGTGCGATTGCTGGAAATACATGTTAAATGCCGCTGTCACCGTTTGACAACGGCATTTAACGGGTTAATAGCTGCGGGTGGATGGCGATTTCACCTGCGGCTGTCAGAGGCACATGTCAGCTATTCAAAACAGCTCACATGTGCCAGGAAAGATGTGGACTCACCGCCGGAGCCCATATCAAACGAAGGGAGTCCGACGTGGGTGTACTATTACGCCAAACATCGGAAAGGAGTTAACGTATGGAAGTAAAGCAGATTAAATAGTAAAATTAGTTTATTTCAACTTGAAACAAAAATGTCTATATTCTTAAATACCTTTCCTTCTGATTATGCACTGCAATTCCCAGCAAGTCAAACAGAATATGGCTACAGCACTGGTTACATACTAACTTTAGTTACAGTAAAGTTATAGTAATATTCATTGAGGTAGTATTGCATGTAGAACAGATTTAAAGAGGTGTCCACAACTTTAACATTGATAGCCTTAGGGCTCATACAAACATGCGAGAAACTCGGGCGAGTCTCGAACATCAATACTCGGCACTGCCGCCGGCACTCGGATCAGAGTGTTCAGCTGCATGTATTTCTATGCAGCTGAACGCTCCGATCCGCGTGCTGGCGGCAGTGCCGGGTATTGACGTGCGAGACTCGTCCGAGTTTCTCACATGTGAGTGTGAGCCCTTAGGATCAATGTCTGTTCTGTGGTGATGCAAAACCTGGCACCCCTGCCGATCAGCTGTTCTGTGTTGGCGGTGGCCAGAACTGACCAGTTACAGAGCTTCTCCATGTGCTGTATCATGGCTATGGCCAGATAGAACACATCCACCTGCTATTCAAACAAATAGGAGGCAGTTATACAATACCCCGTCGTTCACATAAAAAAAAATTATTTAATGCTAGAATTTTCTGGTTTTGGTCACAATGCCACAAAAAAACTGCATTAAGAAGCAATCAAAGCATCATAGGTACCTCAACATTTAATATATATAAATACCAGATGTTTTGGAAAATTGCAACTCAAGTAATTTTTTTGTTATGAATTTCTCAATTTTTCACCTCAATAAAATAAAATAAAAAGAACACAAGCCCAAGCAACATTTTTTATTTTCCTGCTGACAAAGTTAAAGTTACAGCCATGGCCGGACTGGCCATCTGGCAATTCTGGCAAATGCCAGAACGGCCTGTCTGGTCATGGGTTACCTTGTCTGCAACGTTAGCAGAATCAGTGTTCTCAAGACACCCATACTGTTAAGAGTTGTGGCGGAGCACAAATTCGCTGACTCCGTCACTTAGCCCAGCAGGCCACATGTATCATTACAAATATTAGTCTTGTAATAAATCTTCCTTTCCTCCATCCAGGGTAATATTAATAATATATACGCATCTGGTGCTTTAGGACAGGGACAACATGGGCCTGTGTGATTTCAAATGCCAGGGCTGAATTTCAGTCCCAGCCTGTACCTGTGTATCTGGTTACAGCTCTTAGAAGAAGGGGAGGGAAAAATGAAAGAGCAGGAAAAAAAAAGGTAACATTCCATGATTGCACACTAAAGGGGTTAAAAGCTTGGCCATGTCAGTTAGAGGCCGTGTGTGTGTGTGTGTGTGTAAGTCAGTGCTGCTGACTTCTTATACTATTATTTTACTTAGACCAGGGTCACACATGCAAGAAACTCGCACAAGTCTCGCATCTCAATTCCCGGCACTGCCGCCGGCACTCTGGACTGGAGCGTTCGGCTGCATAGAAATACATGAGTCTGGCGGCAGTGCCGGGTATTGATGTGCGAGACTCGTGCGAGTTTCTCGCAAGTCTGACCCCGGCCATATACCTGGATCTGTTCACATTTTTTGCCTCAGATTTATATTATTACTTTCCCACTGTAGAGCAGCAGGAACTACAGAAATTAGTGAGAGGTAGAAATCTTCCTCCTTTTATTAACCTAAGACTTCAGTGCCTCTGCTCATCCTGCAGCTGCCAGACATCAACCACTGTCCAGTCTCTGTGACTGCACTCACTACACTGAGCAGCCAATCACAGTTATGTATGTGTTCATTTGGGAGGAGCCCAGTCACAACAGAGCATTACCAATCATTCCCCACTTGTACACACTGCTCTAAGTTCTCTTTGATTCCTCTCAGCCCCCAGTTAGGCGGGAAGAAACAAAGCAAACAGCAGGGGGGGGAAATATTGGCTCAGCTCCCAGTGGTGAGCCAGTATAGGGGGGATGAAGAGGCAGCGGCTACCTGCATGCCGGGTCTGGAACTTGAGAGGCTGCATCCACTGTTCCCAGGGGGAATCTTTAGTGAGGCAGACATTCCTCTGTTCCCGATGAGAAGTCTGAGTGAGCTGGACCTTCCACCTGATCAAGGGGGGTGGGGAGAGCCAGAAAAACACATGCATCAGCGGAGGAATAAAAGGAAAAAGTGTGCGAAACAGGTCTGTGTGGTGCCAGCGTAGAGCTCTGCTTTAACCTCCAGAGAGTGCCGGGGCTGTGATAGGCTGTTCTGCAACAGACCTGAAGGTCGGGCACTGCTGCATTGAGGGAGGTAGTGTGCCCAGTAGCAATCTGGAGAGAGAGATCACTGCAATGCAGAGCCATTCAGAGCAGAGCCGTGCAGAGCAGAGCCGTGCAGAGCAGAGCCGTGCAGAGCAGTGCACACAAAGCAGAGCGGGTGTTGCAGCAACGACAGAGAGGAGTGCTCCGGCCAGAAGTATTGAGTTCGCAGCAGGAGCTGCAGTTTAAGGACTTCCTGACATACAGCACATGCTAACGAACTACCATTATCTGAAATTTAGCTCTCCACTTCACCATATCTTTTGCCTTTTATTCTGTTTAATCCCCTATTTTACCCTTTACCTCCCTGCGTGGAGTATTCCCCTGTAAATAAACCTGTCAACCCTTGCTCTGCCTCCTGTCCGTCACTGGATCCCGTGTTCCTGCTGTAACCTTACACCGGCCCCCGTCATTCACATCAAGAGCCGGCTCTTTGTCTCGGATTGTTCACCAATTTTTATTTATTTCTATTTTTTGTTAAGTATTTTTTGGATTGTTCACGAATGACACATCACTACTCCAAATGCGACATGGCGTCCGATCTCAATTCCAGCCAATTTTGCATTGAAAAAGTCAAACAGCGCTCCTTCCCTTCTGAGCTCTGCCATGCACCCATACAGTGGTGTTGTGAGTTCATTTTCCCCTTCACTACTTAGGCCTGAGGAACTCCCTCTTCTGGTAAAGAAAGGTAGTGAGCCTGATTATCAAACACCTGAGTCTGATGATGATGACTGGCTGAGTGGAGTTACTGACTGGATATAAGGCTGCCGACGCCCTTCTGCCCTGCGGGTGATTTCTCTGTGGGATCCTTGGAGACCAGTCTGAATTCCTGCTCCTCTAAAGCTAAGTTTTCTGCTCGGCTTTTTGCATTTGTGCTTAGACTTTGTTTTGCTTTGTTTTTCTGGATTTCTGCCATTCCCTGCTGGGGTGTGCTGAATTCCCTTAGCTCTGTCTTCTGAAAATACCTGAGTGCTGATTTAGTTTTTGAAGCCTAGCTGCTTCAGGGTCTTTTTCATATCAGCTTGTTGGCTTATGTCTTTGATAGGGTTTTGGCAGATTGCAGACAGCAACCTTCCTTTCCTGTTCAGTTTAGCTAGCTTGGGCCCCATCGTTTGCTCAGCCTATCTTTCTATCTGTGTGAGTGTTTTTTCATCTTGCTTCACCGTCATTATATGTTGGGGGCTGCCTTTTACTTTGGGGTCTGCTCTGGGGCAGTTTAGATTTCCTTTTCTGTCTTTAGGCTATTTAGCGCTCCGGCTGTGATCGAGGGGTCTAGGGCATCGTAGGAACCCCCCACGGCTACTGCTAGTTGTGTTGATAGGTTCAGGGGTCTGCAATCTGATAGTTGCCAACTTCTCTGGTTTTCTGGACGTAGCTTCTATTTTTGTGTCTGCCTCCTACGGTGACTCAATCATAGCACAGTGGTTTACCCCCACATATGTGGTATTAGTGTACTCATGATAAATTGCTCAACAACTTTTGGGGCCCAATTTCTCCTGTTACCCTTGGAAAAATAAAAAAAAATTGGATCTGAAGTAAATTTTTTGCGAAAAAAGTTCAAAGTTGATTTTTGAAAAAAAAAAATTTCAAAAATTCCTGTGAAGCACCTGAAGGGTTAATAAACTTCTTGAATGTGGTTTTGAGCACCTTGAGGGGTGCAGTTTTTAGAATGGTGTCACTTTTGTATATCTTCTATCATATACACCCCTCAAAGTAACTTTAAAAGTGATGTGGTCCCTAAAGGTACTGTCACACTAAGTGATATCGCTAGCAATATCGCTATAACTTGTGACATTATAGCGATATTGCTAGCGACATCGCTGTGTCTGATACTTACCTACGACCCGCTCCCCCGCTGGTTATTGCTGATCGCGTGAGAACGGCCTGGACTGTTTCTCGTCGTCAGCTTCCTGCGGCGCTTCCTGTGGAGAGACGAACGACGAGCGTGGAGCCGGCAGGAGGACATCAGGATCGCCTAGTGTGACAGGTAAGTAGCGACCCCCGTCCCCAGCGATGTCGCTGGTGAGATCTGCCTGTGTGGCAGCTCACTAGCGACCACTTAGCGATGTACCAGCGATCCTGACCGCGTCATGTCGCTGGTCGGGATCGCTGGTACATCGCGAAGTGTGACAGTACCTTAAAAAAAATGTTGTAAAAATGAGAAATTGCTGGTCAACTTTTAACCCTTATAACTAATGTCATCTTCAAGTTGTTTAACTTTTCAGAATAACAGTAATTTTGACCAGGGGTGCCCAAACGTTTACATGCCAGTCAAAGATCACAGCCAGGGAGGTCATAACTGAACCACTCACGCTGTTTTGTTTTTATAATGAACAGCCCTCTGCTGCCCCCTATCATCCAGGCACACAATTAATCAACAATTAACGTAGTAGGCTGTGGCTGTTCCTACTAAGGCCAGTTATTGTCAAAATAATAGTGAGCAAATGGTATATACATATCCAATTCCCATTCATGGAATATGCGTATATATCCCCGATAGGGTCACTACTAGCTCCACGATAACCCAAGAACTACTCGCTGCCACCCTCAGTTATTTTTATACAGGTTGACTTAATGTCTGGTTCTGGTAGGGTATGGCTTCTGGTTGTTGGTTAAAGAACAAAAGGAACAGAACTATTAAATTTTATATTTTAGCCAGAATGATAGACAGTGTTTATAAAAAATATACAAAAGATTTTACAAAGGGGACAAAATGATACAGCACAGAGAGCTAGATAAAATAAAAGGAATTAACAGAGAAACTTACTACACTGGTCACAGAGATGGCTCAGCTAACAGATGGAAGCAATTTGATTGAAAATGTCTGGTTAACAGGATCAAGCCTACACTACAGGATTTTATGAAATTCCCAGAATCGCAGAAGTTCAACATTGCCGCCATATTGTTTATCCCGGTTTTACCTTTCCATAGATAGTAAACATGACATGGCTGATGTCAGCGATCTCGCCATTTTTGATTTGGGGCTTATAGGCAGGTATCATAGTTATGAAAAAATATGCATATTGTACCCGAGTAGTCCTGATGTTGAAGATGTATGTCCCATCACTATTGAATTTATTCAAATTCCTAACTTTCTGTCAGAGTCACAAAGTCTGGGGGGAAGCGCTTTCATCATACCAGCTTTTACAGAAGGAACAACAGTTAATCTGGATCCTGGTTTAATCACCTGTCGAATCTATAAATTTCAGTCTCCCGCACAATAGACATCCTCATTGGCACTGCAGGGGTCTTCTGCTTCAAAAGAAATTTGAAGCTGAAGCTTTTTGCATTTTAATTAGGATTTGTCACTTCCCAACTATACGAAATTTACCCACTTCCCCATGTCCATAGTGCAGTTCTGTTTCTAAGAGACTCGCTGGTGAGTCGCTAAGTGTGACGGGGCCCTTAGACTGTAAGCTCTTCTTCCTACTGCGATTCCATGTGAGACAGGAGGACAGAGGGGGGTAAATGCCCCCTCAATAGTGTGATTTTAAGGATTTTAATCTTTTCTATGACAATGCCATTTATGTGAGAGTCCTGATAAGATATCAGACTTGATATAGCCTGTAAGAGTGTAACTTGCAAAACTCGCACCATATTTGTATTTGATATGGAGAGGGACTTATTTGTTCCCCTTAGGCAACAGGGCCCAGGTGTACTCTCAATTAATTCTCAGGTCTTCTGTAGGCAATAGGACCCAGGTGCACTCCCAAACCTTTCTCTGGTCCTCCTTAGGCAACAGGAACCTGGTTCACCCTGAAAGCTTTCTCTGGTCCTCTTTTGGCAACAGGAACCCTTCAAACTTTTTATTCTGGCAACAGGAATTAGGTTTACCCCCAAATGTTTCTCTGGTCCTCTTTAAATTCTGCTCCCGTATCTATTAGCTCACTTCAAATACAGACGGTATCACAATGCTCATTATAGAATCAATCTTTATTTGTATGCAGCAGAAGGAAAAATACTCTTTTCTTTGTTTGCTGTTCATTAAATATCTTTGTGTTTAATTACAGGTAGGATGGATGTCTGTCAGGTAAACTTATACACACAGGATAGATTCATGTACATACGGTCAGGTGACATAGAGCATGCCCTTTCACAATTATACACACAGCATCAGCCCATGAAACATCTGTAAAAAGGTTGTTTGGTTGGAAATTGGACACACAAAGTGGCAGCATACAGTACAATGGGTTCACAATTGTAACATATATACAACAAGCAGGCAGGTTGGGATGTCCACAAGTAGGCAACTGAGCTTAAAGACCTAAACATTAGGCCAACAGTAACTCTTAAACTTAAAGGGCTTGGTAACCCTAAACCAACATTCTCATAATGGAACATTCCTGCTGCTAAATGGATCCTCACTTCTCGGAACAGAATGTTTTTCAGAATGGATTAGTCCAATGATTGGTATCTCTCACATTTACATACATTTTATGCCTCCATTTAGGAACATAATAATAATAATAATAATAATAATATATCCCCCAGTCATTTATATCTGGCTGACAAGAAAAAAATGTAAGTGTTTGAATTCACACGTCCACGTCATGCTGGAACATATATTGGGAAGCATGGCGCCTAGTGAAGCTTGCTTACTTGGATGCAGAGCTGGAGTCGTAAATATTGGTAAGAACCTTGCCGAAGTGAAAGGCGAAACCTACAAAACTGTGTTGAAAAGACTGTCTCCTAAGATTAGTAGTTCTATGGTTCAGAATAACATTAGTGTGAGATTACAAAAATAGTTTTGCTTCCTTGTGACAAAATAGAAGGAACAGAAATGAACAACGCTTGTCAAGATAGACTGAACAAGGTACGAGACGCAGAGGTGGTCATGTAGGGTACAAACGACAAATCTGGTCAATTTCATGTGAATTGTCAAAAAAATTTCCATTTATTTTCTGACTTCTAAACCTTGAAACAAAAGTAATTTTATATTTTAGGTGATGCTGGATATTTTTTTTCAACATTTTTGAAGGATATAAGACTTGCATTAAATCAAGGCGTCTCTGCACCCTCCTTTATTATCTCCATCAAAGATGATGCACATGGTAAGGTCGTCCATTTAGGTGACCTTCTTTCATTTAATATCAGGGCTTAAAGGGATTTTCTTTGATAAATACATGTTTATACAGAAACACAAAGAAAGTAAGAATCATACTATATGTACTGTACATATATAGTTATATAGGTCCATCTATTGAAGGGGACATATCCGTAGTTCATAGGTGATATCCAGTGTATCAACAGGCTGCAGCTTGATTTTCTGTTTTTCTGAAGTTTTGTACATGTGGTTGCACAGCAGGGCATCCACACTGGCTATATAAGTAAGGAGTGATTGAGTCATATAACTACTGTATATTGCAGGGCCACATCCACATAAATTCACAAGGATGACGCATCAAGTTGTGGTCAATGTTTATAATGGATGCAATCCACGGAGAGTAACCTACCAGAACTTTGCAGTGGAGGAGATCTGGATTTATTTTTCATATTTTGGAAACAATTTGTAATTTTGAAAAACACCTTTAAATATTAAAGGTGTTTCACCACCTGTCCTACTCATCACATCCCACAAAAGCCTGATACCTAATGCAAAGCGTCCGTCTGGATATGGCTACAGGCACTATTGGTTGATTTGACTTGTGGAATTGGTTTCAGGGGACCTCTGTTTTCTTAATACTCACTACCTATCAAATTTATGGGCTGTCTTGTATACTGGCCAGGATGGGGAAATCCTTGTAGACAGTTTCCCTATGTGTTATTATCTAATATATTTGGAAGCAGAAGCAATGTGAAAATCCAGCATGGAAACGGCTAAAATGCTTAGCTTCTTGAATATATATATATATAACATTGAGTCAGTGACAATACTCCTCCTCCATAATAATGCAATTATAAATGAGAAGATTCTGGCTGCCAGGAGCTGCCACAAGGGGGAGCACACCGAGTACAGAAAGGGACAAAGGTGGATATAGAGCTCCATATCTGAAAAAACGTATTGGTTATAAATAAATAAATATATATATATATATATATATTTTTTACCACTTCCACTCCCTCTTTATTAACTAGTTGCTTTATTTCATGGTTTGAAATACAAAGTAACAATTTGTGATAAAATCGTTCGCTTATAATTTAAAGACATTGCACATAGGTCCCGGCAAATGGAAACTGTTGGCATATTTTTAGTTCACAAAAAAAATGCGTAATCAAGAGAAAGTTATAATAATTTTGATCAAAATAGTTGAAAGGGATATATTACATGCTGGTAGCTTTATTGAGGACCAGTTCTAATATTACGGTTGTAGATCGTAGATATTGCTACATAGATTTACTGAAATAGCCATCAATAAACATGTGGGGACATTGGTAACAAATGGAAAATTAATCCAGCTATTGTTGAGACTCTGTGTTTTGATCTATTTTTCATGTTCTTGGAAGAGGGATGGGTTGATGCTCTTTGGTCTCAGTGCAGAATCCAGATCCCCCCCCCAATATTATTGGGTATTTATGATGAAATGTCAACATGCCTCTGTATTACTCATCTGGGCCTTCACTCTCACCAGAGACTAAACTATGCCACTGAATCTTTTCTTAAAGGGGTTATCCAAGAATATAAAAAAATAGCTAAAAGAAATGTCATTGTAAATAAATTCCAAAATACATTCAATTAGCAAATCACAATTCTTTAGTCTAGGGAGGCTCTCATTATGGAATTAAAGTGGCCACCTTGTTATACTGTCAGGTACCTGACCTAGAATGTTAGGACAGGAGCCTCTAAGCATGTGCAGTATGTAACTCTGCCCCCTCCCTTCATATGTAGGATTATCTGCATCACTAATACTAGTGGGGATACCACAGGTGCTGGAGTAATATCAGGCTGCTTACACTGCTGTCCACCCTATCCATCTGATCTAATAGTGGAGATACCAGGGGTGTTACAGTAATTTTAGACCACTCACACTGCTGTCCACCCTGTTCATCTGATCTAATACTGGAGATACAAGGAGTACTAAGGTAAGAAGATCCTGCTCACACTGCTGTCCACCCTGTCCATCTGACCTAACACTGGAGATACAAAGAGTACTAAGGTAAGAAGAGCCTGCTCACACTGCTGTCCACCCTGTCCATCTAATCTAATACAGGAGATACAAGGAGTACTAAGGTAAGAAGATCCTGCTCACAAGCCTGTCCACCCTGTCCATCGGATCTAATACTGGAGATACAAGGCGTACTAAGGTAAGAAGAGCCTGCTCACACTGCTGTCCTCCCTGTCCATCTGATCTAATACTGGAGATACAAGGAGTACTAAGGTAAGCAGAGCCTGCTCACACTGCTGTCCACCCTGTCAATCTTATCTAATACTGGAGATACCAGGGGTGTTACGGTAAGAAGAGACCATTCACACTGCTGTCCATCCTGTCTATCTGATCTAATACTGGAGATAAAGACACCAATTTACATCCCAGCAGCCGTGGCTCACAAAGCCAATATACCATATAGAACACAAAAAAACAGGCTAAGATACCACCGAAATAATAAAAAATTAGTTTTATTAACAATACATTAAAATATAACTAAAAAAGGAAAAGATAGCACAGGTACAGTATCAGTAGGTGGGTAACCCAGGTAATATCATAGATAGTTCCATATTATTATAACACAGGCACAGAACATCGGTTACTGATACAATGACATCATATATAGTCCATCTTGGCACCGTCGGGTGTGGTGAGCTCCCGGGTGTTTCAGGTAATTATATCAGAATAATGTCCGGGTTATAAATTCTATTATATTTGTTATTATGTATATGAACTATCATGTTATAAAGGGGTAGCGTTGATAACATGACCATATTGGCACTGGACTTTGTAGTTTTTCTTTCACTGCTTGTACTATGCACTTATTTATCAGATGCACTTGTTTCTGCATAGAGTTGTGTGATGAATTTATTTATTAGTACTACAACCCTAGTGCCAATGTTATGGATTATATATAATGTAATTGTATCAGTACCCGATGTTCTGTGCCTGTGTTATAATAATATGGAACTATCTATGATATTACCAGGGTTAACCACCTACTTATACTGTACCTGTGGTATCTTTTCCTTTTTTAGTTATATTTTAATGAATTGTTAATAAAACTAATTTTT
Source organism: Dendrobates tinctorius (assembly GCF_039654945.1). Taxonomy (NCBI): domain Eukaryota; kingdom Metazoa; phylum Chordata; class Amphibia; order Anura; family Dendrobatidae; genus Dendrobates; species Dendrobates tinctorius. Next base: position 10,583,801 of record NW_027361751.1, on the reverse strand, counting down.
TATTATTTTGGCGGTATCTTAGTCTGGTTTTTTGTCGGTGTTATACTAACATTGGAGATACCAGGGGTGTTGTGATAAGAGGCTGATCACTCTGCTGTCCATCCTATCCATCTGATCTAATATTTAAGATACCATAGAGGTTGTGGTAAGAACAGGCTGCTCCCACTGCTGTCCATCTGATCTAATACTGGAGATATCAGGAAGGCTGAGATAAGAAGAGGCTGGTCACACTGCTGTTCATCCTGTCCATCTGATCTAATACTGGACATACCAGGGGTGTTATGTTATGAAGAGGCTGCTCACACTGCTGTCCATCCTGTCCATCTGATCTAATGCTGAAGATACCATGGGTTTTGTGGTAAGAAAAGGCTGCTCTCACTGCTGTCCATTTGATCTAATACTGGAGATACCAGGAGTGCTGAGGTAAGAAGAGGCTGCTCACACTGCTGTCCATCCTATCCATCTGATCTAATATTTAAGATACCATAGAGGTTGTGGTAAGAACAGGCTGCTCCCACTGCTGTCCATCTGATCTAATACTGGAGATATCAGGAGGGCTGAGATAAGAAGAGGCTGGTCACACTGCTGTCCATCCTGTCCACCTGATCTAATACTGGACATACCAAGGGTGTTGTGTTAAGAAGAGGCTGCTCACACTGCTGTCCATCCTGTCCATCTGATCTAATGCTGAAGATACCATGGGTTTTGTGGTAAGAAAAGGCTGCTCACACTGCTGTCCATCTGATCTAATACTGGAGATACCAGGAGTGCTGAGGTAAGAAGAGGCTGCTCACACTGCTGTCCATCCTGTCCATCTGATCTAATACTGGACATATCAGGGGTGTTGTGGTAAGAAGAGATAACTCACACTGCTATCCATCCAATCTTTCTGAATTACCATACATGGTATAGATTATCTCCAGTGCACAGCAGAGAAATACCCTACTGAGCATGCTCACTGTCACTTGTGCAGTAGACTACTAATAGTAGTAGTAGTTCTAACATTCCAGGACAGGTTTCTGTCTGTGTAAAAGGACAGCAGCCATTTTAATTCTATAGTGATTAGCTCCCTAGGCAAAATTATTTTGATTTGCTAATTAAATGAATTTGGGAATTCACTTATAGAGACATTTACTTTAGTTATTTTTTATTCTGTTCCCAGAGAACGCCTTTCATTGTCATATTACAACTTTTTTGAGCCAGCCTAAAGGTCCACTTCACTCACCAATTGCTGAATTACTGATCTGCTAATTTTTTTTTTTAAAATGTTCCCTACTACCATTAAAGCAAGAATTTTATCATTTAGCTGTTTTCATAGAATCATAATCTTATGGTCAGTATTTAACACCCCATTCTGACATGGATTTTCAAAGTAAGAATACCAGCCTCAACAGGTCTAAGATATCCATTTAATAATTTATACAGTTTATATTAAAGAAGTCAAGTGATAGAGCTGCTTTAATGATACACGTGGCACATCTATTTTAGTTTATATGCAAGATTTACTTTTCTAACTAGAGAAAGCCACCATCTACTGTATGGCACATAGCTGCTTATCTGGGCACCAGAACTGTAATATGTGGCATTACTTTTCTGTGATAATGAAACAATACGAATTAGATTTTACCTAAAATGTGTCTGATATTTTTCAGCCAATAATTTTGAGGGCCAGACAGACACACAAGCATAGACATGTTTATTTGGATGACACACAATGTGTAGAACCATGTTTTCGGCCTGACCTTTGGCATTATTCCTACGTGCCTGATTTCCAAGTGCATATTAATGGGCCCATGGTGAGCTAGCCATTCGAAAATAAAAAAGCTAAAAAGGCATCATAAAATGGAAATCCTATGTAAAAATCTACTTAACTGAAAATAATTTGGACAGCTCTATTTCTACACACATAGCACAGCAAGGACATCTACAGTACATTTTGTTAACATGATGTGTTCGGGCTCCTCAATGACATTTTGAGTATATTATTCCATTTTTTTTTTCAGGGAATACATAAAAAATTGTATCCACAATGGCTTTTGTTTCCATTTACATCAACACCTGGTTTCTTGTGTCTGGCAGTCGAAGTCCTACCAGACCTCCGCATACTAGCACAGCTGAGGCCAGTAGTATAGGTATGGCTTTAGTGATTCCCACAAGTGAACCGAATATTAAATTTCCAAGCACTGCCGCTGCCTTACATACTGCATTCAGAAAGCCGAAGCCGGTGGACCTGCAATAAAAAACATATTGTAAGACCAGACAGATTCAAGAACTGGATACAGCCATAATGGAGAGGGGGCCTTATATATAAAATCTCAGTGTGGATCTCCAGTGTTTGCCATCTTGATTTTTATTTTTTTCCTCGAGAAATTATCTAAAAGCCACAGTAAAATCTTTTTTTATGGACACACTGGATTTTAAGTGATACATATCCACAGCCTATAACACTGATATGAACACAGTAGCAACCTTCACCGTGAATTGTAAAATGTTGATAATTACCATCATAAAAATCTGTGCAAGCTCTTCCAGCTAAAAAGTCATGTATGCAACAAATGTTTGCGAAAAAAGTGGCCTATGCTTTACGTTATGTCCAGTAATTTCTGGACAGTTATCAACCCTTGTTGTCGGTTCAGTCATCAACTTAACCTAAAAAGTCTTGTCCAATTTTGCCCCTTCCTACATTTTTTCTGTAATTAATAGATACCAAATATTTCCTTTGCTTGTGCCTTACCTCCATAAACATGTTGTGTGAAAATGAAATTTTGATATATCCCTGTATTTTTTAATAAAAGAATTATTGCCCAATCACACTTGATATCATTCCATTAATTGAAAACACTAGACTCTAATTTCACCTTAAAATTGTATGCTAATCCTAAAGGTTCACATACTTTTGTCACTCACAAGCATGCGATACTGAAAAATTTTTCCTCAATAATAAAATTACAGTCTTTTTTTTGTTTTCACTTATTTGTTTGATTTGATTCTCTCTATCTACTATTAGGACTTGTGTGAAAGTCCGATCTAATCATCTTTCATCCATCTCGCATATCTTCCCTACCTGATCTATCTATCACTATCTAATAAATGACATTACACTTTCCCCTGTACCGGAAATCATCTGCCTCAGAGTAAAGGCCCCTTTACATTTAGCAATGCACCAGCGATCCCGACCACGATACAACCCGGTCAGGATCGCTGGTGCATCGCTAAATGGTCGCTAGTGAGCTGTCACACAGGCAGATCTCACCAGTGATGTAGCTATGCTTGGCGGTCGTACTTACCTTTCAGACGAAGCGATGACCGCCGTCTTCCGCCCGCGTCCATAGCTCGCTCGTCGGCCCCACCAGGAAGCCGACAACAAGAAATGGACGTGGACGATCTCGCGCGATCAGCGATAGCCAGCGGGGGAGCCGGTTGGAGGTAAGTATCACATGTAGCGATATCGCTGCTGCGTCACAAAATCGGTGACGCTTTAGCGATATCACTAGTGATATCGCTATGTGTAAAGCCCCCTTTACTCTTGACTCTGCCCTGTCCTTCAAACTGCACATCCAAGCTCTCGCCACTTCCTGTCTCCTCCAGCTCAAAAATTTTTCCAGAATCCTTCATTTCCTCAACCCTCACTTTAACAAAATGCTTGCACATGCCCTAATTATCTCCCGCCTCGACTACTGCAACATCGTCCTCTGTGGCCTACCTTCTAACACTCTCGCAGCTCTCCAGTCCGTCCTTAACTCTGCTGTCCAACTAATTGATCTGTCTCCTCGCTACTCTACTGCTTGCCTTCTTTGCAAATCCCTTCACTGGCTCCAAATTTCCCAGTGTATCCAGTTCAAACTACTAACACAGACCTATAAAGCCATCCATAACCTTTCTCCTCCATATATCTCAGAACTAATATCAAGATATCATCCCTCACTTAATTTCCGGCCGTCCCAAGACCTCCTTCTGTCCGCCACACTTATTCATTCCCCACCTAATTGCCTCCAAGACTTCTCCTGAATTTCCCCAAACCTCTGGAATTCTGTGCCGCAACAAGTCCGATTATCCACCACGTTCAGATCCTTCAGACAAAACCTGAAAACCCATCTCCAAGAAAGCGTACAACCTGCAATGACCACACTGCCACCTCAACACCATCGAAGCTACTGGAACCCCTGACCTACTGTCTCCTTCCCTATCATCCTGTAGAATGCAAGCCTGCAAGAGCAGGGTCCTCTTCCCTCTGTATCAGTCTACCATTGTTAGTTTGCCTACTGTACGTGATATTTGTATTTTGATGTAACCCCGTCTCATGTACAGCACCATGGAATCAATGGTGCTATATAAGTAAATAATAATAATGTAGTTTTTGGCCAAATTTATACAGGAATATAAAAATTTTGAAGGGTTCACAAACGTTCAAGCACTATAGTTAGTATACTATAGTTACAAATGATATGTACAGTATCTGTGCTGAAATTATGTGTTCTGTATCATAATGTTAGCCTATAACCCAACACTTCAGTCATCCTCTTGATCATGCTTTATTTTATTTATTTAGTTTACTCATTTATATAGCGCCATTAATTCCACAGCGCTTTACCGACATTATTGGCACTGACCCTGATGGGGCTCACAATCTAAATTCCCTATCAGTATGTCTTTTGAATGTGCGAGGAAACCCACACAAACACAGGAAGAACATATAAACGCCTTGCAGATGTTATCCTTGGTGGGATTTGAACCCAGGAGCACAGCGCTGCAAGGCTGCAGTGCTAACCACTGAGCCACTGTGCCGCCCTGTCTTTTTTATTGCCTTTATTTTTATCTCTCATCTTGAATATGCATGTCTTGCACTAACCGCAAAGTCTGTCATCCAGACGTTGTCTGGATCCAATTACTTTGACAGATTGTCACATGTATTTTTGGATAGCCTGTTTGTGTATGGTTTATAAAGGAGATATGTAAATTAAGACAATGATGTTAGCCAATAATTAAATGATCCATCAGGATTGAAAAAAATCAATCACTCATAACGGAGCGCCAGATGCTTTTTTCTAAATTGAATAAAAGAGAAAATTAAAGCAGAACCTCCAGGGCTGTCAATCTCGTTTTGCAATGTTCCCAAAAGTAATTTAACCAATACGGGCGACCAATCAACAAAATGTAGGACTTTTGCTTTGACGTCTATACCGCGACTCTACTAATGAGATTATATTTCAGATTGCAAGTTTGTCTTGTCTGTAGCCTTACCTCTTGTCTGTCGGGTATAGCTCCACAGTCACCACATCCAGAGAATTCCAGGCAGAAATAGTAAGACCATTATAGACACACAACATTCCCACCATCATGGACTCACTGGTACCGAACCAGAGGAAGAAACAGCTTATGCCAGACAAAACCATGGATCCTCCTGAAAGGAAATTCAGCAGGGAAAATATATTAGACATATAGGACCCTATTCATTAAGATTAGCATTTCATAAGCTTGTCTTAATGAAGGTTCATGCAGGAGTAGAATCATAGAATCGTAGAGTTGGAAGGGACTTCTTGGGCCATCTGGTCCAACCCCCTGCTCAAAGCAGGATTCGCTAAATCATCCCAGTCAGATGTCTGTCCAGCCTCTGTTTGAAGACTTCTATTGAAGGAGAACTCACCACCTCTCGTGGCAGCCTGTTCCACTCATTGATCACTCTGTCAAAAAGTTTTTTCTAATATCTAATCTGTGTCTCCTCCCATTCAGTTTCATCCCATTGCTTCTAGTCTTTCCTTGTGCAAATGAGAATAAAGATGATCCTTCTACAATGTGGCAGCCCTTGAGATATTTGTAGACAGCTATTAAGTCTCCTCTCAGTCTTCTCTTCTGCAAGCTAAACATTCCCAAATCCTGCAACCTTTCCTCATAAGACAGGGTTTGCAGACTGGTCACCATTCTGGTCGCTCTTTTCTGATGCACCCGATTCATTAAGAGGAGCACACGACTTAATGAATTCAGCTCATCTTATCAGTAGCGTGCACCTCCATGCACCTCACCAAAATGTTACTCCACAAGTACACTTCTGGCATAAGATCCACCATCAGTGTAACTCTTAAAGAATTTGTTGGGCAGACTTCGTCATGCCCTGTCCGGTCCATGCTGAATACACCAAGAGTCACAAAAACAGTTTTGCAATGTTTCAAAATTTGTACACTAGAAATCTATAAAAAACACTTTGATAAATCAGGGTCATTATTGCATTAGCGCCTTTTTTGTCTAGTTTTAGGTGTTTTTCTGCAGTTTTTCATTTGCTCCTTTTTCTAATTTTAATTTGCAACTTTTTTAAAAGTCATACATTGTTTTGTAAATGTACTTCAGAGTGATTTTATGTATGCCAGAAAAGTTGTGCAATGTTTGCACCATTTTTCCAAGTGTGTGACTCTTTACACTAAAAAGTCCCCCGGCCAAAGAAAAATAATTTTTACTTTGCACAAAATTTGTCAATTGCGTGAACTTGGTTTAAAAATTGACAATGAATACCAAAAGTCAAAGAAGAAATGTGACTTAAAAAAGCATAAATTATAAATTTTGACCTTAATATTTAATTGTGGGGCAGCCTCTGAGCCATACTGAAATATCTGAACCAAGTCCACTACAATTGCAATGTAACTTGACCTTTTACTATAGAGTGTTTTGAAAGATGTGTTTGGGCAACAAAAATATGCAGTGTTAAAAAGGACCAAATACTCATCATGTCATGTCAACTTATTCTTAGATTACCATTCCAAGCAAAGTTAATTTAATATGGGATGCCTCCTTTTATCACTACATAAGGGGCAGCAGCCTCATATTCCCATCGAGCCATCAACTCCATAGGATCAATTCAACTTTCAATCCTTTGATCAACAAATTGACTATGAAGGGTATATTTATTGCAGGTAGCCTTCAAGAAGTTGTTCGATAGTTCAAGATGGATGGCTTAACCTCATGATTAGAGTTGAGCGATACCGTCCGATACTTCAAAGTATCGTATCGGATGGTATCGGCCGATCTTTAAAAAAAGTATCGGTATCGCCGATTCCGATACCGGAAGTCCCATTCAAGTCTATGGGACTTCCGGTATCGGAATAAGAAAAACCCTTTCCTGCCCTTGTACAGCCTCTCTGGGGTCTGTACGGGCCTTTCGGGGGGCTGTGCCGGCCTGCCAGGGGGTCTGTGCAGGCTCCGGTGGTCTGTGCCGGCCTGCCGGTGGTCTGTGCAGGCTCCGGGGGGCTGTGCCGGCCTGCCGGGGGGCTGTGCCGGCCTGCCGGGGGGCTGTGCAGGCTCCGGGGGGCTGTGCCGGCCTGCCGGGGGGCTGTGCCGGCCTGCCGGGGGGCTGTGCAGGCTCCGGGGGTCTGTGCAGGCATCGTCCGATGGGACTACAAGTCCCATCGGGCGATGCCTGCTACCATGACAGTGATTGACACATTAGCCAATGATGGGACAGTAGTAGTCCCATCATCCGGCTAATGTGTTAAATGTAAAAAAAAAAAAAAAAAAAAAAAAAAAAAAAAAATTACATGCTACATACATACAACATGCATACTACATACATGCTACATTCATACTACATACATGCTACATTCATACTACATAAATACTACATGCAACATACAGTACATACTACATATATACTACATGCATGCTACATACATACTGCATGCTACATACATACCACATATATACTACATACATACTACATGCATGCTACATGCATGCTACATGCTACATACATAACACATATATACTACATGCATGCTACATACATACTACATGCTACATACTACATATATACTACATGCATGCTACATACTACATGCTACATACATACTACATATATACTACATGCATGCTACATACATACTGCATGCTACATGCATGCTACATACATACTACATACATACTACATGCTACATACATACTACATACATACTACATACATACTACATGCATGCTACATGCATGCTACATACATACCACATACATAACACATATATACTACATGCATGCTACATACATACTACATGCTACATACATACCATATACATACTACATGCATGCTACATACATACTACATGCATGCTACATACATACTACATGCTACATACATACTACATATATACTACATGCATGCTACATACATACTACATGCTACATACATACTACATATATACTACATGCATGCTACATACTACATGCTACATACATACTACATATATACTACATGCATGCTACATACATACTACATGCATGCTACATACATACATACCACATACATACTACATATATACTACATGCATGCTACATACATACTGCATGCTACATGCATGCTACATACATACTACATACATACTACATGCTACATACATACCACATATATACTACATACATACAATACATTCATACAATACATACATAGACATACAGTACATATAACATAGAGTAACATACTTACCAATACTTGTCACATTGTTCCCCGAAGCCATTGTCTTTTCCGGAATAAATATTAACATAACAAACCACAAAAATACTCACCCACGATCCGAAGCAGTCCACGAGTGTGTCCCACGACGATCTTGGGTAGAGAACTGCAGCATCAGCTGTTGCTGCCGTTCTCTACGGGCTGCAGGAATCCAATGACGGAAGGTAGGTATCCTTCCGCACTGTATTCCTCCGCCACTTAAAAAAAAAAAAAGTCCCTAGTCTCACTTTATGCCATTGCTGTGTGGGAATTTCCCACGCAGCAATGGCATAAAGTGAGACTAGGGACTTTTTTTTTTTTAAGTGGCGGAGGAATACAGTGCGGAAGGATACCTACCTTCCGTCATTGGATTCCTGCAGCCCGTAGAGAACGGCAGCATCATCTGATGCTGCAGTTCTCTACCCAAGATCGTCGTGGGACACACTCGTGGACTGCTTCGGATCGTGGGTGAGTATTTTTGTGGTTTGTTATGTTAATATTTATTCTGGAAAAGACAATGGCTTCGGGGAACAATGTGACAAGTATTGGTAAGTATGTTACTCTATGTTATATGTACTGTATGTCTATGTATGTATTGTATGAATGTATTGTATGTATGTAGTATATATGTGGTATGTATGTAGCATGTAGTATGTATGTAGTATGTATGTAGCATGCATGTAGTATGTATGTAGCATGCATGTAGTATATATGTAGTATGTATGTAGCATGCATGTAGTATATATGTAGCATGTATGTAGTATGTATGTGGTATGTATGTAGCATGTAGTATGTATGTAGCATGCATGTAGTATATATGTAGTATGTATGTAGCATGTAGTATGTATGTAGTATGTATGTAGTATGTATGTGGTATGTATGTAGCATGTAGTATGTATGTAGCATGCATGTAGTATATATGTAGTATGTATGTAGCATGTAGTATGTATGTAGTATGTATGTAGTATGTATGTGGTATGTATGTAGCATGTAGTATGTATGTAGCATGCATGTAGTATATATGTAGTATGTATGTAGTATGTATGTGGTATGTATGTAGCATGCATGTAGTATGTATGTAGCATGCATGTAGTATGTATGTAGCATGCATGTAGTATGTATGTAGCATGCATGTAGTATGTATGTAGCATGCATGTAGTATGTATGTAGCATGCATGTAGTATGTATGTAGCATGCATGTAGTATGTATGTAGCATGCATGTAGTATGTATGTAGCATGCATGTAGTATGTATGTAGCATGCATGTAGTATGTATGTAGCATGTATGTAGTATGTATGTAGTATGTATGTAGCATGTAGTATGTATGTAGCATGCATGTAGTATATATGTAGTATGTATGTAGCATGCATGTAGTATGTATGTAGTATGCATGTAGTATGTATGTAGCATGCAGTATGTATGTAGCATGTATGTAGTATGTATGTAGTATATATGTAGTATGTATGTAGCATGTAGTATGTATGTAGCATGCATGTAGTATGTATGTAGCATGTATGTAGTATGTATGTAGTATATATGTAGTATGTATGTAGCATGTAGTATGTATGTAGCATGCATGTAGTATGTATGTAGTATTTTTTTTTTTTTTTTTTAACATTTAACACATTAGCCGGATGATGGGACTACTACTGTCCCATCATTGGCTAATGTGTCAATCACTGTCATGGTAGCAGGCATCGCCCGATGGGACTTGTAGTCCCATCGGACGATGCTTGCACAGACCCCCGGACATCAGCACAGCCCCCCGGCAGGCCGGCACAGCCCCCCGGCAGGCCGGTACAGACCCCCACAGGGTGCACAGACCACCGGCAGGCCGGCACAGCCCCCCGGCAGGCCGGTACAGACCCCGGGCAGTCCACACAGCCCCCCGGCAGGCCGGCACAGCCCCCCGGCAGGCCGGCAGAGACCCCCGGAAGGCCCGAAATGACGGCGCATCATGATGCGCACACACCGCGCATCATGATGACGTCAGGCCGTCAATCAACTGAACTTCCGATTCCGATGCCGAATTCCGATATTGAAAAAATATCGGAAGTCGGTATCGGAATTCCGATACAGCAAGTATCGGCCGATACCCGATACTTGCGGTATCGGAATGCTCAACACTACTCATGATAAGCCATCCATATTGTGATGGACGAGGGAGACTCCATTTTGATTTTTTAATTTCAGGCTCAATAGATTATCCAGAGATCTCCCTCCACTTCTGAATTATGACCCCCATCCATGGGATAAGTACACAAATTCCCAAAAGAACAGGAACATGCCATATGGCCAGAGAATTAGAGACCCCATGTCAATTAATGTGAGGAGGAACACAGCTGGGACCCCCTGCTGTCTTTTGTGCAAGGCGGCCCACATCAATCAGCTATCAATGGAAAGCATAGACAGTTAAGCACCGATACATAGAGATGAATTATGAGAATACCGTGAATCTGAGGGTTGAGTCCAATATACCACCAGAATCCTGGGAGCCCTCTGCACACCCCCCTGTGTCTCATCTTGTCTAGCTGTCCCAGATACTGAGCTATTGAGACTGACTTTCCAGAACCACTTAGCCGACTCAAGTTTGGACACTCCATATCGGTCCAGGCCCAACTAACCCGTTGAGACGTCAGTCGTCCTTGGACCTCCCACTAGGAAGTTATGTCCCATCCTAGATATTGGGAATTATTTCAGCTTGGAGGTCAAGGGAGGAGATTTCAGTTCGACCCAGAGGGATGGTGCAAATATGAGAGGGGGTGAGCTAGGGGTTAAAAGCTAGCTACACACCATTAGCCAGTGTCATTATTCTGCCACAAAAGCCGCGTCACATCATGCGTGGAGACGGACCAGAAACTAAGAAAGTACCTGTGGACTCGACTTCCCTGGGCCCACATGCTATAACAAACTGTAACATACAGCTAACTGTAATCACATACCTGGACCCTACTTTTATCTGCACTTCTGGCTATAATATTTGTATATTACCCTGTATATATTTGCATTATCCAGTGCACCTTTCGACAATTAAAATATCAATTAATTTTGGGCTCCTCTTTTATCTCAAATCCCGATTTCCCATGTCCTTGAATACGGCTAGTACTTATACACTACCTGGGGTTGGTTTCTGACCCGACAAAAGCTTGTTAACAGACCAGGCTTGTATCTAATGAGGAACTGGTGGCAGCATACTATTCTGTTGTTATTGGGGGATACTGGCTGTGACGGATCAGAAGTTTATATATACTGTATATATGTATATATATATATATATATATATATATATCTGGCCAGGGACTGGGATAACCAGTACATAACAGGGCAGCCTGTCCGGCGACTACTTATCCTAGGTGCAGTTCCCTGACTGACCTGAGGGTACCGGTGGCACCGGAGTGCTGTAACTGTGTAAGCTTCGTCACAGATTGGTGATGGCAGGGGGATATCTGTATCCCCCGGCTCTCATTTCCTCACACATATCATAATCAATATGCTTGCAGCGCTGCCAGCAGGCGGCAGTAAATCGCTCCATACACTGTGTAATGGCTATTCAGCTTCTATTCAATTTATTCCTAAGGACTCATGCACACATCCATGGATCTCAGTCCAATCACGGACCAAAAAAACACAGAATGGCTGCGGATCTCCCAAGAATGACAGCTTTATAGAAATATATGAAGCTGTCATGCTTGGGTTGGCAGACCCGCAGTCACTCCGGGCATTGCGGTATGTGATCGAACCGAGATCCATGGATGTCTGCATGAGCCCTAAGGTTTGTCCAAAAGTGTCTAATTAGTGGACAACCCTTAATTAGTCCATTTGCGAGAAGACTAATCTTAGTGTAACATACCCAGCATGGTTAATCTCCCAATTTTGTCCATCAACAGTGCAGAGACTATGTTGCCAGGAAGGACAGCAAGCGTTCCCAGGAAATTCACAAAGTAGATCCAGTAGGCACTGTAGTCGTCGTCAAATGTGATCTGACATCCCACCTTTGGATCATGAAATGTGCAGTTTATCAATTCACTATCAGTGAACTTGTATTTTTCAAGGTCTGGAAAAAAACAGATGCATATCAGAATAAAGGAGATTTCCTTTTAATTATAATATTCAGACTTTCCAGTTTATATGTCTTACAAGTAAGCTGTCAGCAGGGTTTCACCCAAAAAACTATTTACATGCTCATGTAGCTGTTTCAAAGACAAGTCCAGAAATACCTTTATATGGCCAGTCCATTCCTCCATAACTGAAAAATCAGACTTTTAATTGATATGCAAATGGTGCTTGAAGAGCTATGATAGATGTGAAGTATCTGACACTCCTGCTCTATTCCCCACGCAGTGCTGCCTCCTCATGCTTGACTGACAGGCCTCTATGTTGTGTGTCTTCAGGCAAAAGAGCCATTGGGCAAGCAAGAGTAGGCAGTGTTGACTGGGGAATAGAGCTGGAGCGACAGAGGCTTCAGATCTACCACAATCAATTTAAGTGCTCATCTCTCAGTATTGGAGGAGTGGACTGATCACGTAAAGGTCATAGAATCATAGAATGGTAGAGTTGGAAGGGACTTCCTGGGCCATCTGGTCCAACCCCCTCCTCAAAGCATGATTCACTAAATCATCCCAGACAGATGTCTGTCCAGAGTCTGTTTGAAGACTTCTATTGAAGAGAACTCACCACCTCTCGTGACAGCCTGTTCCATTTATTGAACACCCTAACTGTCAAGAAGTTTTTAGTAATATCTAATCTGTGTCTCCCATTCAGTTTCATCCCATTGCTTCTAGTCTTTCCTTGTGCAAATGAGAATAAAGATGATCCTTCTACAATGTCTTCTCTTTTGCAAGCTAAACATTCCCAAATCCTGCAACCGTTCCTCATAGGACACGGTTTGCAGACCGGTCACCATTCTGGTCGCTCTTCTCTGAACTTGCTCCAGTTTGTTGATGTCTTTTTTAAAATGTGGTGCCCAAAACTGGACACAGTATTCCAGATGAGGTCTGATCAAAGAGGAGTAGAGGGCAATAATGACTTCACGTGATCTAGACTGTATGTTTCTGTTAAAACGCTGTTGGCTCATGTTCAGTCTGTGATCTATTAGTATATGCAAGTATTTTTCACATGTGCTGTTGCTTAGCCCTATTCCTCTCATTCTGTATATGCTTTTTTCATTTTTATTGCCCAGATGTAGTACTTTGCATTTTTCCATGTTAAAAACCATTCTGTTAGTTGCTGCCCACTGCTCCAGTTTATTTATATCTTTTTGAATCCTCTCTCTTCTCTAGTATTAGCTACCCCTCCTAACTTTGTGTCATCAGCAAATTTAATCAGTGTACCCTCGATTCCTTCATCTAAATCAATGATAAAGATGTTGATTAATACAGGGCCCAAGACAGAGCCCTGTGGTACTCCACTTGAGACATTCTTCCAACTGGATGTGCAACCATTTACGACCACCCTTTGGATCCGATCACTAAGCCAGTTATGAATCCATCTAACAGTTACCTTGTCCATTCCATACTTAGTCATTTTTTCAATAAGGATTGTGTGAGATACTTTGTCAAATGCTTTGCTGAAGTCAATATATACTATATCTACAGCATTTCCCTGATCCACCCAGTCAGTGATTCTATCATAGAAGGAAATTAAGTTAGTCTGACATGACTTATTAGTTACACACCCATGCTGACTCTGTTTCACTTCACTCTTATCCAGTTAGTTACATACATGTTGTTTAATAATTTGTTCAAAGATCTTTCCTGGTATAGATGTCAGACTCACCGGCCTATAGTTCTCTGGATCCACCTTCTTCCCTTTTTTGAAGATAGGAACAACATTTGCTCTTCTCCAGTCTTCTGGGACTTCTCCTGTTCTCCAAGAATTTTTGAAAGATTATGAAGAGTGGTTCAAAAATTTCTTCTGCTATCTCCTTCAGTACTCTGGGGTGTAATTCATCTGGACCTGGAGACTTGAATTCATTTAGGTTAGCTAAGTGTTTCCTCACTATCTTTCTGTTTATAGATATCCTGGATTCTTCTATTCCCTTAATAGGACAGTGAACATCAGTTGATGTTACATTTCCTTTCTGAGAGAAAACAGATGCAAAATAGGAATTTAAAAGTTCCGCCTTCTCAACATCCTGTCTTACTATTTCATCATTTTCATCCTGTAAAAATCCTATAGCATCTATGACTTTTCTTTTACTTTTGACATATCCCCCAAATCCTTTTTTATTGCTTTTGACATCTCTTGCAAGCCTTAATTCATTGTAAGATTTAACTAATCTGATTCGTGCCCTGCAGGTTCTGCAGACAGCATTATATTCTTCTTTAGATATGCCTCCCTCTTTCCATTTTATAAACATTTATTTTTTCCTTTTTAGCATGTGCTTAAGTTCTGTGTTCATCCATCCTGGTTTTTTAACAATTGTGATTTTAGAATCTCATTTTTCAAGATTTCCCATCCTTCCTGATTATTTCTCCTTAAAATCTGTCTTTCTGAAATCTAACCTTGATGTCTGAGTCTTCAAAGGTCTTCCTCCTCTAATTATCCAAATTTCTATAAAAGCATGGTTGCTACCTCCTAGGGTCACAGCCACTCTTACCTCCTCAACCATTTCCTCCCTGTTTATAAGGATTAGATCCAAGGTAGCGGTTCCCCTTGTTTTCTCTCCTACCTTTTGGAAGATAAAGTTGTCAGCAAAAGAGGATAAGAATTTCCTTGACCTGTTTGTTTTGCCCGAGAGAGATTCCCTTCAAATGTCTGGATAATTGAAATCTCCCATGACAACTATGTCATATTTTTTGGAGAACTTGGCCATTTGATGCATAAAGAGTTCATCCATATCTTCAGCTTGCATAGGCGGCCTATAGTAAATGCCAACAATGGTGTCCTTTCCATTGTTCTGTCCTTGTATTCTTACCCAAACAGAACTCCCAGTCTCTGAAGCTTCAATCTCTGTGCAGATATACACTTTTCTAACATACAATGCGACACATCTTCCTCTTTTAACAAGTCTGTGTCTTGCACATAAGTTGCATCCTTCTAGTCTTGTATTCCAATCATGTGTATCATCCCACCAAGTTTCAGTGATTCCAATGACATCATATTTTTTTTCCTGCGTTAGTAGTTCCAGTTATCCTTGTTTGTTGCCCATGCTTTGTGCATTTGTTTACAAACATTTTAGTTTGTGATTGGTTTCTCTTTCTTCAATATTTTTATTATTTAGATTTTTTTTGTCTTTGTTCTTCCTTTCCACTTCTAATAGCAGAATTCTCAATAGTGTTTGTCAGGTGTATGGCTTTTTCTGGCCTTTTGCTTCACTTCCCGCATTGTTCTAGTTTAAAGCTCTCCTGATGAGTGTAGCAAGGCGACTTCCAAATACATGCTTTCCAGTCTTCGTAAGGTGCACCCCATCTCTAGCAAGTAGTCCATCGTATAGGTAATTCACTCTGTGATCCAGAAATCCAAATCCTTGCTGACGACACCATCGACAAAGCCAGTTGTTCACCTGCAGAATCTTATTCCACTTCCTTGTTCCATGGCCATCCACTGGGAGGATGGAAGAGAAGACCACCTGCGCTCCCAGTTCTTTCACTTTCTTACCTAAGTTTTCCAAGTCTCTGCAGATGGTTTCCAGGTCGTTTCTCGCACAGTGTCATTTGTCCCCACATGTAGTAGCAGGAATGGGTAGTCATTTGTAGGTCTGAAGAGTCCTGATATCCTGTCAGACACATCTTTAATTTTTGCACCTGGAAGACAGCACATTTCTCTTGAAGTTATATCCGTTCTGCAGATAGCGGCCTCTGTTCCTCTCAATAGGGAATCCCCCATGACCACAACTCTCCGTTTATTCTTCACAACATTTTTCTTTCTCCAACCAGGAGGAATCTGAGGGCGTACAACGTTGTTGTATGTGGGCAAAGTACCAAGAAATGCAGCTCACCAAGGTGTTGTTGAACTTCTCTTTGAAAGAACTACATGCACATAATAGTTTGAGGAGTGAAATCCTGCTAATAGATTCCCTTTAAATGATTAAATTAACCAGCTTTATTTATGCAAGTTAGATTTTGGTCTAAAGCTATATGAAACCATCATACGCACTATAAAATGCAGTTATTACATCTTGGTTAATTTAGTTTCCATTCTACAATTCTTGTAATTCTGTTGTACACCAGATGTCACTGTTCTCATATGGACCATAAGTGGAATATTACTGCAGTAATAAAGGAATATGATATATTTTAATATATATAAACGTATATGAATATATATGTGTATAAATATAATACAATACTGTTCAAATGCTTTTAACAATACTTTTAAAGGTATTCTTAATTAGCATTTTTCCATATCTGCCTAAAGCTATTTGTTTATACTGTATATTTCCTTTTTCATATAAATATAACTTTATTAATATGCCCACTACTAAGAATTATGTTTGATTACAATAAATAAGGTGAACAGCAGCATGACTGTATTGAATTTTTGCTTGCAATTTCGCTCGTAGCAGTGAGGCAGCACAGTGGCTCAGTGGTTACCATTACAGCTCTGGTGTTATGGGTTCAAATTCACCCAAAAATGACATCTGCAAAGAATTTGTATGTTCTACCAGTGCTTCTGTGGGTTTCCACCCACAGTCCAAAGATATAATGATAGGGGATTTAGATTAAGATATCCAATGGGGTGTAAGGATTCACTTGCTTTTAGCCTGCTGGCAGTGTTCACCCAGGCACGAAACTTCTCAGTGCAAACTTGAAAGTTTATTAGAGTTCATAAACTGTCCAAGTGAAAACAAAACAGCCTTTTCCTAGCAAAAATAATAAACAGGACAAAAACAGTCCATATAGCAGTTATGACTTCATGGAGCTGGCTCGCCCATTCATAAGCACATTCATTCTTAATTAGCCACTGGCAGAGACTGCCCAGTTTACAGCAGGTATTTCACCTTCACACAGATAATTTCCCAGAGGAGCATTGTACGGTGAATAAGCCTCCTTAACTTGGCATACCGAGGTGGGTATGTCACTCTCCACAAGGAGAAACGTTACCCTTTACACCTCAGTCGAGAGCCTGTCATCCAGCCAAATCAGATCTCATACTTTGCACTGATGAGATGCAATACCAAGAAACACCATGCCTGTAAATTGAAATTCTGATTTGGCTTTTATCCCAAGTCATATTGCAAGGTTCATTAAAGGTTTCATAGTGACTTGCAGGATCGCTGCTTCCAACAGGTGGCGCTATAGAGCTCTAGTCCTCATCCTCTAGGAAGAGGCAATTTGCATATTTACCTTCACACTCTGAGACAAGTCCCAGAGGTGTTCCGTGCGAGCCATGACATCAATGCACTTCAGCTCATCATTCAAACTTTGATGGTCATGACTGCTGCCAGTGGAGCGTGACGGAACTGACATACAGCCCCACCCACATGACTGCAAACCAGGAATTTACATAGAAGGAAACTAGAGATTAAAGTGTTTTGTGTTACTTTTCAAGTGGGGCATTTAGCTGTACAGAAACACGATAGGTATGCACGTTACATGACCTCTGCAACATTGGGAACAGTTTAGTTGATCAAAATGACGTGATAGGTTCCCTTTAAAACAGTCGGCCATATTTTCACAACATAAGCTGGGCTAACTTTAGAGATCACTGACCATCCTACACAACTGTGTCTGTAAACTAATCAAGAGTTAAATGGGTTGTCTGGTAAAATAAAATGTACCACCTGTCCACAGGATTGGCGATAACTTATAGATTGGTGGACCATCACTGATATATAAGATAGCAACTATTTCTTGGATATGTCACAACTTTTTTTCACCGGACAACCACTTTATGCCTATGTGTAGCTGCAAAGGATTTCTGTACATATCGTGAAACTAACAAAATCTGTGTCAATAAAGACTGAGATGTTGCATCCTATTCCGGTCTCCCTTGTTTGTTTGTTTTTTATGGTCACCTCCTCCTACTCTGTAGCATTACACCATGTGGTGTAGTGACCACTGTGTCCACTAGGGGGCACTGTATGAATGTCCCAGGAGAGAGGATGAATGGCAGAGTACTGAATGACCGTTGTGTATCTCAAGGTGGGTGGCCTTGAGATGGAGACTTATGTGTGTGTTGATCAGCAGTGATACTGCTGAGGTGCTGTTTAAATGTGTCCAGGAGAAGTCTCCAGGTAGCTGGGGAGATGGGCAGGACTAGTTACCTACAAATCCACCCAGGGGTGTGGTTAAGAACGATAGTGTAAAGAGTGTGAGAATGGTTCAAGGACCTGTGATGAGGTCATAGCCATGTGACCCGGTGGGCGTGGCTACAGACCATATAAGGTGGCATGGGTAGGTCACATGGATGAATGCAGGGACCCGGTTGGTCCGTTTGGAAGGTCTCGCTGGGAGATGTGTCTGCCTCCTTGAAGTGTCTGTGTGTAATGGCTGCACGTGTCTGAGAATTCCCAGAGGAGGGAATGGACATCTGCAGCATGGAGAAGCAGCCATGAGGTAAAACCCTGATGGGGTGAGAACTGTGAGGCTAGAAAGCCTGCACAATGGACAATGCATAACCTGTGTGAGTACAGGATAATCAGAGTGGAGCTCTGTCATGGACGCTATGCCGTTTGATATGAACTTTATGTTGCTGGTCATGGTTTATGATGCGTAAATAAACCGCTTGGACCATGATTGTTTTATGGAAAACCTGTGCCGGATGTGATTTATTGGCTGCCAAGCGAGTATCCCCTACCCGAATGACAGCGCTACCTCACATTTGGTGGAGATTGCAAAGGGCAATGTTGTAGCCTTGTTGCTAGGGGCAACGGAAGAGGACTGCAAAACTCAGTTGCTAAGGGCAACGGTTCCAAAGCACTTGGTGCAGTGCTGGCAACGCTGAGCCAGGAGGGCGGACGGTTGTGAAAGCCGTGTAATATGCTGACCGGCCACGTGTGTGAGCAGAGCCTGTGACAGCCTGTACTTGGGGAAGCCACTGCCCGACTGTGGTTCTGGAACCGTGGGGCGGCCAAGTGAGTAAGGCACTGTCCAGATCGGTGAGCCCAGTGCGGCCGCTTCCCAAGGAGAAAGAGACTGGTGATTGCTAGGGTGCCTCTGCGGAGAAGAGGTACCCGAGGACCTGTGTGGCCGACACAGGTAACGGACAGGTGTTCGTGTGGTACTGACCTGGGTCAGTGAGTAAGACTGTACCTGGAGGGTTCAGTGAGGAAAGGTCCTGGAGGGTCAGTGTTGGGAGATTCTAGGAGAAAGAATCAGATCCCGGGAGCACGTGGTATGCCCTTGGACCTGGTGAGGCGCGAGTGTTGGGCAGTCTCAGGCGGAGACGGATGTCCTGAAGAGCATCCGCCGAGCCCCTGGACCTGGTGAGGCTGGTGTGTGGGGAGACCCTGGGAGGAGGGTCGCTCCCTGAATCGCACCCGGTGCACCCTGTGTGTTGGACGGTCTCAGGCGGAGACAGAACATCCTGAAAGCACACAGACAGGACACGTGAGTTTTGTGTGGTGTTTTTTTTTCTCTTGTCTCAACTCAGCTTGCGGTGGCTCAGTGGGAGTCAAGAAGGTGACAAGCGGCTTGCTGTAACTCAGCGGGGTTACGAAGGGGACAAGCGGCTTGCTGTAACTTGGCGGGGTTATGAAGGGGACAAGCGGCTTCCGGTTACTCGGCGGGGTTACGAAGGTGACACCAGCAGCTGTGTGTGAATGGCAGCCGGTGGTGTCGAAGATTGGTGACAGCAGGAGCTGTGGTGGCGCCAACAAGGACTTGGTGGTATCGTAAGTGACATAAACTGTGTGGTGTGAACTGTGGTCTGAGAAGACCGGTATAACGGACATGGGGAAATCCCGAAAGAGGGCGGTGGCCCGGGTGGGAGCCCAAAAGGGGGTGGAGTCCCAAATTGGGGTGGTAGCCCAAAACGAGGTGGAGTCCCAGAGGGGGCGGTGACCCAAATTGGGGTGGTGGTCCAGAAAGGGGCCGGTGGGGCAAAAGAGGAACTGCAGTGTTCGTGTATGTTGTTTCCAGAATGTGGGATATTCTTTCCGGATGATGACTGGCCACAAGTGTGTACCGTGATGCTGCACCGGGAAGGAATCTCGGGAAGGTTGGACTCAAAGAGTCAGGTGACTCTGACAGGAACTCCTCTCACTTTCTGTCTGACCGAGAAAATGGTCCAGGTTCGCTGTAAACATGGGGTCATGGTGAACTATGTGGAAGACAGAGTAATGTTTGTGGGGTTCGGAGGCAGTGAGGGCCAAGGTGGAGGTATACCACCAGACATAGTGTATGCCTTGGAGTGGGGCCGGGACTTTGTCAGGTTTGATGACATATGCCAGGAGGTTGGAGACGTTCCTACTGTTGGGCTAACCGATATTAAGACGGTGATGGCTCCTGACGTGGAGAGGTCAGAGGTAGAAGTGACCAGGAAAAGGAGTACGTCTGCCCCACGGACGGACCTGACGTCTCGTGACAGGACTGACGTTGACCTGGTTGATAAGATGGTTGAAGTATTAACACGGTTAATGGGTAACTGGAGGGATTGCTCGGCAGGTCGGGGTGACTCAGACTCTGGGGGTGACTGTGGCTCTGAGAGGGAAAGGGAGCACAGACTAGAGGAGCTAGAGAAAGAAGTCTCTGAGCTCAAAGGTCACATGGTAACGTGGCCAGGACTGAATAAGGCCCTCAGAGAAGAGGTGGAAGAACATGTCAAACGAGAAGGAGTCCTGAGACAAACGGCCGAGCACAGGGTCGAGGAGCTTGAGAAAGAAGTCTTGGAGCTCAGAGGTCACCTGTCCACCTGGCAAAGTGTGAACAAGGCCCTTAGGAAAGAGATGGAGGAACTCAAAGAAACTGTAAGAGATCTTCGGCGGTAGAGGAAACTGGAAGAAGACTTACAGCGGTTGGGCCTGAGTGACAACAAGACGGAACTGCCAGTACCAATCGTGGCAAAGGGTCATGAAGAGATAAAATCTTATGAAGTTGGTGAGCAAAGAGCTGAAGAAGACTGTCATCCGGTCGGCTCATCTGTAGTGAGGGAAGTGTCCGTTGAAAAGTCAGAGCCTTCGGTCCAGGAAATGAGCAAGACCACGACCTTCAAGTCTGTGATTGATGTACTAGAAGACATGCAAGAAGAATGCACTGAGGAAGGTGTGCATGAGGCTTTTAAGGAGGCGGTCAAGGCATGTAAGGTGCACTGCGCACCTGAGACTCGGCAGTTGGTGATAATATCGGCCAGGGAAGATACAGCAAACCGGGTAGCTGTCCTGAAAGAGATGTATATGCAATGTCTCCACACCAAACAGTTGGTCAGGCGGAGTAATATGAAAGCTGCTCGTCGCCTAGAGTTAGCAAGAGAGGCTATGGATCAGCTGGGTTTGCAGAAAGATGTAGTTCCGGTTCCCAAAGGTCTGATTGGGAGAATCATTGGAAGATTCGGGAAGGTAATGCAAGACCATGTGAATATCTCCGGTGTGGCGAGGGTGAGGATCCCTCCTGATGATGAAGACCAGATATCCAGTGAAGAGGGTAGGATTCCCATCATGTTGGTTGGCTCCGTGGAAAGCCTGAGAAACTTTCGGATGCTATTGGAGTATTGAGTGGGGTACCTGCAAGAGATTGAGCAGTTGAGGCTGGACCATCGGCGAATCAATAAAGAGGTACGGAACACCAGGTGGCGGCCGCCTTCAACCCCAGATGTAAGGACCCGAAGGTTCCTTCAAGAAGTGACATGGCAGATGGCCGAAGAATGTCAGCAAGTGGTAGTTCAACTGGCAGGATGATGTTGAGAGACCGTAGTTCCTGTGAGACACTGAATGAGTCAGACTCAGGTCAGACAGTAGGCTTAACTAAGACTTATGACCGTACTGACTGGGGGTGCTGGTCGGGGAACGGAACAAACAGGGAGAGGAATGTGGTGACCAAACAGTGTCTGATGATGCAGACAGGCTGTGACTGGAGGGCCAAAGATCAGGGCTGATATTCTGACCGCTGGGGGCGGGGGAGGCCTAACGTAGGAATGAGGCTGTATGACAGATGGAGACGGTTCTCTCGCCCTGGGGGGCAAGATGTAGTGAGTGCCCGGTCTCGAGATCCTGGGGTTATGCTGTGTGTTCAACCCCACAGGTTTGAACAGAGGGGGATGTATGTGGTGTAGTGACCACTGTGTCCGCTAGGGGGTGCTGTGTGAATGTCCTAGGAGAGAGGATGAATGGCAGAGTACTGAATGACCGTTGTGTATCCAAAGGTGGGTGGCCTTGAGATGGAGACTTATGTGTGTGTTGATCAGCGGTGATACTGCTGAGATGCTGTTTAAATGTGTCCGGGAGAAGTCTCCAGGTAGCTGGGGAGACGGGCAGGACTAGATACCTACAAATCCACCCAGGGGTGTGGTTAAGAACGATAGTGTAAAGAGTGTGAGAATGGTTCAAGGACCTGTGATGAGGTCATAGCCTTGTGACCCGGTGGGCGTGGCTACGGACCATATAAGGTGGCATGGGTAGGTCATATGGGTGAATGCAGGGACCTGGTTGGTCCGTTTGGAAGGTCTCGCTGGGAGATGTGTCTGCCTCCCTGAAGTGCCTGTGTGTAATGGCTGCACGTGTCTGAGAATTCCCAAAGGAGGGAATGGACATCTGCAGCATGGAGAAGCAGCCATGAGGTAAAACCCTGACGGGGTGAGAACTGTGAGGCTAGAAAGCCTGCGCAATAGACATTGCATAACCTGTGTGAGTACAGGAAATTAGAGTGGAGCTCTGTCATGGACGCTTTGCCGTTTGATATGAACTTTATGTTGCTGGTCATGGTTTATGATGCGTAAATATACCGCTTGGACCATGATTGTTTTATGGAAAACCTGTGCCGGATGTGATTTATTGGCTGCCAAGCGAGTATCCC
Organism: Dendrobates tinctorius; assembly: GCF_039654945.1. Classification (NCBI taxonomy): domain Eukaryota; kingdom Metazoa; phylum Chordata; class Amphibia; order Anura; family Dendrobatidae; genus Dendrobates; species Dendrobates tinctorius. The sequence continues at coordinate 10,560,445 of NW_027361751.1, read as the reverse complement.
CTACCCGAATGACAGCGCTACCTCACAACCACCAAACCAATACAAACAGAACGATCATAAAAACTCTAAGTAGATTTTACCATAACCAAAGTTTAATTATAAGCTCAACAATGTTTTAGTTAACTAGTAATATTACAAATGCATTTAATTATTATTTTGAACTGTTAAACTGTAAAGTGCTGTGGAATATCTTGGCTCCCCTTTTTTTTTGCCTCTCTTGGCTCTACTTATTTCCCCCCACTCTCTTTTTTCGCTTCAACTGCTCTCCTTCTTTTTCCTCTGCTCTGTCTTTTCTTTCCTATACTGTTTGTTAAAAGTTAAAAAAAGACCTTCCAAATTGACCTCTACTACCAGGTCCCCGGATGTTAAGGACTCATGGACGATTCCTTGGTTGGGAGTTAAGTTGTATTGCTTGCATTCATCTACATGTCTGGTTTCAATTATTATGTTAACTTGGATTTCGTTGTGAGTCTTTAAATAAAGAATTATAATATATACTGTATATATATATATATATATATATATATAATAAAAAGTGGCATAACTTGAAGCCATAGAATAAAATTTATACTATGAGTAATTTATAGTTCTGGTTTCCCTGAATGGGACCATTTGGGCCCTCTTGGGCTCCAGCGATGAGTGCGGTCACTACAGCTGCACATGGCCGAAGGGCGGTATGCTGATCAGCACTCTCTTCCTGTAGCACCAGGGTCCTGGAAACATCAGTGTGAGGTTTGTATGATCTCCCCAGGATTTGCATATGTGGAATATAAGGAAAGTAAGTTAGATTGTGAACAGTTTGGGATGGAGTGGCACTGTGTAATCACTAATACATATACGGGCAATATTCTCACCTGTGTTTACAAAATGTGATTGTATGATGGTGCAGTTTCTAAAGTAGGTGTTCAGCGACGTCACATCCTCAAAATAACATCTCTCAAACAGCGAATCTTGAAATACAACTGATTTAAACTTCATTGAAATGAATCTGTGAATACAACATTATACAGAATGTAACTTAACATTAATAGAACAAAGTAAAATAGATGTAAAATATAAATTAGGTAAGATATGATTATTGTACATTTCTAAGATGTAACAGTATACTGTGATCTGATATGTTTTTGTACAGTATATTATGTTATGTTCAGACAATGATGTTGTAAAGAGGAGCTGATAGACAACTTAATGCAACATGAGACGCTTCCCAGTAGTAACCTAATCAAGGTACATGACTATTTAATTAAAAGCTATACGATGAGGAACATAAAATTGTGAAGGAGAAAATGAGATCTTGGGAGGAACAGAGATTACGTGGTGGGAAGGTATCAGGAAACTAGTTATGAGAATTGCAGAGGAGACAGACTGTGGATGGCTTTGCAGGTCAATATAGTAGTTTGAATGGGATGCTATGGAGAATTGGGATTTTCAGAGGGGAGAAACAGAGGAGTAACCAGGTGGGTTATTCAGACAGCAGAGTTAAGGACGCACTGGAGAAGGTGCAAGAGAGTTAGCTGGGAGGTCACAGAGGAAGATGTTGCAGTAGTCGAGGTGGAAGATGATGAGAGCATGCACTAATATTTTAATAAATTCAGCTTTGAGGAAAGGACAGGTTCTGGAAATAGTTTTGAGTTGGAGGTGGCATGAGGTGGAAAGAGCTGAGAGGTGACGTCTGAGCCAGAGAGGTAGATCTGAGAGTCATGAGCGTATAGCCGACACTGGAAGTCATGGAACTTTATGAGTTGGAATCACAGAGTGGGGTCCTAAAACAGAGTCTTGCAGGACACCAACAGAGACGGCGGGATGAGGAGGTAATATGGAATGGAGGATGCTAAATGTGCGGTTAGAAAGGTAGGATGAGATCAAGGAGCGGGCAAGGTCTTTAACACAAAGTGAAGAGAAGATCTGTAGCAGGAAGGAGTGGTCGATGGTGTCGAAGGACGAGGACAGGTTTAGAAGTGGGAGTATAGAAAATTGTCTGTTAGCTTTGGCAGTAAGCAAGTCATTAGTATTTTTGGTTAGGGCAGTGTCAGTGGAGTGGTGGGGACAGAAGCCTGATTGTAGGTCTTCAAAAACTGAGCTACATGAAAAGTGGGTAGAAGGTTCATCATACACATACTGTTTGAGAAGTTTGAAGGAGAACAGAAACAGCGATATGGGAAAATAGGTGGAAATAGAGGTCAGATCAAGGCATGGGTTTTTCAGGGTAGCTGTGATTGTGGCATGTGTGAAAGCAGAAGGGAAGGTACCAGAAGTTAATGATAGGTTGAAGAAATGGGTTAGGGCTGGGATAAGTTTGATGGTGAGGTTGTGGAGGAGGTGGGATGGGATCAAGTGCATAAGTGGTGTGGTCCAATTTTGAGAGAAGATGAGTAAGTTTTCTTTCAGTGATGTTGGGGGGAGGAAGGTTATGTGGAAGGGCAGTGTTCTGTTATACACTTTGGTTGTGGTAGTTGAGTAGTAAAAACTTGCCTGGTTTGGCTGATCTTGTATTTAAACTGTGAGTAAAAGTCTTCTGCAAAGATGAGGGAGGTTGGAGTGGGCAGTCGAGGGTGGAGGAGGGAGTTAAAAGTATTGAATAAGTGTAGAAATCGCAGGAACGTGAGATATCATGGACAGGAGACAGACCAAGAGTTAACAGGGATTTATTAACAAAAGGGATACTCCATGTAGGAAGTGTAAGGACATGGGGGGTATGTTAGGACGGAGGACAGGTCAGGGAGTTTGGAAGGGGAAAGGCAAGAACGAATGAGAGTTTGGTAGGAGGGAGAAGGACTTAATTGCAGCATCTCGGTGCCCCAACAGTGACACCGACAACAGCGGCGCGTGACGTCTCAGCGATGTCTGCAGAAGACGGGGTTCTAGTCCACGGGAGGGGCAAAGGATCCTTGAAGGTTGTGGGAGATTCCCAAACTCATGAACGCCACAAGCTTTGCTCAGTCCAGTACGAGGGACCGCCAGAATGAGGCTCCGCTCCACTGTGTGTGCAGGTATCTGGCTAAGGGGCTCTGGCCTAGTCACCTGCTTCTCACTGTCCTGCGCACACGTTACAGTCTCTGGTTGAGGATGTGAGTCACCTCCAGACACGGAGGTAAGTGGGATGCTCACAGTCTGTAGTCCACCCACAGTAGAACGGTACACCAGGGATCTGTCAAGTCAGCCTGCGCCCAATGAATGCTCTGCTCTCACAGCTGACACTGCGCCCGACTGTCCGCTTAGCTTTTCTGCCTGGACTCTGACCTTTTTCCCCCACACAGCGCTTTTTAGCATGGCTCCGCCTACCGCAGCCATATGGAAAGGTCGGTCCTTCTCTGAAAGACTTCCCCCCTGCAACATTGGTGACAGTCCCGGTAGTTCTGGAATCGGTGCGAGCAAGATATGCCCAATCTTGTCCTTCCTCTTACATAAGTGTTTGAGATTGTGGGATAAAGATATGAGGGTTGTGAAGTAGTTGTGTTCAGCAGAGGTGAGGGCCAACTTAAAGGTGAAAGTTTCTTGTTTGAAAGTAGTGAAATCATATTGTAAGTGTGTTTTCTGTGATACTGGGCAATTGCCAAAGCTTTTTAGTGAGGTTTTTGTTCCAGGGTTGTTTATTGATTTCCCATACTTTGCCATGTCTGAGAGGGGCAACCAAGTCAATAGCTGATGCAAGGGTGGCGTTGCTCAAAATGGTGGCACTGTAAGGCTTCTGCAGGGGTGTGCTCATTGCTGGACATGGGGGGCAGGTGACGAGGACTCAGATGAGAAAGTGAGTAGATGTTGGTCAAATAGGTCAAGAGGTGAGGTTGTGACTCAGAGGCTAGATATGGAGCAGAGGCAAGTGAAAATAAGCTATAATGTATGTCTGTCTGTGTAGGTGGCTGTGGAGGACTACTGAGTATGACCAAAGGATGAAGCAAGCGCCAGGAGTTTGGAGGCTGCTGAATGGTGGGTGTCAGTGGGAATGTTGAAGTTACCCATGATGGTAGGAATGACAGCAAAGAGAAAGTGTAGAAGCCAGTTGTATAAGTGGTCAATGAAGTTGTCAATGAAGGCAGTGGCAGGCCCGGGGGCCGGAATGTAACACCCACTTGGAGGTTGGAGAGAGAGTGAAGATGGACAAAGTGTAGATGTGGTATTGGGATGAAGGTGAGGTTCTTAGAAAGGTGTGTAGAGAAAAAATGAGATATACTGTATATATATAATTTTTTTTTAATATAGATAGTGATATAAACAATAAATATAAAAACAAATATTTAAAATGAAAACTTAATTTAAACAATATTTCATTTTCTGATTTCCTTTAACCCCTTCACCCCCAAGGGTGGTTTGCACGTTCATGACTGGGCCAATTTTTACAATTCTGACCACTGTCTCTTTATGAGGTAATAACTCTGAAACGCTTCCATGGATCCCGGTGATTCTGACATTTTTTTCTCGTGACATATTGTACTTCATGTCAGTGGTAAAATTTCCTTCAAATAACTTGCGTTTATTTGTGAAAAAAATGGAAATTTGTCAAAAATTTTGAAAATTTCGCAATTTTCCAACTTTGAATTTTTATGCCCTTAAATCACAGAGATACGGCACACAAAAAACTTGATAAGCAACATTTCCCACATGTTTACTTTACATCAGCACAATTTTGGAACCAAAATTTTTTTTGTTAGGAAGTTATAAGAGTTAAAAAATTGACCAGCACTTTCTCATTTTTGCAACACCATTTTATTTTTACGGACCACATCACGTTTTAAGCCACGTTGAGGGGTCTATATGATAGAAAATACCCAAAAGTGACACCATTCTAAAAACTGCACCCCTTAAGGTGCTCAAAACCACATTCAAGAAGTTTATTAACCCTTTAGGTGCGTCACAGGAATTTTTTGAATATTTAAAAAAAAAATGAACATCTAACTTTTTTTCACAAAAAAAATACTTCAGGTTCAATTTTTTTTATTTCACCAAGGGTAACAGGAGAAATTGGACAACAAAAGTTATTGTGCAATTTGTCCTGAGTACGCTGATACCTGATATGTGGGGGGGAACCACTGTTTCGGCACATGGCAGAGCTGAGAAGGGAAGGAGCGCCGTTTGACTTTTTCAATGCAAAATTGGTTGGAATTCAGATCGGATGCCATGTCACCTTTGGAGAGCCCCTGATGTACCTAAACAGTGGAAACCCCCCACAAGTGACCCCATTTTGGAAACTAGACCCCCCAAGGAACTTATCTAGATATGTGGTGAGAACTTTGAACCCACAAGGGCTTCACAGAAGTTTATAACGCACAGCGGTACAATTAAAAAATCATTTTTTTCCACAAAAAAGATCTTTTCACCCCCAATTTTTATTTTCCCAAGGGTAACAGGACCCTAAAAGTTATTGTGCAATTTGTCCTGAGTACGCTGATACCCCACATGTGGGGGTAAACCACTATTTGGGTGCATGGCAGAGTTCGGAAGGGAAGCAGCGCCATTTGACGTTTTTGGCTGGAATTGAGATCGGACACCATGTTGCGATTGGAAAACCCCTGATGTACCAAAACAGTGGAAACCCCCCACAAATGACCCTATTTTGGAAACTAGACCCCCCCAAGGAACTTATCTAGATGTGTGGTGAGAACTTTGAACTCCCAAGGGCTTCATAGAAGTTTATAACATACAGCTGTACAATTAAAAAATCATATTTTTTCCACAAAAATGATCTTTTGACCCTCAATTCTTATTTTTCCAAGGGTAACAGGACCTTAAAAGTTATTGTGCAATTTGTCCTGAGTACGCTGATACCCCACATGTGGGGGTAAACCACTATTTGGGCGCATGGCAGAGCTCGGAAGGGAAGCAACGCCATTTGATGTTTTTGGCTGGAATTGAGATCTGACAACATGTCGCGTTTGGAAAGCCCCTGATGTACCAAAACAGTGGAAACCCCCCACAAATGACACCATTTTGGAAACTAGACCCCCTAAGGAAGTTATCTAGATGCGTGGTGAGCACTTTGACCCCTCCAGTGCTTCACAGAAGTTTATAACGCCCGGGCGTGAAAATAAAAAATTCGTATTTTTTCCACAAACATGATCATTTAGTCACCAATTTTTTTATTTTCCCAAGGGTAACAGGAGAAATTGAACTCCAAACGTTGTTGTCCAATTTGTCCTGAGTATGCTGACACCCCACATGTGGGAGAAAACTACTGTATGGGCACACGTCAGGGCTCGGCAGCGAAGTAGTGACGTTTTGGAATGCAGACTTTGATGGAATGGTCTGCAGGTGTCATGTTTCCTTTGGAGAGCCCCTAATGTACCTAAACAGTGGAAACCCCCCACAAATGACCCCATTTTGGAAACTAGACCCCCTAAGGAACTTATCTAGATATGTGGTGAGCACTTTGAACCCCCAAGCACCTCACAAAAGTTTATAATGCCCAGGCATGAAAATTAAAAAATTGTATTTTTTCCACAAACATGATCAATTAGTCCCCAATTTTTTTATTTTCCCAAGGGTAACAGGAGAAATTGGACCCCAAAAGTTGTTGTCCAATTTGTCCTGAGTACACTGATACCCCATATGTGGGAGAAAACTATTGTATGGGCACACGTCGGGGCTCGGAAGGGAAGTAGTGACGTTTTGGAATGCAGACTTTGATGGAATGGTCTGCGGGTGTCATGTGCGTTTGGAGAGCCCCTGATGTACCTAAACTATTGAAACTCCCCACAAGTGACCCCATTTTGGACACTAGACGCCCCACGGAACTTATCTAGATGTGTGATGAGCACTTTGAACCCCAAAGTGCATCACAGAAGTTTATAACGCCCGGGCGTGAAAATAAAAGAATTATTTTTTCCACAAAAATGATATTTTTGCCCCCAATTTTTTATTTTTCTAACGGTAACAGGAGAAATTGGACCCCAAAAGTTGTTTAGCAATTTGTCCTGAGTAGGCTGATACCCTACATGTGGGGGTAAAACACTCTTTGGGTGCATGGCAGAGCTTGGAAGGGAAGGAGCACCATTTGACTTTTTCAACTCAGAATTGGCTGGAATTGAGATCAGACGCCTTGTTGCATTTGGAGAGCACCTGATGTGCCCAAACAGTGAAAACCCTCAATTCTAACTCCAATCCTAACCCCAACACACCCCTAACCCTAATCTCAGCCCTAACCCTAGCCCTAACCCTAGCCCTAACTCTAGCCCTAACCCTGACCCTAATGGGAAAATGGAAATAAATACATTTTCTTTTAATTTATTATTTTTACCTTACTAAGGGGGTGATAACGGGGGGTTTGATTTACTATTTATGGTGGGTTTTATATTTGTCAGCTGTCATACGCTAAAAGACGTTTTTTATTGTAAAAATAGTTTTTGCATCACCACATATTGAGAGCTATAATTTTTCCGTATTTTGACCCACTGAGTCATGTGAGGTCTTATTTTTTGCGGGACGAGTTGATGTTTTTATTGGTACCATTTTCGGGCACGTGACAGTTTTTGATCACTTTTTATTCCAATTTTTGGGACGCAGAATGAACAAAAACCAGCGTTTCATGAATTTCTTTTGGGGGGATGCGTTTACACCGTTCTGCGTGCGGTAAAATTGATAAAGCGGTTTTGTTCTTCGGGTCAGTACGATTACAGCGATACCTCATTTAGGTCGTTTTTTTGTTTTGTCGGTTTTATGCAATGAAAACTATTTTATATAAAAAATAATTATTTTTGCATCGCTTTATTCTGCAAGCTATAACTTTTTTATTTTTTTGCTGATGATGCTGTGTGGTGGCTTGTTTTTTGCGGGACAAGATGACGTTTTCAGTGGTACCAAGGATATTTATATGCGTTTTTTGATCGCGCGTTATTGCACTTTTTGTTTGGTGGTATGATAATAAATCATTATTTTTTGCTTCGTTTTTTATTTTTATTTTTTAAGGGGTTTGCTAAAGGGGTTAATTAATGGGACAGTTTTATAGGGCAGGTCGTTACGGACGAGGCGATATCTAATATGTGTACTTTTATTGTTTTTTGTTTTTTTTATTTCCAAAAAATGGATTTATTGGGGGAATTTTTTTTTTCTAATTTATTTGGCGATTTTTTAAAAATTATTTTAACACTTTTCTTTTTTTTTTTTAACTTTATTACATAGTCCCAGGTGGGACATCACTGTCCTGTGACAGATCGCTGCCCCCCCGCAGCAGCGCTGCGCATTGCGCTGCCGTGGGGGGCTCAGGGAAGCATGGAGGGAGCCCCCTCCGTGCCGATGCTTCCCTTTAACCCCCGTTACAACGCGATCATGTTTGATCGCGGTGTGCAAGGGGTTAATGTGTCGGGGGCGGTCCGTGATACTTTCTAGAGTCTATAACCTTAAAAGTAATGGATGATTCAGCCGGAGATTTCTGCCTATGCACAGTGTACACAGAAAGTGGCCAATCAGTGGGCAAGGTTATACAGAGCTCTGCATTCAGAGAACTGGTAGATCTGCAGCAGAGAAAACAGGAATTGTATGAAATTGCAGGAAGCAGTCCAGTAAATCATACATTGCTGAGATTAGGGTTTCTACTCCTACATCATGATGCTCCCAGATGGGGTAGCAAAAACCTGGTGAGAGATTCCCATTAATGGTTGTTCGAGAAATGTACAGTAACATGCAGCCTGGCATTGTCGTGTTCACAAACGGGTTGTGACAGAGTCTGCTTAGGCTGAGTCGTTTTCTTGAGCGTGGACCCTCTGGGTCGTGGCACCCACCCACCTAGGGTGAGCTAACCTTGTGAGGAACCACCCCCTATGCAGGGAGTGTCAGGGGAAGACCAAGGGGGTGAGCCACCATGACTGCTAGAACCAGACGGCTGGCTCAGGTAGACACTAAGTGTAAGTGTCTGACGACAAAGGACGTGCAGGAAACAAGAAAAGACAAGACGTGAATTCAAGGTATCTTCATTAAGGCAAACTCAGGGTAACATCAGGTGCAAGATGTGATAACAGAGAAAACACAGCAAGGTGCGTGCGTGGCACGCCAAGGTCCATGGCATGGTACGTGCTAGATGGCACACCTAGGTACAAGCAAGGCTCAATGGCATCGGACTCCGGACAGCTGGCAACGATCGACAGGATCAGGGCATCAGGCTGCGGACATCAGCTCCAGACATCAGGCCGCAGTCGACAGGCTTGCGATCTCTGGCAGCGATCGGCAGGTTCCGGGCATCCGGCAGGCAAAGCAGGGTTCAGGCAAGGAGGCACGACAGAGCTCCAGACATGGTGTGTGTTAGGGAACACGCCAAGGTCCAAGGCAAGGTTCCAGGCAGGGTGCATGCTAGGGGCACACCGGAGTCCAGGGCAAGGTGCAAGGCAAGGTGCGTGTGTAGGGGACACGCCAGGTTCAAAGTTCACACACACACACACACACACCGTGTTTTGTACTTTGTAGGGGACACGCCAGGGTTCAAAGTTCAAAGTACAAGACATGGCGTGTGTGTAGGGACGCGCCAGGGTTCAAGGTCCAAGGCAAGGTCCTGCGCGTGCCAAGGGACACGCCAGGGTCAGGGTACAAGGCATAGTCTTGCACGTGCAGAGGTGCACGCCAAGGTCAGGTTCAAGTCAAGGGCCTGCGCGTGCTAGGAGGCACGCCAGGGTTCAGGCTAAGGCCTGTGCGTGCAAGAGGGCACGACAGGGTACAAGGCAAGACCTGCGTGTACTTTTACAGAAGCACGGGGAGGTATGCCAAGGAGCAGGCTAGGGCCTGCGCGTGCTATTAGAGAAGCACGCAATGCACAGTGCGGGGCAGCGTGGGTGCAAGGAAGCACAGAGCACGGCTGGGGCACTGGCTAGCTGGTCGGGCTGAGGCTCAGACTGTCAGGCAAGACTGAGGCGAGCACGGCTGAAGCACAACAGGCGGACACAGCTTGGTCACTGGCCGACGAGCACGGCTGTGGCACAAACAGGCAGGCACGTATAGCGTGGCACGGCTGAGGCACAAACAGGCGGGCGAGGGAAGGCCAGGCATGTGCATAGGGCATGTGAAGAAACAAGGCAAGGCAAGAAACAAGGCAAGGTACAGAACAAGGAGCAGAACGTAGGTGGAAGCACAGAGCCGGGTCAGAGAGAGTATAGCGCTAGCAGCAGAGCGTAGGCCGAAGCCCAGAGCCGGGTCAAGGGAGATCCTTGAGACTAGCCAGGAAATGTGCTAGAGAGCACCATAGGACAGAGTCTAGCAGCGGAGCGTAGGCCGAAGCCCAGAGCCGGGTCAAGGCAGAACCTTGAGACTAGACATGGAATGTGCTAGAGAGCACCAGGAGACAGAGTAAGGAGAACCAGGCAAAGACAGGGAACATGAGAAGTACTACAAGGCTCAGAATAGCAAAGACCAGACATGGTGAAACAGGCAAAGCAGAGAACATAGGAAGTACTGCAGAGAACATAGGAAGTACTACAAGGCAAAGCATAACAAGGACAAAACACGGCATGAGAGACAACACAAGACATGGCACGAGACAAGAGGCAGAATACAAGCACAGAGCATGTGCAGAGAAGCACTACAGGGCAGACTGCAGGGGCACAGAATACAGGGAGCGACCGAGCAGACCAAGCAGCCATGCAGGGAAGCAACACGAAACTCAGGCCCCGACCATAGGAAGGGGCGGTCTGATATAGGGCATTAGCACCTGCACTTCTGGGTCAGAACCAGGAGAGGACTTCCGGTTCAGATCCTCCTGGATCATAGAGAGGCTAGCTAGATCAGATTCTGCTGGACCATAGAGAGGGTCACATGATCAGGGCCTCCAGGACCATTGAGAGGATTGCTGGATCAGATACTGCTGGACATAGAGAGGGTCACCTGATCAATGAGTCCAGTACCATAGGGAGGATTGCTGCAGGCAGAGCAGAGACGGATGGTCACATAACAACGGCGTGCAGCCATGAGGTAAAGCACACATGCGCACTAGCAATGGGAGGCATCCATGAGATGAGGCGCGTGTGCATACTGCTCCAGGCATCTTGCAGCACAACAGTCACGAGGTGCGTGTGCACACTGCTCCATTGATCCTGCAGCATAAGACATAATGGGCATAATAGTTCGGTGCGCGTGCACACTGCTCCAGGAGTCATGCGGCATACCAGACATGGCGGGCATGACAGTTCGGTGTGCGTGCACACTGCTCCAGGGGTCATGCGGCATAACAGACATAGCGGACATGACACGGGTCCTGGGACACTTTTATGTTCATTCATAAATGTCTCTTCATGACATTGTCCACAAGGACTACAGACTAAACTCTGGTTATCGTTGTATCTAAGACAAAAGTGGGCATATCGCCGAAGAGGATAGACCTCTTTTCCAGCCTATATTGCCATCTTGCTCCACACCAAGATAGCCTTTGAGAGCAGTAATGTGAGATCAATGGAACACCTGTAGCTGGATGACTTATTTCACTTTTTCTACAGATTAGGGTCAATAATAGCTATTCTTCAAATCTGACAAGATCACGTGGGCAATACCATAAAGAGGCCTTCATGAGGGAACGTCGCACTCTCTGGATTATGGTGTGGGGTTTCTCAATGTATGGTAGCAATACCACCTCTTAACTTCATTCCAGGTACAATAACAGCTCAGCCGTACATTGATTTGGTCATGGAATGCTGCAGTCATTTCTCCAAAATGTGCCACGAGCCATTTTTCAACATGACAATGCCATGTTTCTTGTGTTACTGTGAACAGCCTAGATGGCCTAAGCCTGCTGGCATGGCCTGCAGTGTCTTCGGATTTGTTTCCCATCTATCACGTATGGGACGTCATTGGTCAGCAATTGCAAAGATAGGGGCCATCAGTGGATCTTGATGATTTTGTGCCCAAATACACTCAGAGTGGCAGAACATTCCTCAGACAATCATTAATAACCTCAATGATAGCAGCCAAGATGTATAACTATTTCTGCACATGGAGCTCAGATTCCATACTATATAAATCGAGATGTTTTAAAAATGTTTTCATTTTTTTTCATTTGCATATCATTAACATGTCAATCAAACCTGTGATTTCCATAACTCCACGACTTTTCTTACTTGGTGTTGCAATGCTAAGGAATGTATATTTCCCATCATTTTAGCATACGGGTGGTCTGTTACCTGGGTTCCCCATATTTGTAACCGGTTATGTGCATTGCACTAAGGAAAATAAGATTACTATACTATTGATGAAAGGAAGAAATGAAGATTAATACTTGTCATTGATGAAATCTCCATTTTTATGGACTTGGTTTTCAAGAGTAAAGTTAAAATGATAGTTGGAAATATTCTCTCCAGTGAAGTATTTCACTCTCAGTGCGTATTCATCCGCTTGCAGGTGTTTAATGACGTCGGAGAACCAGACAGACAACCCGTAGTATCTGAGGAGAGAGAGAAAGAACCCTATGAGATAATAAAGCCGTCCGAATGATATTGGTTGTGGTCTGACTATGCAGGTGCGCTAAGCTCAGCAATGCAGCAATATCTTACACAGGTGCTTAAAAAAATACATTGTAGGTAAGTACGAGCATCGAGGGCTCTTCAAACAGCCGGTTGGAAAGCATGCTGATAGATGGACCCCTAGGACCTAATATTGGTGGCCTGTTCTAAGGATAACTGGCCAATTTTTAAATAGTAGAAGAAAAACTTGGCAATCAAGTATGAGTGCCGAGTTTTTCTTCTACTATTGTCGAGATTTGGAGCCCTACTCTGGAACCTCATTACGTGCTACCGGCATGCCATATATTATTCAATCATTGACTAATTTTTAAAGGCTGGATAACCCCATTAAAAGAGCCTGTGACCCTGATTCATCTATGGAGCGTGTAGGAGTGAAATCCTGCTGATTCATTTAGAGACAAACTGATTAATCTTACAAGCGGCATGGGCATATATGCCTCGTCACAAATCCTACTCCTGTCAGCAGCTGGAGTAAGATTTCTGGTGAAAGTAACGTCACAGTTTGTAATTAATTAGATGAACTGTGGTGTCTTGCCCACCTTGTGTACAATTCCACCTCATTTTGGAGAAGCTGGAAGAAACTGGCGTGAAAACTCCAAAAGTCACATTTCTTTTTTTGTGCAACTCCATGTTTTGCAGCTTTTCGAAGCAATTTACGCCAGAATTCTGACATAATTGCTTCAATGAATTGGGGCCTACGTCTCCAGAAACTGTGTCGCTCCTGTTCATTAATTCTGCGCTTTTTCAGCTTTGTTCTTTTCAATTTAACGAAAGATGAGCGGCAAAGCAGACACGGAAAAAAAACGGAGCAGGTCTTATTTCCTAATAAAAAAAAAACCTGTATTTCTATTTCATATATAGTATTCCTACTGAGAAAATTAAAAAATTAAAAAACCTTTGAGGATAATTAATATTTGGACATTTATCAAGCTAAATTTGATAGATTTTTTGCATAATTGAGGCACAAAGAAAACCCTGTCCTTCTTGACTTGCACTATATTTATGATGCACCATAGAAACTTTTTAAAACTTTTCTAGGAAAGTGGTCCCGCTAAACAGAGGTATTACTTTATGTATGACATCATGTGTCAAAATTAAAGCGCACATTTTGGCACAAAATAAGCCAATTAATCGGTGGTGTAAACTTAGGGGTCAATTTGACAAGCACTTCATCTTGATTGACAAAAGTGCCAAGATTACGACCGAACTTTCGACTGTCGACAATTCCTCTTACTCCAGAGCACACTTCATCAAGACCGGCATCCACGGCCATGAAGGCTAGACAGTCTTAAAATCTTAAAATTAGACAGATTTCTCAAACAACATAGTGAATTTTAAGACTGTCTAGTCTAAGCTTGAATTTTCTAAGAATTAGACAATTTTGATAAATTTGTTCCATTGTGTAATAGATGGAAATTTGGCAAAAGAGTAAAAAAAAAAAAAAAAATATTTGTTTTTTTTCTGTGTATACTTGTTGAACAGAAAGCTTTAAAATGGATCGGTCACCAGATTTTACAATGCAAACTGCACACATTATTAAACAGATAATATATTATATCTGATGAGGCTTATCTCTTTATTTTGAAAATCCGTGTCAAAATAGCTGTTTAATCCTGATATTAAAATGAGTATTTTATGAGTCTAGCTGTGGGAAGAAATTCCTCATAAAGACTTCACTGATGACAGCTGCAGCTTGTACTGAGCAGTGTGAGATTTCAGCAGCAGCAACAGGAGGAGGGACACTGAGGAGCCATCAATCATTCTAGGTGGGCGAAGTTTGAGTTAAAGTTTCATAAAGAATTTCATAGCCAACAAACTTATAAGGCTTAAAAGATCTATTGAAGGGATTGTCTCTCAAAATAATGTTTTAAATATTTAATGGAAAGTGTGAAAAGAATTGCAATACACATTGATTAAAAAGTGTGTGGAATTGTAAATACATTACATTTTATTTTCAGAAGTGCCATAGAGTGTTTTTCCTCTTGATGAAGCATAGGGCTACTCTCATTGGCGGATGTACATACTCAGGGGCTTCTGAGCTCTGTCCTTGCTCATGCTGCATATTGATTTTACTGTGAAAAGGCTGATAATTTGTGATAATGAGAGGAGGAAAACTACAGTATGCGGAGTAAATGTAACAAGCGGGAAGGAAAGAGAGATGAAAGCTAAGAAGATGATAGAAAATAAATAGATAGAAGGATAGATAGATAGATAGCTAATAGATAGATATATAGATAGATAATAGAAAAATAGTTAATAGATAGATCTATAGATAGATGGATAATAGATAGATAGAAGGATAGATAGATAGATAAAGAGATATATAGATAAGTAATAGATACATAGATAATATATAGATAAGAGATAGATAGATAGATAGATAGATAGATAGATAGATAGATAGATAGATAAGGCGTTATAGGCTGTTGCTTCTGAATTAAAAATGGACAAGCTCATAGATACCAACATTGGAAAGGAGTGATGAGTAAAGAGGTAGGACGTGGTGAAAATTACACTGGAGAGGCATTTTTTTGCATTGATAATTCAAAATAAGTAAATGATGTATATTATTGCAGAGTTGTATTTATTTTTTAATTCGTTGGCTAACCACTGTAATGAAGTTTGCAGTTTGTATTCTGAAATCTGGTGACAGATGCGCTTAATCTAATTACCGTAAGTGGTCAGTACTCGGGGTGATGATAAATAAGGATTAATGGATGAGTAGAGCCGTTTCTTGTATCTTCATGACTCTCGTGCCAATATTTGATGATTTTGAAATCCCTACAGCGTTTTCATGCAACATATAAAAAATACAATAAATTGCAGTTTTTCTAAACGTAAAAGAACTTTATGGGACCAAAGGTAAAACCTACCCGAACGACAACGAGAGCCATACTACTGTCAGTTTGATTGTGTTTTCCTTGACAGGATAGTCAAAACATTTCATGAACGTTACCCAAATCTGTAAAATAATGAATAATATCAACAATAATGTAAGTAAATGATAGATCGCATCACAATACAGCACATTTCACATGAGAAGATAAGGGTAATTAGGGGGCTAGGAAATTACAGGCTTTCATTTTAATTAATTTTCATACAGAATGTGAAAAGGAAGAAGTGTAGGAGGGACCGTCATCTACTGGCTTATTAGTGAGATTAAGTATCTTCAGGTTAAGTTACCCTGCCACTCATTACACAATGCTTCTGCTCTTACAGAGAGATAAGTACAAGTTTGGGGAAATTTCGACTGGATGCAGAAAATAATTCTTTAGTGGGCACTTTCCGCAAATCTTAATTTTTCCTTCTATATACATTGTAGCTGTGGGAAACAGTTGAAGCTGTGGGGTGACCTACAATGGGTATTATACTTTAGGGGGGCGTAAGGGCACTTATACTAAAGAAGATTCTGTGATAGTGTAAGAAGGAGGAGGATTCTTGAATAGTGTAAAATCTGTGACAGAGCTCATTATTATTATTATTTGACTCAATTATATAGCGCTATTAATTTTCAGTGTTTAGTAGACATCATTGTTGTCCCCATTGGGGCTCACACTCTAAATTCCCTATCAGTACGTGTTTGGAGTGTAAGAAGGAAACAGGGAACTCACATAAACAGGGGGCGAACACACAAACTCCTTGCAGATTTCATCCTTGGTGGGATTGGCCAGGACCTCAGCCCTGCAATGCTAACCACTGAGCCACCGTGCTGCTCGTCTACAGTTGGGTCCCATTAAGATGTGTGACTGCATCGTGTGCATCCCTTGTTGTTATGTACCTGGTTATTTATAAACTTAAAGGGTGTATCTATTTCAGTCTTTCGTGGTTGAGATTAATATTAATGTGCCAGCCACAATTTGTCTCGGTTACAGAAAAGTGTGATTTTTGCAAATTTTGAATTTCTAAATGAAAAGAAGTTGCTATCTTCATGGCTTGATTTTATTTTCAGACTGTTTATTATCTCTCTACAAAGATGTGATGATGTGTGAGTATCTCTGGTATGTTCCGATGGTGTTGTTAAAACTAGAGGAGCGAACTTGTCCGGAAAACGTTCGCCAATCTCAAATTCGGCACGAATGTTGCACATTCGGATTCGTGTTCGGAGTCTCAAGCTTTTTTCCTAAAAATCGGCAAAAGTCAGCCAAAGTTCTGTAAATGACCAAGTTCACTAAGGACTCTTTTAGACATCAGTGTTTCCGGTAGCAGCACGGGCCGCAAAACGTCCTGCACTCGTGCACACTGATGACACACGGATGACATCCCTGTGACATCAGTGTGACACATGCCGGCACCAGGGAATTAGCAGTACTGTTCACGCTGTTCCCTGATGCCGGGTGCTAAAGTGAAGACAGCTCCCATCGTGGTATCCTGCTCGAGCCGTAAACCATGTCTGGGGATAAACAGTTTTCAAGCTGGACGATACCAAGATGCAACCATGCAACTGGCCGGAACGGTTTGGTGAGTTTTTTCAGCCAAGTATTTTTGCTGGACAAAAAAATGCAGCTTCTTATGTCACATGCACATGTTGAGTTTTTTGCCTCAGTAGAATCATAGAATCGTAGAGTTGGAAGGGACCTCCTGGGCCATCTGGTCCAACCCCCTGCTCAAAGCAGGATTCGCTAAATCATCCCAGTATTTGTAACCTAAAACCACAAGTGGAAAAATCAGAGGAAAAGTATAATAGAAATACGTCACCACTTCTGTATTTATCACCCACTCCTGGTTTTGGGTTATAAATACTAACCTAAAGTAACCTAATTTATTTAATTAGAGTAGGAATTCTGCAGAAAATCTACAACATAAAAAACTCACCCAAAACTCATCTAAGGGCAGAGTCACACTGGCGAATTTTTCATTCGAGAATCGGATCGTAAACCTCGCACTGGCTATCTGCTCTCCTGATCTGAGCTTGACAGCTGCATAGTAATCCATCATGCTGTCATTCTCAGGTCAGGAGAGGTGCCGGCCAGTCCGTGCTATGCGATGCGATTATCGCAGGAGAAATTGGCAGTGTGACACCAGCCTAAAGCATTGATCCAGCTATAGCAATAGTGATTTCAGCTGTGAGTACTAACTTTGCACTCATGTAACTATGCCCCTGGTTATGGGTTCCAAGCATCATTCTTGCCTGCCAATGTCCTGGCCATATATCTTCCTCCTTGGACATATTACTGTGTATGATATGGTATAATCACTCACCTCCTACCTATCCTCTTGCCCAGATTGTTTTATAAAGAAGCCAGTTCTAGAACCTAATAGGTTTGAGAAAATAATGTGCCGGCTGGCACGATGCCCTTCTATTTGGACTGCCATCTGCTTAATATTTTAAAGGATGAATGCGCTGGACTTAGTGTAACTTGCAGTTTTGGTAGCTAATATTAGCTAATGCTGGGCTTGCTTTTTAAGACTGCGGGCAGATTTTATCTAAGTAAGCTTGATTTACCTAGTCAAACAGAAGGAATGGATTTGTTGATATAATCACAAAAGATAACATTGCTGGTATCTGGCTAATCACAGATTAAGCAGACCTCTGATGCTGTAAATCTAGATGACTTTAATACTGGTAGATCTGTATCACTGGTTCCATACTGGACTGAATCCAGAATAGCATTAAAGAGGATTATATCAGAGATTGTATTTTGCTTTGGGATGATGTAAAGGATAGACCCATGTTTTATTGAGTGCTTAAAAACAAGTTATCGCTAGTGATGAGCGAGCGTGTTCGCAACTACTTGGTACTTGATCGAGTATCAGGGTGCTCAGGCATGCTTGATACTTGAGGGAGTATGTTGGGTGCTCGAACGCCATGCTCGAGTCCCCGTCTCGCATGTTTTGCGGCTATTAGACAACCTATAAACATGCAGGGATTACCTGCCATACACGGTAATTCCATAGCCATGTTGACTACAGGCATTACTGTGATTGGTTGGCCGCATTGCATCATCAGGTCTTATAGAAAACCTAGTGACGTGAAGCTCGGCACACTGTCCTCTCTGGAATCAGAGGATAATCCCACCTACCGCTCCGTGCCTATGAACATTTTTACTATCAATGATGCTGGCACCGAGAGATTGGCATGGGTAGCAGTGAATATTCATTTTGAATTTACATCTGCTTACCTGGCCAGCGCATGGCTCTCACTTCTCTGAAGCTGACATCAACTGGAGAAGTGAGGGCAACAAACGTTACATATCATGAAAAGGTTGCCCAAGCCCTATTTCAGGATACCATTAGTTTAGTACAAAATAAAGTCAAGTGACAGATTCCCTTTAGCATATTATATAAATACATTTAAAAAAAACAGCTAAGGTAAAGCAGACAGTCAAAGGCCTATATTATCAAGCTGGGAAGTTCCATACTGTTTGGCCCTTCCCAGCCTAAAAATACCAGCCCACAGCCACTCCAGAAGTGGCGCACCATATATTAGATGCATGGATTCTAGTGCTTTACCTGGCTCTTTCCAATTGTCTTGGTGCGGTGGTGATGAGCAATAACTATTGTCATCACAGTCTCTGGCTCTTGAGGAGTGCAGAGTGAAACCTGGCAGAGGCTGCAGATAAACCTAATGTCAGGAACACCACACTACACTCGCTCACTGAGCCAGTGCGCATGTCCTGAGTACAAAAAAAAGTGCGCAAAGATACTGTCAGAGACACCGCACTACACTTGCTCATAGAGCCAGTGCGCGTGTCCTGAGTACAGAAGCAGTGCTAAGAGTTACCTGGGGAGCAGGGCAGCAGAGGTGACAAAGCGTGCTTCAAGCTAATAGTGTCAGGGTCCAGTCAGCGCTGGAAAGTAAAGAGGCACGGGACCTGCGGACACTGAAAATGAACAAGCTTGCACAGGACCTATGGTCATGTGACTGCAAAGGGGCGGGGCTTAGCGTCCTGCTTTCAGATATGACAGTACACCATACAACAACTCAGAGTCAGGCAAAACGGAGGTCACAACAGTACGGGCAAACGAAGTACAGGAGGGACAAACAGATGGGAGGTCAGACAAAGCCAAAGGTCATACACAGGATCGCAGTACAGTACCAGGGATGAGACAGAACGGATAATCAGGGCCAAGCAGAGATCAAGACCAAACAGACATAGGAGGTACCAGGCAGAATCCAAAGCGATATCCAGGGAACAGACCGAGTCATACACAGAGAATCAAGTAACCAGAACACAGCACTAACACACTCAGGGGTCACTACACAATGCCAAGGGCAAGAGTATAACTGACAGGGATGGGAGCGTCCTGAGGCTATAAGAAGCCTCCCCCAGAACCAAGGAGAGGCCACAATCATAGCCCCAGGTGTGCAGGTAAGCCTGCATCGGGATCACAACCTTTAACCCCAGAAATGCCAGTCATCAACACTGGTTCCAAACATTAACCCCACGTGTGAGAGTCAAACCCGCACTGAGATCATGACAGATACCTGTGGAGCAGGGCAGCAGTGGTGACAATGTGTGCTTCAAACTATCAGGACCTGAAGCATGTGACTGCTGGGGGCGTGGCCTAAGCTCCACAGAGCTTGGAGCTGCAGGGAAACTCCTAGAAAGGTAACTATGGGACAAGTTACCAAGGGGCATTGACAGGGGCGGAAACCAGGTCAAGCAGGGGTCAATGCATGAGATAGCAGGACAGTACCAAAGGGTTAGACAGAGCCGATAGTCAGGGCGTAGCAATAGATCAAAAAACCAGAACGGGCAATAGACGGTACAATAGGGGAAAATGGTAGCGGAGTAACAATAGCCAAGCCAGGAGGTCAGAACCAGAGAAGACAATAGTACCTAAAACGTGAGACGGAGTTCAGAGTGAGGGGACAGGCCGGGTCATACACGGGAATCAAGCAAGCAATGCAGTACACGCACAACAGGGGGGTCGGTCAGACACACAGCCATAATAACAGTATAGCTGATAGAGAATGCTAGTCTGGAGTGAGCATAAATACCCCTCCCAGATCAAAAGAGAGGCTGGCAAAAGTTAACCCTGTGAGAACAGGGCATTAACCATGTCCTAACCATGACAGTACCCCCCTCTTAATGGGGGGCCACTGGACCCCCAGGTTTCTCAGGGTATTTGGCACAAAAAGCCCGCACCAGTCGATCAGCGTGCACCGAACCGGCCAGAACCCATGACCGATCCTCAACGGAATATCCCTTCCAATGGATAAGGTACTGAAGTCTCCGGCGCACCCACTGCGAATCAATGATGCACCCTACCTCGTACTCCAGTTGACCCTCTACCAACACTGGTGGAGCCACAGATGAGGGATCTTCTCTAACTGTTCCCACAGGTTTTAATAGAGACCTGTGGAAGACGTTAGAGATTTTGAAGAAGGTGGGCAACTGTAATCTGTATGCCACCGGGTTGATCACCTCTACAATCTTGTATGGGCCACTAAATTTGGGGCCCAACTTCATAGAGGGTATTTTAAGTTTGATGTTACGGGTGGACAACCAGACATTTTCCCCCACTGTCAACGCAGGAACCACCCCTCTTCTCCTGTCTGCAAAATGTTTGAACTTCTTCTGGGCTTTGGAGATGTTCCCCTGCACCTCCTTCCAGAGGGTTTTTAATTGTTGTACCATCCCCTCAGCACCAGGGCAATCCGAATCCATATGGGAAAATTCCCCCAAACTGCGGAACAAACCCATAATTGACCTGAAAGGGAGACTTTCCGGGAGACTGATTAATCCGACAGTTGAATGCAAATTCTGCCATGGGTAATACCTCACACCAGTCTTCCTGTCCGGAGGAGGCCAGGCATCTCAGAATCTGGTCCAATGACTGGTTGGTGTGTTCAGTTTGTCCGTTGAATTCTGGGTGATAGGCAGAGGAGAATGACAACGTGACCCCCAACTTCATACAAAACACTCTCCAAAACCTGGCCACAAATTGCACACCCCTGTCCGACACCACGTTCACAGGCACTCCATGCAGTCGAACAATGTGCAGTATAAACAAGCGGGCCAAGTTTTCAACAGATGGTAATGCAGGTTATGGCACAAAGTGGGCTTGCTTAGAAAATCTATCAACCACTACCCATACCACTGAGTTGCCCTTCGAAGGTGGAAGATTAGTGATAAAGTCCATGGACAGGAGTGTCCATGGTTTATCCGGAATTGGCAAAGGCACCAATTCCCCGGCCAGACCTGAGAGCTTTTAGAGCGCGCGCACACCCCACAAGTATTCACAAACCTTTTTATATCAGTACCCATAGAGGGCCACCAAAAACCCCTAGCTATTGCCCCCCGGGTAGCTGCAATACCAGGGTGTGCACTTAATACAAAAACATGAAATTCTTGAAGGAGTGTGGGATGGAATTGTTTGGGTACAAACAATTTACCTGGGAGTTTATTCCTGGGAGCTTGTGCTTGTGCCTCCAGAATCTCTCTCTGTAACTCAGAGGAGATTTTGGCTACAACCACTCCCTATTGAAGAATGGCGGAAGGAGGTTCTGGAGGGGACACAGAATCAAGACTTCGGGATAAGGCATCCGCCTTTACATTTTTAGACCCTGGTCGGAATGTGATGGTAAAATGAAATCGAGAAAAAAAAGTGCCCACCGAGCCTGTCTGGGGGTCAATCTCTTAGCAGACTCGATAAAGGCCAGGTTTTTATGATCAGTGACGACCGTAATGGGATGAGCGGCCCACTCCAAAAAATGCCTCCATTCTTTGAAGGCCAATTTAACTGCTAACAATTCCCTGTTACCGACATCATAGTTTCTCTCGGCCGAAGAGAACTTCTTAGAGAAAAAGGCACAGGGTTTGAGGTTAGTCAGGGTAGAGGGGCCCTGTGACAATACTGCCCCCACCCCCACCTCCGAAGCGTCGACCTCGACGATAAAAGGTCTTGAAGAATCGGGTTGTACCAACACAGGGACTGTAGTAAAACACTTCTTTAATGCCAGGAATTAATTTTTTGCGGCCACGGACCAATTTTTTACATCTGCCCCTTTAAGAGTGAAGTCCGTCAAGGGTTTCACCACTTGCGAGAACCCTTTAATGAACTTCCTATAATAATTAGCGAAGCCCAGAAATCGCTGCAACCCCTTCAGGTCATGAGGCTGCACCCAATCTGTAATGGCCTGAACCTTCCCTGGATCCATGCGGAATCCCTCCCCGGATACAATTACACCCAGAAAAGATAGTTCTTGCATAAAAAATTAGCACTTCTCCAGCTTAGCATACAAATGGTTCTCCCGGAGTCTCATAAGAACCGTACGCAGATGGTGCAAGTGTGACTGACTGTCCTCAGAGTAAATCAAGATGTCATCCATGTAAATGACTACGTAACGTCCAATCAAGTCAGAAAGAAACACATTAATAAAATTCTGAAAAACCGCAGGAGCGTTAGTGAGGCCGAAGGGCATAACCAGGTTTTCAAACAGCCACTCAGTTGTCAGGAATGCTGTTTTCCATTCATCCCCCTCCAGGATCCTTATAAGGTTATAAGCCCCTCATAGATTGAGCTTAGAAAACCATTTGGCTCCCATGAGTTGATTGCATAGATCAGGAATCAACGGGAGAGGGTACGTGTTCTTAACAGTAATTTTGTTCAGTTCTCAAAAGTCGAGGCACGGTCACAACCCACCATCTTTTTTCTTTACAAAGAAAAACCCCATTGCCATGGGTGAGACCTAGGGCTGAATATGCCCCTTGCGAAAGCTTTCTTTAATGTACTCTTTCATAGCTTGGCGCTCAGGCCCGGACAAATTAAACAAACGAGCCTTGGGTAATTTGGCTCCAGGTACTAAATCGATAGCACAATCATATGGTCTATGTGGTGGGAGCGCCTCAGCCTCGCTTTCGGAAAACACATCTTTAAAGTCTCTCAGGTACTCCGGAATACCCTCCAGACCGACAGATGACACAGATACAGATTTTATCGGATTGACAAAAGGAACCGGGTTACAACACAGATCAATATCATTACATCCCCATCGGGTGATCTTCCCCTTCACCCAATCAATAAGAGGAATGTGGCATTGCAACCAGGGCATTCCCAGTACCAGTCCTGCAGGCAGATTATTCATAATGAAACAACATAAATTTTCCACATGAGTGGAACCCACTTTCATAGAAAAAACTTCAGACATAAAACAAATTCCATCCCGGGTAAGAGGGGATGAATCCACAGCCACAATTTTAACAGAGTCTTTTAACCTGACTGTCCCTATCTTATTAAGAGTCACAACTTGGGCATCAATCAGATTAATGGAGGAACCACAGTCGACAAAGGCGGTGGTCATAACAGGACCGCCAGCAAGTTCCAATTCAACCTGGAGCACCATTTTTATATGTGAGAAAAAATGTACCTGGGAGTCTGGACAACCTCCTCAATTGTTGCCCAGACTCAGTCGTTTCTCTGATGTTTTCTCTGAAGAAGGAGAGGAGGGGCAATTCCTTTTCCAATGTCCAGAGGCTCCACAGTAAAAGCATAGTAGGTTGTCTCTACGGTGCCTTCTCTCTTTCTCCTTAACTGAGACTGACCCAACCTCCATGGGCTCAGATACAGGTGCAGTGTCACACAATTTGGGGTACAAGGGAGACTCTTGTTGCATCATTTCTCTAGCACGGAGTCTCTGGTCCATATGGACCGCCTGCATCATGGTGTCCTCCAGAGTATCAGGAGGCGGATTAATGCCAGAGTGTCCTGCGGACAGTCAGACACGCCCCTGCGAAACAACCCTCTCAGGGCAGCATTGTTCCAGGATACTTCGGATGTCCAACGTCTAAACTCTGAGCAGAACCATTCAGCAGAGTGCCTCCCCTGTGTCACACTCATCACCATATCCTCTGCCAGACGCACTCTATCAGGCTCATCATAAATGTGCCCCAGAGCCTCAAAGAACAAATTCAAAGACATACGTTCAGGAGCAGAGGAAGAGAGAAAGAAAGCCCATGCCTGTGGAGCCCCTCGAAGTAGAGAAATGATGACCCCCACCCTCTGGAACTCATCCCCGGAGGAACGGGGCCTTAGAGAAAAAAAAAGCTTGCATCCTTCTCTGAAAGACCTGAACTCCTTTTTATCCCCAGAGAAAGGGTCTGGCAATTTGACCGGAGATTCGGGGGACGCTAATGACACATCTCTACCCCCAGAACTAGAAGCCCCTGCATCGACAGCCCCCTGCACAGTGACCACCAACTGTTGCTGGGTATGGGCCATCGTGCGCTGTTCCACATTGAGTTTATGGAACATTTGGGTCAGGTGCTTGACCTGATCAGCCAAAGTTTGTATGGGATCCATGAGGGCAACACACTTTTTTTGTTTTCCTTCAGAGAAAAAAAAAAGAACTGAAACGGTCAGCTATAATGTCAGGAACACCGCACTACACTCGCTCACTGAGCCAGTGCGCATGTCCTGAGTAGAAAAAAACCGTGCTCAAAGATACCTGTGGAGCAGGGCAGCACCGGTGACAATGCGTGCTTCAAACTATCAGGACCTGAAGCATGTGACTGCTGGGGGCATGGCCTAAGCTCCATAAAGCTAGGAGCTGCAGGGAAACTCCTAGAAAGGTAACTACGGGACAAGTTACCAAGGGGCATAGACAGGGGCGGAAACCAGGTCAAGCCGGGGTCAATGCACGAGAAATCAGGACAGTACCAAAGGGTTAGACAGAGCAGATAGTCAGGACGTAGCAATAGATCAGAAAACCAGAACGGGCAATAGACGGTACAATAGGGGCAAACAGTAGCGGAGTAACAATAGCCAAGCCAGGAGGTCAGAACCAGAGAAGACAATAGTACCTAAAACGTGAGACGGAGTTCAGAGTGAGGGGACAGGCCGGGTCATACACGGGAATCAAGCAAGCAATGCAGTACACGCACAACAGGGAGGTCGGTCAGACACACAGCCATAATAACAGAATAGCTGACAGAGAATGCTAGTCTGGAGTGAGCATAAATACCCCTCCCAGATCAAAAGAGAGGCCGGCAAAAGTTAACCCTGTGAGAACAGGACATTAACCATGTCCTAACCATGACAGTACCCCCCTCTTAATGGGGGGCCACTGGACCCCCAGGTTTCTCAGGGTATCTGGCACGAAAAGCTGCACCAGTCGATCAGCGTGCACCGAACCGGCCAGAACCCATGACCGATCCTCAACGGAATATCCCTTCCAATGGATAAGGTACTGAAGTCTCCGGCGCACCCACTGCGAATCAATGATGCACCCTACCTCGTACTCCAGTTGACCCTCTACCAACACTGGTGGAGCCACAGATGAGGGATCTTCTCTAACTGTTCCCACAGGTTTTAATAGAGACCTGTGGAAGACGTTAGAGATTTTGAAGAAGGTGGGCAACTGTAATCTGTATGCCACCGGGTTGATCACATCTACAATCTTGTATGGGCCACTAAATTTGGGGCCCAACTTCATAGAGGGTATTTTAAGTTTGATGTTACGGGTGGACAACCAGACATTTTCCCCCACTGTCAACGCAGGAACCACCCCTCTTCTCCTGTCTGCAAAATGTTTGAACTTCTTCTGGGCTTTGGAGATGTTCCCCTGCACCTCCTTCCAGAGGGTTTTTAATTGTTGTACCATCCCCTCAGCACCAGGGCAATCCGAATCCATATGGGAAAATTCCCCCAAACTGCGGAACAAACCCATAATTGACCTGAAAGGGAGACTTTCCGGGAGACTGATTAATCCGACAGTTGAATGCAAATTCTGCCATGGGTAATACCTCACACCAGTCTTCCTGTCCGGAGGAGGCCAGGCATCTCAGAATCTGGTCCAATGACTGGTTGGTGTGTTCAGTTTGTCCGTTGAATTCTGGGTGATAGGCAGAGGAGAATGAAAACGTGACCCCCAACTTCATACAAAACACTCTCCAAAACCTGGCCACAAATTGCACACCCCTGTCCGACACCACGTTCACAGGCACTCCATGCAGTCGAACAATGTGCTGTATAAACAAGCGGGCCAAGTTTTCAGGAGATGGTAATGCAGGTAATGGCACAAAGTGGGCTTGCTTAGAAAATCTATCAACCACTACCCATACCACTGAGTTGCCCTTCGAAGGTGGAAGATTAGTGATAAAGTCCATGGACAGGTGTGTCCATGGTTTATCCGGAATTGGCAAAGGCACCAATTCCCCGGCCAGACCTGAGAGCTTTTAGAGCGCGCGCACACCCCACAAGTATTCACAAACCTTTTTATATCAGTACCCATAGAGGGCCACCAAAAACCCCTAGCTATTGCCCCCCGGGTAGCTGCAATACCAGGGTGTGCACTTAATACAAAAACATGAAATTCTTGAAGGAGTGTGAGATGGAATTGCTTGGGTACAAACAATTTACCTGGGAGTTTATTCCTGGGAGCTTGTGCTTGTGCTTCCAGAATCTCTCTCTGTAACTCAGAGGAGATTTTGTCTACAACCACTCACTATTGAAGAATGGCGGAAGGAGGTTCTGGAGGGGACACAGAATCAAGACTTCGGGATAAGGCATCCGCCTTTACATTTTTAGACCCTGGTCGGAATGTGATGGTAAAATGAAATCGAGAAAAAAAAAGTGCCCACCGAGCCTGTCTGGGGGTCAATCTCTTAGCAGACTCGATAT
This sequence comes from Dendrobates tinctorius, assembly GCF_039654945.1. Classification (NCBI taxonomy): domain Eukaryota; kingdom Metazoa; phylum Chordata; class Amphibia; order Anura; family Dendrobatidae; genus Dendrobates; species Dendrobates tinctorius. The sequence goes on along the minus strand of NW_027361751.1, from coordinate 10,533,455 downwards.
AGGCCAGGTTTTTATGATCAGTGACGACCGTAATGGGATGAGCGGCCCCCTCCAAAAAATGCCTCCATTCTTCGAAGGCCAATTTAACTGCTAACAATTCCCTGTTACCGACATCATAGTTTCTCTCGGCCGAAGAGAACTTCTTAGAGAAAAAGGCACAGGGTTTGAGGTTAGTCAGGGTAGAGGGGCCCTGTGACAATACTGCCCCCACCTCCGAAGCGTTGACCTCGACGATAAAAGGTCTTGAAGAATCGGGTTGTACCAACACAGGGGCTGTAGTAAAACACTTCTTTAATGCCAGGAAGGAATTTTTTGCGGCCACGGACCAATTTTTTACATCTGCCCCTTTAAGAGTGAAGTCCGTCAAGGGTTTCACCACTTGCGAGAACCCTTTAATGAACTTCCTATAATAATTAGCGAAGCCCAGAAATCGCTGCAAACCCTTCAGGTCATGAGGCTGCACCCAATCTGTAATGGCCTGAACCTTCCCTGGATCCATGCGGAATCCCTCCCCGGATACAATTACACCCAGAAAAGATAGTTCTTGCATAAAAAATTAGCACTTCTCCAGCTTAGCATACAAATGGTTCTCCCGGAGTCTCATAAGAACCGTACGCAGATGGTGCAAGTGTGACTGACTGTCCTCAGAGTAAATCAAGATGTCATCCATGTAAATGACTACGTAACGTTCAATCAAGTCAGAAAGAAACACATTAATAAAATTCTGAAAAACCGCAGGAGCGTTAGTGAGGCCGAAGGGCATAACTAGGTTTTCAAACAGCCACTCATTTGTCAGGAATGCTGTTTTCCATTCATCCCCCTCCCGGATCCTTATAAGGTTATAAGCCCCTCATAGATCGAGCTTAGAAAACCATTTGGCTCCCGTGAGTTGATTGCATAGATCAGGAATCAACGGGAGAGGGTACGTGTTCTTAACTGTAATTTTGTTCAGTTCTCGAAAGTCGAGGCACGGTCGCAACCCACCATCTTTTTTCTTTACAAAGAAAAACCCCACTGTCATGGGTGAGACTCAGGGCTGAATATGCCCCTTGCGAAAGCTTTCTTTAATGTACTCTTTCATAGCTTGGCGCTCAGGCCCGGACAAATTAAACAAACGAGCCTTGGGTAATTTGGCTCCAGGTACTAAATCGATAGCACAATCATATGGTCTATGTGGTGGGAGCGCCTCAGCCTCGCTTTCGGAAAACACAACTTTAAAGTCTCTCAGGTACTCCGGAATACCCTCCAGACCGACAGATGACACAGATACAGATTTTATCGGATTGACAAAAGGAACCGGGTTACAACACAGATCAATATCATTACATCCCCATCGGGTGATCTTCCCCTTCACCCAATCAATAAGAGGAATGTGGCGTTGCAACCAGGGCATTCCCAGTACCAGTCCTGCAGGCAGATTATTCATAATGAAACAACATAAATTTTCCACATGAGTGGAACCCACTTTCATAGAAAAAACTTCAGACATAAAACAAATTCCATCCCTGGTAAGAGGGGATGAATCCACAGCCACAATTTTAACAGAGTCTTTTAACCTGACTGTCCCTATCTTATTAAGAGTCACAACTTGGGCATCAATCAGATTAATGGAGGAACCACAGTCGACAAAGGCGGTGGTCATAACAGGACCGCCAGCAAGTTCCAATTCAACCTGGAGCACCATTTTTATACGTGAGAAAAAATGTACCTGGGAGTCTGGACAACCTCCTCAATTGTTGCCCAGACTCAGTCGTTTCTCTGATGTTTTCTCTGAAGAAGGGGAGGAGGGGCAATTCCTTTTCCAATGTCCAGAGGCTCCACAGTAAAAGCATAGTAGGTTGTCTCTACGGTGCCTTCTCTCTGTCACGGGGGCTTAGTTCAACTAAGGCTGAAATACCTGGGGCCCCTGTGGTGTCCCTTTACTAGGGGAAACCCTGTCTGACCCTCAACCCAGGGTTTTTGCTGAAGGTGCAAATGCCTGAGCCTCCAACCTTTCCTTATCTCCTGCTCAGCCCTGCACTTAACCCTCCACCCTCCACCCAGTGAGAAGTCACCACCAAAGCTCCCACACAAATAATGACAGACAGGGAGAACTTAAACTGCACTGCGCCGCACACACACAGGAATAAACAGTAATGTGAACAGGGCACAACTAAACACAAATATGGGAAGGAGAAAGGATAACGACGGATCATACGACACCAGATATGAATCTCTCTCTCTTGAACACCTCCACTCCAGACCGGAACCACTTGGTATGAAACACAAGCTATAATCGGCGACGCCCATAGGCCAGCATGACTATTTAAAGACCGTGGGCGTGACTAACCATCCAACCTGGTCTCCAGCAGGATTAACCCCCGAGAGCCTGAAGATCAGGCCGGCGCCACTGAGGCTATAGTGGCTGGAGGTGGAACTACCTCTGCCTGCCGGATGCTGTGGTGTGAACAGCGTCCGACATGACAGTACCCCGTCTTCTACGAGGGACCCCAGGGCCCTCAAGACTCATAGGACCCGGCTTGTCCGGATGACGACGGTGAAAAGAACTGACCAGCCGATCCGCATGTATGTCTGAGGCTGGAACCCAAGACCTCTCCTCTGGACCATACCCCGCCAGTGCACCAAATACTGAAGAGTACGGCGTACTACTCGAGAGTCCACTACCTTGGCGACCTCGAACTCTAACTCGCCATCCACCATGACTGGAGGTGGCATCGGCGTCGTGTCCACCAAGCCTACCACCTTTTTCAATAAAGCCCTGTGAAACACGTTGTGTATCTTGTACACCGCGGGAAGTTCCAACCGATAAGCTACTGGGTTAATGATGGCAGAAATCCTAAAAGGCCCAATAAACCTTGGACCCAGTTTTAAAGAAGGGATTTTGAGTTTTATGTTCTTCGTAGCTAACCACACCCATTCACCCACACACAGGTCCGGACCTGGCACGCGTCTACTGTCAGCCACCCGTTTGTACCTGGCACTCATGCTCAACAAACGCTGTTTCACCCGCCTCCAGACTGATGACAATTGGGCTCCTAGCTGATCCTCCTCCGGGACACCCCCGGAGTTACCCTGACGTAAGGTACAAAACTGAGGATGTTGACCGTACACACAAAAGAATGGAGACTCTCCTGATGACTCTTGGCGGTGATTATTTAATGCGAATTCGGCCAGAGGAAGGAAAGTAGACCACTCCTCCTGGTTGTCGGACACAAAGCATCGTAAATACTGTTCTAGATTTTGGTTCATGCGCTCAGTTTGTCCATTAGACTGTGGATGAAACGCCGATGAATGTGACAACTTGATCCCCAACCTTGAGCAAAAAGCTTTCCAAAACCTCGCCACAAATTGCGTACCCCTATCAGATACTATGTCAGACGGTACTCCGTGGAGTCTGACCACCTCCTTCACAAATACCTGAGCCAACGTCTTAGCATTGGGCAAAGAGGACAACGCCACAAAATGCGCCATCTTTGAAAAACGGTCAACCACCACCAGGATGACCGTGTTCCCTGCCGAGGCTGGCAAGTCAGTGATAAAATCCATGGAGATTTCTGTCCATGGCCTATTGGGTACCCCCAGAGGCTGTAGCGTGGATTTTGGGCCACCAGAAACGACGCAATACCAGCTCTAAGGTGCCCTTCACCCCTGGGTGACCAGCCAGTACCGAATCGTGGTGTTCCTTCAACACCTTAGGCCGAAGATGCAGGGGTACAAATGATTTGTTGGCGGGAAGTCCTGGTGGTACCTCCTCTTGGGCCTCGGCAATCTCCGCCTCTACCTCAGTCGTGAGAGCCGAGACCACTACCCCTTTCTGGAGGATGGGTACCGGCTCTTCCCGAGGTTCTCCCCCCGGAAAACACCTAGACAAAGCATCCGCCTTGGTGTTTTTAGCCCCGGGACGGTACGTCACAAGAAAATTGAAACGAGTAAAAAACAATGCCCAGCGAGCCTGCCTAGGAGACAGACGCTTGGCCGACTCCAGGTAGAGCAGATTCTTATGGTCGGTGATAACTGTGACCTGGTGAGCCGCCCCCTCCAAGAAGTGTCGCCATTCCTCAAAAGCCAGTTTGATGGCCAACAACTCCCTGTTGCCGATATCATAATTCCGTTCGGCCGGCGACAACTTCTTGGAGAAGTAGGCGCATGGATGCATCTCGCTCAAGGACGAGCCTTGAGACAGTACTGCCCCCACTCCCACCTCCGACGCATCAACCTCTACCACAAAAGGTTTAGACACGTCTGGTTGCACCAGAATGGGGGCTGAAGCAAAACTATTCTTCAGACGCTCAAATGCACGTATAGCCACCTCAGGCCAGTTCGCCAGATCGGCACCCTTTTTTGTCATGTCCGTGAGCGGTTTGGCGACAGTCGAAAAGTGTTTTATAAATTTCCTATAATAATTCGCAAACCCAAGGAACCGCTGGAGTGCTTTCAGACTCTCCGGCCTCTCCCATTGCAACACCGCTTGCACCTTAGCGGTGTCCATTTTAAAACCAGCTGCGGACACAATATATCCCAAAAAGGGCAACTCCTGGACAAAAAATAAACATTTTTCCAGCTTAGCATAGAGCTGGTTCTCCCGGAGCAACTGTAACACCTGCCTAACATGCTGCAAATGAGTGTCCCGATCGCTAGAATAAATGAGGATATCATCCAGGTATACAATCACAAATCTCCCCAGGACATGAGCAAAGACATCATTAATAAAATGTTGGAAAACGGCAGGCGCGGTGGTCAACCCAAACGGCATAACCAGACTCTCAAAATGACCCTCAGGAGTGTTAAACGCCGTCTTCCACTCATCCCCCTGACGGACCCTTATGAGGTTATACGCCCCCCTGAGGTCCAGCTTGGAAAACCATTTTGCCCCCGCTACCTGGTTGAACAAATCCGGGATCAACGGCATTGGGTAGGGATCACGGATAGTAATCTGGTTTAACTCTCGGAAATCCAGACACGGGCGTAACCCCCCATCTTTCTTCTTAATGAAGAAAAACCCCGCGGCTACAGGCGAGGACGAAGGCCGGATGTGACCTTTGCTCAGACTCTCCGCGATGTAGTCTTTCAGAGCTTGTCTCTCAGGACCAGAAATATTAAACATCCTGGCCTTAGGTAATTTGGCCCCGGGTTTTAACCTAATAGCACAGTCATAGGCTCTATGTGGAGGCAGTTCTGAGCAACCCTTCTCAGAGAAAACATCCGCGAAATCCTGCAAAGCCTCCGGCAGGCTGGGCGTCACGGCGGACACACATGTGGCCAAGCAATTGTCTTGGCAGAAACCACTCCATTGTACTATGTCCTGAGTTTTCCAATCAATTACCGGGTTGTGCCTGGACAGCCATGGAAAACCCAGGACCATTTGAGCTGGGAGATTACGGAGGACCCTACATGTAACCGACTCAGAATGTAGGACCCCAATGTGGAGTTTCACCTCTGCCACAAACTCAGTAATCTCCCCTTGAGGGAGGGGAACAGCATTAATGGTCACCACCTGTATGGGATGAGGAAGTTTTTCGATCTTAAACCCGGCGGTGTGTGCAAACTCCTCATCTATGAGATTGGTGGCGGAACCGCTATCCACAAACACTGATATAGGTAGCTCTCTGCCGGCGACAATAACCTTGGCAGGGAGCATACATTGAGATACCATCATGGAGGATATGCATACGCTCAGTTGGGTCTCCTCCATACCCTCTGAGCTTAACAGTTTTCCGCCGGTGTGACCCTCTTAGGTAGTACCGGGCAAACGTTAACATAATGACCTCCTTTACCACAGTAGAAACATGCTCCGGACTTCCGGACTCCCGGAGCGCGAGGCTGAACCTGTGCCACGCCAGCAATCGGCATAGGTTCAGGGGACTCATCTACTTCAACCACACCTGCACCTCTGTTTTCCCCCAGAGGTAGCGTCTCCTGTGCCCCCTGACGAAAACGGCGATCAATACGTATCACCAAACTCATGGCAGACTCCAATGATGCCGGAGTCTCATACATCAGGAGGGCTTGTTTCACCCTCCCTGATACTCCATGAATAAACTGGCTCCGCAGTGCTGGGTCATTCCACTGTGTGTCTACAGCCCAGCGGCGAAATTCCGAACAATAGTCCTCTGCCAAGCGCTCCCCCTGGCGGAGGGCGCGGATTTTAGATTCCGCTAGAGCCAGTCGGTCAGGGTCATCGTAAATGAGCCCGAGGGCAGAAAAAACATTATCGACCGAATGAAATGTAGCAGAGTCAGGTGGTAAGGAAAATGCCCATGCTTGGGGGTCACCACTCAGTAATGACAACACCAGCCCTACTCGCTGGGCCTCATTACCTGAGGATATTGGCCGCATGCGGAAGTATAATTTGCAGGCCTCCCGAAATACGACAAATTTGCTGCGATCGCCTGAAAATCGTTCTGGCAGCGGAAACTTCGGCTCTGCACCGATACCTGCAGATGCCGTTTGCACCTTTGCTACTACCAGGCCCTGCTGCTGAACTGCCCCATTCAACTCGGAGACCTGTATGGACAGCGCCGCCAACTGGCGGGTTATGGAATCTAATGGATCCATGGACTCCTGAAAAAATGTGGGCCGATTATAATGTCACGGGGGCTTAGTTCAACTAAGGCTGAAATACCCGGGGCCCCTGTGGTGTCCCTTTACTAGGGGAAACCCTGTCTGACCCTCAACCCAGGGTTTTTGCTGAAGGTGCAAATGCCTGAGCCTCCGACCTTTCCTTATCTCCTGCTCAGCCCTGCACTTAACCCTCCACCCTCCACCCAGTGAGAAGTCACCACCAAAGCTCCCACACAAATAATGACAGACAGGGAGAACTTAAACTGCACTGCGCCGCACACACACAGGAATAAACAGTAATGTGAACAGGGCACAACTAAACACAAATATGGGAAGGAGAAAGGATAACGACGGATCATACGACACCAGATATGAATCTCTCTCTCTTGAACACCTCCACTCCAGACCGGAACCACTTGGTATGAAACACAAGCTATAATCGGCGACGCCCATAGGCCAGCATGACTATTTAAAGACCGTGGGCGTGACTAACCATCCAACCTGGTCTCCAGCAGGATTAACCCCCGAGAGCCTGAAGATCAGGCCGGCGCCACTGAGGCTATAGTGGCTGGAGGTGGAACTACCTCTGCCTGCCGGATGCTGTGGTGTGAACAGCGTCCGACATGACACTCTCTTTCTCCTTAACTGAGACTGACCCAACCTCCATGGGCTCAGATACAGGTGCAGTGTCACACAATTTGGGGTACAAGGGAGACTCTTGTTGCATCATTTCTCTAGCACGGAGTCTCTGGTCCATATGGACCGCCTGCATCATGGTGTCCTCCAGAGTATCAGGAGGCAGATTAATGCCAGAGTGTCCTGCGGACGGTCAGACACGCCCCTGCAAAACAACCCTCTCAGGGCAGCATTGTTCCAGGATACTTCGGATGTCCAACGTCTAAACTCTGAGCAGAACCATTCAGCAGAGTGCCTCCCCTGTGTCACACTCATCACCATATCCTCTGCCAGACGCACTCTATCAGGCTCATCATAAATGTGCCCCAGAGCCTCAAAGAACAAATTCAAAGACATACGTTCAGGAGCAGAGGAAGAGAGAAAGAAAGCCCATGCCTGTGGAGCCCCTCGAAGTAGAGAAATGATGACCCCCACCCTCTGGAACTCATCCCCGGAGGAACGGGGCCTTAGAGAAAAAAAAAGCTTGCATCCTTCTCTGAAAGACCTGAACTCCTTTTTATCCCCAGAGAAAGGGTCTGGCAATTTGACCGGAGATTCGGGGGACACTAATGACACATCTCTACCCCCAGAACTAGAAGCCCCTGCATCGACAGCCCCCTGCACAGTGACCACCAACTGTTGCTGGGTATGGGCCATCGTGCGCTGTTCCACATTGAGTTTATGGAACATTTGGGTCAGGTGCTTGACCTGATCAGCCAAAGTTTGTATGGGATCCATGAGGACAACACACTTTTTTTTTTTCCTTCAGAGAAAAAAAAAAAGAACTGAAACTGTCAGCTATAATGTCAGGAACACCGCACTACACTCGCTCACTGAGCCAGTGCGCATGTCCTGAGTACAAAAAAAACGTGCTCAAAGATACCTGTGGAGCAGGGCAGCACCGGTGACAATGCGTGCTTCAAACTATCAGGACCTGAAGCATGTGACTGCTGGGGGCATGGCCTAAGCTCCATAAAGCTAGGAGCTGCAGGGAAACTCCTAGAAAGGTAACTACGGGACAAGTTACCAAGGGGCATAGACAGGGGCGGAAACCAGGTCAAGCCGGGGTCAATGCCCGAGAAATCAGGACAGTACCAAAGGGTTAGACAGAGCGGATAGTCAGGACGTAGCAATAGATCAGAAAACCAGAACGGGAAATAGACGGTACAATAGGGGCAAACGGTAGCGAAGTAACAATAGCCAAGCCAGGAGGTCAGAACCAGAGAAGACAATAGTACCTAGAACGAGTGACGAAGTTCAGAGTGAGGAGACAGGCCAGGTCATACACGGGAATCAAACAAGCAATGCAGTACACGTACACCAGGGGGGTCAGTCAGACACACAGCCAGAATAACAGTATAGCTGACAGAGAATGCTAGTCTGGAGTGAGTATAATTACCCCTCCCAGATCCAAAGAGAGGCCGGCAAAAGTTAACCCTGTGAGAACAGGACATTAACCATGTCCTAACCATGACACCTATGAGGTTTCATTCTGAAAACAAGGCTCCATAGGTTTTGGATGATGTGGAACCTTGTTGTCATCCATGTGCTATGGCAGACCAGCGTGGTAGTTTTATATTTTTCTTTAATAAATTGGTGTACCAGGGAAAGAATCAAGGAGTTCTTTTAAATAAAGATTTTAAATATTTTTTGTGTATTTTTTTACTGCTGGGTTAGTAATGTGGGTGTCTGACAGACACCCCTCCATTACCAACACCAGAGTTTGATGTCAGTCAGCTGCTGACATCAACCCCAAACCTAGTACCTCAATTGCCACCGCACCAGAGCAGTTGGGAAGAGCCAAGGTAAAGCATCAGAACTGGCACATCTAATGTGATGCTCCACATCTGGGGAGGCTGTGGGATGGTATTTTTAGGCTGGCAAGGGCACAATAACAATGGACTTTCCCAGCCTGATAATATCAGCTCTCAGCTGTCTACTTTACCTTGAGTGGTTATCAAAAATAGGGGAGACCCCACATCATTTTTTTCATTTATTTAGTCATAAAAAGCTGTCCGATAAGCTCCACACACAATAACAATGGACCTTCCCAGCCTGATAATATCAAGTTTCATTTGTCTACTTTATTTTAACTGGTTATCAAAAAATAGGGGGGACCCCACGCATTTTTTTTTTCATTTATTTATTTAGTCATAAAAAGCTGCCTGATAAGCTCCACACACAATACATTAAAGGGTGCAATGTCATATGTTGTGGTGTTGTGAAATAATCTATCTATCTATCTATCTATCTATCTATCTATCTATTCTAATCGATCTCTTTAAGTAAGCTTTTTTTCCCCTTTTTTGAACTAGCTTGTATTGTACTCTGAAATACTTTGGTGCCCTTACACTCCTTCAAAAATGACAGAATCCAGTTTCTGTCACTAGTTCGTAATCACTCAAAGATCATCCATGTATTTTTTTCTGGCATCAACTTGCCTAGTATACTGTGTGCAGTCTATTGACTGGTGAAAATGTCTACAATGCAGATTGTACATTAAAGCACAGATTACCTTTAATTAGTGAAATAACCAGCCATAAATGACTTATCCAGAGGTACAGAGAATATAAAATTAAGAGATCCACTAACTGAAGACCAGGATTTTATTGCTTACTAAAGACTTAACATAAAAAAATCCCACAAAGTATAACCTTAATTAGATTTGTATTCAAATTCTACCAAATTCACAATGAACTCCTGCATGAACGGCAATAACCCAGATAAATCACCTGACATTGTAGAGTAGGTGTCATGGTTTCTCTTATCTGAGTGTCAGGATGCAGCGAATGACAGTTCTATGTCAAATCTAGGAATAGAGCATGCTGAGCTGTCAGTGTTTGGAGTGACAGTTTAGCCGTCCAATCAGGACTAGGGTGTGTCGGGGGGTGTTCATCCATGTGTCTCTTGCCCAGAGTAATTACTTGGCTATGTACTCAGCTCTCTGCCTTTGATTGCTGCCAATTGTAGCTTTGCACTTGAGGATTTGTCTTGACCGTCAGTTTGCCTAGACCTTTTGAGACTCATTATCTGCTACCTTCTTGGAATATTGACCTCGAACTGTTTCCTGACTATGCTTTAATCTCACCCCTCTGTCTTGTCTCACCCCTCCATGAGTAGTGACTAGCGCCACAGTAGGTTATTGGAGGTATTAGTGTAAGTACAGTAGGACATAGGACTAGGTACCAGGGCTCAACAGGTAACATACATACAGTATCTTAGGCATAAAATAAAGGAAGCGATACGCACCTGGAAAGTACATAATAATGAACAATAAGGAAAAATATAAAGATCTCTTTATGTTATACCCTGTAAAATGCCCTCAACACATAGAAGAAACAAGTGTTGAGTTGACTGAACAGCATCACTATACAGTATGTGCCAATTAGTGATGAGCAAACAAGCTTGGATAAGTTGTTATCGGAGCATGCTTTGGGCGTGCTCGAATAACATGTTGTGCCTGTTTCATAGGCAATACATGCATGTGTTGCATCTGTCGAACAGCCACGAGACATGCAGGCATGTGAGCTCGAACATATTATTCGATCACGCTGAAAACACTCGGTTACTACCCAAGCATGCTCAAATAACACCTTATCCGAGCACATTCGCTCATCACTAGTGTCAATCCAGAATAAATTACATCAATTTTTTAGGATTTAGTAGGAAGTCATATCAGATATTTTTTTCCTCACGGTTTATTATTAGGTTATTTTCCCAGTGTGTATCGCTTCAATTTTTACACCTGAAATATGCATATTACCTAATTTTGTGTCCCTAGTGCTATTCTTAATTTATTTTTGTAGTCTATCTAATTATTTATTAACCTTTATATCAAGTTTATAGTTCTTGCTGGACAGTAGCAAGGTTCTTAGTGTAGGAGTATACAGCAGCTGTAGGCTTATGTTGTTAACTACTTGAACTTTAAGCAAACAGCAGAAGGCGCTGTGTGAACTTTGAGAGTTTTGGAGTGTTCTATATGATCTCTCTTGTTTTGTAGGTATCACTTCTTTTCTTTTATCCTCCATGATGAGATGAAGAGAGCACTGGTAATTCTGCTGAAAGCTAAAATATGCAATACTTAGTTGGATTTAATCAGTTCACTATTCTTATTATTTAACTTACACCATACAGTTCAGTGCGAATCCTTACAAAACCTCTTCTGTACCATGTACCCGTGTCTGTCTCAATTTCAATGAGCTCATCGATTTGTTTTGGAGTTTTGATGCTATGAACCTGAAAAAGAAAAACAGGCCAACATATTGTAGAAATCCAGAACTATCGGTGAGCAGTCAGCATTCCGTTACAGACTGAAAGTATTTTGTATATGGCACCAACATATTCCATGTTGAACAAAATTGTCACAATTCACATCAGTCACAGTTCCAATGGGGCTCAAAATAGAATTTCGGGCACATTAGAGCCAATTACTAGGGAAGTGACAGTAGGTTCCCTATCAGTATGTTTCTGGATAGTGAGAGGAAACCTGAGTACCCACAGAAACGCTTACAATCATATGGAGAACATACAGTTTGAGAGAAAATGGTTTGAGAGAAAGCACTGGAGACTTCTAAGGTGGCCAGCAATGAGTCCAGACCTGAATCCCATAGAACACCTGTGGAGAGATCTAAAAATGGCAGTTTGGAGAAGGCACCCTTCAAATATCAGGGACCTGGAGCAGTTTGCCAAAGAAGAATGGTCTAAAATTCCAGCAGAGCATTGTAAGAAACTCATTGATGGTTACCGGAAGCGGTTGGTCGCAGTTATTTTGGGTAAAGGTTGTGCAACCAAGTATTAGGCTGAGGGTGCCAATACTTTTGTCTGGCCCATTTTTGGAGTTTTGTGTGAAATGATCAATGTTTTGCTTTTTGCTTCATTCTCTTTTGTGTTTTTTCATTTAAGACAAATTACATGAAGAAAATAATACCAAAGAATTTGTGATTGCAATCATTTTCAGGAAGAAACTGAGTATTATCTGACAGAATTGCAGGGGTGTCAATACTTTTGGCCACAACAGTATAAATTCCACACATTACCTTGTCTTTCTGTTACTCACCTTACATAAATGGCAACTAACAACAGAAAGTAGTAAACATGGGGCACCTTTAGACACCCTGCAATAGGATTCTCTTATAGGGAGTCTGTCACCAACAAAACACTAATTATATCACTTATAAATATACAGTATGTATGGGACTAAATCCTTTAGTATACATTACAGTGGTTGTATTTGCAAAAAAAATACGGTATTTCAGATGCAAATGAAGGGGTTTTGGCACACTAGGGGTGGCCAAGGGCTTAGTGTACCGTTACACCACTTCAGTTGACATACTGAACACTTTATCATATCTTGATTGACATAGCTACCTGAACCTTGAAGGAGCGTAGCAGTACACAGAACCCTCAGCCATGCCAAGGGTGCAACAAAGCATACAAAATATTGTTTTTCTGATAGCTAAACCACTGAAATCTATACTACAGTAATGCTTTTTTATAGGGGCTTACTTCTCTGCATACCAGTATAAGTGGTTTAATTAACCTTTAAGGGATGCCAGACTTCTTTTATATTGAACACATAACACACAGAGCCATATTACAGATCCATGTTTAAGGGGTTATCCACTAATTAGACAACCCATTACTAAAAATTCCCTAATGTAGGATCAAAAGAAAAGACAGTCACCTCCCGCACCAGCGGCGTGCCAGCGATTCCAACACCAAGTCTCTTAGCGCTCGAGTGACTTTGACATTATTAATTATACATTGACATTATTATATCGAGTGAGTGCTGAAGCCAATCTGATCAGCACATTTCTCACACTTCTATCAGACGTCCAAGTTTCGTCCAAGGAACGTGTGAGTGAAGTGGCCGCTGATTGGCTGCAGCACTCAGAGGGTATGGTAATGACTCGCGAAAACTAGGAGACCTTGTGCCCATATCACTGGCTAGGCACCGATACGGGGTGAGTATCTTTTAATACTCTTTTAATTTTACACTGGAAAATACAGGATTTAAGAAGAGGTGTGCAAATAGAAAACTACTCCTTAAATGTATCAACATTACAGTGCCCATAACACTGGCAGATATTCCAGGTATAGTGCATAAACAGTTACCGGTACTTGTACCACATATTTATGTAATTTTGGATTGGAGCATATAAGATAAAACTTACTGTATATCTAGACAATTGTATTTAATGTCTACTTAATATGGGCATAGGTTGTGAATTTGTAACTTAAGGATCTGTTACATGGGTCAATGATTTGCTAAACAAGCTTTTCTACAAGTATTTGTTCCCAATCACTGCCCCATGTTTACATGTTCACCAGCCATACAACAAGAATCATCGTTGGGGGGCATCACATTGCCTTGAGAAAGCAGGAAAGTGGTGGCTCACTAAGGCGACTGAATGAACAGCCAATGACAGATCCATGTAAGACCTCATTCACACATCAGTATTTTTCACATACACAAAAGAAAAATACTACCGGTATCATTAGTGTTATAGCTCTGGGTGTCATCACTGATCTTCACAAATGGATACATAGATAAATTACAGAGCTTTTCATCCTTTCAGTGTTAACTATGGACAGCAGACGGATGACACACAGATGTTTTTTAAGGACCTATAGATTGGTATTGACATTTTTCATCAGTAATACTTTAGAAAAATGGACATGTCTCTGTGAATTTTAGGGTTCACTCCCATTAGCATATAATAAAAAAATTGGTCCCATTGTCATCCAGGAGAGTGGGGCGATTTTTTCTCACTTGTCATCCGTGTGCTCGCTGTATGAAATCCGCTTTTTTACTCAGCAGCAATTACTCTTTTACAGGACCATTTACAGTTTCCTATGCTACAAAATTGCAATGTATCTGTAAAAATTGAATGTCATACATGTTAGGGCAAGTTAGGATAGGATATGGGTTGAACTTGATGGACTTAAAGTCTCCCTTCAACCTTAATTACTATGTTACTATGTTACTATGTTATACTGATGGTCCGTATGGCATGCAATTTTTTTTCTCGCACAGTCTAATTTGAAAGTTTAATTACAACACGCTACGTTTTTCCTCACACCGAGTACATGTTGTATGTGTGAAAAACATGGATAGAACATGCGTGTGCAACATGGACATGTGAATGAAGCCTAAATGGAAGCAAACATGCACTGATGTCTGTTATTATCTGCCCCTGTAATTGAGCCTTTAGTGTACGTTAACATGATCATAAAAGCAGTTAGTGATGAGCAAATGTGCTTGGATAAGGTTGCCAAACAAACAGGCAATCCCTGCTTGTGTTGTGTCTGTCTGTCGCCAGAAAAGATGCAGCTGCAGGGACTCGAATATATCATCCGAGCACGCCCAAGATACTCAGATAACACCCGAGCATGCTCGGATAACACGTTATCCGAGCATGTTCGCTCATCACTAGCAGACACATAATAGGAGATGTTGAGATATATACTGCAGATGCTAGGATATATATTACCAACTAATTGGTAGGAAGAAAACGTTTCATGACACTCACAGTAAATACTTTCTCTGGTTGTCCGCGAGCCCTCATATTTGTGTCATGAATTTGTTTCAAGATCATCCAAGCTTCATCATGTTTTCCAATCTATAAAATGAAATAAATTACAATAAAAAAGACTAACTGGATGCAGCTAGAAAACTTTTTTTATATACATATATATATATATATACAGTACAGACCAAAAGTTTGGACACACCTTCTCATTCAAAGAGTTTTCTTTATTTTCATGACTATGAAAATTGTAGATTCACTCTGTGGAATTATATAATTAACAAATATTGTGAGACAACTGAAAATATGTGGGCAAAGCCGTAATCAAAGCAAAAGGTGGCTACTTTGAAGAACCTAGAATATAAGACATATTTTCAGTTGTTTCACACTTTTTTTGTTAATTATATAATTCCACATGTGTTAATTCATAGTTTTGATGCCTTCAGAGTGAATCTACAATTTTCATAGCCATGAAAATAAAGAAAACTCTTTGAATGAGGTGTGTCCAAACTTTTGGTCTGTACTGTATGTAATGTATATACCGGTAATATATAATTTTGGTCTAATAGATCAGCTATAATGGGAAAAGGGGCATATCAAGGGGAAACTGCATAGAATAAATCTCTAAAATCTAGTCGGGTAAAAACTTATCTTCTTTATTTCAACATGTCCAGTGAAACTCCTGGAAAATCACTACACAGAATGAAAACTGTAAACATGATCCTGCAAGGGCTAAGGACTTGGCACTGAAACGCATCTGCGGTTTTAATTTTGTGTGGTGATTTTTAATATGACGGAATAAAAAAGATTATTTTTATCTGAGTGGATTTCAGAGCTGGATTTATGAATTCTATATATCTTATGGCACTTAAGGCACCTCAATTCCTGAGCGCGGTTCCTAAGATCATAATTGGCTGGCATTTGTTCGGTGAGCTGACAATCTCCCTTTTTCTATTTGTCTAAATTTTGTAAAATCCTCTAAATCTGCATAATCAGTGTCACCTATAAATCTGACTACAGACATAAAATAGATCTAAGAATATGTTATATTTAGAAAAATTACAATAACTCAACATTTAGCTATCGATGTTCCTCATTAACATTTCTACAGTGGTAAGGAGATAAGGGGCTGCCAAATACCTCTGGCCCAGTTTATTTTGGCAGAGTCGAATAATTTTTCAAATTATAATCTGGTCTGCAAAATATCTGTTTTCCTCAAGTTGATAGTGGACAGAATAGTGGATCCCGAAGAAATGTGACTGTCACCAAACCCTTGTCTAATTTTGCAGGTCCACAGTATCAAATCTTCTATTACCAGATACTGGACTTCTTGTATATCTTATGGAAGGAAGGGTAAGGCCATGAGAATAAATTGAGTATTTGGTGAGTTTCTTACCTCAGTATTTATAAGTCAAAACCAGGAGTGGGACAATCAGAGGAAAAGTATAAGAGAAATGTGGTAGGGGCCGGGGTTGGGGGGTAGACCGCTGCTTACCAGATTAGGCAAAGATGAGACGGAGACAGATTCCACTTGTAACAGTTCCGGATTTTATTCGTCATCCTCCTGACGACCACAACCATGCACCGCAGCTTCTTTACAGCACTCTATCTCCAGGCCCTTTGCTCCAGTCGAAGTGACGTCCCTCGTGGATCTTTCACTGGGGTTGTCCTAGACCAATCTACCGCCAGCTCTTCACCTGCCCGAGGTCGTCGTCCAATCGGTACCCCCGGAGCCTCGTCTGTCCTGCGGTCCGTCGGGTCATGGCCACCCCCCTGACTCTCTTCTCTGTCAGTCCCCTGGTCGAGCTCTTCCACTGTTTCCGGTCTTCTGTCCTGAGTCTTCCTTTCCTGAGCTCCTGCCGGGACTGGCCTCTCTAGAACCCAAACCAGTTCTATTTATCCCCTCTCTCACTGAGGAATTCCCCTCTTGGGTTCCTATCTCCCCGCCCCCCATGACTAAGCGTTTTCTTGAGCCATAAGCTGATGTTCAGTCCTCAACTACTTTCCCCTGCCATCTTGTGGTCATTTCTCAGTACTACACCCTCCTATCTACCTTTCCCAGCTGTCACCCTTCTATCCTGTCAATCTCCGTCTCTGGTGCACAAACCGTCCCCTCCTACTGTCAGTCACGTCTGTCCGTCAACTCACCTTCCCCACAGAAACACGTCACCACTTCTGTATTTATAACCCACTCCTGTTTATTTCTTACAAATACTGAGGTAAAAAACTCAGACGCTCAAATGTGTGCACGTGGCCTAAGTATTCTACGACACCTGTAGTTCATATTTCAATTCTCACCTCTAAAAGGAATCGTGGACTTTCTGGCATAAATGTAAGAGCCACGACTGCAGAGACACATGGTAGTGCACATACGATGACAAAAACTCTCCAGCTGTGGAACTGATAGGCTGATCCCATACTAAAACTCCATCCTGAAAAAAATCAGAAATTCAGCCAGATTAGTATTATATGACAAGCACACTTACTACGGCTGTGTAATAATTTGAACTCTAACCAGTGACAAGATCATATATAACCCAGGTCTGGATCCAATAGATCCTTACACACGAAGAGGGCTATGTATTGAAGTTGGGGCAGAAACAGAAAGATTCTCATCCAACCTAGACCAGTTCACATATAACATTTGCATCAGGCCTATACAGATGCCAACACGTATGCAAAAATGTGTTAGTAGCTGTCGGTAGGTATTTTCAAATGGTGCTGGTCCGGATTTCAAGCTGCATTGAAAAAAAAACAAAGCATACAGGTCCGGTGTAACAACTAATGAGCCAGACATGAAAGAGCAATCCTATTGAAAACAATGGTGGTTGCAGGTAGTAGCAGATGGAGCGTTTCCTATACAAATTACTGAATGACTTATGACACCTTTGCTAAGTTTTTGATGATGCCATGAAAATATATTCTGCTTTAAAGCAGGGTTCACATATTTCCACTGCATTAGGCGCAGTATCATCACTGATGACAATTACACATCAGTTGCCAACAGGATTTCTTGTCTTCCTGATGAATCAGTCTACCGAACCGACACTTGCACTTGTCCAGCATAACAACTGATGCAACGGACAGGTGGGAAGAATCTCATTGCAAACAATGAAATATGTTTATCTCTCAGTTTCCATCTGGTGTTTTATTTAAATGTCAGATCTAAATGGCAATGCAGTGTCGTATGTATGTGCAGGGGGTGAAGAAGCCAATACCCTACCCTATGCTGTTAGCCGGAATAATCAATAATGCAGCAGACCAAAGGGCAAGGCTCCATATGCATCTTCCTGATCGCTTCCTGGCTTTTGGGAGATTTTATTACTTCATCTCTTCCTAAATACTGTATAAGTCTACATTCTCATGATGAATATTTGGTGGCTTTTTGATGTTGCAGATTTTCTCCAGCATTTCTGTACTGCACCTATTAGCTTAATTAGGTTACCGTACTTGTTTTTTTTTTCATTACATTTTATTTCATTTTATCTCTACTTTTGTCTTTTTGCTGTGCAGACCTGGTTGGCCTTCATCTGCACTTGCTTTTTCTGGCTTCATGGGAGTGATCCAGAAATGCTCAGGTACGGATTGCACTTAAAGTGGTCTTGCTTTTAATGTATCTAGGAGGCCGTAATGGCACAGTGTTTATTAAAACGTAGAGAAGGACCCCCCACAGGAGATTACCTTGGCGCGGCGGGGTGGCTCAATTGAATTGATCAATTTTTTTGCCAAATATCTCATTATCTCATCAGACTGTAAGCTTGCGAGCAGGGCCCTCACTCCTCTTGTTATTTGTTATAATCTACTGTATGTGATTATTGTTATGCTGTAATGTCTATTGTCTGTACAAATCCCCTCTGAAATGTAAAGTGCTGCGGGGCTGGTTTCACATTTGCGTTTTTTTTCGCGGTAATTTAGCGCTAAATAGCGCATGCGTTTTTTTTCCTATACTTTGCATGGGATGCGCTTATGTGCGCTTACACATGCGTTTGTACGCGTTTTACCGCGCATGCGTTTTTTTGCGGTATGCGCTCGGGCGCACAAAATGCAACTTGTTGCATTTTTTGTGCGTCCGATTTGCCTCAAAAAACGCATGCGCGCGCAATGCGTTTTTTTACAGCAAGACACCCATTATAAGTCTATGGTGAGCATATGTGCGCATTGGCATGCTTATGTATGCGTTTTTTTGCACATGCGTTTTTTTTTTTACCATTAGTTTAGACAATGGAATTTAGGGGTTTGGGTAAAGTTAGGGTTAGTTAAGGGGGTTTAGGGTTAGGGTTAGGGTCAGGGTTAGGGTTAGGGTTAGGGTCAGGGTTAGGGTTAAGTATGGTTTGGTTAAGGGTTAGGGTCAGGGTTAGGGTTAGGGTTAGGGTCAGGGTTAGGGTTAAGTATGGTTTGGTTAAGGGTTAGGGTCAGGGTTAGGGTTAGGGTTAGGGTTAGGGTCAGGGTTAGGGTCAGGGTTAGGGTTAAGTATGGTTTGGTTAAGGGTTAGGGTCAGGGTCAGGGTTAGGGTCAAGTATGGTTTGGTTAAGGGTTAGGGTCAGGGTTAGGGTTAGGGTTAGGGTCAGGGTTAGGGTTAGGGTTAGGGTTAGGGTCAAGTATGGTTTGGTTAAGGGTTAGGGTTAGGGTCAGGGTTAGGGTTAGGGTTAGGGTCAGGGTTAGGGTTAGGGTTAGGGTTAGGGTCAGGGTTAGGGTTAGTAAAGTCATGGTTTGGGTTAGTGTGAGGGGCCACCTAATGTTGGAAAAAAACGCAAACGCGGTAAAAACGCACTAAAAACGCATACAAACGCATAAAAACGCTGCGTTTTTTTCATGCATGCTCATAAAAATGCTTGAAAAAAACGCAGCAGTTGTATGCTTTTGTATGCGTTTTTCAATGCGTTTTTTTGCGGGAAAAACGCGCTGCAAAAAAAAGCAAGTGTGAAACAGGCCTAAGACACGGCATTTTTAGCACAGTGAAAACACACAGCATCAAAAACTCACCAAAAAATCGTGGAAGCTTAACCTTACTTTATTGACATTTTTCTGTCCATTAGTTCCCACTTATAAGGCTACATTCCCATGATCAGAAATGGAATTTGGTGAGTTTTGACGTTGCAGAATTTCAACACCATTTCTGCACCTACTATGTAAATCATATTTCTTGCATTTTTCATTACAGTTTTGTGTATTTTTTTTTAACATGCATTTTTATTGAGTTTTTCATGCTGTGTTTTTTTTGTCCCTGGTGTGTCATGCATTAAATAAAACTGCTTTGCTTTTAAAACTTTCTGGTATTTGACATTCTCAGGTGCGGATTTTTTGCATCTAATGTAACTCTATGGTGAAATTCCGCACAGAAAACTCTACGTACCCGCAAGAGAAATGCACATGCTGCTGATTGGAAAAATGCACCGCAGGTCACTTTATGCAACAAAAAAAAAGAAGCACAGTGGACATGAGATGCACCAGTCCCAGCAATGCAGAAGAACTGAAGGCTGCTATCAAAGCAACCTGGGCTTCCATAACACCTCAGCAGTGCCACAGGCTGATCGCCTTCATGCCACGCCACATTGATGCAGTAATTAATGCCAAAGGAGCCCTGTCCAAGTATTGAGTGCATTTACTGAACATACATTTCAGTAGGCCACTGTTAGCGTGGGTAGTCTGGAGCCGGAAACTCCACGAGTGGACCCTCTGGACCGTGGCACTGAGGGGCCCCGGGCGAGCTGCCAGGTAGAACCGATCCCTATACAGGGACCGTTAGGAGCAGGCCCAGGGGTTCGAGTACTACGGTAGCCGGTACCGAGAGGGGCGGCTCAGGATGGACCGGAGTAGGACTGTGGGACAGAAGTATAGATGACGGAACAGGAACACTGGAGGCAGGACTGGAGTAGGACGGCAGGACTGGAGTAGGATGGAACAGGAACACTGGAGGCAGGACTGGAGTAGGACGGCAGGACTGGAGCAGGATGGAACAGGACCACTGGAGGCAGGACTGGAGTAGGACGGCAGGACTGGAGTAGGATGGAACAGGAACACTGGAGGCAGGACTGGAGTAGGACGGCAGGACTGGAGCAGGATGGAACAGGAACACTGGAGACAGGACAGAGAGGCTGCTGCGGAGAGCAGGCAAGAACGGAACTGCAGGAGCTGAGAGCACACGATGCAGCGAGGCCAGTGCTTGGAAACACAACAATCAGGCACCTCCCACAGGGGGAAGCGGCCTGATATGCTCCTGTCTGGTCTGCCATTGGTCAGGGAGGTGCTTCCAGGTCAGGGCATAGCCAGAGCACAAGAAGCTGGAGGGAGGCGTGGCCGCGGCCTATGGCGCATGCGCATTGCATGCAGGGATGCCGCCGACCGCGCACCTGCCAGAGGCGACCTCCGTGGATGTCGGGCGGCGGGGGGCTGCAGCGTGGGAGCGATGGCCGGGTGAGTACGCAGGGACGGTGTAACAGTACCCCCTCCCCTAAGCCGCCCTCCCCGGACATTAGCAAGAAATCTCTTGAGGATGCGGGGAGCATTGATATTCTCCTGAGGCTCCCAGGATCTCTCCTCAGGACCAAAGCCCTTCCAGTCAACAAGGAAAAATGTCCTACCTCTAACCTTCTTCATGGCGATAATGTCCTCCACTTCAAAGACATCATCGGCACCCACCGGCTGAGGACCAGAAGCAGGCAAGGAATGGAAGCGATTCAGCACCACAGGTTTCAGGAGAGAGACATGGAAGGTGTTCGGGACCCGGAGCGAAGCAGGCAACCTCAATTTGTAGGAGACTTCATTGATACGTCCAAGAATTTCAAACGGACCGATGTAGCGTGGCCCCAACTTGTAAGAAGGCAGTTTCAACCGGATGAATTTGGATGAGAGCCAGACCTTGTCCCCAACACGATAGGGTGGAGGATCCAATCTCTTCTTGTCGGCAAAGTTCTTCATCCGATCAGCGGATTTCTTGAGTGACGTTTTGGTCTCGGCCCAGATCTTGGAAAACTCGGAGGTCAAAGCATTGGCCGCGGGTACCTCGGAGGCAGGAGTTATTGGCAGAGGAACACCAGGATGTCTGCCGAACACAATGAAAAATGGAGACTTGGCCGAGGACTCACCGGCATGGTTGTTGTAAGCGAACTCTGCCCAGGGAAGTAAGTCAACCCAATCGCTCTGGTGTGCGTTGGAGAAATGACGTAGGTACCCAGTCAACGTCTGGTTGGTGCGCTCCACCTGCCCATTGGACTGTGGATGGTAGGCTGAGGAGAAGTCAAGGGAAATGTTCATGAGCTTACAAAGCGATCACCAGAACTTGGAGGTAAACTGAACCCCTCGGTCCGACACTATGCGTTGAGGTAGTCCATGGAGTCTGAAGATTTGGTGGACAAAGACTTTAGCCAGCTCCGGAGCCGAGGGGAGACCGGGCAGAGGAATGAAGTGGGCCATCTTGGAAAAACGATCCACCACCACCACCAAGATGACTGTGCAGCCAGAAGAACAGGGGAGGTCGGTGATGAAATCCATGCCAATGTTTTCCCAAGGGACCGCAGGAATGGGCAACGGCAGCAGCAAGCCGGACGGAGGTCTTCGTGGCACTTTGTTTTTTGCACAGGATGGACAAGAGGCCACAAAATCGAGTACATCTTGGCGAATTGTGGGCCACCAATAGTGACGCGAGATAAGATCCAGGGTCTTCTTGATCCCGGCATGGCCAGCCAGTTTGGAGGAGTGCCCCCATAGGAGGACTTTTCGCTTGAGGTTCTCAGGCACAAGCGTCTTGCCAGGAGGAGGAGCAAGCCAGTTCATTGGAGCCACTGTGATGATCCTAGTGGGGTCAATGATATGCGAGGGTTCCTCCGTGGTTTCGTGTGGCTGAAAGACCATGGACAGGGAGTCGGCTTTGGTATTTTTGTTGCCAGGATGGAAACGGAGCTCAAAGTCAAATCGGGCGAAAAACAAGGACCATCTGGCCTGACGAGGGTTAAGTCTCTGGGCAGACTGGAGATAGGCCAGATTCTTGTGATCCGAGAAGATGACAAAGGGATGGACAGCTCCTTCCAGGAGGTGACGCCACTCCTCCAAAGCCAACTTGATGGCCAGGAGTTCCCGGTCGCCGATTGAGTAGTTACACTCGGATGGAGAAAAGGCCTTTGAGAAAAAGCCACAAGGGTGCAGACGACCGGAGGCGGATCTCTGGGACAATACTGCCCCAGCACCTGTCGAGGAAGCGTCCACCTCGAGTACAAAAGGTTGGTTGCTCTCGGGGCGATGCAGAACCGGAGCTGTGGAGAAGGCCCGTTTTAGGGTCAGAAAGGCCTCTTCAGCCTCCGGAGGCCAATCCTTGGGAGTAGCCCCTTTACGGGTGAGAGCAGAAATAGGTCTTGTGATGGCGGAAAAGTGAGAGATGAATTGCCGGTAATAATTGGCGAATCCGAGAAATCGTTGAATTGCCCTTACTCCAACGGGGCGAGGCCACTTGAGAATGGCAGACAGCTTCTCGGGATCCTTCCTTAGTCCAGCGTTGGAGATAATGTATCCCAGAAACGGCAGGGAGGTCTGTTCGAAGAGACATTTCTCAATCTTCGCATACAGGCGGTTCTCCCGAAGACGCTGTAACACCAAGCGGACACTCTTTCTGTGGGACAAGATATCCGGCGAGAAGACGAGGATGTCGTCCAAGTATACGACCACACAGGAGTACAAGAGGTCCCGGAAGATCTCATTGACGAACTCTTGAAACACCGCAGGAGCATTGCAGAGGCCAAAGGGCATGACCAGGTACTCGTAATGGCCGTCTCGAGTGTTGAAAGCCGTCTTCCACTCGTCTCCAGCCCGGATGCGGACCAGATTATAGGCTCCTCTGAGGTCCAGCTTGGAGAAGACCCGGGCTCCTCTAAGACGATCAAACAGCTCCGGAATGAGTGGAAGGGGGTACCTGTTCTTAATGGTAATTTCATTCAGACCCCTATAGTCAATGCACGGCCGTAGAGCTCCGTCCTTCTTTTTGACGAAGAAAAACCCGGCTCCCGCGGTTGACGAGGATTTCCGTATAAAACCCTTGGCGAGGTTCTCTCCAACGTATTCGGACATAGCTGTGGTCTCAGCGGGAGACAGGGGGTAGATTCTGCCCCTTGGGGGAGTTGAACCAGGAACAAGTTCAATTGGGCAGTCAAAAGGCCGGTGTGGAGGAAGGACCTCTGCTTCCTTCTTATCAAAGACATTGGCGTAGGAACTGTAGGCTGGAGGAAGACCCAGAAGGTCTGGGAGCGGCCGAGGAGCGGCCACCAGGTGGACAGGAATCAGACAGCGAGCTTGGCACTGGTGCCCCCAGTGGAGTATCTCCCCAGAAGACCAATCGAGGACAGGCTGATGAGTCCTTAACCATGGGAGACCGAGTAGAATGGCATGGGAGAGCTTAGGCAAAACGTAAAAGGCTATCTTCTCTCGATGTAAGGCACCAACTTGCAACTCCACTTCCTCAGTGACCAAGGTGACGGTCACCTGTAGCGGTTTGCCATCCACCGCGGCAATCTGGAGAGGGTTAGATAGGGCAACCATGGGAATTTGATATTTGTCCACCTCTTCTGGCCGAATGAAGTTACCTGCCGAACCCGAATCCACGTAGGCCACCTCGGACCCACGTCTCTCCCCTGAAACCAGAAGCACAGAAATAGTAAGAGGTTGAGAGGGACCATCGTCGCCTAGGGAGGCCTCTCTTACCTGACCTAGGCGGAGGAGTTTCCCTGTCTCTTAGGACAGGTGCGGATATAGTGCGATAAAGCTCCGCAATAGAGGCACAGACCTTGTGCCCGCCTCTCTTGCTGACGTAACTTGGTCAAGTTGAGACGGTCAATCTGCATGGGCTTGACTGGCCGAGGACTGGCAGAACGGATGCAAAAGGGGACTGGCCTGGTGAATCTCCTCTCTCTCGCTGACTCCCGAGCGCGCTCCTGGAAGCGTAGGTCAATGCGGGTAGCCAGCGAAATAAGGTCCTCTAAGGAGTTCGGGGTCTCTCGACCTGCGAGTTCATCTTTTATTCTGCCTGAAAGACCGCGCCAGAACGCCCCTACCAAAGCCGTGTTATTCCAGCCGAGCTCGGAGGAGATAGTGCGAAAGCGAATAGCGTACTGACCGACCGTGAGAGAACCCTGATGTAGATTAAAGAGTGATTCAGTGAGGACAGCTAACCGACCCGGCTCATCGAAGACCCTGCGAAAAGTATCCAACAAAACCGGAAGACTCGAGACAACGGGATCGTCACGTTCCCAGAGGGGATTCAACCAGGACAGGGCCTCTCCCTCCAGATGGGACATAATGAAGGCTACTTTGGCCCGGTCAGAGGGATATTGCTGCGGCAACCATTCAAAGTGGAGACTACACTGATATAAGAACCCCCTGCAGCGCTTAGGGTCCCCAGTGAAGCGAGGCGGTTTGGCGAGGCGGGGTGTTGGGAGAGCTGTAGGAGCGGGGGGAGGAGTCAAAGCTGTGGCAGCAGAACATAGGGCCGACAGGCGGCTATCAAATGAGGCCATGTGAGACAAAATATGGGCTTGGGTATCTTGTTGCTGGACCAGCTCCTGTTGAAGACTGGTCAGTAACGTGGCAGTTCCAGGATCGGTCACCTGCAGGGCCGACAAACGGGTGTCCATGGACTTCATGATGGACATAATGCGTCCCTGATTTTCCCGCAGGAAGAGTAACTCTTTCTGGGTGGCAGCTGTGGTACCGGTGGGATCCATGGCCTGATTGTACTGTTAGCGTGGGTAGTCTGGAGCCGGAAACTCCAGGAGTGGACCCTCTGGACCGTGGCACCGAGGGGCCCCGGGCGAGCTGCCAGGTGGAACCGACCCCTATACAGGGACCATTAGGAGCAGGCCCAGGGGTTCGAGTACCACGGTAGCCGGTACCGAGAGGGGCGGCTCAGGATGGACCGGAGTAGGACTGTGGGACAGAAGTATAGATGACGGAACAGGAACACTGGAGGCAGGACTGGAGTAGGACGGCAGGACTGGAGTAGGATGGAACAGGAACACTGGAGGCAGGACTGGAGTAGGACGGCAGGACTGGAGCAGGATGGAACAGGACCACTGGAGGCAGGACTGGAGTAGGACGGCAGGACTGGAGTAGGATGGAACAGGAACACTGGAGGCAGGACTGGAGTAGGACGGCAGGACTGGAGCAGGATGGAACAGGAACACTGGAGACAGGACAGAGAGGCTGCTGCGGAGAGCAGGCAAGAACGGAACTGCAGGAGCTGAGAGCACACGATGCAGCGAGGCCAGTGTGCTTGGAAACACAACAATCAGGCACCTCCCACAGGGGGAAGCGGCCTGATATGCTCCTGTCTGGTCTGCCATTGGTCAGGGAGGTGCTTCCAGGTCAGGGCATAGCCAGAGCACAAGAAGCTGGAGGGAGGCGCGGCCGCGGCCTATGGCGCATGTGCATTGCATGCAGGGATGCCGCCAACCGCGCACCTGCCAGAGGCGACCTCCGTGGATGTTGGGCGGCGGGGGGCTGCGGCGTGGGAGCGATGGCCGGGTGAGTACGCAGGGACGGTGTAACAGCCAACATTTCGGATTTTAAAATCATTTTTCAAGCTGGTGTTATAAAGTATTCTAATTTATTGAGATAATGACTTTTGGGTTTTCATTGGCTGTAAGCCATAATCCTCAACATTCACAGAAATAAACACTTGAAATAGATCACTCTGTTTGTAATGACGCCATATAATATAGGAGTTTCACTTTTTGTATTGAAGAACTGAAATAAATTAACTTTTTGATGATATTCTAATTTTGTGAGAAGCATTTGTATTTGCCCCCAATATGGCCATAAACAGTTTTGCAAATAAATAAAATAAAACATAAAAAATGATCTGCAACATCTAGAATAAGTTTGATGAATAAAACTAAAATGAAATGCATATTCATTGCCTATAAAAGAGATTAGAAAAAGGTGACTCATCACAAAAAGTCTTTCCATTTAAGATTTCTACATTCCCTTCTAGTCCATTGTATTTATTATCCTGTGTCCTTCAGTGACATGTCAGTAATGCCTGCTGAGCACTGCTACCATAGTACCCTGACTATTCTCCATCCAGACGATATCCCATCTATCACTAAGTCTACAGTGCATGTTTATCTCCGTCACCCCATAAGTGCACTGAATGTAGATTTCTACTTGGCTATAATCACGGCATATTGCAGAAAGCGGCCTTGATACAATGATTAATGAGCTGTGACTGAGTCACTTTTTCCATCCAAATATTGAGGCTGCAGAGAACGTGTTTCAGCCCTTTGTGTTACGTGTTTATCTTATCTGCTACAGTCATGGATTCAACCATTTAATTACTTTTCCTTTTACACTTGCAAAGGGCTTTTTCTCTTATGGTCTACCAACTGGCTCCAGCTAGTTAATACACCGAATTTATGGAATATTATCAGTGAGGGTCCTCAGTGAGGATAGCATCAAATTGGCTTAATGACCATATTCTTTAGCTTCCTGATATGCTTCTTTTTTATTTGATCCTCTATTTATTACAATGGTTTTCTTTTACTCTCAGCCAAAGAAACATTGGGATGCCTGACATTATCATTGGACACATAATTGGATTCCGACCACTGCTCATCCATGTACAGCAAACTTTCCTCTCGTTGTCCTACCACTGGCTCTGCTGAGCAATGGTGCATATAGAAATCTGCCCCCCCACCTCTCTCGAATTTGTTCCAAGCTGTCATTAAACAGAACATCTAGTTCCCTGGGCATGACAGAGGGGTGTCTCGCCTAACCAATTAGATGCCAATGTCATTGTTCACCATGGCATCTAAGGACCTAAATTGCTGCAATCAGAGCTCTCTCAAATCTCTGCAGTTTCCGGCAGGTGTCTGCTCTGCTGTGTAAAACAGATGGCACCTGCTGGGTATGGAGCTGGATTGGCATGTAATCTGAATCCTCCCAACAAGAGATGAGTGAACCCAAACTTAAAAGTTTGAGGTTCGTACCAGACAGATTTCTCACGGAAGTCTGGAGAGAGGGAGAAAGAGAGATTCAGGTTCTGGTTGAAGTTTGGGTACGGTTAAGGTAACTGAACCGAACTTTGGAATAAAGTTCTGGCTGGGTACCAAAACCCGAACTTCCATGGGTCCACTCATCCCTACATCTGAATTCTGGCCTACAGATACGGCATATGATGGGTACAGTGTCTGTAATTCAGGCAGGTGATGAGATCCACTGCTGTTGACATTTCTATACTGATGCATATACAAGCTATCAATCATCTTAACGGGACAGGTCTAAGTTAACTGATAAGTCTAAAAACATCTCCTGCAAGACACCAAGTTTGTTCCTAAAGACTACTCCAAGGACATGATCTGGGAGTTCCTTGCACAAAGTTAATACTACTGCTCCCCGTTAGCGTTGATAGTTCACACTCTGTAGAAAGTTCTTAATGTGTTTGGGGTCATTGCTCCTCATTAGCATTCTGTTTTAACTATTTATTTTTCAAACTGCACAGATTAGAGGAACCTGGACCATACCCTTCCTGAGAGGCACTTCAAGGCGAATATTACAAAATCCTTTGCATCATATCCTTTAGTTTAGCCCTAACCACATCCAATACTGACATAGTGGAATCGTGCAATTTTAATAAAGGAGCCTCCACTTCCAATATTCTATATGGTTTTAAGCCTACTTTGTATAAAAAAATTACAAAAATGACAGACATGCATACCATCAATGGAAGTCAATTTGCATTCTGTTAGTTTAACATTTGCCACTGTCGACTACTGTAATTCAGAAATTGGCAATGTAAAATATTTAGTGTAGGCTAGCCTCATTTAAGCAACTACCTGGCTTGCCAACCATCCAGAAATTCCTGGACAGTCTGTACAATAGGCTGTTCAAACCAAGTACATGCACTCAGTGCACCATGGCATTGCCAAATATTTAAGTGCACCTTCCCACATTCTTGTTTTACTTTTACCTCCACTCCCCCTTCTATGATTGGCAGCTTGGGCTTCATAGAGCCAGAAAAAAGTCTCCACCTTTATATGGAAGCCACGCAGTTGGGAAGGTGTCGTTAAATGTTTGGCCACGCCATGGTGAAACAAGCTCCTGTACTTACTTTGAACAGCCATGTTGTGGAGATAAACTCCCTTTAATTAGAGGAAGTTGTACAGATTATAATGATTGTGGTCAGAATTTAACAGTTAGAGTGAATGTCTTCATATAAGAATAAGGGTCTGTAGAGTTACATATTGTAAAATCCTAATGATTTACTATGACTTTCCGATGTGTCCTTGAAAAATTTTGGCTGTCCTTTATTTTTTGACAAGCTATCCTGAGAAAATGAAAAACAAAAATTGGCAAATTTCAAACCCCAACCATGTAGCTCTATATATACAGTACCTTCGTAGATACATACAATTTAAAGAAACCATTATTATATCGCAATTTTAAAAAAAATAAATAATAAATCCTAATTTTATAGTATATGAGCACAATAAACCCCTTAACTAGTAAAACAACAAAGTTTTGCAGAGATTTACCCGTGATAAAACTAATTCACTGCAGAAATTCAATATCACCTTCTCAGTCCGCTGCCTGCATGGAATGACTAAATGAATCACAAGGAATCACTAATCAGTCAAAGTGTTGGATTTTAAAGGAGAAACTTTGAAGCAAATATAGTAAAACAAATTACAGTAACGTCTCATACATATTGATGAGCAGGTCCGTGGATGTTCGGGTTCAACAGGATCGAAGTTTTTTTGGTTGCCACGACATTGCATTAAAATTAGAGATGAGCGACTTTGCCTTTTTTAGGGCCGAGTCAGGTTTCATGAAACCCGACTTTCTCAAAAGTCGAGTCGAACCAAATCGACTGACTATCGGTAAAAGTCGAAAGTCCAACTGAAACATGAAACCCAATGCAAGTCAATGGGGAAGCAAAGTCGGCAGGGAGTGGAGGACAGTAAACACACCTATATGCCGGACCGCTTTTTTAAAGTGTGCGAAATCAATCTCTCTCTCTCTTTCCCTCTCTCTTTCTCTCTCTCCCCGGACGCTGCACATGTCATCTCGTTACCCACAGTGTACGTCCTTGCTCAGTGGCTGAAATATCTCACATACAAGCATTCTGGGAAATCCGACAATGGCGCGCGTTTTGCCGACCGAATGGCCGACTTCACGCTGTGGTCGGGTTTCGGTCGGCGAAACCCGACTTTCCCATAAGTCGGCGACTTATGAATCTGGCCGACCTGTTTCGCTCAACTCTAATTAAAATACAATAACGGGCGATCAAAAGAATGTATCTGCACCAAAATGGTATCATTAAAAGCGTCAGCTTGGCACGCAAAAAATAAGCCCTCACCCAACCCCAGATCATGAAAAATGCAGATGCTACAGGTGCAAATTTTTTTTTTTTGTAGCAAAGTTTGCAATTTTTTTCACCACTTAGCTAAAAAAAGAACCTAGACATGTTTGATGTCTATGAACTCGTAATGACCTGGAGAATCATAATGGAAGGTCAGTTTTAGCATTTAGTGATCCTAGCAAAAAAGCCAAACAAAAAACAAGTATAGGATTGTACTTTTTTTGCAATTTTTTTCCCATTTTCTAGTACATGACCTGGTAAAACCAATTATGTCGTTCAAAAGAACAACTCGTTCCGCAAAAAATAAGCCTTCAAATGGCCATATTGATGGAAAAATAAAAAAGTTATGGCTCTGGAAAAAAGGTGAAAACACAAAACTTAAAAAAGCTCTGGTCATGACGGGGTTAAGAAACTTCTTTACTGCCAATAGAGCAGTTTTGCCTGCAGAGAAAAATGGAGCAAAAACGCAACATGTGAACATAGCAGCAGATTTGGCCCTGCGGATCCACAGTAGGTTCTCATGCGGTGTACAGTACCATGTAAGTCTATGTAAAACAAAAACCGCAGTGCACATGCTGCGGAAAATTCCGCGTGGAAACTCAGCTGTTTATTTTTCGCAGCATGTCAATTCTTTGTGCGGATTCTGCAGTGTTTTTACACCTATTCCATTCTAGGAATCCGCAGGTGTAAAAACGCAGCCCAAATCCGCACAAAAAATGCAGAAAATCTGCAGTAAATCCGCAATGAATCCGCAGGTAAAAGGCAGTTCATTTTATCTGTGGATTCTGAAGATTCTGCGCGGGAAAATCTGCACAGGAATTTGCAACGTGTGCACATACCCACAGTGATCTACATTTTGTTACTGTAGAGTTGAGCAAAAAAGAGTTTTAGGACTCTGGCACAGTATGCAAGTCGGAAGTCATATTGCTATCGTAATAGTTCACACACCCAGCCAGGATCCCCATTTTTCTGCAGCGCTGCGGCATGGATGCAACCTCTGCCCAAGGATGCCCTGCCCATTACACTGATTGAAAGATAAACACGGCACTTCTGGTGGCTGGTGGCGGTCTACAAGTTGGATCCAATCCCATCAAGATATACGAAAACTTGTCACTCGGGTGTGATAAATAATGGTGACTATGTATTACGCCTGAGTGTAAAGTTTTCATATCCTGCCCATTACACTGGCCACCTCTTGTAATTACTAGGACCCCCATATCATGACTAGGCATAGGGTCCCATTACATTTAGCGATGCACCAGAGATCCCGACAACGATACGACCTGGTCAGGATCACTGGTGCATCGCTAAATGGTCACTAGTGAGCTGCCAAACAGGCAGATCTCACCAGTGATGTAGCAACGAAAAGCGATCCGTCGGCGGTAGCTCTTACCTGTCACACCTCAGCGATGATGACGACTTCCGCCTGCATCCATGCATCGCTAGTCGGCGCCAATGGGACGCCAATGAGGAAAATATGGCCCAGGACATTCCAGCGCGATCAGCGATATCCAGCGGGGGGGCCGGTCGCAGGTAAGTGTCACACAAAGCGAGATCGCTAGCGATATCGCTGTTGCATCACAAAATTGTTGACGCTTTAGCAAAATCGCTAGCGATCTCGCTATGTGTGAAAGGTCCTATAGTCATGACATTGTGAGATAAGATTAAACTGTGCAGGATGCTGGCATCTGGGTGCCGGACGAGGACTAGGTCAGGCAGTGGCTGTGTATCAATGTGGACTCTAGACCAGGGATCTCCAAATCTTTTTGCCCAGCTTTATTATCAAGAGATTCTCCTACCAAGAAATAATTGTTCGCAGAAAAGTACTGTGTAAATGAGTGTGTGTTAGGCTCATGTCGCTGGTTGGGAGGTGAAGATGAGACAACATTACAACAGGTCCATATTATAAATTACACTCTGATTCCAGTGCTTAGTGTAATTTTACAGTACGTTTGCTACGTAACAAACTCTGGGAAAATGGTCCTAATTCTGATGAAGTCTGGCGGCATAATAACCCCACCAGGAGCGAATGATAAGCTGGTGGAAATCTCATTAGAACAATGTGGTCATGTGAGGCGACTGCACTGACTTCATGGCTTACTGAGTCAGCGGCTCGGGAGATTTATATACCCACAGCTCTGCAGAGTCCTTGATTGGGTTTGGTTGAATGCCGCCATTCAGTGAGAATGCGTTACGCTGAGAGGGAATTAAAATTTCCCATGAATCAGCAGCAGACCTGTCATTGTACAGGCTGGCAGGCGCCATTAATGTGAGGGCTATTCTAGATGCTAAGTATACAG
This sequence comes from Dendrobates tinctorius, assembly GCF_039654945.1. Taxonomy (NCBI): domain Eukaryota; kingdom Metazoa; phylum Chordata; class Amphibia; order Anura; family Dendrobatidae; genus Dendrobates; species Dendrobates tinctorius. Next base: position 10,501,050 of record NW_027361751.1, on the reverse strand, counting down.
TGTTGCTTGAGGAATCGTGTACAAAGCAATTCATTGCATGATGTAAGCTACAGCTTTAATCGCACTCAGTGAAGAAGACATTTATAGGCTAAACTTAATGGCGCTCAGATATGGAGCTTCTCTAACATACCTACTTACCACTGACATTCCCAGGGCATAAAGTTCTTAAAGCAACCTGTCAGGTTGAATAACTCTAATAACTACAGATATAGGGTTAATAGTATTGGAAAGGTTTCCGGTCACCTTATAGAAAGTGTGGCACCCGGGAAAAAGTTAACTTTATTACTCATGGGAGCCGCCGGCTTTCAGTCATATAGGTATACCATCACAGCTATAGTCATCGCTCAAAGCACTGTGAATGGCAGCCTTAAGAACACTCCGGAACCGTGACTGAAAGCAAGCTTTGTAGTGCTTCAATGCAGAATTGACTGTCAAAGTGCCAGTTCTGTGAGCGGTGACAGTAGTCTGTATGATGAAAACGATCGACTTTTATTATTTATACATTTGTATTAATTATATTAAACCTTTTGCGCTTTCATAATCAGTAGGCAGAAGAGAATACATGATATGTGTCTTCCCTGCATTTCTGAGCATCTACTGTAGGTTATTGATTACCAACACTATCTATATTGGGACTTTCAGAGTAGACAGACAGAAGCTACATGAAGGCAAAAAGAATCTTTCCACCTGTGTATTTTATTGTATTTCATTTTTTCCTTAATAGTTTTAACAAAAGCACGCAAAGATTTGGTGCTACGTATCAAAGCAAAAACTTGAACGCAGAGGTGGATGAGGTCAAATAAGGACAGGACAACAAAAAAAAAGCGAGAGCAAACGGCAAATAAGATTAAAGGACAGCGTCTTTCAAAGGCATGAAGAGGGCACATATCAAAGGGAGGCACCACAAATGCAGGACGTGTATACTGACGAAAGAAATGACCTGGCCTGAGGTTACATATTAGATACTGATGCAGTCCTCACAAAGAACATTACAATTCTGCCAGGCAGTCAGACCTGAATAAAGAATAAAAGACAAATGTTTGTTATATTGAAAAGCGATTTTTCACAATAGTTGATAACAAATATTCTACCTAATTCCTTGCTATGTCTGTAAAATATTTAGACAAGTGGATCAGGCATGTATGTATATGATGGTACTACAGTTTCCACCCTTTACCTTTCCGTGAATTACGTTATTGACTCCAATTTGTCCCTATACGCAGAGGCGTATCTAGGCTTCCTGGCACCCGGGGCAGGAATTTGGTTCGGCGCCCCCCCCCCAAGTACATATGCGACTTGCACTCTTAGCCATGTACCCACGAGCTGCTCTCCCTAATGCTCTCAATGTTCAGTAAAAAACTGTAAGCAGGAAGAGAAGCTCGTTGTCAAGTATGAAAATCGCATATGAGTGAAGTGTCCGTGTGATGACTACTGGAACCTGCAGAGCTGAATCCTGACATTGCAGCTTCTGAATTCTCACAACGAATGCACTGCACACTTTTAGGATTCTCCCTTGCCGATATACAGTCATGTCAGCACAAGCATGTGATTTATATACTTCTGGCCACATTCCGACTAGACGTGCCCGGCCTCGCTCCGTTCATTTTCATTGAGTGAGGCCACACATGTCTAGTCAGCATTTGACCGCATGTATGTAAATTACCAGCATGATAGAATCCTAACAGCGTTCAGTGAGCACTGTGAGAATTCAGAAGTCTGCAGTCACATAGAATGACTGCAGACTCCGTACAAACCTGGACAACCCCTTTAATGTTCCTAACAAATAAAAACATGAGAATAAGTCAGCATCACAAATAATATTTACATCCAAGTACCTTATAGATGACGTCTCTGGAGTCGTTCTCCTTTTCTTCTTCTTGTCCATACCCCATGATGAGTTTTCTCACCCACATCTTGTCTCTGCAGACTTCCATAATCTCCGGTCTTCTGCAGCAAATCTCCACATGACGTCCTTAAAGATAGAAGTGTCATTATAATGCCCCTAAATACAAATATCTGCAATATACTGTGGCCTCACACTATTCCCCTCCCTCCTCTAACATCCCTCAGTTCACCATACTGTCTCATCATGTATTTTCCCCCTCACTCTCTATACTGTCTGCTCACACATACCCCTGACTCCCTTTACTGTGTCCACATATATTAACCCGTTCGCTCCCCATACTGTCTGCACCCAACCCCCATACTGTTTCCTCATACATACTCTGTGTCCTCAAATCTCCCCACACACATTAAATCCCCCCATCCCCACTCCAAATCCCTCACACATTAATAACCCCCCATCCACACTCCAAATCCCTCACACACATTAAGTAACCCCCCATCCACACTCCAAATCCCTCACACACATTAAATAACCCCCCATCCCCACTCCCAAATCCCCCCACACATTATGTACCCCCCACTCCAAATCCCCCACACATTAACCTCCATCCCCACTCCAAATCCCCCACACATTAAATAACCCCCATCCCCACTCCCAAATCCCCCCCACACATTATGTACCCCCCACTCCAAATCCCCCACATATTAACCCAATCCCTACTCATTAACCCCCCAAACAATAACCCCCATCCCCACTCATTAATTCCATCCCCACTCATTAACCCCCGTCCATACTCCCAAATCCCCCAACACATTATGTACCCCCCCACTCCAAATCCCCCACACATTAACCCCCATCCCCACTCATTAACCCCCCAGACATTAATTCCATCCCCACTCATTAACCCTCCACAAATTAATTCCATCCCCACTCAATAACCCCCATCCCCACTAATTAACCCCCCCACTCAATAACCCCCATCCCCACTCATTAACCCCCCACACATTAACCCCCATCCCCACTCATTAACCCCCCACACATTAACCCCCATCCCCACTCATTAACCCCCCACACATTAACCCCATCCCCACTCTTTACCCCCACACAGTAACCCCATCCCCACTCTTTAACCCCCACACAGTAACCCCCCCACTCATTAGCCCCCATCCCCACACATTAACCACCATCCATTAACCCCATCCCCACTCATTAACCCACTCACTACACATTAACCCCATCGCCACACATTAACACCCCCCATCTTCGGTGGTTTCTTCAGCTCCACATTGGAGCAGACTTACCACCAGCGGTCCAGCGCTGAGCGTTCACTGAGCACTCTGGGCGCCGGGGAGTGACGTCAGCAGCGTGATCACATGACATGTCACGCTGCTGACGTCGCTCTGGCCCGGCGGTCAGAGCTGCAATTGTACTGACGTCTATACAGACGCCAGTACAATTGTTCCCTGGGAGCCGGCACGCGCACCTTCTCTGCGCCAGCTGTCAGCTTGACAGCTGACACAGAGGACCGCCGACTCTCAGGCCGGGGGGCGGCAGAACGCAGCCGCCAGGGAGGACACTGCGGACCACTGCATTGCGGCCCGGACTGCGCCCCCTGCCGGCTGCGCCCGGGGCAACTGCCCCGGTTGCCCCCCCCTAGATACGCCCCTGCCTATACGAATTCAATGTGTTATAGCAGCGCACTAGGCAAAACATCGACTGACCACAAAACACATAGAAGTACATAGCATAAACATCTCCTAACAGAGTATTTCAAAATTGCTTTTTTGAAAGTTAATTATCTTTCGCCATTTATCGAAGTAATGCCAACAGTGAAAATAGGGAAGGACACATCCATATAATATAACACATATAAAAGTCTATGGATCCATATTGTACCTCTATTTTCCTCATATTTTATGCTCCTGATAGTTTTCCGCAATGGTAGTCTCAGGAGAGCCACATAGTGGACTTTAGACTTTATCATTAGTATCATGGTGTAAGGTACCAAGCGAGGTAGTCGTGGACGATCTGCTGCTCCGGCACGCTACAGGAAAAGCGTGTTCCAGTCCTGAAGTGCTGTTAGGTGTGAAGTGCATCACATTCACTTATGGCTCATGGGCCTCCGCTAACTCCAGGCTTCCATCTTCAGGAACTGCCGCACACAATCCAGGGGACACCAAGTGCTTTTCAACAGTTAAACTTTTACTGAACAGTTCACAGTGATTCCAGTGGAGCATGTGGGTTAGAGCTCAACAGGTTACAGTCTTGCCCTCAGGTACCGGACATAACTTCCGCCCAAGCACTGATTCCCAATAGAGCATTCTTTTCCCTGGTGTCATCATCTAGGGATCCCTCTCCACCAATGACAGTGCACCTGGATTCCATCATCCTCCACCTTTGATGATCCGTGTAAATCTTCCCCTGCAGGTGCGATGTGCCAATCATGAGGTCCCAGACCCGACGAATGGATTCGCATGAATGAGTTGTATGGCAGTCCACTGCCCAGAGTCATAGGCCCATGTTGGCCATAGCGATCCACTGCACTTGAACTCCACGAAGAACTTGCTTTAACCTTCCACTACTCGTAACCACGCACAACCAGGAAGTACCACTCCTTTTATTAACTATATTCCCATCCCGTATGTGGGCCTGTACCTGACAATAACTATTTCTTATCTATTTCCTATCTCCTACTTTATATAACTTATAATCATTGCTTACTTTTACCTATAAACACTTGTCTTTATACACTATCATGGGGTTTTTGCATTTGCCCCGCTTTTCTACACATTACCATGACGTATTACATAGGGATTATTCACATAGACATTAAATGCATAAAAACGCATAACACTGTTCACATAACACATAAGCATATGGCATTTGTTTTCAGGGTAGGGACAGGGTAAAATAGTCCACATCCTCACAATAGTACAGCAGTGCATTTATAGAAAAGCACTGGCGGACACAGACAGAAGAAAGCCCCTGTACAAAAACAATATATGGGCCCTTTGCAGTCCAATAATTCATCAGAATACAAAATTCCACCTGCTTTGAGCTAAATGTGGGCCCCCATACTTCTTGGACCCCTGTGCAGCTGCACACATTACATCAATGGTATGTCCGCCCCTATATAAGAGGTCCTCTTGTCCATAAGCATGTGCACATCCATTTTCAGATGTGTCTTTGTCCTTAGAATAAAGCCTACCTTACTCTCATTTTGTTTAATAATATCCTCTATTTTCATGGCAACATGCCAAAATGAAGTGCCAACTGCACAGAACCACAGTTTTTGCTCTTCCAGACATTTGATTTTCTTCATTTCTGCACTGAACTTGAAGTGTCAGCTGGAAAAAAATGGTTTGTTTCATTTTCACCCATACCCCTACTCTGGAACAATAATGCTCTATCCCATAGTCCCCACCATATTAGCTCCTATTGCTGAAACAACATTTGGTGCATCTTCTCAATGGTGGGTGGTGGCCCAGAAATACTATTCCAGTCAGGAACTAGAGTAGCCTTTCTGCTGTGCAAAACACCGGCATTTTTGATGAATTCAAGAGAAGGACCTGGTCACGAGTCGACCCATCCCTCCCAGACTTAACCCCAGTATTTCTGCAAAGCTGGTTCAAAGTGGCGTGAAAATGACAAAAGTGGCAAAATGTTTACTCATCTAACACTTTTCTGGCGTAAAAACTTTGATGAATTTGCCCCAAAGTCTATCACAAATGTAGACAATGAGGTTAATTTGTTACCTCCCACTAGGTCGAAGGGCTATAGAGATTCAGAGAAATCTGAGCCACCATAAAGTAATGCTTAAAAAACTTCCACCTTAATTCCAATATTGAAAAAAAATCACGAAAGTGAGGAGACAAGGTGAGACAATGTTTCAGCCATATTTGGCCTTTCTCAAGCCTAAAAAATACAACAATGATTTTTGGAATAAAGATGGACGTTTTTGAGGATTACATTATGGTGCCTCAGATTTCTCAGAATCCTCATTTAAACGCACAAATGGATAAGCTAAGAGACAGTCATACACTTACTCTGCACAAACAGTGTTAAGAAGAGAAATTAGGTATACACAGTAAATGGAAGGCACCACCAGAAAAATTTATATTTATATGTAAGAGCAAGAGGTCTCACCAGGGTATGCAAGTAGACATGTAATAGAGCAAGAAAAAGTCAAACCCATAAAAGGGAGCACCTCAATTGCATAAGAAATATATATATATATATACCAAATATACTGTATGTGTAATACAAAATTTGAATTTTTATTATTCACCAAAAAAATACATACAGAGACAGAACAAAACACATGCAATATAAAAACAATTAAAATTGCATCTGTGTGCAAAGGAGACTCAAGACCAAATGCCACACCTCAGTATAAAGGCAATGGCAAACCACAGCAGGCTCCCATAAAAGGCGCTGAATGAATAAATATAACTGGCTTCAGAAATGTATGCCTACCAATGTACAAGCATGTATCACAAAAAACTTATATAAATATAATATGGGCAAAAAAATTGCAAATATAGTGACAAATGACAAAATTTAACAATGAGTACACAATACCAAAAGAGGGTCCAACAGCATTTGTGATCAAAAAATTGGTTTGAAAAAATATCCAGTTGCTAATATGAAACAATGGTAACCCCTCAAAGGGGGGAATTTTATCACTGAGTCAAATGTGAAGGACATATAACGAAGAGAAATGTCCAAGAGATGGTAAGACTGAATAAGTGTGTAAAAACACACTAAGGTGCAGAGAAGCTATTTTTCCCTGAGGAAGCCACCTCTTGTGTGGCGATACGCGTGGGATCTCATCCCACACACTGGCTCCCCTTATCCCTGGTGGCGCTGCTGGCTTTTTTTCATGTTTCTGGGACATACCATTGGCCTTATTCTCAGCTTCTCTGCACCTTAGTGTGTTTTTACACACTTATTCAGTCTTACCATCTCTTGGACATTTCTCTTCGTTATATGTCCTTCACATTTGACTCAGTGATAAAATTCCCCCCTTTTTTTCATACCAATTTTTGATCACAAATGCTGTTGGACCCTCTTTTGGTATTGTATACTCATTGTTAAATTTTGTCATTTGTCACTCCCTATACAGAGGGGCAAAAAAGTATTTAGTCAGTCAGCAATAGTGCAAGTTCCACCACTTAAAAAGATGAGAGGCGTCTGTAATTTACATCATAGGTAGACCTCAACTATGGGAGACAAACTGAGAAAAAAAAATCCAGAAAATCACATTGTCTGTTTTTTTTCATTTTATTTGCATATTATGGTGGAAAATAAGTATTTGGTCAGAAACAAAATTTCATCTCAATACTTTGTGATATATCCTTTGTTGGCAATGACAGAGGTCAAACGTTTTCTGTAAGTCTTCACAAGGTTGCAACACACACTTGTTGTTGGTATGTTGGTCCATTCCTCCATGCAGATCTCCTCTAGAGCAGTGATGTTTTTGGCTTTTCGCTTGGCAACACGGACTTTCAACTCCCTCCAAAGGTTTTCTATAGGGTTGAGATCTGGAGACTGGCTAGGCCACTCCAGGACCTTGAAATGCTTCTTACGAAGCCACTCCTTCGTTGCCCTGGCGGTGTGCTTTGGATCATTGTCATGTTGAAAGACCCAGCCACGTTTCATCATCAATGCCCTTGCTGATGGAAGGAGGTTTGCACTCAAAATCTCACGATACATGGCCCCATTCATTCTTTCATGTACCCGGATCAGTCGTCCTGGCCCCTTTGCAGAGAAACAGCCCCAAAGCATGATGTTTCCACCACCATGCTTTACAGTAGGTATGGTGTTTGATGGATGCAACTCAGTATTCTTTTTCCTCCAAACACGACAAGTTGTGTTTCTACCAAACAGTTCCAGTTTGGTTTCATCAGACCATAGGACATTCTCCCAAAACTCCTCTGGATCATCCAAATGCTCTCTAGCAAACTTCAGACGGGCCCGGACATGTACAGGCTTAAGCAGTGGGACACGTCTGGCACTGCAGGATCTGAGTCCATGGTGGCGTAGTGTGTTACTTATGGTAGGCCTTGTTACATTGGTCCCAGCTCTCTGCAGTTCATTCACTAGGTCCCCCCGCATGGTTCTGGGATTTTTGCTCACCGTTCTTGTGATCATTCTGACCCCACGGGGTGGGATTTTGCGTGGAGCACCAGATCGAGGGAGATTATCAGTGGTCTTGTATGTCTTCCATTTTCTAATTATTGCTCCCACAGTTGATTTCTTCACTCCAAGCTGGTTGGCTATTGCAGATTCAGTCTTCCCAGCCTGGTGCAGGGCTACAATTTTGTTTCTGGTGTCCTTTGACAGCTCTTTGGTCTTCACCATAGTGGAGTTTGGAGTCAGACTGTTTGAGGGTGTGCACAGGTGTCTTTTTATACTGATAACAAGTTTAAACAGGTGCCATTACTACAGGTAATGAGTGGAGGAAAGAGGAGACTCTTAAAGAAGAAGTTACAGGTCTGTGAGAGCCAGAAATCTTGATTGCTTGTTTCTGACCAAATACTTATTTTCCACCATAATATGCAAATAAAATGGAAAAAAAACAGACAATGTGATTTTCTGGATTTTTTTTTTCTCAGTTTGTCTCCCATAGTTGAGGTCTACCTATGATGTAAATTACAGACGCCTCTCATCTTTTTAAGTGGTGGAACTTGCACTATTGCTGACTGACTAAATACTTTTTTGCCCCACTGTATATGCAATTTTTTTGCACATATTATATTTATATAAATTTTTTGTGATACATACTTGTACATTTGTAGGCATACATTCCTAAAGCCAGTTATATTTATTCATTCAGCGCCTTTTATGGGAGCCTGCTGTGGTTTGCCATTGCCTTTATACTGAGGTGTGGCATTTGGTCTTAAGTCTCCTTTGCACACAGATGCAATTTTAATTGTTTTTATACTATATATGTTTTGTTCTGTCTCTGTATGTATTTTTTTGGTGAATAATAAAAATTCAAATTTTGTATTACACATATATTTGGTATATATAAATATTTCTTATGCAATTGAGGTGCTCCCTTTTATGGGTTTGACTTTTTCTTGCTCTATTAGGCTAAGTGCACACGTACCGGAACTCTCGCGGAAATTACCGCGAGAATTCCGGAATTCCAGTCCGCGGGAAAATCGCATTTTAAATTCCCGCGATTTTCCCACGGAAAAACTAGCATTTTGCAAGCGTAATTAGCTTGCAGAATGCTAGCGTTCTCCAAGCGATCTATAGCATCGCTTGGAGAACTGATTGACAGGTTGGTCACACTCGTCAAACATAGTGTTTGACGAGTGTGACCAACTTTTTACTACTGAGGCCGCCTATGCAGCATCAGTAGTAAAAGATAGAATGTAAAAAAAAAATAAAAAACGGTGCTATTCTCACCCTCCGACGTCCCGCGCATCCGTTCCCAGTAATCCTTTGCGAAAATGCCCGCGATTACGTCAGTTCTCGCGGGATCGCGACGTCTCGCGGTAATTCGCGATGACGTCGCGCGAATGACCGCGAGACTTCGCGATCCCGCGAGAACGGACGTCATCGCGAGCATTTTCGCAAAGGACTACTGGGACCGGAGCGTGAAGAGAAGCGGGAAGACTGCGCGGGACGTCGGAGGGTGAGAATAACAATATTTTTTATTTTAAATTCTATTTTTTGCAGGGATATGGTACCCAAAGCCCGGAGGACAGTCTCCTCTCCTGCGGACCGTGGGTACCATCCGCAATTGTTCTGCTTACTTTCCGCATGGTGTGCACAGCCACATGCGGGAAGTAAGCGGAACAATGCATTCCTATGGGTGCGGGATCGCCGCGATTCCGCAAATTAATGAGCATGCTGCAGTTTTTACCGCGAAGCGATTCCGCCGTGGTAAAAACCGCAGCATTAGCACAGCATTGCGGAATCCCATAGGAATGCATGGGATGCTTATTTTTCGCGTTTTCGCGGCAAAATCGCGCGGTTAATACCGCCGCGGAAACGCGAAAAAAATGCAATGTGTGAACTCAGCCTTACAAGAAGAGAAATTAGAAGAAAATAAAAAACCGTGGGATGCACAGCTATTATTTTCAAGAGGACTCGCACACTCTGATGTCTTTTACGATACAATGCATTGAAAGCGGGTGATTATTATACCTCAACCCACGCAGTGTCAGTTATAATTTATCACACAATACCTCTTATGCAATATAATTATGCAGATGAGCTTCAAGTAGATAGAGTAGATAATGCAGACACGAGATGACATGAGGCATGACTTAAAAAAAAATGATAGCTTCAGCATACCTTAAGAATAATGCTTTTAGAAAGCTGTTTAGAAGTAAGTTTCTGACATCCTTTATTGTCACATATCTTATCTGGTATAATGAACATTATTTCACCTGCTTATAGTTACATGTTACTGGACTTTCAGACATCTTGACTTCATTCGATGAATAAAGTGATAATTAGACATTCTCTCTTTGCGCATCAGCTATGTTCTCTTACCTTTAGAGTAAAATGTGCCTTAATGACGACCTGTCACTTGCACAAAAATTGAGTTGAACCCTTTGCAAAAATACTCTATTTGCGCTATGTTGCGCCTTTGCTTTCGGAGTGCAGTATGTGAAATCTTTGCTTGCACAGTTCAACTGGGGTCCACACCCTCCCAGATGCTGTCATTCACAGCTGACCAGCTGATCTAGCAGTATCATGCGCTGTTGAGATTGGCAGCATTTGGACGGGAGAGGTGAAAGCACCAACCCAGAGAAGACTGAAAAAATGCCCAGCTGGACTACAAGCAGAGATTTCACATAGTTCACTCCATAAGCAATGAATGTGAATATCTCTGCAATGGATCAATGCTGTCATTGCTCGTCTTCTGGACTTGATCCGTTCATCTCTGGCTGTTGGTCGGTTTCCATCCCCACTGGACCACAGTCTGTGTTTTCTCTGTCCATTTGCTAATTATGCTCTTGTCTTGCTTTGCCTTTTTTTTGCGTGCTGCTTCTATGTACAATGAAGGAAATAATTATTTGATCTCTTAATGATTTTGTAAGATTGCCCACTGACAAAGACATGAACAGTCTATAATTTTAAGAGTAGGTTAGTTTTAACATTGCGAGACAGAATATCAAAAGTAAAATCCAGAAAATCACATTGTATGAATTATATAAATTTGTTTACATTTTGCAGTGAGAAATTAGTATTTGATCCCCTACCAACCATTAAGAGTTCTGGCTCCTACAGATCAGTTAGACGCTCCTAATCAACTCGTTACCTGCATTAAAGATAGCTGTCTTACATAGTCACCTTTATAAAAGACTCCTGTCCACAGACTCAATTAATCAGACAGATTCTAACATCTACAACATGGGCAAGACCAAATAGTTTTCTAAGGATGTCAGGGACAAGATCTTAGACCTGCACAAAGATGGAATGGGCCTCAAAACCATAAGTAAGACGCTGGGTGAGAAGGAGACAGCTGTTGGTGCAATGGTAAGAAAAAGGAAAGGAAGAAATGCAAAATGACTATCAATCGACATTGATCTGGGGCACTATGCAATATTTCACCTCGTGGGGTATCCTTGATCATGAGGAAGTTGAGAGATCAGCCTAAAACTACACGAGGGGAACGTTTAATCATCTCAAGGCAGCAGGGACCACAGTCACCAAGAAAACCATTGGTAACACATTACGTCGTAACGGTTTAAAATCCTGCAGTGCCCACAAGGTCCCCCTAGTCAAGAAGGCACATGTGCAGGCCTGTCTGAAGTTTGCCAATGAAGACATGGATGATTCCGTGAGCGATTGGGAGAAGGTGCTGTGGTCAGATGAGATAAAAATTGAGCTCTTTGGCATTAACTCCAACTCGCCATGTTTGGAGAAAGAGAAATGCTGCCTATGACCCAAAGAACACTATGCCCACTGTCAAGCATGGAGGTGGAAACATTATGTTTTGGGGGTGTTTCTCTGCTAAGGGCACAGGACTACTTCATCGCATCAATGGGAGAATGGATGGAGCCATGTATCGTAAAATCCTGAGTGACAACCTCCATTCCTCTGCCAGGACATTAAAAATGGGTTGTGGCTGGTTCTTCGAGCAAGACAATGACCCAAAACATACAGCCAAGGCAACAAAGGAGTGGCTCAAAAAGAAGAACATTAAGGTCATGGAGTGGCCTAGCCAGTCTCCAGACTTTAATCCCATAGAAAACTTATGGAGGGAGTTGAAGCTCCGAGTTGCCAAGCAACAGCCTCAAAATCTTAAAGATTTAGAGATGATCTACAAAGAGGAGTGGACCAAAATTCCTTCTGACGTGTGAACAAACCTCATCATCAACTGCAAAAAACATCTGACTGCTGTGCTTGCCAACAAGGGTTTTGCCACGAAGTATTAAGTGTTATTTGCCAGAGGGATCAAATACTTATTTCTCACTGCAAAATACAAATAAATGTATATAATTTATATAATGTGATTTTCTGGATTTTATTTTTGATATTCCATCTCTCAATGATAAAATTAACCTACCCTTCAAATTATAGACTGTTCATGTCTTTGTCAGTGGGAAATGTTATGAATGGGAAACCGAGGAGGAAAAACAAGACAACAAGCTAAGTCTCAGAAAACCAGAGAAGTTGGTAACTATGCAGATTGCAGATCTCTAATCTTAACCGCACAACTAGCAGCAGTCGTGGAGCGTTCCTACGCTGGTCCTAGATGCCTCGTCACAACCGGAGAACTACATAAGCCTAAAGCAGGAAAAGAGGAAAACTAACTGCCCCAGAGCAGACCACAAAAGGAAAGACAGCCCCCCACATGTATTGACGGTGAAACAAGATGAAAATACAAACAAAGGCAGGAAAATAGGCTGAGCAAACGATGGGGCCCGGCTAACTAAAAAGGACAGAAAAGGAAAGACACTGTCTGCAATCTGCCAAAAACAACCCACAAAAATATTGTCCAACACTTCTGATAGCAAAATTAACCCTGAAGTCACTAGACTTCTAAACCTATATCAGCACTCTGAAATATTCTGAGACAGAGCAAAAAAGAGGCCAATCTAAAAAGGGACAAAAAGCAGATTGGCAAATACTGAATAATAGGAGTGGAATTTCAGCATAGCCCCAGCAAGGGCAGGCTGATTACGCAACAAACTGAATTGACCAACAAGCGCAACTGTGAACGTTAGCAAAAAACAAACTTAACTTGAGAAGACTGGAAGAGAGCTGAAGTCCAGGACCTGAGAAGCAGACTGAATCACCAGCACCCGGATAGGGCGTAGGCTGTCTTATATCCAGTCTGATACTCCAGAGATCCAATCTTTATCTTCTTCATCAGGTGGCAGATCACTACCTCTTAAACCAACCACACTACCTCCTGTCACCACCAGAGGGAGAACGGAAGGGGAACTCTCAACTGGTGGAGCAGAAAATGAGTTCATGACAGGGCAAACTTACAAAATCAGCAAGGGATCAAATACTTATTTCCTTCACTGTAGGTATTTTCACTTTCTCATTTTGGTTTTTCCTGGGATGGACTATTTATACTCTTATGGCACTTTTGCTGGCTATATTCCAAGTTTGATGGTGTTTAGAAATCCAGTTTGGTAGTTACGGATTATCTTCCCTTACTAATCTCTGTTGCTTTTTTTTACAGTTTGTTTTGTGTGTCTTCCTCACCAGTTCCCATTTTATTTCTTTTACTTTTAGGGTCTGTGAGGTTTTCCACGTATTCTGTTTGTTGTATGGTTCTTTTTATTTTCTTCCATCTTTCCTGTGTGACTATATAAGCATACTCTCTGATTCTCACACCCAGAGGAGACAGGACAGAGACGAAAGCATAACTTGCATGAAGCCGAAAAAATTGAGAACTTACTTCTATCCCTGTCGAAGCAGTCCCTTAACTTTACCTTGTGCTCCACTGCTTCATTGGGATTAGTGAGTTGTTGATGACACCCTGATGTCCATAACTTACAGGTACATAGTTTGAAGTTGTGCAGCCAAAGCTTTCATAGAATCCATGATGACGCACCTGCACACACTAAATGGACTGGCTAGGCTGTTTATAATGTTATCACTGCATAAGAACTGTCATGATCCATGCTGGATCAGGACTGATATAAAGCACAGGTAACCTTCTTTTTTCCATAAGCTGTGTTTAAGGTGTTTTTGCCCCGGTTGGCCATTAGGATTATTGCACTGTGTCGCTTGTTCTAAGTTTTCCCCCCTGTGGTTGTGAGTGTCATTGCACTCTAGTTTCGTTAGTTAAGTGCACATGATTATAATGCAGGTGTGATTGCTGTCTGCTATAAAAGAGTCACAGGTGTTGCAATCAGGGTTGGTGATAGTGTTCATTTCAACCATCCTTGGTGGAGGAAGGAGCTGGAGAGCAGCTCTGACAGAGCCTGGTGTGAAAGGATTCATAAGGGATTCTGTTATGAATGAGTCACCGAGGAGGAAAAAACAAAAAGCAAGCTAAGTCCAGAAAACCGGAGAGGTTGGCAACTAGCGGAATGCAGACCCCTGATCCTATCCACAACAACTAGCAGTAGCCGTGGAGAGTGCCTATGGTGGTCCTAGACGCCTCGTCACGGCCAGAGAACTAAATAAGCCTAAAGAAAGAAAGGGAAAATCTAAACTGCCCCAGAGCAGACCCCAAAGCAATAGACAGCCCCCAACATGTATTGTCGGTGAAACAAGATGAAAACACAGACACAGATAGAAAGATAGGCTGAGCAAACGATGGGGCCCTCACTAACTAGAAAGGACAGGAAAGAAAAATGATGCTGTCTGCAATCACGCAAAAAACCATGCCAAAAAAAATGTCCAGCACGTCTGATAGAAAAAGGCCCTGAAGTCGCTAGACTTCAAATCACTATATCAGCACTCAGGTATATTCTGAAGACAGAGCAAAAGAGATCAACTGATCAGAGACAAAATGGGGATTCAGCCCAGTCCCAGCCAGGGCTGGCTGAACACAAAAACTAAGTAAACCAGACAAAAACTCATATGAACAATAGCAGAGAAAACAGCTTTAGGAAGGCAGGAACCAAACTGGAAACCAGGAGCCACAGTCAGGAAAAATCACCAGCAAGAAACTAGGGAGTCGGCTGCCTTAAATCCAATCAGAAACTCCTGATGTCCAATCGCAGTCCTCTTCCTCAGGTGGCCGGTCTCTGCCATTTAGATCAGCTTCATTACCTCCCTTCACCAACAGAGGGAGTCCAGATAGAGAACTCACTGCTCCTCTGTCAGCACAGCCAGCTCCATAACCCTCACCAGAAGCCAGAGGCAAACACGAAAATGAGCTCACAACAGTACCCCCCCCTTGAGGAGGAGTCACCGAACCCTCATCCACGCCACCGGGCCGATCAGGATGGTCCCGATGAAAAGCATGAACCAATCTATTGGCATGAATATCAGAGGCAGAGACCCAAGAATTGTCCTCCTGGCCATAACCCTTCCACTTGACTAAATACTGGAGTCTCCGTCTAGCCAGACGAGAATCCAGTATTTTCTCTACCTCATATTCCACATTACCTTCAACCAATACAGGGTCAGGAGGTGCAGCCATAGAAACTTCTGGCTCAACATATCTCTTCAACAGCGACTTATGAAGCACGTTATGGATCTTAAACGTAACAGGAAGAGCCAATCGAAAAGAAACCGGATTAAGAATCTCCAAAATCTTGTAAGGTCCAATAAATCTTGGCTTGAACTTTGGAGAAGGCACCTACATAGAGATATTCTTTGATGACAACCAAACCATATCACCCACTTTAAACCGGGGACCAATGGTCCTATGCCGGTTAGAAAACTGCTGGGCCTTTTCCTGGGAGAGAGACAACTTATCCACTACTTGGTCCCAAATCTGATGCATTCTCTCTACCACAATGTCAACACCTGGGCAGGCTGAAGATTCCACTTGCCCTGAAGAAAATCGAGGATGAAACCCAAAGTTACAGAAAAAGGGCGACATCAAGGTGGCAGAACCAGCTCTATTATTTAAAGCGAATTCGGCCAAGGGCAAAAATGAAACCCAATCATCCTGATCAGCAGATATAAACCATCTCATATTGGACTCCAAAGTCTAGTTTGTTCTCTCCGTCTGCCCATTGGTCTGAGGGTGAAACGCAGAGGAGAAGGACAACTGAATTCCCAGCTTGGAACAAAAGGCTTTCCAGAATCTGGAAACAAACTGAACTCCTCTGTCCGATACAATGTTCTCAGGAATCCCATGCAACCGAACCACCTGTTGTAAAAACAAGGGTACCAACTCTGAGGAAGATGGCAACTTTGGGAGTATTACAAGATGGACCATCTTAGAGAATCTATCACAAATCACCCAGATAACAGTCATTCTCTGAAAGACAGGAAGATCAGAAATAAAATCTATTGAAATATGGGTCCATGGACTCTTAGGCACCGGCAAGGGCATCAACAACCCACTCGAGCGAGAACAGGGTTTAGACCGGGAACAAGTCCCACAGGACTGCACAAAATTCCTGACATCACGAGATAAGGCGGGCCACCAAAAAGACTGACTCACCAAATCTCTGGTACCAAAAATACCTGGATGACCAGCCAATCCGGAGCAATGAACTTCAGACATCACTCTCTTCCTCCACTGGTCAGGAACATACAATTTTCCCATAAGACAACGCTCAGGTTTGTCCTCCTGGAATTCTTCCAGAGCACGTCTCAAATCGGGCGAAATGGCAGAAAGAACTACCGCCTCACCTAGGATGGCAGTAGGCTTGGTCACAATAGGAGAATCAGCAAAGAAACTCCTAGAAAGGGCGTCTGCCTTAACATTCTTAGTTCCTGGAAGAAATGAGACCACAAAATCAAAATGCGTTTGGCCAACTCAAGGTGAATAAAATTCTTGTGGTCAGTGAGGACCACAACTTGATGTCTAGCTCCCTCCAACCAATGTCTCCACTCCTCAAATGCCCATTTCATGGCTAACAATTCCCGATTCCCCACATCATAGTTGCTTTCAGATAGGGAGAACTTTCGGGAAAAGAAGGCACAGGGATTCATTTTAGACGTCACCGGATCTTTTTGGGACAAAACAGCTCCTGCACCAATCTTTGAAGCATCTACCTCCACCTGAAAAGGAAGTGAGACATCAGGTTGCTGCAAAACCGGAGCAGAAGTGAACCTCCGCTTCAGTTCCTGAAAGGCCGAAACAGCCTCTGAAGACCAATTCAGCACATCAGCACCCTTCTTAGTTAAATCAGTCAGTGGTTTAGCAATACCAGAAAGATTAGCTATAAATTTACGATAAAAATTAGCAAAAACCAAAAACTTCTGGAGAGCCTTCAAAGAAGTGGGTTGAACCCAATCATAAATTGTCTGTACCTTGGCCGGGTCCATTTCAATAGTTGACGGAGACAAAATAAATCCCAAAAATGAAATCCTCTGTACACCAAAAAGGCACTTCGATCCCTTAACATACAAGGAATTCTCCCTCAAAATCCGGAACACAGTCCGAACATGTTCCACATGAGAATCCCAATCCCTGGAAAAGATCAAAATATCATCAAGATAGATGATCAATAACTTATCCACAAAGTCCCGGGAAATATCATTCATGAAGGATTGGAAGACAGAAGGGGCATTAGTGAGCCCAAAAGGCATCACCAGGTACTCAAAATGTCCCTCCGGAGTATTAAACGCCGTCTTCCATTCATCCCCATGCTTGATGCGAATAAGATTATACGCCCCCTTGAGGTCAAGCTTAGTAAACCAGCAGGCACCTTTAAGTCTGGAGAATAAATCAGAAATCAGGGGTAACGGATACTGAAATTTAACCGTAATTTTGTTGAGGGAACGATAGTCAATACAAGGCCTTAATGAACCATCTTTCTTGGCCACGAAAAAAAACCCAGCATCTAAGGGCAAAGAGGATGGTCTAATATGACCTTTCTCCAATGACTCCTTAATATAAGATCGCATAGCCTCATGTTCAGGTACAGATAAATTGAAAAGTCGACCCTTGGGAAATTTACACCCAGGTCTCAACTCAAATGCACAGTCATAACTCCTATGAGGAGGCAAAGACGCAGACTTGCTCTCACTAAATACATCATAAAAATCAGCCAAATAGTCAGGAACATCATGCGACTGGGGAAAACAGGAGTGTCGCCAAGAGCACACCGACAACCCCAACTCACCACAGACACAGATTTCCAATCCAAACCCAGATTATGGATTTGCAACCAGGGAAAACCCATAACAATGGTATCATGTAAATTATGCAACAGCAAAAATCTGCAACTTTCTTGGTGGTCTGGGGCAACCCACATTATCACCTGGGTCCAAAACTGAGGTTTATTCTTCGCCAAAGGAGTAGCATCAATACCCCTCAAAGGAATAGGCGTCCGCAGAGGTGTCATAGGAAAACCACAGCGTTTAGCAAAATCCAAGTCCATTAGATTCAAGGCCGCTCCTGAATCCACAAAAGCCTTCGCGGAAAATGTGGATAAGGAGCAGATCAGAGTAATTGCCAAAAGAAACTTAGGTTGTACACCACCCACAGCAAATGTGTGTGCAAAACGTTTCTCTCGTTTAGGGCAGACAGAAATAACATGAGAGGCATCTCCACAGAAAAAACACAGCTTATTACGCCTTCTAAACTCCTGACGCTGAGCCCTAGACAAAACTCCATCACATTGCATAGGTTCAGACATTTGTTCAAAATGTGGCAGCGCCTCCCGTGTAGTCTTGCGTTCACGTAAACGCGATCAACTTGAATGGCTAATGACATAGAATCGTCAAGACCACAGGGAACAGGAAATCCCACCATAGTATCATTCCATGTAGTAAGGACCGTCCACTTTCAGAATTTCTGACAGTATAACTCTGCAGGATCCTGACCCTGGTTCAATGCCAATAGGGCTCTCTCAGCTTGATCAATAGCATTAGGCTCATCATATAACAACCCCAAGGCTTGAAAAAATGCATCCACATTAGTCAAAACAGGATCTTCAGGTGTCAAAGAAAACGCCCAATCCTGTGGATCGCCACGCAGCAAGGAGATGACAATTTTAACCTGCTGCGCAGAGCTCCCCGATGAGTTAGGCTTCAAGGCAAGAAATAATTTACAATTATTCTTAAAATTCAAAAATTTAGACCGATCCCCAGAAAACACATCAGGAGCAGGGATCCTTGGTTCAACAGCATGTGAATGAGTGAGATAGGCGGAAATTCCCCGCACTTCAGCAGCGAGTTGCTCCACACAATCAGACAATTGCTTAATCTCCATCAAGGAGAAAAAGAAAAATAAAGAATCCTCCTACGGCCCCAGAGGAAAAGAGGAGAAAATATACATATAAAAAAAAAAAAAAATTCTGACACTTTTTTTTTTTTTTTTTTACAATTCTCTCCTGCTTTTGAGTACCCTAGAATCTGCGGTATGGCTGGTGATTCTGCTATGAATGAGTCACCGAGGAGGAGAAAACAAAAAGAAAGCTAAGCCCAGAAAACCGAAGAGGTTGGCAACTAGCGGATTGCAGACCGCTGATCCTATCCACAACAACTAGCAGTAGCCGTGGAGCGTGCCTACGGTGGTCCTAGATGCCTCGTCAGGGCCAGAGAACTAAATAAGCCTAAAGAAAGAAAGGGAAAATCTAAACTGCCCCAGAGCAGACCCCAAAGCAATAGACAGCCTCCAACATGTATTGTCGGTGAAACAAGATGAAAACACAGACATAGAGAGAAAGATAGGCTGAGCAAACGATGGGGCCCTCGCTAACTAGAAAGGACAGGAAAGAAAAGCTGCTGTCTGCAATCACGCAAAAAACCCTGCCAAAAAAAATGTCCAGCATGTCTGATAGAAAAAGGCCCTGAAGTCGCTAGACTTCAAATCACTATATCAGCACTCAGGTATATTCTGAAGACAGAGCAAAAGAGATCAACTGATCAGAGACAAAATGGGGATTCAGCCCAGTCCCAGCCAGGGCTGGCTGAACACAAAAACTAAGTAAACCAGACAAAAACTCATATGAACAATAGGAGAGAAAACTTAGCTTTAGGAAGGCAGGAACCAAACTGGAAACCAGGAGCCACAGTCAGGAAAAATCACCAGCAAGAAACTAGGGAGTCAGCTGCCTTAAATCCAATCAGAAACTCCTGATGTCCAATCACAGTCCTCTTCCTCAGGTGGCTGGTCTCTGCCATTTAGATCAGCTTCATTACCTCCCTTCACCAACAGAGGGAGTCCAGATAGAGAACTCACTACTCCTCTGTCTGCACAGCCAGCTCCATAACCCTCACCAGGAGTCAGAGGCAAACCCGAAAATGAGCTCACAACAGGATTCCCTTAGCTCTGACAGAGCTTGGTGGCAGCGATACAGGAGGAGAGCTGCATGCTGGTGGTGGACTCTGTTGCCAGGAGCAAGTGCAACAGAGTGAAGCTAAGTGGTGTTTCCCTGTTTGTGTATTTTCCTTAGTGTGAATTAGTGCAGCGGTGGGGCCAGTGCAGGCGCCACCCAGCTCCCTAGCAAGGGATAGGTGCAGCGTGTGCTAGGTCAACAGGTTCATGATCGGTGCCCGATGCGGAACCGGCATAGGGAGCGTTAGGAGCGTTAGGGACACTGACTCAGGGGAGTGCAGGAGGTCTCCACGTCCCTTTTCCCTTTCACAGGGCCCACCGTTGTAAATGTTTCCCTATCCCCTGTGTCTTGTTGTGTTAGTTACCGGCCTGCGGGCCGCGTCACACTGGACAATTACACGTGCCGTGTCCTGTTGTATTAGTTATCGGCCTGCTGGCCATGTCACACAGGACGGGGCACGTGACAAGAACTCACACAGGTTACATATAGCCCAAGAGAAATGATAAATGTGCACACTACCGGTACCTAATCAGACTAGGCAATCCCTAACCTGGCCCTGATTTGTACTTGCCTGACCACAGAGGGTGGCACTCTAAGATTATGCAATGGCACCCCCAATCAATGTCAACTGACCCTGTTTGACTGTGTGAGCAGGTCCTTAGCCTTTCTTCTCACCCTCGGCTTGTTTGCACAACTTGCAATTTACTGGATATCTATATATAGTGTTATATATTTTTCATTACTTACTTAATAAATTTTCTATTAGTTACTATTTTTTGCACTAAGCACTATATATTTTTACATATCTACTTTCACTAGCAGTGACATTGTACTATTGTAAAATAGAATCTAGATAAAGAATGTTCACCATTTTTAGGGAATTCATACTTCTCCTATTCTCTAATCATTAAACTGTTCTTTTCTTCCTGTAACACTACATCAATTGCTGTATTTTGGCAACATTTTTTTTTACATATCTTTTGATTCATAGGAATAATGTAACCATAACCACTCATTTCTTAGGTGATATTCGTAAGACTACCTCCATGCAAATGTTTAAAATGTTTTTAAACGTCAATAATAATAGATCTATACATTTATAAATTACCATATTTATGGTATGTGCAGTCTTTTTATGTTCAATAATTGTATATTTGACTACAACCAGTATACTTTTTTTTAGTGGATCTTCAGTGGATTAAACTTATTCTCCATTCATTTGCAAAGTACTTGAAAGTACATAGTACAAAAAAAGTTGTATAGTGGGGTTTGGGGTAGATAAATAGGTTCAGAGTGTAGCTTTAAAGGAAATATGACAAGTTGCCTCAGTCCCCAAACTGCCACCAAATATTTATGAATTAATATTTATTAATATATTTCCTTTCTATTACTTTATATTGTTTAATGGATTTCTGAATATTGCAAAAAACTATTTTAAAATTGCAGTGACAATATGCTAGTTAATGGCTGACTAGTCATGGGGGCGTTATTTTCTCCAGACATGATTAGCTTGGGGAAATAATGCCCCCACCAATATTCACCCACTAATTAGCTTATCACCAGCACAATTATAAAATAGTTCCAATATGCAGAAATCAATTAGATAATAAAAAGACTTGTTAGGAATAATAATAACATAGCAATGAATGCATAATGGCGGTTTGGGGTACTGGGCAAACTGTCTGGTTCACTTTAAAAGACAAAATTTCATTTAAAAAAAAAAAGGTTTTAATAGATAACATTTTATAATATCAGAAATATTTTAATTTATTACAGTATTAAAAGGAATTTATATTATTTTTCTCTTCTATTGATGGAGATTATATTGAACCAAAATTAAAAATACCACTCTAACATACTCACTTTCTTTGTATTGTCTTTGTTATTTTTTGCATTTTTCTTATTACAAAAGAAAAACTTGAATGAAAAAATTCTTTGGGGTATTGAGTACACTGGTCTCGTGTTATGGATAGGTCAGATCCCCTAAGGCTCCAGGTTAATTGTTATACTCGATTTTGTTTGACTCTTGCCTTGGGTCTTCCCGTAATACACCTACATTCCCCATATGAAAAGCAAGAAACACAAAACAAAGGCTTATTTGAGTTTTCTCACGAACCAGTAAAAGAATCAGATTTGATATCTTGTTTGGAAGTCTTCCCTTAGCTTAAGATACTCACATTCTGTAGTTTACTGATGATAATAATAATAATGGCTTTTTTGGGCAACCAAATGTCCTATGTACAGTGAATACTATATACCGGTAAATGTAGTAAAATAGCTCAGAGAAGTAAAACTCAGAACTAAAAACTCGGCATGGTTTATTTCCATTCAGTACATTCTTCATTCTGACCCATCCAGGTCCCTTATGACATATTAACCAGTGTGCCTTGAAGAAAATATTTCCACTAATGGAAGCTCTGTATTGTATTTCAGAAACCTTTGGATGTGCACTCAGGCAGCTGCAGAGAAGAGAAAAAGCGCTGCGGCCTGAGCTATGTGTAACGAACCATATCATGCTTGAATGATTTCCTACAGAGTAGCCACTTCGGTAATAACACTCAGGAGATGGTATTGACTCAGCGTACACTAGCTCTTCCAGAACCGGGTATTTTCCTTAAAAATACCAAAGTATTCAATTATATTCCAAGTAAAGAACATACAAACCTTTCTGAAAATTCTAAAAATGAATTTAGATAACAATTAAGATTTTGCAATGTATCTAATAAATATTTTTACTAATAACATTTTTTTTTATTCAGTAGAGTTTTGCTGTGTAAGGAGGTCGAGGAGATCGCCGGTACCTGCGTGCTGGGTCTGGAACTAATAGGGTTGCATCCTCTGTTCCCGGGGGGGGGGGGAAACCTGAGTGAGCCGGACCAACCTCTGAACCCAGGAGGGCAGGCAGAACCTGAAAAGGGTGCACAGCGTCGGAAGCATAAGAGGAGAAAACGCTCAAAGCAGGGGAGTCTGGCGCCGGCAGAGAGCAGCGCAGATGGCAGCGTGGTGAGCGGTGCGCAGAGTGGTGAGTGGCACGCCCTGCTTCCCCCACCAGAGAGGACTGGCTTGGTGACGGGCCGTGTAGATGGAGCCCCCGTTGCCTGCAGAGAGAGCTGAGCAGAGGAGAGCCGTGCCAGGAGAGCAGAGCCGTGTGAGCAGAGCAGAGCCGTGCCAGCAGAGAGAGCCGGGCCAGAAGAGCAGAGCCATGCAGAGCAGAGCCGTGCCAGCAGAGCAGAGCCAAGCCGGGTGCAGCAGCAGCAGCCAGGGAGAGTAGTGCTCCATCCGGGGAGCACCAGCGTAACACAGACCAGCAACCGCTGGTGCCCACCATCAACAGTGGGGACCAGAGAGAGAGAGAGACAGGCAGTGTATGCCCGGTGACCATCAAAAAGCCAGGTGCCAGACTCTCCAGGATCGTGAGTATCGTGCGCGGGCTGCCTAGAAGAGACCGGGAGCATGACCATTATCCACACCACGACTGTGATAGAAAATATCTGCCCAGACACGTTGACCTGACTTTACCAGCACATATTTTGCGGAGCCACGCTGGGCTCGTATAGGACTGAGGCCCTCACCATTGTTTAGCCACTGCAGTATATGGACTAGGTGCAGTGGAAGGTACCGGAGACCAACCACTGTCACCAGAAGACGGGGTATTGTCGTTTGCCAGACCCCACTAGAAAAGACACCTTGCCCACCATTGCCGGCACTCTTAAGTTGGCAGCAGGAGCTACAGTGTTAGGACTTCCTAACACGTTTACTACCGAATTGCCGTTATTTGAACTGTTGCACTTCACTTTGCCATTTATACTGTTTAACTCTTTACCCCCCTGCGTGGAGCATTCCCCTGTAAATAAACCCTTGCTCTGCCTCCCTCCACTGCATCCCGCATTCCTGCAATTTCTACAGCTGGACCATTTTTTTTAAGGAGTGAGCAATAGGTCTTAGACATGTTGTTAATTCTGGACAGATGATTACATTGAAGATCCATGTCCTTGTAAGAGGTGCGCCAAACTTGTGGTAGGCCAAAACGTCAGTATAGCTAACAGGAAAGAAATTACCTGGCTGGGGATTCTTTTTTTGGGGGACATGGAAGCACAAACACAACAATGTGTCTTTTAAAGGAATCTGACAGGTACCCCCTGCCCCCAAACCACCAGCATATGTGTATTTCTATTTTTACAACAGGTGAAATAAGTATTGAACACATCATCAATTTTCAAAGTAAATATATTTCTAAAGGTGCAATTGACATGAAGTTCTCATATGTTGATAACAACCAATCCAATACTTATTTTACCTTTTATATGTTAACACCCTACCTAACAAACCCTTTATCATAGAATCATAGAATGTTAGAGTTGTAAGGGACCTCTAGAGTCATCGTGTCCACCCCCCTGATCAAAGCAGGATTCAATAAACCATGTCAGACAGATATCTGTCCAGCCTCTGTTTGAAGACTTCCATTGAAGGAGAACTCACCACCTCTTGTGGCAGCCTGTTCCACTCATTGATCACCCTTTATAAGTGATTACAGTTTATGACAAACAAGAATGTTAAAAATCTGTTTCCAATATGCGAATTGGTTTCAGACAAGTTGAGGGGGTGTTGGTTTCCCCAAACTAGTCATTACAATATTTATGTTACAGACAGTACCCCTGAGGGCATTAATAACATTATTTGCAAAAGATGGCATCACCGCTGGCTCTCTGCAAGTCTTGCACATGCTTGGGGCTTTAAGCATTTCATGTCAGTGCGCAGTAAAGACAGGTGTACATTTCTCGCCTTCACTGTGCACCGTAACATGATTATTGAGACCAATATGTGAAGTGATAGGGAATATGACCGTCACCTACCATTAATCGTTTGCATGTTCTAATTTGTTAGTAATGTAGAATATTATTGCCAACAGTACTAATCACCAGCCTCATGAGGCCATTGTTTCTCCTGCAACAGATGGATGACTGTGGCTTAAACTGGTTTGTGCAGGATTTTTATTCTGAGGCGGTGACCCCTGTTCTTTGAGGAGAAATAAAGGCAGCAATTCTGTTGGCAGAGACTGGTGTTTTGTTACATGGACTCTGTTCTACTGGTTTGAACTGCAATTTGGACAGGACGAGACAGAGCCCCAGGGGGCAGTACAAGCAATTGGGAAGAAGTGACTGACAGGAAGGGGTTGGTTCGGTGGCCATCTTGGGAGAGCTTGGTGCTAGCTGTAAGAAGGAGGATGTGTGACGTCTCCATCGAGTGCCATCCGCAGAGCCAAAATCCCCAGGATCCGACATCTGTGACACACCCTCCAGCAAGTCAGCTGGGGTACCACACAAAGATTAGAAACATGTCATTCGCTGTTCACACAACCGTTGTCCAGACGGGCTCATCTCTACAATGACACAGAGACTAAACACAGGTCAGAAAAACCTGAGCTCAGGCCCACTGCAAGGATTACGCTGGGAGCATGCATGTGTAAGGAAAAGGACCGGATCAGGGGTACCCTTTCCGTTGCGGATTCGGAACTGTCGGGGCTGTCACCCAAGTTGCACGGGGGAAGGTAAAAAACCCCGGACCGACCTTTGCATTCAGTGTTAGGGGGCGCTGCTACACAAAAGGAGCTGCAGCATGCAGGAAGGGAGGCAGACTTGTCGGGAACGTGCAGCGCACAGGAAGACATAGGGCTCCGACCTTCGTGCAATGGGATGGAGCAGGCCTAAACCTTACAGGCCTCAGACTCTCACCTAGAGACTACCAAGGGATATCAGTGAAGTGTATGCTGACACCTGGGACCCTGAGTAACAAAGTTCTCTGTCAGGACATAGATGCGCGCGTGTTGCAACCAGAAAGCCGGGTGACCAGCTGTAAACTGAAACCTGATACACCCGCTGGCATCTGCTGAGTAATAGCATACTCTGGCAGTGTTAGAGACTGTGATTGACTGTACCTCGAATTCTTCTCCTGGACCCAGGACTCCCATCAGGACAACGAGGATTCACAGTCACTGCCAGGACCCTATCAGAGCAACAAGGATTCACTGTCGCCGCCAGGACCCGGAGTGCCATTTTTCTCAGGACGACACTGGACCCCTTGTGCGCCATTGCCTTGGTGACACTGCTTGAATCCGGGATTTCAGAATCTGTCATCGTCAGACTGATAAGAGTTACATTACTGAAATTCCCCTTTAAATTTCCTGTACCTGTTTCATTGCACATTAACATTTCCTGTCCAAATCAGTTTTGTCCTCTTCCTCACTGCGTAGAGCATCCACTGTTAAAATAAATCCCACGTTAAGCCTTGCTCTGCCTCCGGTCCATTACTGCATCCCGCAACCTGCTCACACATGCACACACAATTAGTTTGGCGCCAATCTGTTAGATTCCCTTTAAAAGTGCTAACTTTACTCAAAATGATACCTCGAGGTGAAGAAAAAGATTGCAGCCTTGGCCCAGAGGTGCTAGTGTACATAAGATGTCCAGAGTTTCAATAAAACCTTTTTTCTACTCCATCTCTGGATACTATCTATCCACTTGCAGCACCTGGTCAATGGCGCAGTCATTTTTCTAAGTATCTCTTCAATCCTGGTACTCTGCATCAGCAGATGGAGCTGCAGACGTTCATTGTGAACCCACTTATACCTTTCACAGTGTTGTGCCTGCCCTGCACAACTTAACCAGGTGAGCATTGCATAATCATGCACTTAATACCCTGGTTTATTGATCCACACATGGAGTGCTTTTCTTTATTTTACTCAAAATGAGGCACAGTCCTTAAATGTTTCTGCAAAAATAATTATGCAATTAATTCTTCTACGTAGGCCTCTTTTGGTCACTTCATCACTACAGGACTCACATACACTCAGTCCAGTCCTCTGGACCTCTCACTCTGGGCTGGTTCCTTTGTGAGTGCTGAAGCTCAGTCTTCAGCAGTTGTTTGAATGTACACACATGCAGCTGTACCTCAGGCCCCCAATCTTGCAATAACTTACTTTTTACTAGGAGTAGACGACTTCTATACTGCAAAACTCCTCATATGGCCTTTCTCCTGCCAGCTCCTTCAGTCAGAAGACATTCTTCACTCCCTGGTTGCTAAATCTCCGTCTTCTCAGGAGACAAATTCTCCTCGCCTTACCTGAGGGTATGTGCGCACGTTGCGGATTTGCCTTTGTAAAATTCTGTGCAGATTCTGCCTCTCTTGATAGAAAACGCAGTTGAAAATCTGTGCGGTTTTGATGCGGATTTGTTGCAGATTTTCATGTGGTTTATTTGCGGATTTGTCTGCAGAATTGCAAACTAAAAAAAGATATATTATTTAGGAAAAAAAAAAAAGAATTGTGGTGTCAGCTCATTGTCCAACCTCTTCTTTTACATTCTCCATTGAAGACCATAATATCATTACATACCATGTTCAAATATAAGGTTTACACACGCAAAACAAATATAATTGAATATATGTGTATGTGTGTCAGCCAGATACTCTCATTAATAAAATGGTACATAAAGAGTTAAAGACACACACACACAAAATTTGTGTGAAACGCAATATGTTTATTTAAAAAAAAAAATGTAAAAAAAATTTAGTGGGCTCCCGCATAATTGTCATAACAAGCAGAGGGAAAGCCGATGACTGAGGGCTGATGTTAATATTCTGAGAAGGAGCCATCAGTCAAAAAGGTTCCCAGGCTTTTAGTATCAGCTCACAGATGTTTGCTTAGCCTTTACAGGCTAGTTTACAGGGGAACCCCAGAAAAAAATTGACAAGGGGTCCCCCTATAAAATCAAACCAGCAAAAGCTAGGCAGACAGTTGTGGGTTGATATTAATAGAAGGGGAAGGGGTTATGTATATTGGCACCCCCTAGGCTAAAAACATCAGCTCTCAGCCGCCCTAGAAATGGCACATCTTATAGATGCACCAATTCTGGCACTTAGCCTCACTCTTCCCTCTTGCCCTGTAGCAATGGCAAGTGGGGTAATATTTCTGGGGTTGAGTTCACCTACGTATTGTCCAGTGACATCAAGCCCACGGATTAGTAATGGAGAAGCGTCAATAAGACACCTATCCATTACTAATCCTATAGTGATATGGTAAATAAAGACACAAGTCCTTTAATTGAAATAATCACACAGACTCCTTTACTGAATCTTAATTTACCATACTTACTGCATCGCCTAATCACCGACTCCCTCGATCTCCTGCAACAAAAATAAAATAATAAACCAACACAAATACTCCCTGTCCGACGTAGTCCATTTACCGAATGTCCCTCCCTCAGTGTATCACTAAGAGTTCACCGGAGTTCAAGCTCTCACATACGGCACTACTGCTGTGTGAGAATTTTCTCAGGCAGCGGTGCCGCAAATGACAGCACAAACACCGGTGACCTCTGACGGCAATGCAGTGATACACTACGGGAGGATACCTCAAGTCAGTATATCACCGGGGGTCGAGTAGAGTGGTCACATCTCCTGATGTGACTGTTCTACACGTGGGATCGTCGTGGGACACTCTTTATTAAATGGACTACGGCGGAAAGATAAGTATATGTTGATTTATTATTATGTTTTTGCTGCAGAAGATCGAGGGAGTTGGGGATTAGGTGTTTGGTGAGTATGAATGTTTTACAATTGAACACAGTCACCCTATGATGGGACTAATACTGTCCTATCATCGGCTCATGCTGTCACTGTTATATGTCACAGCAGACATAGCCAGATGGGAGTGGAAGTCCCATCAGACGAGGCCTGGCTACACACAGACACCCGCAGACAGATGACACACACACAGACACCGCAGACAGACACACACATAGACATCCACAGACAGACACACACTGACACTGCAGACAGACTCAAACACCTGCAAACAGACACACACGCACATATTCTCCGCTGACATATATTCTCCGCTCACACAAAGTCTCCACCCACGCACATATTCCCCTCCCAGACACTCTTCCTCCTTCCTTTCCACAGCATTTTTAGCACGGAAATCCGCAGCAAATCAGCAGACCTTTCTACACCTGCGGTTTAGCTGCGGACTTGACTGACTCACTGCAAGTCAATGGGTGCAGAAACGCTGCAGATACGCAGAAAGAATTGGCATGCTGCGGAAATTAAGACACTGCGAATCAATGTGGAATTTTCCAAAGCATGTGCACACCAATTCTGAATTCTCATTGATTAACATTGCATGAGCTACCCTTTGCATATTTGTTGCAAATCTGCGCGGAATAAACACTGTGGATCCGCAACAAAATCCGCAACGTGTGCACATAGCCTTATGGCTCTGTCTCTCTGTTATCAAGACATCACCAGCTCTTATGTTCCTAAAGGAATGGCTCTCTATTAGTATGGTCTTTTCCTCAGGTATTTACTGGTGTGTAGAATTTCCAGGACAGTCATAAAAGCAGTCTAACTTCCAGAACATGGAGTGATATCACATTTACATGTTGCTCGCTTTATCAGGCAGTGTAACTAGACTCACGCCATATGCCCTCTGCAACTGATCACTTGGCCCAATGGAGAAGCTCAGAGAGCTAGGCTGCAACCATCCAATCACCAGGCCCATGGAGACATTCGGTGAAGCCAGGTTGGGATAATCAGGTCACCTGGCCACGTACCTCAATGGACTATCAGCTTCCTAAGCTTGTCGTTACATGATCTCTGTGGGTGCCCGCCAAAATCACAATGCCACTGGTGGGGTTAGTCAGCTCTGGAATCTCCAAAGTCGCAGCTGCTCTAATCCTGGCGAGCCAGCGGAAGGGTGACACTCTGTAATTTGCTGGGAGTCTTCTTTATTTTATTGACTGTTGGTAGCTAAAAAAGTATTGTCACACTGTTTTGCCCTCACTGTTGTGAGTTCATTTTCCCCTTCGTCACTGAGGTCTGGTGAACTCCCTATTCTGGTAAAGGAAGGTAATGAGCCTGAGTATCAGGCACCTGAGTCTAATGATGATGACTGGCTGAGTGGAGTCACGGACTGAATATAAGGCTGCCGACGCCCTTCTGCCCTGCGGGTGATTTCTCTGTGGACTTCTAGGAAACCAGTCTGATTCCTGCTCCTCTAAAGCTAAGTTTTCTGTTTTGCCTTTTAGTATTTGTGTTTTGTTTTTGTTTGCCTTGCTTTTCTGGATTCCGCCATTCCCTGCTGGGGTGAGCTGAATCTCCTTTTGCCGGTTGCTCTGTCTTCAGAATATTCCTGAGTACTGACATAGCTTTTTGAAGCCTAGCGTCTTCAGGGCCTTTTTCACTGTCAGTCTGTTGGCTCTTATTTTCATAGGGTTTTTCACGGATTGCAGACAGCAGCCTTCCTGTCCTTTCCTATCTAGTTAGCTTGGGCCCCGTCTTTGTTCAGTCTATCTTTCTGTCTGTGTTGTGTTCTTTCTTCTTGCTTCACCGTCATTATATGTGGGGGGCTGCCTTTTGCTTTGGGGTCTGCTCTGGGGCAGTTTAGATTTCCCTTTCTGTCTTTAGGATATTTAATTCTCCGGCTGTGATCGAGGGGTCTAGGGCATCGTAGGAACCCCCCACGGCTACTGCTAGTTGTGTTGATAGGTTCAGGGGTCTACAATCCGATAGCTGCCAACCTCTCTGGTTTTCTGGACTTAGCTAGCATTTCTGTTTTTGCCTCCTACGGTGACTCAATCATAACACCTCACCCTGTGTTGTCTGAGTAGTATTCTGCCCATGGGGAAGAAGAGCAGACATTCGGTGGGATGAGCCCTGAGCCATGCGGTCTTTCTAAAGACAGTTGGGCCAGCGGATGAGAGCACCCACTGACCCTCATTTCTCCACACTAACTTTACAGATTAATCTGTCAAAATTATTTTTTTACTATTCTGACTCCATTACTAAGCTGAAAGTGTAGGGCGCTTGAGTTACCATTTCTAGGCTATCTCCTTCAACCGTTACTCACTCAGAATGATGTCCACAAATAGCTTGAGCTTGACAGTAGGAGGCACGTAGGAAGATTCCAGAAGAAGGTTTATTTTTCAGCTGAATTTTTGTAGATATGCACACATACAGATAAGGCTACTTTCACACTAGCGTTTCTTTGTGCTGCGCCTCGTGCACATTCCAAACGCATGCAAAAAAACGCATTAAGCGTTTTGCATTCGTTTGCTTTTTTTGCGCATGTGATTTAACCAGTTTGTCGCCATGTTAACTCTAAAAACGCATATGATTTTAAACGCATGCGTGCGCATATACTAGCGCACGCGTGCAATCATATAGACTGTAATGTTGTTTTTTTGCGCATTCTGTGCGCATGCGTTTTTTGGCAGTAGTTGGGCGCACAGAAAAATGCAACATGTTGCGTCTGGCGCGCCTAGGCGCACAACTGGAAAAAACGCAGAGCATGAAAACGCACATGAACGAATACAAGCGCTATACCATGCGCCCGCCTTGTTAAAGATAGGGGAGCAATGCGCATGCACACGATAGCGCATGAGGCACAGCGCTTAAAAACGCAAGTGTGAAACCAGCCTAAAAAAAGTATTTTCAGAAACAGGGATACAATCACATGAGCTTCTAAGATGGCTGGGGTTCACCAAAAAAACTAATTTCATTAAAAATTAACTCTTATTAACCCCTTTCTGACATGAGACGTACTATCCCGTCCATGGGACCCGAGCCCCTAGGCCCATTGATGGGATAGAACGTCTAGCGCGATCAGCGGCGCTCACAGGGTGACAGCTGACACCCGGCACTATGTGTCAAGGGCGGTCACGGACCGCCCCGACACGTTGACCCCTGGCACACTGCGATCGAACACGATTGCAGTGTACCGGGGTTTAGGGAAGCATCGGCAGGGAGGGGGCTCCCTCCGTGCTTCCATGCGACCCCCGCAGCAGCGCGATTTGCAGCGCTGCTGTGGGGGCCTCCTTTCCTGCAGGTCCCCAGATCCAATATGGCGGCGGGGACCTTCGGGGGCCTGCAGGGAGCCGGCTTCCTCATGCCTGCAAAGCACCGGCATTAGGAAGCCTCCAGAAGTGGCTGTGTCAGATCGCTGATCTGTCACATGACAGTGATGTCCCCCCTGGGACAGTATAATAAAGTTAAAAAAAGTGTAAAAATAATTTATAAAAAAAATCGCTAAATAAATAAAAAAAAAAATCCCTAATAAATTCATTTTTTGGAAATAAAAAAAAAACCAAGACAATAAAAGTACACATATTTAGTATCGCCGCGTCCGTAACTATCCGCCCTGTAAAACTGTCTCATTAGTTAGCCCCTTTAGAGAACCCCTTAAAAAATAAAAATAAAAAATAATGCTTTATTATCATACTGCCGAACAAAAAGTGCAATAACGCGTGATCAAAAAGACGGATATAAATAACCATGGTACCGCTGAAAACGTCATCTTGTCCCGCAAAAAACGAGCCACCATACAGCATTATCAGTGAAAAAATAAAAAAAGTTATAGCTCGCAGAATAAAGCGATGCAAAAAAATTATCTTTTTTTATATAAAATTGTTTTCAGTGCATAAAAGCGCCAGAACATAAAAAAAGACATAAATGAGGTATTGCTGTAATCGTACTGTCCTGAATAATAAAACTGCTTTATCAATTTTACCGCACGCGGAACGGTGTAAATGCACACACCAAAAGAAATTCTTGAAATACTGGTTTTTGATCATTGTGCGTCCCAAAAATCAGAATAAACAGCGATAAAAAAATGTCACGTGCCCGAAAATGATACCAATAAAAACGTCAACTCATCCCGCAAAAATAAGACCTCACATGACTCAGTGGATCAAAATATGGAAAAATTATAGCTCTCAAAATGTGGTGATGCAAAAACTATTTTTACAATAAAAAAGCGTCTTAGCGTGTGACAGCTGCCAACTATAAAAACCCACCATAAATAGTAAATCAAACCCCCCTTTATCACCCCCTTAGTTACGGAAAAATAATAAAATTAAAAAAAGTATTTATTTCCATCTTCCCATTAGGGCTAGGATTAGGGCTAGGGTTAGGGTTAGGGATAAGGATAGGGCTAGGGGCAGGGTTAGGGTTAAGGTTAGGGCTGAGATTAGGGTTAGGGTGTGTTGGGGTAAGGGTTGAAGTTAGAATTGGGGGGTTTCCTCTGTTTGGGCACATCAGGTGCTTTCCAAATGCAACATGGCGTCTCATCTCAATGCCAGCCAATTCTGCATTGAAAAACTCAAATGGTGCTCCTTCCCTTCCAAGCTCTGTCATGCGCCCAAACAGTGCTTTAACCACACATATGAGGTATCAGCCTACTCAGGACAAATTGCAAAACAACTTTTGGGGTCCAATTTCCACTGTTACCCTTAGGAAAATAAAAAATTGGGGGCAAAAATTTTTGTGGAAAAAAATATGATTTTTTTATTTTCACGCCTGGGCGTTATAAACTTCTGAGAAGCACTTTGGGGTTCAAAGTGCTCACCACACATCTAGATAAGTTCTCTGGGGGGTCTAGTTTCCAAAATGGGGTCACTTGTGGTGAGTTTCAACAGTTTAGGCACATCAGAGGCTCTCCAAACGCAACATGACACCCGCAGACCATTCCATCAAAGTCTGCATTCCAAAGCGTCACTACTTCCCTTCCGAGCCCCGACGTGTGCCCATACAGTAGTTTTCTCCCATATATGGGGTATCAGCCTACTCAGGACAAATTGGACAACTTTTGGGGTCCATTTTCTCCTGTTACCCTTGGGAAAATAAAAAAAATTGGGGACTAAAAGATCATGCTAGTGGAAAAAATATGATTTTTTTATTTTCACGCCAGGGCATTATAAACTTCTGTGAAGCCCTTGGGGGTTCAAAGTGCTCACCACACATCTAGATAAGTTCCTTGGGGGGGGTCTAGTTTCCAAATTGGTGTAATTTGTGGGGGGTTTCCACTGTTTTGGCATATCTGGGGCTTTCCAAACGCGACATGGCATCCGATCTCAATTCCAGCCATAAAAGTCAAATGGCGCTGCTTCCCTTCCGAGCTCTGCCATGCGCCCAAATAGTGGTTTACCCCCACATATGGGGTATCAGCGTACTCAGGACAAATTGCGCAATTACTTTTGGGGTCCTGTTACCCTTGGAAAAATAAAAATTGAGGGTGAAAAGATCATTTTTGTGGAAAAAATATGATATTTTAATTGTACGGCTGTACTGTAATGATTGGGTCATCGAGGAGGAAAGCAAGACCAAGCTAAGCCACAGAAAACCAGAGAGGTTGGTAACTAAATGGATTGCAGAACCCTGATCCTATCCACACAACTAGCAGTAGCCGTGGAGCATACCTACGGTGATCCTAGATGCCTCGACACAGCCGGAGAACTAAATAAGCCTAAAGCAAGAAAGGGGAAATCTAAACTGCCCCAGAGCAGACCCCAAAGGAATAGATAGCCCCCATACATATATTGTTGGTGAGATAAGATGAAAACACAAACGCAGATAGGAAAATAGACTGAGCAAAAGATGGGGCCCACACTAACTAGACAGGACAGGAAAGGAAAGACTCTGTCTGCAATCACGCAAAAAACCATGCAAAAAATGCCCAACACATCTGATAGAAAAATACTGAAGTCACTAGACTTCGCCCACTATATGAGCACTCTGGTATATTCTGAAAGCAGAGCAAAAAGAGGCCAATCTAATAAGGGACAAAAACAAACTGGCACAAGCAGTAACATAAGGATGGAAATTCAGCACAGCCCCAGCTGGAGCTGGCTGAACACACAAAACTGAAATAGACAAAACCAGATCAAATGTGAACAATAGTGTCATGATCCATGCTGGATCAGGACATATAAAAAGCACAGGTAACCTTTTTTTTCCTAAGATGTGCTTAAGGTTGGTTTTTGCCCCCGGTGGCCATTAGGATTATTGCACTGTGGTGTCGTTTGTTCTAAGTTTACCCTCGGTTGAGAACTTACTTCAATCCCTGTCGAAGCAGTCCCTTAACTTTACCTTGTGTTCCACTGCTTCATTGGGATTAACGAGTTGTTGATGACACCCTGATGTCCATAACTTACAGGTACATAGTATGAAGTTGTGCAGCCAAAGCTTTCATAGAATCCATGATGACACACCTGCACACACTAAATGGACTGGCTAGGCTGTTTATAATGTTATCACTGCATAAGAACTGTCATGATCCATGCTGGATCAGGACTGATATAAAGCACAGGTAACCTTCTTTTTTCCCTAAGCTGTGCTTAAGGTGTTTTTGCCCCGGGTGGCCATTAGGATTATTGCACTATGTCGCTTGTTCTAAGTTTTCCCCCCTGTGGTTGTGAGTGTCATTGCACTCTAGTTTCTTTAGTTAAGTGCACATGATTATAATGCAGGTGTGATTGCTGGCTCTGCTATAAAAGAGTCACAGGTGTTGCAATCAGTGTTGGTGATCGTGTTCATTTCAACCATCCTTGGTGGAGGAAGGAGCTGGAGAGTGTTCCTTGCAGCACTGTCTTAGCCTGGTGTGAAAGGAGTTATATGGGATTTCCTTGTACCTCTGACAGAGCTTGGTGGCAGCGATTCAGGAGGAGAGCTGCATGCTGGTGGTGGACTCTGTTGCCAGGAGCAAGTACAGCAGAGTAAAGCTAAGTGGTGTCTCCCTGTTTGTGTTTTTCCTTAGTGTGTATTAGTACACCGGTGGGGCCAGTGCCTGCACCACCCAGTTCCCTAGCAAGGGATAAGTGTAGGGTGTGCTACGCCGACAGGTTCCTGATCAGCGCCCGGTGCGGAACTGCCATAGGGAACGTTAGGAGCGTTAGGGACACTGACTCAGGGGAGTGCAGGAGGTCTCCACGTCCCCTTTCCCTATCACAGGGCCCATCATTGTAACTGTTTCCCTTCCCTTTGTCTTGTTGTTTTAGTTACCAGCCTGCGAGCCGTGTCACACAGGACAGTATCACGTGCAGCGTCCTGCTGTTCTAGTTACCGGCCTGCTAGTCGCGTCACACAGGATGGGTCCACGTGACAAATAGCAAAAGAACACTTAGCTGAGCATGCAGGCATTGAGCTGGAAACTAAGACCTCAGGAGGCAGGAAAAAATCACCAGCAGGGATAGAGGGAGTCGGATGTCTTAAATGTAGGCAGAAACTACAGATCTCCAGTCATCCTCCTCATTATCAGGTGGTAGGCCTCTGTTAATTAGATCAGCTCCATTACCTCCAGTAACCACCAGAGGGAGCCCGGAAAGAGAACTCACGACTAGAGATGAGCGACTTTGCCTTTTTTCGGGTCGAGTCGGATTTCATGAAACCCGACTTTCGCAAAAGTCGGGTCGAACGAAATCGGCCGACTATAGGGAAAAGTCGGAGGCCGACTGAAACACGAAACCCAATGCAAGTCAATGGGGAAGCAAAGTCGGCAGGGAGTGGAAGACAGTAAACACACCTAAAGTGCCCATTTCAATGCCAAAAACATCAATTCTTATAACTGAATCTTGTCAACCTTAATTTACTTCCTAATAATAGTTACGCATTGAAAACTGGGGGTTATTTGGCTAATGTTGTGGGGGGGTTGGGCTGGCTCCAGGTTTTCGTGTTCCCTGGGCCAAAGAGTGTCAGTGTGCCCCTTTAACACATACCACAACTCATGATACTCCGATACACCACAGAAATATAGGTATAGTACAATGACACATACTTCACTGCTTACATGACATGACTGATCTCTTTTAAATTGTACAATAGCTCAAAAACAGGACAGTACAGTATATTACTCCATACAGTGTTATGGCAACCACATTGTGCGCCATACAGAATAATGAGCCCCCTATATTTCTCCATACCAAATAATTAGCCACATATAATGTTCCATACAGTATCTGATGAGCTCCACATAATGCTCCATATATAATGGACCCCATTTGTAATGCTCCAGTGTATAATGTGCCCCTTAGATGCTGCTCCAGTGTCTGATCTGCCCCATTTACAATGCTCCAGTACATGATTGGCCTCGTGGATGATGCTCCAGTGTATGATGGGCTCCAATAATGCTCCATATATAATGGACCCCATTTGTAATGCTCCAGTGTATAATGTGCCCCTTAGATGCTGCTCCAGTGTCTGATCTGCCCCATTTACATTGCTCCAGTACATGATGGGCCTCATGGATGATGCTCCAGTGTATGATGGGCTCCAATAATGCTCCATATATAATGGGCCCCATTTGTAATGCTCCAATGTATAATGTGCCCCTTAGATGCTGCTCCAGTGTCTGATCTGCCCCATTTACATTGCTCCAGTACATGATGGGCCTCATGGATGATGCTCCAGTGTATCATGGGCCCTAATAATGCTCCATATATAATGGGCCCGATTTGTAATGTTCCAATGTATAATGGGCCCCTTAGATGCTGCTCCAGTGTCTGATCTGCCCCATTTACATTGCTCCAGTACATGATGGGCCTCATGGATGATGCTCCAGTGTATGATGGGCTCCAATAATGCTCCATATATAATGGGCCCCATTTGTAATGCTCCAGTGTATAATGTGCCCCTTAGATGCTGCTCCAGTGTCTGATCTGCCCCATTTACAATGCTCCAGTACATGATTGGCCTCGTGGATGATGCTCCAGTGTATGATGTGCTCCAATAATGCTCCATATATAATGGACCCCATTTGTAATGCTCCAGTGTATAATGTGCCCCTTAGATGCTGCTCCAGTGTCTGATCTGCCCCATTTACATTGCTCCAGTACATGATGGGCCTCATGGATGATGCTCCAGTGTATGATGTCCTCCAATAATGCTCCATATATAATGGGCCCCATTTGTAATGCTCCAATGTATAATGTGCCCCTTAGATGCTGCTCCAGTGTCTGATCTGCCCCATTTACATTGCTCCATTACATGATGGGCCTCATGGATGATGCTCCAGTGTATCATGGGCCCTAATAATGCTCCATATATAATGGGCCCCATTTGTAATGCTCCAGTGTATAATGGGCCCCTTAGATGCTGCTCCAGTGTCTGATCTGCCCCATTTACATTGCTCCAGTACATGATGGGCCTCATGGATGATGCTCCAGTGTATGATGGGCTCCAATAATGCTCCATATATAATGGGCCCCATTTGTAATGCTCCAGTGTATAATGTGCCCCTTAGATGCTGCTCCAGTGTCTGATCTGCCCCATTTACAATGCTCCAGTACATGATTGGCCTTGTGTATGATGCTCCAGTGTATGATGGGCTCCAATAATGCTCCATATATAATGGACCCCATTTGTTATGCTCCAGTGTATAATGTGCCCCTTAGATGCTGTTCCAGAGTCTGATCAGCCCCATTTACATTGCTCCAGTACATGATGGGCCCTATTTTTAATTAACCCAGGCATGGTATGTGAAAAGAGCTCCATGGAGTAATCTGAGGTGTGTGCTTCCACATCCTTCACTTTAGGTGTGGGTGAAGGACACAAGGAAAGGGGTTGCTCCTGACTAGAAGCCTGCAGTTACGACTCAGTGCTTGCATTTTTTACAACTTCAGAAGAGGAGGCGATAGAGCTGGAGGCTGTTTCAGCAATGTAAGCCACAAACAGTTCCTGATACTCCGGCTTTAAAAGCAGTCTACCTACTACACCATGACGCTGGCTCAACACCTCCTGCCTTAGCAGCTATTGTGTTTTTGGCACTACCAGCAGATGCACCACCACCACCATCAGTACCAGGTGGCCCTCCACGCCCACATCCGCGTCCTCTTCCACCATAGTTCCTCATGTTTTTGAAAATGGACCCAAAATACCAGTAGATATATGGTACTGTATCAGAAGCATACCGCTCTATACAGTCTATGGATAACAGTAAATCTCCGTATATATTTCGTGAAGCATACACAGACGCTCACAAGCTCAGTATGGATTACCCAATAAAATAACAAGTTGACAAAGGGTACAGTATCACCAGATACAAGGTATATATAGTATAGTGTAAACATTCTGATTCTCCGTATACATTTCAGGAGGCAGACACAAACGCTCTCAGGCCCAGTATCGATTACACAAGAATATGAAAAGCTGTAAATGTGTTATGTAGCACAAGAGTACAGCTATATACAGTGTTTGGGTAATCTTAAAGTTTCAAATATATTGCCGGAGTAACAGACAGACGTTTACAGGCTCATTATGAATTACACCAGAATCTAAATAGCTAAAAAGGTTACTGTATCAGAAGCATTCTGCTGTATACAGTGTTGGCCAAATTGAAAATATCGGTATATATTTCCGTAGTCACCCTTAGACGCTCACTCAGTTTGGCTTTGACCATAATAAAAAATGTTGTGAAAAAGGTCCTGGATAACAAGATAGCAAGTATATATTTTTTAGGGTACAATTGAAATCTCCGTATAAATAGTCCCGTAGTCACTCTCAGACGCTTACACAGTATGGATTTGACCGTAATGCTAAATGTCGAACAAAGGTACTGTATAACAAGATACAAACTGTATCTAGTATAGTGTAAAAATGTGTTTCTCCGATTCACCGTATATATAGAAGGTGTAACCCACACATGCTCACTCACTATGGATGATGTAGGGAAGGTGGACTGACAGACAAACCAGCCTGTAGTGAGAAGCAGAGGTGTAGCGCAGTGTAGGTGTGAAACCGCTAAGATAAAGAGAAAGGGTGCAGTGTTTTAGCTTGCCCATTGGAGGGCAGTGGAGAGTGTAGGAGTGGGACTGAATAACTGCCATTGGTCAGAGAAACTGTTAGGTGATGGTGGGCGGAGTTACCAGAACTGGAAGTATAAAAGGCTGAGGGAAGGTTCTGGAAGAGTCAGTCAGCGAAGGGAGCACAGTAAAGAGGAAGTTCTGCTGAGGAAATAGAGACAGTGGAAAGGCTCCACAGAGGACTGACAGTTGAGGCGGTCACGGGGGAGTGGCCCAGAGTACGGTAACCGCAGATGAAGACGGCCTGGGGCTATCATACGGGCGGTGTACTCAGACCGGTGCAGCGCTGTGGTGGTTGGGCCTAGGCCATCCACAGTGGAAGAGCCACAGAGGACACCACGATTATAGTTACAAAGGAAGTGAAGGTACTGGGGCCTGTGTACAGAGAAATGTGAAACGGCTGTGGTGAATTGCTGTTGTCGACAGAAGGGTGGGCACTAAAAACGGACCTGTTCAATACAAACTCTGTCTCAGTCTCGTGTTTGTCAGCTGCAAGAAGAGGGTCCCCCCACAGTTGGTTATCCTACAGATGATACCTTAATGCAAATTTTTGAAACAAGGTACTGTATCAGCACATACCAGGTGTGTCCAGTCTAGGGTTAAATTTCTGTCTATACTTCCAGAGTCAGACACAGACACTCACAGGCTCACTATGTATTACACCAGAAATAAAAAAGTAGAAAAAGGGAAAGGTATTCATAGCATACACCAGTATACAGTGTTGTGGTACTTTTAAATCTTCATATATATTTCAATCTCAGTAAGCCAGTCAAGAATCTCCGCTACTGGAAACTACATGGATACAAGTATAGACGCAAAGTCGAGTGTTAGCAGAAATTTTGGACTTAATCATCACGGGAAAACCTCCCAGAAGATGTTGGAGAGGCGATGCAGACCTTCAATTACTGTGTCTGTGGAGAAAGCGAAAAAGGTTCTTTGTGAAGAAAGGATGGCTTTATCGCAGTAGCGTGGACCACATCACCGTTACTCGTCTTCATCAAATTGTGATCACAGGGAGAAATGTACCCATGGTCCTCACTGCCTATCATGATGTTTCTGGTTATTTTGGAGTGCAAAAGACAGAAGCCACAGGCCGTAGGCGATTCTATTGGATTGGCATGAGAGAGACATTGAAAAATGGTGGCAGGAATGTCACAACTCTGTGACTATCACAACTGTGAAAGGTGATCATAAACCACCATTGCATCCGCTTGTAAGTTGACGTCCATTTCAAATGGTAGCTATTGATCATCTGAAGGTAGAGGCCAGCAGGACAGGCCATAGCTACATCTTAACCATCATTGATCAATACACCAAATTTCTAGTGGCCGTCCCTGTGAAGGATTTAACTGCCCAGACTACACAGCGGTGGAGCAGGGAGAGGAAGTATTGCAACCTGCAAGTGCTGTGGCCATGACAAAGCAGGGGGGGCACAATCGTGGTCGACGGTACTAGCACAGGGCCCCTCATAGTACGCTGGTGTGTCTGACGGCGAGTGGGCTCTCCCACCGTCTGAGACACTGTATT
Source organism: Dendrobates tinctorius (assembly GCF_039654945.1). Classification (NCBI taxonomy): domain Eukaryota; kingdom Metazoa; phylum Chordata; class Amphibia; order Anura; family Dendrobatidae; genus Dendrobates; species Dendrobates tinctorius. Next base: position 10,459,705 of record NW_027361751.1, on the reverse strand, counting down.
GTGCTATGAGGGGCCCTGTGCCATTGCCGTCGGCCATCAGTGGGCCCATCCACCTATTCAGAGCAACGGCACTTGCCTGGGTGAGCCAGGTCTTAACCCCAGCCGTTGGGGGAGGGGTGGGCAGCCCAGTTAGGGAGGTTTAAAAATTCGCATATGTAGATGTGTTGGCTGGACATTCAGCTGCTGCAAAGGACGTAATTGGGCAAGTCCGAGGAAGAGGAGGAAAAAACCGAGGCTCTTTTCTGGTAATCTATGTGTCATCAGGGGAAGGTGGGACAAAATCCTTTGAAACCCATGCATGGTTCATTTTAATGAAGGTTAGATCATTTGGGTCGACAGGATTGTCAGGATTGATCCAGCAGCACTGAAGACTAGAGTTGAGCATTCCGATACCGCAAGTATCGGGTATCGGCCGATACTTGCTGTATCGGAATTCCGATACCGACATCCGATATTTTTTCAATATCGGGCATCGGAATCGGAAGTTCAAAGTTGATTGACAGCCGAAATGACGTCATCATGATGCGCGGTGTGTGCGCATCATGATGCGCCGTCATTTCGGGCCTTCCGGGGGTCTCTGCCGGCCTGCCGGGGGGCTGTGCCGGCCTGCCGGGGGGCTGTGTGGACTGCCCGGGGTCTGTACCGGCCTGCCGGGGGGCTGTGCCGGCCTGCCGGGGAGCTGTGCACCCTGTGGGGGTCTGTACCGGCCTGCCGGGGGGCTGTGCTGATGTCCGGGGGTCTGTGCAGGCATCGTCCGATGGGACTACAAGTCCCACCGGGCGATGCCTGCTACCATGACAGTGATTGACACATTAGCCAATGATGGGACAGTAGTAGTCCCATCATCCGGCTAATGTGTTAAATGTTAAAAAAAAAAAAAATAAAATACTACATACATACTACATACATACTACATGCATGCTACATATATACCACATATATACTACATGCATGCTACATACATACTACATGCTACATGCATGCTACATACATACTACATGCATGCTACATGCATGCTACATACATACTACATACATACTACATACATACTACATATATACTACATGCATACTACATACATACTACATGCTACATTCATGCCACATACAGTACATACTACATGCTACATACATACCACATATATACTACATGCATGCTACATACATACTACATGCTACATGCATGCTACATACATACTACATGCTACATACATACTACATATATACTACATGCATGCTACATACATACTACATGCTACATACATACTACATACATACTACATGCATGCTACATACATACTACATGCTACATACATACTACATATATACTACATGCATGCTACATACATACTACATGCTACATGCATGCTACATACATACTACATGCTACATACATACTACATACATACTACATGCATGCTACATACTACATGCTACATGCATGCCACATACATACTACATGCTACATACATACTACATACATACTACATATATACTACATGCATGCTACATACATACTACATGCATGCTACATACATACTACATATATACTACATGCATGCTACATACATACTACATGCTACATACATACTACATACATACTACATGCATGCTACATACATACTACATGCTACATACATACTACATACATACTACATGCTACATACATACTACATACATACTACATGTTACATACATACTAAATGCATGCTACATACATACTACATGCTACATACATACTACATACATACTACATGCATGCTACATACATACTACATGCTACATACATACTACATGCATGCTACATACATACTACATGCTACATGCATGCTACATACATACTACATGCTACATACATACTACATACATACTACATGCATGCTACATACTACATGCTACATGCATGCCACATACATACTACATGCTACATACATACTACATACATACTACATATATACTACATGCATGCTACATACATACTACATATATACTACATGCATGCTACATACATACTACATATATACTACATGCATGCTACATACATACTACATATATACTACATGCATGCTACATACATACTACATGCTACATACATACTACATACATACTACATGCATGCTACATACATACTACATGCTACATACATACCACATACATACTACATATATACTACATGCATGCTACATACATACTACATACATACTACATGCATACTACATGCATGCTACATACATACTACATGCTACATACATACTACATACATGCTACATACATACTACATACATACTACATGCATGCTACATACATAGACATACAGTACATATAACATAGAGTAACATACTTACCAATACTTGTCACATTGTTCCCCGAAGCCATTGTCTTTTACGGAATAAATATTAACATAACAAACCACAAAAATACTCACCCATGATCCGAAGCAGTCCACGAGTGTGTCCCACGACGATCTTGGGTAGAGAACTGCAGCATCAGCTGATGCTGCCGCTTTCTACGGGCTGCAGGAATCCAATGACGGAAGGTAGGTATCCTTCCGCACTGTATTCCTCCGCCACTTAAAAAAAAAAGTCCCTAGTCTCACTTTATGGTAAAAGCTGTGTGGGAATTTCCCACACAGCTTTTACCATAAAGTGAGACTAGGGACTTTTTTTTTTAAGTGGCGGAGGAATACAGTGCGGAAGGATACCTACCTTCCGTCATTGGATTCCTGCAGCCCGTAGAGAGCGGCAGCATCAGCTGATGCTGCAGTTCTCTACCCAAGATCGTCGTGGGACACACTCGTGGACTGCTTCGGATCATGGGTGAGTATTTTTGTGGTTTGTTATGTTAATATTTATTCCGTAAAAGACAATGGCTTCGGGGAACAATGTGACAAGTATTGGTAAGTATGTTACTCTATGTTATATGTACTGTATGTCTATGTATGTATTGTATGAATGTATTGTATGTAGCATGCATGTAGTATGTATGTAGTATGTATGTAGCATGTATGTAGTATGTATGTAGCATGTAGTATGTATGTAGTATGTATGTAGTATGTATGTAGTATGTATGTAGCATGTAGTATGTATGTAGCATGCATGTAGTATATATGTAGTATGTATGTAGTATATATGTAGCATGTAGTATGTATGTAGCATGTATGTAGTATGTATGTAGTATGTATGTAGCATGCATGTAGTATATATGTAGTATGTATGTAGTATGTATGTAGTATGTAGCATGCATGTAGTATATATGTAGTATGTATGTAGTATGTATGTAGTATGTATGTAGCATGCATGTAGTATGTATGTAGTATGTATGTAGTATATATGTAGCATGTAGTATGTATGTAGCATGCATGTAGTATGTATGTAGTATGTATGTAGCATGCATGTAGTATGTATGTAGTATGTATGTAGCATGCATGTAGTATATATGTAGTATGTATGTAGTATATACACTCACTGGCCACTTTATTAGGTACACCTGTCCAACTGTGTGTTAAGACTTAATTTCTAATCAGCCAATCACATGGCGGCAACTCAGTGCATTTAGGCATGTAGACATGGTCAAGACAATCTCCTGCAGTTCAAACCGAGCATCAGTATGGGGAAGAAAGGTGATTTGAGTGCCTTTGAACGTGGCATGATTGTTGGTGCCAGAAGGGCTGGTCTGAGAATTTCAGAAACTGCTGATCTACTGGGATTTTCACGCACAACCATCTCTAGGGTTTACAGAGAATGGTCCGAAAAAGAAAAAAAATCCAGTGAGCGGCAGTTCTGTGGCCGGAAATGCCATGTTGATGCCAGAGGTCAGAGGAGAATGGGCAGACTGGTTCGAGCTGATAGAAAGGCAACAGTGACTCAAATTGCCACCCGTTACAACCAAGGTAGGCAGAAGAGCATCTCTGAACGCACAGTGCGTCGAACTTTGAGGCAGATGGGCTACAGCAGCAGAAGACCACACTGGGTACCACTCCTCTCAGCTAAGAACAGGAAACTGAGGCTACAATTTGCACAAGCTCATCGAAATTGGACAGTAGAAGATTGGAAAAACGTTGCCTGGTCTGATGAGTCTCGATTTCTGCTGCGACATTCGGATGGTAGGGTCAGAATTTGGCGTAAACAACATGAAAGCATGGATCCATCCTGCCTTGTATCAACGGTTCAGGCTGGTGGTGGTGGTGTCATGGTGTGGGGAATTTTTTCTGGGCACTCTTTGGGCCCCTTGGTACCAATTGAGCATCGTTGCAACGCCACAGCCTACCTGAGTATTGTTGCTGACCATGTCCATCCCTTTATGACCACAATGTACCCAACATCTGATGGCTACTTTCAGCAGGATAATGCGCCATGTCATAAAGCTCGAATCATCTCAGATTGGTTTCTTGAACATGACAATGAGTTTACTGTACTCAAATGGCCTCCTCAGTCATCAGATCTCAATCCAATAGAGCATCTTTGGGATGTGGTGGAACGGGAGATTCGCATCAGGGATGTGCAGCCGACAAATCTGCGCCAACTGTGTGATGCCATCATGTCAATATGGTCCAAAATCTCTGAGGAATGCTTCCAGCACCTTGTTGAATCTCTGCCACGAAGAATTGAGGCAGTTCTGAAGGCAAAAGGGGGTCCAACCCCTTACTAGCATGGTGTACCTAATAAAGTGGCCAGTGAGTGTATGTAGCATGTAGTATGTATGTAGCATGCATGTAGTATGTATGTAGTATGTATGTAGCATGCATGTAGTATATATGTAGTATGTATGTATGTAGCATGTAGTATGTATGTAGCATGCATGTAGTATATATGTAGTATGTATGTAGCATGTAGCATGTATGTAGCATGCATGTAGTATATATGTAGTATGTATGTAGCATGTAGCATGTATGTAGCATGCATGTAGTATATATGTAGCATGTAGTATGTATGTAGCATGCATGTAGTATATATGTAGCATGTAGTATGTATGTAACATGCATGTAGTATATATGTAGTATGTATGTAGTATGTATGTAGCATGCATGTAGTATATATGTACTATGTATGTAGCATGTAGTATGTATGTAGCATGCATGTAGTATGTATGTATGTAGTTTTTTTTTTTTTTTTTTACATTTAACACATTAGCCGGATGATGGGACTACTACTGTCCCATCATTGGCTAATGTGTCAATCACTGTCATGGTAGCAGGCATAGCCCGATGGGACTTGTAGTCCCATCGGACAATGCCTGCACAGACTACCGGAGCCTGCACAAACCCCCCGGCAGGCCGGCACAGCCCACCGGCAGGCCGGCACAGCCCCCCGGAGCCTGCACAGACCACCGGCAGGCCGGTACAGACCCCGGGCAGTCCGCACAGCCCACCGGCAGGCTGGCACAGCCCTCCGGCAGGCCGGCAGAGACCCCCGGAAGGCCCGTACAGACCCCCGAGAGGCTGTACAAGGGCAGGAAAGGGTTTTTCCAATTCCGATACCGGAAGTCTCATAGACTTGAATGGGACTTCCGGTATCGGCATCGGCGATACCGATACTTTTTTTAAAGATCGGCCGATCCATTCCGATCCGATATTTTGAAGTATCGGACGGTATCGCTCAACTCTACTGAAGACTCTTTCAGATAACACACTAGCAGCAGGACAAGCGAGCTCCTGTAAGGCATATTGTGCCAATTCAGGCCAGGCGTCCAGTTTAGAGGCCCAAAAGTCGAAGGGGAATGACCAGTGAGGGAGAACATCGATATGGGAGGAAAAGTAGTTTGTAACCATAGTTGACAAACTGCTGCCTCCTGTCACTTTTAATCGATGCAGTATTAGCAGTCGTGTGAGCGGTACTTGAGAAATCATTCCACAACATGGTCATTAAACTCCTGTCTCCAACACCACTTCTGCTGTGTGCACCATGAACACCTCTTCCATTGTGCCCACTACGGCTCGTGGGAGAACCAGCACCGCTGCTGTGTGCTGAGAAAGCCTCAAACGAACGGTTTACCAGAGTTGCTTGTTTGTTTGCCAATATTATCTCCAGGTTCTCCTGTGGCATGATGTTGTGTAATTTGCCTTTGTAGCGTGGATCGAGGATGCTGGCCAGCCAGTAGTCGTCATCTCTCATCATTTTGGCAATGCGGGGGTCCCTTTTTAGGATCCGCAAGGCATAATCGCACATGTGGGCCAATGTTCCAGGTGTCAATGATGCACTGCCCATGGTGGGTGGAGGAGCAGTTTCTGGCAAATCCACATCCCTACAGTCACGCACAAACACTGTCCCTGACCTTGAAATGCCAAAATTTTCTCTTGCCCCCTGAGAAACATCCTCCTGCCCAAACTAATCATCCCCCTCATCCTCATCCTCCTCCTCTTCCTCTTCCTCTTCTTCCTCCACCTCGTCCAGGACAGTTCCCTGAACAGACAATGGCTGACTGTCATCAAGGCTTCCCTCCTCCTCCTCCGCTGCAAACGCCTGATCCTTAATGTACGTCAAACTTTGCATGAGCAGACGCATAAGTGGGATGCTCATGCTGGCATCGTTTGTGCTTACCAGCCGTGTGCATTCCTCAAAACACTGAAATACTTTACAGAGATCTTTCAGCTTTGACCACTGCACACCCGACAGTTCCATGTCTTCCCTCAAACTGCCTGCCCCTGTATCCTCCCACAAATGCATTACAGCTTGCCTCTGTTCGCACAGCCTCTCAGCCATGTGCAGGGTGGAGTTCCACCTTGTTGCAACGTCTATGATTAGGCGGTGCTTGGGGAGGTGGAGCAATCGCTGCAGCTTCTGCATACGACCGGAGTGTACGGCCGAGCGACTGATGTGCGAGCATAGTCTTCGCACCTTATGGAGCAGGGATGTTAACTCCAGATAATTATTAAGGAAGCACTGCACCACTAGGTTCAAAGTGTGAGCCAGGCAAGGTATGTGTGTGAGTTTTGCATGGGCTATGGCTGCCACAAAATTACGGCCGTTATCACTGACTACCTTGCCTGCCTCAAGATGTAGACTGCCCAGCTATGTCGCTGCAAGTAGTCGGCCAGTACCTCAGCGGTGTGTCTGATGTCGCCCAAAGAGATCATCTTTAACACAGCCTGCTGATGCTTACCACTAGCTGATTGTCTGTAAAGGTTATGTTGAGGGCTTCCGATTTTGTGGTATTAATTTTAAAATTAGACAGTCGTCTAAATTGAGGAAGTATATTAAGGATATTTGGGAATGCCTGTGAAGGGTTGGTTATGAGGATAGCCACCGGTTTTCCTAAGGGTAACAGGACCCTAAAAGTTATTGTGCAATTTGTCCTGAGTACGCTGATACCCATATGTGGGTGTAAACGACTATTTGGGCGCATGGCAGAGCTCGGAAGGGAAGCAGCGCCATTTGACTTTTTTGGCTGGAATTGAGATCGGACACCATGTTGCATTTGGAGAGCCCCTGATGTGCCAAAACAGTGGAAACCCCCCACAAATGACACGATTTTGGAAACTATACCCCCCAAGGAACTTATCTAGATGTGTGGTGAGAACTTTGAACCCCCAAGGGCTTCACAGAAGTTTATAACGTACAGTGTTGTGAATTCGCTCTCTGGCCTACCTCTGGTTACTAGTGAAGGTAGTGGAGCTGGTTATATTGACAGAGGGGTCGCGAGTAGAGTTGAGCGAAACAGGTCGGTCAGATTCAGATTAATGTTACCCAGGTTCCCCCTCGCTGAGGTGAGTGGCGAGCGGCAAGGTGTGTTAGAGCCGCTGCAGCAGCAGTTATCAGGGTCTGGGGCCTCTGCTCAGGCAACCAGGAAATCAAAATGGCGGCTTTGGCAAATTGTGGGTCTGGCAAAAGCCCCTTGAGTCATTGCTGGGGAGCGGGACTTGTTCATACAATCGGTCGTAACCAGACAGGTGGGTGGAGTTGGTGATCCCCATGGTGCTGTCTGGGGTTCCCCGAGGTGAAGGGGTACGTCCCTGTAGTGAGCAGACTGGTGTATGGTCCGCGGGGCTCACGCCAAATCTTCCATACCATTGAAGAACCCGCCCCTCCTGGTCGTGTGGAGGCGACCAGCGAGTGTATTTTTCCTCCATATTCCTGCGGCTCTGGCAAAGTGCCCCCTAGAGTCGCTGCTGGGGAGCGGGACTTGTTCATACAGGCGGACGTAACCAGACAGGTGGGTGGAGTTGGTGATCCCCATGGTGCTGTCTGGGGTTCCCCGAGGTGAAGGGGTACGCCCCTGTAGTGAGCAGACTGGTGTTATAGTCCGCGGGGCTGACGCCAAATCTTCTATACCACCGAAGAGGCCGCCCCCTCCTGGTCGTGTGGAGAAAGGCGACCAGTGAGTGTATATTTCCTCCATATTCCTGTCCCCTTCTCCTCCAGGTGTGAGCGGCAGGTGTGCTGCGGGGGAGTAGGGACAAATCTCAACCCTCACCATTAACCAACCCTAGGAGGCGCAGACCTCATGGTGACAGGGTAGGAGGGTGGTGTCCCTTGGTGAATGTCGGGAGAGTGAGTGTGGTGACAGCAGGGGGATGCCTCTGTTGTCGTGTCCAGAAGGAGTTCACCAAATATATGACAAACGAATGTGTGCAATAAACGTTCAGGTCCGGACCTGTGTGTGAACGAGCATGTATGGGTGGCCACCAAAAAACATCTTGTGGAAGTGTGTTGTGGAGTCTGATCAGCTCATAGCAAACATACACATACATAAACTCGTTCCCCAGGTCGGCGCTGTGGAGATGAGTGGTGCCTCCAGAACATACATTGCCAATACCAGCGGTGCGTTTGTCATTAACCTGAAGTGTCAGGTAGTGGAGGGGTGAACTCAGGATCTGGGCGTCCCCGCTGTAGGTGTTTCCCTAATGAGGAGTGGTCTTGAGGGTCCAGAGGCCCCTCATTAAGGAGGGGGTACTGTCATGATCCAGGCTGGATCTGACAGTTTAAATGGACAAAGTTGAACTTTTTTTCATTTGGCTAGGTGCCAAAGTGATGTGATTGCCCCTGGTGGCCATTAGAATTATTACACGTGGTGTTTCATTCTAAGTTGCCTGGTGGTGGTGAGTGGTATCGCACCTTAGTTTTAGGGTTAATGTACACGCAATTACAAATCAGGTGTTAGGCTCTATAAAAGGGAGCCAGGTGGGTTCAATCACTGTAGGTGATATTGTGTGTTAGTCATTCACAAGGAAGCCTGGGTGAAAGAAGGAGCTGAACATGAGTCCTGCGCATCCCAGCCAGAGGGGACGAGTGGCAGCTAGGTGGTCTGCAAGAAGGGCTGGCATGGCGTGGTGGAGTCACAGTTTATGGTGTCGGCAGGAAGTGCTTGCATGGCTTGGTGGAGTGACGACTATGGGGACAGCTGCAACGGGTGGTGGCATGACGTGGTGGAGTCACAGTTTATGGTGTCGGCAGGAAGTGCTTGCATGGCTTGGTGGACTGATGACTATGGGGATCGTTGCACTCAGCATGCGGGACTTGGTTGTTGAGAGCTGGACTCAAGCATGCTTGACTTTTTGGGCAGGAGCTGAACTCATCTTTGGGACTCTGTTACTGGACTTCTGCAACTGGTGGTGGACTCTGCTCCAAGGCTGCACTATGGTGAAGGATCCAGTTATGGTGATGGATCCGGGTGGAGGAGAAGATGCACGCAGGTGGTGGGCTCTGTTGCTAGGAGCATACGCAACAGAGCAAAGCTAAGTGGTGTTTCCCCTGTTTTGTCATCTTTCCTCATGTGTGTTTAGTGCAGTGGTGGGATTAGTTTCCGCACCGACCAATTCCCTAGTGAGGGTTTAGGTCAGGACGAGCAAGGGTTTTTAGGTTCCTGTTGCGCGCCCGGTGCGGAACTGGCATAGGGAACGTTAGGAGTGCAGGGACACTGGCTCAGGGGAGCTCAGGAGGTCTCCACTTCCCTATTCCCTATCGCAGGGCCCACCATTGTTAATGTTACCCAGGTTCCCCCTTTATTATTTAAATTCGCCTTACTGGAGGCGTGGGTTTCCAGACTTGTATATGTGTAATGTCTAAATTCGCCAGTTGGAGGCAGTGTATCCAGCTGCACGTGTTTATTATTTAAATTCGCCCCACTGGAGGCGGTGTATCCAGGGTCACGTGCGTCACATGGGTTCGCCTTGCGGTACTCGCTGCGTCCAGACACACGTGACAGAAAGCAGATTTCCTCACAAAGGATAAGCATACAATATCTATGTCCTCAAGGTTGGGGAATGTTTAATTGAACTAGGAAAAAATATATATGGATAGTGAATATGGTTGAGAAAATATGTCATGCCAACTAGTACAGTGTCAACCATCCAATTAACAAACAGAAATTCAATAAGCCAAAGATACACATTAGTTGTCATTAGCAATGGACAGTCAGATAGTCAGTAATCCAAAAACCATTAATTTTGTTAGAAGGGGGTTAAGGATAATTTAGCTGTAATTCACTCTCCAATCTTCCTATTAAGAGTCCCTTCCTTGCTGCGGAGGTTGGCACCCTAAACTTAAGCGCAAATAGTGCCCCCGCTCACCGACGATTCACCCTCACTGGCCCTTTTGTATCTCCCTCCAACAGTAATGCCCACCAATAGGTACAAGCATAAGCATAAAAGGGGGGATTTGAGTGGGTGGATGGGGTAATAGTCTTGGTGTATACCCCATCTCCTGCAAGATGGCTGGACCATCATTGTAAATACACCATTGTAAATACACACCTGTACTCTGTATCTCCCTCACCTCATTGTAGATTGTACGCTCTCACGAGCAGGGTCGTCTTATTTCGTCTTATTTTGCTTTAATTATTGTATTGTTAGCGTTGTTACTTATGACTTGTGTTTTGAAACTGTTAAACTGTGAAGCGCTGCGGAATATGTTGGCGCTATATAAATAAAGATTATTATTATTATTATTATTATTATCTCTGGATAACTCAAGAGTATTGAACCCCTTAAACAACATCAAATTGCAAGGAGTATGGGACTCTTATTGACAAAAAACTCCTGAGTTATTCCATTAGGTGCATAGCATAAGTAAATAGAGTCATGCAAACACAAAAAGGATAACTATCCTGGTTTCTCAGTATATGTAAAAATATCAGCAGATGTGTACATACCACTAAATCCTGGTTCCAGTAATCACCATGATAATGTTTCAGCAGTATCCACAACCTGTTAGTTTCCTATCCAAGCAAACTCTGGATCCTTGTCAAGTAGAAACTGATCTTACAGAAATCAGTGTGGATAGCTTCACCAACTATTGTACAGTACCCAAAGTTTAACGACACATATAATCAAAATCAATGATAGCTGATAGACTTATCTGATATGTTCATAGAAATATGAAATCGGCCTCGACGCGTTTCCTTCCCATGATTAGAGTTCATCAGGAGGCACATGGGGATTTCAGTGTTCATTCATAAAATAAGAGGTAGATTTGACTTGAATTTTCTTAGACCATAACTTGTATTTTTTTAGACCCACAGCTCTCAAGACTTGGCTGACACTTTGCTTTCCTGGAAACCCATAGGGTTTCTCCCAAGTTGCTGAACCAAGGTTCCCTTATACAACTCACCTGCTAAAAGTATTCTGTGGCCACCACATAAACTCTTCTCCTTTGTTGTTTTCCTTCCCTGTCTGTTTGCTTCTCCTCTTCCACATACACACCCCTGGTGAAGATCACCTTGACCAGAGTGGATGTCCTGACTTCTTTCTTTCTCTAAACTTACTTACTAACTGAACTTCCTATTCCTGTCACTAACCCACAATCCCCAATCCTCCTCCCCAATGTGGTCTGGCCTTTATAGTTAACCTTGTCTACACTACCAACGGGAAACTGCAGTCCCAGGAGGATTACTCATAAATATAATACAATACTGTACAATACATGTAAAATAAATTTAGCCACTAGGGAATGTCAGAAGATTGGAACACCATCCCCACCACTCTCACAAGCTGATCTGTATCGATGCCAGGTTTTGGACCCCACTAAGCTTATACCGATGAGCTATCCTATGCCCCTTTACTGAGTTCAGCCCAGGTTATAGATTTCCTTAAATTAATGGCCTTTGTTGGTATGTATTATGATTCAGCAAGAAAGAAATAACTAGAATATTACACCCCAGATATATAGTCAAGATAGTTTCCACAACAAACAATCTATATGCCATCAGTTCAAAATGAGAAACAGCTGGAAATGTTGGTTTGAGAACAAGACAATTTGGGAAGTAATATCTGCTCTGAATTCTGAGTATGTAGTTTAGAATGCAAGGGAAGATTCGCTGCAGAAGCACTGGCTGACAAATTAGCAAAGTCCAATATAATCTTTCAAACAAATAACTAAAGTCTACTAAGTTATTTGAAAATGTATTAATTCCTATTTAAAGAGGTTATCTGGAGTAGAATTTTAGCTCTCTGGTAGCTGATTGGATACGCACAGACACAGGGTTTTTGTTTTCTTGGCCTTTTTCCAGAGAATATGAATGACAACATCAAAATGTTTTCTTCCACTCATGGTTAGTGGTTGGGTGAAGCCATTTATTGTCAAACTACTATGTTTTCTCTTTTTAAATCATAATGACAACCCAAAACGTCCAAATGACCCTGATCAAAAGTTCACATACTCCATTTCTTAATACTGTGTGTTATCTCCTCTAACATCAATGACAGCTTGAAGTCTTTTGTTGTAGTTGTGGATGAGGTTCTTTATTTTCTCAAATGATAAAACTACCCACTCTTGTTGCAAAAAGCCTCCAGTTCCTGTAAACTCCTGAGCTGTCTAGAATGAACTGCGAGCTTGAGATCTCCCCAGAGTGGCTCTATGATATTGATGTCAGAAGACTGAGATGGTCAGTCCAGAACCTTCACTTTGTTCTTCTGTAGTCAATGACAGGTAAACTTGGCCTTGTGTTTTGGATCGTTGACATGTTGGATAGTCCAAGTATGTCCCATGCACAGCTTCTGGGCTGATGATTGCAAATGTGCCACAAGTATTTGCTGATAACGTGCTGCATTCATCTTTCCTTCAACTTTGACCAAGTTTCCTGTGCCTTTGTAGCTCACACATCCCCAAAACATCAGCGATCCACCTCAGTGCTTTACAGTACGAATGGTGTTCACTTCATCATAGGCCTTGTTGACCTCTCTCCAAATGTAACGTTTATGGTTGTGGTCAAAAAGTTCAATTTTGGTCTCATCACTTCAAATTGCTGAAGGACTGTATTGTATTATTTACTATAAGCTGGAACAGGAACTCATAACAATAGTGGCTACAGAGAACCGAGTTTGGTTATTCAGTGACCAAAAGATTTACACTAACGAATTATAAAGACACAGACCTGAAAACACAGTTCAGGAGCTTAAATTGCCTGCAGTTCTTCCCACGGCTTACTGCAAGGAGCCAACAGAAACCAGAAGTTAAAGCCCAAGTTCCTAGCCTAGACAACACTGAAAGTTCTAGTGACGTACACACGATGTCACCCTGCATAATTCACAACAAAAAGGTGGCACCACCCAGACACAGAATCAAAAACAAAGGAGGTAGGTATCAATGCGGATGTCACAGTATCCCCTCTTACTGGGGGACTCTAGACACTTAAAGGGGTATTCCCATCTCCAAGAACCTTATCCAAATATATAATAGGTGTAATAATAATACTTACAAATACCTCCAACTAGAAATGTAGTATAGTTCTTCTGATTCACTAAGATACTGCAGTAGCTTAGTTATACATGGTTAAGACCACTTGTATAGTGACAGTTAATTTGTTAGCTTTAAGTGGTCATAACTATGGATGTCACGGTACTGTTGCAGGACGTCCTTGGGCTAGGGGCTCCTTCCCTTTCCCTAAAGCTCTTGACACCCTAGGTATCCTTGATCCCCGGATTACGTCTATTGGTGAAAACGCCAGGGCCTCGTGCCTTGATGAGCTCTTAAATCAGCCCTCATCTGTCCCCTTCCCAACCCAGGGAAGTTGGGAGTCGTAGAGCATAAGAATACACAAACCCGACTAACATGGAAAGATGTTAAGAGATAAATGAAAATATCAGGAAAGCTCCAGGAGCGCTCAACTGAACAGATTAACCCCTGCACTGCTAGCAGAGACCTACACTGTTTAATATGATGGTGTGGTGCTTCTAATCAGTGTAGGAGTATGTGAAATCAGACACCACGGTCTTCTGACCCCTCTCTGTCATGGTAAACCTGTGGCAATGAATTCCTAAGCTACTGCAATGATCTGCACATGGGTGTAGTGCTGTGGTAGCACATTATACAGTGATGAGGCAGTGACCCAGCAAAGTTCAAAGCAAAATGTCCCTTTAATGTTCAACTCACAAAAACACAGCACACGACATTCTCCGGATCGTAGCCGTGAACCATATCCTCTGGATTACAGTCACTAAACATGCCAGTCCACCTCCGGTTCACACCCGGGCACAAGACAGTTCATCTCCGGATCACAGCCATGCGCAGGACAGTCTACCTCCAAGACCTGTTGTCGTGGGCAACTACACCGCCATGTATCTCTTTAATGTTCAAATCACCGCTGTTATGAAAGAGTCACCAAGGAGGAAATTCAAAAACAAGCTAAGCCACAGAAAACCAGAGAGGTTGGTAACTAAGCGGATTGCAGACCCCTGATCCTATCCACACAACTAGCAGTAGCCGTGGAGCGTACTTACGATGATCCTAGATGCCTCGTCACAGCCGGAGAACTAAATAAGCCTAAAGCAAGAAAAGGGGAAATCTAAACTTCCCCTAGAGCAGACCCCAAAGCAATAGACAGCCCCCAAACATGTATTGTCGGTGAGACAAGATGAAAACACAAACACAGATAGAAAAATAGGCTGAGCAAATGATGGAGCCCACACTAACTAGAAAGGACAGGAAAGGAAAGATGCTGTCTGCAATCACGCACAAAACCCTGCCAAAAAAAGTCCAACACTTTCTGATAACAAAAAACCTGAAGTCGCTAGACTTCAATTCCCTATATCAGCACTCTGGCATATTCTGAAGACAGAGCAAAAAGAGACAAATCTGATCAGGGACATAAAGCAAACTGGTATAAACAGAGACATAAGAATGGAAATTCAGCACAGCCCCAGCAGGGGCTGGCTGACCACAAAAACTGAGTAAACCAGACCAAATCTCATGTGAAAAAATAGCAGAGCACACTTAGCTTGAGAGGGCAGGAACAGAACTGGAAACCAGAACCTCAGGGCAGGAAAAATCACCAGCACAAAATTAGAGAGTCGGCTGACTTAAATCCAGTCAGAAACTCCTGATGTCCACTCACAGTCCTCCTCCTCAGGTGGCAGGTCTCTGCCGTTTAGATCAGCTTCATTACCTACTGTCACCACTAGAGGGAGCCTGGATGGAGAACTCACGACTCCTCTGTCAACACAGCCAGCTCCACCACCCTCACCAGAAGCCAGAGGTAAAACAGAAAATGAGTTCACAACACACCGCATTACAAAGTACAACATATCCTCCAGATCGCAGCTGGGAACCATATCCTCCAGTTTGCAGCCGATAAACAAGCTGTCCACCTCTGAGACCAGTTGCCATGGGCGACTATACCGCTGTGTACGCTGTGGGTGCCAGGTCTTCTAGCTGCCTTGGCTGTTTGGCTCCGCTGGCCTGTGTTGCCTCACACAGGTGGAGCTCTGCAGAGCCTCCTGCTCTGTACTCCTACCAACACCAGACTGACACTGACACTGAACCAGACACACCCAAACCCTATACTACAGGGTTTTTGTCTAGAATATGAGGCCTTCAGCCACATGGAAAACCTGGGCCGGGAATCAAATGGACTGCACAACTATCATCCTGCAGTCTGTTTCAAAACACAAAAGCCCAGAGCAGGTTTTCTTACATCTGTCCTGGCCTGGACATAAAGCATGCCCAGGACCAATACTCTCTTTTATTCTGCATTGCAATCACAGCTACACCTGTGGCTGCAAATCACTCCCATGGCCTCAATATGCCACCGTGCGCATCCTGGGGGGAACATACAATGACCCCTACATGTAACACCGGTCACTGCCACACATATCCCCCTCTGTTCAAACCTGTGGGGCTGAACACTTGTCACTCCACATGGGTGCATGACAGGGCATCCGCGTGACCCTGTGACACCCCTACCCGACACTGTACTGAGAAACCAAATTCGGGACCTGAACCATCAGTTGACACAAGCATCCATCCCCTTTGTGCTTCTCCTCCATACTTTGTTATGTGACCACTCACCTCCCCATTCTCCGTTGCCGAAGGCATGCTCATTTTCCTGACTAACAGTAGATTAGGGCCAGTTTTGGGTGGTCTTTACTTTGTTTATTGGGGTTCACAAACCCCACTGCTCATCCTGTGACCTAAGTACCTGCCTTCGGGCCCTTAATACCATTTCCTCTGTACTCTTACCCATGCCTCGGTGACTATGTCATGCCAAAATGCCAAGGTCCACCCCGGCCACCCCAGGCATACATCTGTACCACGTTGCACCCGAACCCAAGCCTCCTGACGCTGCGGTTTAGCTAGAGGTCTATCTGATTTTACCCTGAACCCTGGTCACATCCTTGGCCGGTGTCAGAGGGTTCCTCGTGCGTACATACCTAGTCACCTCCATGACCACACGTTCCTGATTCCGCCAAGTTTTCTTTTTATATGTGCGATATTTATACCTGCGTCTCTGCGTGGTACCCTGGACCTGAGCTGTCCATAACTTACCAGGGGACATTTCCAGCTCAGGGTTCGATGGGGTCCCCACGACCTCTTCTGCCACAACCTCTAAGGGGAACCTATCAGGGTTACACTCTGTCCCTAAGTTGGTGACCCCTATGGCAGGTATCCCTGACTCGGGATCTTCGGGTTCTACCCCTGGAACAACATTTACCTTGAGAGGGTTGACCCTTGTCTCCCACAGGGACCAGAACAGGGGCAAGTCTCTTCCCAACACAGTTGCATATGTAAGGATCTTCACCACTCCTGCCACATGTTTAATGTCCCCACATGATGTAGAAAAATTAACCTCCATGGTCAGGTACTCCCGGATTTCCCCATAGATACCCATCATCTCCACTTTCTATCCTTTGGGGTTGTCCCCAGCAACAAGGGACCCATAGATCAAAGTCACTATGCTTCCCGAGTCCAGGAGAGCCTCTGTTTGTTACCCGTTCACGAGTACATGGCACAGCTGGACATCGCTGTCGGCAGTGCCCATAGTGGCGGTACAGACTGGCTGGGTATACATAGACACCCGGCGAGCAAACCTGCAGTCCATGGACTCAAATTTCAGGGGGCAGTTGACAGCCACATGTCCGGGTCCTTAGCACTGCCAACACTTAATCGCTGTGGCATGACTATACCTTGGAGCCGCTTTAGGGGAAATGGGACTTTTATTACCCCTTCATCAAGGGCTCGGTCCTGGTTAGCCCCAACAGTGGTTTGTGGACTTTTCCCAATACTGCTGTACAAAGGCCTGAGTGGCTGTATACCACTCAATCCAACTTATCAGCTGGTCCAGAGTGCCCAGGTCCCATTGTGCAACCCAATGCCACAGGGCGGCCGGCAGAGCCCTCACCAGCCAGTCAACCACCACCCTCTCTACTATCTGGGTCGGGGTCAAAGTCTCAGGCTGGAGCCATTCCTCCACCAACTGCAATAAGTCAAACACCTGAGACCTGGCGGGATGAGTCTCTTCAAAGGACCACTGGTACACCCTCTGATCGCCCATTACCTTAGGGGTCTCTTCTTGACACCGCAGATCGCCCCTCACCTTAGGGGTCTTCTCTTTACACGGCTGTTCACCCCTCACCTTAGGGGTCTCCTCTTTACACCGCTGATCACCCCTCACCTTAGGAGTCTCCTCTTTACACCGCTGATCAATCCTTACCTTAAGGGTCTCCTTTTTGCTCCGCTGATGCTCCAGTAGCTGCCACTGCAGCGCCTCTTGCTTCTGCTGCAGCAACTGCAGCATCTCTTGCCGCTGCTGCTGCTACCGCAGCTCCTCATACTGCTGCTGGTCAAGTAGCTCCTACTGTTGCTGCTGGAACTGCAGCACTTCTTGCTGCATGAGGACCACCTGTTTCAAAAACTCCTCAAATTCAACAGCAGACTTGTTCACTGACATGTAGCACGCTTTGGGGGTATGACTCAGTTCACACTGCCTGCATTATCCACCATATGTAGTGGTGTGGTAGCACCCTATGCAGTGATGAGGCAGTGACCCAGCACAGTTCAAAGCAAAACATCCCTTTAATGTTCAACTCACAAAAACACAGCACACGATATCCTCCGGATCGCAGCCAGGAACCATATCGTCTGGAATGCAGTCACTAAACATGCCAGTCCACTTCTGGTTTACAGCCGAGCACAAGACAGTCCACCTCTGGATCACAGCCGGGCATAGGACAGTCTACCTCCGAGTCCTGTTGTTGTGGGCAACTACACCGCCATGTATCTCTTTAATGTTCAACTCAGCGTTACACAGTACACGATATCCTTAGGATTGCAGTCGGTTCAGTCCCTTCAGTTTGCAGCCGATAAACACACCAGTCCACCTCCGAGACCAGTTGCCATGGGCAACTATACCACTGTGTACGCTGTGGGTGCCAGGTCTTCTAGCTGCCTTTGCTATTTGGCTCCGCTGGCCTGTGTTGCCTCACACAGGTGGAGCTCTGCAGAGCCTCCTGCTCTGTACTCCTGCCAACACCAGACTGACACTGACACTGATCCTGACACACCCAAACCCTATACTGCAGGGGTTTTAACTAGAATCTGTGGCCTTCAGTCACATGAAAAACCCGGGCCAGGAATGAAAAGGACTGCACGATTAACATCCTGCAGTCTATTTCAAAACACAAAAGCCCAGAGCAGGTTTTCTTAAATCTGCCCTGGACACATAGCATGCCCAGGACCAATATTCTATTGTATTCTGCATTGCAATCACAGCTACACCTGTGACTGCAATGCACTCCCATGGCCTCAATACGCCTCCGTGTGCATCCTGGGGGGAACATATAGCGACCCCTACATGTAACACCGGTCACTGCCTCACATGGAGTAAGTGTCATAATGAATTAGAAGAACTATACTACATTTCTGATTGGAGGTATTTGCTAATATTATTATATCTATTGGGAGATAGGAATACCCATTTAAGGCCAGGTTTATCAGTGAAAGACTGATGGAATTTCCTGATAAACTTGTCATTCTTGTAACTTTTCCAGTGTACTAGAAATTGCAAGGATCTACGTGACCCAGCAATCAAGGATATTTTTAAATTTATCCTCCAAACTGTCTCTAACCAGCAAAGGAGGTTTACTTATTGGATTACCAACAGGATGCACAGCTAAATGGTATCTTTTGAGTTGTTAAAGGAGAATCTTTCGTTAGGATCAATCTTCCTAAGCCATCTATATGGGCATGTAGGTCCTAGAAAGTTAAATAAAATGATACCTCAATATCTGCAATCTGATATTTTAATCAAGAAAAATTCATGTTTTTCATATATATGTAAATGATCTTATTTTAAATAAAAGGGGGCGTTACCATTGTGAGACATGTAACTAACACAAAACAATAAAGCTGAACTTTGTCTTCTTGCAAAAACATTTTTGCAGCTCTGCTGAATTGTAACTGCCTATGAGATGGAAGTTGAAGCTGAGAGGAACCTGCAGATGTGTCAGGTATAATCACACATAGCTTACACGGCTTTGCAATGAGATCAGGAGAGCAGAGATTGGTTATCACACATCACTTTTGTAACTCCCCCTTCATGTAAAATGACCTTTAGAGGCAGATTCTCATGAGGATCAGTCTCCGGTTCATAGTCCTGAACAGCTCGTTTATTTATAAGAAAAATGTGGACTTCTCTGGAATAAGACATTGGATCGCAGACATCAAGGTATAATTTTATTCAGCTTCCTACGACCCACATGCCCATATAGACTGCTTTGGAGGTTTGATCCTACTAACAGATTCCCTTTAAATACATTGGTTATCTGTAAGGAACAGAGAAGATTTAAACAGCATGCCAAGACCTCAATTATTTCATATGGACAAATATACTTGGGGCCTAGCTTAGCAAAGAGTACCTTAAGTTTAATATTTTTAGCTAACAACCTCACCTTATCCCCCAACCCCAAAATAGGGTCCAGTTTTTTAATTTTCTAAATGCAATGAAAATACACAATGTTTTTAATGAATAACTTACTTAAAGCAGTTGTCCACTACTAGGACAACCCCTTCTCGATCTAAATGTTTGGCACCAATTAAATAAAAAGCTTATTCTCACCTGACACATGAGCCCGGCACCCAATCAGCGCTCACGTCAGTGTTCCTGCCTTCGAACAAATTTGAGGGAATGAGAGCAGCGACAGCCCTGATTTCCTCTTGATGTTTGATTTGTGCAAAGGCGGGGCCAGTGAGGCAAGCCCTGATTGGGTGCCAGGTTCGCGTGTCATAACATCCGCATGGGAAGGCAAGTGCCAACATCACTGGAACGACATCAGCACGGAAAGTGAATATGAGTTTTGACAAAATAACACTGTTTATTGAACCTGTCCACCACTACCCAGATAACAGTCTACCTTTCACTGGCAGGGGGGAACAAGGAAATCAGAATCTTAAATAGCCAGCAGCCAAAAGTTAACCCTTAAGTTCTCAGCCTAGATGGCCCCACAAGTCCCAGAGACTTAAGGTCCCGTTACACACAGCGATGTCTCAGCGATCCCACCAACGATCCGACATGGATGGGATCACAGGGACATAATTAGGCTGATCGCTGGTGACCTGTCACATAGCCAGACTCACCAGCGATCAGGACCAGCGAGCAAGCTGGTATCTAGGGTAAACAGCGGGTATCCAAGAGCTGCGCGGCTCTTAGTTACCCGCTGTTTACCCTAGATACCAGCGTGAAGCGTCGCTGATTGTTGGTCTCCCGCTGCCACACGCAGCGATGCGTGCTGGGAGACCAACGATCAAAAAATGGCCCAGGACGATCCTGCACGATCAGCGATACCCGGCGGTGGGCCGGTCGCTGATGGATGTCACACACAGCGAGATCGCTGGAGAGATCACTGATGCGTCACAAAATCAGCGACCTCGCTAGCGATCTCGCTAGCGATCTCGCTGTGTGTGATGGGGCCCTTACACAGGACCATTGTAATTTTGCCCAGTATGGCCTGCAATGAAGCCACGGTGCAGGGTAGCAAAAGAAATAGAGGAGGCAGGCACCACCATGGATGTCACGTAATAAGAGAACCTGTCCCTTATTCATGCTGGCTTGGATTTAGTCAGCATCATTCTTCTGACAGGTTCTTTTAAATGGGGTATTTCCACAGCAGGCACATGATTTACCATGATTGTCTAATAGATTCTGGTCCCACTAGACATGAGTGAAACGATTCTTAATGAATCAGTCGTCACAAATTTCACAAAAAATTTAGAATTCACCATAGAGTTCTGTGAGAGGCCTAATGCCATACTGTAGACTCTGATAAGTGGCCAAAGAGATGACATGAAGGAGTGAGCGGAGGGCTTGTCAGTAAGCTGAAGCAGCAGGACAGGTGAGGGGCAACTCTAGGACAGTGAATGCAAGATTTTATTATTTCTAATCCCTTCTTTACCATCCATTTATTATGCTTTGGGATCTGGAGAGAGATCGGAGAATAATAAATCTCTTTTCATGGCAATTTAATTTTCCATTCAATTCAAGTGAATCTGCCCAAAAAAAATTTAGGGAAATTTGTTCAACTCTAGGTCCCACTTCAATGGGACCCTACTTGTCTTGAGAACGAGGTGCTGTCTTGCACTACTGGGAATTCACATGTTTATGAAACTCTTGCCAATGATTTCTAGGGTCATTTTGAAAATATTTTCTGAACTCCCATCAAAGTAAATGGAGTGAGCCATGTATGCGGGCCACTCTCCACCGATAGTCTCGCTAGACTAGGTCCTTTTCTCAAGATGGGTGTGTGTCTCACATAGATGGGATCTGCATCGATTAGACAATTACGGTCAATCCTGTTAATATGCCATAAATGTCTGCGCTTCGAAACTATATATTTAGCTGTCGAAAATGTATTCAAAACCTTTATGCAACTGGAAACAAAACTGAAAAGGCACAAAAAATGTATTTTACTATAACCTATCAAAATAATGTATGGAAATACATATATAATAATTTATGGAATTAGCAAGTACTTTGAGCTTTAGTTGTGGAATATTAAATGCAGTGACTATAAATCTCACAGACTTTATTCCCAGCAGGAGTTATACATCAGTCAGTAAACACATGTACGATATTATTTTCATGCTGTTCACATTTCCTCAACATTTTTTGATAAGCATCGACTGAATGCATTTTCCAGAATGTTATATTTTTTCCTTTAATAAAACATCTGCCCAACATTTTTCATTTCACTTTGGGCTTTACAATCTGGACATTTAAATTCCTTATTACCTTTTTTTTTCTCGAGGAAACATTTGGTGCTTTTCCATTAATTTAGCTTCCTGTAGGCTACTGGTGCCATTTTTACAACTGGGTAAATTAAATTGAGCATAAAGTCATGAAAACAATATTCATCAAACATGAAAGTTGTATTAAACTTTACATATTAGATCGGTTTTATGCAACATAAAAAAAATCTCTGTTGTGTCTGCAATTTTGCTCAGTACATGTAATTAACATACATTTTCAGAAAATAAAGATATATAGCAATTACGGTACTGCTAATCCAATATTCCTGCTATTCCATAATACCTGTAGCGACCTCACCACTGTCAGGTGAGTTCGCCCATGCATTTCAAGAAATGCCTATATACTTTAATAGGAATTGTTGTAATGCTTCATTTTTCCTTTAGGGGTGCTGCAGGAAAACAGAACATTTGCTACCAGGTTCTCTCATATATTTCCTACAAGCGATACGGAGTCAGAGTCCACCAATATGAGTAAACATAACAATATGTTTATTACAAAATGCAATGTACAGGCCAAAAACAAATAAGTAAAAAAGTCAATAGCTACGACAGGGATGTTGGTAGCTACTGAAGTGTAAAAGGTACAAGTAATATAGGCGTCCTATACATATATACCCTAGTTTAAAAATATACTCATATCCAATAGTAGTGCATATAATAAAGGGATATCAGTATAAATCAATAAGAACTGTATTTGTTATGCATCCAGTGTAGAATAGCCAGTGCAAAAGAACTAAATCCCTAATAGCCTGTAAGCAAATAGAGTAGGAAATAACATAGTAACATAGTTAGTAAGGCCGAAAAAAGTCATTAGTCCATCCAGTTCAGCCTGTAAAATTCTGTCAGAATAAATCCCCAGATGTACGTCCTTCTAAAGAACCTAACAATAACTGTAAGATACAATATTGTTACGCTCCAGGAAGACATCCAGGCCTCTCTTGAACCCTTCGACTGAGTTCACCATCACCACCTCCTCAGGCAGGGAATTCCAGATTCTCACTGCCCTAACAGTAAAGAATCCTCTTCTATGTTGGTGGAAAAACCTTCTCTCCTCCAGACGCAGAGAATGCCCCCTTGTGACCGTCACCTTCCTCGGTATAAACAGATACTTGGAGAGATATTTGTATTGTCCCCTTATATACTTATACATGGTTATTAGATCGCACCTCAGTCGTCTTTTTTCTAGACTAAATAATCCTAATTTTGCTAATCTCTCTGGGTATTGTAGTTCCCCCATCCCTTTATTAATTTTGTTGCCCTCCTTTGTACCCGCTCTAGTTCCATTATATCCTTCCTGAGCACCGGTGCCCAAAACTGTACACAGTACTCCATGTGCGGTCTAACCAGAGATTTGTACAGAGGCAGTATAATGCTCTCATCATGTGTATTCAGACCTCTTTTAACGCACCCCATGATCCTGTTTGCCTTGGCAGCCGCTGCCTGGCACTGGCTGCTCCAGGTAAGCTTATCATAAACTAGGATCCCCAAGTCCTTTCCCATATCAGATTTACCCAGTGGTTTACCGTTCAGTGTGTAATGGTGATATTGATTCCTTCTTCCCATGTGTATAACCTTACATTTATCATTGTTAAAATGCATCTGCCACCTTTCGGCCCAAGTTCCCAACTTATCCAGATCCATCTGTAGCAGAATACTGTCTTCTCTTGTATTGACTGCTTTACATAGTTTTGTATCATCTGCAAATATCAATATTTTACTGTGTAAACCTACTACCAGATCGTTAATAAATATGTTGAAGAGAATAGGTCCCAACACCGACCCCTGCGGTACCCCACTGGTCACAGCGACCCAGTTAGAGAATATACCATTTATAACCATCCTCTGCTTTCTATCACTAAGTCAGTTACTTACCCATTTACACACATTTTCCCCCAGACCCAGCATTCTCATTTTGTGTACCAACCTCTTGTGTGGCACGGTATCAAACGCTTTGGAAAAATCAAGATATACCACGTCCAATGACTCACCTTGGTTCAGTCTATAGTTTACCTCTTCATAAAAACTGATTAGATTGGTTTGACAGGAGCGATTCCTCATAAACCCATGCTGATATGGCGTTAAACAGTTATTCTCATTGAGATAATCCAGAATAACATCCCTCAGAAACCCTTCAAATATTTTACCAACAATAGAGGTTAGACTTACTGGCCTATAATTTCCAGGTTCACTTTTAGAGCCCTTTTTGAATATTGGTACCACATTTGCTATGCGCCAGTCCTGTGGAACAGAGCCCGTCGCTATAGAGTCTCTAAATATAGGAAATAATGGTTTGTCTATTACATTACTTAGTTCTCTTAGTACTCGTGGGTGTATGCCATCCGGAGCCGGAGATTTATCTATTTTAATCTTATTTAACCGGTTTTGCACCTCTTCTTGGGTTAGATTTGTGACCCTTAATATAGGGTTTTCTTTGTCTCTCGGTATTTCACCTAGCATTTCATTTTCCACCGTGAATACCGTGGAGAAGAAGGTGTTTAATATATTAGCCTTTTCCTCATCATCTACAACCATACTTTCCTCACAATTTTTTAAATGGGTCTACACTTTCACTTTTGATTCTTTTACTATTGGTATAGTTGAAGAACAGCTTGGATTAGTTTTACTCTCCTTACCAATGTGCTTCTCTGTTTCCTTTTTGGCAGCTTTAATTATTTTTTTAGATACTGAATTTTTCTCCTTATAGTTTTTTAGAGCATCAATGGTGCCATCCTGCTTTAGTAGTTTAAATGCTTTCTTTTTACTGCTAATTGCCCCTCTTACTTTTTTGTTTAGCCACATTGGGTTTTTCCTATTTCTTATAGATGCCGAGAGACATAGAGTGTCACCGGATGTGGATCATTATAAACATCTAAGACATTCTAAACAAGATGGTATCATAAACATACAAAGTGAAAAGATTCACCCACTCAGACCATATTTCCCAACATAACCCATGTGGATCAGAGCAATTAGCAGCCCCAGGTTCTCTCATATATTACAGTTAATCAGTGGAGGTACTAGCAACTTGAAACTCTATGCTTGTCTAATTATCGGGGTATTGTTCTAATAAAAAAAAGTAAATACTAATTGAAAAACCTGTGTGGAGACAGAAAGGAACATCCCAACGCGTGTTTCGCATTTAGCTTTAGCAAGGTGGTGTGGGGGTGTACTTTATGAGCTGCTAGGCTCTATAGGTCGGAGATGTTACCAATGTGAGACAGGTAGATCAGGACTGTCAGTCATTGCATAACGCCTCCTTTCATTTAAAATCTCTGGAGGCAGATTCTCAGGGAGATCAGTGTCCGGCCCATAGATCTCAACAGCTAATTTTACATATTAAGAAATATAGATTAAAAACATATGCGACATGCACAAGTGTGAACATGTTAAGAAATATTAAACATAATTAAACATAATTAATAATAATTATAAACAATAATAATATAATATATAATAATAGATATAATAATAATATAATAATATAATATAATAATATAATAATAATAATAAACAAATCTTAAACATAATTAAACATATTAAGAAATTTGTGGATTTCTCTGGAATTAAACATTGGATTGCAGATATCAAAGTATCACTTTATTCAGCTTCCTATGACATACATGCCAATATAGACGACTTAGGAGGGACAATCCTACTGATAGATGCCCTTCAAGGTAAGGTTACATCTTGTTCCGAGAAACGTATAAGTTGCAATGCAATACACAGCTAAAAACACTGAATTGATTTAGTTTGCTCCTGTTGTAGTTATTGCCCCCACCCTCTAAAAAAACATATTTGCCACCATCTGAAACCAGATGCAAATAATTAGATTAATGAAGCTCAATGAGAAAGTGTTCTGTCATAATAAGACACTACTAGGTTGCGTTCACATATTGAGATTGTGTTGCTTTTTTTTGTTGGTATCTCAGTAGAACAAGAATATTTTTGCCGTGATTTTGGAAAATCGCAGATATGGCTGCAATGTGTGAACACAGCCTTAAAGAGGTTATATAAGTTTGTAAAATTGCTGACTTATTCTGTCATTCGGCTGTTTGAAGAAGCTGCAATGTTCGGGTGAAATTTGCAACCTCTTCATTGCTTACTTTTCGTTCCTTGCGTGCTTAGTATTGCAGCTTTGTTGTATTCACGATAATGAAGCAAAGTTGCATTCCCTAGCACAGCCTGTCCAAATTATACGTCATTCTGGTGTATGTAGCAATGTACGTGGTACATGGAACAATATGTCCCAGCGCTCACTGAATGCTAAGGCTCCTTCAAACAGATGAACTTTGCAGGCAATGGAAATGGGATAGCAAAAAATAACTTTCTTTGAAACCAAGTATAGCATAGGATTGTACTGAACTTTCTACTGAAAATATGATCATCCAGTGTCTTTGGTTTTGAGGCGATGATTTTAAAATTGGTTAAACCACTAGAACACAAATAACACCTTACCATAATGTGGAATTATGGCCCACGCCATGGCTGAAGCATATATTCCTCCAATCATCCAAAACATACACAGCCAACTGAGATGTTCTCCTCGCTTTTCTCTTGCAAGGACTTCTGAAAAGTAGGAAAATGCTGTTGGAAGTGCTCCACCAATCCTGTAAAGATTATGAGATATGTCAATTCTAAATACTGTTTACAGGAAATATTCACATTCTGTGCATTAATTTTAGACATGCAGCAAGCTTAAGCCATTCTACAAAAAATAACTTAGGAGTTTATAGATTAATATTGACGTTGAATTCTATGTTATTTATCACCTGTCCAAATTCCCATTATCTAAAACATGAAAAATTGGTATTTTCGAGCCATCACAGACACAATAAAGTAGAACTCCACATCATTAATCATAGGAGAAGATCCAATATTATGTGACAGCTATTATTGCAATTAATTATTTTGGGAGTAGATTTGTCTGTGAGCTATAAGAGCCATGAAGTCTTGTGACAATCTAAAAGATCGCATTGATCATTTGCCAAGTATTTTACCCACAACCCTCTGTGATAGACAAAATATCAAATATGGCTAATGTTCAGATCAAGCGATGAAGCTATCACTCACAAATCTGATTAATGCATGAATCAAGAAAACCTTCATGGACAGCGGCATTTTTACCATGGCTATGGGACATTGATGCATATCCTAGTTATATGCTATAAGGTAAAAAAAAAATTGTAATAGCCCTTTAAGCCTGTTTTCACCTTCCTGACCAGGCCATTTTTTTCAGTTCTGATCAGTGTCACTTTATGAGGTAATAACTTTGGAAAGCTTCTGAAAATGTTTTCTCGCGACATATTGTACTTCATGATAGTGATAAAATTTGTTCAACATGACTTGTGTTTATTTTGAAATTTTCAAACTTTTCATTTTTATGCCTCTTGTGTCTTGTGTGTATATTCGTGTATAAACCGACTCGAGTAAAAGCTGACACCCCTAATTTTGCCACAAAAAACTGGGAAAAACTTATTGACTCGCGTATAAGCCTAGGGTGGAAAAAGCAGCAGCTACTGGTAATTTTCAAAAATAAAAATAGATACCAATAAAAGTAAAATTAACTGAGACATCAGTAGGTTAAATGTTTTTGAATATCCATATTGAATCAGGAGCCCCATATAATGCTCCATACAGTTCATGATGGGCCCTATAAGATTCTCTATACAAAATACACCCCATATAATGCTGCACAAAGGTTAATAATGGCCCCATAAGATGCTCCATAGAATGATATGCCTCATATGCTGCTCCATAAAGGTTATGGCCCCATAAGATGCTCCATAGATTATGCCCCCATAAAATGCTCCATAGATTATGCCCCATATGCTGCCCCATAAAATGCTCGATTATGCCCCATATGGTGCCGCTGCTGCAAATAAAAAAAAATGACATGCTAACCTCTCATCGCTGGGGGCCAGGTGCCGGTGTCCTGAGCAGGCGGGGACAGGTGATGGTGTCACCGCTGGCTCAGGGCCCCGGTACCTGCAATATTCACCTATCCCCGGTCCATCGCTGCCAGCCGCTCTGTCTTCCAGGTCCTCTGTCAGTGACGTTCAGGCAGCAGAGGGCGCAGCATGCACTAACTGCATCATCATGCCAAATGCAGCCTGAACGTCACTGATAGAGGACGCAGAGGACAGAGCGGCGTGCAGTGAAGGACCGAGGACAGGTGAACATCGCAAATACCTACCCCCTCCCGGCACGGTCTCTGCAGCCCCTGCGTCTCCGGCAGCTCTTCCTTCCTTCAGCGGTCACGTGCTACCGCTAATTAAAGTCATGAATATGCGCATATTCATGACTTTAATGAGCGTACCACGTGACCACTGAAGGAAGGCGTAGAAGAAGCCTGGGGGCTGCAGAGATGCACTGGGTGGGAAGTATGATCTGACACCCCCGCTCCCCTTCCCCCCACCAACCCCCAGTATATGACTTGCGTATAAGCCAAGAGGGGGACTGAGCCCAAAAAAATGGTCTGAAAATCTCAGCTTATACGTGAGCATATACGGTACAATATTTAATAAAGAATATTTCTCACATGTCTATTTTATAGAAGCACAATTTTTGAAACATCATTTTTTTTATCAGGAAGTTAGAGGGGTTAAAAGTTGACCAGCAATTTCTTATTTTTCCAACAAAATTTACAAAACTATATTTTATAGGACCACATCACATTTGAAGTGATTTTGAGGGGCCTATATGACAGAAAATACCCCCAAATTACATAATTCTAAAAACTGTACTCCTCAAAGTCCTCAAAATCACATTAAAGAATTTTATGAACCCTTCAGGTGTTTCACAGGAATTAATGCAATGTGGAAAGAAAACATGAACATTTTGTCATTTTAATTTTTTTTCACAATAATTTAAATTTATCTTCCCTTTTTTTATTTTCTCAATGGTAACAAGACAAATAAAAAATTGTTGTACAATTTCTCCTGAGTATGAGGATACCCCATATGTGAGGGAAAGCTACTGTTTGGGCGCATGGCAGGGCTCGGAAGCAAAGGAGCACTGTTTGACTTTTTGAACGCAAAATTGGATGGAATCGAGAGCGGACGCCATTTCGAGTTTGGAGCGCCCCTGATGTACCTAAACAGTGAACCCCTCCCCCTTCAAGTGACCCCATTTTGGAAACTAGACCCCTCAAGGAATTTACCTAGATGTGTGATGGGCACTTTGAACCTCCAGTTGCTTCACAGAAATTTATAACGTTGAGCTGTGAAAATAAACAAATCACATTTTTTCCACCAAAATGTTCTTTTAGCCCCATTTTTTTATTTTTACAAGGGTAAAAGGAGAAAATGGACAACAATAATTATTGTGCAAATTCTCCCGAGCACACCGATTACCCATATGTTGGGGAAAACTATGGCTTGGGAGCAAGGCAGGGCTCGGAAGGGAAGGAGTGACATTTTGTAGAGCAGACTTTGATGAAATGGTCTGTGAGAGCCATGTTTTGTTTGGACATCCTGTAATGTGCCTAAACAGAAGAAATCCCTAACAAATGACTGTATTTTGGAAACTAGACCTCCCAAGGAATTTATCTAGGTATGTAGTGAGCACCTTAAACCCCCAGGTGCTTCACAGAAATTTATAATGTTGAGCCGAGAAAATAAAAAATCAAATTTTTTCCTCAAAAATGTTATTTAGCCTTAATATTTTTATGTTCACAATGGTAACAGGAGAAAATTGACCCCAATATTTGTTGTGCAATTTATTCTGAGTCTGCTAATATCCAATATGTAGTGGAAATCTATTGAATGGGCACATGGCAGGGCTTAACATTTTGGAGCGCAGACTTTGATGGAATGGTTTGTATGCGCCATTTCACTTTTGGAGTGCCTGTGATGTGCCTAAACAGTGTAAATTCCCCACAAGTGACCCTATTTTGGAGACCACACCCTGTTACGGGCTTGCGGAACCACAAAATAATAAAGATGGAATAAAGTGTGTTTGCAGCCCGGGTGTCATGATCCATGCGGGATTATGACAGATAAATGCACAAGTAACCTTTTTTCTTCCTTAAGCTGTGTGCTTAAAGATAGTTTTGCCCCCGATGGCCATTAGGGTCATTGCACTGTGGTGGTTTCAGTTCTAGTTTTGCCCCCGGTGGCCGTTAGGGTCATTGCACTCTGGTTACTTTAGTTTAGTGCACGTGATTATAAACCAGGTGTGATTGCGGTGTTGTTGGTACAAAAAAGGGGGTGTCTGTGGCTCGTCGTGGTGGTGGGGTATGCTTTTCCTGTGGGAAGCCGGGCCATTTCTTGGGAGCCTGCCCAGTGCGTGCCAAGTCTCCAGGCGAACCTATGAAAGTAGGAGGTGCTAGTTTGTGTTCAGGCCTGCCTACGGTTCAGGGAGTGGTGGTGGCATGTTTTTTCTGTGGGCAGACTGGTCATGTCCTTAAGGCTTGCCCAATGAGCGCCAAATTATCTGTGTCATCTCAGAAGCCGCATGCCCCTGGTCGTTTGGAAGGGGACGACCAGGGAGTGTATATTTCCTCCAATTTGCCCTCCCAATGTACTATGTCAGCAGAGGTGTTGGCTGGCGGGGTATCGGAGGTAATAGATTGGCGGGCGAGGGAAGTAGTCGGCTGGGGCAGTCGTGTGAGGGCTGCTGCCTAGGGACTACTGTCTCTGCCGTCTCTCTTCAATCGACCCCTTCCTCTCCAGTGAGAGCAGCAGGTGCGCTGCAGAAGAGTAGGGGCAAGTCTCAACCCTCACCATTAGCCAACCCTGGGAGGCGCAGACCTCGTGGTGGAAGGGGTTGGAGGGTGGCGTACCCCTTGGTGAATTGCAGGGGTGTGAGTGTGGTGACACAGGGGGACGCCTCTGTTGTCAATCCCAGAAAGAGTTCACCGAATTGTGACAAACGAATGTGTGGCAATAAACGTTCAGGTCCGGACCTGTGTGTGAACGAGCATGTATGGGTGGCCACCAAAAAAGTCCAGTGGAAGTGTGTTGCAGAGTCTTACCAGCTCGAGTTACCCCCAAACATGCACATACACAACTCGCTCCCCAGGTCAGCGCTTTGGAGATGTGTGGTGCCTCCAGAACATACATTGCCAATACCAGCGGTGTTCGTTTGTCATCAACCTGACGTGCAGGTAGTTGCAGGGGTGAACTCTGGATCTGGGCGTCCCCTCTGTTGGTGGTTCCCTGATGAGGAGCGGTCTTGAGGGTCCAGAGGCCCCTCATTAAGGGAGGGCTGTTGTGAGTTCATTCTCTGGTTCACCAGTTGTCAGTTCTCCTTCCAGACTACCTCTGGTGGTGACAGGAGGTAGAGAGGCTGATTTGATCGGTGGAGATCTGCCACCTAAGAATGAGGATGACAATTGGATCTCAGGAGTCTCAGATTGGATTTAAGACAGCCGACGCCCTATTCAGTTGCTGGTGATTCCTTCTGGCTTGTCTGCTCTTGGTTTTCAGCTCTGTTCCAGTCATCTAAAGCTAAGTTTTTCTGCTAATGTTCACACTTGATTTTGTTGGTCTATTCAGTTTTTTTGGTGTGATCAGCCAGCCCCTGCTGGGGGCTGTGCTGAATTTCCACTGTTAATTATCAGTATTTTGCCAATTGGCTTTTTGTCCCTTACTAATTCGGTCTCTTTTTGCTCTGTCTCAGAATATTTCAGAGTGCTGATATAGTGGGAGAAGTCTAGTGACTTCAGGGTTAATTTTGCTGTCAGAAGTGTTGGACATGATTTTTGTAGGGTTTTTTGCAGGTTGCAGACAGTGTCTTTCCTTTCTTTTCCTGTCTAGTTAGTTTGGGCCCCATCATTTGCTCAGCCTATTTTTCTGCCTGTGTTTGTGCCTTCATCTTGTTTCACCGTCAATACATGTGTGGGGGCTATCTATTCCTTTGGGATCTGCTCTGGGGCAGTTAGTTTTCCCTTTTCTTGCTTTAGGCTTATTTAGTCCTCCGGCCGTGACGAGGCGTCTAGGAACATCGTAGGCACGCTCCACGGCTACTGCTAGTTGTGGGGTAAGATCAGGGATCTGCAATCTGCATAGTTACCAACCTCTCTGGTTTTCTGTGACTTAGCTTGTTTTGCTTTTTTCTCCTCGGTGACCCATTCATAACAGAGGGTACTGTCATAATCCATGCGGGATTATG
The DNA here is from genome assembly GCF_039654945.1 of Dendrobates tinctorius. Classification (NCBI taxonomy): domain Eukaryota; kingdom Metazoa; phylum Chordata; class Amphibia; order Anura; family Dendrobatidae; genus Dendrobates; species Dendrobates tinctorius. Next base: position 10,427,145 of record NW_027361751.1, on the reverse strand, counting down.
ACAGATAAATGCACAAGTAACCTTTTTTTTTCCTTAAGCTGTGTGCTTAAAGATAGTTTTGCCCCCGGTGGCCATTAGGGTCATTGCACTGTGGTAGTTTCAGTTCTAGTTTTGCCCCTGGTGGCCATTAGGGTCATTGCACTCTGGGTACTTTAGTTTAGTGCACGTGATTATAAAGCAGGTGTGATTGCTCTGGCTCTGAGCTATAAAAGAGTGTCAGGTGTTGCAATCACTGTTGGTGACATTGCTCATTTCCAACCAAGTCTGGTGGAGGAAAGAACTACAGAGAGGAGTTCCTTGCAGCTCAGGAGAGCTCCGGTGTAAAGTCTGGTGAAGGAAGGAATTACAGAGAGGTGTTCCTTGCAGCTCTGACAAAGCTTGGAGAAGTAGCAGCAATTCTGGAGGAAAGCTGCATTCTGGTGGTGGACTCTTGCTGTGAGCAAGAGCAACAGAGCAAAGCTAAGTGGTGTTACCCCTGTTTTGTAACTTTCCTTTTGTGTGTTTCAGTGCAGTGGTGGGATTAGTTTCTGCACCGTCCATTTCATTAGAAAGGGCTAGGTGCACGGCGAGCTAGGGCTCTTAGGTTCCAGCTCGGCGACAGGTGCAGAGCCTGTATAGGGACTGTTAGGAGTGTAGAGACAGTGACTCAGGGGAGTGCATGAGGTCTCCACGTCCCCGTTTCCTATCGCAGGGCCCTCCATTGTATCGGTTTCCCTGGTGTTTCCCCTTATTATTTAAATTCGCCCTGCTGGAGGCGGTGTATCCAGTTTCACGTGTAATTCTGAAATTCGGCTGCTGGAGGCGATTTATCCGGCTGCACGTTATATTATTTAAATTCGCCCTACTGGAGGCGGTGTATCCAGGGTCACGTGTGTGAGAGAAATTCGCCCTGCTGGAGGCGGTGTGTCCAGCCACACGTTGACCATCACACCGGGGTCCACCGTGCAGAGATGACAAACTGCTGCTCGGTAATGGCGGACGCTATAAGAGTAGTACTAACACCGGCGGGTAACCACTGGCCCAGTGTGAAAGGAAGCAGACTCTGTTACTTCACAGAGCCGCACTACCACACAAAGTAAATGCCGGAGCCTGTTAACCTCACAGGACTCGGCATGGTGAACACTAGCTAAGAGACACAGGACTCTGCCCCAAGGACACAGAGTTAGAGTCCCTCTAGTCCCACTAGCGTTCGACACCGCAACTGCGATGCCAGAACTAATAATTTAATTGCACCACGTACGCACTGCACTGGTTCAGCGGGACGCCACTAGCCACCATGAGCAGGGAGGTAAGCGCTTGACATGCGCACGGCGCCGCTGCGAGGAACGCTGCTGCTCTTGCGGTGCAGTGGTGTCTTGTGCTGAATGGCACTATTTGGCCCTAACGCTCGTGTGGATAGCGGGATGCTCTGTGGCACAAAGCTTATGCCACTACTGGCGCTGACTCTATCACCCTAAACCCTAACTCATACACAACCGAGGGTAGGAGTTTCCTTATTGAGTCAGTCACCAGTCTCATACATCCGATCTGGCGAATTACTTCAAAGAAAAAATTGACCAGATGCGACAGGAAATTATCTCCCAATCACCTCATACCATATACTGTCCTCCCTCCCCCACTGCATCTAGCTCACTCTCTGATTTTGAACCAGTCACAGAAGAAGTAAGCAAGCACCTTGCATCTTCTCGCCCAACCACTTGCACCAGTGACCCATTTCCGTCACATCTACTCCAGTCCCTTTCCCCTGCTGTCACTCCTCACCTAACTAAAATATTTAACCTCTCTCTTTCTTCTGGTATCTTTTCCTCCTCATTTAAGCATGCCATCATACATACACTACTTAAAAAACCATCCCTCGACCAAAACTGTGCCGCTAACTATAGACCTGTCTCTAATCTTCCCTTCATCTCTAAACTCCTGGAATGCCTGGTCCACTCCCATCTTTTCCGCTATCTCTTTGATACCTCTCTTCTCGACCCTCTCCAATCCGGTTTCCGCTCTTTACACTACTGAAACTGCCCTCACTAATGTCTCTAATGATCTACTAACAGCTAAATCAAATGGTCATTACTCCATGCTAATTCTCTTGGATATCTCTGCAGCATTCGACACTGTGGATCATCAGCTCCTCCTCACTATGCTCCATTCCATTGGCCTCAAGGACACCGTTCTCTCCTGGTTCTCCTCCTATCTCTCTGACCGCTCCTTTACTGTATCTTTTGCTTGTTCCTCCTCCTCTCATCTTCACCTTACTGTTGGGGTTCCTCAAGGATCAGTCCTAGGCCCCCTCCTCCTCTCTTTGCACACTACCGCTATTGGTCAAACAATCAGTAGATTTGGTTTCCAGTACCATCTCTATGCTGATGACAGCCAATTATATGCTTCTTCTCCTGACATCACGCCTGCCTTTCTAGAAAACACCAGCGATTGTCTAAATGCTGTGTCTAACATCATGTCCTCACTATATCTGAAACTGAACCTGTCAAAGACTAAACTCCTTGTGTTTCCTCCCGCTACTAATGTACCTATACCCGACATTGCCATTTCCGTGTGTGGTTCCACTATTACTCCCAAGCAACATGCCCGCTGTCTTGGGGTCATACTTGATTCTGAGCTTTCCTTTGCCCCCCACATACGATCACTGGCTCGCTATTGTTACCTGCACCTCAAAAACCTTTCTAGAATTCGACCTTTTCTTACTTTTGACTCCGCAAAAATTCTTACTGTTTCTCTTATTCATTCTCGTCTCGACTATTGTAACTCTCTTCTAATTGGTCTCCCTCTTACCAAACTCTCCCCCCTCCAATCTGTCTTGAATGCTGCAGCCAGGATCATATTCCTCGCCAATCGTTACACCGACGCCTCTACCTTGTGCAAGTCATTACACTGGTTACCCATCCACTCCAGAATCCAGTACAAACTTATTACCCTCACCCACAAAGCTCTCCATGGCTCAGCACCACCCTACATCTCCTCCCTTGTTTCAGTATACCACCCTACCCGCACCCTCCGTTCTGCTGATGACCTGAGGTTAGCATCCTCAATAATCAGAACCTCCCACCTCCAAGACTATACACGTGCTGCGCCAATTCTTTGGTATGCACTTCCCAGGTCAATACGAGTAGTCCCCAATCCCTGCAATTTTAAGCGTGCCCTGAAAACGCATTTATTCAGACTGGCCTATCGCCTCAACGCATTAACCTAATCTATCCCTGTGTGGCCCAGCCAAAAGTTTTACCATAACCAGGTTCCCCGCATCATGTTCCCACATGCTTTATGCATCCATTAGCCCTCTGTGTCTGTACTGTTACATACTTAACATTATGGCTGGTCCATACAATCAGGGCAATTGTTACCACCCACCTTTCGTGTCTGCCTTTTTCCTCATAGATTGTAAGCTTGCGAGCAGGGCCCTCATTCCTCTTGGTATCTGTTATGATCTATGTGATTATTGTTATGCTGTAATGTCTATTGTCTGTACAAGTCCCCTCTGAAATGTAAAGTGCTGCGGAATATGTCGGTGCTATAAAAATAAAATGTATTATTATTATTATCCGTCATCACACACTACTATCAGAGTCTATACTAGCGCATGGCCAAGCGGCTATGTGACTCTTTTATAGCGGCGTCCTTCCGGGACCTTCCCAGTGGACCAATCAGAGCAGGAATGGGACCTGCGCATGTGACCTCCGACCTCCAAAGAGAGGTCGTCCCACGGGCATGCTCAGTAGGCAAAACACAGGATTTAGTCCCTGGAGCACCTGCTTGCTGCTGACTCAAACGTGGTGTTACAGCAGAGCCTGAAGGAGCAACCAGACGCCTAGCATTAGCCTGGGCAAGACGCCTGGACCGACGTCTCTACTGAGCAGGAATCTCTGCGGCCGCAGAGGAATGGGAGACCGCAGAGGACATGGCTTGAGATTCACCCTGTGCAGTGGGGGAAACTCAACGCCTAAAATTCCCCCCCCTACGCCCCTTAGCTTTGCTACGCTCAAAGGCCGCAATGAGTAGTGGAGCGCGGATGTTCTCCACTGGCTCCCAGGTCCGATCCTCTGGGCCATGACCCCTCCAATCCACCAAATAATACTTTTCTCCACCACCATGCAGCCCACAATGGCACTCACCTGTTAAAGAAATGGTTAATCTTAGTTCTCTAAAGCCTAGAAAAATATCAGAAAAACAAGTCTTCGTAACCCATGACACCATTTTAATTGTAATCATCTGTCTACGTGGTTAGATGCTTCTGCCAGTGGTCAGCTCCAAATTCCCCTCATCTATATTTGAATAATGTCTGAACATGCCGAGGCCAAGTATCTTCTTGGCCAAAAAGCACTAACAGGATATGGTTCCACGAATTGTTAAATTGACCTAAGGGAAATGCCAAAACCCCCACATATTCCCGTCACCGCCAATTAAAATAATCTCATAACTCATGATATAATTGACATATCATTATATAACTTATCTTTCTTGCCAATTATTGTACAACAGTATCTGTATTTTGCCAATTGTTACACAATGTTATGGAATTGTCCATATTTGTCCATTTCCTCTTCTGATTTACTATATAAGATCAAGCCTGCCCCTTTAATAAAGGAGATTTACTTGATAGACAAGCAACCTGCATCTCTCATTTTATTTCTCCCAATCCTAGGTACCTAGGCAAAAGCTCCTCCTGAGCTATACCCGAGGAGACATAGAAATCCCTTCTCTGAAACACCTCAGACTCATCCAAGGACAAGCTTGATGTCCCAGCAGATGACTCAGAGAACCGGGACATGTGAATGGACTTAAGGAGAGAAACATGGAAGGTATCAGTGATACCCAGGCGTGGGGGAAGCGCCAGCCGGTAGACTACAGGGTTGACCTGTTAGAGGACCTTGAAAGGACCAATGTAGTGAGGTGCGAACTTAGTGGACTCGACCCACAGCCAGATGTTACGGGCGGAGAGCCACATTAAATCGCCAGGGGAGAAGGTTGTAGCAGGGCACCGGTGTGCATCGGCGGAGGCCCTCATTCTCTCCTTGGAGGCCAAGATGGCATCCTGAGTGCGGTCCCAATTGTCACGTGCCTCCAACCCCCAATCTGCCACCCTAGAATCGGTGGAAGACACGGGCATGGGAACAGGGACGCGAGGTTGCTGGCCATAATTGAGGAGGAATGGGGTCTGACCGGGGGAATCGGCCACAGCGTTGTTCAACGCAAATTCTTCCCATGGTAGCAGGGATGCCCAGTCATCCTACTTTGCTGAGACAAAGTGTCATAGGTATGTGACCAGGGTCTGGATGGCCCTCTCTACCAACCCATTCGTCTCGGAATGATAGGCCGAGGAGAGATTAGCTCAATGCTGAGGAGACTCCAGAACTGAGACACAAATTGTGGGCCCCGGTCACTGACTACCTTATCCGGCATACCATAAAGGCGAAAGATATGTTTAAGAAACAGCACTGCCACACCCCGTGCACAAGGTAACCTTGCAAGAGGCACCAGATGCACCATTTTGGAGAAATGGTCGTTGACAACCCAGATAACCGTGCTGCCCCTGGACTTGGGCAGACCCACCACGAAGTCCATGCCAACCATCTCCCAGAGCCTGTCCGCCATTGGCAGGGGGTGAAGTAGCCCAGCGGGTCGTTGCCGGATAGACGTGTTCTGGGCGCAGGAGATTACGAATGTAGTCTCCGACGTCCCGGGCCACATGTGGCCACCAGTACGTTCTCGCCAAGAGCTCAGTTGTCCGCTTCGTCCCGAAGTGTTCACCTACCCTGGGTGCATGAGCCCAAGAGAGGATCTCCGGTCGCAGACCGGCAGGGACAAAAGTCTTGCCAGGAGGCACCGACTCTAGGGCAACCAGAGCCACGGTCCTCAGGCTCTCAGATGGGGCGATCAGCCAAGGCTCTGTCTCCTCCTCCTCCGATGACACTATGGAGCGAGAGAGAGCATCAGCCTGGACGTTCTTCTCACTGGACAGGAAATGAAGGGTGAAGTGGAACCTGGAGAAAAAAAGCGACCATCTGGCCTGGCGAGAATTTAGCCGCTGGGCCGTCTGCAGGTACACCAAGTTTTTGTGGTCGGTATATACCTGGAAGGGGAACCGAGCCCCCTCCAGATGTCTCCACTCCGAGAAGGCCAACTTCATTGTCAGCAACTTCTTGTCCCCAATGGAATAGTTCCTCTCCGCCGGCGAAAAGGTCTTTGAGAAAAAGAAGCAGGGTTGCTTCTGACCTTGAGCGTCCTCCTGGAAGAGGACCGCTCCAGCACAAACGGAAGAGGCATCCACCTCCAAAATAAAGGGTTTGTCCACATCGGGACAATGTAGAATGGGAGCGCTGGCAAAATGAGTCTTGATGAGGAGAAGGCCTTTGAGACCTGTTCCGACCACACCATGGGATTGGCTCCCTTCTTGGTGAGGGCGACCAAGGGAGCCACCAAGGTGGAGAAGTGGGGAATGAACTGGCGATAGTAATTTACGATCCCCAAAAAGCGCTGCACCGCTTTAAGGGAATGGGGTTCTTGCCAGTCCATTACTGCCTGCAGTTTGGCAGGATCCATAGCCAAACCCTGGGCAGAGATCAGGTATAGCCCAGGAAAGGCAAGGACTCCTGCTCAAATAGGCACTTCTCCAAGTTGGCGTAGAGGGAGTTAGCTCGTAAACGGGCAAAGACTTTGCCAATCTCTCTCCGGTGGGAGTCCATATCTAGAGAGAAGATGAGGATGTCATCCAGATAGACAACCACCAAGGTGGATAGCATATCCCGAAAGATATCATTGACAAAGTCCTGGAAGACAGCCGGCGCATTACAAAGACCGAAGGGCATGACCAGATACTCATAATGGCCATCCCTGGTGTTAAATGCCATTTTCAATTCGTCCCCCTCACGGATGCGTATCAGGTTATAGGCCCCTCACAGATATAATTTGGTGAAAACTCTCGCTCCCCGTAATCTATCAAACTGTTCTGATATCAGGGGTAAAGGATATTTGTTCTTAACGGTGATGGTGTTAAAACCAGTGTAATCGATGCAGGGATGCAGTTCTCCATTCTTCTTCTGGTCTAAGAAGAATCCCGCCCCCGCTGGTGATACTGACTTCCTAATGAATCTTCTTGCCAGATTCTCCGTGATGTATTGAGACATGGCCTCTGTCTCCGGGAGAGACAAGGAGTAGACTCGACCCCGGGGAGGCTCAGCACCCGGCAAGAGTTCAATAGGACAGTCATAGGGGCGATGCGGTGGAAGGGTCTCCGCCGCCTTTTTGGAGAACATGTCTGCATACTGACAATAGTGTTTAGGGAGCGAGGAAAGATCTGCGGGGACCTCGGTGGAGGCAACCTGAACGCACTCCCTCATACATCTACCCTCACATGATTTACTCCAACCAAGAATCCTCCCCGAGGACCACTTTATATGGGGAGAGTGATACCGCAACCAGGGGACCCCTAGAAGAACCTGGTCGATACCCTCTGGCATGACAAGGAGGGATATCGTCTCCTGATGAGATGGAGACACCGAGAGTAATAAGTGGGCGGTCTGGTGGGTAATCTGTGAGGGTAGAGTTGCGCCGTTCACCACTCTGACGGTGACTGGTTTAGGTATCATAACCAGGGGTATTGCATGCCGTTGAGCGAAGGCAGACGACATAAAATTGCCCTCCGCTCCGGAATCCATGCAAACCTCCACCGCCAGAGTGGAAGAACCAAACTCAAGTGTCCCCTTAAAGGACAGCTTGGAGGAAAACGCCGCTAATTCTAGTGAGCCGCCTCCTACGGCCACTAGGCGTGAGCGTTTTTCCAGCCTCTGTGGGCACCGGTTGGCAAGGTGACCGGACTGCCAGCAAGCATGACAGATCACAGGAGCTCGAGCGGACTAGGGCCTGGATCCCTCACAGGAAGCCCCCTGACGCTTGGACGCCCGATCGGGAGATTCCAGAGGTTTAGCAAAACTGGGTGCCAACCTAAACCTCTGCCTACACTGGGACTGCTCCAACCTTCGCTCGGCAAAGCGAAGATCTATACGGGTGGAGACGGTGATAAGCTCCTCCAGTGTGGCGGGAATCTCCCTGGTGGCAAGGGCGCCCTTCACATGGTCAGCCAAACCTCTCCAGAATGCTGGAATGAGGACCTTATCTGGCCACTCCACCTCAGAGGCCAGCGTCCGGAACTGGATGACAAAGTGGCTGACCATGGACGAGCCCTGTGACAATGCCAGCAGCCGGAGCGCGGTGTCATGGGTGACTCGCGGTCCCAGGAAGACCTGCTTCAGAGTGCCCAAAAACTTCGAGGCACTCTGTACCACATGATCACCACGCTCCCACAGTGGTGTGGCCCACTCCAAAGCCCTGCCCGACAAGAGGGAAATAATAAATCCCACCTTAGCCCGCTCAGAGGGGAATCGTGCAGCCAGCAGCTCCAGCTGTACAGTGCACTGGATCACGAAACCCCTACAAGCAGCACTATCACCTGAGAACTTCTCGGGCAGTGGGAGACGGGGCAGGAATGGCAGTGGGCACACGGGAGACAGCCTCCGTGGCTGCCTGAGCGACCGCGGTAAGATCCACAGCTGTGGTTGAGCACTCGAGAGCAGCCAACCTGCACTCCAGCTGCTGGATGAACCTGTGGAGTCGCTGCTCGTCCGCCATTACTAGCCAGACCTTGGCGCTAGTATAATGTTACGGGCTTGTGGAATGCACCAAATAATAAAGATGTAATAAGGTGCGTTCGCAGCCCGGGGTCCACCGTGCAGAGATGACAAACTGCTGCTCGGTGATGGCGGACGCTATATGGAATAGTACTAACTAACACCGGCGGGTAACCACTGGCCCGGTGTGAAAGGAAGCAGATTCTGTTACCTCACAGAGCCTTACTACCACTAAACGTAAAAGCCGGAGCCTGTTAACCTCACAGGAGTCGGCAAGGTGAACACTAGCTAAGAGATACAGGACTCTGCCCCAAGGACACAGGGTTAGAGTCCCTCTAGATCCACTAGCGTTCGACACCGCAACTGCGATGCCAGAACTAATAATTTAATTGCACCACGTACGCACTGCACTGGTTCAGCAGATGCCACTAGCCACCCTGAGCAGGGAGGCAAGCGCTCGACTTGCGCACGGCGCCGCTGCGAGGAACGCTGCTGCTCTTGCGGTACAGTGGTGCCTTGTGCTGAATGACACTATCTGGCGCTAACGCTCGTGTGGAGAGCGGGATGCTCTGTGGCACATAGCTTATGCCACTACTGGTGCTGACTCTATCACCATAAACCCTAACTCATACACAACCGAGGGTAGGGGTTTCATAATGAGTCAGTCACCAGTCTCATACATCCGTCATCACACACACAACTAACCATCAGAGACTATGCTAGCGCATGGTTGAGCGGCCATGCGACTCTTTTATAGTGGCGTCCTTCCGGGACCTTCCCAGTGGACCAATCATAGCAGGAACGGGACCTGCGCATGTGACCTCCAATGAGAGGTCGTCCCACGGGCATGCTCAGTAGGCAAAATACAGGACTTAGTCCCTGGAGCGTCTGCTTGCTGCTGACTCAAACATGGTGTTACAGCAGAACCAGACACCTAGCATTAGCCTGGGCAAAACGCCTGGACCGACGTCTCTGCTGAGCAGGAATCTCTGCGGCTGCAGAGAAATGGGAGACCGCAGAGGACATGGCTTGAGATTCCCCCTGGGCGCCTAACACAACCCTCAAGGGATTTATCTAGAGGCATAGTTATAGTAAAGATCATAATTAGAGATGGGCAAACCCGAACAGTAAAGTTTGGCATCTGAACACCTACTGTTCGGACACAAGCACCAAACATGGACTTCACTAGGAAGTCCATGATACTGTTTGGCTTTGGCCCCTCGAACACCGGGTGTTTGACGTCCTGTGCATGACAGCGTGGTAAACACTGGTTCTGATTGGCGGAAAAATCATCACTGCCGGTCAGACAGACTGTCAAAAGACAGTGTGAGGAGGCATAAACTTTACCTCTGGTCACTGGTGTCGGCTGATGGGACTACTGCTCCCATCAGCTGACACCTGCTGCTGCTAACAACAGTGAGAGCAGGAGTGACTGATAGGTGTATTCATCAGCTGCCGCCAGTGCTATAACTGAAAAATTAAAAAAAAAAACGGCATGGATTCCCCTGTATTTTTGATAACCAGCCAGGCAAAACTGACAGCTGGGGGCTGGAACCCTCAGCTCTAAAGTTTAGTAAGGTTGGTTATCAAAAAGAATGGAGACGTGGGGTCCCCCCCCATTTTGACAATCAACCTTGCTAAAGCAGATGGTTGGAGGCTGGTATTCTCAGGCTGGTAAGGGGCAATGTATATTGGCCCCCCCCAGCCTAAAAAATAGCAGCCCGCAGCTGCCCAGAAAAGGCGCATCTATTAGATGAGCAAATTCTGGTGCTTTGTCCGTCTCTTCCCAATTGCCCTGTAGTGGTAGCAAATGGGTTGATTTCACTTTTGATTTGTCCGGTGACATCAAGCCCACGGATTAGTAATGGAGAGGCGTCTATAAGACAACTATCCATTACTAATTCTATAGTTGTATGGTAAATGAAGGCACAGTTATCAGCTGGGCTTCTGAACTACGGCCACTGAAATTTCTCACAGTGAACTGTGGTGAACTCTTTGAGCTGAGCACTGCACCGTGAGACTTTCTCACTGTGCCAGTGGTGATCTCACTGAGGTCACTGCAGTTCATTTGCCCGGCTGGGAACGCAGCTTCAGTGACCTGCATTAACCTCGATGATGTCTCCGCTAGTCACTGATGCTGCGCTCGCAGCAGCTTATTCCTCAGTGGTTCTCAGACTGGACAGTCGCATATTGGCACCGTCTAGGTTGAAAACTGTTTATCCCCCTGACATGGATTACGGCGGGGGACAGAACGATGGACAGGTGAGGGATATTGTTGCTTTTTATTTTTGTTTTATTACAGAAGACAAGGGGTTTAGGGCGTTAGGAGAGTATAACTGTTGAATGTTATTTTGAAATAAAAATTGAAAAGTGTGTTTTGTTTTATTTCAAATAAAGAACTTTTTTCTTGTGTGTTTATTTACAGCACAACTATAGGATTAGTGATGGATAGTTGTCTTATAGATGCTTGTCCATTACTAATCCATAGGCTTGATGTCACATGACAGCCCCCCATTCAAATGAACCCAAACCCGACCATCCAGGTTTTCGCCCATCTCTAATTATAACGCTTTTGATTTTACTGGTGTATGAATTTATAATGTGGTGGTATATGTAAATTGTGCAGAGTACATCAGATTATAAAAGTGTATTGTGTTAACGGCGTAAAACCAAATGTTATTAATTTATGGACGTATGGTATGCCTCAGGTTTCTCAGGGCTTGTTTCACAATGGTAAATTGTGTCTTTTCGTATTCACTTCTTGGTGCATACTCTGCATCTTTTTTGTGTTCTGCCCTTCTTCGCTGTTTGGCAAACCTCTCCGGGGGGACCAATAAGCTCCAAATTTTTTTCTCCTTTAGGAACTTTAACACTATTTTAAAAAATTGGCATGGGAGTCCCCCCATTTTTGACAACCAGTAAAGCTAGTAATGGGACATGGATATTGATCTCCCTCAGCCTAAAAATAGCAACCCGCAGCCTCCCCAGAAAAGGCACATCTATGTAACCCTTAGCTGTCAGCTTTAGCATGGTAGGTTATCAAAAATAGAGGGGTCCCGAAAACTTTTTTGTTTTATTATTTAAGTAAATATTTTTTTTAAAGAAAAACTATTCAAGGCAGGATGACCAGGGAATGGCGCTGTCCTTGCCGCCGAGAGAAATCAAGATGCAGAAATTTCAGGTTGTTTGCAAGTAAAATTTTATTCAAACTGATAAAAAAACAAATAAAAACACAACGTGTTTTGGCTGTTTGCAGCCTTCTTCAGGTGTATGGAGAAAATGAGTTTGTCCCTTCTTATATAGCCCTTTCCCACAGTGTGAGAGTTAATAATAATGAACCTATTTCTAAGAAACATATCAATCTAATTGAATTCCCATTTGAAAATGAAAATGTATTGCATTAAATATTCTTCAGTTCTTTAAAATGAAAGGGGAAAAAAAACTTTTGAGAAGTAAAAAACTATACACAGTACAGTCCTCTGAGGTGGCACCCCATTTACCCTTGTTCCCCCCGCATCACAACTCTCCAACCACCCAACTGACCCAGATTACAAATAGTATAATTAAGCAGCATGGATGCATGGGACAGGGCATGGAGTAGCATTTCCAGCTTAAACATTGATCAGTAACAGGTGGATGAGCGGCAGGTGTAGGCCTGGTGCTCTAAGAGCTCTGCTATATTCAGGCAACACACAAAAAGGAGACCCAACTTCAAGTCCAATCATTTCCAAAAATTAGGGCCAGCACGTGGAAAAGTCGCATTAATTGACCCACAGTAGAAATTTTATAATGGTACAGCAGCAGTCAAGCATGGGCCATTTATGAGACAGGATCTGGACTAGCATTTACAGCTTTGAATTTAAGTTTAAATTAAGACAAGATTGGTGAGGGACCAATGTAGGCCTGCTGTGCTGGGAGCCCTGATACCTCATGCAACAACAGCTCAAATTACTTTTCTGCTCAGCCACACTCAGGTGGCGCAAATATCAGCTTTGTAGACTACTATTGTTTAAAAAAATTAAGAATAATAGCACAGATAGTTGACTGAAAGTAAGTGCAGGCCTACTGGTCTGGGAGCCCTACGGCTACAGGCAACACACATGAAGGAGACCCAACTTTGGAATCCAAACATTTCCAAAAATTAGGAGGAGACACCACTAAAGTGGCATCAATATCCCCAGTGTAGAAATAGCATAATGGGGCTCTGACACCCCTACCACTACAGGAAACCCACCAGGTGGAGACACAATTTGGAGTCTCCAAATTTCAAAATGTCAAAAAATTGTTAATATCAGCACTGCAACAATAGCAAAAGCAGACACAGAAGCCACAACAAAGGTGTCACAGACTACAATAATGCAAGATCAATGCAGCACACTAAAAATGACACCATGACCTTATCTACCCAGTCTGCCACTGGGGTGCCAAAGTTATTGGAGATCCATGACTTGTTCATCTTGATGAAAGTTAGGCAATCTACACTTTCAGGGGACAGCTGGCTGCGCTTATCCTTCAGGACACCACCAGCAGCTCTGAAAGCAAGTTCTGAGAGAACGCTGGCTACTGGGCATAACAAAACCTGCAAGGCCACACTTCCTTTTTTGAAGATCAAAATGCAAAAGAAATAAGGATCCAAACCCCCACTGATGGCATTGATATTGAGTTTGAGATACTCCTGCACCATCTTCTCCAGTCATTCACTCTGTATCAAACTTGTACTCTGTTGTGATGCATGGGCTGGTCTAAAAAATGTGGGAAATGACTCGCAGAAATTGCTTCTGCCACTTACACTGCTGCTAATGTTTTTGCCTTGATGACTTAATGTTCCCGGGGTTTGAAGTCTTTAACTGTGATGCACACTGTGTGCCCCACTGCTGTCTTGGGGAAAACTAGTCTTAAGATTGTCTACAAGCGTGGTTCGATACTCCAGCAGGCGCGCATACCTTTCCAGGGGGGAAGCATTTGGCAAAATGTACTCTTGTTCCATGGATCTATCAGAGTGGCAACCCTGTAGTCAACACTATTTTTAATATGGAAATCATTTTGCAGATAGTGCAGCAAGAAGGTGCTCATATGTCGAGCGTTTCCATGAGGTGCAAGTCCATGGTGTTTTGGTGGCTGGGTAACACTCAAGCTTGTTCCCTCCCGCCAACCACAGATGACAGGGAGGGGATCATTATCCTCTTCATCTCCTGATTGTTGCCTGCCCATCACCTCTTCCTCCTCATCCTACTCCATTTGTTCCTCGGCTCCTGCACTCACAGTTTGTCTAATACTATGAGCCCCCCTCGATCAATGTAATCCACCCTCCCATGGCAACTGCTTGTGTGACGACAGACCACAACTTAGAGATTTTATCATCCCTTCTGCATCCTCCTCTGCTTCCTTCTCTTCCTCTGGGACCACCACCTCCTCCCGCAGACTATTCAAAGTATGCTCCTACATGTAGATGACCGGAATAGTGATGCTGATAAGAGTTGAGCAAACCTTTTAATGTTCGGTTCAGTGAAAATTTGAATGTTCGCCGACTTGTTCGATGAACATAACCGAACGTCAAAAGCCAAGTCCTACCGCACCTCTTCAGGCACATGGCAGTTGATCTGATGAGTTGCCTGTAGAGGAAGGGGTGCCAGAGTCCCTATTATACTATTTCTACTCTGAGTAAATTGCTGCCACTTTAGTGATGTCTGCCCCTAATTTTTGGAAATGTTTGGACTCCAGGATGGAATGAGATAATTAAGCGACTGCAAACATTAACAGCGTTCAAATCCATCTGTTATATATTTGATAGCATGGGATCTGGACCAATTTTAGGCTGTGAAAACTCTGGAATCACAACCCAAGGTGAATATAGATTGGCTTTTTACATCCTAATAGAAAATGGCATCCTCATTAGGAGGTGAACAGCCAGTGCGGTGATGGAAAGTGGTTAAATAGCATTCATCCTCTACAATTATCACAGAATATCCGCAGAATAGGTGAGATAGATGAGCGGATCTGCAGAGATTTTAATTTAGTAATCCACCTGCATTTTACAGGGAAGTTCAATTCACAAAGAAGTTGTTGTTTGTGAATTCAATGTCTCCTCTTTATTATAATCTGAGGTCTCTCCTGACAAAAAAAAAAACTCACCGCTCACCTATCCACCTGTCCCTGCAGCACACAGTTCGATTCTCTACACTTTTTCTCTATACTTTTCTCATTCCTTGTCAGATGGATTTTCTTTGGCTTTTTCACTGCAGGCCAAGACTTCCAGCACAGGTCTCAGACATCACTGCATGGCAAGATGTTACTCAGGTGACATACGTTGTCGTGACGTGAGCCACACAAGGATGTCAGAGGCCTAGTTACACTGGAAGTCCAGGCCTGTAGTTATTAGATCAAAGAGAATCCATGCAATAGGGAAAAGGGAAAAGCAGAAGACCCGACAATGAGCTTGGAGAATGGCAGGATCGGTAAGCAGTGAGGTGAGTATTATTAGTATTGTTTAACAATTTGCCTGGCCCTTTACAGTTCAGGAAAATGAAGGCTAGATTTGGCGGGCATTTTGCTGAATTTGGGTGAAGCGAATTACAAACAAATCTGTATTCTGTAAACTACACACATTTCATCTAATTAAAGGAGAAATCAGTTCCACCCTAATAATCACTCAAATATAGTCATAAATGTATGATCAGAGAACTCCGACCCCTTAAACTCTCACCAACCCAAAAAATGAGGGTCCCACAATCGACTTTAAATGGATTGGTGTGACCACTACTTCATTCACTTTTTGTGCAATACTGGTCCACTCACATGGGGACACAGAACCACTGTTCTTGGAGACTTTGGTGGTCTCTGTAGACGAACCCCCACCGATATATAGAGTATATACTGAAACCTATTTTGTGAATAGGAGACAAAGTCTATTCATAGCAAGATGCATTTCACTCTTTCTTGAAAACCACTGCCTCATGATAACACTTTAAGAATGCAAAATAATTTCTTATAACAAAGAAAATATTAGCAAAGGTTAAAATTATTCAATATACTGTAGACTAACATATCACATAATTCAAAAAGCAATACATGTGCTGATTGCATAATCAGAGTATTGATAGTACATAGTCAATCGAGTAATATGCTTTCATTATGATATAATAAAATATGGCCCTTAAAACCAAGGTATAACAAATCTTATGTATTAAGTAATATTCTAAAATAAATCAATGATCCACACTTCTTGCAAATCAAAATTGTGGAATTGCATGTAAAGAGCCGAGCCTAATAAAAAGAAATAAATTAGTCTAGTAAAATCACCTGGGTTTCTATAGTTAGAAAAGATTGACGACTTGTTGCGTATCTTAAAGCAGATTTGTCACCAGATTTCACATTAGGAATTAATCTGAGAATACTTTTATTAAGATGGGTGACCCAGTAACTAAAGAACAGCTTTCAAAGTCTAGTAAAATGAAGGATTAGGCAGTGTTCACATGGTGAGCTGTTTTTGCCGCGATTTGTTTTTAACATACAAACCCTCCCCCTAACAAAATATAAAATTTGAGGGAAGAGAACACCCAAGAATACTCCATCAGCTTGACTTGCAAGCTGTAAAAGTAATGGCTTTGTGTGGTGTAAGTGGAGAAAGAGTTCTTGGTCCTTATTTCTTTGCTCAGGCACAAAACGCTTGTAAGGCAAATTTTTGGACAGCGGATAATTTCGCCAAACTCTGAATTCTATTGGCCTCCACGCTCACCCGACCTTACCGACATAATCTACAAAACTAATTTAAAATAATTTCCAAGAACTAAATTTATTGTTTATAAAGAATAAATGTGATTTTTAAATATATAAAATAGTTATTCTATATTGAAATGGTTAAATGACCTTTTGGCCACCCTATACAATTTGGAAAAAGGAAAAAAGCCAACACACAGCAGCTGCCTAGTACCTCCTGAGCACAGAATGAATATTGCTGCCACCAACTATGATTATCAGAATTTGGTAGAAGAAATCCAGCTCAATGGTATACAATCATCAACTTTATTTATTTAAAACTTCAGCACATGCATTATTTGTCCATAGATAGAAACATCTACATGTTTCTGGTGCTCTCAGCATCCTTACTTATGACATCATGATTTAGAGCGTTGAGGGTACCAGAAACGCATAGATGTACTTATTTATGGATTAATGATGCATGTGTAGAAGTTTAAGGGTATGTGCACACGTTGCGGATTTGCTGCGGATCCGCTGCGGATTCTCTGCTGCGGATCCGCTGCAGATCCGCTGCAGATCCGCAAGTGATTTACAGTACCTTGTTATTCTATGGGGGGAAAAAAACACTGTGTCAATTCTTTGTGCTGATTCCGTAGCATTTTTACACCAATTCCATTATAGGTGTCACGCTCGCGCCTTGGCTGAATGGCGCGAGCCGGGGGGTTGTGGCCCCACTGTGCCACAAACCAGACTACCCTGGAAGGGGCGTAACTACGGCAGCTTCCTTGGTCTTCACTGGAGCCTCTGATGGTGAGGTCAGGCTTGTGCGGCAGGTAGCTGCCGGGTGCCACTCCAGGGTGGTGTCTGGCTGTGGCTGCTGATCCCACTCGGGAACAGGACACCTTGACAGAGGCTATAGACAGGCAGGCAGGTGGATACGACAGGCACGGCTGAGACACAGGGCAGGCGGGCACGGCTTGGAGACACAGGACAGGCGGGCACGGCTTGGAGACACAGGACAGGCGGGCACGGCTTGGAGACACAGGACAGGCGGGCACGGCTTGGAGACACAGGACAGGCGGGCACGGCTTGGAGACACCGGACAGATTGGCGTGGTATGAAAAGGAGCAGGTAGGGACCTGTTCACACAGCAGGTGTAGGCAGGAGGGAGTGGTGTATGCTGGAACAGGATCTGGACCTGTTCACACAGGAGGTACAGGGATGGATCTAGGCAGGAAGGAATGGAATATGAAGGAACAGGTTTGGGCCTGTTCACACAGGAGGTGCAGGTAGACAGAGCCGCAGGAGTGCGGAGCAGGCAGAGCCACAGGAGGTGCAGGTAGACAGAGCCGCAGGAGTGCGGAGCAGGCAGAGCCGCAGGAGTGCGGAGCAGGCAGAGCCGCAGGAGTGCGGAGCAGGCAGAGCCGCAGGAGTGCGGAGCAGGCAGAGCCGCAGGAGTGCGGAGCAGGCAGAGCGGCTAGGGAGCCGTGCAGGCAGAGCGGCTAGGGAGCCGTGCAGGCAGAGCGGCTAGGGAGCCGTGGAGGCAGAGCGGCTAGGGAGCCGTGCAGGCAGAGCGGCTAGGGAGCCGTGCAGACAGAGCGGCTAGGGAGCCGTGCAGGCAGAGCGGCTAGGGAGCCGTGCAGGCAGAGCGGCTAGGGAGCCGTGCAGGCAGAGCGGCTAGGGAGCCGTGCAGGCAGAGCGGCTAGGGAGCAGTGCAGGCAGAGCGGCTAGGGAGCCGTGCAGACAGAGCGGCTAGGGAGCCGTGCAGAAGCACAGATAAAGAGGACACAAGGAAAGACACGGCAGGGAAGGAACCACAAACAAGGAGACTGACAGACAGAGGTAAGACTGAGTTCAGACAGAGGCACAGGGACAAAGACACAAGGACCAGGATATTCAGCCTCCTGGCAGGCAGACAGAGTATGGACAAGGTACAGGGAACAAGACTCAAGGGCCAGGATATTCAGCCTCCCGGCAGGCAGACAGGGTACAAAGCAAGACTAGAGTAATCCTCCAAAGAAGGAGACAGACAGAACAGGGCCTGGCTTCCTCAGCAGCGGAATACTAACTGAGTATAGACATTGCTCAGGCAATGTTTCAGTGGGAGTGGCGAAACTAAATAGTCAAGGGCTCCAGGTGGTTGGTCAGGGACAGATTACCCAGGTGCACCCAGACTGCATAAGAACCAGAGAGTTCAGGCGCCGCCCCCCTATACACACAGTCAGGAAACATGGAGAGCAAGCAGGAAAACAAGAGGCATAGCACATGGAGCTCAGGGCTGGCAACAGACAGATTTCACAGCATGGTTTGAAGGAGAAAGTAAGTTGGTGTGCGGGGGATGGGAGGCCATGTAGTGATGCCAGCAGGGTTGTTACAATAGGAATCCACAGGTGTAAAAACGCATGCCAAATCTGCAATAAATCCACAGGAAATCCGCATAAAAAACGCGAGGATTTTGACCTGCAGATTCTGCCAAGAGATGCAGATTCCGCACAGAAAATTCCGCACAGGAATCCGCAACGTGTGCACATACCCTTAAATGTCATGACACAGCTGTCGGGTGACCTGGAACCAGGGGCTCCTTTTCTGTCCCTGACACCAGGGGGCGCCCTGGCTCACCCTATTTCCCAGGATACTTCTGAAGGTGAAGATGACGGGGCCGCCACCCTTGTCTTATCTTCTGAGCTAGCCCTCCATCTGTTCTCTTCCCCCACCCAGGGAAGAGGGGCTCTACCGTGCACCACAGTACACCAACCCGACAAACAAGGCAACACAAATGAAGGTTAACAGAGAACACCAGGCATACAAAATATTCACTCACATATAACCGAGGAATGCACCTGGGAGTGGAGGAAGGGGAATAAACCAAAGTAGAGTAGGGAAAGGAATTACCACACTTACAAACCATGCAACAATCACACATTACTCCTCCAGAACTCCTTCTCATATGAACTACTCTCCTTCTAAGCCATGCAGCAAATGCTAGCTCTGACATGGATTTGAATCAAGGGAACGGGAGAGGCTAACTCAGCTCAGCTTAGAGCTCAGTTTTTTCCAACATGGCAAATTAACCCTGTTCTGCTAAACGGAATAAACACTATTTAAAATGCTTCTTCTCAGCGCAGGAGTAGGAGCAATCAGACGCTGTGGTGTTCTGGCTCCTCTCTGTTGCTGAAACCCCGTTACATCAAATATATGCAAATAAAGCTGAAGATTTTATACCATTGAGCTGGATTTCTTCTACCACACTAAAATAAATAGCATTAAGATATTAAGTGAAAAAATAGTTCTGAACAACCTGTTTAAATAACATATGCCTGAGGCCCCACCATACAAAAGATGAACATCTCTGAAGCCCAAATTGCTGATATGGGGAGGAGGACAGGATCATTTATAAGAACTGGGTGTAAGTTTTATTACCTGGGCCAGAAATAAACTATTAAGGAAAATATAAATGCAGTTTGCTGTATGTATAGCTCCATTGATCCATTAACTATTCAGGAGTCTGTTATTTATTAGCTTTAGTAACATGTGTAAATCAGGTAAGTAGTAACATCCAATCAGCCTCTTATATTGACTTCATATCATGACACTTGCACTACATAGATAAAATGTATTTTCCCATTGTTTGCTGTATGCAGTAAGACTAACATACAACCCAATGACAGAAACAGCCTACCATAGTCTAGAAATAGGCAGACGGTGTATACTGTGTGGATCTATTGTCATTTCTTTCACATGCTTCAAACCACACAAATCACAATCAATGACTCCATTTAATTAAACCACATACGATCAATATGCCTCTAAGAAAGTCAGTTATCAATATATTCATTACTGAGCTGTCTCCATTCCATGGGAATTCATTGGCCTTATGCTAATTTGTAGTGGTGCACTTACTGTATCGCTCCTGGCTGCAATCCAACATTAACACACTTGTTACTGCTCCAAAAGAAAGTCCGGGTGAATGCACAACAGTAGTTGTAGTGGGAACTTAGTACTGGTAATTCTGAGTATTATTAGATGTTGATACAGACAGTGCCTTAGGCTATGTGCACACAGAGGTTTCTTGAGGCGGTCAAAGATGAGGAGTGGAAACCACCTTAGAAAATGCTCGTTTTTGGGTATCTTCACGCTATGTCTTTTTCAGGCGGGTTTGAAGCGGTTCTACTGCTAAAGACACCAGAAAAAGTGCTCAGAAAACTTTTCTTTGTAAATACAACTTGCTGTTCATATGTTCAGGCTTTTGAACATCTTTTACCTGCTTCAGGTTTCCAACGAGGCCAAGCAGATGAAAGAAGTGACTTTTGAGGTGTTTCCCCTCTGAAGAAGCTCTACATTGTTTCACTAAAATCAGTGGGGAGGCGCTTGGTTGTCTGCTTGATCATTTTGTCAGTGTTTTGCTTCAAAAATCACTAGCGGTTTCTTCACTGTTAAATGGAGTAAAATAAAAAATTCTGGAAACCACCACTAAAAAAAAGCCTCCAAAATGCTGAAAAAACACCAGCAGTCATTCAAAAAAGTGCCTCAAAAACATAATTTGCACATAAACTTTGTGAATTTTTTGGAGGAGTCTCTTTTCCTGGAACGTTTTTTCCTGAAACAATTTTTACAGGAGTTGCTGTAAAGGGGACCTGTCACAATGGAAAATGTCACTATCCTGCAGATATAGTAACGTCAAAAAGTTGTCTGACTGCCATACTGAAAGCGTGCCCCCGGGAGAATATTAACTTTAGTCTTCCTGGGAGCCACATACTTTCAGTCATACAGGCGTGCCGATGCAGCTACAGTCACATCTCACAGTATTCAGAGCAGAGGATGTAAGCATGACCCAGCACTGACTGACAACCAGCTTTGTACTGATGAACTATAGTGTTGGATGTCAGTCAAAGTGCCGAGGCATGCTTACAGCTCCCGCTCTCACTATTAACTGTGCAGGCACACCTGTTGACAGGTACAAGGATGCAACGGAACAGAGAATAAGACAGTAGTATTAAACTAATAATAATTTAATTGATTACCAATATATAGGTACTTAGTGCTTATGTCACAATATCAAATGTAAAAAAATAAGTGGTAGCAATACACTGAATTATGACAAGTTAATAAAATGATAATACAACTAACAGGATATATATACAATATTATTTACACACCACCACTCTATTTTCACAAGTAAGCAACTATTGTCGTGAGTAATGTCTTGGTCTTAATTCTTCGACAAAGGGTGCCTCATCGTCACCAACGGACCCGTCGCCACTTCCCAAGAGATATAAATCCCAAGAGATGCCTCTACAGGCATCTATGTTACTTCCCGTTAGGCCACAAGTCTCATATCGATTGGTAACGCGGCATACTTGACACACTGGCAGCCTCCTTTTCCTGCAACACAGTCTCGATTCTTTTTCTCCTCTTTGTACTGTATGTTGTTGTGGCTCTTACAAATGTACCTCTCCGGCAGCCCGATCGCCTTGGCTCTACTGACATGACTTGGATCACCAACTCGGGTCTTTCGTCTTCGGGTCTAGTCTCGTGGGTCTTCACTCAGGTCTGGTCTCTCAGATCTTCAATCAGGTCTGGTCTCTTGGATCTTCACTCAGGTCTGGTCTCTCTCAATGGCAGCTATAAGCCAAATCTGCTGCTCACACGGCCATTGTGCTACAGGTGCAGGCACCAATTTCTCTCCTTGTCAGCCTTTTCAGCCCCTTTAGAATTATTAGCTGTTCAACAGCTGTCACCTTACTTGGCATCTCCTCCAATCTCTTCCCTCAGGAGATGTGTACTTCGCTCTTCAGTTCCTAATAATGTAGTTATCTCTTTCTTATCATCTTTATTCAGCAGATGGCAATGTTCACGTGCAGATTCTTGGCTTAGGCATTACTATGTTTGTCTTCTCACTCATTCTTCCCCTTACATGCCTGTATGACAGAAAACTGGTGGCTTCTGGGAGGAATAAAGTTCATTAAAGCCAGGTTTTCAGCATGGTGGCTGGACACCTTCCTAATAGTGTTAGCCTGCAGACTAACCCTACATTTGCATGTTAATACCATTCCCTTTAAGGAAGTGGCATGCATTTTCTTTTTCCAAAAAGCATTCTTCAAAACCTGAACCAAAAAAACGCTAATGACCAGGGAGTGTCTTTCAATAATTTTTTAAGCATTCTTTTTTTTCAGGAATTTTTTTAAGTGGATTTGCTAAAAAAAATCCCCACAAAAGTGCACAAACCATAACTCATGCCGTTGTCACACTTGTGAGAAACTTGTGTGAGTCTCTTGCCTCAATACCCGGCACTGACGCCGACACATGGGACCAGAGTGTGCGGCTGCATGTCTGCTTTTTCACGAGAGCCGGCGGCAGTGCCGGGTATTGAGACGAGAGACTCGCGCGAGTTTCTCTCATTGCACACGCAAGTGTGACCCCGGCCTTAGTAGTGGCATAGCAGAAGTGTGAAATAGGGAAAGGTCGAATGTTACATAGTTGCATTTTAAGGAATAAAGATGTCAACTAACAATTTATTTAGGGAGACTTGTAAAACTCTGAAAGGTTTCTAAACGATTCATTTTCTGAAATGTCCCCTGTAGGATAAATGTAAAAATTAAGTTATAAAGTAGGAAATGCTAGTTTTAAGGTTAGGTCACACCAGCATACATTCTCTCATCAGAGAGAATTGTGCCGATTATGCTAATCACACTCTCATCAGACTCTGATCAATGTTTGATTGAGTGTTCAGAATAATGTGATCTGACTCTCCCAGATGAGGAGATGGAGAAAAAAATACATGCATCTTCTCCAGTGTGTCAGTCCGTGACAGGGCTCATTGACTTGCATGATCGAGTCCGATCTGAATATCAGATCAAATGCTGGCATTCTGCTATTGGACGTGTGCATGGCCCCGTAAAATAACATTGCTCCTTGTGCGATCCGATGTTTTCTTGAATCGCACTTAGACCAAAAAAAGCTGTTTGTTTCAAACCCACTCCGGGTCCAGAACCAAGTTTCTGCCGCAGCACCCGGTGTCTATTACTGTGTATGGTACTGACATCATATCAATAGCGCTGCACCCAGTAACTGAATTCAGTGGCTCTGTTAAGTTGACGGCAAAAGCCACTTAGGCCATTGAGCCTTATGATTGGTGTCAGTGCTGTCCATGTGATGTCAGCACTGCAGACAATTACATTCAGTGGCCGCAGGGTCAGAGACTTAGTGCTGGACCCAGAGAGGATGACTAAAGTACAGGTTTTTAAAACAATATGCAGGCAGGGGACAATTGTTTTAAAAAACCAGTAAACTGATTTAATTATGATTTTTTAATTCTATAGAGCAAACTAGGGGTTGTTCAGTAGTGGAGAACAGCATTAAGAGTGATTTTACACAGGCAGACTTGTGTCATAGAATCATAGAATCGTAGAGTTGGAAGGGACCTCCTGGGCCATCTGGTCCAACCCCCTGCTCAAAGCAGGATTCGCTAAATCATCCCAGTCAGATGTCTGTCCAGCCTCTGTTTGAAGACATCCATTGAAGGAGAACTCACCACTTCTTGTGGCAGCTTGTTCCACTCATTGATCACTCTGTCAAAAAGTTTTTTCTAATATCTAATCTGTGTCTCCTCCCATTCAGTTTCATCCCATTGCTTCTAGTCTTTCCTTGTGCAAATGAGAATAAAGTTGATCCTTCTACAATGTGACAGCCCTTTAGATATTTGTAGACAGCTACTAAGTCTCCTCTCAGTCTTCTCTTTTGCAAACTAAACATTCCCAAATCCTGCAACCTTTCCTCATAAGACAGGGTTTGCAGACCAGTCACCATTCTGGTCGCTCTTTTCTGAACTTGCTCCAGTTTGTTGATGTCTTTTTTAAAATGTGGTGCCCAAAACTGGACACAATATTCCAGATGAGGTCTGACCAAAGAGGAGTAGAGGGAAATAATGACTTCACGTGATCTAGACTGTATGCTTCTGTTAATACATCCTAGAATTGCATTTGCCTTTTTTGCTGCTGCATCACACTGTTGACTCATATTCAGTCTGTGATCTATTAGTATACCCAAGTCTTTTTCACATGTGCTGTTGCTTAGCCCTATTCCTCCCATTCTGTATATGCTTTTTTCATTTTTATTGCCCAGATGTAGTACTTTGCATTTTTCCCTGTTAAAAACCATTCTGTTAGTTGCTGCCCACTGCTCCAGTTTATTTATATCTTTTTGAATCCTCTCTCTCTCTTCTCTAGTATTAGCTATCCCTCCTAGCTTTGTGTCATCAGCAAATTTAATCAGTTTACCCTCAATTCCTTCATCTAAATCGTTGATAAAGATGTTGAACAATACAGGGCCCAGGACAGAGCCTTGTGGTACCCCACTTGAGACATTCTTCCAACTGGATGTTCAGCCATTTACGATGTCCTCAACAACCATCTATCAACCATATCAAAAGAGCCAATGCAAACTATGGGAATGAACAATATCACATACAGTGTCCATACACAGGAAGATGTGATGCCATTAAAGGGAATCTGTCACCCCAGTCGTAGCTCTTGCACAGGCGCACTGCTCTGCCCTCAACAGGGCAGAGCAGTGCGCCTGCGCAGGAGCCACGACAGGCAGCAAAGAGGACATCACCATTAGAAGATGGGAGGCGCTGGACCGGACCGCGACACCCATCGAACCCGACCCAGACCGCCCCTGGGTGAGTATAATATAACTCATTTTTCTTATCTTTCAGGTTACATTGGGGGCTTATCTACAGCATTACAGAATACTGTAGATAAGCCCCTGATGGCGGTGCTGGCAGCTGATACTCGAAAAATGGAGTGACAGAATCCCTTTAATAGTGATGAGTGACCGTGCTCGGAGAAGGTCTTATCCGAGCATGCTCGTGTGCTAACCAAGTGTCTTCAGCATGCTCGAATAATCTGTTCGAGTCCCCGCGGCTGCACGTCTTGGGGTTGTTTGACAGCCCCAACACATACATTGATTGCCTGTTTGTTAGGCAATCCCAGCATGCGTTGCAGCTGTCTATCAGCAGTGAAACATGCAGCCTCTGGGACTCGAACATATAATTCCAGCATGCTGAAGACAGACTTTTAGCATCCATGCATGCTCGGATAAGACCTCCGAGCACATTCAGTCATCACTAGCCATTAACTATTATTTGTTTTGGTGGCATAAAATATACAAGCAGCCTATAAATGGCTGACCAGTGCCAAATTTATATGAGTGTTCTTGCAAATGCTTGTTCAGCTCGTGGTGTAAAAGTGTCATAAAGGATATGGACGCTTTTGGGGACTAAAATTTTTTAATTTGGGTTTCCTTAGAAATTATGAGCCATTTGGCGTTATCAGGCACTGTGTTTCCCTGTACTTTGCTGGCTTCTGATTGAGTTAGTTGAGAATCCATCAGTCTGCACTTTCTGGCAGGAGAGTTTGTAACTCTTTTGTCTTTTTCTTAGCTTTTCTCAGCTAGTTTATGACCACAAAATTTAACTCAACGTCAATATCATCTGCGGTCATAAATCAGTGAGGAGCAGCTCAGAAAGAAATACAAATAAGAGTTACAAGCTCTCCAGAACAAGTCGACTGATGGATTTTCAGATAACTCATTCTACAGCTATCAATAGACAGTGCAACAGAAAGCTATAGAAGACAAGGGGCAACATTTTTTAGTGAAAGTAAATTGCAAAAATGATGCGTAACCCAAAATGTATGAATTTAAGTAAAAAAAAATTGTTGTGCATATCATTTAAGGTTCACATGTCCATTTATCTTCTAAATTTGTCTGTCTGCTTAGAATAATCAAATGGCATATAAAAACGGAATCAGCATCCTGTACGTATTTTATTTATCATAAAAAAATTGGCCTCAGTTTATTTATATCAGTCTGTCTGGTTTGTATATGGTTTTTTTATTTTTAGGCTAGGATCAGACGACCGTAGATTCTTTCATCCAAGAGAATCGCGTTGATTCTCTCGGATGAGGAGAAGATGGAAAAAAACATTTATCCATGTTTTCCATTGTGTCAGTGTATGGAAATTGGACTGCACCCAGATGTCATCCGAATGCAGTCCGATGTTTTTCACGGACTCAATGACGTGCATGACCAAGTACTATCCGAATATGGGATCAAACTCAGACATGCAGCAATTTTTTAATCGGACCGGCTCAGTCCAAGTAAATAATCTTACATGTGCGCAGCCCCATGGAATAACATTAGTCCGAGTGCGATCTGATGTTTTGTTGGATCGCACTCGGACGAAAAAAGCAAGGGTGTGAGCGAGCCCTTAGAATGAAAGAAAAAGATCTGCATGCAGGACTTTCTGTTCTAAGAATATAAAATAAACAGAAAAAATCTAGAAAGACCCTATATAACTCAATGTGGACTGATTACTTTCGTTTGAAATAGGAATGTCCGGGATCTTAATTCCGTTTATCAGTTCAATTTATCTGTTCTAGATGGAACAAAAAAAACGTAAAAGATAAACTGTCATGTGAGCAGAGTCTTGGTTTTTCCTGAACCACTTTAATGTCAGTACTCGCCATAACTTATTAACTTTTTTTAACTATCATATGAACTGCTTACTCATATACATAAAAATGTGTTTATTTCATATAAAAAAAAATAGTTTAGAAAGTACTTAAAGATCGAAGCAAAAAAACATTCAAAAAATTCAAAAAAAGAAATCTCGCTTTACCCAAATCCAGAAAGTAATCGGCAGAGTAGAAATAATCCATATCCTTGGACAAATGAGGAGAGAAAGGCAAAAAATCCATTGACAGACATACAGATCAGGAGAGATTGCTTCCGCCCCACTTTATCTGCTAGGCCTCCCCAGAAGAATGCTCCAACCATCATTCCCAGATACACTATACTCCCTGCAAGAAAGAAGGAAATTCACAATTACCAAATGTTTTATAACAAAGCAGTAATGGTTGTCTGTCCAGCCAGTGACCCATGAACCATGCATAGTCTGCACCTAAGAACTGTGGGGCCTCGTTTTCCTACATAGCCCTTGGCCACACAGTAGACATGCTTGTCCTGTTCGGTCAATATTTCATAAAAACTTAGGTATGATAATTCAATGCTTCTGTATTCTATATCTATAGCATATAAACATCTCTAACATAACCTTCAGAGGATCAGACATATTTTAGAAATATACAACGAACTTGTTGCACACTAAGGTAGCTACGTAGGCAAGATGATAGGCAACGTCTAAGGTCGGCCATTAAGTGTCAGTCAGCCAACGAATGCTTCAGATGATCGTTTTACTGACAGTCATCTCAGCTGACAGTCCCATACACAGGAACAGACAAGAAAAAGAAAGTAATGCCAGCTCACCGTTAGGGAGAATAAGCATCCAGTATGCATGGAACCACGAGCTGACCACTCGTGCTGGCAAATGTAGAAAAAGGAGAAGAAGTCCCAGCTTCTGGTAAAATATCAAATGTAGTATTTATTCCATCAAGGATTAAAAAATCAGAGGCAGGATGGTCAGCAAGCAGCGAGGCTTGACAAAGAACAACCATGTTCGAAACGCGTTGCTTGCTGACCATCCTGTCTCTGATTTTTTTAATCCTTGATGGAATAAAGACTACATTTGATATTTTACCAGAAGCTGGGACTTCTCCTTTTTCTCCACACATAAAAACGCTCATTCGGCCTATCGCTCCTGTGTTCTCTTTGAGAAAGCTTCAGACTGACACATCGGCCGGCAGCTTATCCCAGGGAGAACAACGTGATCAGCAGTCAGATATGCATGATCCACATCTCTCCCAACCGTCAGTTTGCTGGCGCCCCCAAACACATTAGACCATCAATAACGGTGGGATCAGCTGACTTTA
Source organism: Dendrobates tinctorius (assembly GCF_039654945.1). Lineage (NCBI taxonomy): Eukaryota > Metazoa > Chordata > Amphibia > Anura > Dendrobatidae > Dendrobates > Dendrobates tinctorius. The sequence continues at coordinate 10,398,980 of NW_027361751.1, read as the reverse complement.
GTCTAATTTATTTGGTGGCCCTAAATCACAAAACCACTTGATGTGCAATGATTAAAGGGAATCTGTCACCTCATTTTTGGCATATGAGATGCGGCCACCGCCATCAGGGGCTTATCTTCAGCATTCTGTAATGCTGTAGATAAGCCCCCGATGTAACCTGAAAGATAAGAAAAAAGAGTTAGATTATACTCACCCCAGGGTCCGGTCCGGTCCGATGGGTGTCGCAGTCCAGTCCGGCGCCTTCCATCTTCTATCGATGATGTCCTCCTCCTTACTTCTGCCGCGGCTCCTACACAGGCGTACTTACTCAGAGAAGAGTACTGCAGTGCGCAGGTGCCGGGAAAGGTCAGAGAGGTCCGGTGCCTGCTCACTGCAGTACTTTACTCTGCCCTCAACAGGACAGATAAAGTACGCCTGCGCAGGAGCCGCAGCAGAAGTAAGGAGGAGGACGTCATCACTAGAAGATGGGAGGTGCTGGACCGGACTGCGATACCCATCGGACCGGACCGCACCCGGGGTTAGTATAATATAACTCTTTTTTCTTATCTTTCAGGTTACATCAGGGGCTTATCTGCAGCATTACAGAATGCTGTAGATAAGCCCCCGATGGCGGTGGCCACATCTCATATGCCAAAAATGAGGTGACAGATTCCCTTTAAAGGACAGAATCTGTCCGAGGAAAAAAATCACAGCATGCATCATTTGCTTCCGATATTCAGATCGCAATCGGGCATGCAAGACAATGAGTCCGTTGAAAACATCGGACTGCACTCGGATGACATCTGAGTCTGGTCTGATTTCCACGGGCTGACTGAATGAGAGAGATGGAGAATCTTTTTTTTTTCCAGCTTTACATCATCCAATAAAATCGGATTACGCTATGATCACACTCTGATCAGTGTGATTAACATAATCAGACCGATTTTCTCAGACTAGCGAAAATGCTGTTGTGTGATCCAGCCTGCATTATTATTATTAATAATAATACGGTAATAAATATAATAATAATAATTAATATTAATAATACTATTATTGTTTTTATTAGCATTAGAAATATTGCTATTATTAATCATTATTATCATCATCACTTTGCACCTATCAGGCAGGGAGTTAGCGCAGGATCTGAATCCTATATTTGCAGAGCTGGTTATTTCCGGCCTCCATTGATCTGTGCCAGTGTTTGGTAACAGAGGTATGGCCGTGGATGTCATCGGAGTAATAGATTGTACTGTCACAAGAGAACCTTCCTGCTAACAGCTGTTTGCTGTGATAAGGAGAATACATATGAGCGTAACAGTGAACTAGTGAACCAGCGACTGTATTAAATGAGCTTTACAGCTTAGTTTTCATGAATGCTATCTATTCCACTAATATTATTTGTAGACAGTGCTCAGATCAGAGCCCACTCACATGGTTCAGTTACTTATCCCCCTTTTATCCCCAGGATCAGCAACATAACTTCCTTTTGTTTTAATTGTGGCCATACCCAATGCCAGGCAATCAATACCCATCTGAATTGACTGTGTGCGTTTTATCATTATTTTTCCCCCCTTGCCCAATTCTCATATCCTTCACATTTCTGGTCTATACACAAAAGATAATACTGATCTATTTAATCCAGCCAAATACTGCGGCTAATACTAGACTTCATTCCCAGAGGTGAAAACTGAGACTCTTATAACGATATGGCTTTATCTTGCTCTAGTATGTATTCACTTTGAAAAACAAAACAAAAAAACCACCAGACTGAGTGAAGCGTGTTAGTTGGTATTTACAAGACTATAATATAAGCAGCAAATCTTGATCCAACCGCAAATCTAGTGTCCTAAGCTAACAGTAGGATACATTGCTTAAAAAAGCAGTCTTATCAAAGTTTTATCCTCTTAATACATTGCAATCAGCATATTATACAGCACTGTGTACTTACAATTGCTCATTTTGCCCTTCTACCCAGTTAATTTTTCTGTTTTCCATTAGGTCTATGATATCACGTGATGACTAATAGACTACCTAAGGGTCCCGTTACACATAGTGACGCTCCAGCGATCCCAACAACGAAACGACCTGGTAAGGATCGCTGGTGTGTCGCTATATGGTCGCTAGTAAGTTGTCAAACAGGCAGGATCTCTTCAATGACGCAGCAACGATCCGGCGATCCGTATAACGACGTCGGCGGTCGTTGGGACCTTGTCACGCAGCAGCTATTCTGACAGCTCAGACCTCGATAGGCGTGCTTCAGCGTTGCCTTTTCCACGCCCCTCTGCTCCGATTGGTGGCCACTACTGCGCTATCACTACGCGGTTTACTTCAGCGTCCCTGTCTGAGTCGCTAGTGCGCTATTTATTCATGGATCCACAGTCACTGACACGGGGACACGCGATTATTATAACTGTACATGTTAAATGTTATGATTGCATATAATTGATGGCTGACCTATAAAAGGAAATGCTACAAAGATCCTAATTTGAGACCACCAATCGGAGCTGAGGGGGCGTTGAAAGACAAAGCAAAATCACGCCTGCGTCCCTGAGTTCTGAGTCGCCAACGAGGTCGCTCGTCGATGTTATGTCGTCAAACACAGTGATGCATGCTGGCCAGCGGAACACCAACGATCAAAAAATGGCCTAGGACATTCGAGCACGATCAGCGATATCGCAGCGGAGGGCCGGTCGCCGTTATATGTCACACATAGTGAGATCGCTGGTGAGGTCGCTGTTGCATCACAAAACCTAAAGATCTCACTATGTGTGAAATACCCTTTAGTCTTTCTAAGCTTTATGTAGAAATAGCAAGTCTCTTTTACCTGCATGAGTCATCATTAGAACTACAATTCTACATCACTGTAAAGTCCTTGGTACAGGGGAGCAGATGGGTCAGGTGTTGAAGAGGAGGTGGAGCTGGGCTGTTAGTGACCTTGCAGTGTTGCAGAATTGTAATTCTAATGATGACTCAACCAGGGAAAATTGACCCCCTGTTTCCACATAGAGCTTAGAAGAATTCAGCTAGTCTGTTTTTATCATAGACATATGATAAAAACTTATGACATATGACATACTGATGTCATAGACCTAATGGAAAACAGAAGAATTAACTGGGTAAATGGGCAAAATGAGCAATTGTAAGTACACGGTGCTGTATAATAGGATAATTTCAATATGTTAAGAGCATAAATACTTTCATGGGAGGAGGGCTTCTTTAAAGTCATTAGTTTAGTTCATCAGACCAGGGGATGGACATAAATTTGTTCCTTCAAATTATAAAGGCAAAAATGCATCTGAATTCTATTTACACGGAAAAAAAAATGAAATATTTTCCCGTGGCACTCCCGCTGACGTCAGAAAAGTAAAGTGAGTTCATTGGCTGTGAACTCGCAGGATCTGTCTGATGGCACCGTGAGCAGGAGAACTTTCTCACTCTTGCTACGCAGTATCTTTGCACGTTTGTCATTCTGTGCTTTCTTTTTGTGCTTCAGTCAGTGGGTGGTGTGAACACTGTCCGACCGACCTGTTCACATATGTGCATGTCACATGTGCTTTTAAGAGAATAGGAGTTCACATGGAAACACTGAACACACGCTGCTCAGTGTCTCTGTTGGATGGCAGGCTGTATGGTCGCATCATGCAACCATGCAGCCTGCCATCTAGATGTAGCAAAGCTAGATCCGTCATGGGACAAATGGATTATCATCATCTCTGCGGAAAGGTCAGGAATATTGTGGTTCGTTTTTTAACTCTTTTGCAGACGACAATGGCGTCGGTGGAATGGGCGAGGTCGTAGGCATGGTTTAATTAAGAAAAAACACAAAAATTGAGCTTGGTTTAAATTGATACACATGCAGCATATTGCATTTCGGCACGCACGGCGCACCGTCAAAAGTGCGCAGCATGCTACTTTCACACGGGCAGCGCATGATCTGCGCACCCTATGCTAAACATAGGGTGCGCCGATCGCATGCGTGCAAATGCGATAATAGGCGGTGATCCCGGATGGGGCGGGCAGGGAGCCGGATCGGGGCGGGGCTTACCGACGCAGTGCGCAGCGTTGTTTTAAAGCTAATGTGAAACCAGCCTAATATATACAGTATACATATGTTTTGAAGAATATTGAAAATGATGTGTAAGTGACTTAGAGAATTGCTCTATGTAAAAGCTCAAGTGAAAATCACATTGCAGTCGGATAGCAATCACACTGTATTCGAATGTAAATCGGATGCTAGGTGTGAAAAATCGGATTGTACCCACATAAAAACCTCATGATACTCGCATGACATTTGCATTATACTCGTCCGACACTCCTGCCTCAAAATAGGACCGATTTTAAAATCGCTAGTGTGTCTCCGGCCTTGGGCCAGGGTCACACTTGAGAGTGCAATGCGAGAAACTCACACAAGTCTCTCGCTTCAATACCCGGCACTGCCGCCGGCACTCGGGACTGGAGTATGCGGCTGCATGTATTTCTATGCACCGAGTGCCGGCGGCATTGCCGGTTATTGAAGAGACTTGCACGTGTTTCTCGGATTGCACTAGCAAGTGTGCCCCAGGCCTTAGTGATACATTGTTGGAATCAGGATCTTTGCTGCTATATTATGCTGCTCTCAGATGGGATAGCAAAACCCTGCTAACAAATTCCCTTTAATGAGCCTTGGCACATAATTAGGGATATTTAGTAAAGCTAAAACTAGAACCTTCTCTAAAATTATACAAAAAGAAGTTAAAGGAGACAACTGGCTTAGCAACACTAAAAGTATTGTATATGACCCCCGATCTCATGCTAAACATTCTGAAATATAATTCAACTGCAATTGGATTGCACTAATCACATGACATTGGGCAGAAACAAAACTGAAATGAAGCAGAATAAATGAATCTTAAAACTCTTAAGTAAGTTTTTGATGAAGCACTTAGTTGGAGAGTGTATTATGTATATAGAAATATGTGACAAGGTGTAGGCTGTACTGTGACAACAATCGAGCAGGGAATTCAGCAACTTGGCAAGTGCAGTAATTACACAACCCACATCCGCTGTCAAATTCTGCTTCAAAAATTCTTTTAACAAAGACATTTAGGGTTTTACTGCCGAGCATAAACTTCTTAGTTTATCAGAAGCAGAAATGATGCATAAAGTTTTAGAAAAGAGAAACTATGAGAGGATGTTTTCAGAAAGCATTACTTGTGTAGGGGAAGTGGACTGACCTATGGACCTGTCTGCAGAGGAAGGGTTAATGTACACTGTGCTGGACATGGACTGCTGTAAATGAAGGTGGGAGATAGCTAGACAGAGGAGAAGGGTGTTGTAGTACAGGGTTTTTGCCACTAGGGGGAGACCAAGGACAGCAGAAGTGTAGGAAGGTGTAGTACTGCAGTTTGGCCACAAGATGGGAGCAGGGAGCAGTGAGAGCAGGGCTTGACATCAGCTTATGGCTACGAAACCACACAGTCAAGAACTCTAGGGGGAATTCCCAAGGAGGGGGATAAAAGGAAGAAAGAGTTCTAGAAGCAGTCAGTCCAGGGAGAGGAGCTCAGGAGAGGAGAAGACCTAAGGGAGAAGCAGACAGAGAAGGAGCTCCGGAAGGGACTGACAACAGAGACAGTTGGGGAGTAGCCCTGACGGGAGAAGCCGCAGACGGAGAGAGCCTGGGGTACCACAAGATGGATGGACTCGGGCAGGCAAAGCGCTGTGGTGGTAGGCCTAGGGCAGCCTCAGTAAAAGAGCCGCAAGGGATGTCAGACAGGAGAAGGAAGGAAGTGAAAGTACCCGGGCCTGTGTGCGGAGTCGAGCAGCTGCTGTGAGGTGCTGCAGAGGCAAGCAGCTGCTGTGTGGTGCTGCGGGTCATCGAGAGGACGGCCAATAAAGAGGACCTGTTGGACGCACTTCAGTCTCTGTCTCAGTCTGTTCGCGGCGGTAAGAGGAACACCCCCTGTCGGCACACGTACCTACATTTGGCGTAGTCGGCAGGATCATCGCCGCCAATACACCATCTTCTGTGGTCAGCCTGCACCGAAGACCCAAAGGACCCAAGCTGAATGGGTTGAAAATTTTCCCTGTGGATTACAACATTGAACTGTGACCAGGATTGTCGGTTTTCATCAGGCGGATCCAGAGCGGAAAAGGACTTGACAAAATGGCTGTGGCATTCCAACGCCAGAGAGAAGCACAGGAGTTTGCAGCTACATTGGACAATCTGGGGCTATGTCACACCCGCCCCCGGGGGGAGCGGCGTACATCTGGAGACAGCCGCCCCCTCATACTGGACCTTGAAAGATGGGTGAAGAGGCTGACCAACGCCCCACCCAAGAGCGGGAGTGGCCCAGGTGGAAAGGCTGGGTGCGGCTGCTTGGCGCCATTGAGCTTCTGGACATCGGGCGAGATGTGATGCTGCAGCTGCCATGGTCTCAGACGCCTGGAATGGAGGTGGCATCAGGAGATTGAGTCCCATTGGGAGACCTGCCTCTGGGAGCCATTATCGGTGCCCTGGACATGTACCAGAGAGGAGGAGCGACCCCGGACCCTGCTGGAACAGCCGCTGGAAGAAGCAGCCTGGAATCTCCCCGTGGAACCATTGGGCCTGGAGGCTGGCCCTGCCGGACGGCGGGGTGAAGACCATCGGCTGCGGGAGGAGCTGCGGGATGGCCTGTCGGGAGCCGCAGCACCGGGGAAGGTGAGCGTTCCCCCGGCCCAGCTGATGGCACCACAGGCAGCCTCCCTGCGCGGCCTCCTGCTCTCCAGCGACCCCGACTCCTGATGGCTTTGCGACCTCCGCTGGGCCGACCGACGCTCCCGCCCACGACCTGCCCCGCGGCGCCCTGTCCCGCATCGCCGGCGCGGAACCGACCCACGACCTCCTTTGCCGTGCCTCACCTGTCGGCGGTGGTCGATTCATCGAGACCTGCTGCCACTGTGGCCCCACTCCAGGTCACCGCGGTGGCCGAGCCGCCAGCCGCCACAGCCTACTCACCAGCACCCGCGGCCGCCGCTGCTCCATCCTCGGCCTTGGCTGCGGCCTACTTGCCAGTGGCTGCAGCTGCTTCAGTTCTGGCTGTGGCCTACATGTCGGGCCCCGCAGCCTCCATGCAGGTGACTGCAGCCGCCTCCGCCCCATCCGTGACTCCGGTGGCGGCCTGTCCCTCAATGCCGGAGGCCGCCTCTGCGCTGCTCCAGGCTCCGGTTGCGGCCTACTCACCATGACCCGCGGCTGCCCCTGCCCTCGCCTGGCCCCAGCTGCAGCTGGTCTGCCGGCACCTGCGGCCGCCTCTGCCCCGCTCTCGACCCTGAACGTGGCCCGCTCGCTGGGCTCTGCGGCCTACACCGGACCCTCCACCTGGGTTGCGGAGGTCATTGAGCAGAAGGCCAAAGAGCAGGAGGTGTGGGCGCTGCTGCACAAGAAGGGGGAGGCAGCCATGTCTACCCCTCGATCGTACGGGCGGCTCGTGCATACCAACACCGTGAAGGGCTATGGATTCATCCGGGAGCTCACCACCGGCCACAAAGTCTACCTCAATGTGGCTTCCATCAAACACGGGCAGGCTCTGCGGGAGGGAGATCTGGTCTCCTACTACAAGGAGTACTGCCCCCGCAGTTACTATGCGGTGGCAGTCATCACTTACCCCGAGGGGTATGAACCCTCATAAAAGAGGACTCCTGGGTCTCGGGCATCAGGGACACTCGGGGCCCAGAACAGTTCAAGCATCTCGGGGACTTCACAGCTGTGGAGTTCCCTGCTGATTGGCGAAACATCGGCCGCCAGGAGGTGGCCTGGAGTATCCTTAGAAATGGACTGCGGGGACTGCTGTGTGCTGTTGCATAGCCTGGGGACCGTTCTATGTCCTCAAAGTGGGTGAAGTATGCCCACTCCTGATGTGGCGGGGATGCATTTGGGGGAGTGCTCTCTTTAAAGGAAGGGGGAGCACTAATGTTCCTGCTTTGGTTAAAACAATAGATCCCTTCAAGACATCCGCTGTACACGTACAACACATGTCAAAAGCGGCTGTATGAAGCGTGCTCACCTCACCCCATACTAGGCAGGTGATGGCTGTGTGTTACAGCCAGGACCTGCCTCTAATAATTGCGGGTGGAACAGAGTTTCGTTCGTGACTATTAACCTGTTAAATGCCGCTGTCACTCTCTACCAGCAACATTTTAATGTGCCAGCATGGGGACGCATCATTCCATGTGCCCATTGGCGCACCCCTGACACAATCGTGGGTCAGTGATGGATTGCTATGACAGCCGGGGGTCTATTGAAGGCCTTCATGCTTGTCATTATGGAGCTCCCTTGATACCCTGTCTGTGGCCAGGCTTCAAAGGAGATCGTAATTTCTGCTATATACAGCGATGCAGTAATAACAGATTAGCAAATACAGTGAAATGTAAAAAAAACAAAAGTTTAAAAAAAAAATAAAAAGGCAAGTTTAAATCACCTCCCTTTTCCCCCATTAAAAATAAGGATACTCTAGAAAAAAAATGCACAACTGTAGTATCGCAGAGTTCAGAAAAGTCCGATCTATCAAAATATAAAAATAATTAACCCGATCGGTAAACACTGTAAATGAAGAAAAATCAAGAACCCCAAAATTACATTTTTTTTTTGTCTATGCAATTCCATAGAAAATGCTGTAACAAGCAATTAAAAAGTCAAATCTATGCCAAAATTGTATCCATAAACAAGCTCCCCTGAGAGACATGGAGAATAGAGCATAAGGTCACAAGTAGGTTAGTAGACCATAAAAAAACAAACAAAGCACTACATATTTGCCAAATTAGAGAACATTACCTTGGACTTTAGGCAGTCGCTAATGTTATGCTATTGAGTGAAAAATTCAGGGCCCGATTTATCATATCATTTATGCTACAAAGTGGCGTAAAAGCTTTGAAGTTGCAAAATTTTGGCACAACTTTTGGAATTTTTTATGCCAGCTACTCCCAGCTCCACCAAAACGGGCAGAGCCTGACTGAAGTAAGATTTCTAGTGTGGTACACAGAGGCACACATTCCTCATCAGACACTTCAGATTCAGAAGGGTGCGCCTTTTTATAAATCAAGAGCATCTGACTTCAACACATCCTTTCATTAAGACCAGTGAGAAAGTCACCACTTTTGATGAATTGGGGATTTAGCCTGTATGGAGGCATAGAAAGCGTTTTCTGCTTTTTGTGCCACTCTATGATGTCTCCTTGTGGCTCAATATTCTCCTACAGAATCTAAGACTCCATATACCTTTGCATAACTCTGGAAAGGTCGATTTTCCGTGACCTACTCCTTAATTCCACTCCCACCTCTCCACGGAGGATCCTCCCCCCTCTCTCCCATAAAACAAAGGACAAACAACCATTTTCTTTGGATAATAACGGCCACATCGGCCAACTTCTGCCCCCCCCCTCGCCTCCCAGCTTCCCCCAATTGTCACTCACTCCCTTCCAGTGTCATGCCCGCTTCCCTCTATCCCTGCGTGCGCGTCCGGCAGATACTTGAAATTGCTTTACAAACAGAGGTGAAGTCCATGAATTGGAAATTGAATAAAACCTTCAAAAAGGTTAAAGATTTTAGGTGGACTTTCTTCATCTTGCTACTAGGGAGAGTTAGGTCAGCTTGTCTGTATGCAATCAAATTAACAATTCCATAGTATTCAAACCTCAGTACACTTTATTTAGCAATATTACATTTTTATTCAAAATGTTTATCTGAAAAACTCTAAGGCATATCTGGCACCATTTTCTCTTGAACTTTTCTGGTACATTATATCTGATGCACGTCCCCCAGTGGGATTCCAAAAAACTAATTCATGCTTACATATTTGAATGTTGGAAAAGTGGAAGGTTTGAATTTAAAATCCAGCCATGTTTTTAATATTAAAAACAGTATTAGAGCTTACATCAGTTAAAAACAGTTTTGGAACCATGTAAACCAACTAAATGTATAAGGTCTTTGTGTGATGTGTTATGCATACATTCTCAGCATGAGGGGATTAAAACTAATTTTGCAGACCGAAAACAGCAGAATTTCCATTGGCAGTAAGTTCTAATTTTTAGGATTGCAGGTGGTGAATGTTACATGGTAATTGAACTATTACTTTGTTTGTGTTCTTGCCAAAAGGGGCCAATATTCTTCTCTAATTGATTCAGTCTCTAATTAAATGCTCTCATTTATTTTATAATGCCCACAAGCGCCCTCTCCAGTGAAAGCGTGGCACACTTGCCTGTCTCTGCGGAGGTATTTTATAGCATATAAGGTTCAGAAAGTAGGGCCCTGCCTTCAGAGTAATTAAAAGAAAGTTCTCAGGGTAACATTGTTTTTATAGCAGGAAAACGAAAACAGTGTTTATTTTTGTTACCGATTGAATAATGTAGAACGGAGAAGCAAGACATCTTTTTCTATATTTTAAATTATGGAGAATCGTCAGGGGTGGGCATTCCATGGGTGGATCATTGGGAGCCGCATAAGAGCCCAGGGTAAAAGGGGTCACTTTCACCTCCAAAGCAAGTTTTGTGTATTATGATGAACTATTGGACTGAAAAGGGTCCATATATTGTTCATGCACAGGGGCCCTCTTTTGCCCTTTTCAGCCAATGAAAACCATAGGTACATAAATTCTTGGTTGGAGTATTATAGGGTTTTTTCCAAAACATTAAGCAGTCAAGTTGCTGATAGTTGGGGTTCAACCTCTGGATCCCTAAGCAGAGCCCTGTCTGTAATGGAGTTTTAGGTGCTCAAGCTTTCTGACACTCTAATCATTGTCATTAAAACTGCGAGAAATAGACATGTACTCAGCTTTCAGCAGTCTCTATCTCAGGTTCCAGAGTCCCGTTTTCAGGATCATTTGTGGTCTCACTGGTCTGACCCCTTTTGATTAGCAAGGTATCCCTTATTCTAAAACTTGGGGATAACTTGCAATAGTGGGAAAATCCTATTTCTTACTTTGGATTTCAGTGCAGTATGAGAGTCACCATGGCATAGAAATATATATTCTTTTCTGGTGGAAAAGCTTTGATGCATCGCCCCTATGTCTTGTCCTGTTTTGCTGCAGCAGCTCTCATTCATTCAATTGGCAGCAAGTCATAAAGCCTCACATACAACTGTTACAGATCCATGTGATACAGTTCCATAAAACAGTGCCCATATATCATTATGGACCTATTTTAATTCTATACTGTATGGACCTATACTATATAAAAATCACAGCTTGCTCCACCACATGATGCAGGAAGAACATGGTTTACAATATACAGTGGTTTGTGGCATGACTAAAGGTTTTATTACATGGACTGATCAGAGGCATGGTACAATTACCGATCGGTAAACCTTTACCCATTGGTGGTCGTTTAATTGCATGTTTACATAGGACAGAACAAAAGCAATTTACACTGAATTATTTTTAATAGATCGCTCAGTGCACATGTGTTGCCATGGTTCTCGCAGTGTGAGCCCTGTTTACATAGGACAATATTACAGAACGATGATTGTTTTGCACTGCACAAAAGATCATTTTGCACAATGAACAAGCGTTTTGCTGCTCCATCAGGTGATCGGCAGTCTATTTACATGGCAAGATAATACTGAAATTAGCATTTTTAAGAATTTCTGTTCATGATTATCTTGCAGTATAAATGCAACTTAAAAGTCTGACTCTGTGCACACAGAGCTTTACAGGGTCTTCAAGTAATATATTTTTTCTGTATCAACACATGCAAAGAGTGCAGAATGTCTGCAATTTTTAGAATATGCTGCAAATATTCAGGTTTACTTTCAGAGAAATCAAAGGTGGGTGATGGTACTGAAGTTGAGATGTATGTGTGTTATTATGTGTTCCTGTGTATGTTGTAGCTGAGCTTTATGTTGTAACTGAACTGTGTGTGTTGTTGCTGAGTTGTTTGTGTGAGATCTGTGTATATGTATGCAGTGTAAGGTAGAGCTCGCTGAGTGTATTGGGGGACACTCACTTGGCTGCAGATAAACCAGGTCCGGCACAGGCTTTTCACATAACATAGTCCATACGGTTTATTGTACACGGCATAAACCATAGCAGCATGAAGAAACGATAACAGTCTTACAGCAGACCAAACGAATGTTCAAAGTGGAGCTCCGCTCCCTTAGCCCTGTGTTCACACAGGCTGTGCTTTGTCCAGCAATCAGGATCTACAGTCTCTCAGTTAATTCCCCCTTGTCCGGGGGGGGTTACCTCTTAGTTGCTTCTCACGCCGGACATCCATTCCCTCCTGGGAACTGTCACACACTTGCAGGCCATTATACACAGGCCTCCCCGGGTCAGCGGCCTCGGCATGTGGTCATCAGGAAGGCAGCTCACCTTCCAGCACGTCGACCTTCCGGGACCTTCCACATGGACCAATCAGATCCAGGCACTCTCCCCCATGTGACCTACCCTGGTCACCTTATATGGTCCATAGCCACGCCCACCAGATCACGTGGCTATGACCTCATTGCAGGTCCTATTTCAGGCACCCAGCCACACATATATATACAGGCTTACTATGGGCGTTTAGACACATGCCCCTGGGTGGGTTTGTAGGTGACTGGTTCCACCCATCTCACCAGCCACCTGAAAGCCTTCCCTGATAAATAGTAACAAACAGTCAGCATTACCTCTGCTGATTACCACATATTTCAGGTTTCATCCCGGGACCACCCACCCTGGCATACAAAACAGTCATTTACCATCCTGCCGTTCATCCTTTCTCCATCACAATAATGGAGATGCCTGTGTGCATGACCAAGACAGCGCCCCCTAGCTGTCACAGCGGTCACTGCACTACAGTAGCAAATCTAGATGTGTATGTAGCAAAGCTGTGTGTATGATTAACAATTATAAAGGTACTACGGAATCTGATTGCGTGGGATAACACAAGACTGAAACCAAAGGTGATGTAAATAAGTATATTAAGAAGTGAAACAAAACTAACAGAGCACTTTCTGCAATAGTTACGAAAACACAGCACAATATAGTAATGTCCAGGGCGCGACCGCTAATATGAACCAGTCCAACTGTAAACGTGACAGTCCAGCAGTATATATGAGAGGAAGCACACGGCCCTTAATGAGGTCCAGCGATATTATGGATGAGCATGCACACCGCACTAATGTGTAGAATTCCAGCAATCATATAGGTGAAAATGCACACAGCAACTAGAAGTAGAAGTTCAGCAATTCACAGGAGTAGCATTAACAGAAAGGTCACCACATGTACCTTTTGGGTTGAAACTCCCGCCCAGTCCAGCACAAACACAGACCAAGAGGAGATGGTGACGTCAGGATTCCTTACTGGTCACAGCAGTTCCAGAAGCGAACAGCTCCTCACTAGAAATCCAGATAGCAGTTATCGGGGAGAAGCACAGGGGACTGTAGGCAGCAGAGCATGGAGAAGCGGAGAGCCGAGTAATGAGCAGCAGCAGCAGGGAGTTCACCAGTAGACAGGCAGGAGCTTAAGAGCCAACAGCAACAAAATACTCAGGCAAAGAGGAACGCGCGACCCGGACTTAAATCACAAAATAGACAGGAAGTTCCATGACAGGGCGAGATACAAGACTCCATCTTGAATAAGGTCAAACAGGCAGGAAGGAAAGTCCGGAATCCTTACAGTATGTAACAGAGCAGTGTGCATGTTTGTAGCAGGGTTGAGTCTGTGTACCAGAGCTGAGTGTGTAGGTGGCAAAGCTGTGTGTATATAGGAGAGCTGTATGTATGTAGCAGAATCATGCATGTATGTAGCAGTGTTGTGTGTGTATATACAGCATAGTTGAGGGTGCATATACAGTATGGTGTCTGCAAGAGAGACGTATACATGTGTGTGTTGCTGAGAGGGTACATAATGTGGATGTTGTGAAGCTAGCTGTGAATCAAGCACATTAAATCACTAACAATAGATATATTACCTCTCTTTTCTACTGTCGTAGAATTAGTGATATTGACATTTTCATTTCTTTATACTGCCAAGGAAGTTTTTATCATTAGAAAGTATGTTTTATCAATTTTCTGTCTAAACCTGGTGTGCGTCATAGGATAGATTCACACGAGCGTATAAAAAATTGCTCAGCGTTTCATCTGAAAAAAACTTGTATGATTTTTTCTCACTTGTCATCCATGTGCAATCTGTATACAATCTGCTTTATTACCGCAGCCGCAATTAATAATTTACATGACCATTTACAGTTTCCTATGTCACAGAATTACAGTGTAACCATAAAAATCGGATTGTATCTGTGGCTCCATGCAGCGTCCAAATGTATGGGTTAGTCTCATCCGATACATGAAAGAAACTATTGCCTGCCTATTTTTTGCACACACAGATTTTGTCAGTGAAATCTAAATCTGCACTACCCCACTGAATAACATTGATCTGAGTGATGTCCGTTTTTTCCATAGACAGCACAAATGAGTGCAGGTTATGCTCAATATAGGTAGACTAGCTATGAACCCATTCTACACCAGGGTGGTGAGCATTTCTATTGGTATATGGTCTCCTGTCCTGCTATGTGCTGCCACCCTCCTATCCTGGTATGCATGGCACCCCTCATTCCTATCCTGGTATGCATGGTACCCTCCCCCCCCAATCCTGGTATGCAATGTACCCCATTCTTCATCCTGGTATGCATGGTCCCTTCACCCCCAATCCTGGTATGCGTGGTCCCCTCACCCCCCTTTCCTGGTAAGCATGGCCCCCTCACCCCTATCCTGGTATGCATGGTTCCCCTCATCCCCAATCCTGGTATGCATGGTCCTCTCACCTCCCAATCCTGGTATGCATGGTACTCCCTCATCCCTATACTGGTATGCATGGTCCCCTCACCCCCTATCCTGGTATGCATGGTACCCGTCACCCCCAGTCCTGGTATGCATGGTACCCCCCATCCCCAAATCCCAGTATGCATGGTCCCCTCACCCCCTATCCTGGCATGCATGGTACCCCTCATCCCCCTATCCTGGTATGCATGGTACTCCCTCATCCCTATCCTGGTATGTATGGTCCCCACGCCCCCTATCCTGGTATGCATGGTACCTCTCATCCCCCAATCCTGGTTTGCATAGTACCCCTCATCCCCCAATCCTGGTATGCATGGTACCCCTCATCCCCCAATCCTGGTAAGCATGGTCCCCCTCATCCCCCAATCCTGGTATGCATGGTATCCCTCATCCCCCAATCCTGGTATGCATGGTACCCCTCATCCACCAATCCTGGTATGCATGGCCCTCTTACCCCCCTATCCTGGTATGCATGGTCCCCTCACCCCCTATCCTGGTATGCATGGTACCCCTCACCCCCTATCCTGGTATGCATGATACCCCTCATTCCCCAATCCTGGTACGCATGGTACCCCTCATCCCCCAATCCTGGTATGCATGGTGCCTCTCATCCCCCAATCCTGGTGTGCATGGTCCCCTCACCCCCCCATCCTGGTATGCATGGTACCCCGCATCCCCCAATCCTGGTATGCATTGTTCCCCTCATCCCCCAATCCTGGAATGCATGGTCCTCTCACCCCCCTATCCTGGCATGCATGGTACCCCTCATCCCCCAATCCTGGTATGCACGGTCCCCCAGAAATCCCCAATCCTGGTATGCATGGTACCCCTCATCCCCTAATAATGGTATGCATGGTCCCCTCACCCCCTATCCTGGCATGCATGGTACCCCTCATCCCCCTATCCTGGTATGCATGGTACTCCCTCATCCCTATCCTGGTATGTATGGTCCCCACACCCCCTATCCTGGTATGCATGGTACCTCTCATCCCCCAATCCTGGTTTGCATAGTACCCCTCATCCCCCAATCCTGGTATGCATGGTACCCCTCATCCCCCAATCCTGGTAAGCATGGTCCCCCTCATCCCCCAATCCTGGTATGCATGGTCTCCCTCATCCCCCAATCCTGGTATGCATGGTACCCCTCATCCACCAATCCTGGTATGCATGGCCCTCTTACCCCCCTATCCTGGTATGCATGGTCCCCTCACCCCCTATCCTGGTATGCATGGTACCCCTCACCCCCTATCCTGGTATGCATGATACCCCTCATTCCCCAATCCTGGTACGCATGGTACCCCTCATCCCCCAATCCTGGTATGCATGGTGCCTCTCATCCCCCAATCCTGGTGTGCATGGTCCCCTCACCCCCCCATCCTGGTATGCATGGTACCCCGCATCCCCCAATCCTGGTATGCATGGTTCCCCTCATCCCCCAATCCTGGAATGCATGGTCCTCTCACCCCCCCTATCCTGGCATGCATGGTACCCCTCATCCCCCAATCCTGGTATGCACGGTCCCCCAGAAATCCCCAATCCTGGTATGCATGGTACCCCTCATCCCCTAATAATGGTATGCATGGTCCCCTCACCTCCGCTATCCTGGTATGCATGGTACCCCTCATCCCCCAATCCTGGCATGCATGGTCGCCTCACCCCCCCTATCCTGGTATACATGGTACCCCTCACCCTCCAATTTTGGTATGCATGGCCCCCTCACCCTACAATCCTGGCATGCATGGTCCCCTCACCCCCTATCCTGGTATGCATGGTACCCCTCATCCCCCAATCCTGGTATGCATGGTACCCCTCATCCCCCAATCCCAGTATGCATGGTCCTCTCACCCCCTATTCTGGTATGCATGGTACTCCCTCATCCCTATCCTGGTATGTATGGTCCCCACACCCCCTATCCTGGCATGCATGGTACCCCTCATCCCCCAATCCTGGTTTGCATAGTACCCCTCATCCCCCAATCCTGGTATGCATGGTACCCCTCATCCCCCAATCCTGGTATGCATGGTGCATCTCATCCCCCAATCCTGGAGTGCATGGTCCCCTCACCCCCCCATCCTGGTATGCATGGTACCCCGCATCCCCCAATCCTGGTATGCATGGTTCCCCTCATCCCCCAATCCTGGAATGCATGGTCATCTCACCCCCCTATCCTGGCATGCATGGTACCCCTCATCCCCCAATCCTGGTATGCACAGTCCCCCAGAAATCCCCAATCCTGGTATGCATGGTACCCCTCATCCCCTAATAATGGTATGCATGGTCCCCTCACCCCCTATCCTGGCATGCATGGTACCCCTCATCCCCCTATCCTGGTATTCATGGTACTCCCTCATCCCTATCCTGGTATGTATGGTCCCCACACCCCCTTATCCTGGTATGCATGGTACCTCTCATCCCCCAATCCTGGTTTGCATAGTACCCCTCATCCCCCAATCCTGGTATGCATGGTACCCCTCATCCCCCAATCCTGGTAAGCATGGTCCCCCTCATCCCCCAATCCTGGTATGCATGGTCTCCCTCATCCCCCAATCCTGGTATGCATGGTACCCCTCATCCACCAATCCTGGTATGCATGGCCCTCTTACCCCCCTATCCTGGTATGCATGGTCCCCTCACCCCCTATCCTGGTATGCATGGTACCCCTCACCCCCTATCCTGGTATGCATGATACCCCTCATTCCCCAATCCTGGTACGCATGGTACCCCTCATCCCCCAATCCTGGTATGCATGGTGCCTCTCATCCCCCAATCCTGGTGTGCATGGTCCCCTCACCCCCCCCCATCCTGGTATGCATGGTACCCGCCCCCAATCCTGGTATGCATGGTTCCCCTCATCTCCCAATCCTGGAATGCATGGTCCTCTCACCCCCCCTATCCTGGCATGCATGGTACCCCTCATCCCCCAATCCTGGTATGCACGGTCCCCCAGAAATCCCCAATCCTGGTATGCATGGTACCCCTCATCCCCTAATAATGGTATGCATGGTCCCCTCACCTCCGCTATCCTGGTATGCATGGTACCCCTCATCCCCCAATCCTGGCATGCATGGTCGCCTCACCCCCCCTATCCTGGTATACATGGTACCCCTCACCCTCCAATTTTGGTATGCATGGCCCCCTCACCCTACAATCCTGGTATGCATGGTCCCCTCACCCCCTATCCTGGTATGCATGGTACCCCTCATCCCCCAATCCTGGTATGCATGGTACCCCTCATCCCCCAATCCCAGTATGCATGGTCCTCTCACCCCCTATCCTGGCATGCATGGTACCCCTAATCCCCCTATCCTGGTATGCATGGTACTCCCTCATCCCTATCCTGGTATGTATGGTCCCCACACCCCCTATCCTGGCATGCATGGTACCCCTCATCCCCCAATCCTGGTTTGCATAGTACCCCTCATCCCCCAATCCTGGTATGCATGGTCTCCCTCATCCCCCAATCCTGGTATGCATGGTCCCCCTCATCCCCCAATCATGGTATGCATGGTCTCCCTCATCCCCCAATCCTGGTATGCATGGTACCCCTCATCCCCCAATCCTGGTATGCATGGTGCATCTCATCCCCCAATCCTGGAGTGCATGGTCCCCTCACCCCCCCATCCTGGTATGCATGGTACCCCGCATCCCCCAATCCTGGTATGCATGGTTCCCCTCATCCCCCAATCCTGGAATGCATGGTCATCTCACCCCCCTATCCTGGCATGCATGGTACCCCTCATCCCCCAATCCTGGTATGCACAGTCCCCCAGAAATCCCCAATCCTGGTATGCATGGTACCCCTCATCCCCTAATAATGGTATGCATGGTCCCCTCACCCCCTATCCTGGCATGCATGGTACCCCTCATCCCCCTATCCTGGTATTCATGGTACTCCCTCATCCCTATCCTGGTATGTATGGTCCCCACACCCCCTTATCCTGGTATGCATGGTACCTCTCATCCCCCAATCCTGGTTTGCATAGTACCCCTCATCCCCCAATCCTGGTATGCATGGTACCCCTCATCCCCCAATCCTGGTAAGCATGGTCCCCCTCATCCCCCAATCCTGGTATGCATGGTCTCCCTCATCCCCCAATCCTGGTATGCATGGTACCCCTCATCCACCAATCCTGGTATGCATGGCCCTCTTACCCCCCTATCCTGGTATGCATGGTCCCCTCACCCCCTATCCTGGTATGCATGGTACCCCTCACCCCCTATCCTGGTATGCATGATACCCCTCATTCCCCAATCCTGGTACGCATGGTACCCCTCATCCCCCAATCCTGGTATGCATGGTGCCTCTCATCCCCCAATCCTGGTGTGCATGGTCCCCTCACCCCCCCCCCATCCTGGTATGCATGGTACCCGCCCCCAATCCTGGTATGCATGGTTCCCCTCATCTCCCAATCCTGGAATGCATGGTCCTCTCACCCCCCCTATCCTGGCATGCATGGTACCCCTCATCCCCCAATCCTGGTATGCACGGTCCCCCAGAAATCCCCAATCCTGGTATGCATGGTACCCCTCATCCCCTAATAATGGTATGCATGGTCCCCTCACCTCCGCTATCCTGGTATGCATGGTACCCCTCATCCCCCAATCCTGGCATGCATGGTCGCCTCACCCCCCCATCCTGGTATACATGGTACCCCTCACCCTCCAATTTTGGTATGCATGGCCCCCTCACCCTACAATCCTGGTATGCATGATCCCCTCACCCCCTATCCTGGTATGCATGGTACCCCTCATCCCCCAATCCTGGTATGCATGGTACCCCTCATCCCCCAATCCCAGTATGCATGGTCCTCTCACCCCCTATCCTGGCATGCATGGTACCCCTAATCCCCCTATCCTGGTATGCATGGTACTCCCTCATCCCTATCCTGGTATGTATGGTCCCCACACCCCCTATCCTGGCATGCATGGTACCCCTCATCCCCCAATCCTGGTTTGCATAGTACCCCTCATCCCCCAATCCTGGTATGCATGGTCTCCCTCATCCCCCAATCCTGGTATGCATGGTCCCCCTCATCCCCCAATCATGGTATGCATGGTCTCCCTCATCCCCCAATCCTGGTATGCATGGTACCCCTCATCCCCCAATCCTGGTATGCATGGCCCTCTTACCCCCCCTATCCTGGTATGCATGGTCCCCTCACTCCCTATCCTGGTATGCATGGTGCCCCTCACCCCCTATCCTGGTATGCATGATACCCCTCATTCCCCAATCCTGGTATGCATGGTACCCCTCATCCCCCAATCCTGGTATGCATGGTGCCTCTCATCCCCCAATCCTGGTATGCATGGTCCCCTCACCCCCCCATCCTGGTATGCATGGTACCCCACATCCCCCAATCCTGGTATGCATGGTTCCCCTCATCCCCCAATCCTGGAATGCATGGTCCTCTCACCCTCCCTATCCTGGTATGCATGGTGCTCCTCATCCCCCAATCCTGGTATGCACGGTCCCCCAGAAATCCCCAATCCTGGTATGCATGGTACCCCTCATCCCCTAATAATGGTATGCATGGTCCCCTCACCTCCGCTATCCTGGTATGCATGGTACCCCTCATCCCCCAATCCTGGCATGCATGGTCGCCTCACCACCCCTATCCTGGTATGCATGGTACCCCTCACCCTCCAATCCTGGTATGCATGGCCTCCTCACCCTACAATCCTGGTATGCACGGTCCCCCTCATCCCCCAATCCTGGTATGCATGGTCCCCTCACCCCCGCTATCCTGGTATGCATAGTACCCCTCATCCCCCAATCCTGGTATGCATGGTCTCCTCACCCCCCCTATCCTGGTATGCATGGTACCCCTCATCCTCGAATCCTGGTATGCATGGCACCCTCACCCCCTATCCTGGTATGTATGGTCCCCTCACCCCCTATCCTGGTATGCATGGTACCCCTCATCCCCAATCCTGGTATGCATGGTCCCCCTCATCCCCCAATCCTGGTATGCATGGTCTCCCTCATTCCCCAATCCTGGTATGCATGGTACCCCTCATCCCCCAATCCTGGTATGCATGGTACTCCCTCATCCCTATCCTGGTATGTATGGTCCCCACACCCCCTATCCTGGTATGCATGGTACCCCTCATCCCCCAATCCTGGTTTGCATAGTACCCCTCATCCCCCAATCCTGGTATGCATGGTACCCCTCATCCCCCAATCCTGGTATGCATGATACCCCTCATCCCCCAATCCTGGTATGCATGGTACCCCTCACCCCTATCCTGGTATGCATGGTTCCCCTCATCCCCAATCCTGGTATGCATGGTCCTCTCACCTCCCAATCCTGGTATGCATGGTACTCCCTCATCCCTATACTGGTATGCATGGTCCCCTCACCCCCTATCCTGGTATGCATGGTACCCCTCATCCCCCAATCCTGGTATGCATGGTACCCCTCATCCCCCAATCCCAGTATGCATGGTCCCCTCACCCCCTATCCTGGCATGCATGGTACCCCTCATCCCTATCCTGGTATGTATGGTCCCCACACCCCCTATCCTGGTATGCATGGTACTCCCTCATCCCTATCCTGGTATGTATGGTCCCCACACCCCCTATCCTGGTATGCATGGTACCTCTCATCCCCCAATCCTGGTTTGCATAGTACCCCTCATCCCCCAATCCTGGTATGCATGGTACCCCTCATCCCCCAATCCTGGTAAGCATGGTCCCCCTCATCCCCCAATCCTGGTATGCATGGTCTCCCTCATCCCCCAATCCTGGTATGCATGGTACCCCTCATCCACCAATCCTGGTATGCATGGCCCTCTTACCCCCCTATCCTGGTATGCATGGTCCCCTCACCCCCTATCCTGGTATGCATGGTACCCCTCACCCCTATCCTGGTATGCATGATACCCCTCATTCCCCAATCCTGGTACGCATGGTACCCCTCATCCCCCAATCCTGGTATGCATGGTGCCTCTCATCCCCCAATCCTGGTGTGCATGGTCCCCTCACCCCCCCATCCTGGTATGCATGGTACCCCGCATCCCCCAATCCTGGTATGCATGGTTCCCCTCATCCCCCAATCCTGGAATGCATGGTCCTCTCACCCCCCCTATCCTGGCATGCATGGTACCCCTCATCCCCCAATCCCCAATCCTGGTATGCACGATCCCCCAGAAATCCCCAATCCTGGTATGCATGGTACCCCTCATCCCCTAATAATGGTATGCATGGTCCCCTCACCCCCTATCCTGGCATGCATGGTACCCCTCATCCCCCTATCCTGGTATGCATGGTACTCCCTCATCCCTATCCTGATATGTATGGTCCCCACACCCCCTATCCTGGTATGCATGGTACCTCTCATCCCCCAATCCTGGTTTCCATAGTACCCCTCATCCCCCAATCCTGGTATGCATGGTACCCCTCATCCCCCAATCCTGGTAAGCATGGTCCCCCTCATCCCCCAATCCTGGTATGCATGGTCTCCCTCATCCCCCAATCCTGGTATGCATGGTACCCCTCATCCACCAATCCTGGTATGCATGGCCCTCTTACCCCCCTATCCTGGTATGCATGGTCCCCTCACCCCCTATCCTGGTATGCATGGTACCCCTCACCCCCTATCCTGGTATGCATGATACCCCTCATTCCCCAATCCTGGTACGCATGGTACCCCTCATCCCCCAATCCTGGTATGCATGGTGCCTCTCATCCCCCAATCCTGGTATGCATGGTCCCCTCACCCGCCCCATCCTGGTATGCATGGTACCCCGCATCCCCCAATCCTGGTATGCATGGTTCCCCTCATCCCCCAATCCTGGAATGCATGGTCCTCTCACCCCCCCCTATCCTGGCATGCATGGTACCCCTCATCCCCCAATCCTGGTATGCACGGTCCCCCAGAAATCCCCAATCCTGGTATGCATGGTACCCCTCATCCCCTAATAATGGTATGCATGGTCCCCTCACCTCCGCTATCCTGGTATGCATGGTACCCCTCATCCCCCAATCCTGGCATGCATGGTCGCCTCACCCCCCTATCCTGGTATACATGGTACCCCTCACCCTCCAATTTTGGTATGCATGGCCCCCTCACCCTACAATCCTGGTATGCATGGTCCCCTCACCCCCTATCCTGGTATGCATGGTACCCCTCATCCCCCAATCCTGGTATGCACGGTACCCCTCATCCCCCAATCCCAGTATGCATGGTCCTCTCACCCCCTATCCTGGCATGCATGGTACCCCTAATCCCCCTATCCTGGTATGCATGGTACTCCCTCATCCCTATCCTGGTATGTATGGTCCCCACACCCCCTATCCTGGCATGCATGGTACCCCTCATCCCCCAATCCTGGTTTGCATAGTACCCCTCATCCCCCAATCCTGGTATGCATGGTACCCCTCATCCCCAATCGTGGTATGCATGGTGCATCTCATCCCCCAATCCTGGTGTGCATGGTCCCCTCACCCCCCCATCCTGGTATGCATGGTACCCCGCATCCCCCAATCCTGGTATGCATGGTTCCCCTCATCCCCCAATCCTAGAATGCATGGTCCTCTCACCCCCCCTATCCTGGCATGCATGGTACCCCTCATCCCCCAATCCTGGTATGCACGGTCCACCAGAAATCCCCAATCCTGGTATGCATGGTACCCCTCATCCCCTAATAATGGTATGCATGGTCCCCTCACCCCCTATCCTGGCATGCATGGTACCCCTCATCCCCCTATCCTGGTATGCATGGTACTCCCTCATCCCTATCCTGGTATGTATGGTCCCCACACCCCCTATCCTGGTATGCATGGTACCTCTCATCCCCCAATCCTGGTTTGCATAGTACCCCTCATCCCCCAATCCTGGTATGCATGGTACCCCTCATCCCCCAATCCTGGTAAGCATGGTCCCCCTCATCCCCCAATCCTGGTATGCATGGTCTCCCTCATCCCCCAATCCTGGTATGCATGGTACCCCTCATCCACCAATCCTGGTATGCATGGCCCTCTTACCCCCCTATCCTGGTATGCATGGTCCCCTCACCCCCTATCCTGGTATGCATGGTACCCCTCACCCCCTATCCTGGTATGCATGATACCCCTCATTCCCCAATCCTGGTACGCATGGTACCCCTCATCCCCCAATCCTGGTATGCATGGTGCCTCTCATCCCCCAATCCTGGTGTGCATGGTCCCCTCACCCCCCCATCCTGGTATGCATGGTACCCCGCATCCCCCAATCCTGGTATGCATGGTTCCCCTCATCCCCCAATCCTGGAATGCATGGTCCTCTCACCCCCCCTATCCTGGCATGCATGGTACCCCTCATCCCCCAATCCTGGTATGCACGGTCCCCCAGAAATCCCCAATCCTGGTATGCATGGTACCCCTCATCCCCTAATAATGGTATGCATGGTCCCCTCACCTCCGCTATCCTGGTATGCATGGTACCCCTCATCCCCCAATCCTGGCATGCATGGTCGCCTCACCCCCCCTATCCTGGTATACATGGTACCCCTCACCCTCCAATTTTGGTATGCATGGCCCCCTCACCCTACAATCCTGGTATGCATGGTCCCCTCACCCCCTATCCTGGTATGCATGGTACCCCTCATCCCCCAATCCTGGTATGCATGGTACCCCTCATCCCCCAATCCCAGTATGCATGGTCCCCTCACCCCCTATCCTGGCATGCATGGTACCCCTAATCCCCCTATCCTGGTATGCATGGTACTCCCTCATCCCTATCCTGGTATGTATGGTCCCCACACCCCCTATCCTGGCATGCATGGTACCCCTCATCCCCCAATCCTGGTTTGCATAGTACCCCTCATCCCCCAATCCTGGTATGCATGGTCTCCCTCATCCCCCAATCCTGGTATGCATGGTCCCCCTCATCCCCCAATCATGGTATGCATGGTCTCCCTCATCCCCCAATCCTGGTATGCATGGTACCCCTCATTCCCCAATCCTGGTATGCATGGTATCCCTCATCCCCCAATCCTGGTATGCATGGTGCCTCTCATCCCCCAATCCTGGTATGCATGGTCCCCTCACCCCCCCATCCTGGTATGCATGGTACCCCACATTCCCCAATCCTGGTATGCATGGTTCCCCTCATCCCCCAATCCTGGAATGCATGGTCCTCTCACCCCCCCATCCTGGTATGCATGGTGCTCCTCATCCCCCAATCCTGGTATGCACAGTCCCCCAGAAATCCCCAATCCTGGTATGCATGGTACCCCTCATCCCCTAATAATGGTATGCATGGTCCCCTCACCTCCGCTATCCTGGTATGCATGGTACCCCTCATCCCCCAATCCTGGCATGCATGGTCGCCTCACCACCCCTATCCTGGTATGCATGGTACCCCTCACCCTCCAATCCTGGTATGCATGGCCCCCTCACCCTACAATCCTGGTATGCACGGTCCCCCTCATCCCCCAATCCTGGTATGCATGGTCCCCTCACCCCCGCTATCCTGGTATGCATAGTACCCCTCATCCCCCAATCCTGGTATGCATGGTCTCCTCACCCCCCCTATCCTGGTATGCATGGTACCCCTCATCCTCGAATCCTGGTATGCATGGCACCCTCACCCCCTATCCTGGTATGTATGGTCCCCTCACCCCCTATCCTGGTATGCATGGTACCCCTCATCCCCAATCCTGGTATGCATGGTCCCCCTCATCCCCCAATCCTGGTATGCATGGTCTCCCTCATTCCCCAATCCTGGTATGCATGGTACCCCTCATCCCCCAATCCTGGTATGCATGGTCCTCTTACCCCCCTATCCGGGTATGCATGGTCCCCTCAACCCCTATCCTGGTATGCATGGTACCCCTCACCCCCTATCCTGGTATGCATGATACCCCTCATCCCCCAATCCTGGTATGCATGGTACCCCTCATCCCCCTATCCTGGTATGCATGGTACTCCCTCATCCCTATCCTGGTATGTATGGTCCCCACACCCCCTATCCTGGTATGCATGGTACCCCTCATCCCCAAATCCTGGTTTGCATAGTACCCCTCATCCCCCAATCCTGGTATGCATGGTACCCCTCATCCCCCAATCCTGGTATGCATGGTCCCCCTCATCCCCCAATCCTGGTATGCATGGTCCCTTCACCCCCAATCCTGGTATGCGTGGTCCCCTCACCCCCCTATCCTGGTAAGAATGGCCCCCTCACCCCTATCCTGGTATGCATGGTTCCCCTCATCCCCAATCCTGGTATGCATGGTCCTCTCACCTCCCAATCCTGGTATGCATGGTACTCCCTCATTCCTATACTGGTATGCATGGTCCCCTCACCCCCTATCATGGTATGCATGGTACTCCTCATCCCCCAATCCTGGTATGCATGGTACCCCTCATCCCCCAATCCCAGTATGCATGGTCCCCTCACCCCCTATACTGGCATGCATGGTACCCCTCATCCCCCTATCCTGGTATGCATGGTACTCCCTCATCCCTATCCTGGTATGTATGGTCCCCACACCCCCTATCCTGGTATGCATGGTACCTCTCATCCCCCAATCCTGGTTTGCATAGTACCCCTCATCCCCCAATCCTGGTATGCATGGTCCCCCTCATCCCCCAATCCTGGTAAGCATGGTCCCCCTCATCCCCCAATCCTGGTATGCATGGTACCCCTCATCCACCAATCCTGGTATGCATGGCCCTCTTACCCCCCTATCCTGGTATGCATGGTCCCCTCACCCCCTATCCTGGTATGCATGGTACCCCTCACCCCCTATCCTGGTATGCATGATACCCCTCATCCCCCAATCCTGGTATGCATGGTGCCTCTCATCCCCCAATCCTGGTGTGCATGGTCCCCTCACCCCCCATCCTGGTATGCATGGTACCCCGCATCCCCCAATCCTGGTATGCATGGTTCCCCTCATCCCCCAATCCTGGAATGCATGGTCCTCTCACCCCCCCTATCCTGGCATGCATGGTACCCCTCATCCCCCAATCCTGGTATGCACGGTCCCCCAGAAATCCCCAATCCTGGTATGCATGGTACCCCTCAATCCCTTATTAATGGTATGCATGGTCCCCTCACCTCCGCTATCCTGGTATGCATGGTACCCCTCATCCCCCAATCCTGGCATGCATGGTCGCCTCACCCCCCCTATCCTGGTATACATGGTACCCCTCACCCTCCAATTTTGGTATGCATGTCCCCCTCACCCTACAATCCTGGTATGCATGGTCCCCTCACCCCCTATCCTGGTATGCATGGTACCCCTCATCCCCCAATCCTGGTATGCATGGTACCCCTCATCCCCCAATCCCAGTATGCATGGTCCTCTCACCCCCTATCCTGGCATGCATGGTACCCCTAATCCCCCTATCCTGGTATGCATGGTACTCCCTCATCCCTATCCTGGTATGTATGGTCCCCACACCCCCTATCCTGGTATGCATGGTACCCCTCATCCCCCAATCCTGGTTTGCATAGTACCCCTCATCCCCCAATCCTGGTATGCATGGTACCCCTGATCCCCCAATCCTGGTATGCATGGTCCCCCTTATCCCCCAATCCTGGTATGCATGGTCTCCCTCATCCCCCAATCCTGGTATGCATGGTACCCCTCATCCCCCAATCCTGGTATGCATGGCCCTCTTACCCCCCTATCCTGGTATGCATGGTCCCCTCACCCCCTATCCTGGTATGCATGGTGCCCCTCACCCCCTATCCTGGTATGCATGATACCCCTCATTCCCCAATCCTGGTATGCATGGTACCCCTCATCCCCCAATCCTGGTATGCATGGTGCCTCTCATCCCCCAATCCTGGTATGCATGGTCCCCTCACCCCCCCATCCTGGTATGCATGGTACCCCACATCCCCCAATCCTGGTATGCATGGTTCCCCTCATCCCCCAATCCTGGAATGCATGGTCCTCTCACCCCCCCCTATCCTGGTATGCATGGTGCTCCTCATCCCCCAATCCTGGTATGCACGGTCCCCCAGAAATCCCCAATTCTGGTATGCATGGTACCCCTCATCCCCTAATAATGGTATGCATGGTCCCCTCACCTCCGCTATCCTGGTATGCATGGTACCCCTCATCCCCCAATCCTGGCATGCATGGTTGCCTCACCCCCCCTATCCTGGTATGCATGGTACCCCTCACCCTCCAATCCTGGTATGCATGGCCCCCTCACCTTACAATCCTGGTATGCATGGTCCCCCTCATCCCCCAATCCTGGTATGCATGGTCCCCTCACCCCCGCTATCCTGGTATGCAAAGTACCCCTCATCCCCCAATCCTGGTATGCATGGTCTCCTCACCCCCCCTATCCTGGTATGCATGGTACCCCTCATCCTCGAATCCTGGTATGCATGGCACCCTCACCCCCTATCCTGGTATGTATGGTCCCCTCACCCCCTATCCTGGTATGCATGGTACCCCTCATCCCCAATCCTGGTATGCATGGTCCCCCTCATCCCCCAATCCTGGTATGCATGGTCTCCCTCATTCCCCAATCCTGGTATGCATGGTACCCCTCATCCCCCAATCCTGGTATGCATGGTCCTCTTACCCCCCTATCCGGGTATGCATGGTCCCCTCAACCCCTATCCTGGTATGCATGGTACCCCTCACCCCCTATCCTGGTATGCATGATACCCCTCATCCCCCAATCCTGGTATGCATGGTACCCCTCATCCCCCTATCCTGGTATGCATGGTACTCCCTCATCCCTATCCTGGTATGTATGGTCCCCACACCCCCTATCCTGGTATGCATGGTACCCCTCATCCCCCAATCCTGGTTTGCATAGTACCCCTCATCCCCCAATCCTGGTATGCATGGTACCCCTCATCCCCCAATCCTGGTATGCATGGTCCCCCTCATCCCCCAATCCTGGTATGCATGGTCTCCCTCATCCCCCAATCCTGGTATGCATGGTACCCCTCATCCCCCAATCCTGGTATGCATGGCCCTCTTACCCCCCTATCCTGGTATGCATGGTCCCCTCACCCCCTATCCTGGTATGCATGGTACCCCTCACCCCCTATCCTGGTATGCATGATACCCCTCATTCCCCAATCCTGGTATGCATGGTACCCCTCATCCCCCAATCCTGGTATGCATGGTGTCTCTCATTCCCCAATCCTGATATGCATGGTCCCCTCACCCCCCCATCCTGGTATGCATGGTACCCCGCATCCCCCAATCCTGGAATGCATGGTCCTCTCACCCCCCTATCCTGGTATGCATGGTACCCCTCATCCCCCAATCCTGGCATTCATGGTCGCCTCACCCCCCCTATCCTGGTATGCATGGTACCCCTCACCCTTCAATCCTGGTATGCATGGCCCCCTCACCCTACAATCCTGGTATGCACGGTCCCCCTCATCCCCCAATCCTGATATGCATGGTACTCCTCATCCCCTAATACTGGTATGCATGGTCCCCTCACCCCCGCTATCCTGGTATGCATAGTACCCCTCATCCCCCAATCCTGGTATGCATGGTCTCCTCTCCCCCCCTATCCTGGTATGCATGGTACCCCTCATCCTCCAATCCTGGTATGCATGGCACCCTCACCCCCTATCCTGGTATGTATGGTCCCCTCACCCCCTATCCTGGTATGCATGGTACCCCTCATCCCCAATCCTGGTTTGCATAGTACTCCTCATCCCCCAATCCTGGTATGCATGGTACCCCTCATCCCCCAATCCTGGTATGCATGGTCCTCTTACCCCCCTATCCTGGTATGCATGGTCCCCTCACCCCCTATCCTGGTATGCATGATACCCCTCATCCCCCAATCCTGGTATGCATGGTACCCCTCATCCCCCTATCCTGGTATGCATGGTACTCCCTCATCCCTATCCTGGTATGTATGGTCCCCACACCCCCTATCCTGGTATGCATGGTACCCCTCATCCCCCAATCCTGGTTTGCATAGTACCCCTCATCCCCCAATCCTGGTATGCATGGTACCCCTCATCCCCCAATCCTGGTATGCATGGTCCCCCTCATCCCCCAATCCTGGTATGCATGGTCTCCCTCATCCCCCAATCCTGGTATGCATGGTACCCCTCATCCCCCAATCCTGGTATGCATGGCCCTCTACCCCCTATCCTGGTATGCATGGTCCCCTCACCCCCTATCCTGGTATGCATGGTACCCCTCACCCCCTTTCCTGGCATGCATGATACCCCTCATTCCCCAATCCTGGTATGCATGGTACCCCTCATCCCCCAATCCTGGTATGCATGGTGCCTCTCATCCCCCAATCCTGGTATGCATGGTCCCCTCACCCCCCCATCCTGGTATGCATGGTACCCCGCATCCCCCAATCCTGGAATGCATGGTCCTCTCACCCCCCCTATCCTGGTATGCATGGTACCCCTCATCCTCCAATCCTGGTATGCATGGCCCCCTCACCCTCCAATCCTGGTATGCATGGCCCCTTCACCCCCTAATCCTAGTATGCATGGTCCCCTCACCCCCCTATCCTGGTATGCACGGTACCCCTCACCCTCCAATCCTGGTATGCATGGCCCCCTCACCCTCCAATCCTGGTATGCACGGTCTCCTCACCCCCCTATCCTGGTTTGCATGGTACCCTTCATCCTCCTATCCTGGTATGCATGGCCCCCTCACCCCCCATTCCTGGTATGCATGGTCCTCTCGCCCCCCCAATCCTGGTATGCATGGCCCCCTCACCCTCCAATCCTGGTGTGCATGGTCCTCTCACCCCCCCATCCTGGTATGCATGGTACCCCTCATCCCCCAATCTTGGCATGCATGGCCCCCTCAACCCCCAATCCTGGTATGCATGGTTCCCTCACCCCCCTATCCTTGTATGCATGGTCCCCTCACCCCCCAATCCTGGTATGCATGGTACCCTCATCCCCCTTTCCTGGTATGCATGGTCCCCTCACCCCCTAATCCTGGTATACATGGTCCCCTCACCCCATATCCTGGTATGCATGGTTCCCCCATCCCCTACACTTGTATGCATGGTCCCCTCACCCCCCAATCCTGGTATGCATGGTCCCCTCACCCCCCAATCCTGGTATACATGGTCCACTCACCCCCTTTTCCTGGTATGCATGGTCCCCTCACCCCACTTTCCTGATATGTATGGTCCCCCTCACCCCTATTAAACTACACACATACAAAAAAAAGCATTTATACTCACCTTTCTTTCCTGTGCTCCAGCGCTGTCACGTTCTGCTGGAGGCCGGGGAAGGAGTGTGGCACCGGAGTACGTGCATGCCCATAGCGCTGTCTGGCGCCATATTGCTGAAGACACACTGCAAATGTGTCTTCAGTAAAATGGCGCCGGATCACGCTATGCGCGATTCCGGCCGAACTCCTTCCCCGATCTCTGGCCGAAGAGAAGCGCCGCGGAAACGCTCCTCACGTCAGGTAAGTATGTAAGTACGACACCGGAAATAGCGGTATGCAGTGTGTACACGTACCGCCATTTCCAGCGGCATACACACTCCTCACCGCTGGATGCCTCATTCTGTCTGGAGCCAGACTGCGCAGGTGCATTGCGCTTGCGCAGTCTATAAAGGCTTCGGACAGAGTGACGCTTAGAGCGTTATATTATAGATATTATTATATATATTACATATAATGATATATATTTTGTGAGGTGGGGTGTTTGTAGGTTACAGAGCGGACTCTAAAGGCTCAGCCTGCTCCATAAACATACAATAAGATAGAGGAAGCATGTAGCCATAAAATCACATAGCTTTATTAAAGTCAATACAAAAAGACATAGACAAATCTAAAAGGAGATACATATCCAATATAATACCACAAAGTACATATGTCAATAGGTAACAAGCAATGGTAGGCTTATTGCCACAATATATTCAAAAAGAACACCACCATTAAACCAATGCAAAACAGAGTAACTGCTGTGAATTTAATCTTGAAATAGCTGCCATAAATCCTGCACAATGGTGTGCAAAATTGGTCAAAAAGGCACAAAAAACCCTAAAATGTGTCCAGAAACATAGAAAGGTATAATACCAATAGGGGGACAAATAAGTCCTGTTAAATATCTATAGTGTCACCCTCTTAGCTATAAATATTAGTAAAAGGCTGGAACTTACTCGTTTAGAAAAATGGTGCAAAGCATGTGCTCCTATTATATCAAGTAGGCAGTGCCTATAGTACAGCAATAATTGAACATACAATAATATAAAGCAGTGCTCCTATTATATGCATTGCCCACAGCCAAACAACATTAGGGCAAATATATTTGCATCAAACAGGTAAGATTACATATATAAAGGTATAGTGCCTATAAGGAACAAATATGTCCTATTGAATAGCTGTTATTTCAGCCCTGGACTGATGTCACAAGAGGTTACACAAATGGCGACTATGAAAAGGTAAATAGCAGTGCTCCTATCTTTTCAAAAAGTAATACCTACTATATGGCAATAATTAAGTATAAGAATATATTGCTGTGCATCTATCATATACAAATAATGCCATCATAGCAGCAGTGGGGCATATGCATCATGAAATGGTGGATGCACTCACAATTGGCATAAGTGCCGAAATAGACTGTCCATTGGACCCGTGATATACACCGCTACCACTCCTAATGCATATGTGCACAGCTCCAAAGTACAGAATAACGGAAAACATACGACCTTGTGGCATCCTGATCCCCGACGCGCGTTTCGCGTTAGCTTCGTCTCAGGGGGTAAGTGAGTGTGGTTACGTGTCTGTATTAACAATTTATACATGTCTCCAGCCATTAAATTACCTTTCACATGTGTGGGAATAATGTCGCGGCTCCCTGTGTGTGACGTCAGCCCAGAGTGCATCCGCTCAGCCACACCCCCTTCCGGCACATCAGGACAAGGAAGTAGCCGAAGCGGGCAGAGCAGAACGCATCTCCAAGGCAACGCACAACATAGTGAGGTAACATCACCAGCCGCTTAGCCACTCCTTCGTTTGACGTGTCAAGACAGAAGAGCCGCATCAGCTAGCCGGCGAACGTATCCCTCACAATGTGTACCGGATGAGATAACGGGCCAAGGGATCAAACACACTAATTATATGTGGTGTCAATAAGAGTGTAATGTGTACGAAAGATATATATATAATTTATATAAAATAATTAGCAGCACAAAGTGAATAAAATCAATGCCTATTGTAGGGATTCAACTCGCTCAGGAGCCATGGGAGTCAATCAGGAGGCACGTTCCTTTAAAAGTTCATAGGATTTATTGCTTCATAACCCATAAAGCAGCACATAACATAAGGAATAGCCTTCAGGTCAGGCGAAAACAAGCATAAATGTCCATTATTTCAGGCTCAGTTCTGGAGCCTCAGCAAAACACAGGAGGCTTATCCGTCCTCACATACAGCCAATATACATAGGCCTCCCCGGGTCAGCAGCCTCAGCACGTGGTCTTCAGAAGGTAGCACACCTTCTTCCACCTAGGCCTGCCGGGACCTTCCACATGGCCCAATCAGATTCATACGCTCTCTCTACATGTGACCTACCCTAGTTACCTTATATGGTCCATAGCCACGCCCACCGGGTCACATGGCTATGACCTCATCACAGGTCCTTCAAGCATTCATACACATATATTTTATTATGACACCCCCTGGGTGGGTTTTGTAGGTAACTGGCCAGCCCATCTCCCTAGTTACCTGGAGACTTCTCCCTGACACATTAAAGCAGCACCTCAGCAGTATCACTGCTGATCAACACATAAGTCTCCATCTCAAAGCCACCCACTTTGAGATACATAACGGCCATTCCATATTCTGCCATTCATCCTTTCTCCTGGGACATCCACACAGCGCCCCCTAGTGGACACAGTGGTTACTACACCACACTATAAATTATTTTAACATATGAAAATATAAATATAAAATAAAATAAGTAAATACAGTGCCAGTGCAAAATGCCATATTAATATTGCTATGCATTTGCCTCTCTGTTGCTATGATGACATTATTTGTATATGATAGATGCATAGCAATATATTCTTATACTTAATTATTGCCATATAGTAGGTATTACTTTTTGAATAGATAGGAGCACTGCTATTTACCTTTTCATAGTCACCATTTGTGTAACCTCTTGTGACATCAGTCCAGGGCTGAAATAACAGCTATTCAATAGGACATATTTGTTCCTTATAGGCACTGTACCTTTATATATGTAATCTTACCTGTTTGAGGCAAATATATAGTGTTGTTTGGCTGTAGACAATGCATAAAATAGAAGCACTGCTTTATATTATTATATGTTCAATTATTGCTGTACTATAGGCACATCCTTTTACTAATATTTATAGCTAATAGGGTGACACTATAGATATTTAACAGGACTTATTTGTCCCCCTATTGGTATTATACCTTTCTATGTTTATGGACACATTTTAGGGTTTTTTGTGCCTTTTTGACCATCTTTGCACACCATTGTGCAGGATTTGTGGCAGCTATTTCAAGATTAAATTCACAGCAGTTTGTCATGGTCCCTGCCGCGACTTCTCATCAGCGAGGCCCCGTCTCCCGGCGTGCTCCTGCTTCTCGGCGCGTCCCCGTGCCTGACCTCCGGGTACCCCGGCGCCGTCCCTGCGCGCCTGCGCACTACTCTGCTGCTGACACGCCGGCCTCTAGGAACTATGACGCGGTGGCTCCGCCCCCAACATGGCGGCGCCCACCGGCTATTTCTGCTTGGCATCAGGCCAGGTAAGATGCCTGACTATCACTTGCGGTGACGCTGCTCTACCTGTCAGCTCTCGCTTTGACTCAGGACCTGTCACTGTTTGCGCTACCGCCGGTAGCTTCCTCGCTGCACCTTCTGCTGTGCTCAAAAGCTGCCCTAGCTCCTGTGTCTCCCTCTGTCCTACCTCTCCTGCCTACCAGTCTGTGCCTCCTATTCCCTGTGCACACCTGTCGTTCGCCGCAGTCTTCCATTGTTGCCTTACCTGTACCCACCCTTTCTCTTGCAGCCTCCAGTCTCCGCCATCCTCAGTGCCCCGGTGCTGTGTCCTTCCCTCGCTCCGTGGTCCCCGTGTTTCTTCTGTGCCCTAGCAGCTCAGATTCCTCTGTGCCTCAATTCCAGTGTTTTGCCCCAGTCATCCCTTTGGCTCCAGCTGTCGCGGTTCCATCCTCCGTGGGCCTGCCCCTAACGCTCCCTGTATTGGGGGTGGCTACACCTGGCCCACTCGCCCTCGGGGGCTCTGGGGCCGTGACCCAGAGGGTCCACTCCGGGTTGTCGTCACATTTCCTCTCCGTGACAGCATACCATAACAGCATAGTCAGGCCATGGATCCCGTTGGAGCCACGGCTGCGCAAAAAGAGTTAGTTTTCCTCCGGGAGAATCAAACGCGCATAATGTCCTTTATGAAAACTATGGACTCGTGTCTCTCTGCTCTCCAATCCTCTGACCCGGGTAACGCCGGCCAGCTGGCTGGCTTGCAACAGGAGTTAGCTCAGCAGCGTGACACTCAGACACATATCCTCAGTTATATAGCGTCGGTGGACGGTCGATTGCTTTCCTTGCAGTCGGCTGCTTCTGCTCCTCCCCCAGCCATGGTTTCTCACCCTCCTCCGCGGTTGGCCAAACCACCCCGGTATAACGGGGACGCCAAATTATGTCGGGGTTTTTTAAACCAATGCCGCCTCCATTTTGAACTTCTGCCTCAGTAGTATCCCACGGAGCGAGCTAAGGTGGCCTTCATCATTTCCCATCTGGAAGGAGACGCCTTGGCTTGGGTGAATCCCCTCTGGGAGCGTGATGACCCCGTGGTCACCCAGTTATCCGTTTTTATGGACACCTTTTGTCGGGTGTTTGACGAACCGAGTCGTCTAGCCTCTACCACTGAGGCTCTGTTTAATCTTTGCCAAGGTTCTCAAACCGTGGGCCAGTATGCCATCCAGTTCTGGACCTTGTCCTCTGATTTGGGCTGGAACAATGAAGCGCTGGTGGGTGCTTTTTGCTGAGGTCTTTCGGGCCGTATAAAAGATGAGCTTGCTGGTCGGGACACTCCCACGACCCTAGAAGATCTCAGTTCTCTAGCCACCCGGATTGATCTCCGGTTTCAGGAACGGGCTCGTGAGAGAAGACTTTCTCAACCGTTGCCTTCAGCTTGCAGACCACCCAGTCCCCGACCAAGGACCTTCGCTCCCGCCTCTGCACTCGAACCAATGCAGTTGGACCGCCTTAAGCTCTCCGACCAGCGTCGTAGGGAGAGGAGCCTCCAGGGTCTTTGTTTTTATTGTGGCAGCAGTTCCCATTTGCTCTGAATCTATCCCGAGCGTCCGGAAAACTTCTCCGCCTAAGCCAGGTAAGAGAGGCCTCCCTAGGTGCATGTGATACCTCTCAACCCCTCACTTTGTCTGTCCTCTTGCATGTCGGTGGAAGCGGGCTTCTCTGGATGCCTATGTGGACTCGGGCGCCGCCAGAAATTTTATTAGGCTTGAGGAGGTCAACAAATTTTCTGTCCCCGTGATGACCCTGGAAAATCCCCAGGTTCTCGCATCTGTAGATGGTCGACCCCTGCAAGAGACCGTTACGCTTGTTACCCAGGAAGTAGAGCTGCAAGTTGGGGCCCTGCACAAAGAGAAAATTACGTTTTATGTCTTAGCAGGTATCTCTCACCCCATCCTACTCGGTCTTCCTTGGCTGCGGCTCCACGAGCCCTCCTTAGATTGGCATAACGGTAACGTCTTGTGCTGGGGGGAGTCCTGTCGGGCTCGGTGTCTGCTGTTGGTGCGTCCTGTACGTATAACCCGTCCTCCCTCTGTTCCCTCGGGATTGCCTTTTGCATACAGTACTTTTTCGGATGTTTTTGACAAGAAAGAAGCTGAGACTCTTCCTCTGCACCGTCCCTACGACAGCCCCATTGAGCTCGTTCCAGATACCACTCCTCCTCGTGGAAGGATTTATCCCCTCTCCCCGGCAGAGACCCAAGCCATGTCAGAGTACATTCAGGACAATCTGGCCAGAGGCTTCATTCGGAAATCTTCATCCCCTGCAGGAACAGGCTTCTTTTTTGTGAAGAAGAAGGATGGGTCTCTTCGCCCGTGCATCGACTATCGTGGCCTAAATCGCATCACGGTGAAGAACAAATACCCACTGCCACTTATCTCTGAGCTCTTTGATCGCCTGAGGGGAGCACGAGTATATACCAAGCTCGACCTACGGGGAGCCTACAATCTTGTTCGCATATGTTCCGGGGATGAGTGGAAGACTGTGTTCAACACACGAGACGGCCACTACTAGTATTTAGTTATGCCGTTTGGTCTCTGCAACGCACCTGCAGTCTTCCAGGAACTCGTTAATGACATCTTTCGAGATCTCCTCTACTCCTGTGTAGTGGTCTACTTAGACGACATCTTAGTCTTCTCCCCCAACCTGTCCACGCATCGTCGAGATGTCCGCCAAGTCCTCCAACGCCTCAGAGAAACCACCTTTTTGCCAAGTTGGAGAAGTGCATCTTTGAGCAAGCTTCGTTGCCTTTTCTTGGGTATATCGTCTCAAGCTTGGGGTTGGAGATGGATTCTGAGAAAGTCTCGGCTGTCCTCAATTGGCCACGTCCCCTTGGAGTAAAAGCAATCCAGCGTTTCTTGGGATTTGCCAATTATTATAGGCAATTTATCCCCCACTTTTCTTCTCTGACTAAGCCTATTTCTGCCCTTGTCCGTTAAGGAGCCAACCCCAATCTTTGGCCTCCCGATGCGGGGGTCGCCTTTGAGGCTCTGAAACAGGAATTTGCAAAGTCTCCTGTGCTCCATCGCCCGGATACCAATAGGCCATTCATCCTTGAGGTTGACGCATCTTCAGTTGGAGCAGGAGCAGTCCTTCTGCAAAAATCCTCCTCTGGCCATTTACTCCCCTGCGGTTTTTTTCTAAGGCCTTCTCCACTCCTGAACGAAATTATTCCATTGGAGACAGAGAGCTGCTGGCCATAAAAATGGCTCTCGAAGAGTGGCGCCATCTTCTCGAGGGAGCCGTCCATCCGTTCACCATATTCACAGATCATAAGAATTTGGCCTACATTCAGTCCGCTCAAAGACTCAACCCACGGCAAGCCAGGTGGTCCTTGTTTTTCGGGCGTTTTGATTTTGAACTTCACTTTCGACCCAGTGATAAGAACGTCAAGGCTGACGCCCTATCACGGTCATTTTTGTCAGTGGATAAGGAAGATGGACTAGCATATCTTATCGTCCCTGACAAAATCCTTACCGTGGCCCCACTAAGCGTGGTTTCCCCACCGGCTGGTAAAACCCTGGTTCGAAGTGGAGATAGACGGAAGGTCCTACATTGGAGCCATTCATCTAAGTTTTCTGGACATGCAGGAGTTAGAAAAACTCTCTCTCTCGTCTCCCGCCATTAGTGGTGGCCTTCGCTTCACAAAGACGTCCAGGATTTCTAGCTATGAAGACAGTTAGAGGGAGAACTTTGTTTTTGGTCGATTGGAAAGGTTTCGGTCCTGAGAAGAGATCTTGGGAACCCCGAGAAAATATTAATGCTCCTCTTATTATGTGATGATTTCTCACCAGCATTAGGAAGAGGGGGAGTAAAGGGGGGGTACTGTCACGGTCCCTGCCGCGACTATTCACCAGCGTGGCCCCGTCTCCCAGCGCGCTCCTGCTTCTCGGCGCGTCCCCGCGCCTGACCTCCGGGTACCCCGTCGCCATGCCTGCGCGCCTGCGCACTACCCTGCTGCTGACACGCCGGTCTCTAGGAACTATTTATTCACATAAACCTTGCCATAGGGGTATTTGAACAAAATGGATGCTGCAAAGCTGAGAAACAAAACTAAGTCTCAAAAAAATTTGCGGTCCCACATGGGAGCAGTTTCAAAGTCATTTCAAGACTTCCCTAGCCTGTTAAGCCTGGGCAGGTTGAGGCCTCCACAAAAGGGAGAAGAGTCGGGGTCTTACTTTTTCAAACAATCCCAGAACCCAAACTATAGTACATCTAATAAGGGGGGGGTAATGGCTCTGGCTTAAAATATTCAGTGTCAAAATCTCAAACTAACTTGCCCTCCTCTAAAGGTAATTCTAAAGGGGCAGGCAGCCCTCCAGACCAGATTAATTCTCCTTTAGAGGGGATAGACACCATTATTTCGGCCAAACGAAAGGTTCATAATGATCAAGAGAGTACTTCTCATTCTTGTACTCCGGAATCTGAAATTTTCTTGGTCGATTATTCCCCTAACAATAGTCTGGAGAGACAAAGGGTTAAAAGAACACACGAAACTGTGACAACAATTATGGCAGTTGCACCTCCTTCACTTGATCTAGACCAATATCTTGGTTCCAGTAAACAAGTTACAGAAGGTTTTCTAGCAAGTGTCTTCAAATCTTTCAGTGACGCAATGAAAATAGGGTTCGAAACACAAACCAGGACTCTACAAGAAACATGTAGCAGTTTTAACCAAAAGCTTGAAAAACATGAAAAAAGATTGACCACAGTAGAGGAAGACACTAGATTCCTCTCTAAACAGAATTCGGTCCTTCAGGAAGAGGTCTTACTTATTAAAAATAAAGTAACCGATCTCGAAGACTGAAATAGACGAAACAATTTGAAGATAAAGGGTATCCCAGAGTCCATTTCACCAGATAGTCTTTCAGGGTACACAAAGAACCTATTTAAGAAACTGGTCCCTAACTTAACAGACCTTGAGTTACATATTGATCGTATGCATCGTCTCCCTTGCCCACGGGGGATTTCTCAAGATAAGCCTAGGGACACCATTCTTAGAATCCATTTTTTCGGTACTAAGGAGAAAATTTTGAAGGCCATTGGGGAAAGGGGCTCCTCTCCAGGTCCTCACGGAAATATCAAGGTTTTTTCCAATTTTTCTAAAGCCACGATGGATGCTCGCAGGTCTTTTAAAGATACTACCATAAAACTCAGGGACTTCGGAGTGTCCTACAGGTGGGGCTTTCTGATTATTTGGTATAATAGTAAAAACTATACAATAAACATCCCTCAGGAGGGACAGCGGTTCCTGGCATTTCTCAGGGAGGAACCAGCTTTTAGGGAAAAAGATTAGGAGTTGAGACGTTTATGCCTGTTGTCTTTAATACCTATCTTTGTTCCCACATGTTTTTTTTTTAGTATGATACATTATATCTCTAAATGTAAGATGTCTTTCTGGGATTTCGGCCACTTATTTGTAGTCTTTTTTTGCTCCAAATTTAGGTGAGACTTCAGCTGTGTTGAAGTCCGCCAGGAGAACTTTTGCTACCTATTATTAGATAGCTCTCCTTTTCTTCTTTTTTGGTTTAAATTTCAGGCAAGATAACCTATTTGTTTCTTGTTTTTTAATTGTTTGTTAACTTGCTGGTCCTTTTCAGGAAGTGTTATGAAGATTTTATCTTACAACGTCAGGGGTCTTAATAGTCCCCATAAGAGATTTGCAATATGGAAGGAGATTAATTGTATTCACTTTGATATCGTTTGTTTACAGGAAGTTAAGATGGCGGTCGACCACCAACCATATTTCCAGCACAAAAACTACCCTCATTAATTCAAGTCTTTAGGTCCCTCTAAGAAAGCTGGAGTCATTACTTTGGTAAGTGGCGATGTCCCATTCAAATTGCTCAATGAGGTCACTGATTCCCTGGGGAGATAGCACATCCTTGTCTGTCTCCTCAATAATAGGCTCTGCACAGTAATGAACACCTATGTTCCCAATAAAAGACAAATTTCTTTCCTAAATAAACTCCAATAGAAAATTAACAAAACTAAATCTGGGAACCTTGTTCTGGCTGGAGACTTTAATATAAACATAATACCCGACAACAGCATGGATTCTACATCATCGGTTAGGTATGGGGCTCCAGTACTAAAACATTGGCTTATTCAAAATGAATACTAAGACACGTTTCGCTGCCTTAACAAGTCTTCAAGGGAATACACCCACTATTCCGATGTCCATATGACATCCTCACGAATTGATCTGATTCTCACAAATATTTTTTCATTAACTAAGTTTCAAAGTATTAAAATCCTGAATAAGTCCTTATCTGATCACTCCCCTGTCTTAGCCCAATTCACACTAGGCCCATCTCTAGAGAATACCCGTCTCTGGAAAAATAACCCATCACTTTTTAAAATACCTGAGTTTAAACAAGAGATTGCCAACTTCTTCAATGAAAACCAATCAGACGAAATTGATATTTTCACACTGTGGAACGCCCACAAGGCTGTATTACGGTGAACTCTCATCCAGATTTCCTCGAGGTATAGAAAGAAAAACAGAGAAAAAATTGCCACTTTGCAAAAACAGATCAATGTGAGAGAAGAACAACAAAATAATCTGTCACTTCCTTCCCCTGCCCTTCAAGGGGAAATTTTAAAACTTAGACAAAGCCTAAAACTCGAAATTAGCCAACAATATGAGGCAGTAATCAAAGCCTCAAAATTTAAGACACACATCATTGAATAGACCTACCAGATACATGATGGCGAAACTGAAACGGGAATGAGTCAACAGAAGGATAAGCAAGATAGTCTCCCTCTCGGGCAAACCCAAAACATACCCTAGAGATATCACTAAGTCATTTGCAGAATTTTACCAGCATTTGTATAATCTTAAAGACGACCCTCGGGCCCCTGTTGTGAACCACAAATCTATTAATAGTTTTCTGGCGGACATTAACCTTCCCAGGCTGACTCATTATGACCTGGAACTCTTTGATTGCCCCTTCTTGGAGGGAGAATTGTTGTCCGTTATTAATAAATTAAAAGCCCCAAAACTCCCGGGACCGGATGGTTTCTCCTCCGAATACTTCAAGTCCTTTTCTAAAGCCTTGATTCCACATATGGTCTCAGTGTTTAATGCAGCATCCTCTCGGGCTCCTTCCCAAAGGAGATACTTGAGGCTGTAATTGTTCTGATTCCAAAAGCAGGGGGGGGACTCGGAGACTATGCAAAATTACAGGCCAATATCACTCATAAACACTGACATTAAAATGTATTCTAAATTGCTTGCCGAAAGGTTAAAAGGCATACTCCCTCGGTTGTTATCCGATGACCAGATTGGCTTTGTCGAGGGACGTCAGGCGGCAGATGGAACGAGGAGAGTTTTGAATCTACTTACCAGGGCAAATTTATTCAATATACGGAAAGGACGGTCCAGCTCAAAAGGGTAAAATCCAAAACATTTTATTTAGATATCCATAAAATAGGTATGCAGAATACAAAAATGTATGAACCCGACCGCAAAACCGGAGGGAAGGTTGAGGAGACACTGTACGCGTTTCAAACGAAAAGTTCTTAAACTCAGTATCTATCCAATACTAGATTGGCGTTTCTGGCATTGGATGCAGAAAAGGCCTTTGACAGGATAAATTGGTCTTACCTGGAAGCGACTTTAACTAAATTTGGTTTCAGCCAAGGATTCCTGTCATCGGTCTTCGCATTATATTCTCCCCCCACTGCCAGAATCTATGCTAATCATTGCCTCTCAAACCCGTTCCTTATTTCAAACGGAACAAGACAGGGGTGCCCTTCGTCACCCTTACTCTTTGTGTTGGCAATAGAGCCACTGGCGGAGAAGATCAGATCCAATGAGAATATAGTAGGATTTGATTTCCCCTCCCGTCATTTTAAAATTGGATTATTTGCTGATGACCTCTTTTTGACCCTACTGGACCCCTTGAATTCCATCAGAGCACTTGCTGCAGATTTGGAAATGTTTTCAAGGGCCTCTTATTTCAAAATTAATTTTCACAAGTCAAAATTCTTAACCCTCAACATGACTTCGGTAGAAATCGAGGAGCTAAAGAGAAGTACTGAGTTTGCCTGGGAAGATAAAGGGATAGTTTATCTTGGGATCACTATAGCTAGTTCTGTCACGCCGTTCTGTTTGTATTTGATTGCCGGCGTGACAATGCATGTTTTTTGCTTTAACCCCTTACTCTTTTCCCCCTAATTGAGCTGAGATACTGCTGGCTTACCTGTGTGGAGCCTGCTCAGTTCCCTGCTCTGCTGCGTAGCTGCACATGTGGTGTTAGGTCTTTGCTCTGCTGCTTGACCATTCACATGTGCGGTCCCTGGTCGCCGCTGTGGAAGCTGTCCGCGGGTTGTGAGGTCATTTGCAGCTGGTGCATGACTTTCCACGTGTGTCTAGGCTTGC
Organism: Dendrobates tinctorius; assembly: GCF_039654945.1. Lineage (NCBI taxonomy): Eukaryota > Metazoa > Chordata > Amphibia > Anura > Dendrobatidae > Dendrobates > Dendrobates tinctorius. The sequence goes on along the minus strand of NW_027361751.1, from coordinate 10,356,132 downwards.
AGACAATGCCAGGTGCTCTAGGCTGCAGTTCCTGCACTGATTGTGCTGCAATGGTTTCTGTGTGTGCTTAGGGCGTGCGCAGCCACACCTGACCTGCTTTTATCAGGGTTAGTGTGTGTACTTGAAATGCTGTCCCCAGCCAATTGCTGAGGGGCAGCTCCTTTATAAACTTACCTGCCCTATGGGCGGGGCCAGAGCTACTCACAAAGCTCCTGAACCTTGCCATGTGTGTCTCGTGTCTGTGTCACCGGACCTCGTCTGTCTCTGTTTTGGTACTAAATTCCCTGCCTTGATTCCTGCTTTGTCCTGTTCCCTCGCCCTGCCCCGGAGGCGGTATATCCAGGCCTGAATCCCTGATCCTGTACCTGACCCTGTCTAAATTCGCCCTGGCCTGGAGGCGGTGTATCCAGGCTTGAATCCTTGATCCTGTACCTATCCCTTACCTGACTATGTCTGAACTGTCTGCTGTGTTATGTTCCTGGAATCCCTCTGTGTTTGGAGCCCCGTACCCAGTGACTCTGAGACTCTTGCCACCGGTGTTCCTGCTGAGCATCAATTATGCTGTGCTCTGACTACCATGCGGTGCTAGCTCCATGCAGGCCCAGCAATCCTGCAGTGTTAGTACCATCACGCTTGAGTTCCTTCCTAGGTCCGATGCCTGGAGCCTGACGACCGCAGTCTGGAACCTGATGACCGCTGCCTGGAGCCTGGAGCTGGATGACTGCAGTGGTGCCTGTAGGTCGTGTTGGATGTCCGGAACCAAACGACTCCCGTCTGATGTCTGCCGGTGACTCTGATGTCCTGTGGGTGACCCTGATGTCCTGCCTGCGTCTGGATGACCTCATGTGTCCTGATGTCCTGATGACCTTGTGTTTCCTGATGTCCTGATAACCTCATGTGTCCTGTTGTCCTGATGACCTCGTGTGTCCTGATGTCCTCATGACCTCGTGTCTCCTGATGTCCTCGTGTATCCTGATGTCCTGATGACCTCGTGTGTCCTCATGTCCTGATGACCTCGTGTGTCCTGATGTCCTGATGACCTCATGTGTCCTGGTTTTGTCTGTGACTTTACTTTAAGTAAACTTTACTTTATTTATACCTGAAGTTGTGCGGTGTCATCAAGTCCTACGTGTCTTCTTTGTCCACATTCTCAGTTGCCACAGAATCCTGGTCGCTGCTCTTCCCTAGTTCGGGTAGGCCCGAGTCCCCCTCTGTGGTATAGAGGGTCCTTATTGCGTCCCCGGGGGATGCCCGCCCCTCGCCATCGGCATGGAGGCACCTGCTGGGCCGCGTCTGCGGCTGCAGTCGTGACAGTTCTATCCAAGCAACTGTCAAGGCAAATCTAAATGGGATCCTTGCAACTGTCTCCAAGGATATTTCCTTTTTCAGACAAATTGAACTCTCTATATTTGGTAGGGTGGTGGTTGCGAAATCCATCATTCTGCCCAAGATACTCTATTTTTTCAGGACACTCCTGATCACTCTACCATTTCAATCTATACAAAATTTACAAAATTTGCTAAAATCATTCGTGTGGAATGATAGGAGGCCTAGAGTGTCATCAGAAATTCTATATAAACATAATAGCAGAGGAGGTACGAGCATGCCTAACTGGAAAGTGGACATAAGTAAATTTGGCTCTCTAAAAGAATTGCTTTTCTATTGCTTGTTTCAAGAGCCTCAAAAGGTAACTTCTCAACCTATTTTCAGTCCCATCATTTCTGCATGGAGATCACTGATTAAACCATATAAAAAATGTAACAAAGTTGAACAGGCTTTGAGGTTTCTGCTTCGTGTAGTGGCTTTCATTTTTGACTTCCCTCTCTCAGAAATCTGGAATAATTTGAGTATTAAAAAAATAAAAAACATACACGATGGGTCTACTTTTCTCACATTCAGCAAATTAAAAGCCAAATATAAAGTCCCCTCCTCTGAATTTTGCCCTTACTTAATGTTAAAAGATAAGGTACAAAAAATCCTTTTAGGCAAAGCATTTAATTATGAAATTGTGTCTTCACTGCTGCGCAGCCTAAATAATAAACATACCTGGAGCCTAAGGAATGTGTACTCTTTTTTCAATAGAGAGGATCTCTCTTGTAAGAGTATATATTTAAGGAGATGGGAATCCGAGCTTGGGATTGTTATTCTGATTGAGCAATGGGACATTGCCATAAAAAATACGTAAAACTCTAACATATCAATCACTCTTTATGAGTCTTATTTTAAACTACTTACCAGGTGGTATCTCACGCCTATTAGACTCTCTCACATTAACAAGGACTATTCCCCCCCCGTTGGAGAGGTTGTGGTCAACCAGGGAATCTTTACCACATCTTTTGGTGTTGCCCGAAGCTTAAACGTCTCTGGCTCCAGGCTTCTCATCATACTGAATCCTTCACTGGAAACTTTACTTTGACTCCCCAAAAAGCATTGCTTTCCTTGGATATGGATCAATTGCACCCGTCGGTGAGACGGGTAGTCATTCATATCCTCCTGGTAGTTAAAAATAATTTGGCTTACTTTTGGAAGAAACCTGATCCTCCTAAATTCTCAGACATTTTAAATAAAATCTACCAACATAATGCTATCGAATGGAGGTTTGCAGTTATTAATAATACTATTCCTGCCCACACTAAAAAATGGAAGGTTTGGAACAGTAAATTTAAAAGATTTTAAATTTAAATTCTTCTCATATACCTCCTTACATGGTTGGTTTAGACCACCCTCTTGCCTCTCCTTCTCAAAGGTTCAGCATTTTGTACCGCTTATTGGTATTACTATATTGTATACTTATTGATGTATGCTTTCTTACAAAGGTTCTCTATTTTTTATGACCTTTACATTTATCCTTTTCCTTCCCCCTTCCCCCTCCTTGTTCCCCCTCCCTCTCCACATACCAGTTTTATAAAAATTTTAATAAAAATATTTAAAAAGAAATGGCTAAATAAATTAGAGTGGAATTTAATTCTACTTGTATTTTATAAAAATCTGCTGTGACTAGTCTACATTTCTGGAGTAAGTTATGTCAGTAAAGTGGCGAAATTTTTCATGAGTTTGAGGAAAAAAAGAACGGCAAAAACTATGGCAAGGTCACTTGAGGAAAAAGACCTTTGGACAGTGTCTTAAAAGGAACCTGTCACCAGGTTTTCCCAATATAAAGACCGGCCACCACCATTAAAGGGAATCTGTCACCTATTTTTTCGACTATAAGCTGCAGACACCGCCATCAGGAGCTTATCTACAGCATTCTGTAATGCTGTAGATAAGCCCCCGATGTATCCTGAAAGAGAAGAAAAATGAGTTATATTATACTCACCCAGGGGCGGACCGGGTCCGGTCCGGGTCCAGAGGGTGTTGCGGTCCGGTCCGGCGCCTCCCATCTTCAAGTGATGACGTCCTCTTCTTTGCTTCCCGTCGCCTCCCATTTTCTAGCGATGACGTCCTCTTCTTTGCTTCCCGTCGCAGGAGCCTGACCTCTTGAAGGAAAAGGAGGAAGAGGATCAAGACCACAGACGCCCATCAGCCTGGACCGTGACGTCTGTGAGTATAATAAAAGGTCTTTTTTGGGATCTGCAGACTGTTTTGGGGACTTTTTACAGCATGCAAGTATTCTATTAAAGAAGTCTTAATAGCAGGGGCTGTACTTTTATTTTGGCAAAACCTGAAGGCAGGTTCTCTTTAAAGGTGCCATGTGCACATACTCTAAGGCCTGTTTCACACATCAGTTTTTCACAATCAGTCAAAATCTGCCGTTTTGTGAAAACGGATCCGACAATTTTCCTTGCGGATCCGTTTTTTTCCCGACAGACTTTCATTATTGGCGGATTTTGACTGATGACTGTCCGTTGCATCCGTATTTTTGCGGATCCGCCAAAATTTTGGCGTCCGCAGAGATCACCGAACGGACCATGCAACGTTTTTTTGCAGTCCTTATCCGCATTTTTCCCTTTTAACCCCGAAAACACTGTCGCTGCTGGTTGAAAATCTCTCTCTCTCTCTCGTGATGGGATCTCCTACCTCGCATCTCTGATCGCTCGATGACCGATCTCCAGCCCCATCCCTCCAGCCACATCGCACGAGATGATCGCGCGATCTCCAGCCACATCGCGCGATCTCCAGCCACATCCCGCGAGATGACCGCGCGATCTCCAGCTACATCGCGCGAGATGACCGCGCGATCTCCAGCCCCATCCCGCGAGATGACCGGTATTTTTTTTTTCCTGCCGCGGTTCCTTTAAATTTGCAAGATTGGTGGATCCTTTCATTCGCCGATCCACTGTCCCCCGTTTCTGTCAGTCCACCTGCGGATCCGTTTTCCGCTATTTTGGCGGATTTTGACTGACAAAAAAAACTGAAATGTGAAACATGCCTAAGAATCCTGATTTTGCCCAAAGGATATATTTAATGTGCATTTATAGGAACATTTGAAACACTAGGAACATTAACTTGATGTTAAAAATGCAATAACTTTAGGGCTATCCGATGCAACTTGGGCACTTGAAGTCTGCCAGGGTTATGTAGTCATATTAAGTGTAAAGTTTCTCTTGGGTCCTAATACCTTTTGGTCATAGAGAACATTCTCCTGCTGTGACTGCCCTCACTCATCTGACTTTCTCTGCAGAATGAAACGGTTTCCTGCTGTGATAATGATAAAGGCAAGCTGATGAATCTATTTCACCGAACAGAACTTGTTTCTAAGTACAATTTGGGTGCAATCCTACTGCCATGAAAATAAAGATATCTCAGACACTGAATTTCTCTTTATCTTCTGAGCACAATATTGAGCGAGTCCATCAAATCAAGCCTCGTGAAATAAAATTCTGACGTGCAGAAATGTCTACCTGGTAAACAAGAAAATATTGTTATGCTTCAGCTAGATCCTCACAGAGGCAAAACGTATTGGACTGAAAGATGACAATTTTTATTTCCATAAATTACTGTCAGAATGATTTTCTCTTGTTTTCTTCATATCCACATACATCACCACCTGAAATCTGTCAGAGGGAACAAGGCAGTGGAACAAGTGTTGACCGTATTAAACATGTTCCACTTTCCGTAATTTCAGCTTTTACTGATATTATACAGGGACGTATTAAAGGCAACACGTGTCCTAAAATATGGTTCCCATTTTCACTAATACAATTCCAGTATTTCATGTAATGAGGAACACATTAGGTTGCATTTACACAGCGACTAGATCACATTTTTGAGGCATTTTAGTGTTTTTTTTAACCAGCTATTTTAGTGGCTAAAAACACTGCAGTCAAATGAGAAGTTTTCTATGCACTTCTGATGACATTTTTTCTTTGACTTAAAGCGGCATGTAAAAGTTTGGGCACCACTGGTCAAAATTACTGTTCGTGTAAACAGTTACGCAAGTTGAAGATAAAATGATCTCTAAAAGGCCTAAAGTGAAAGATGACACATTTACTTTGTATTTTAGGCAAAAAAAATATCTATATTGTCATCTTTTACATTTTTGAAAAATTGCAAGAAGGAAAATGGGTCTATTCAAAAGGTTAGCCACCCTTGGAGATTTGTGCGCTCATATAACTTTGACCAAGATTTTAGATCTTAATTAGCCTGATAGAGTTATGGCTTGTTCACTATCATCATTAGGAGATGCAAAGTGATGCAAATTTCCCAGCTTTAAAAAACTCAGCGTCCTCTAACCTTATGCCAAAGAACAGTAGCCATGGGTTCTTCTAAACAGCTGCCTTGCACTCTGAAAATGAAATGGTGGAGGCCGACAAAGAAGGAGAAGATTATAAGACGATAGCAAAGTATTTTCAAGTTGCTCTTCCCTGAGACCGAAATGTAATTATGAAATGACAGTTAAAATGAACATATGGCCTTCATGAAAGAGTCATCAGAAGAAAACCCCTTCTGGGTCTTCACCATAAAATTCAGCATCAGAAGTATGCAAGAGAACATCTGAACAAGCCTGATACATTTTGTAAACAAGCCCTGTGGACCGACAAGGTTAAAATGGAACTCTTTGGCCACATTGATGGAAAGTATGTGTGGAGAAAAAAAGGCACAGAATTTCAGGAAAAGAACATCTTGGCAACCATTAATCAGGGGGATGGATCAATCAAGCTTTGAGATTGTTTTGCAGCTAAGGGCACGAGGAACATTTCACAGGTAGAGGGAGGAATGGATTCAATGAAATTTAAACAAATTCTTGATGCAAACATAACACCATCTGTAAAGAAAAGCTGAAGTTGAAAATAGGATGGCTTCTACAAATGCATAATGATCCTAAACACATGTCAAAATTCACAATAGACTACCTCAAAAGGCTGAAGATTTTACAATGGCCCTCATAGTCCCGTGATCTGATCATCGTTGAAAATCTGTGGTTAGACTTCAAAATAGCAGTGCCTGCATGACTACCCAGGAATCTCACAGAACTGAAAGAATTTTCCAAGGAATAATGGATGAAAGTACCTCAAACAAGAATTGAAAGATGCTTGTCTGGCTTCAAAAGAGGATTTACAAGCTGTGATACTTTCAAAAGAGGTTGCTGCTAGGTACTAACCATACAGGGTGCCCAAACTTTTCCTTTTTGTAATTTTGAAAATGTAAAAGATGACAGAATATATATATTTTGCTTAACATGCTAAGGAAATGTGTCATCTTTAACTTTAGCCCTTTTAGAGATCATTTATAGTGATGAGCGAGCATACTCGTTACTCGAGATTTCCGAGCATGCTCGAATGATCGGCGAGTATTTGAATGTGCTTTAGTTTCTGTCACCATAGCTGCATGATTTGCGGCTGCTAGACAGCCTGAATACATGTGGGGATAACCTGATTGTTAGGGAATTCCCACATATATTCAGGCTGGCTAGCAGCCGCAAATCATGCAGCTACGGTGACAGAAACTAAATCTCGAAACATATCCAAATACTCGGAGATCAGCCGAGCATGCTCAGAAATCTCGAGTAACGAGTATACTCGCTCATCACTAGAAATGATCTCTAAAAGGGCTAAAGTCACATGTTACCACTTGATCAACTTGAACTGACTAGTAAACATTTGCTTGCTGCAATGAACTTGGCGTCCCCTGAATTGTGTGAGGCGGAGGACTGTGCCCTACAAGTGAGTGTGATGCACCCCACACCTGACAGCACACTGGGTCAGGGACACTGTTTTCCTTTAAATTTCCTGAGTGTAACGGAACAGCAACTCGGTAATGACCACCGCTCTTGGCAACTTTACATAAGTAGTGTAGCATGGGGTTTATATATACAGTGGGGCAAAAAAGTATTTAGTCAGTCAGCAACAGTGCAAGTTCCACCACTTAAAAAGATGAGAGGCGTCTGTAATTTACATCATAGGTAGACCTCAACTATGGGAGACAAACTGAGAAAAAAAAATCCAGAAAATCACATTGTCTGTTTTTTTTTCATTTTATTTGCATATTATGGTGGAAAATAAGTATTTGGTCAGAAACAAAATTTCATCTCAATACTTTGTGATATATCCTTTGTTGGCAATGACAGAGGTCAAACGTTTTCTGTAAGCCTTCACAAGGTTGCCACACACTGTTGTTGGTATGTTGACTAGAGTTGAGCGATACCGTCCGATACTTCAAAGTATCGGATCGGAATGGATCGGCCGATCTTTAAAAAAAGTATCGGTATCGCCGATTCCGATACCGGAAGTCCCATTCAAGTCTATGGGACTTCCGGTATCGGAATAAGAAAAACCCTGTTTTTGCCTTGTACAGCCTCTCTGGGGTCTGTACGGGCCTTTCGGGGGGCTGTGCCGGCCTGCCAGGGGGTCTGTGCAGGCTCCGGTGGTCTGTGCCGGCCTGCCGGGGGGCTGTGCCGGCCTGCCGGTGGTCTGTGCAGGCTCCGGTAGGCTGTGCCGGCCTGCCGGGGGGCTGTGCCGGCCTGCCGGGGGGCTGTGCAGGCTCCGGGGGGCTGTGCCGGCCTGCCGGGGGGCTGTGCCGGCCTGCCGGTGGTCTGTGCAGGCTCCGGGGGGCTGTGCCGGCCTGCCGGGGGGGCTGTGCCGGCCTGCCGGTGGTCTGTGCAGGCTTCGGGGGTCTGTGCAGGCATCGTCCGATGGGCCTACAAGTCCCATCGGGCGATGCCTGCTACCATGACAGTGATTGACACATTAGCCAATGATGGGACAGTAGTAGTCCCATCATCCGGCTAATGTGTTGAATGTAAAAAAAAAAAAAAAATTACATGCTACATACATGCTACATACATACAACATGCATACTACATACATACTACATTCATACTACATACATGCTACATTCATACTACATAAATACTACATGCAACATACATACTACATATATACTACATACATACTACATGCATGCTACATACATACTGCATGCTACATACATACTACATGCTACATACATACCACATATATACTACATACATACTACATGCATGCTACATACATACCACATACATACTACATACATACTACATGCATGCTACATGCATGCTACATGCTACATACATAACACATATATACTACATGCATGCTACATACATACTACATGCTACATACATACCACATACATACTACATGCATGCTACATACATACTACATGCATGCTACATACATACTACATGCTACATACTACATATATACTACATGCATGCTACATACATACTACATGCTACATACATACTACATATATACTACATGCATGCTACATACATACTACATGCTACATACATACTACATATATACTACATGCATGCTACATACATACTACATGCTACATACATACTACATATATACTACATGCATGCTACATACATACTACATGCTACATACATACTACATATATACTACATGCATGCTACATACATACTACATGCTACATACATACTACATATATACTACATGCATGCTACATACATACTACATGCTACATACATACTACATATATACTACATGCATGCTACATACATACTACATGCTACATACATACTACATATATACTACATGCATGCTACATACATACTACATGCTACATACATACTACATATATACTACATGCATGCTACATACTACATGCTACATACATACTACATATATACTACATGCATGCTACATACATACTACATACATACTACATGCATGCTACATACATACTACATGCTACATACATACCACATACATACTACATATATACTACATGCATGCTACATACATACTACATGCTACATACATACTACATATATACTACATGCATGCTACATACATACTACATATATACTACATGCATGCTACATACATACTACATGCTACATACATACTACATATATACTACATGCATGCTACATACATACTACATGCTACATACATACTACATATATACTACATGCATGCTACATACATACTACATGCTACATACATACTACATATATACTACATGCATGCTACATACATACTACATATATACTACATGCATGCTACATACTACATGCTACATACATACTACATATATACTACATGCATGCTACATACATACTACATACATAGTACATGCATGCTACATACATACTACATGCTACATACATACCACATACATACTACATATATACTACATGCATGCTACATACATACTGCATGCTACATGCATGCTACATACATACTACATACATACTACATGCTACATACATACCACATATATACTACATACATACAATACATTCATACAATACATACATAGACATACAGTACATATAACATAGAGTAACATACTTACCAATACTTGTCACATTGTTCCCCGAAGCCATTGTCTTTTCCGGAATAAATATTAACATAACAAACCACAAAAATACTCACCCACGATCCGAAGCAGTCCACGAGTGTGTCCCACGACGATCTTGGGTAGAGAACTGCAGCATCAGCTGATGCTGCCGTTCTCTACGGGCTGTAGGAATCCAATGACGGAAGGTAGGTATCCTTCCGCACTGTATTCCTCCGCCACTTAAAAAACAAAAAAGTCCCTAGTCTCACTTTATGCCATTGCTGTGTGGGAATTTATCTGGCCCCTGGCCAGGCTGATATTAACCGCACTGATTGCACCGCCCTCACTGCCGTGGTGAACCAATCAGCGCTGCAGCCGTGATGCACCAATCAGCGCTGCAGCTCACAAACACTGCCACCCCCCTGACACGCCCACTAAAGAACTAGACTGCAGAGTGCAAACTCGCGGGCAGGACGAGGCGCCGAGGAAAGGCGTTGTGAAGCCCTCAATATGCAGCAGAGACCACACAGACGACGTGATTGTCATCAAGCCGCCTGCTCGGCCTAATGACGTCACGCCGCCTGTGCCGGAAGAAGACTGAGACGAGCCAGCGCCTCTTCAGAACAGCGGGGGACATAGGTGAGTACTGTTTTATTTTTTCTTTTTAACTCCGGGTCCTATTTGGGACCTGTGCTGCAAAATGTGGACGTTTACCTGCCTACTAGGGACCTGTGCTATGTATTGGGGACCTGTGCTACCTACTGGGGACCTGTATCTGCCTATTGGGGACTTGTACCTGCCTATTGGGGACCTGTGCTACCTACTGGGGACCTGTACCTGCCTATTGGGGACCTGTACCTGCCTATTGGGGACCTGTATCTGCCTATTGGGGACCTGTACCTGTCTATTGGGGACCTGTGCTACCTATTGGGGACCTGTATCTGCCTATTGGGGACCTGTACCTGCCTATTGGGGACCTGTACCTGCCTATTGGGGACCTGTACCTGCCTATTGGGGACCTGTGCTACCTATTGGGGACCTGTGCTACCTATTGGGGACCTGTGCTGCCTATTGGGGACCTGTGCTACCTACTGGGGACCTGTACCTGCCTATTGGGGACCTGTACCTGCCTATTGGGGACCTGTACCTGCCTATTGGGGACCTGTGCTACCTTTTGAGGACCTGTGCTACCTGTTGGGGACATTTTCCTGCCTATTGGGGACCTGTACCTGCCTATTGGGGACCTGTGCTGCCTATTGGGGACATTTACCTGCCTATTGGGGACCTGTGCTGCCTATTGGGGACATTTACCTGCCTATTAGGGACCTGTGCTGCCTATTGAGGACCTGTGCTACCTATTGGGGACCTGTTCCTGCCTATTGGGGACCTGTGCTGCCTATTGGGGACATTTACCTGCCTATTGGGGACCTGTGCTGCCTATTGGGGACCTGTACCTGCCTATTGGGGACCTGTACCTGCCTATTGGGGACCTGTACCTGCCTATTGGGGACCTGTGCTACCTTTTGAGGACCTGTGCTACCTACTGGGGACCTGTGCTGCCTATTGGGGACCTGTGCTACCTACTGGGGACCTGTACCTGCCTATTGGGGACCTGTACCTGCCTATTGGGGACCTGTACCTGCCTATTGGGGACCTGTGCTACCTTTTGAGGACCTGTGCTACCTGTTGGGGACATTTTCCTGCCTATTGGGGACCTGTACCTGCCTATTGGGGACCTGTGCTGCCTATTGGGGACATTTACCTGCCTATTGGGGACCTGTGCTGCCTATTGGGGACATTTACCTGCCTATTAGGGACCTGTGATGCCTATTGAGGACCTGTGCTACCTATTGGGGACCTGTTCCTGCCTATTGGGGACCTGTGCTGCCTATTGGGGACATTTACCTGCCTATTGGGGACCTGTGCTGCCTATTGGGGACATTTACCTGCCTATTAGGGACCTGTGCTGCCTATTGGGGACCTGTGCTACCTATTGGGGACATTTACCTGCTTATTAGGGACCTGTACCTGCCTATTGGGGACCTGTACCTGCCTATTGGGGACCTGTACCTGCCTATTGGGGACCTGTGCTGCCTATTGGGGACATTTACCTGCCTATTGGGGACCTGTGCTGCCTATTGGGGACATTTACCTGCCTATTGGGGACCTGTTCCTGCCTATTGGGGACCTGTGATGCCTATTGGGGACCTGTTCCTGCCTATTGGGGACCTGTGCTGCCTAGTGGGGACCTGTGCTGCCTATTGGGGACATTTACCTGCCTATTGGGGACCTGTGCTGCCTATTGGGGACATTTACCTGCCTATTGGGGACATTTACCTGCCTATTGGGGACCTGTGCTGCCTATTGGGGACCTGTGCTGCCTATTGGGGACATTTACCTGCCTATTGGGGACCTGTGCTGCCTATTGGGGACCTGTGCTACCTATTTGGGACCTGTGCTGCTTACTGGGGACATTTACCTGCCTTTTAGGGACCAATGCTGCCTCTTGGGGATTCTTGCACCACACTAGTCTGAGCCTGAGGTAAAAGTGGAGTTCCACCAATATGGGCATTGGTGAGGCTGCATTGATGGGCACTGATCAGGCTGCATTGATGGGCACTGATCAGGCTGCATTGATGGGCACTGATCAGGCTGCATTGATGGGCACTGATCAGGCTGCGCTGATGGGCACTGATCAGGCTGCATTGATGGGCACTGATCAGGCTGCTTTGATGGGCACTGATCAGGCTGCATTGATGGGCAGTGCAGTCTGTATGTCTCTGTATGGGCAATTTTATTGCTGGTATATTGTTTTTGTAGCGCTGTATATATGTTGGTATTTTACTAATAGCAATTTTGAATCCCTAGGAAACAATGATATCAAGAAAGAGAAAAAATTGACTCGAAGTGTAGGATATTCGAAGAACCCAAAAGAATCGGTAAGTTTGATGATTTAACTTTACTTCTTCATTTTTAATATTGTATTTGTTCCTATTTTGTTTTATGATTTCTAAATAAGATATGTGCAGTGTGCATATGAATTTGGTGCTAATTTTTTTTTAAACTATATTCCGGCCCACCAATGGTCTGAGAGACCGTGAACTGGCCCCCTGTTTAAAAAGTTTGAGGACCCCTGGTATAAAGCATCACTGGATATATTTATTCTTACAATTTGATTGGTAATTATTCTCATGGATGAACTGTAGACATAAGCACATTAATTCAAAGCAAATCTAATTTATGACGAGTTTTAGGAAATTTGCTAGACCCAGGAAATTCAAACAATTTGCAATTTTATTCACACAAATCCCTCAAAAAATGCTCACCATCATTTTACACAAAGCACAAGACTACATTAGCCAGAGAAGGCTCACGTGACATTAATAATGATCTGCTTTACACACTGACCAGCAGCACAATACGACCGCTGATCCAGTCCTTTTGTAAATGCTAATAGAGAATATGCCATTACTATCTCCTATGGTCAGGCATCCATAGTCTGATAGCTTTTTTCTAAGCCAAACAAGCCCAAATTTGTCATCTTCTTATCATACGAGAGGTTTTTAATCCCAAGTAATAATCTACAGGTGCTTCTCACAAAATTAGAATATCATCAAAAAGTTAATTTATTTCAGTTTTTCAATACAAAAAGTGAAACTCATATATTATATAGAGTCATTACAAACAGAGTGATCTATTTCAAGTGTTTATTTCTGTAAATGTTGATGATTATGGCTTACATCCAATGAAAACCCAAAAGTCATTATCTCAGTAAATTAGAATCATTAACAAAAACCTCCTGCAAAGGCTTCCTAAGCGTTTAAAAAGGTTCCTTAGTCTGTTTCAGTAGGCTCCACAATCATGGGGAAGACTGCTGACTTGACAGATGTCCAGAAGGCAGACACACTCCACAAGGAGGGTAAGCCACAAAAGGTCATTGCTAAAGAAGCTGGCTGTTCACAGAGTGCTGTATCCAAGCATATTAATGGAAAGTTGAGTAGAAGGAAAAAGTGTGGTAGAAAAAGGTGCACAAGCAACCGGGATAACCGCAGCCTTGAAAGGATTGTTAAATAAAGGCCATTCAAAAATTTGGGGGAGATTCACAAGGAGTGGACTGCTGCTGGAGTCATTGCTTCAAGAGCCACTACACACAGAGGTATCCAGGATGTGGGCTACAAGTGTCACATTCCTTGTGTCAAGCCACTCATGACCAATAGACAATGCCTGAAGCGTCTTACCTGGGCCAAGGAGGAAAAGAACTGGACTCTTGCTCAGTGGTCCAAAGTGTTTTTTTCAGATCAAAGTAAATTTAGCATTTCATTTGGAAATCAAGGTCCCAGAGAAGCACCTGTAGTTGCTGCCTTTGAACTGACTCTAATTTCTCAATATTCCTTTTAAATGTGGAAAACTGGATCTTTTGTTCAAGATGTGGCCTCACAAGTGATTTAGAGAGGGTTAAGAATACACATGGATCATGGGATTTTATGACTCTTTTTATACATCCTAAAATCCTAAAAAGTTTGCTTTTTCAGCTGCTGCCTGACATTGAGAACTGCTGCTCAGCTTACATGTAACAAGAATAGCCAAGTCCTTCTCCTGTTCTGTACTCCCGAGAATATTTTGATTTAAAGTATATGCAGCACCAGGATTACTCCATCCCAGGTGCATTACTGTACATTTATCAACATTAAATCTCAATTGCCAAGTGTTTGCCCATTCAGTCATTTTATCCAGATTGTTCTGTAATATTATACTGTTAAGCTCGGTTTTTATTGTCCTCCATAATTTTGTGTCACACATAGTTTTGTATCATCCTTGTGGTTCTCACTGCTGATCCTTGCAGTTCCCACTGTTGACTTCATCCCATTTAGAGAATGTACCATTTACAACGACTCTTTGTGTCCCTTAACCGAATCCTTACCGATTTGCATAAAGTGTCCCCTAGTCACTGCTTCTGAAGCTTTAGTACAAGGCTGTTGTCTGGCACATTATCTGGAGATTTTCCACTTTTTTTTGAGTGGGTGGGCTCTTTTTTCCTGTTGCCCCTATATTATTCAATGTTGCTTTCAACTAGAATTTCCTTAATAGAACCTGTCACCAGGGTTGACCGATGTGAAATATGGCCACAACCTTTCAGGGCTGATATACAGCATTCCATAATGCAGTATATCTACCCCCAAACCGACCTGCAAAATAAGAAAAAGACGTTTTATTATACTCACCTGCAGGGTAGTCTGGTCTGAGGGGTGCCGCTGGCTTTTGCCCAGCGCTTCCCTTCTTCTTAAGCGGGTGTACTTCTGTGCCCTGACGGATGCACAGCTAAGTACTGTAGTGTGCAGGCACTGGGAATGGTCAGAGAGCCCCAGCTCATGCACACTACAGTACTTTACACTGCCCTAATGAGGTCAGGGAATTACGACTGCGCAGGACGCTATCCCGGGGAGACTGTGTGGATGACGTAAGGACGCGTCACCCACATGAAGCAAGAAGGAGGAAGACATGGCAAAAGAAGTGAGGAGCTGGAACAAGACCAGAAACATCCCTTGGACTGGACCGCCCCACAGGTGAGTATAATAAAAGTTTTTTTTTCTTGTCTTTCATGTTGGGTTGGGGGCAGATAAACAGCATTATAGAATGCTGTATATCAGCCCTGAAAGGTGATGGTCGTATCTCATATCAATCTTGGTGGCAGGTTCCCTTTAAATGCTATGATTTTCTTGTAGTGGTTTCGACATGTGATGTGAACTTCTCACAAAGACAAATATCTACACTTTTATATAATATTATCAAGGAAGTAGATATTTTGTTCTGCTAAGTTGATAATGTGTTATTTTTGGATAATTATAGTAGACTTAATGTAAATTTGATTTTTATGGTGCTCGTGACCAAAATTTTCCATTGTTCCTAAACGCATGCTTATCAAAACTGTTATTGAAATATTAAAAATACAAAGTAAGTAAAATGAAAATGTGAGCTCCATGTGGAGTTATTATTTCCTTAATGTTTGTCATTATGAGCATGGAATTATATGTTGGTGCAGTACATTATATTATTATATTAGGAAACTATTATCCAACTACCTTCTCCATATTCATCTCCGTCACCTCCTCTTCCCTCCCCAACAGACACAACTTCTGCAGACAGATTTCTGCGGTCGTTCACCAACTTTACTTTCCTGTTGAACTGAACACTGCGCGGTTATAAACTACAGAACTTCTTCCTTTACTACTTTATTTTCTGAAAAAATTGGATACATTTAATAGTGGTAGCATGCAAGCAGGGCTGCCACTAGGAAATTCGGGGCCCCATACTGGCAAAATTTTCAGGGCCCCCTTGAGACTCCCCCCAGGCTCCAACCCTCAAACTATTCACAGCCCCACCGCGCTCTCTTGGAAAAACTCCACTTGTCACCAATCACACATTAACAGTTCCCATCACCAGATCACACATATAGCCAGCAGCTTTTGTTTTGGCCAAAAGATTTTTTAAGCCGCCACCACAACAAGATAGACTCTTTTGGCCAAGCTCTACTTTTCTCTGTCTTATTAATCATTTGTAAAAATCTCCAATACAATTTAGGTATATTTTTATTTATTTTTAAATGACCAATAATATCATATACAAGGAACAAATACCACCACACCATGACCAGACACCATATTTCCACCACATAGAGACCTATAATACCAAATACAAGAAACAAATATCACCACACCATGTCCACACCATGACCACATATTACCACCACAGTGACCGACTAATATCACATACCACAGTACCATGACCAGACCACATATTACCACCACATAGTGACCAAATAATAGCACATATAAGGAACAAATACCACCACACCATGGTCAGACAACATATTACCACCACATAGTGACTGAATACTACAATACTGAACAATGATAAAAAAACACAATGCTAATATCATCATAAGTGCCATTATACACAGGAGATCTGTACTTAGTATGCAGTGTCTGTGTACAGGTAATACAGTGATTACTTGTGACATTATACCCAGGAACTCTGTATACAGTATCAGTGTACAGGTAACAGTGATCAACAATGACATTATACACACGGGTGCTGTATATATTGTACAGGTTATACAGTGATCAATGACATTATACACAGGAGCTCTGTATATAGTGTCAGTGTAAAGGTAATACAGTGATCACTGGTGACATTGTACACAGGACCGCTGTATATAGCATACAGTGTATAGTGTCAGTGTAAAGGTAACACACTGACTCACCAGTGACGTCTCTAGGTGAAGTCCTTCATCTTTGCTTTTCATCTTCATCCAGCCAGGGCTCGTCTCTGCAGGAAATAACAGTCATGTAGAGTACCGCTTGCAGAACACATTACTTAATTTTTTCCCAACTTCTATTCTACACTAGATGAAAAAAAAAAGGTGACATAGTGTGGCTCTGCACAGTAACAGGGCAGCCTCCTCCATTTAAAACAGTATCCTCAAAAATGAAATAAATACATCACTGCAGTAATAATATCCCTTAATTAGCCCTTATGGTAATAATATTCCCCAACCTGGTCCCCTTGTGTCTCATTCCTGGCTCCAGCCATATGTTCTCCCATCCTGGTTCCATATGTTCTCCCACCCTCATGAGTATCCATTCTGCCCCCATGTAATGTCCCTTCCTGCCCCATCTGTCCCATGATCCTGCCCCATTAGTCTCCATTATATCCATCCTGCCCATGATCCTGCACCATGTGTCTCCATCTTGCCCCATGATCCTGACCCATCTGTCTCCATCCTGCCCCATCTGTCTCCATCCTGCCCCATGATCCTGCCCCATCTGTCTCCATCCTGCCCCATGATCCTGCCCCATCTCTCTCCATCCTGCCCCATGATCCTGCCCCATCTGTCTCCATCGTGCCCCATGATCCTGCCCCATCTGTCTCCATCCTGCCCCATGATCTTGCCCCATCTATCTCCATCCTGCCCCTGTGTCTCCATCCTGTCCTGTGTCTCCATCCTGCCCCATGTCTCCATCCTCCCTCCGTGTCCATTCTGCCCCCTGTGTCCATTCAGCAACTTGCCTCCATTCTGCCCTGAGCAGGATGGAGACACATGGTCCATATGTCTCTATCCTGCCGTCAAAACATATTGCGGCTTGCTGCTTTCAATAAAAATTTAAAAAACCTCTCTATTGCCTGACCGCACCATCTGTCTTCCTGCCCTGAATTTCTGCCCCATCTGTCTCCATCATGCCCCTGTGTCTCCCATCATGCCCCCATGTCTCCCATCCTGCCCCCGTGTTTCCCATCCTGCCCCCATGTCTCTTATCCTGCCACCATGTCTCCCATCCTGCCCCCGTGTCTCCCATCTTGTCCCCGTGTCTCCCATTCTGCCCCTGTGTTTCCCATCCTGCCCCCGTGCCGCTTTCATAAAAATGAAAAAAGCTTTTTCCTCACCTGGCTGCGCTCCTGCGGCGATGCTCCCTCCATGCAGTTCAAGCACACACTCGCCAGCGAATGACAATGACGTCATATGCCGGCAACGTGTGGACTGATGTCACCTGCCAGCTTCAGATTGGCTGGAGGCTTTTAATTATTGCCGTGCTTCTGCATCTCGAATGTAGGTTCAATTAAGGCACCGGCAGAATCCTGCTGCTAGAGCCCGGTGAGCAGATGAGACGGGGCCCGATGCGGGCCCCCTCTGTTCATCGGGCCCCATACGTCAGTCAGGGCAGTAATGCCCTGATGGCGGCCCTCCATGCAAGTTCAGTTCATGCTTCAATATTGCAATTTTAATGTGGGCACCATGATTTAGGGTTGCATCTTTTTATGTGCAGGCCAGGAATAGTTGAAGATAATTGTACACCATCCGTTTCTTGCTTGTCTGACTTTACCTGTGATATGTCATTACTATGCTGCACCAGAAGAATAAACTGACGGAAGTTAATGCTGCTGGATCGGCATGCGTGCAAAGCTGTGATTCAATCCCGAAAGGGGTTATGATAAGTCTCAGCTGAATCATGTACCTGTCTGTCTCTGCTTGGCTCAGCTAAGCTGACACATCTGACCTGCGGGGAAAGACGGGAAGCTGATCTGACAAGGGACACCTGCCTGCCAGTGGTGAAGAACTGCTGTAATCTTTTCTCCAGTGCCTATTTGTGCTGAAGTGCATCAATGAAAATTGGACAGATGTCTGGAGAATACAGATTGCCTAAATGAATGCATGAGACTCTCAACAGCAATCACACATTTAGCATGCTGCAAATATCATTTGTAATGGTAAGAGGACAGTTTTTGTTAGGGTCATTGTATCATTTAATGAACAATACTTCAATGTTATGTTTAGGATGTCTGACTGTTATCGACTGTGTGCAGCCAGCCACGGGGAGGAAACAAGAAAAATTCCAATATTTAGAATAAAATACCATACATAGTTCTATTCAGGTCTAATGTAATTTTATATGAATGGCTATGTATATATTTACTTTATTAAATGTTTTGTCTGTAAAAAAGTCTCTTAATAAGGCCGGGGTCACACGGCCATAGATTCTGTCATATGAGACAATCAGGCTAACGCCACTCAGCTAAAACTCCGATCAGTGTTTGAGCCCAGTGTCATCCTAGTGTGATCCGATGATCGTGCATGAGAGAATCATATCACAGATGTGGAAAAGACAGAGAATTTAATTTCCCCATCTTCTCCATTGTCTCTGTCTGAAATAAGACTGCATGCAGATGACATCCGAGTTCAGTCTGATGTTTTACACGCACTCATAGACTTTAACGGGTGCACATGGTCCAATCAGATGCACTTACGGCATGCTGCAATTTTCTTTCTCAGGCCAAATTGGAATGAGAAAAAAAAGCGTGTATTGGCACTGTCCCATGGTATAACATTGGGCTGAGCGCATTCGGACAAGTTAAACGCCAATGTCATTGAGCCCTAAGAGTTCTAGCTTGCAAGTTTGGAGGTTGATCAATTTCCAGATTTTAGGCCGGGGTCACACGAGGGTATATGCTCTCCTCCGAGAGAATCGGATCCATTATGTAAATGACACTCGGATCAAACTCTGATCAGACTTTGAGCCCACTGGCAGCTTACTGTGATCCGATGACAGAATCGTCTCACAAGTGAATACAAGATTAAGAACAAAACTTCTCCATCTTCTCCATTGTATGAGTGGTTATTCTAAATTACAATGTACAGTGGATGCGGAAAGTATTCAGACCCCTTTACAGTGGTGGCGAGTGGGTTAATCTAACAAAGGGTTAATGTCAGCATTCGGTTGTACGGTGACATTAACCCTTTGTCAGATTAACCCATTCGCCACCGCTACAGGGCAATGGGAAGCCCACGCATTTTTTAACAACGAATTAACCCCTTAAAATAACAACTACAACTCCCAAATTTTGCACACAAACCCTCATCTAATTATTAGTCAGGGACATATAAAAAAACATGAAATGAAATGCTTTACTGAATGTAAACCATGTGTCATTTCATGTCGGGTTGGGGAATGATTTGATAGAAGCCGGCAATTTATTTAGCGGCTATTCTGCTATGAAGAACTCTGTGAAATATAAATATATATATGTATGTTTGTCACAATGACATGTATGTGTATATATATATATATATATATATATATACAGAGTATATATATATATGCATTCTATGTGTCTATATCTATTATTTCGTTTCTGTTAGAAACCCTGTCATAGGGCTCCATTATATGTCCATTCTGCAAGGTGGCGAGAAAATCTCGCCATACGGATGGCATACGGATTACATACAGATGCTTACATGCGCAAAATATGCGACCACACCTTGCTTACGGATGACATACGGAGCACTATTTAGGGGTCATTCATACGTATTACGCCTGTAAACTACGGACCGTATTTTGCGTCGGTTAGTGTGACCCCAGCCTTATAGTCATCATCAGTAGTTGACTCTAATTCCCGACAAACAATAATACAGGTATAATGACGGACATAAGTTCAACAAATTGTCACATATGATAATCCAGCAAAAACGTGGCACTATCAGCCATGAGTAGCTCTTCTTCCCGATGCGTTTCCCCTTCTCTAAAATACAGTGGTTCATCAGGGCATCCAGAGTGAAAAGCTTCAATGTCCCCCAGTGGCCGAGATGAATGGTGTCTGCGAATACCCTTGTATTCTAAAGAAGGGGGAAACCTGCAATGAAACAAAGAGTGAAACATTTAAAGGGGTCTGAATACTTTCCGTACCCACTGTAATTCTTCGATTTTCCATTAGGTCTATGACATTATGTGATTAAAATCTGACTAGCTGAATCCTTCTGAGCTCTATGTAGAAACAGGAAGTCTCTTTTCCGAGCGTGAGTCCGTCACTGAAAAAGTTCATGGCAGAGATGAGGAGGGAGCATCTAGGTCAGGAGTTGGAGGGTTTTCGTGATATATGGGGATTAGAACAGAACATCATACTGTATCTACACCGTTCATGTATGGTTCGCTAAGGAGTCAACATATTGCAGCCTGTATACAGTGTGCGGGTAGCAGGGGTCCTTGCTCCTACACCAAACCTCTTTGAGGTAGAAATGAAAGTTCACTGGAGTGGAAACAATGTGGACAATTTCCAAATAAAATAGAATTGGCTTATGTGTAAAAGGTTATATGTGATAGGGGAAAACTAAATTCCAATCCAGTCTACTGGAATCCCATCAAAGTTTTTATCCAAACTACTAAATTATTAAGAAATATTTAAACAAAGTGACAAAATATATTACATGATATTTCATCATTTGTCAATATCGATTAACATTATTATTATTATTATTATTATTACTAATATTTTTCAATAGGATGGTAGAATTTTTATTTATTTATTATTTAGATTAACCCCTTAATGGCCGGAACTTTTTTTCATTTTCGTTTTTCACTCCCCTTCTTTCCAGAGCCATAACTTTTTTATTTTTCCGTCAATATGGCCATGTGAGGGCTTATTTTTTTGCGGGACGAGTTGTACTTTTGAACGACACCATTGGTTTTACCATGTTGTGTACTCGAAAACGGGAAAAAAAATTCCAAGTGAGGTGAAATTGCAAAAAAAGTGCAATCCCACACTTGTTTTTTGCTTTGCTTTTTTGATAGGTTCACAAAACGCTAAAACTGACCTGCCATTATGGTTCTCCAGGTCATTACGAGTTCATAGACACCAAACAAGTCTAGGTTCTCTTTTATCTAAGTGGTGAAAAAAAAATTCAAAAGTTTGCTAAAAAAAAACAACACAATTTTCCAAGATCCGTAGCGTCTCCATTTTTCATGATCTCGGGTCGGGTGAGAGCTTATTTTTGCACACCAGGCTGATGTTTTTATTGATACCACTTTGGTGCAAATGCGTTCTTTTGATCGCCCATTATTGCATTTTAATGCAATGTCGCGGCGACAAAAAAAAGTAATTCTGGCGTTTTGAATTATTTTCTCGCTACGCCGCTTAGCGATCAGGTTAGTCCTTTTTTATTGATAGATCGGGCGATTCTGAATGCAGCGATACCAAATATGGAGGGTGATGTAAATTTTTATTTTTTTTAATTTTTAAACACTTTTTTTCACTTTTGGCATGCTTCAATAGCCTTCATGGGAGGCTAGAAGCATTCCATACTTGATCGGCTATGCTAAATATAGGCGGTGCTCAGATCGGCTGTTTGTAGCAGATTTACTGCATTGCTATGAGCGGCGACCTCAGGGCGGCGCTCATAGCAATGTGCCGGCAACAACCATAGAGGTCTCTATGAGATCTCTGGTTGTCAAGGCAATGCGTCGCTGACCCCCGATCACGTGACGGAGGTTAGCGATGCGCTCATTTCTGGCCCGGCGGCCGGAAGCGCTAGTTAAATGCCCGCTGTCGGCGCTTGACAGTGGGATTTAACTAGTTAATAGGAGCGGGCGGATCGCGATTCTGCTTGCGCCTATTGCGGGCACATGTCAGCTGTTTAAAACAGCTGACATGTTGCGGCTTTGAGGTGGGCTCACCGCCGGAGCCCACCTCAAAGCAGGGTACACCGACCGCTGACGCCGCTGACGTCAGCGGTTGTAATGGCGGTAAACAATAAAGACAAGGTTTATATGCCACATGAATTGCTTTAGTAAATAATCGAATGCAAATATCTCTCCTTATTAATATGTAAATGACGGATTGTCAACATATATTACCCAAATTGCTCTGTGGTATCAGACAGTGAGTGACAGTAAATGGCTGAAGTAAATCACTTCATTACTGAACATTTCTCGCATCATGTATGAAAAAAGCAAAAAACAATATGCATTGAAGTGGTAGATGTTTGAAGTCCACTCTCCTACAATGTGATAATAAATAATTAAATGGACAGTATATTTAGAGCATGCTTTATATTTCCGACAGTGCAAAAAAAAATGTTATCTGATTATAAGCTGTGTTGGATTTGTGATGGGCAAACCTGTGGATGTTCGGGTCCGGCAGGTTCGGCTGAACTTTTTTTTAGAAAGTTTGGTACAAGTATTAGAACAGTACCCAAACCCAAACCTGGACCCCATTCAAATGAATGTGGGGCCCAAACATGCCATCTGTGTGACAGCGTCTCTGACCTGAGGCAACATGTCACAGAACTGTGGTTCCCACACTGTAAAATGGATGACAGCGTGTGCGCCAGCCCAGCAGCTGTGACTGACGGTAAAAAAAGGTTACTACTACTCTCATCAGCGTACGCCTATTCTTGGAGAAAGGAGCGCAAGCAAATAACTCCCATGAGTGAAGTACTCTCATCAGCCGGCACCTGTGTGTTATCATAAAGATGTCAGTGTGATATAGTGCTGTAAGTGCCTGTGTATTTTACTGTACAATGTATTTATTGAATAAATAAAAAAAATAAATGAAAAAAATGGCGTGGGGTTTCCCTTAATTTTCCTAACCAGTTGAAGGAAAAGACGATGACTGGGGGCTGATATTAATAATCTGGGAACGGGACATTATCTACAAAGATTCCCAGGCTATTAATACCAACACTGCTATCAACGAGACAGGGCGTACGATGATGGGAGTAGTACAGTACTCTCATCAGCAGACACCTGTGACTGGGGGTAGCCTTTTTTCCGTCGTTCACAGCTGCTGGCTCATGCGCTGTCATCTGTATGACAGTGTGGGAACTTCAGAGCTCTGACCAGCGGTAACAAACTTACCACAATGAGAGCTGGTGTACAGATGACAGTAACACCGGAGAAGTCCGTGTTCGGAGTTCCTGCACGGACACTAGGTGTTCGGTACGGACACCGAACTTACTGTTCACATTTGCCCATCCCTAGTTATTAGGCTTGGTGGATAAAGTTATTAGCTCGTATCTACTGTATCTGATTGCCCTCTAAATGAGATTAATAAGCTTCAATGATATAAGGACTAATCCTCATTCCTCGTATAAGAATAAAGACCAGAGTTTCATACACCAGTATAGCATAAAGTAGCACTATCACTTTTTACATAATGGGCTTATCTTGGACTATATTTTTTTTTTACTGTGGGCCAAAGAACAGGCAGGTAGTTGTTATCTACCTGACTGTTGTGTCCAGTGTCCATCTCTGCTGACACAGAGTGGTCATAGACTGCTCCTGCTGTCAATTCAGTGGCTTCTCTGATGTCACATCAATAGAGCAGTGACTTTTCTTTCGCTCTGCCCAGTTGACAGGGCGTGACTGCAGATGTCATGCTCACTGACAGCCAGCTCAACATTTCCTAAATGCAGAGAGCCAGCTTTCAATCAGCATGAGGTCGGCTGTAAAGCCGAGTCAACAGAGCAGCCAGGAAGAAAGAGATTTGTTCTATTGTCATGGAGCAGCTAAATTGCCAACAGGAGCGGTTAGTGACTGATCTGGGCCAGAGTTGGGTAAAACAGGCATGTAGTTATAAATGAACTACCTGTTGGTTTTTAGACCCACAGTAAAAAAAAAAATATTCCTGGATAAACCATTTAATTTTCCAGATACACTGCAGTTGTGGCCAAAAGTTTTGAGACTGACACAAATTTAGTTTTTTACAGTTTGCTAATTCAGTGTTTTTACAGATGTTTCTGTGGCTACTGAAGTACAATTATCAGCATTTCAAACGTTTTTACATTTTTATTGACAAATACATGAAGTTTGCGCAAAAACTCAAAATTTAGAGTGCTGACCCTTACAGTGGGGAATTAAGTATTTGATACAGTACCGATTTTTCAAGTTTTCCCACCTACAAAGAATGGTAAGGCCTAGAATTTTTATCGTAGGTGCATTTCAACTGTGCGAGACAGAATCTAAAAATAGAAAACAGAAAATCATATTGTATGATTTCTAAATAATTAAATCTAATTATTATTATTATATTTTTGCATGAAATAATTATTTGATCACCTACCAACCAGCAACAATTTTGGCTCCACAGACCTGTTAGTATCCTATTCTGCACTAATTACCTGTATTAATTGAACCTGTTTGAACTAGTTACCTGTATAGAAGACACCTG
Organism: Dendrobates tinctorius; assembly: GCF_039654945.1. Taxonomy (NCBI): domain Eukaryota; kingdom Metazoa; phylum Chordata; class Amphibia; order Anura; family Dendrobatidae; genus Dendrobates; species Dendrobates tinctorius. Next base: position 10,330,899 of record NW_027361751.1, on the reverse strand, counting down.
CCCACACATGCAATCAATCATACTGCAACCTATCCACCATGGCCAAGACCAAAAAGCTGTCTAAGGACACCAGGGAAAAAATGTAGATCTGACAATGCTGGTATGGGCTACATGATAATAGGCATGCAGCATGGTGAGAAGGCAACAACTGTTGGCACAATTATTAGAAAATGGAAGAAACACAAGATGACTGTCAATCTTACTTGTTCTGGGTCTCCTTGCAAGATCTCACTTTGTGGGGTAAGGATGATTCTGATAAAGGTCAGGAATCAGCCCAAAGCTAAAGAGGAGGACCTGGTCAATGACCTGAAGAGAGCTGGGATCACAGTTTCACACATTACCGTTAGTAACACGCTACACCATAATGGGTTAAAATCCCTCAGGGCACAAGGTTCCGCTGCTCATGACAGCACATGTCCAGGCCCATTTGAAGCTCACCAATGACCATATGGATGATCCAGAGGAGACATGGAAGAAGGTCATGTAGTCAGATGAGCCCAAAATAGAACTTTTTGGTATGAACTCCACTTGCAGTGTTTGGAGGAAGAAGATGAATGACTACAACCCCAAGAACATCGTCCCAACCATGAATCATGGTGGGGAAAACATCATACTTTGGGAGTGATTTCCTGCAAAGGGGACAGGACAACTGCACCATATTAAAGGGAGGATGGATGGGGTAATGTACCGCAAGATTCTGGCCAATAACCTCCTACCCTCAGTAAGAGCATTGAAGATGGGTCGTGGCCGGATCTACCAGCATGACAATGACCTGAAACACACAGCCAGGGCAGCTAATGAGTGGCTTCATAAGAAGCATTTCAAGGTCCTGGAGTGGCCTAGCCAGTCTCCACACCTGAACCCAATAGAAAATCTTTGAAGGGAGCTGAAACTCAATATTGCCCACCAACAGCCCCGAAACCGGAAAGATCTGGAGAAGATCTGTATGGAGGAATAGGCCAAAATCCCTGCTGCAGCATGTGCAAACTTGGTCAAGAACTACAGGAAATGTCTGACCTCTGTAATTGCAACCAAAGGTTTCTGTACCAAATATTAAGTTCCGTTTTTCTATTGTATCAGATACTTATTTGATGCAATAAAATGCAAAGTAATTATGTAAAACTCATACAATGTGATTTTCTGGATTTCTGTCTCTCACAGTTGAAGTGTACCTACGATAAAAATTACAGACCTCTTCATTCTTTGTAGGTGGGAAAACTTGTAAAATCAGCAGTGTATCAAATACTTATTTTCCTCACTGTATTTTTCAAGACTTCTGCAATTCACCCTATCAGCTTCTGGGCCAAAACCTTAGTGATGGCAACACATTCTTAATAATAATAGTACTATTTTTTTTTCTATGGCGTCAATATATTAGGCAGCACTTTGCAATAAAGATGCAATTCATAGTCTTGCCTAATCAGTGCTTGGAGTTTATCACAATTTCTGTGTATTGGTTTGTCCACCCTCTATTTAAGGATTGACCACAGGTATTCAATTTTATTGAGATCTGGGGAGTTTCCTGGCCATGGACTGAAAATGTCAATGATTCATTCACCCAGAAGCCTAGTTATCACTTTTGACTTCTGACATGATCTCCATCCTGCTAGAAAAAGCATCGGTCATCAAAAAATTACTACTGAATCATTAGGAGAAGTTACTGTCATGATCAAGGTTGGATTATGACAGATTTTGCAAAAAGTAACCTTTTTTTTCCTTTAAGCTGTTTGCTTAAAGTTAGTTTTGCCCCCGGTGGCCATTAGGGTCATTACACTGTGGTTGTTTTATTTCTAGTTTTGCCCCCAGTGGCCATTAGGGTCATTATACTCTGGTTACTTTAGTTTAGTTACCCCCAGTGGCCGCTAGTGTTATTGCACGTGATTATGAAGCAGGTGTGATTCCCTGGCTCCTACCTATAAAGGAGTTGCAGGTGGTTTCACTCACTGTTAGTGATATTTCTCATTTCCAACCAAGTCTGGTGAAGGAAGGAACTACAGAGAGGAGTTCCTAGCAGCTCAGGGGAGCTCTGGTGTAATAGCTTCAGGCGGAAGCTGAATTCAGGTGTCGAGCTTCAGGGGTGAAGATGAACTTTGGTGTCGTACTCTGTTGCTGGGAGCAATAGTAACAGAGCTAAGCTGGAACTACAGAGAGGAGTTCCTGGCAGCTCAGGGGAGCTCTGGTGTAAGAGCTTCAGGCGGAAGCTGAATTCAGGTGTCGAGCTTCAGGGGTGAAGCTGAACTTTGGTGTCGTACTCTATTGCTGGGAGCAATAGTAACAGAGCTAAGCTAAGTGGTGTTTTTCCCTGTTTGTTACTTTCCTTGTGTGTGTATTAGTGCAGTGGTGGGATTAGTTTCTGCACCGTCCAGTTCACTAGAAAGGGATAGGTGCAGGGCCACAGCTATAATGAGGCAAGTTGAGCCAGGTGCTGAACTGGCAGGCAGCAGGGGCGGCATTATGCGCTCCTCTACCTGCAGCACCTACAATTTAGCCTCTGCACGCTGGTGCTGTGGTCGTGCAAGAGACTGTAATTGATGAGATCACAGGAGGGAAGGAGTCAGGGCCCCCTGATCATGTGACCACTGACTCCTCCCCTCCTGTGACCTCATCACAGGTCCTGTAGTCGCTCCTCTCCTCATCTGTAGCGTCTTCAATCCGGATATCATGTGACCCTGACTCCACCCCTCCTATGACCTCATCACAGGTCCTGTGCACATCAGTCCTTGTTTTATGCAGGACTCTGCTGTCTGTGTTGCTGTTATCATCCTGGATGAGGGAAATTTATTTGTGGGGTCAGGGGGGTTTACAGGAGGTATGTGGCAGAGCCGCGAATGTGTGAGGTGTACGGAGCAGAGTGCAAGTGTACGAGGTGTAAGGAGCAGAGATGTGTACGGAGTGGAGCTGTGTGTGTGTATGAGGTGTACGGAGCAAAGATGTGTACGGAGTGGAGCTGTGTGTGTACACAGAGTGGAGCCGTGTGTGTGTACGAGGTGTACAGAGCAGAGCTGCGAGTGTGTGAGGTGTACGGAGCGGAGCTGTGTGTGTGAGGTGTACGGAGCACAGCCGTGTGTACGAGGTGTAAGGAGCAGAGCCGCGTGTGTACAAGATATAAGGAGCAGAGCCGTGTGTGTATGAGGTGTAAGGAGCAGAGCCGCGTGTGTACAAGATATAAGGAGCAGAGCCGTGTGTGTATGAGGTGTAAGGAGCAGAGCCGCGTGTGTACGAGGTGTAAGGAGCAGAGCCGTGTGTGTACGAGGACCGAGGTGCATGGAGCAGAGCTGCACGTGTATGAGGTGTACGGAGCAGAGCCGCACGTGTTCGAGGTGTACGGAGCAGAGCCGTGTGTGTGTGAGAGGTGTACGGAGCAGAGCCTCGAGTGTGTGAGGTGTACGGAGCGGAGCCGCGTGTGTACGAGGTTACAGAGCGGAGCCGCGTGTGTACGAGGTGTAAGGAGCGGAGCCGCGTGTGTTCGAGGTGTAAGGAGCGGAGCTGCGTGTGTACAAGGTGTAAGGAGCGGAGCGCGTGTGTACAAGGTGTAGGGAGCGGAGACGCGTGTGTACGAGGTGTAAGAAGCGGAGACGCGCGTGTACGAGGTGTAAGGAGCAGAGCGCGTCTGTACAAGGTGTAAGGAGCTGAGTGCGTGTGTACAAGGTGTAGGGAGCGGAGATGCGTGTGTACGAGGTGTAAGGAGCGGAGGCGCGTGTGTACGAGGTGTAAGGAGCAGAGCCGCGTGTGTACGAGGTGTACGGAGTGGAGCCGTGTGTGTGTGTACAAGGTGTATGGATCGGAGCCGCGCATGTGGGAGGTGCATGGAGCAGAGTTGCACATGTACAAGGTGTACATTGTAGAGATGTGTACGAAGTGGAGCTGTGTGTGTGTACGAGGTGTACGGAGCAGAGACGCGAGTGTGTGGGGTGTGCGGAGCTGTGTGTGTGTGCGAGGTGTACGGAGCAGAGCCGCATGTGTACGAGGTGTAAGGAGCGGAGCCGCGTGTGTACGAGGTGTAAGGAGCGGAACCGCATGTAGGGTGTAAGAAGCGGAGCCGTGTGTGTACGAGGTGTAAGGAGCAGAGCCGCGTGTGTACGAGGTGTACGGAGCGGAGCCGTGTATGTACAAGGTGTACGGAGCGGAGCCGCGTATGTGGGAGGTGCACGGAGCAGAGCTGCACGTGTACGAGGTGTACGTTGTAGAGATGTGTACAGAGTGGAGCTGTGTGTGTGTACGGAGTGGAGCTGTGTGCACGAGGTGTACAGAGCAGAGCCACGAGTGTGTGGGGTGTGCAGAGCTGTGTGTGTGTGCGAGGTGTACGGAGCGGAGCCACGTGTGTGCGAGGTGTAAGGAGCAGAGCCGCATGTGTACGGAGCAGAGATGTGTACAGAGCAGAGCCGTGTGTGTGTATGGAGCGGAGCCGTGTGTGTACACGGAGTAGAGCCGTGTGTACGGAGCGGAGCAGCGCGTGTGCGAGGTGTACGGAGCGAAGCAGCGCGTGTGCGAGGTGTACAGAGCAGAGCAGCGCATGTGCGAGGTGTACAGAGCGGAGCCGCACGTGTACGAAACAGAGCCGCACGAGTACGAGGTGTACGGAGCAGAGTCGCGTGTGTGTGAGGTGTATGGAGCGGAACTGCGTGTGTACGAGGTGTATGGAGCAAAGCCGCATGTGTACAAGGTTTACAGAGTGGAGCCATTTGTGTACAAGGTTTACAGAGCGTATCCACGTGTGTACAAGGTGTACGGAGCAGAGCCGCATGTGTACGAGGTTTACGGAGTGGAGCCATGTGTGTACTGAGTGGAGCCGTGTGTGTGAGGTGTACAGAATGGAGCCATGTGTGTATGAGGCATAACAAGCAGAACCGTGTGTGTATGATGTATGCGGAGCCATACGTGTACAAGGTGTATGGTGGGGAGCATTCATACCTCCCAGCGGAACAGTCCCGATTTTGAGAGAGATTCTGCCCCAATGCCCCAGCTGGGAGCTTACTTTTCCCGCGGACACAGGAGTACATGGCAGAGCCCCGAGGAGCACTTTAAAATTCGCACGTGACGTTCCACCGGAAGTGATGTGCTAGAAGCTGACTGGAAATGAGGTAATTTCGGGAGGAGATTGTGACGGAACCATGGAGGCACTTCAGGGAATGCTTCAGATCCATCACCATATCCTCCCCCAACAGCACGGACAGCAGGATCGTCATGGACTCGGGATGCCGGCCATGTGAGCGGAACATGATATGTCCTGCATTGGGAGGCTCAGGTGGGCACTAAAGTGGGAGCTGGGCTGCTCTAGTATCTTTATAGAATCTTTCTTTCTCTCTCTGTTTCTTTCCTTCTTCTTTCTTTCTTTCTTTCTCTGTTATTTATTTCTTTCCCCTCTTTCTTTCTCTCTCTCTTCTTTCTTTCCCCTCTTTTTTTCTCTCTCTGTTCTTTCTTTCTTTCTCTCTCTGTTTTCTTTTTCTCTCTGTTCTTTCTTTCTTTTCCTCAGTACCAGTCAGTGTGCCCACAGTACCAGTCGAATAAGAGGGGTAGGAAACTAGGTGGCACTGGTCACATTGAGCCTCTCATACTTTTTACTGGTGTATAATCATATGCCCTGAGCACCCCCATAAAGTGGGCCAGCGCCAGAAAACAGGGTACAAACAAATCACTATTACTATCAGTCCAAGTGGACAATTATATGGGTAAAGTTAATGATGTCCCTGTGCCAAGCACTGTGGATGATCAGAATACACTGAGGAGACTAGAACAGCGGGGTTTGGGTAGAAGAATTATATGGGGCCCATTACACTGTATGAAGTAATATATGGTGCCCATTATGCTGTATGAAGTAATATATGCTGCCCATTATACCGTATGAAGTAATATATGGTGCCCATTATACTGTATGCAATAATATATGGTGCCCATTATGCTGTACGAAGTAATATATGGTGCCCATTATGCTGTATGAAGTAATATATGGTGCCCATTATACTGTATGAAGTAATATATGGGGCCCATTATGCTGTATGAAATAATATTTGGGGCCCATTATACTGTATGAAGTAATATATGGTGCCCATTATACTGTATGCAGTAATATATGGTGCTCATAATACTGTATGAAGTAATATATGGGGCCCATTATACTGTATGAAGTAATATATGGGGCCCATTATACTGTAAGAAGTAATATATGGGGCCCATTATGCTGTATGAAATAATATTTGGGGCCCATTATACTGTATACAGTAATATGTGGGGCTCATTATACTGTATGAAGTAATATATGGTGCCCATTATACTGTATGCAATAATATATGGTGCCCATTATGCTGTATGAAGTAATATATGGTGCCCATTATGCTGTATGAAGTAATATATGGTGCCCATTATACTGTATGAAGTAATATATGGGGCCCATTATGCTGTATGAAGTAATATATGGTGCCCATTATACTGTATGAATTAATATATGGGGCCCATTATACTTTATGAAGTAATATATGGGGCCCATTATACTGTATGAAGTAATATATGGTGCCCATTATACTGTATGCAGTAATATATGGGGCCCATTATGCTGTACGAAGTAATATATGGTGCCTATTATTCTGTATGAAGTAATATATGGGGCCCATTGTACTGTATGAAGTCATATATGGGGCCCATTATACTGTATGAAGTCATATATGGGGCCCATTATGCTGTATGAAGTCATATATGGGGCCCATTATGCTGTATGCAGTAATATATGGGGCCCATTATACTGTATGCAGTAATATATTGGGCCCATTATACTATATGAAGTAATATATGGTGCCTATTATGCTGTATGAAGTAATATATGGGGCCCATTATACAGTATGAAGTAATATATGGGGCCCATTATACTGTATGAAGTAATATATGGAGCCCATTATACTGTATGAAGTAATATATGGTGCCCATTATACTGTATGAAGTAATATATGGGGCCCATTATACTGGATGAAGTAATATATGGGGCCCATTATACTGTATGAAGTCATATTTGAGGCCCATTATACTGTATTAAGTAATATATGGTGCCTATTATGCTGTATGAAGTAATATATGGGGCCCATTTTACTGGATGAAGTAATATATTGGGCCCATTATACTGTATGAAGTCATATATGGGGCCCATTATGCTGTATTAATTAATATATGTGCCTATTATGCTGTATGAAGTAATATATGGGGCCCATTGTACTGTATGAAGTCATATATGGGGCCCATTATACTGTATGAAGTCATATATGGGGCCCATTATGCTGTATGAAGTCATATATGGGGCCCATTATGCTGTATGCAGTAATATATGGGGCCCATTATACTGTATGCAGTAATATATTGGGCCCATTATACTATATGAAGTAATATATGGTGCCTATTATGCTGTATGAAGTAATATATGGGGCCCATTATACAGTATGAAGTAATATATGGGGCCCATTATACTGTATGAAGTAATATATGGAGCCCATTATACTGTATGAAGTAATATATGGTGCCCATTATACTGTATGAAGTAATATATGGGGCCCATTATACTGGATGAAGTAATATATGGGGCCCATTATACTGTATGAAGTCATATTTGAGGCCCATTATACTGTATTAAGTAATATATGGTGCCTATTATGCTGTATGAAGTAATATATGGGGCCTATTTTACTGGATGAAGTAATATATTGGGCCCATTATACTGTATGAAGTCATATATGGGGCCCATTATGCTATATTAATTAATATATGTGCCTATTATGCTGTATGAAGTAATATATGGGGCCCATTATACTGTATGAAGTAATATATTGGGCCCATTATACTGTATGGAGTTATATATGGGGCCCATTATACTGTATGAAGTAATATATGGGGCCCATTATACTGTATGAAGTAATATATGGGGCCCATTATACTGTATGAAATAATATTTGGGGCCCAATATACTGTATGCAGTAAAATATGGGGCCCATAATACTGTATGGAGCATTATGTGGGGATAGGGGATGACTTTCTGTTTGTTGTGGATCAGACCGCTGGGACCCCCATGATCCTGGGAAACGTAGCTTTGAAGAGCACCATGTAAATGGAGCTGTGGTCAGTCATACGCACTGTGGTGTCATTCACATGTGGCTCTCCAAATAACTCCTTAAAGAGAGTGATGAGGGGATGACAAAGTATAGCAAAAATTCACTGATCGGGGTGATGAGTGCTATAGTTTGTGGGCTAGTGGGGTTTGTGTGGCAGGGCTGCATTTTTGTCCCAGTCCGGCCCTGTGCCAGGCCTACCATTGCCATTATTGACCCTTGTTCTGGATACTTACGTGTTTTTCTTGTATGTGCGTCTGATGGCGCTGACATCCTTGTGTTTTGACACTTTTTTCCTATTTATCTAAATCAAAATGTCCAATATTGTACTCAGTTTTACAGGATAGATATGAAATTTTACTTTGTGTGCGGGGGGGGGCGTCATTTTGCTGTTTGCCTCAGGCAGCAGATAGGCTAGGTTCACCCCTGAGGGCGAGCTAGGGATTTGAGTTATCCAGCTTGTCACCAGGTGCAGAACCTGCTTAGGGATCGTCAGGAGTGTAGGGACAGGAGGTCTCCACGTCCCCGTTCCCTATTGCAGGGCCCTCCATTGTAATGGTTTCCCCGGTGTTTCCCTTAACTCTGTTTAAATTCGCCATGCTGGAGGAGGTGTATCCAGGTTCACGGGTGTTATAGAAATTCGCCCTGCTGGAGGCGGTGTATCCAGGTTCACGGGTGTTATAGAAATTCGCCCTGCTGGAAGCGGTGTATCCTGTCACATGTGACATTACAGTTACTCTTGAAGGCTTTTAAGATACCATTCTTTATCAACGACAGTGTTCTTGGGCAATATTGTCACTCCACTGCCTTGGATGAAAATCAAGCTAACATATGAATGGTCTCGGGATGTTTTATTGCTCTCATGACGCAGGATTCATAGAAGTCCTCACCTTTTAGTTTCATTATAATCATTCTCCCAGATGTCCCCAATACAAACTGAAGGGGGCTTCATCAGAGAAAATAACTTTGCTGGAATTATAGAGATTGGACTGCAGAGGACTGGGGTAATGTTATTTTCTATGATGAAGCCCCCTTCAGATTGTTTGATGAGCGCTATCATATGTCCTGTGTCATACCAACAGTAAATCTTCCTGAGACCAGTCATTTTTGAGTTTCAGCCAAGGGAGTGGGGTTATTCTCAATTTTGCCTAAAAACACTGTCATGAATAAAGAATGGGATCTAGACGGCATATGGGACTAATTACAATGTACTAACTCAGATCCTGACAATGAGAAAGACACAACATTGTACCCAAGAAGAGTAATTAACCCCATCATAACTAATGACGTATATTTTCGTCCTTTGCGGTGTCCCTGCCATGTCCCAGTGTGTGAGCCCACATCTTTCCCTGCACACCAACCCCGATGGCTGACCTAATCAAAATTAAAGTTTTTTAGTTGCCACAAGATTGCAATAAAGTGCAATAACGAGGCTACGAAAACCTTGTATCTACGTGGTAAATGGATAAAAGTGTTGAGCATCAATAATTTCAATAGTTTAGCAGTAAAATGTTGTTTTGTCTAAACTTTTTTATAAATACAAGGGCATGCAAATCATAGTACTGCCCCTGTTTAACCCCCTTTATCTTTCTTTACCATCAGCAGGTCTTAAAGGCAAAAATATCACATATATAGCAATTTATATACAAACAGACAGATAGATAGATAGATAAATAAATAGATAGATAGATAGATAGATAGATAGAAACAGTGGTCATAAAGGTCAACTTTTTGCATTTATTGGACTATACTATATGTACTATTACTTTGTGAATTGCAACTAAAATACTATAGCAAAGTGTTACTCACCGAGCCAGCCAGAGCCTGAGTCTGGTATACACATATCAGTTTCTGCACTTGGCAGCACAAATCCAACTACGAACACCTCAACTCCGTCAGCCATTAGAGCCATTCCAAGCACAAAGAAGAGGGTCCACTGAAATCGGCCATGTCCACATTCTTGAATAATGAGTTCATATTGCTGCGCCAACTCTTCTTCATCAGCTTTCCTCTCAGTTTCTAGCTCATGACGAGCCTTGAAAATATCCGAAATGGGTTCACCTAGAGCAACCATGCCATCTTTCCCCTCACCAGGAATTCCTTGATACTCTCCATCATATATTTCATCATCTTCATCATGGCCTTCTGTTGCCTCACTGGAGCCTTCTTCATCATTCACCTCTTCATTGTAGTTGCCATGTGTATAGTACACCTCTTCATCTGGGAAGTGATCATGGACTCGGTGGACATACCCATCCTGCTCTACTTCTCTCGGTTTATTGGCCGTTTTGGCTGTGTGTCTCTTTGCTTCCCTAGCTATGTCCTTAGCACCTCTCACTAGTGAAGTCCTGTCTCTGTAGTTATCTTCCATTGTGTAGAATTACTTAATATTCCACAAATGGCGGCAGACGTCTGTGGGTGATAGATTACGTTCCTTCTCTATATCACAGATGATGTATTACACCAAATTTGAAGTATGCATCTGTAATATAAACAAGAAGAAAGAAGTTTAGTTTTGTAGAAACCTCCAAAAAGCATTTACAAAACTCATCAAATGTCTCTTGAATACTTTAAAGGGAACATATCTCATTGAGCATAGCATCTGATCTGCAGGCTGTGTGTGATTGAGCAAAACAAGCATAACAATAGGAAACACTTTTGTGGAGAAATAATCAGTATAACTTGTATTTTATTCATTTAAATCCCTGCTATTCCTATGTTAGGGGTTCGGTGGGTGATCCTACTTAATGACTGACAGCTTTCTTTGTATGATACTATGAGCCAATTAGGAACACGTCCTGGTCTCCTAAGCATAAAAAGAACAGGGATTTAGATAATAAATGCAAGTTATAATAAATCTTTTCCTACTAAGATATATATACATACACAGACATGACTGTATATAGTACATGAGAGGCTCTGTTTAATTCAAGACTGTAGCTTAAAGGGGTTGTCCGGTCTAAAGTTACAAGTCTGCAGTCACTCTATGCATGAAGGCACTCTGTGCACACACTGCACGTTTTGGTAATTCCCAGGGATCATGTGACCACAAGAATGCCATATGCATACTCCAGGCCACATTTCGACTAGAGGGACGCAACCTCTCTCAATGCATGCAGTCTAGTCGGAATGTGGCCAGAAGTATGCAAAGTCCTGTATGTACAGTATACTTATAGAAAGAGAACAGTTAATCACTTATAGGACCACCCACTGGACTAAAAATCACAGAAAGAGCAGAGGTTTAAATGATGAAAACACAAGTTATACTGAATCTTTTCCAACAAAAGTATATATCAATCTACTCACCTCATCCTACCCTATAACATCGTGACTGCATTTTTGCCTTTAATTAATTGGACATATCTTACTCCATCACATTCTTCATTAAGACTGACACACAAAACTCCAGTCTAAATTAATTGGGGCCTATGTTTTTGTTCCACACAATCCTACTTTGGCTAAAGGAAAATGAACACAAAATATTGTTTCCCTGCCCAAGCCATCATCAAGGGTCATAGCTAGCGGCTAAATTTCAGCTACAGCCGATGGTCTTGAATTTGTCATAATCTTCTTTTCATATATTTAGCTTTGTTCTGATAGATCATGTTGTAAAAATGAATTCTATACACTGGTACCATTCCTAGTCTTTATATAAACTCTATATACAATAGTGGACAATGCTGCATAAAAATTTAAAGTCTACACATTCACTGACAAAGAATGTAAAAAGTTCACATTACCAGAAGGGAGAAAAACTATTTGTTATGTTTATGGTATTTTCTTGTAGAATGTAATGTTTTATTAATACCCAGTTCTGCTTTATACCACATTCTCCTCATGTGTTTTGTTATATTTATTGATTGTATTATTCTGTGTACAAAACACACTGGAATAATTTATTTTATAGCATTACTATGCAGCTGCAGGGCCTTTCCTTACAATTTTTTTCTCTTTTTCAGTATTCAATTATGGAAGCTCAAAAAATTGCTGTTTGGCATATAAAGCATGATTCCGAATATTTACTGGGCTCTCACTTCCATAGTAACTCACACTAGAGTTATAAAATGCAGTCACTATAGAATGACTCACAGGCACCGCTCCAGAAGGGTCAGTGGTCAGGGCACCCCTGCTTTCCACATTGGTGCAGGACATCTGTAGACATACTTAGTCCATTGTGGGAATATTTCTATAATGACATTCAGATATATACTTTGCAGCACATGCTCCATGGGAACCTATAGTCCATGTGGCCCGCGGTACCCTTCGGTGTGGCCCTCAACCATCTGCATAATGTCTGTTTCCATGCATTTTCTATGATGCTGGTATTGTTGATTCTTCGGTGGTCAAGATAACTTCTCTCACCTCTTCCTGTGCACTCACTCACCGCTACAAAACAACCTACTTGCCCCAAATAAAGACTGAGGCGTTAGGTTTGGATACTTAGGCTACAGGAGCCTTTATTATAATAACTGAAAAGCATTTAGGAAAATGGTTAGTAAAGGTAAGGTCCTTGAAGCTACAAAAGCTGGTGACACCAAAACAACCATAGTAAATACGATTACTCCCAGCCGTATGTCACAGGCCCAAGGGCACTATAATCCAAAAGGTTCCTTCATGAGTTATTGATACCCAGGGACCCAACATTCTCTTTCTGTAAATCCCACAAATCTGTAGACCAAATAAAATAAACTTATAATTGAGGTATTCATATCCTGTTGAATCCCCCAGACCAATTTAAACCAACTTCAAGGACCCCGCGAAACGCCACCAGCCACCGTGATCCATAAGCTACCACCACCTTTGGAATGAACTGGAAAATGAGGGAGGGCAGGTGAGACTCAGGCTGTGACCCAGGAAGTGGAAGAATTAGCGATTCTGCCCCCAAACTCACCTTATAAAGGCTCCCTGACTACCCCACTCCTCTCAACTAGGAGTTGCTCCCTCCTCCCGGCAAAGACTAGTCATGCCTGCCTCCGCCCATTGTCCAAGCCTGGGACTCTGGTCTCTACTTGTAATGGAGAAGATCAGTAGTTTGTCGCCACATAGAGAAGGGTAATTATAAATGGTCTGCTGTGTGGTCATTTCTGAGCCAACCATGTTTGGCAGAATGGATGATTACTGACTCCTACACAACAGAAAGGAATAAATGAGGTAAAGAAATGATCATACATGAATGCTGGTGTGAGCAGGTTGCAGGATGCAGTGACAGACATAAGGCAGAGCAAGAGTTAATAACTTTACCTTAACAGGAGAATTCTCCACACGGGGAGGTAAATGGTTAACAGGGGACATAAGCAGTTCAAAGTGTAAATAGTATGCAGAGTTAAAGAACAGCAGAAAGGGTGTCAACAGTACTTGTAGGGGGTCCCTTATCCTGTCAGATGTTTCCTATGTTCGGATGAGCCACAGAGCAGGTGATGATGCCAAAAACGGCTAGCGTGGCACTTGTCCGCTGGGGGTCCTGAAGATAACGCGGGTCCGTCTTCTGGCGGCAGCGATTAGTCTCCGGTACCTTCTGCTGCCCCTAGTCCATATACTGATGTAGCTGGGTGAGTGCGAGCCACCACATTGTCTGTGCCCACCGTGGTCCGGCGGTTATACACTGGGGAATCAGGGCCCAAATGACGGTCCTGCACCCGGTCTCTCTTAGGCGACATGCGCACAGTACTCACGGGCCCGGTTCGTTTGGCACCTCTCTTCGTGGCGACCAACGGGCACTCTGCACTTCTCCCTTACAGTCTCTGTTAGCGGCAGTGGCGAAGCGCGGGCCTGCGCTGTACAGATGCTACAGGGCTGGAGCACTCACTGGTCCCTGCTGCACACAGTCTGTGCCCGCCAAGTCTGCCTGTTTCCGTGCCCACTGAAGCTGTACCCCCTTAATCACGCCCAAGGCTTCCGCATGCAAGGATTTTTCCTGTCCCTTAAGCTTTCCCGCAGACAACAGAGGAGACAACCCCGACAGTTCCAGAACCGGCACAGAACAGGTACCCGCGGCACAGTCCTTCTTCTTACACTGGTATATTTATTGTAGTTTATGAGTTAAAGGAAAAACTCGCCTGTTTCCGAATCTGGCATATACTACAATGTATAGAGCTGAGTATACAGTTGTGGCCAAAAGTATTGACACCCCTGCAATTCTGTCAGATAATACTCAGTTTCTTCCTGAAAATGATTGCAAACACAAATTCTTTGGTATTATTATCTTAATTTAATTTGTCTTAAATGAAAAAACACAAAAGAGAATGAAGCAAAAAGCAAAACATTGATCATTTCACACAAAACTCCAAAAATGGGCCAGGCAAAAGTATTGGCACCCTCAGCCTAACACTTGGTTGCACAACCTTTAGCCAAAATAACTGCGACCAACCGCTTCCTGTAACCATCAATGAGTTTCTTACAATGCTCTGCTGGAATTTTAGACCACTCTTCTTTGGCAAACTGCTCCAGGTCCCTGATATTTGAAGGGTGCCTCCTCCAAACTGCCATTTTTAGATCTCTCCACAGGTGTTCTATGGGATTCAGGTCTGGACTCATTGCTGGCCACCTTAGAAGTCTCCAGTGCTTTCTCTCAAACCATTTTCTAGTGCTTTTTGAAGTGTGTTTTGGGTCATTGTCCTGCTGGAAGACCCATGACCTCTGAGGGAGACCCAGCTTTCTCACACTGGGCCCTACATTATGCTGCAAAATTTGTTGGTAGTCTTCAGACTTCATAATGCCATGCACACGGTCAAGCAGTCCAGTGCCAGAGGCAGCAAAGCAACCCCAAAACATCAGGGAACCTCCGCCATGTTTGACTGTAGGGACCATGTTCTTTTCTTTGAATGCCTCTTTTTTCTCCTGTAAACTCTATGTTGATGCCTTTGCCCAAAAAGCTCTACTTTTGTCTCATCTGACCAGAGAACATTCTTCCAAAACGTTTTAGGCTTTTTCAGGTAAGTTTTGGCAAACTCCAGCCTGGCTTTTTTATGTCTCGGGGTAAGAAGTGGGGTCTTCCTGGGTCTCCTACCATACAGTCCCTTTTCATTCAGACGCCGACGGATAGTACGGGTTGACACTGTTGTACCCTCGGACTGCAGGGCAGCTTGAACTTGTTTGGATGTTAGTCGAGGTTCTTTATCCCACATCCGCACAATCTTGCGCTGAAATCTCTTGTCAATTTTTCTTTTCCGTCCACATCTAGGGATGTTAGCCACAGTGCTATGGGCTTTAAACATCTTGATGACACTGTGCACGGTAGACACAGGAACATTCAGGTATTTGGAGATGGACTTGTAGCCTTGAGATTGCTCATGCTTCCTCACAATTTGGTTTCTCAAGTCCTCATACAGTTCTTTGATCTTCTTTCTTTTCTCCATGCTCAATGTGGTACACACAAGGACACAGGACAGAGGTTGAGTCAACTTTAATCCATGTCAACTGGCTGCAAGTGTGATTTAGTTATTGCCAACACCTGTTAGGTGCCACAGGTAAGTTACAGGTGCTGTTAATTACACAAATTAGAGAAGCATCACATGATTTTTCGAACAGTGCCAATACTTTTGTCCACCCTCTTTTTTATGTTTGGTGTGGAATTATATCCAATTTGTCTTTAGGACAATTCTTTTTGTGTTTTTTCATTTAAGACAAATTAAATGAGGATAATAATACCAAAGAATTTGTGTTTGCAATCATTTTCAGGAAGAAACTGAGTATTATCTGACAGAATTGCAGGGGTGTCAATACTTTTGGCCACAACTGTATGGTCTCTTGTTTTCTTCACTGTAAACTCATGAGAAGGGTGTCTCCACTTTTAAGATATGTGGGAACCCTGTAAATGTAACCAGCACATATTAGATATTTGTAGCACATACAGTACTTTCAATATGCATCAAATGTCTCAGAAGATAATACTTTGGAATTATTGCAGCTCATGGGATTGGTCCAATCTGACAATGTAGTCCTCGGAACCAAAATAGTTGTCTACCCCTGTTATAGTTTATAGTGTCTTCTAGAAACCTATGGAATAATTTTCTAGGCAAGGTGTGTGATTTCTGCAGACACTGTCATGCAGGGAGGGGAGGAGGTGAGCTTTGTTCATTGCCTATTGGCAGAGGTGGAGCCTGTGTTATCTACAGTGGCGACCAAAAGTTTTGCATTTTTTTAAAAGTGTGATTACCTCTGCCTGGTTGTTGTGATGCCATTTTCCTAGTAATGAACTGAAAGTGTATAAAGTTGTCATCAGACCTTAATTATAACCTTAATTTTAACCAAAACGCTTTAGAATATAGGTATGGTCATTTACTTAAGGAAAACTGACTGCCAAAAGTAATTAATTGCTTACAATGCCATAACGTAGTATTTTGTAGCATAACCTCTTGCTTGAATTACTGCACATCACCAACAGAGCATTTAAGCCACTCGCTTATTCAAGACATCCTGAGGGATCTTGCTCCATTCCATTTGCAAATCGGTAAACATTTCATCTTTATTGCTATGGGTACGGGCCCCAGCTCGTCACCCTAACTCATCCCAAAGGTGTTCTTTGGGGTTTAAATCAGTTGATTGGCTTGGACATTGCAACAGGCAAACATTTTTCTTTGCTAACCAATTTTTGACTATGTGATGTGTGCTTTTCTTAGGATCATTGTCTTGCTGTAATTTCCAGCTCTTGCGTACTTTGGGTTTACCATGTGGCAGCCTAACATTCTCCAGTATATCCTTGTGCATAGTAGCACCATGATTTACTGTCGGTGTTTGGAACCTTAGATCATTCCTTTTTCCAACTGGGCGGTATAGTGCTTGCCATCACTAACAAACAGATTGAACTTGGATTCATCCGACCACAACACCTTAGACCAATCTGTCTCTCTCCATTGGCTGTGCTCTTTGGCAAATTCACATTGGAGCTTTTTTTGCAGAGATGAAAGGCTTTTGACTGGAACTTGTACATTCAGCCCTACTGCTCTCAGCCGTCGCTACACAGTTTGGTGACTCACTTTGACCGCACATTATTTGTTCATTTAATGCGAAATCTGTAGAACACTTCTATAGACCAGATACTGACTTTTTCTTAATAATGTGATCAACTTTGGAGGAAGTTTTTGGTGGTCGTCCCTTCTAGGTTTGTCACCTGTTCCATAACCTTCTTTTTCTTTCTTTATTATATGTGACACTTGACTCTGAGAACAGCTGAATTCCGTATCAACCTCTTTTTGCCTTTTGCCTGATTTCACTCTCAGAATAATAAGCTTCCTGACATCTGATGATAAATTTGGCTTTGTCTTTGCCATGTTTTAACCAAAAAACACACAAATAAAAAAAAAGTTTTAGACAAAATTTTACTACCCATGACAAAATATGAAAAACACTTGTGTCACGGGGTCCTTCTCCGATACCACACAATCAACAGAACGAGGGAAGTGTGAACAATCCCAAGACCTTTATTACAGGCTAAATTAGAAGGTCCATAAACAATCCACCACACTGAGGATACAATAGTCCAGAACAAGAATGCAGTCCAATAACAGGATAAAATGTCCAGGGAGATGAGAGTCCAAAACTGTAGCACCAGAGGATAAAATGGGTCCTTCTCTCTGAGGTGCAGTCTTTACATGATCCTCTCCACACAGGAACTGACTTGTCCAGCTCCTGTCCTCCCCACCCCCTTCCTTGTGTCCAGAGGTAGTCAAACAGGTTGGGGCGGTTTGCAGGCCTCCCAGAGGAGAACAAAAGAGCCTTGGGGATTAAGGAACTACAGGGGGTCATCAAGAGACAGATACAGTCAGGCTGTAGACATATAAGGCAACAAGAAAAATGTGGCGCCCCTGAGGCTTCAGTCGCCACAGAGGTACTGAACCTTCTCCTAAGGTGTAGTGCCCCACCATCCACGTAAGGTGGGAACTCCTGACCTCGCTCCACACCTGCATTCCACACACAGGATAGTTCAGTGGGGCCACCTAACAGCTTCAGGCTGGGGGTTAGCAGAGCACCCCTCGTGGAACCCTGCTTCGTAACACGAGATGTGCTGGGAGGCGGGTGGAGTGAGATGATATAAAAGAGTGGGAAGAGTGAGAGTTAGGAGGAGTTGGAGAGTTGGTGAGAGGAGAGAGAAGATGGGTGTCTGAGGGACGTGCTGCAGCAGGTCCCAGTGATCTGGGCTGCTGGCACGAGAAAGACCAGAGAAAGAGACTGATAAGATTGATAACCTAACCTTCCATAAGAGAGATAGAACAGATCGGAACGAAGGAGAATAGAAGGATGGTGGGAAGCTGGTTGAAGAAAGATAGAGAACCCTTCCAGTCCACAGAGTGCAAAGGCCGGGGCCCGGTCCCCGAGGTTGATTGGATCTTTATGTCCGGCAACAGACACCGGAGGAGTAGTGAGCCGCTAACGCCTTGCTCCCATCATAGACTTGGGACACAACAGCAACTGAATAGAGAGCCGGGACGCAGTGAGGTGTCCCCGAAGCAGGCTACAGCTGTCTGTCATACAAGTAAAGACTAGGAACACCTAGAGAGAGGCATTCCAGGATAACTAAGTACTGGAGTGCTTCGCATCTAAAGGCGCATTGGAGGAGTCGTTCAGTAAGGTACATGTTGGCGGAGTGTGGAAGGGAGAATCCTATCCTGCCTGGAGGTTGGCTGGAGCCCTGACCTGGAGAACATGGTACGGAGGCAGGCAGTTGAGTGAACTACAAACAGTGAGTAAAGCTTTGGAACCGCATACTCTGGTGTCCTCCAGTTATTCCCGCACCACTACACCTGGGTACCAGCCTCCATACCATTCTGCACCTCTCCTCATCCATTGCACTTACACTGTCCTGGGACTACAGTTCCACCTGTGGGGAGCTACACCATCTTTGCTGCACCACACCATCAGTCCCAGCGGATCTGCATGTAGCGTTGGCTCAACATCTTACTTGCCAAACACCACAGGTGGCGTCACAAACTATTTTAATAAACTTTAACACCATTAACATCACCGCCATTGATATTGGGTGCCCAGGGCCACGGACCGGGTCACCGCTGCTGTGACACATTCCCACCATGACACCGGCCCGGTACCGAGTACCCCGCTGCCCTGGGTGTGCGAGGGCGACCCAAAAACACTATGAAAATAAGTGAAATAGAAATATACACAAAATGATATCCGCATAGCATATCACACCATCACAACCTGGCCATAGCAAAAACCTGTTGACAGATTCCCTTTAACCACGGTATAACAAAAAATATTTCTATAACTTTCTGTGTACTCGCGCATATAGTTCCATACGTAGTGAAAATGTATAAAAGGATGTGGAATAATAAATCTGAGAATTGATTGTGTTATTTTACATCATATCACAGTAATTAAAATGTGCTGTGCTCCTCTCTTTATACACTTCATTATGGTTAGTGGTATGGTTAATATGAAGGACATTGGAGTTAAACATTGGCCCATCCAAAGCACAATTACAGACAATGTAATGAACTTTATTAATCTTTAGCTAATCAAAAAACTTGAAAATGTATTCTAAGCTTCCTGATGTCTTAATTAAACTCTTTCATTAAAAGAATAACTTGAGGTTTATTTACTTATTGACTCGTAACGCTAATGATGCATATGAGTGTTTCCACTCATTTGTAAGGGTACCGTTAAACTTAAAGATGCACCAGCGATCCCGACAACGATACGACCTTGTCAGGATCGCTGGTCCATCGCTACATGATCGCTGGTGAGCTGCCAAACAGGCAGCTTCACCAGCGATCAGCACCAGCGAGGGCGCTGGTCTCTAAGGTAAATATCGGTGTTAGGGATGGCAGAATGCACCAAATATAAATAATAGAAGGTGCGTTCGCCGCCCGGGGTCCACCGTGCGGTAGATGTAAAGACCGCTGCTGGATAATGGCAGACTCGCCAGGAGGCGGAGTACTGCGCTCGGGTTAGCGTCACCCGAGGTGCTAGGACCGGGTCTGTTTAAGACACAGAGACGCCCTAGAGTGAATTAGGATAAGACACTGTGCCTGTTCACTTCACAGGGCCAGCCGGCGTGTGGCGTCGCAGCCGCGAACGCCAAGAGGTGCTGCAGGACGCAGCGTGGCGGTAACCACGGCCGCTAACAGCGGTACTGTGAAACCGGTCACCGTCGGGCACCAGTAATAGGTGTGGAAAGCACAGTGGCGCATAGCTTGCCACTACCTGGCGCTGACTAATATAAACACTCTGTCACCATTCGTAATATCAGAGGGTAGGGGTTTCCAATAAGTCAGTCACCAGACACATGCATCCGTCACCATTCATACATAGCAGATAATAGACTACACTAGCGCATGGCCGAGCCGCCATGCAGGCTTTTTATAGCCATGCGCTTCCGGGACCTTCCAGTACTCAGGGACGGACCAATCAGATCTGACACAGGACCTGAGCGTGTGACCCCTGCTCTCCACTGATAGGCCATCTTGCGGGCATGCCCAGTAGCACGGCGAGAGGGCTTAGCCTCAGGAGCGGTTCCCTGCAAAGCAGGTTGCACTACCATTGCTGCACCAGAGGTGGCAGCAACATCCAGACTGACAGAGCAAGTCTGAGCAGCATGCCTGGATTGCTGGGATTGCTGAGCAGGTCCCTGAGCGGTTGGAGGGGAATGGGAGACCGCTGGATGTACAGCTCTGGATTCCTGCTGTGCAGTGTCAGGAAACCGATGCCTAATATTACCCCCTCTCCTAGGGCCCCCCTCTGAGCCTTGCCGCGATCAGGGGCGGAGCGTGGATATTCTCCACTGGCTCCCAGATCCGAGCCTCTGGTCCATGACCCTTCCAATCCACCAAATAAAAATTTTTGCCACGGACAATCCTGCGTCCCACAATGGCGTTAACCTCGAACTCATCAGACGACAAGTCCGATGACCCGGCAGATGACTCAGAAAACCGGACCATATGAACTGGCTTGAGGAGGGACACATGGAAAACATCTGAAATGGCTAAGTGTGGAGGAAGAGCCAGGCGGTAGACTACCGAGCTGAGACGCTCGAGAACCTTAAAAGGTCCAATGTATCGCGGCGCGAACTTGGGAGACTCGGCTCACAGCTTGATGTTTCGAGTGGAGAGCCACACCATGTCGCCGGGGGAGAAGCTTGGAGTGGGTCGCCGATGTGTGTCTGCGGACGTCCTCATCCTTTCTTCAGAGGCCCGAATAGCATCCTGAGTGCGATCCCAGATATCGCGAGCCTCCACTGCCCAGTCTGCCACCCTGGAATCAGCGGAGGACACTGGCATCGGGACAGGGATGCGTGGATGTTGGCCGTAGTTTAGAAGAAAGAGCATCTGACCAGTGGAATCGGCCACTGCATTATTCAGGGCAAACTCAGCCCATGGTAGCAAGGATGCCCAGTCATCCTGCCTGGCAGAGACAAAATGCCGCAGGTACGTGACCAAGGTTTTTTTGGCTCTCTCCACCAAGCCGTTCGTCTCGGGATGGTAAGCGGAGGAGAGGTTTAGCTCGATGCTGAGTAGACTGCAGAGCTCCCTCCAAAACCAAAACGCGAACTGGGGACCTTGATCACTAACGATTTTGTCTGGCATGCCATGTAAACGGAATACGTGCTTTATGAACAGAGTGGCAAGACCACGTGCGGAAGGCAACCGTGCGAGTGGCACCAGATGCACCATTTTGGAAAAATGGTCGGTGACCACCCAGATGACTGTACTGCCACCAGACTTGGGCAGGCCAACTACGAAGTCCATGCCAACCATCTCCCAAGGTCTATCCGCCACAGGCAGAGGATACAACAGCCCTGCCGGCCTCTGTCTAGAGGGTCTGTTCCGCGCACATGAGACGCATGCTTGTACGTATTCCTTAACATCTCAAGCCATATGTGGCCACCAGTATGACCTTGCCAGGAGTTCAGTGGTCCGCTTATTGCCAAAGTGACCACCTACCCTGTAGGCATGTGCCCAAGCGAGAACCTCCGGCCGTAGCTGGGGAGGCACCAAGGTTTTGCCCGGTGGCACTGACTCGAGAGCAACTGGAGCCACGGTCGTAAAACTCTCCAGCGGGAGAATTAGCCGAGGCTCAGCCTCTCCTTCCGCAGAAACCACCGAGCGTGAGAGAGCATCCGCACGGATGTTCTTTTCCCCTGAGAGATAATGCAGGGTGAAGCGGAAGCGGGAAAAGAAGAGCGACCACCTAGCCTGACGAGAGTTCAAGCGCTGGGCCGTCTGCAAATAGACCAGATTTTTATGGTCCGTATATACCTGGAAGGGAAACCGAGCTCCTTCCAGGAGAAGTCTCCACTCGGAAAAGGCCAACTTCATGGCTAGCAACTCCCTGTCACCGATGGAGTAATTCTTCTCCGCCGGTGAGAAGTTCTTTGAGAAGAAGAAGCAGGGATGCTTCCAAGCTTGAGCATCCTTCTGGAAAAGGACTGCTCCTGCACCGACGGAAGAGGCATCAACCTCCAGAATAAATGGCTTATCTACATCAGGACGATGTAAGATGGGAGCGCCAGCAAAATGAGATTTTATAGACGTGAAGGCCTTGGAGACCTGTTCAGACCAAGTGTTGGGGTTAGCTCCTTTTTTAGTGAGAGCAACCAAAGGAGCCACCAGTGTGGAATAGTGCGGTATAAACTGGCGGTAGTAATTCACGAACCCTAAAAAGCGCTGCACCGCTTTGAGTGAATGGGGTTCCTGCCAATCCAACACCGCCTGCAGTTTGGCAGGATCCATAACCAACCCCCGGTCCGAGATGATATAGCCCAGGAACGGCAAGGACTCCTGCTGAAACTGGCACTTCTCCAACTTGGCAAAGACAGAGTTCGCCCGCAGATGGTCAAAGACCCTGCAGACGTCTCTCTGGTGGGTGGTCAAATCTGGCGAGAAGATGAGGATGTCACCCAGATAGACCACCACCGAGGTAGAGAGCATGTCGCGGAAGACGTCGTTAACGAAATCCTGGAAGACAGCAGGCGCTTTACAAAGGCAAAAGGGCATGACCAGATATTCGTAATGGCCATCCCTAGTGTTAAAAGCTGTCTTCCACTCGTCTCCTTCGCGAATGTGGATTAGGTTGTACACCCCCCGTAGATCTAATTTTGTAAAGATCCGGGCCCCTCGCAACCTGTCAAATAATTCAGAGATCAATGGGAGAGGGTATTTGTTTTTCACCGTGATAGCATTGAGACCTCTGTAGTCAATGCAGGGGCGTAAGTCCTCATTCTTCTTCTGTACGAAGAAGAAGAAGCCTGCACCAGCCGGCGACACCGATTTTCTGATAAAACCTCTAGCCAGGTTCTCCCGAATATATTGAGACATAGCCTCTGTCTCAGGGAGTGATAACGGATACACACAGCCTCTAGGAGGTTCTGTGCCTGGCAGGAGATCTATCGGGCAATCGTAAGGACGGGGCGGCGGGAGCGTCTCCGCAGACTTCTTAGAGAAGACGTCCGCATACTGGTGGTAGGGTTTCGTAGGCGCGGAAAGATCTGCAGGCACTTTGGTGGAGGCTACCTGAACACTGCCCCCCAGGCACCTTCCCTCACAGTCCTTGATCCAACCCAGTATACTCCCCGAAGCCCAATCAATATGAGGAGAGTGGCAACGGAGCCAGGGAACCCCGAGAAGCACCTGGTCGATGCCATCAGGCAATATGAGCAGGGACAGGACCTCACGATGAGATAGTGAGCCCGAGTGGAGCTGTCTGGTGGGTCACCTGAGATGATAAAGGTGCACCGTCAACCACCCTAATGGTCAGAGGTTGGGGCAGTAACACCAGTGGAATAGCATGTTTCTGGGCGAAGGTCAATGTTAGGCGTCGGATTCCTGGCACTGCACAGCGGGAATCCAGAGCCAGACATCCTGCGGTCTCCCATTCCTCTCTGACCGCTCAGACTCCTGCTCAGCAATCTCGGCTGGCCAGGAATCTCCCTCTGACTCGTTCTGTGAGCCTGGATGTTGCTGCCACCTCTGGTGCAGCAATGGTGACGCAACCTGCTTTGCAGGGAACTGCTCCCAAGGCTAAGTCCTCATACCGTGCTACTAGGCATGCCCACAACTTGTCCTCTCAGTGGAGAGCAGGGGTCACATGTGCAGGTCCTATGTCGGATCTGATTGGTCCTTCCTATAGTACTGGAAGGTCCCGGAAGCGCATGGCTATAAAAAGCCCGCATGGCGGCTCGGCCATGCGCTAGTGTAGCATATTATGCTGTGTGTGTATGGTGATGGATGCATGGACTGGTGACTGACTCATTTGAAACCCCTTCCCTCGGTTATTACGAATGGTGACAGATTGTTGGGTAGTCAGCTCCAGGTTGTGGCCAGCTACACACCACTGTGCCTCCTGCATGACACACTATCGTCCGACGGTGCTCGGTCGTTCCGGCGCCGTCGCTCAGCAGCGATAGTTATTGCCGCGCTGCGGTTGCAGCGTTCTTGGCGTCTGCGGTTGCAGCGTCATTCGCTGGGCATCCTGTGAAGTAAACAGGGCCAGCGTCCTCATACAACGCTATTGTTTTAGCGACTCTGTGTGTGAACAGAGCCGTACTTAGCGTTCGGGTGACGTTAACCCGAGCGCAGTACCTCACCTTTCGGTGCATCCGCCATTACTCAGCAGCGGTCTTGTCACCTACCGCACGGTGGACCCCGGGCGGCAAACGCACCTCCTATTATTTATATCTGGTGCGTTCCGCCGACCCTAACATTACACTAGCGCCAGGGTCTGGCTAGTAATGGCGGATGAACAGCGACTGCTGCAGCACATCCGGCAGCTGCAGGGCAGGTTGGCGGCTCTCAAGCGTTCAGCCT
The DNA here is from genome assembly GCF_039654945.1 of Dendrobates tinctorius. NCBI lineage: Eukaryota > Metazoa > Chordata > Amphibia > Anura > Dendrobatidae > Dendrobates > Dendrobates tinctorius. The sequence continues at coordinate 10,306,058 of NW_027361751.1, read as the reverse complement.
CAGCTGCGGATGTTACTGCAGTCGCTGTTCAGGCAGCCACAGAGGCTGTTTCCCGTGTGACCACTGCCATCCCTGCCCCGACTTTGTCCCACCTCCCGCTGCCCGAAAAGTTCTCGGGTGATAGTGCAGCTTGTAGGGGTTTCGTAAGCCAGTGCTCTATACAGTTGGAGCTGCTGGCCGCCTGATTCCCCTCCGAGCGGGCTAAAGTGGGATTTATTATTTCCCTTCTGTCGGGCAGGGCTTTGGAGTGGGCCACACCGCTGTGGGAGCGTGGTGATCATGTGGTGCAGGGTGCTTCGCGGTTCTTAGACACTCTGAAACAGGTCTTCCTGGGACCACAAGTCACCCATGACACCGCGCTCCGGCTGCTGGCACTGTCACAGGGCTCGTCCATGGTCAGTCACTTCGCCATCCAGTTCCGGACACTGGCCTCAGAATTAGAGTGGCCAGATAAGGTCCTCATTCCGGCGTTCTGGAGAGGTTTGGCTGGCCATGTGAGGGACGCTCTGGCCACCAGGGAGATTCCCGCTACACTGGAGGAGCTTATCTCTGTCTCCACCCGAATCGATCTTCGCTTCATCGAGCGAAGGTTGGAACGGGACCAGTGTAGGCAGAGGTTTAGGTTCCCACCTTGTTTTTCTAGACCTCTGGAATCCCCCGATCGGTCGTCCGAGCGTCAGGGGGCTTCCCGTGAGGGATCTAGACTCCGGTCCACTCGAGCTCCTGTGAGCTGTCATATTTGTAGGCAGGCCAGTCACCTCGCCAACCGGTGCCCACAGAAGCAGGGAGAACGCTTGCGCCTAGTGGCCGTAGGAGGCGGCGCACTAAAGCCAGCGACGTTTTCCTCCAAGCTGTCCTTTAAGGGGACTCTTGGGTTTAATTCTTCCACTCTGGCGGTGGAGGTTTGCGTGGATTCCGGGGCGGAGGGCAATTTTATGTCGTCAGCCTTCGCCCAACGGCACGCTATACCACTGGTTATGATGTCTACACCAGTCACCGTCAGAGTGGTAAACGGCACCACTCTACCCTCGCAGATAACTCACCAGACCGTCCCCTTGGTACTCTCTGTGGCTCCGTCTCATCAGGAGACGATATCCCTCCTCGTCATGCCCGAGGGTATTGACCAGGTACTTCTAGGGGTTCCCTGGCTGCGGTATCACTCCCCCCATATAGAGTGGTCCTCAGGGAGGATTATTGGGTGGAGTAAGTCATGTGAGGGTAGATGTCTGAGGGAGTGCGTTCAGGTTGCCTCCACCGAGGTTCCCGCTGATCTCTCCTTGCTCCCCAAACACTATCGGCAGTATGCAGACGTGTTCTCCAAAAAGGCGGCGGAGACCCTTCCACCGCATCACCCCTATGACTGTCCTATTGACCTCTTGCCTGGTGCTGAGCCTCCCCGGGGTCGAGTCTATCCCCTATCTCTCCCGGAGACTGAGGTCATGTCTCAGTACATCAGGGAGAATCTGGCAAGAGGATTCATTAGGAAGTCAGTGTCACCAGCGGGGGCGGGATTCTTCTTCATCCAGAAGAAGAGTGGGGAACTACGTCCTTGCATTGATTACAGGGGTCTTAACGCCATCACCGTTAAGAATAAATATCCACTGCCCCTGATATCAGAACTGTTTGATAGGCTACGAGGAGCGAGGGTATTTTCCAAACTTGATCTGCGGGGGGCTTACAACCTGATTCGCATCCGTGATGGGGATGAATGGAAGACGGCTTTTAACACCAGGGACGGGCACTATGAATACCTGGTGATGCCCTTCGGGCTCTGTAATGCCCCGGCCGTCTTCCAGGACTTTGTGAACGATATCTTCCGGGATATGCTTACCACCTCGGTTGTAGTCTATCTGGATGATATCCTCATCTACTCTCCAGATATTGACTCCCACCGGAGAGAAGTTTGCAAAGTTTTCGATCGCCTGCGGGCGAACTCCCTCTATGCCAAGTTGGAGAAGTGTGTGTTTGAGCAGGAGTCCTTGCCTTTCCTGGGCTATATCATCTCGGCCCAGGGATTGGCCATGGATCCTGCCAAGCTACAGGCGGTGATGGATTGGCAGGAACCTCATTCTCTCAAAGCGGTGCAGCGCTTTATGGGGTTCATAAATTATTATCGCCAATTCATCCCCCACTTCTCGACTTTGGTAGCACCCTTGGTAGCCCTCACCAAGAAGGGTGCAAATCCCAAGTTGTGGTCGGAACCGGTCTCCAAGGCCTTCTCCACCATTAAGTCCCATTTCGCTAGCGCTCCCATTCTACATCGCCCCGATGTAGACAAGCCCTTCATTCTGGAAGTGGATGCCTCTTCCATCGGTGCTGGAGCAGTCCTGTTCCAGAAGGACACGCAAGGTCGGAAGCATCCATGCTTCTTTTTCTCCAAGACCTTCACACCGGCGGAGAGGAATTATGCCATCGGGGACAGGGAGTTGCTAGCGATGAAGTTGGCCTTCTCGGAGTGGAGACACCTCCTGGAGGGGGCTCGTCACCCTTTCCAGGTGTTCACCGACCACAAAAACTTGGTGTATTTACAAACAGCCCAGCGGCTAAACTCTCGCCAGGCTAGATGGTCCTTGTTCTTTTCCCGGTTCCATTTCACCCTCCACTTTCTCTCCGGGGAGAAGAACGTCCGGGCCGATGCTCTCTCCCGCTCCGTGGTGTCATCGGAGGAAGAGGAGGAGGAGCCTCGGCTGATCGTCCCATCCGAAAGCCTGAGGACTGTGGCTCCGATTGCCCTTGAGTCTGTGCCTCCGGGCAAGACATTTGTTCGTGCCCGTCTGCGACCGGAGGTCCTCTCTTGGGCTCACTCGTCCAGAGTGGGTGGACATTTTGGGACAAAAAGGACCTCCGACCTTTTGGCGAGGACGTACTGGTGGCCACATATGGCCCGTGACGTCAAGGACTATATTGAGGCATGCGTCTCTTGCGCCCGGAATAGGTCCTCTCGGCAGCGGCCCGCTGGGCTTCTTTTCCCTCTGCCGATAGCAGACAGGCCCTGGGAGATGGTCGGTATGGACTTTGTGGTGGGGCTACCCAAGTCCAGCGGCAGCACGGTCATTTGGGTTGTCACCGACCATTTCTCTAAGATGGTGCACCTGGTACCTCTCTCCCGGTTACCATCAGCGCGGGGCCTGGCAGTCTTGTTCATCAAGCACGTTTTCTGCCTGCACGGCATGCCGGACAAGATTGTCAGTGACCGAGGTCCTCAGTTTGCGTCCCGGTTTTGGAGAGAGCTCTGTTCTCTACTCAGCATTGAGCTGAATCTCTCCTCGGCCTATCATCCCGAGACGAATGGGTTGGTAGAGAGAGCCAACCAGACCTTGATAACATATCTTCGACATTTTGTCTCAGCCAGGCAGGATGACTGGGCATCCTTGCTGCCGTGGGCAGAGTTCGCGTTGAACAATGCTGTGGCCGACTCTACCGGTCAAACCCCATTCCTCCTAAATTACGGTCAGCATCCGCGCGTTCCTGTGCCCATGCCCGTGTCTTCCACCGACTCCAGGGTGGCAGACTGGGCGGTGGAGGCACGTGACATTTGGGATCTCACCCAGGATGCTATCCGAGCTTCCAAGGAGAGAATGAGGATCTCCGCTGACGCACACCGGCGTCCTGCTCCAAGCTTCTCCCCTGGCGACATGGTATGGCTCTCTACCCGAAACATTAAACTGCAGGTTGAGTCGCCCAAGTTCGCGCCACGATACATTGGCCCATTCAAGGTCCTTGAGCGACTTAGCTCGGTGGTCTACCGTCTCGCTCTTCCCCCACATTTGGCCATCTCGGACATGTTCCATGTGTCCCTCCTCAAACCAGTTCACATGGCCCGGTTTTCCGAGCCATCTGCCGGGTCATCAGACTTATCGTCTGACGAGTTTGAGGTTAATGCCATCGTGGGGCGCAAGTTTGTCCGTGGCAAAAAATTTTATTTGGTGGACTGGAAGGGTCATGGTCCCGAGGCTCGGACCTGGGAGCCGGTGGAAAACATTCACGCACCACTCCTGATCGCGGCTTTTGAGCGCAGTGAGGGGGCCCTAGGAGGGGGGGTAATGTTAGGCGTCGGATTCCTGGCACTGCACAGCGGGAATCCAGAGCCAGACATCCTGCGGTCTCCCATTCCTCTCCGACCGCTCGGACTCCTGCTCAGCAATCACGGCTGGCCAGGCATCTCCCTCTGACTCGTTCTGTGAGCCTGGATGTTGCTGCCACCTCTGGTGCAGCAATGGTGACGCAACCTGCTTTGCAGGGAACTGCTCCTGAAGCTAAGTCCTCATGCCGTGCTACTAGGCATGCCCACAACTTGTCCTCTCAGTGGAGAGCAGGGGTCACATGTGCAGGTCCTATGTCGGATCTGATTGGTCCTTCCTATAGTACTGGAAGGTCCCGGAAGCGCATGGCTATAAAAAGCCCACATGGCGGCTCGACCATGCGCTAGTGTAGCATATTATGCTGTGTGTGTATGGTGATGGATGCATGGACTGGTGACTGACGCATTTGAAACCCCTTCCCTCGGTTATTACGAATGGTGACAGATTGTTGGGTAGTCAGCTCCAGGTTGTGGCCAGCTACACGCCACTGTGCCTCCTGCATGACACACTAGCGTCCGACGGTGCTCGGTCGTTCTGGCGCCGTCGCTCAGCAGCGATAGTTATTGCCGCGCTGCGGTTGCAGCGTTCTTGGCGTCTGCGGTTGCAGCGTCATTCGCTGGGCATCCTGTGAAGTAAACAGGGCCAGCGTCCTCATACAACTCTGTTGTTTTAGCGACTCTGTGTGTGAACAGAGCCGTACTTAGCATTCGGGTGACGTTAACCCGAGCGCAGTACCTCACCTTTCGGTGCATCCGCCATTACTCAACAGCGGTCTTGTCACCTACCGCACGGTGGACCCCGGGCGGCGAACGCACCTCCTATTATTTATATCTGGTGCGTTCCGCCGACCCTAACAGTCGAAGACATAAAGTTCCCTTCGGCCCCAGAATCCACGGTAACCTCTGCCTCCCAAGAGGACGCGCCACTATCTAAAGTGCCCCGGAATACCAGTTTAGGAGAAAAGGCTTGCATATTGGACTGACCACTGTCATGTCCGCCATGTTTGTCATGTCTGCCATGTCTGTTTTGTCTCAAGAACTCCTGGAGCGATGTGCATGTGCATCTTGTCTGCTGTCCTGCATGTTCGCTAGAGCAGTGTGCACACTCACCTCATGTCTGAGCTGCAGGATGCCTGCGTTTCTGCTCTGCCTTCTGTGATCTTCTCGTCTTCTCTAGAGTCCCTGATCATGTGTCCCTGCCTGGATCCTGCACTGTCTGGTTCTGCAATCATCTCGTCATGTCTGGAACGCTGATCATGTGACGTTTCCTAAAGATCCTGCACTGTCTGGTTCGGTAATCATCTCGTCATGTCTGGAACTCTGATCATGTGACCTGTCTAGGTTTCAGCACTGGATCTGCAGTCGTCTCGTCATGTCTGGAACTCTGATCATGTGACTGTGCTCTGTTATCCTGTGGATCTGAACCCGGAAGTGCTCCCCTGGTCCTGACCTGGAAGAGGAGGTGCTATGCCCTATATCAGGCCGCCCCTTCCTATGCTCTGGGCCTGAGTATTGTGTGGTGTCCCTGCATGGCTGATTGGTCTGTGGGGCGCTCCCTCTATTCTGTGCCCTTGCACTCTGCTCTGTCGTGCATCTCCGCACACGCTCCGTGCTCGTATTCCGTCTCTTGTCTTGTGCCATGTCTTGTGTTGTCCTTTGTGCCATGTTCTGTCCCTGCTCTGCTTTGCCTTGTAGTCCTTGTCTGCTTCTGTTCCGTGTCTCTGTCCCTGGCGTGCCTCTCTGCACGTGCAGGACTCTGCCTCGCCTGTCTCTGGCGTGCCTCTCTGCACGCGCAGGACTCTGCCTCGCCTGTCTCTGGCGTGCCTCTCTGCACGCGCAGGACTCTGCCTCGCCTGTCTCTGGCGTGCCTCTCTGCACACGCAGGACTCTGCCTTGCCTGTGTACCCTGTCCCTGGCGTGTCTCTACACGTGCAGGCCTCGCTCTGTCTAGTCCCAAGGTCCTTCCTTGGCCCGGCTCTGGGCTTCGGCCTACGCTCCGCTGCTAGACTGTCCCTGTCCCTGGCATGCTCTTTGCATGCGCAGGTCTCTGCCTTGTTCTTTGTATTGTCCCTGATGTTTCGTGCACCCTTGCACTTTTCGCACTAGGCTTTGCCGTACTGTCTGTACGTGTCTCTGTCCTGTGTCTTTGCCTAGCCCTGTCTTGTGGCTCCGTGCCTCCTTGCACGTGCCTGGTCGTCTGTGCCTGCCTGGTGTGCCTCAGCCGTGCCCCGTCCAGTGCTATAGTAGTCTGGCTGCGTGTCGTGGTGGCTCACCCCCTTGGTCTTGCCCCTGACACTCCCTGTATAGGGGGTGGATTCTCACAAGGTAAGCTCGCCCTCGGTGGGTGGGTGCCATGACCCAGAGGGTCCACTCAAAAAATGGGCTCAGCAGGAGCTGAGCCCATCACAACCACCACCTATGGCCACTGGATGAGGTCGTTTTTTCGAGCGCTGTGGACACTTGCTAGCCAAATGACCAAGCTGTCGGCATTGATAGCAACGTACGGAGCCTCGCATCGGACGTGGCTTAGGGCCGGTGCGAGACACCTCCATAGGTTTGGAGGATGAGAGCTCCTGTGTGGGATCACTTAGCGGCTCGGTGAAGGTGGGAGCCAAGTTAACCCTGCATCTGGACTGTGCACGTTCCAGCCCGCGCTCTGTAAACCGGAGGTCAATGTGAGTGGAGACGGCATTCAGTTCCTCCAAACTTGTGGGAACCTCCCTGGTAGCTAGAGCATCCTTGACGTGCTCAGCTAACCCACTCCAAAACACCGGGACTAATGCTTTGTCCGGCCACTCTAATTCGGAAGCCAATGTCCGGAACCGGACGGCATAATGGCTGACCGAGAGCGACCCCTGTGTTAGGGATAATAATTGGAGTGAGGTATCGTGCGTCCTCCGTGGCCCCAAAAAGACCTGCTTCAGGGCCACGAAGAACTGAGCAGCACCCTGAACCACGGGATCATCACGTTCCCACAATGGCGTAGCCCACTGTAATGCCCTGCCAGACAACAGAGAGACAATAAAGCCCACCTTAGCCCGCTCTGTAGGGAACCATGCGGCCAGTAACTCAAGCTGAATAGAGCACTGGCTCACGAATCCCCTACAGGTGGCGCTGTCACCTGAAAATTTGTTGGGGAGCGGGAAGCGAGAAATTGTCGGCGTGGGCAGAAGTGTGGGCACCCGTGAGACAGTCTCAGCGACTGTCTGAGCAGCAGCTAGTGCAGCATTCGCAGCTGAGTTGGCGCTCTCAATAGCCGCCAATCTGCTCTCCAGCTGCCGAATGTAGCGCTGCAGCTGCTGCACGTCCGCCATTACCAGCCAGACCCTGGCGCTAGTGTAAAGTTAGGGATGGTGGAATGCACCAAATATAAGTAATAGAAGGTGCGTTCGCCGCCCGGGGTCCACCGTGCGGTAGATGTAAAGACCGCTGCTGGATAATGGCAGACTCACCAGGAGGCGGAATACTGCGCTCGGGTTAGCGTCACCCGAGGTGCTAGGAGAGGCTCTGTTTAAGACACAGAGACACCCTAGAGTGAATTATGATAAGACGCTGGGCCTGTTCACTTCACAGGGCCAGCCGGCGTGTGGCGACGCAGCCGCGAACGCTAAGAGGTGCTGCAGGACGCAGCACGGCGGTAAACATGGCCGCTAACAGCGGTACCGGGAAACCGGACACCGCCGGGCGCTAGTAATAGGTGCGATAAACACAGTGGCGCATAGCTTGCCACTACCTGGCGCTGACTAATATAAACACTCTGTCACCATTCGTAATATCAAAGGGTAGGGTTTTCCAATAAGTCAGTCACCAGACACATGCATCCGTCACCATTCATACATAGCAGATAATAGACTACACTAGCGCATGGCCGAGCCGCCATGCGGGCTTTTTATAGCCATGCGCTTCCGGGACCTTCCAGTACTCAGGGACGGACCAATCAGATCCGACACAGGGATCCACTGAGAGGCCATCTTGCGGGCATGCCCAGTAGCACGGCGAGAGGACTTAGCCTCAGGAGCGGTTCCCTGCAAAGCAGGTTGCGCTACCATTGCTGCACCAGAGGTAGCAGCAACATCCAGACTGACAGAGCGAGTCTGAGCAGCATGCCTGGATCGCTGGGATTGCCGAGCAGGTCCCTGAGTGGTCAGAGGGGAATGGGAGACCGCTGGATGTACAGCTCTGGATTCCTGCTGTGCAGTGTCAGGAATCCATCGCCTAACAATCGGGTTACTAAGTGGCGCGCATCACTTAGTTACCTGATGTGTACCTTAGAAACCTGGGAGCTGCCAGCAGGTTTTTAAGGTACACGTCGGGTAACTAAGTGACGCACGCTGCTTAGTAACCTGATATTGACCTTAGATACCAGCTCCCAGTGCCTGCTGGGAGCCTCGCTAATTGTTGACTCCCGCTGCCACACGCAGTGATGCTAGCGGAAGAGCAACGATCAAAAAATGGCCCAGGATGATAGTGCAAGATCGCTGTGTGTGACGTGGCCTATATATATATATATATATATATATATATATATATATATACACTGTGTTAGGAAATTAGCATTTGTGATAAATGTTATCATTGAACAATTACAGTGCTGTATATCAATCCAAAATGTTAATAAACCTGAATATCTCAGAAAGTGAAGTTTTGTCTTTTTTAGGAGAATATATTTGTGTGCAGAATTATTGGACAACTATAGCCAGTGAGTAATTCTACTAAATAGAGGCGATGTAATCATCGCCTGTATGTAGCAGAGCCGATCGGATTATGGCAGGTTCTAGTCTCCCATGGAGACTATTGAAGCATGACAAAAGTAAAAATATAAAAAAAAATAAAAAATACATAACTTCAAATCACCCCCCTTTTGCCCCATTCAAAATAAAACAACTAAAAAAAAAAATCAAACCTACACATATTTGGCATTGCCGCATTCAGAATCGCTCACTCTATCAATAAAACAAAGGATTAATCTGATCGCTAAACCACGTAGAGAGAAAAAAAGTCAAAACGCCAGAATTACGTTTGTTTGGTTGCCGCGACATTGCATTAAAATGCAATAACGGGCGATCAAAAGAACGTATCTGCACCAAAATGGTATCATTAAAAACATCAGCCTGGCACGCAAAAAATAAGCCCTCACCCAATCCGAGATCACGAAAAATGGATTCGCTACGGGTATCGGAAAATGGTGTATTTTTTTTTTTTTAACAAAGTTTGGAATTTTTTTTCACCACTTAGATAAAATGAATCTAGACATGTTTGGTGTCTATGAACTTGCAATGACCCGGAGAATCATAACAGCAGGTCAGTTTTAGCATTTAATGAACCTAGTAAAATAGCCAAACAAAAAAATAGTGTGGGATTGCACTTTTTTTGCAATTTAACCGCACTTGGAATTTTTTTCCCGTTTTCTACTACATGACCTGGTAAAACCAATGGTGTCATTCAAAAGTACAACTCGTCCCGCAAAAAAATAAGCCCTCATATGGCCATATTGATGGAAAAATAAAAAAGTTATGGCTCTGGGAAGAAGGGGGAGCTAAAAAAGAAAACGCTAAAACAAAAATACCTCCAGGGGTTAAGGAGTTAAAGTATTAAAAGTTAAGTTTTATTCTCAGTAGGATATTTTATACTGTAGTTTACTTAGCAAAATCCTGATGACAGGTTCGCTTTCAGCACTAACTTACAGGATTGTGATAACAGATGACATCTATGAAAACCTTTTTTTCTTTAAGGGAAACTGTCACCTATTTTTTCATATATAAGCTGCAGCCACCACCACCAGGGGCTTATCTACAGCATGCTGTAATGCTGCAGCTAAGCCCCTGATGTAACCTGAAAGAGAAGAAAAACGAGTTATATTACACTCACCCGGGGGGCGGTCCGGTGGGTGTCGTGGTCCGGGTCTGACGCCTCCCATCTTCTAGCGATGACATCCTCCTCCTTGCTGCCTGTCGCGGCTCCTGCGCAGGAGTACTTTATCTGCCCTGTTGAGGGCAGAGTAAAGTACTGCAGGCACTGGGCCTCTCTGACCTTTCCCGGCACCTGCGCATGCGTAAGGAGCCGCGACAGGCAGCAAAGAGGAGGACGGCATCGCTAGAAGATGGGAGGCGCCGGACCCGGACCGCGACACCCATCGGACCGGACCCCGGGTGAGTATAATCTAAATTGTTTTTCTTCTCTTTCAGGTTACATCAGGGGCTTATCTACAGCATTACAGAATGCTGTAGATAAGCCCCTAATGGTGGTGGCTGCAGCTTATATAGGAAAAAATAGGTGACAGATTCCCTTTCATTTTTTTTTTTAAGCTCCTCATCATATTACTGCATCTCATGAAGAAATGAAAGTGCATGGTAACTCACAATGTGAAAAACAAGCTGTGCTCACTTGGTCTAATAGAGGAAACATTATAACAATATATGATAATACTAAAAAAATCATTCAAATTGAGCTGAAAAAGCCATGATTAATAATACACTATTTGAAAAATGAATAGAAAATTTTAAATAGAATTATTGAAACAATCCAGTACATCCACTTTTTAGTGGATTTCTAATAATTTATTTTGACAGTTCAAAAACTCACATCCTACACTGATTAAGCAAAAAGACACGTGAATTCTACAGGGAAAGTCACATTGATTTATAGGGCTCTTTGACCCAATCTTTCCAAACACATATAGTATCTCTTTTAATGAAATAGCTTTGCAAAGAGATGACTTGACTCAGTAAAATTGCATTTTCCCAGCAAGAGACCAGAAAACATGAAATAATGGGGACCCTAAGCAATACTGAACCATTTGTGAAAAATGACCGCACAGCTCAAATCTGAGTTTTAAACAGGATCATTTATTATATGCTGAAATAAAACATTTTTCTTGCTATTTTCTTCTAATATGTATTCTATGTGAATAAATTTGTACTTTGCATGCAGTGAATATCAAGATATGTGTATGTCAGATTATTCTGCTAAACTGCATGTGCTATACACTTACGGAAATTGGATTATTACAATGGATGTGACAGTAATGGAATACATGATTAAAATATGACACACTTTTTAAATCAGGATTTTGTTATTACATTTTTTACAATATTTTTTTTCAAATATTGCAGTTCTATCACTGGGCACGAGAACAGTCAAAGATAATCTTACAATTTCTGTTTTTGTTTGCCAGCGTTAGGCTGGGGTCACAATTGCGAGTGCAATGCGAGAAACTCACGCGAGTCTCTCGCCTCAATACCCGGCACTGCCACCAGCACTCGGACCGGAGCATTCAGCTGCATAGAAATACATGAAATACATGCAGTCGCACACTCCGTGCCGGGTATTGAGGCGAGAAACTCACGCGAGTCTCTCGCCTCAATACCCGGCACTGCCGCCAGCACTCGGACCGGAGCATTCAGCTGCATAGAAATACATGAAATACATGCAGTCGCACACTCCGTGCCGGGTATTGAGGCGAGAAACTCACGCGAGTCTCTCGCCTCAATACCCGGCACTGCCGCCAGCACTCGGACCGGAGCATTCAGCTGCATAGAAATACATGAAATACATGCAGTCGCACACTCCGTGCCGGGTATTGAGGCGACAAACTCACGCGAGTCTCTCGCCTCAATACCCGGCACTGCCGCCAGCACTCGGACCTGAGCATTCAGCTGCATAGAAATACATGAAATACATGCAGTCGCACACTCCGTGCCGGGTATTGAGGCGAGAAACTCACGCGAGTCTCTCGCCTCAATACCCGGCACTGCCGCCAGCACTCGGACCGGAGCATTCAGCTGCATAGAAATACATGAAATACATGCAGTCGCACACTCCGTGCCGGGTATTGAGGCGACAAACTCACGCGAGTCTCTCGCCTCAATACCTGGCACTGCCGCCAGCACTCGGACCGGAGGATTCAGCTGCATAGAAATACATGAAATACATGCAGTCGCACACTCCGTGCCGGGTATTGAGGCGACAAACTCACGCGAGTCTCTCGCCTCAATACCCGGCACTGCCGCCAGCACTCGGACCTGAGCATTCAGCTGCATAGAAATACATGAAATACATGCAGTCGCACACTCCGTGCCGGGTATTGAGGCGAGAAACTCACGCGAGTCTCTCGCCTCAATACCCGGCACTGCCGCCAGCACTCGGACCGGAGCATTCAGCTGCATAGAAATACATGAAATACATGCAGTCGCACACTCCGTGCCGGGTATTGAGGCGACAAACTCACGCGAGTCTCTCGCCTCAATACCTGGCACTGCCGCCAGCACTCGGACCTGAGCATTCAGCTGCATAGAAATACATGAAATACATGCAGTCGCACACTCCGTGCCGGGTATTGAGGCGAGAAACTCACGCGAGTCTCTCGCCTCAATACCCGGCACTGCCGCCAGCACTCGGACCTGAGCATTCAGCTGCATAGAAATACTTGAAATACATGCAGTCGCACACTCCGTGCCGGGTATTGAGGCGACAAACTCACGCGAGTCTCTCGCCTCAATACCCGGCACTGCCGCCAGCACTCGGACCGGAGCATTCAGCTGCATAGAAATACATGAAATACATGCAGTCGCACACTCCGTGCCGGGTATTGAGGCGACAAACTCACGCGAGTCTCTCGCCTCAATACCCGGCACTGCCGCCAGCACTCGGACCGGAGCATTCAGCTGCATAGAAATACATGAAATACATGCAGTCGCACACTCCGTGCCGGGTATTGAGGCGACAAACTCACGCGAGTCTCTCGCCTCAATACCTGGCACTGCCGCCAGCACTCGGACCTGAGCATTCAGCTGCATAGAAATACATGAAATACATGCAGTCGCACACTCCGTGCCGGGTATTGAGGCGAGAAACTCACGCGAGTCTCTCGCCTCAATACCCGGCACTGCCGCCAGCACTCGGACCTGAGCATTCAGCTGCATAGAAATACTTGAAATACATGCAGTCGCACACTCCGTGCCGGGTATTGAGGCGACAAACTCACGCGAGTCTCTCGCCTCAATACCCGGCACTGCCGCCAGCACTCGGACCGGAGCATTCAGCTGCATAGAAATACATGAAATACATGCAGTCGCACACTCCGTGCCGGGTATTGAGGCGACAAACTCACGCGAGTCTCTCGCCTCAATACCCGGCACTGCCGCCAGCACTCGGACCGGAGCATTCAGCTGCATAGAAATACATGAAATACATGCAGTCGCACACTCCGTGCCGGGTATTGAGGCGACAAACTCACGCGAGTCTCTCGCCTCAATACCCGGCACTGCCGCCAGCACTCGGACCGGAGCATTCAGCTGCATAGAAATACATGAAATACATGCAGTCGCACACTCCGTGCCGGGTATTGAGGCGACAAACTCACGCGAGTCTCTCGCCTCAATACCCGGCACTGCCACCAGCACTCGGACCTGAGCATTCAGCTGCATAGAAATACATGAAATACATGCAGTCGCACACTCCGTGCCGGGTATTGAGGCGAGAAACTCACGCGAGTCTCTCGCCTCAATACCCGGCACTGCCGCCAGCACTCGGACCGGAGCATTCAGCTGCATAGAAATACATGAAATACATGCAGTCGCACACTCTGTGCCGGGTATTGAGGCGACAAACTCACGCGAGTCTCTCGCCTCAATACCCGGCACTGCCGCCAGCACTCGGACCGGAGCATTCAGCTGCATAGAAATACATGAAATACATGCAGTCGCACACTCCGTGCCGGGTATTGAGGCGAGAAACTCACGCGAGTCTCTCGCCTCAATACCCGGCACTGCCGCCAGCACTCGGACCGGAGCATTCAGCTGCATAGAAATACATGAAATACATGCAGTCGCACACTCCGTGCCGGGTATTGAGGCGACAAACTCACGCGAGTCTCTCGCCTCAATACCCGGCACTGCCGCCAGCACTCGGACCGGAGCATTCAGCTGCATAGAAATACATGAAATACATGCAGTCGCACACTCCGTGCCGGGTATTGAGGCGTGAAACTCGCGCGAGTTTCTCGCATTGCACTCACAAGTGTGACCCCGGCCTTATTGTGTAGACGGGAACCGACTAGCAAAATTATGTCAATCGAGGAGAGGAATAAAGACTGTTCTGTTGTACTATTTAAGGTCTAGCTAAGGCGAAAAAAGCTTGAATGGTTGTCTTTCAACTAACAGCTATTCTTCTTAACTCCTACATACACATATTCACTAGGTTGGAATCAAGTGCGTCTGTGTAATCCAAATGGAGAGAAAAAGCCACTTGCAGACTCCCTGGCTAGAAGGTAATCTGCTGTTGGTGAAAAGCCTCGGGCTTGTAGAAATCCATATTGCATGATCGTTGTTTCCCCTGAAAGCTGTCATAGGGAAAAGTCAGTATCGCTCCATACATATGAAATAGCTGTCCTTGCTAAAATGGGATAGTACGCCATTACTTTAATCATCTGAACACTCTTTTATTGCACCTCTCAGATAATATACAGTGGGAGAAATAAGTGTTTGATCCCTTGCTAATTTTGTAAGTTTGCACTCCATCATCAACTACAAAAAACATCTGACTGCTGTGCTTGCCAACAAGGGTGTTGCCACCAAGTATTAAGTCTTGTTTGCCAGAGGGATCAAATACTTATTTCTCACTGCAAAATGCAAATAACTGTATATAAATTATACAATGTGATTTTCTGGATTTTATTTTTGATATTCTATCTCTCAATGTTAAAATTAACCTACCCTTAAAATTATAGACTGTTCATATCTTTGTCAGTGGGGCAAACTTACAAAATCAGCAAGGGATCAAATAATAATTTCCCCCACTGTAAGTTGGATATGTGTGGAAAAAAATTTTTGCCGATCTTTTCGTGCACCCAAAAATATCATCTGTTGGCACTCATGGACATTAGCCTCATAACAAAACTAAGATGAGACCGTGAGATCTGCAAACAAAGATGTATGCAAATGTAGCAGAGTTTAGGGGGCTGTACAATTCATTTTCTAAGACATTACATTGTTTAAAGGTAGAGTTCTATTTCTAAGAAGTTCACCTTTCCTAATTCTCATTTTTAATTCTCATCATACAGATTCTTTAAAGGGAATCTGCAATCAGGATTTTGCTACCTCATCTGAGAGCAGCGTAATTTAGGGACAGAGATTCTGATTCCAATGATATATCACTTAGTTTACTGGGTGCAGCAGTTGTGCTACTATCATAATTTTTAGATGTAGCAGGTAGCAGAGCTCAGAAAGCTAACCCCAACCACACTACAGTTTTCTGTGTACATATTCTATTCACACTCAGCAGCGTATCACAGGAGAAGGCGTGGTGGGACCACAAATCACGTGGACTATGACCCTGGAGTGATAATCTCCTGGTGATAAATCATTCATTGTATGGAAACAACAGCAAACAGCCTAATTAGTGGCATATTACTGAAATCAGTGTCTCAGCTGCTACATTATGTTGCCATCAGATTACAGTGAAAACCTGTTGACAGTTTATCTTTAATAGATCCATGCTAACCAGTATTCTAAATGGTGCATTGTATGCAATATTGGAACCAACCATAAGATCTATGCTTTCCACAACAACATAAGAAAATAAATGGATATGCACTGAGCTGTATTGGATATTATATCTTTTGTCTTTATCCCAGCAAGAAAATACTGGTATGATGTTTACATTAATGTAGAAGGCCAAACATAATATATTTTGACTGAATCCTCCACAATCTTATTCCTATGATTAATAGTGAAACTAGGAGGGAACCTGACCGACATGAGCCATGGGTGCAGCCAGTGTAGGAGGAAGGGCCCCCTGCCGAAGTGTCCAGGCCAGAACCAAAGGGACCGTCATCTAGGTTCCTAGTGGTTCTGTTTCCGGGGAGCAGAGTTAGGGGACGGACCGCTGAGATTTCCTGGATGGTTGGGGCAGGAGCCTATATAAAAGGGGCGGAGGAGGCCAGTCAAAGTGAGTCAGCAGAACGGGAGAGAAGGAGCAGGAGACCAAGAGGGCGCCAGGGAGCCAGAGCCTCCAGCAGTAACCAGAGAGGAGGACAGCAACAGGAGGGAGACTCTCGGTGGACCGTAGGGAGACGGTGCCGAGTCAACTGACAGAGGACCACCGCTTCACTGCAGCCCGCGGCCTGCGGCCTGCCTGCAGTCACCCTCGACCATTGCCGCCTCACTCCAGCTCACAGCTGCGGCCTGCCCGCTGCCACCCATGGCCGTTGCCGCTCCACTCCAGTCCGCGGCTGCGGCTTGTCCATTACCGCCTGCAGCCGCCACCGCTCCGCTCCGGTCCGTGGTAGGGGCCGGGCTGTCACCTTCCGCTGGTCCGCTAGTGCAGCCTGGGGCTGCGCCAGTGGCCCACCAACCGCCACTCAGCACCGCTGCTGCCCACCCCTGTCCGGGGGCTGCAGCCTCCACTCTCCCACTCCCAGGCAGTTTCCCGCTGCCTCCGTTGGGGGACATCCCACCAGAGATCTCTTCTAGGGCCTGTTGTGCCCCTGCCTCGCCGGGTGTAGGAACGCCCGAAAACTTTGCCAGATCTTCTGCAGCTGGGCCCAGCGGCTGCGACGCCGAGGCACCATCGATCAGCACGCTGTTGGACGTCTGGATGGCTAGGCGGCTAAGTGACACATAGTAACTAAGGCCCCGTAGTCGGCCATACCACAGCCCTATAGTGACCGGCCTTTGCCGGGGTAGTCATGTTCTCCTAATAAGTGTTTGCTTGTATTTGGTCTCTGTGAGGACAATTGCTGTTATCGTGCTTGGTTGCTTAGCATCGCCCCACGAGAATCCATCTATAAAAGTTACTACCTAAAGTTCAATCCATCTCATCACTGCATCCCACGCACCTGCCATGACCACATTTGGCGTAGTCGGCAGGATGCAGTCTCCTAGCGTGGACAACGGTACCCCGGACCAGAGCGGGGCCGTAGACTCAGCAAATAACGAGGGACCCCGGTCCAGCATCTCTTTGGGGGCTATGCTAAGCAACCTGCCTAGGTTCTCCGGCACCAACACCATGCTGTGGAGCTGGACGGAGCAGATGCGAGGGCTCTTCCGAATGCATCCGATGACCCCTCACCTGGAAGCTGAGGTAACGTTCATAACCCCGGTGTTATGAGAGCGGGGAGCTGGGCCACTTCGCATGAGAGTATCCATGGTGTGGGAGATGCCCACCCTGGTGGCCATTAAACTAGAGGGCTCCGGGCTGGGGGGACGCCACTCGGAGCCAGAAGCCACGATATGGGGTGGTGGAAGTCCCGAAGATCTGGTCGCAAAGTGTCCAGTGGTATGGGCAGATGTCGAGGTCCGTGCTGTACGGTGCTGAGTGGACATGGGGTCGCAAGTAACGACCATGCCTGCAACTTACTTTCGGCAGCATTTTCCTGAGGCAGTAAGACCCCAGTGGGGGTCCATGATAAGACTGGTAGCCGCCAATCAACTACCGGTCCCCGTTGCCGGAGTGGTTTGGGTGCAGATGACGCTGTGTGGCAAATCCGTCGGCCGCCGGGGAGTGATCCTGACCCAAGGGGAAACCAATAACAAACACCCAGTCACCCTGGCTATGAATAAACTGCGGGAGTTACTCCTTAATGACCCCACGCAAGAGACCCTGAACCAGTGGGGTTCCTGCATGCCCCAAGGATGGGTCTTCCAGCAGTTGGTGCGGGAGGCGCGAGGTTTCCAGGATTGCCAGGAGGGCGAGGCACTGGGCAAAGTCATCGCGCCAGTGGCTCCCCCACTCGTACTGGCTCCCGGGCAGACAATGGTGGCCCTGCCTATCCAAGCCCCGGTGCCTTTGGAGGGCGCGGAGATGCAGGTGGAGCCGTGCTACTCGGAACGCCTGCATCCTGGCATACTGGTGGCCCACACCCTGGCCACTGTGCGGAGAGGGACCGTCCTGGTGACCTGCGTCAACCTAGAAGACCAAGACAACGTCCTAAAGCCCCGGGCCGAAATGGCCAAGCTGGTGAGGCCTAAGGAAGAGGTGTTGCCAGCTCCTGTGAACCAATTAATGTTGCAGCCGGAGGACCCTTGAGCAGTGACTATCCGAACTCTGCAGACCGCCGGGTCCTCGACCCAAGAAAAGGACCGAAGCATCCTGGAAAGAATGCAGGCCGAACTCTCCGGCCTGGCTCCAGCCCAAATCCTCAGGTGGAAACACTACTAGGGCAGTACCAAGAGGTCTTCGCCAGCCACGAGGATGATTTTGGATGCACCACAGCCATCACGCATGGAATTCCCATGGCAGGATCGGCCCCCATCCGGGAACGATATCAGCTAATCCCTCTACAGCTGTACCAGGAGGTGAAAACTTTACTGGGCCAAATGCTGTGGAAGGGGGTCATGCGAGAAAGCCAGAGCCCCTGGGCGGCTCCAATTGTATTGGTTCGCAAAAAGGATAGCACCCTGCGGTTCTGTGTGGATTATCGGAAACTGAACGCCTGCACCATCAAAGACTCGTACCCGTTGCCCGCATAGAAGAGTCCCTGTCCCCTTGGGGAAGGCGACGTACTTCTCGACTTTAGATCTGGCCAGCGGGTACTGGCAAGTGCCGATGTCGGAGGAAGACAGGGCCAAGACGGCGTTCATTCTTCCCATGGGACTGTTTGAGTTCAAGCGGATGCCGTTCGGGCTGGCCAACGCCCTGGGAACCTTTCAGTGGCTGATGGAGCGGTGTTTGGGAGATCTCAATTTCGAGGCCACGCTGATATATCTGTACGACATCTTCATCTATGCTGCCACGTTTGAGGACCACCTGCGGTGGTTGGGGCAGGTGCTCGGCCGGCTGTGGAAGTACGGGTTGAAGGTAAAACCCCAGAAATGCCACCTGTTCCACACCCAGATCGAATATTTGGGGAATACTGTCTCCGCCGAAGGAGTTAGACCGCCCCTGGAAAAGGTTGCCGCCATTCAGGGATGGCCTACTCCTGAGACAGTAAAAGACGTGCGGGCCTTCCTGGGGTTGGCCAGATACTACCGTCTTTTTGTAAAGAATTTTGCACGCCGGGCCTGAGCCCTGTAGGACCTGCTAAAGGGGGCTCCTGCCAGGGCGAATGGGCGGAAAATCCAGTGGCAACAATCGCAAGAAGAGGCCTTCCAAGATCTTAAGTCTGCACTCTCGGGTGCCCTGGTGTTAGCGTATGCGGATTTCTCGCAACCGTTCATACTGGACACCGAAGGGAGCCTCCACGAGCTAGGGGCTGTATTGTCACAAGTCCAAGACGGCTGGCAGAGAGTGATCGCTTATGGCAGCCGATCACTTCATGACTCCGAACGTAACCCTGACAATTACAGCTCCTTCAAGCTCGTGCTCCTTGCGGTAGTGTGGGCCATGATGGAGCGGTTCGCAGAGTACCTGGAGGGCTCCGAGGTGGTGGTGCGGACTGACAACAACCCGCTGGCCCACCTTGAAAATGCCAAACTAGGAGCCCTGGAGCAGCTATGGGTGGCCCGGATGGCAAAGTTCAACTATAAGATCATTTATAAAAGAGGAGCAGAGAATGTACACCCTGACACCCTCTCCAGGATCCGGCATAGAACTCCAGGAAAAATGCGAGATGACGAACTAGAAGGAGAAGAGACGCCGTTCGCCCTCATTGCCGCTGTGCTCACGGCTGCCACATAGGAACAATCCCATCTAGGTCCCCCAAAGGGTATGCTGGAAAAATCACGTGATAAATGGATCCAACAGCAGCAAGAAGACGAGGAAATTGGGTCCCTACACCGATGGGTGACCACCGGCAGACTACCTACAGACTCCCAAAGGCAGACTGTTATGATTGAGTCACCGTAGGAGGCAGACACAGAAGCTACGTCCAGAAAACCAGAGAAGTTGGCAACTATCAGATTGCAGACCCCTGAACCTATCAACACAACTAGCAGTAGCCGTGGGGGGTTCCTACAATGCCCTAGACCCCTCGATCACAGCCGGAGAGCTAAATAGCCTAAAGACAGAAAAGGAAATCTAAACTGCCCCAGAGCAGACCCCAAAGTAAAAGGCAGCCCCCAACATATAATGACGGTGAAGCAAGATGAAAAAACACTCACACAGATAGAAAGATAGGCTGAGCAAACGATGGGGCCCAAGCTAACTAAACAGAACAGGAAAGGAAGGTTGCTGTCTGCAATCTGCCAAAACCCTATCAAAGGCATAAGCCAACAAGCTGATATGGAAAAAGTCCCTGAAGCAGCTAGGCTTCAAAAACTAAATCAGCACTCAGGTATTTTCAGAAGACAGAGCTAAAGGAATTCAGCACACCCCAGCAGGGAATGGCAGAAATCCAGGAAAACAAAGCAAAACAAAGTCAAAGCACAAATGCAAAAAGCCGAGCAGAAAACTTAGCTTTAGAAGAGCAGGAATTCAGACTGGTCTCCAAGGATCCCACAGAGAAATCACCCGCAGGGCAGAAGGGCGTCGGCAGTCTTATATCCAGTCAGTAACTCCACTCAGCCAGTCATCATCATCAGACTCAGGTGTTTGATAATCAGGCTCACTACTTTTCTTTACCAGAAGAGGGAGTTCCTCGGGCCTCAATAGTGAAGGGGAAAATGAACTCACAACAGTACCTCCCCCTTGAGGAGGGGTTACCGAACCCTCAACTATGCCACCAGGGCGATCAGGGTGAGCCCGATGAAAGGCATGCACCAATCTTTTGGCATGAATATCAGAGGCAGAGACCCAGGAATTATCCTCCTGACCATAACCCTTCCACTTAACCAAATACTGGAGTCTCCATCTAGCCAGACGGGAATCCAGTACTTTATCTACCTCATATTCCATGTTACCTTCAACCAATACAGGGTCTGGAGGTGCCACCCCCGGAACAACAGGTTCAACAAACCTCTTCAACAAAGATTTATGGAACACATTATGGATTTTAAATGTGACAGGAAGAGCCAAACGAAAAGAGACCGGATTAATAATCTCCAAAATCTTGTAAGGTCCAATAAATCTAGGCTTAAACTTAGGAGAAGTCACCTTCATAGCAATATTTTTTGATGATAACCACACCATATCACCAACCTTAAACTGGGGACCAATGGTCCTATGTCGGTTGGAAAACCGCTGGGCCTTTTCCTGGGAGAGAGATAACTTATCCACCACTTGGTCCCAGATCTGGTGCATTCTCTCCACCACAGTGTCAACACCTGGGCAGGCAGAGGGCACCAGCTGCCCTGAAGAAAATCGAGGATGAAACCCAAAGTTACAAAAAAAAGGTGACATCAAAGTGGCAGATCTAGCTCTATTATTTAAAGCAAATTCGGCCAAGGGCAAAAATGAAACCCAATAATCCTGATCAGCAGAAATAAAACATCTCAAATATGACTCCAAGGTCTGGTTTGTTCTCTCTGTCTGCCCATTGGTCTGAGGGTGAAAAGCAGAGGAGAAGGACAACTGAATTCCCAGCTTGGAACAGAAAGTTCTCCAAAATCTAGACACAAACTGGACTCCTCTGTCAGATACAATGTTCTCAGGAATCCCGTGCAAGCGAACCACCTGTTGTAAAAACAGGGGCACCAACCCAGAGGAAGATGGCAACTTAGGGAGTGAGATGAACCATCTTAGAGAACCTATCACAAATCACCCAAATAACAGTCATCCTTTGAGAGACAGGCATATCAGAGATGAAATCCATTGAAATATGGGTTGATGGCCTCTTGGGGACAGGCAAAGGCATCAACAACCCACTAGAGCGAGAACACGATTTAGACCGGGAGCACGTCCCACAGGACTGCACAAAATTCCTGACATCACGAGACAAGGAGGGCCACCAAAAAGACCGACTCACCAGATCTCTAGTACCAAAAATACCTGGATGACCAGCCAAAGCAGAGCAATGAACTTCAGACATCACTCTCTTCTTCCACTGGTCAGGAACATACAACTTTCCACTGGGACAACGCTCAGGTTTGTCCTCCTGGAACTCTTCCAGAGCACGTCTCAAATCGGGCGAGATGGCAGAAAGAACTACCCCTTCGCCTAGGATGGTAGCAGGCTTGGTCACCACAGGAGAATCAGCAAAGAAGCTCCTAGAGAGGGCGTCTGCCTTGACATTCTTAGTTCCAGGAAGAAAAGAAACCACAAAATCAAAACGTGTAAAAAACAAGGCCCACCTAGCCTGTCTAGGGTTCAAGCGCTTAGCCGACTCTAGGTAAATCAAATTCTTGTGGTCAGTGAGGACCACGACTTGATGCTTAGCTCCCTCCAACCAATGTCTCCACTCCTCAAATGCCCATTTCATGGCCAACAGTTCCCGATTCCCCACATCATAGTTACGTTCAGATGGAGAGAACTTTCCGGAAAAGAAAGCACAGGGATTCATTTTAGATGTTACAGGATCCTTTTGGGACAAAACAGCTCCTGCACCAATCTCAGAAGCATCCACCTCTACCTGGAACGGAAGTGAGACATCAGGTTGCCGCAAAACCGGGGCGGAGGTGAATCTTCGCTTCAGCTCCTGAAAGGAAGAAACAGCCTCCGGAGACCAATTTAACACATCACCACCCTTCTTAGTCAAATCAGTCAATGGCTTGGCAATACTAGAAAATTTTGCTATAAATTTCCGATAAAAATTAGCAAAACCCAAAAACTTCTGGAGGGCCTTCAAAGAAGTGGGCTGAACCCAATCGTAAATGGCCTGTACCTTGGCCGGGTCCATTTCAATAGTTGACGGGGACAAAATAAATCCCAAAAAATAAATCCTCTGTACTCCAAAAAGGCATTTAGATCCTTTGACATACAGGGAAATCTCCCTCAAGATCCGGAACACAGTCCGAATATGTTCCACATGAGAATCCCAATCCTTGGAGAAGATCAAAATATCATCCAGATAGATAATCAAAAATTTATCGACAAAATCTCGGAAAATATCGTTCATGAAGCACTGGAAGACAGAAGGGGCATTAGTGAGCCCAAAAGGCATCACCAGGTACTCAAAATGTCCCTCCGGAGTATTAAACGTCGTCTTCCATTCATCCCCATGCTTAATGCGAATAAGATTATACGCCCCCCTGAGGTCAAGCTTGGTAAACCAGCAAGCACCTTTAACTCTGGAGAATAGATCAGAAATCAGGGGTAACAGATACTGATATTTAACAGTAATTTTGTTGAGGGCACGATAATCAATACAAGGTCTTAATGATCCATCCTTTTTGGCTACAAAAAAAAAAACGGCACCTAAGGGTGACGAGGAAGGTCTAATATGACCCTTCTCCAATGCCTCCTTAATATAGGATCGCATAGCCTCGTGCTCGGGTACAGATAAATTGAAGAGCCGAACCTTGGGAAATTTACTCCCCGGGCTCAGTTCAATTGCACAGTCATAATTCCTATGAGGAGGCAGAGACGCAGACCCATTCTCACTAAATACATCATAAAAGTCCGCCAAATAATCAGGAACATCATGCGACTGAGGAGAGGTGTAAAACACCGGAGCCTCACTAAAGGCACACCGACAACCCCAACTCACCACAGACACAGATTTCCAATCCAAAACTGGATTATGAATTTGTAACCAGGGAAACCCCAGAACAATAGTATCATGCAGATTATGCAACACCAAAAATCTGCAATTTTCCTGATGGTCTGGGGCGACCCGCATTACCACCTGGGTCCAAAACTGAGGTTTATTTTTAGCCAAAGGAGTAGCATCAATCCCCCTCAAAGGGATAGGCGTCTGCAGAGGTGTCATCGGAAATCCACAACGTTTAGCAAAATCCAAGTCCATTAGGTTTAGGGCTGCTCCCGAATCCACAAAAGCCTTGGCGGAAAATGTGGACAGGGAGCAGATCAGAGTAATAGCCAGAAGAAACTTAGGTTGAACACCACCAACAGAAAACGTGTGTGCAAAGCGTTTCTCTCGTTTAGGACAGACAGAAATAATATGCGAGGCATCTCCACTAGAGTTGAGCGATACCGTCCGATTCTTCAAAATATCGGATCGGAATGGATCGGCCGATCTTTAAAAAAAGTATCGGTATCGCCGATGCCGATACCGGAAGTCCCATTCAAGTCTATGAGACTTCCGGTATCGGAATTGGAAAAACCCTTTCCTGCCCTTGTACAGCCTCTCGGGGGTCTGTACGGGCCTTCCGGAGGTCTCTGCCGGCCTGCCGGGGGGCTGTGCCGGCCTGCCGGTGGGCTGTGCGGACTGCCCGGGGTCTGTACACCCTGTGGGGGTCTGTACCGGCCTGCCGGGGGGCTGTGCCGGCCTGCCGGGGGGCTGTGCACCCTGTGGGGGTCTGTACCGGCCTGCCGGGGGGCTGTGCCGGCCTGCCGGGGGGCTGCGCTGATGTCCGGGGGTCCGTGCAGGCATCGTCCGATGGGACTACAAGTCCCATC
This sequence comes from Dendrobates tinctorius, assembly GCF_039654945.1. NCBI lineage: Eukaryota > Metazoa > Chordata > Amphibia > Anura > Dendrobatidae > Dendrobates > Dendrobates tinctorius. Next base: position 10,281,646 of record NW_027361751.1, on the reverse strand, counting down.
GGGCGATGCCTGCTACCATGACAGTGATTGACACATTAGCCAATGATGGGACAGTAGTAGTCCCATCATCCGGCTAATGTGTTAAATGTAAAAAAAAAAAAAAAAAAAAAAAAATACTACATACATACATACTACATGCATGCTACATACATACAACATACATACTACATATATATTACATGCATGCTACATACATACTGCATGCTACATACATAGTACATATATACTACATGCATGCTACATACATACTACATGCTACATATATACTACATGCATGCTACATACATACTACATACATACTACATGCATGCTACATACATACTACATGCTACATATATACAACATACATACTACATACATACTACATGCATGCTACATACATACTACATGCTACATACATACTACATACATACTACATGCATGCTACATACATACTACATGCTACATATATACTACATGCATGCTACATACATGCTACATACATACTACATGCATGCTACATACATACTACATGCTACATATATACTACATACATACTACATACATACTACATGCATGCTACATACCACATATATACTACATACATACTACATGCATGCTACATACATACTACATGCTACATACATACTACATACATGCTACATACTACATACATGCTACATACATACTACCGTGTTTCCCCGAAAGTAGGACCCCCCGAAAGTAAGACAGGGTGGGGGTTACGGGGGGGTCCTTCAATGTAAGGCCTCCCCCGAATGTAAGGCAGGGTTGGGGGCCGCTGTGAAATGTAAGGCCCTTACCTTTGGGCCGCCGCTGTCCCCCATTGGGTCCCCAGGCTCCAGAGGTGTCCTCAGGTGCAGCTGGGTGGGTCCAGCGCTCATGGGGTTAACTCGCCGTGTTAACCCCGCAATCCGCCCAGCTCAACAGCTCATTGGCCGCCCCTGTTCCCCACGTCACCGCCGGCCCCCGGCTCGAGCACTGATTGGTCCAGCAGCTCGGGCTGTAATTGGCCGCCCCAGCCCCACGTCACCGCTGTTTCCCTGCTGATTGGCACAGCGTTCCCTGCAGCACAGGCCTTCCGCACCCACAGCCGCACCGCAGAGGAAAACGTCCAGCATTTAAAAACCAAGTAGGGAAACATGTACTGTATAGGGTATGGGGCTGTGTGCAGTGGGATACGGCACTGTTATGGGGTGTGGGGCTGTGTGCAGTGGGATACGGCACTGTTATGGGGTGTGGGGCTGTGTGCAGTGGGATACGGCACTGTTATGGGGTGTGGGGCTGTGTGCAGTGGGATACGGCACTGTTATGGGGTATAACAGCATGTTAATAAATGTTAATTTATTGGTTAAAAAGAAATTGTCATTTTTTTTTCGGCTAATGTAAGACCTCCCCTGAAAGTAAGACAGGGTGGGACTTTTTGGGGTAAAATTAATGTAAGACAGGGTCTTACTTTCGGGGAAACACGGTACATGCATGCTACATACATACTACATGCTACATACATACCACATACATGCTACATACATACTACATGCTACATACATACTACATGCTACATACATACTACATACATACTACATGCATGCTACATACAATACATTCATACAATACATACATAGACATACAGTACATATAACATAGAGTAACATACTTACCAATACTTGTCACATTGTTCCCCGAAGCCATTGTCTTTTACGGAATAAATATTAACATAACAAACCACAAAAATACTCACCCATGATCCGAAGCAGTCCACGAGTGTGTCCCACGACGATCTTGGGTAGAGAACTGCAGCATCAGCTGATGCTGCCGCTCTCTACGGGCTGCAGGAATCCAATGACGGAAGGTAGGTATCCTTCCGCACTGTATTCCTCCGCCACTTAAAAAAAAAAAGTCCCTAGTCTCACTTTATGGTAAAAGCTGTGTAGTATGTATGTAGCATGCATGTAGCATGTAGCATGTATGTAGCATGCATGTAGTATATATGTAGTATGTATGTAGCATGTATGTAGCATGCATGTAGTATGTATGTAGTATATATGTGGTATGTATGTAGCATGCATGTAGTATATATGTAGTATGTATGTAGCATGTAGTATGTATGTAGCATGCATGTAGTATATATGTAGTATGTATGTAGCATGTAGTATGTATGTAGCATGCATGTAGTATATATGTAGTATGTATGTAGCATGTAGTATGTATGTAGCATGCATGTAGTATGTATGTAGCATGCATGTAGCATGCAGTATGTATGTGCATGCATGTAGTATATATGTAGTATGTATGTAGTATGTATGTAGTATTTTTTTTTTTTTTTACATTTAACACATTAGCCGGATGATGGGACTACTACTGTCCCATCATTGGCTAATGTGTCAATCACTGTCATGGTAGCAGGCATCGCCCGATGGGACTTGTAGTCCCATCGGACGATGCCTGCACAGACTCCCGGACATCAGCACAGCCCCCCGGCAGGCCGGCACAGCCCCCCGGCAGGCCGGTACAGACCCCCACAGGGTGCACAGACCACCGGCAGGCCGGCACAGCCCCCCGGCAGGCCGGTACAGACCCCGGGCAGTCCACACAGCCCCCCGGCAGGCCGGCACAGCCCCCCGGCAGGCCGGCAGAGACCCCCGGAAGGCCCGAAATGACGGCGCATCATGATGCGCACACACCGCGCATCATGATGACGTCATTTCAGCTGTCAATCAACTTTGAACTTCCAATTCCGATTCCGGAATCCGATATGACAAAAGTATCGGAAGTCAGTATCGGAATTCCGATACCGCTAATATCGGCCGATACCCGATACTTGCGGTATCGGAATGCTCAACACTAAACTCCACAGAAAAAACACAACTTATTACGCCTTCTGAACTCCTGACGCTGCTCTCTGGAAAAAACTCTATCATATTGCATAGGTTCAGACATTTGTTCAACAGGTGGCAACACCTCTCGTGCAGCTTTGCGTTCGCGCAAACGCCGATCAACCTGAATGGCTAATGACATAGAATCGTCAAGACCAGAGGGAACAGGAAATCCCACCATAGTATCTTTTACGGCTTCTGACAACCCCTTCCGAAAGAGAGCAGCCAAGGCATTATCATTCCAGGTAGTAAGTATGCCAGCAGGGTCTTTTCAGCCTGATCAATGGCATTAGGTTCGTCATACAACAACCCCAAGGCCTGAAAAAATGCGTTCACATTAGTCAGAATAGGATCATCTGGTTTCAAAGAAAACGCCCAATCCTGGGGATCGCCACGCAGCAAAGAGATGACAATTTTAACCTGCTGCGCGGAGCTCCCTGACGAGTTAGTCTTCAAGGCAAAAAATAATTTACAATTATTTTTGAAATTCAAAAATTTAGACCGCTCCCCAAAAAATACATCAGGTGTAGGAATCTTTGGTTCAGCAGCATGTGAATGAGCAAGGTAGGCGGAAATTCCCCGCACTTCCGCAGCGAGCTGCTCCACACGATCAGACAATTGCTTTATCTCCATTGAGAGAAAAAAAAATTCCCCCTACGGCCTCAGGGATATAGAGGAAAAAATATACACACTTTTTTTTTTTTTTTAATTTACAATTCTTTCCTGCTATTGAGTACCCTAGGATTTGCGGTATGGCGGGTGATTCTGTTATGATTGAGTCACCGTAGGAGGCAGACACAAAAATAGAAGCTACGTCCAGAAAACCAGAGAAGTTGGCAACTATCAGATTGCAGACCCCTGAACCTATCAACACAACTAGCAGTAGCCGTGGGGGGTTCCTACGATGCCCTAGACCCCTCGATCACAGCCGGAGAGCTAAATAGCCTAAAGACAGAAAAGGAAATCTAAACTGCCCCAGAGCAGACCCCAAAGTAAAAGGCAGCCCCCAACATATAATGACGGTGAAGCAAGATGAAAAAACACTCACACAGATAGAAAGATAGGCTGAGCAAACGATGGGGCCCAAGCTAACTAAACAGAACAGGAAAGGAAGGTTGCTGTCTGCAATCTGCCAAAACCCTATCAAAGACATAAGCCAACAAGCTGATATGGAAAAAGTCCCTGAAGCAGCTAGGCTTCAAGAACTAAATCAGCACTCAGGTATTTTCAGAAGACAGAGCTAAAGGAATTCAGCACACCCCAGCAGGGAATGGCAGAAATCCAGGAAAACAAAGCAAAACAAAGTCAAAGCACAAATGCAAAAAGCCGAGCAGAAAACTTAGCTTTAGAAGAGCAGGAATTCAGACTGGTCTCCAAGGATCCCACAGAGAAATCACCCGCAGGGCAGAAGGGCGTCGGCAGCCTTATATCCAGTCAGTAACTCCACTCAGCCAGTCATCATCATCAGACTCAGGTGTTTGATAATCAGGCTCACTACCTTTCTTTACCAGAAGAGGGAGTTCCTCGGGCCTCAGTAGTGAAGGGGAAAATGAACTCACAACAGCATACCTTGACTCAGGATATGTTGTTGATGCTGCGCCAATGGGAGAAACTAGTCATCAAGAAAGGACTATTGTATTGTAAGGCAGTATCATGGGCGACATCTGCAACAACTTGGCAGGTAGTCGTGCCCGTAGCCCAACTCAGTGAACTGACTCGAGGAGCCCACGAAAAGGGGGCTCATTTTGGAACTCAAAAGACCTTTCAGTGGTTGCAGCAGATTTTTTACCATCTGCCCTTACAAGCTGCTGTGGAAGAAACTTGCCGGGCCTGCCACCTATGCGAGCTAGCTAAACCACCCGCACAATGGGCCCCGGTACAAATGGTAGTGACATCAGCACTCCTCGAGCTCTTGATGGTGGACTATTTGACCATTGGCCCCGCACACCAGGGGTATGAACATTGTCTTGTCATGGTGGATCATTTCACCAAATTTGCCGTGTTAACCCCCAACTGAGATCAAACTGCGGAGTCGGCCGCCTATGCAATCTGTAAAAACTTTATCCAAGTGTACGGCTGCCCTCAACGGATGCATTCAGACCAGGGAGCATTCTCCTGGGAAAAGTCATGGAGGAATTACATAATCTCTATGATATCAATAAATCCCGTATCACGCCGTACCACACGCAGGGAAACAGGGCCTGTGAACGATTTAATCGAACGCTAATTCAAATGTTGCCTACCCTGGAGAGCAACTGGAAGGCCCGCTGGCCTGAGTATATTCCTGAACTAGTGTGGGTTTATAACAACCGGGTACATCGGGTTACCGGCTATACCCCCTACTCACTAATATTTGGGCGGGAAGGCAAAGGGATCACGGAGGTATAACTGAACCCGGAGAAACCCCAACCCTGGACCGGGGTGTCATCATGGGTCCGAAACCACCGGCATCGGTTACAAACCCTCCACCGAATCATCCATACCAAACTCCAGGACCTAGAACACACAGGGGGGACTCTGCCTCTGCCCACCGACCTCCAGACCGGGGATTGAGTACTCGCACTAGACCAGCGCCCCAGAACAAGTTGGAACCTCGGTGGGAAGAAAGTCCCTACCGAGTGTTGCGCTGAATAATCTCCAATGGGCCTGTATACGAAATACAACCCGAAAAAGACAGGGCCCTTCCCACTCACACTGTGCACCGCAATATGTTGCTGCCCTGTACATTCACCGACCCCAAGCGACCCGAGCCTACTCCTCAGGTCCCCGAACCACTACCAGCAGTCTCGGACCTGGATGATGAGGACGACTGGCCAGCGGTACAAGCGGGCCCTCCAAGAAACAATATCTCAGCAGGTCCAGTCAGTCCTCCAGAGTCGACCAGCCCACCACCCCAGAAAGCTCCACCGCAGTCGAACCAAGACGCTCTGTGTGGTTAACAGCTGGCAAACCCCCCGAACGTTACGAACAGGACCAGTTCATATAGCAACGAGAACTTTTGTCTCAAAAGGCCAACCCGAGCCTACCAAAGCCCTCGCCCGAGGACTGACGAGCATACAGGATGGGGGAGTGTAGGAGGAAGGGCCCCCACCGAGTGTCCAGACCGGAACCAAGGGGACCGTCATCTAGGTTCCTAGGGGTCTGTTTCTGGGGAGAAGAGTTAGGGGACGGACCGCTGAGACTTCCTGGATGGTTGGGGGAGGAGTCTATATAAAAGGGGTGGAGGATGCCAGTCAGTGTGAGCCAGCAGAACGGGAGAGAAGGAGCAGGAGACCGGGAGGGCGCCAGGGAGCCACAGCCTCCAGCAGTAACCAGAGAGGAGGACAGTGACAGGAGGGAGACTCTTGGTGGACCGTAGGGAGACAGAACGAGCCGATTGACAGAGGACCACCGCTTCACTCCAGCCCACGGCCGTTGCCGCCTCACTCCAGCGTGCGGCTGCGGCCTGCCCTCAGCCACCTGCGGCTGTTGCCACCTCACTCCAGCCCACAGTTGTGGCCTGCCCGCGGCCACTCGCGTCCGTTGCCGCCTCACTCCAGCCCGTGGCTGCGGCCTGCCTGCAGTCACCCACGGCTGTTGCCGCCTCACTACGGCCCACGGCTGCGGCCTGCCCTCAGCCACTCGCGGCTGTTGCCGCCTCACTCCAGCCCACAGCTGTGGCCTGCCCGCGGCCACTCGCGGCCGTTGCCGCCTCACTCCAGCCCGCGGCTGCGGCCTGCCCGCAGCCACTCGTGGCCATTGCCACCTCAATCCAGCCTGCGGCTGCGGCCTGCCCGCAGTCACCTGCGGCCTTTGCCACCTCACTCCAGGTCGCGGCTGGGCCCAGCAGCTGCGACACCGAGGCACCATCGAACAGCATGCTGTTGGACGTCAGGACGGCTAAGTGACACATAGTAACTAAGGACCCGTAGTCGGCCATACCGCGGACCTATAGTGACCAGCCTTTGCCAGGGTAGTCGTGTTCTCCTAATAAGTGTTTGCTTGTATTTGGTCCATGCGAGAACAATTGCTGTTATCGTGTTTGGTTGCTTAGCATCGCCCCAGCGGCATCCATCTATAAAAGTTACTACCTAAAGTTCAATCCGTCTCGTGTCTCGTCACTGCATCCCGCGCACCTGCCATGACCACACCAGCATAGGAGTGGTGGGGGCGCTCTCAGGTCACCTAATGTGACCATTCAAGGTGACTCCCAGGGAGTGGTATTTTGCCCCTTGAACCCTCTTCCATTCTGAGACTAGGATTTCTTCAGCCATCTAAGCCAAGATTCATAAATATGGATGCCACGCCTATGGGAGTGGAGTTGCATCCATATTCATGACCTTAATGAGCGGTACCATGTGACCACTCAATGCAGGAAGAAGCTGTCAGCCCTGGGACAACGGAGGCTGCAGGAGACATTCAGCAATGGCACAGGAGGGTGAGTATGATGTCCCTGCCTCCGCTCCTCCTCCCCCGCTGGTTTCTGCACAATGACTCGTGTATAAGCCGAGGGGGGCATTTTCAGCACAAAAAAAGTGCTGAAAATCTTGGCTTATACACGAGTATATACGGTAGTTTGAATAACAGGAATATATCTGCTGAGTCTAAACACTTTATTGTCTGTCATTCCAGACACTTATCTTCATTTCAGGTTTTTGCATTTGAAAGAGTGAATTTACCACCTCGGGGCGGGGATCTTAAAAGACTTTTACTCACTAGAGAAGCTTTCTGGATTTTTCAGCTGGGAACAAGTTATCCAGATGGCTTAAATTTACGTCGAGATGTTATGTGTCATTATTAGATGCTGTTTTTCTCATGATGTTTAATTTTTTGTTTTGATTTTTATCTAATGTCTGGTGAGACTAAACAATTGTTTTGTATTTTGCATGTATTTTAAATAACATGTGATCTTTCACCAATGGGAGTGGTTTACTATTGTATATAAGGTTTCTGGGAATTTTTCCCAATAGGCTTTGAGAAAGAGCGCTGTTTGCACTCAAAACGCGTCACCATGTGTTGTCCTGCTACCCACTGTTTGTATTTGGATTTTTAATCATTTTTGGAATAAAGGAAATTTTTATGGAAAAAAATTGCTTCTCTACCAGAACCTGGACTCTCCTTTCAATTTAGTTCAGCGCCATGTACTTACCTTCCCCTTGGAGTGATCTGGACCACGAGCAGTCTGCCCACTCCTGAAAGCAGGTATTTCAGTGCCCAATACTTACCACCCCCCCTTTGGAATGTTAGAAGAAACATTAGAACTCCACGGGATCTCCGCAGCATATCCCCATCTTGTCCAAGAAAATGAATAGCCCTGGCTTCAGCCTATCATATTGTACTATTAGGATCTCAATATCCAGATTAACGATCTAGTGGGTCGGCTACGGTGTCTACTATCTTTGGCAGTATTTATTTTTTTACTATTTATTTGTTTGACAATTTTTATCATAATCTTATAAGTCATCACTCTCACTACGGATCTCTGTCCACAGTCACATTATACAGCTCAACACTAGTGGTTATCCTGCCATACCGACCACACTTTCAGCAGGACTGTAGTGAATCATGCGATTATTTTCAGGAATCATCTGCAACAAATCAGTGCATAATTGAAGTAAGGCACATACGTTATCTATCGCCTCTACCCCGAATATCTAAATATACTGTTTCTAATACTGATAACACTGAAAATCCCTTTTATATCTCTACTATATGTATACCTCATATTCCTCCTGTAGCGCCATTTTAAATTTATTCAAATATAACACTATGTTATCTTCTGGCAACAGGTGGTAGTTGCCTATCAAACTAGGCAGCTGAGTGGGTATATAGTGTTAGGTGCCAGTGCATCTATTCTTGTTTTCAAAGAAAAGAACATTGTCCACAGAGGTGAATAACCCCTTTAAGTGTGTGTGTGCCAGTTGTCTGTTGTGCTTGTGTAAGGGACACAAAGGAGTGTCCGTAAGTGTGCAGATATATATGTATATATATATATATAATGTCGGATGTTATGTACCCTTTCCCTTTAACGTTATTCGTAATTATTGTACATGCCATGTAAATGTCTATTTATTGTATCTGTTATATGTATTTAACATTCGACACTGTTATATAGATAAGGAAAGTGTAGTACCCTAGTTAGCCCACTAGATGGGGTTAGAGATGCTCAGCTTATAAATAGTTAAAGTAGGAGGGGATAAGAGCTGTTAAGCCAGGGAGCATTTGGAATTTGAATCAGTTGGGCGGGAGCGCCCTGACAGGGCTGTTGGCTTCGTAACGTTAAAGTCTAGAGCCCAGTCATAGTGAATTCGGGCCAATATCTCATCAGGGAGTAACACCAGGAGAAGTGCTGACAGTGCAAAATTAGTGGGTCTGCAGTTGCCAGAAGAAGACTAAGGCTACTTTCACACTTGCGTTTTTTTGCGCTGCGCACCGTGCGCAGTGCAAACGCACATAAAAATGCATCATGCATTTGTGTGCGTTTTTTTGCGGGTTTGGGTGCATTTTTTAAAAACGCATGCTTTTTTGCGCATAAGTGCGCATTACCATGCGCACGTATGCACACCCATAGACTATAATGGGTGTTTGGCTGTAAAAAACCGCATTGCGTGCGCATGCGTTTTTTGGGGGCAAGTCAGATGCATTTTGTGTGCCCGAGCGCACACTACAAAAAAACGCATGCGCATACAAACACATGTGTATGCGCACCTATGCGCACCCATTTAAAAGATAGGGAAAAAACGCATGCTTTTCTTGCGCTAAAAAATAGCGCAAAAAAACGCAAATGTGAAACCAGCCTAAGCAGTATGGGCAGGTCACTCAGAATGCGGCGGCATATTTCATCTGTGGATATTCTTGACACCGGGGCTAAACGGATAAGAGGGTCCCCTACTGGAGTAAGACTGAGGAGAGTTAATGCTGAAAGACCAGAGAGCACGGTCCGTCCCGGAAGCGAGCTTAGTGGGAGAAAGGGAAAGACAGGGACAGAGGAGAAAATGTCTATTGCCAACCCTGATGCTGATGCTGGAGTGAATATGTATGCGCTGTGTAAAAGAAACAGTAAAGTTGATTGTTCAAGTATTGAACAGGACTGTAACTCTGTTTGTTCCACATCGTCTGAGGAGAATGTGCAGCGCATAACAGAAAGCCCTGAGGGGGAGCTGGAGAAAGCGAGGGGTATGCTGACAGAAAACTGTCATGTCTATGTGAGGAGAGGCCAGAACTCTGTTGCCTCGGAGTCCTCGGCCACGACTACAATCCTGGCTGAACCTTACACTTGTGTGAGTGTTTGCATGCGTGCTTGCATGTGTGTGTACTATTAGGGTATGTGCACACGCTGCGGATTGGGGTGCGGATTTGGCCGCGCGGATTTTGTAAAATCCTCAGGTAAGTCTGCAGGTCAAAAGACCTGCGGTTTTACCTGCAGATTGCTCTGCGGTTTTGCCCTGCGATTTTTCATCTCCACAATGGAGGAGATGGCAAACCGCAGCGGAATCCGCAGAAAGAATTGACATGTCAATTCTTTCTGCGGTTTAGAAACAGCAGGAAAACCGCACGGAAAAATCAGCAGCATCTGTACTGCGGTTTTTAATATCCATAGGATATTATGGTACTGTACACCGCAGCAAAAACTGCTGCGGATCCACAGCAGTCAAATCCGCTGCGGAACCGCAGCAGAATCCGCAGCGTGTGCACACACCCTTACTATGTTATATTGCATTTTCTTGCCACTTCCCTTACCACTAAAGCAATTCAGAGTGTATTGGCCTCTTGTTCAGTGGATGGATTAGTCCCTAGGGTGTCATAAACCTTACCGCATTTCTATCGATATGTTGATGAGCTTTTTATTGTAATGGCTCCATTGGTGAGTAAAGGAAATTTATTATCATTCAATTCTCATTTTCTTTTTACTGATAAACCTTTATATGTTTCTACTCATGAAGAAGAGCATAAGAAATAAAACAAGTTCTTCATATATTTGAATTTCATATATCAGGCCAGGACTGTTCCTAGTAAATCGGTGCAGTACTTGGAGTGGGATGAAATATTTGAACAGTGTGAAATAGTTAAGCATTGGCGAGTATAAATAAATCACACACGTTCCTGTACATGCTGTAGTTTCCACTGCAGAATTAATAATTTAACATATTAAATTATACATCTTTATATGGTACATTAGATTTCCGGAGCTTTGATTTTACATTTTATTACATTGAAAAAAATTTTCATCGGCTGTTGCAATATCAGAGCGGAACTATTTGTTTTCAAGGGTTTAATTTTTTTTATATTTATACCATTTGTAATGTGATTATTTCCAGTCATTGATGTAAATTTATATTATTCCAGTTGCCTCTGTTTGCATTACTTTTATTTTACTCACTCATTTATCTTCTTTTGTAATTCATTTCATGGAATACTATACTTCATTTTGACATCAATTTGTATATTCCATCATCTTCTATAAAATATGTTGGCATTTCTAAAGGCCCTTTTTCAAACGTTGCTGAAAGGTCAAATGATTGTTCATAGAAGTGTTCACTCTTGATCATCATTCACTACTGATCCACGAGGAAATTATTGTTTCTTGCCCAATTGCACACTTAGGGGTTATCCAATAGGACAACCCCTTCTCATTCTGAATGCTTGCCCCCACTGAAATAAAAACACCTATAATTATCTCCCTTGTCGGCGCCGTTCCAGTGGTGTCAGCGTTCACGTTCCAGGGGCTCACGTCAGGTTGCTATCTCATGTGAACCCTGCACCCACTCAATGCTGGTGTCACAGTCCACTCCTCTGGATGTATAAATAATCAAGAGGCAGTGAGCAGCCAAAGAACAGCTCTTACTTCTTGTTGATTACCTATATGTCCGAAGGTGGGGACAGCAATGCCAGTGCTGTTTGGGTTCAGGGTTCACGTGACCTAACAGCCTCACGTGAGCCCTGGCAACGTGAGTGCTGACAACGCTGGAACAGCACGACACATGAGATGAGTATAGGTGTTTCTATTTTAATGGAAGCAAACATTCAGAATGAGAGGGGGTCGCCCTAGTAGTGGACAACCCCTTTAAGTGGGCCTAGAAATTAACACATCTGCTCATGTAATTATAGAATCATAGAATGTTAGAGTTGGAATTGACTGCCATCGTGTCCAACACACCGATCAAAGTAGGATTCACTAAACCATCTCAGACAGATGGCTGTCCAGCCTCTGTTTGAAGTCTTCAATTGAAGGAGAACTCACCACTTATCATGGCAGCAGGTTCCTCTCATTTATTTGTTTGCTCCTCTCATTGACCACACTCACTGTCAAAACGCTTTTTTATTATCTAGTCTGTATATTCTCCCTCTATACTAAGACATCAACTCAAAAATTTAAAGACAGTTATTAAGTCTCTTTTTAGCCTTCTTTTTTACAAACTAAACATTCCCAGATCCTTTAACCGTTCCTCGTAGGGCATAGTTTTCAACCGCTCACCATCCTGGTAGCTCTTTTCTGAACTTGCTCCAATTTTTCAGTGTCTTTTTCAAAATGTAATGACCAGAACTGGACACGGTATTCCAGATGAGGTCTGACCAAGGAGGAGTAGAGGGGATAACTGTTTTAAGTGATCTAGACTCTATGCTTCTGTTAATACATCTCAGAACTGTGTTTACCTTTTTTGTTGCTGCATCACACTGTTGACTCATGTGCAGTCTGTGATCTAGTAGTATACTCAAGTCTTTCTCACACGTGCTGTTGCTTAGTTCTATTCCTCCCATTCTGTACATGTAATTTTCATTTTTATTGCCCAGATCTTGCATTTCTCCATGTTAAATACCATTCTATTAGTCACTGCCCATTGTCCAAACTTATCTAGATCCTTCTGAATCCATTCTCTGTCTTCTCTAGTGTTAGCTATCCCTCCTAGCTTTGCATCATCTGCAAACTGGATCAGTTTACCTTCAGTTCCCTGATCTAGATAATTTATAAAAATGGTGAACCACATTGGGATCGGGACAGAGCCTTGTGGTACTCCACTTGAAACAGTCTTCCAATTGGATGTGCAATCACTTATTACCAATCTTGGAGTACGACCACTGAGCCAGATATGAATCCATCTAACCGTAGCCTTGTCAGTACTTGGATATTTTTAAAAAAAGGATAGTATGAGATTTGGATGCTGCGGAAATACACAGCTTCCAAAACACTGCTCATAGGCACATAGCCTTAGTATCATTTTAGTGTGACCTCTTCAGATGGAGTTTGAAACATTTCTGTTACCGGATGAATATAAGTTGTACCATTAGGATAACTGTGTCAACTTAAAGGCCAATATTTCTCTGTGTGTTGGAAATCCAATCAGGTAATGACGTTCAGATAATCTGCTTCTAGTTACTGATGTGTTCCTAGCAGCAGTTCCCATGATAGCACATGCTGAGATACGACAGTATCTTCTGTGAATGCAATCAAGATGGAACGTGCTCTGTGGCAACACTGAACCGCATCTATTCATCGGTGTTTATTACCCATCTAGACACAGGCTAGCCTCCAACTGGTGAATTTACTATCACAAAACATTACTATGCACATCTTCATTTGTGCATAGCCATTTATATATTGGAATATGCAGTATGATTGATGGATAATATGATGTGGACAGAAACTAACAAAGATCTTTCTAGAAGGCTACAATGGTGGGAAAAGATTTTACATTCTCCAATTGTAAAGGCTCAAACATGTGAATGAAAGGTTGAAGAGAACCCTAAGGAGCCCCATTGTACTTTGTAATGCCACCACTTGAAAATTAAGGAAATCAGAATTGTTTTGTTGGTCTTTATTTGAATTTAGCAGAAATAAGTTTGTGGCGTATTTGATTGGATGAAATCATACAACTGTATTTTTCCTCTAAATGAGGCATCAGATGTCAGCACACACCTGCTGCAGTAGTACAGAATTCCTCTATTTATCAGTGCCCAAGCCAAATGGGTGGAGATATTCCAAAGTCTATAGTAGAATGACAAAGATTATGACTTCTACAGAATAGCTAAAAAAATACAAAAGGCTACGGTCATCTTAAAGAAGCCCTCCCATCTAAATTTCTATTCTTTTAGTATATTGCAGTCATATTATATAGCGCTGTGTATTTACAATTGCTCATTTTTCTTTTCTACACAGTTAATTCATCTTTTTTCCATTAGGTATAAGTCATCAAGTGATTAAAACAGACTAGCTGAATCCTTCTAAGCTCTGTGTAGAAACAGGAGATCAATTTTCCCTGTATGAGTTATGAGTTACTGCAAAAGTCCCTGGCAGGGGGAGCAGGGAGCAGCTGGGTCAGGAGTTGAAAAGGAGGATGATAAATGCAGGAACAAGAGACTTCCTGTTTCAACACAGAGCAGAGAAAAGAGAAGAATTAGCTGGGTAGAAAAGAAAAATAAGCAATTGTGAGTGGCCCCTTTTTCATACATAATATTCACTTGTCATCAGTTTTTTATATCAACAGCTATTAATCATTTACAGGACCATTTCCAGTTTCCTATGATTCAGAATTGTAATGTATCCGTAAAAATCAAATGCTGTGCTGTGGCTCTGTATGGCATCTGATTTTTTTCTTACACCCATAGACTTGAAAGGGTGAGTCTCATCCGATTTTCAGAGGAAAATTGTTTGTGCTGTGATTTTTTTTTCACATGCATATTCTGTCAAAAAAATTGTTCCTCTCTGCTTCCCCATTGAATAACATTGGTCTGAGTGCTCTCCATTTTTTTAACAGGCAGCACTTCAACCAAAAATTTGGTCATGTGCATGAGCCATAATAGTTTATTCTAGCCTTACATTACCAAGCACAATGCAATGTATCAGAAGGAGTAGTGGAAAGCATGGTACAACTGAACTCTAGAGCAACAGAAACATCGAATCACACTTCTTTATCTGACAGTCTATTGGACAAGTATGGTTTTGGTGACTGCCAGGTGAACATTACCTGACTGACTCCATTGTGCCAACTGTAAAAGACGTGATGCCATGAAAGCACCAAAGCTGTTACTCAAGAAAATTGTCGTAAAAATCCCTTGTAAAATTGCAAACTTTTTGCAGAATTGCACAAAAACGGCGTAACACACCAGTTTGAAGCAGTTCCGCTAAAATGGGGAGGAGCAAGGGCAAGACAAAGCGTCACTACGCCCACCCATCAAAATCAGGAAAACTTGGTGCTTCTTATGTGAGAAATGTTACTTCAATCTCTTGTTCTCTGATCTGCTTAGCCAACAGGTGAAGACAAGAGGATGAACACTAAACTAAATATAAATCCAATATATTTAACCAAAATGAAGGCCAAGAGTGGACTGTATTTCCAAATGCAAATACAAACCTACAATGAAGGGAGACTATTCCAAAGTACAAAAAGAAACAATCTTAATAATAATAATAATAATAATAAATTTTATTTCTATAGCGCCGACATATTCCGCAGCACTTTACATTTCAGAGGGGACTTGTACAGACAATATACCAAAAGGAATGAGGGCCCTGCTCGCAAGCTTACAATCTATGAGCTTCATTATGTAATGATAAACATGATTATTAAAACATTAAAAAATCAGAAAGTGAAGCACATGATGGGGTGAGGGAAGAAAGTGTCTTATTGTACACCTCGTTAATCATTAAGCAAATAAACTTAAAGTGCAATTCCATAAATAAGTCCAAAGAATTAAAAGTGTTGTCCGGCCTTAGGGTACAAGTGTGTGGTCAGTCTATGTGACTGTGAATCCTAACAGCGCATGCAACGTAAGCTGTGAGGATTCTTTGCTGCAGGGACTGGCCGGGGGGGGCCATAAGTATGTGATTTGCACACGTGTCCACAAGATGGGCGGGGACTCGCTTGTTGCAAGTGAACTGAGTGACAGACACATCTAGTTTGAATGTGGTCAGAAGTATGCAAAACCCATACTTGTGGTCACATGTCCGCCTGCTCCCGAAACTGGGGAATCATCACAGCTCACAGTGAGGACTCACAAGTCTGCAGTCACATAATGTGTGACCCCTTTAAGTGAAAAAGCAATTGTTGGGTTATAAGTGCATAGAAATGACATTCTCCTTGTAAAAAAATGGGAAGGAAGCAGCTTAGATGAATTTATCTAAGTGGTTGTGTAGTAATGGCCCAGATTGGGGGGTGGTCCACTGCTTACCGCGCACAGCCGACACAGAGACGAGACAGAGGCAGATTTCAGTTGCAACAGGTCCGGGTTTTATTGGCCGTCTTCCTGACGACCGTAGCCATACACCGCAGTTCCGTTACAGCCCTCCATACTCAGGCCCGGGTACCTTCACCTTCCTTCAGTCCTAATGACGTTCCTCGCGGATCTTTCACTGGGGCTGTCCTAGACCTATCTACCGCCAGCGCTTCACCTGCCCGAGGTCGTCGTTCAATCGGTACCCCCAGGGCCTCGTCTGTCCTGCGGTTCTTGATGTCAGGGCCACCCCCCTGACTGTCTCTTCCCGTCAGTCCCCTGGTCGAGCTCTCCACTGCTGTCAGTCTTCTGCTCCTGAGCTCCTCCCGGGACTAGAACTCTCTGGAACCCACTCCTGTTCTATTTATCTCCCTCCTTGGGAAATCCCCTCCTGGGTTCCTATCTCCCCGCCCCCATGACTAAGCGGTTTCTATAGCCTTAAGCTGCTGTCAAGTCCTAAACTATGCTCCCCTCTGCCATCTTGTGGTCAAATCCAGGTATTGCACTCCCTTTTCTACCTTCCCCAGTTGTTACCCTTCTGTCATTGCCAATCCCCATCTATACTGCACAAACCATCCCCTCTTCCTCCAATCAAGTCTGTCCATCAAGTCACCTTCCCACACTCCCCCTTCCTTTGTCTATTGTTGTTCCCGACAATCGTACTCCCTACCTATGTCATCCTGAAGCTTGTCCACCGTCTGTTGTCGGACCGGTTGTTGGGCCAAACCCGCCACATGCGGGGGGCCGAACCAAACCAGGAGCACCATGCTCCGAGCAGCCTATTGCTACTTGCCGGCGCGCACGCCACATTACAACTTCTTTCAGGTTGGCGAGGCCCACCCGGACTACTCTACGGCGTGTACCTCCCACTACTCTCCCCTTCTGTTACCCTCTACTGTCTGGAACGCCATGACCGATGCCTTTCGCCTACCAGGTCATCGTTAGTGCCCGCCCATCCTTTTGGGTATGCGTGTTGTCGGGGACCTGGTTGATGGACTACTGTCTGGTTCACTCTCTTCCGTCTTATTATTCCTTAAATTTTAAAAGAGTCATGGTCGGCGTCTTTGTCACTTCTACCTCGTACCCGGGACCTGTCGCACATTTTTATACATACTACTCATTAATTCAACTTTTAGTCTACCATATATATAGCTACCTCTACTTTAATAACAGTGTGAGTTACCTAACAGGGGTAACCCCCCTCTTTTTTTTCTTTTTTTTTTTCCAACACAACATTTCAAAACAAAGTGTAAGTGCTCCCCTTTCCTTTTACATTAGCACTTCCTCCCATGTATCCCCGCTGTGTCAGGAGAAAACAGTAAACAACAAAAAACATTTTTCTTAACTTGGACGTGTACCTGTCCTTTAGGCTGCACAACGGTGCACCGAAATCCAGGCCATCTCCTGACAGCTGATGTTGCGCCAATCCAGCAGGGCGAACCCCACAGCCCTGAGGTCCCCGGGGTGCTTGAAGTATCTCAGTGAGTCCTTCCACGGGGCTCAGGGCCTTCAGGCTCGGTGATCACGGCTACCGCATAGTAGCCGCGGGGGAGGCCGCAACCGGAACCAAGGCGGCCGCGGGCACCGGCGAGTCGACTGCAGCCAATGCCGCAGATGGAACAGCGGTGACCGCAGAGGCCGGTGAGTCAGCCGCTGCGGCCGGCGGCCCAGTTGCAGCGGTGACCTGGAGTGGGGTCGACATGGCGGCAGAAACGGCCACGGGAGCTGCCGGGCAGGCCGCGGCCGGCGCCGCGAGTGAACCGGAGACGGCCGCGGAGCAGGCCGCAGCCAGGGCTGAAGATGGAGCAGCGGTGACTGTCAGCAAGGAGGCCGCGGAGACAAACAGCCCAGCCTCTGCAGCGGACTGGAGCAAAGTCACGGCAGGCCGAGACAGGTAGGCCACCGCTGGGGTGTGAAGTGCGGCAGGGATGGCCGCTGGTCAGTTCCTCGCTGGCGACACAGAACGAGGTGCCGGACGGCGGGGTGGCTCGGGGTCGTTGTCAGGGGTGACGGTCGGCCTAGCGGGGACCATGTAGTCGTCCGGAGCCAGGGTCACCGAAGAGTGGGATGCCGGGCGGGGAGGCCGAGGTCTGGTGTCGGGGCCCCGAGGCCTGTCTGGTGCACGGAGCGTGGGGACGGGATCTGCCTGAGGTGCCGCCGGCAAGGCCGGGGGATCTCTCACCTTCCCCGGTGCCGCGGCTCCCAGCAGGCTTTCCCGCAGCTCCTTCAACAGCCGTGGATCTTCACCCCACCGTCTGGCAGGGCCAGCCTCCAGGCTCGATAATTCCACGGGGAGACTCCCTGAAGATCCCTTCAGTGGCTGTTCCAGCGGGGCCCGTCGTCGCTCCTCTGATGACATCCAATGAGCCGGAACAAAGTCTCAAATTTGTAACCCACAGGTGAGCAATTCAAGTCCTTTTAGGTTCTTCAGGGTACTTCCGTTGCAGGCTTGCCACTGAGGTTGTAGTATTAGCGGCGGCGATCCTGCCAACTACGCCAAAATGTAGTAATGGCCCTGATTGGGGGGTGGTCCACTGCTTACCGTGCACAGCCAACACAGAGACGAGTCAGAGGCAGATTTCAGTTGCAACAGGTCCGGGTTTTATTGGCCGTCCTCCGGACGACTGTAGCCATACACCGCAGTTCCTTTACAGCCCCCCGTACTCAAGCCCGGGTACCTTCAACTTCCTTCAGTCGTAGTGACGTTCCTCGCGGATCTTTCGCTGGGGTTGTCCTAGACCTATCTACCGCCAGCGCTTTACCTGCCCGAGGTCGTCATCCAATCGGTACCCCCGGGGCCTCGTCTGTCCTGCTTTTCTTGATGTCAGGGCCACCCCCCTGACTGTCTCTTCCCGTCAGACCCCTGGTCGAGCTCTCCACCGTTGTCAGTCTTCTGCTCCTGAGCTCCTCCCGGAACTTGAACTCTCTGGAACCCACTCCTGTTCTATTTATCTCCCTCCTTGGGAAATCCCCTCCTGGGTTCCTATCTCCCCGCCCCCCATGTCTAAGCAGTTTCTATAACCTTAAGCTGTTGTCAAGTCATAAACTACGCTCCCCTCTGCCATTTTGTGGTCAAATCCAGGTATTGCACTCCCTTTTCTATCTTCCCCAGTTGTTACCCTTCTGTCATTGCCAATCCCCGTCTATAGTGCACAAACCATCCCCTCTTCCTCAAGTCAAGTCTGTCCATCAAGTCACCTTCCCCACAGTTGTGATACAATATTATCCACCAGTGTAGTTCTTTTTACTTGGAATTACTATAGCTTTGCTTCTATGCTTCTCAATGTGATTTGTATATTGTATGCTCCACAAGCTGAGATGAGTGCAATTTCATATTATATGTACAGTGGGGTGCAAAAGAGAAACAATATTTTGAACTTTTGACTTTCAGGCTCCATATCTCACCTTCCACTACTGCTTCCAACATGAGACCATTGTATAGACAATCTTGGCTATCTCGTACATAAATTTGACTTGCAACTATTTAGCATATGATTTGTTATGCAAATTCTTGTCATGTCACTGCATTGTTACTGTTTTGCTCCTGGTGGTGGAAAAATCTTTTTCTTCCTGTGTAATACAAATTACAACCTGTTATCACATTCCCTAATAGCTCAGTGTGTTATTAGGTTGATTCCCAAGTAAAAGGTCACTGGTTCTAATGGAGGAGCAGCCAAGAAGACGTTTTCTCAAGAATACAGAAACATCATCATCCGGCTCATCGATAGCGGTCTCTCGGCCAAGAAAGTTGCCAAACTGCGTCGTGTGAGTGTCATGACAGTTGAATCAATACGAAATAAAGTCTGTCCAATCCATGCAGAAGCCAAAGGTGGACATGCAGGCAAAATATCGGAGTCAACAAGCCGGTTCATCACAAGGTTTATGAGTTCTGGCGCAACAAATACAACAGTGGAGGTGGCTCATATGCTTTGTAATAGTGAGATCACTAAAGTCCATGCAAGGAAAAAAGGTAAAGAAGCCTCAACTTCAACATTGTCATAAGAAGCGTTGGATCGAGATTGCAAAAAAGTATGAAAAGTGAATAGTAGAAGATTAGAGAAAGGTGATTTGAAGCGATGAGATGAAAGTCAATAGATTAGGCTCTGACAGGTGCAAATGAGTCTGGAAGAAATAAGTGAAAAAGAGGCTAACTGATCGAGAAATTATAAGAACTGTCAAATTCGGTAGAGGAAGCCTGATATATCAGGTTGTTTCACAGCCAAAGGAGTTGGATATAGAGTTGAGCAAAACGGGTCGGTCAAATTCAAAAATAGCCGACTTTCGCTAAAGTCGGGTTTCGCCGATCGAAACCCGACCATAGCGTGAGGTCGGTCATGAGGTCGCCGATCAGAGCGCCAACATCGCGTTTCAAATAATGCTTCCAGTGCCTTTTCTCAGCCAATGATGGAGGACGCACACTGTGGGCAACGCGATGACATGTGCAGCGGCCACCACCATCTTAGAGAAGGGCATT
The DNA here is from genome assembly GCF_039654945.1 of Dendrobates tinctorius. Lineage (NCBI taxonomy): Eukaryota > Metazoa > Chordata > Amphibia > Anura > Dendrobatidae > Dendrobates > Dendrobates tinctorius. The sequence continues at coordinate 10,261,111 of NW_027361751.1, read as the reverse complement.
GAAGTGATTGGCTGGCTTTGTGTGGCGTCACAGTGGGTATAAAAGGCCATGACTGCCGACCGCCATCTTACTTCTGCCGATCTTACAATAGGGAGAGGTGCTGCTACTGCTGAGCTGATTCTGAATAGGGAGAGCGTTAGGCAGGGAAGAAGAAAAAAAAATTGCTTCTGCTGCTAGCACTTTTCACTGTACAGTGAGGCTATGTTGCGGTTTTTGCTGCGGATCCGCAGCAGTTTTGGCCGCTGCGGATCAGCAGCAGTTCGGCAGACAGTGTACAGTAGCATGTAAATCTATGTGATTTACAATCTGCTGTGCACATGCTGCGGATTTTTAACTGTGGAAAAGCTGCGGTTTTGAATCCGCAGAAAGAAATGACATGTCACTTCTTTTCTGCGGATTCTGCTGTGGTTTACCATCTCCTCCATTGTAGAGGTGATAAACCGCAGGGGAAAACCGCAGGCCAATCCGCAGGTAAAACCGCAGGTCATTTTACCTGTGGTTTTACCTGCGGTTCCGCAGATACAAATCCGCAGACCAATCCGCAGCGTGTGCACATAGCCTTAGTGTGCTGTTCAAACTGCTTTTTTCAAAGCACTCCAACTTTTATTATTTTGTTCTTGTGAGTTACTGAGCGTTCATTTTTTCACACACCGTATAGCGGTGTACGCTCCTCACACACTACCGTGTACCGGCTGGTATCACGGACAAAGAGAAGCCATCTGGGTGTGACTCTGGAAAAACAAGCCGAGGAGTTTTTCCATTTTTCCAGACCTACACCATATAGAGCTGTCCGCTTTTCAAACAGTTTCGTATATCTGCTGTTTGATTATGGTCAAAACTAGACAGAGACAGCGTGTGTCAGTCCGTATACAAATAGACGGAGATTGACAATTTTCCATACACACACCGTATAGCGGTGTACGCTCCTCACACACTACCATGTACCGGCTGGTATCACGGACAAAAATAAGCTATCTGGGTGTGACTCTGGAAAAACATGCCGAGGAGTTTTTCCATTTTTCCAGACCTACACCTTATAGAGCTGTCGCTTTTCAAACAGTTTCGTATATCTGCTGTTTGATCACGGTTAAAACTAGACAGAGAAAGCGTGTGTCAGTCCGTATACAAATAGACGGAGATTGACAATCTTCCATACACACACCTTATAGCGGTGTACGCTCCTCACACACTACCGTGTACCAGCTGGTATCATGGACAAATAGAAGCTATCTGTGTGTGACTCTGGAAAAACAAGCCGAGGAGATTTTCCATTTTTCCAGACCTACACCTTAGACAGCTGTCCGCTTTTCAAAGTTTCGTATATCTGCTGTTTGATCACGGTCAAAACTAGACAGAGACAGCGTGTGTCAGTTCGTATAAAAATAGACGGAGATTGACAATTTTCCATACACACACCATATAGAACTGTCCGATTCTCAAACAGTATTGTACATCTGCCGTTCACATTACAGTCACATCTATACAGAGTCAGCGTGTGTTTGTAACACTAGGTAAATACATATACGGAGATTGTTAGTTACACAAAAAACGTATACAGCTGTACACTTCTGATATAGCTCCGTATATCTGCTTGTTGGATTACGGTCAAATACATACTAAGAGCATCTGTGACTAACAAAATGTATACGTAGATTTAATTTTTTTAATACACCTTACACAGGTGGACGCTCCTCATACAGTACCATCTCTCTGCTGGTATTTTTGTACATTTTCCCAAACATGAGGAAGTATGGTGGAAGAGTCCGTGGACGTGGGCAGGGGGTGCAGCTGGTACTGATGGTGGTGGTGCATTGGCTGGTTCTGGCAAAAGCACAATAGCAGCTAAGGCAGGATGTGTTGAGCCTGCGTTATCGTCTGGCCCAAGAAGGCCTGTAACGTTGCCTTTTCTTGGAGTAGGAAAACCGCTTTTAAAGCCGGAGCATCAGGAACAGGTTTTGGCGTACATTGCCGAAACAGCCACCAGCTCTATTGTCTCCTCTTCTGAACGTTCGAAATCTGCAAGCACGGAGTCGTCAGTGCAGGGTTCTGGTCAGGAAAAACACCTTTCCTTGTGTCCTTCACCCCCACCAAAAGTTAAGGATGCGGCAGCCCACACTTCAGATTACTCTATGGAGCTCTTTTCACATACCATGCCTGGGTTATCCAGTCAAATCCTGAATTCCCCAGTCCAAGATGAATCTGACATGGAGTGCACTGATGCACAGCCACTGCTAGATGATTCTGCTGGTACATTGACACAGAGCACTACATTGCCCTCGCAGTCTACTGAGCGAGAATCTGACCCTGATGAAACTCAGGTGCCCCTTCCCGCATACTATACCACCTTACACGGTGACACAGAGGAAGGAGGTGATGGATGACCAGTTCTTGACCCGGATTGACATCCATTGGGGGAGGAGGGTGGCGCTGGCAATAGTTCAGATAAGGAGAAGGATACGCAGCAGGCATTGACATCGTAACAGCGGTTATCTGGCAGGCCCGTAGCTGTCCAAAACCTTGGACCAAAAACTAAAAGAGTTGCAGGAGAGCTTGGCCAGACGGTCAACTTAGCACAGCGTGCAAGACCAGAAAATGTATACCAAAGTAGGAAGAGTGCAGTGTGGCACTTCTTTGTCCAAAATCCTACTGATGAGGCAAAGGTTACCTGTAAGAAGTGCGGAAGGACCTTTAGCCGAGGTAAACAACTCAGAAATTTGAATACCAGTTGCATGCTTAGACATTTAATCAACATGCACTTGCAAGCGTGGACGGACTACAAAACCTCAGGTAGCACATGTGCACCTGCTACGACTGAAGGTAGCCAGCAACGCTCCATCGCTTCCCCCACTGTAAGACCATCGCCACCGTTAAGCACACCACCAACAATTAATGTGGAGGTGTCGTCGCAAGGCCAAAGCACTCAGGGAATCACAATGGTTTTGCAACACAACACTGAATCGAGGCCATCACCACCAATACCATCACCAACCCCCTCTCACTCTGTCCGGTCCACCGCTACTTCCCCCATATGCACCTCTCTAGTCCAGCTCACCCTACCAGACACTCTGAGTAGGACAAGAAAGTACTCATCCTCTCATCTGCGTACACTGTGTTAGAATGCCTACATTGCCAAGCTAATCCCATTAGAGATGAAGCCCTACCATTTGGTTGAAAGTGAAGCTTTCCACGAGCTCATGGCCTACGCTGTCCCATGCTATGACCTACCCAGTCGGCACTTCTTTTCTCGAAAAGCCATCCCTGCCCTCCACCGGCATGTGAAAGACCGCATTGTCCATGCACTAAAACAGCCAGTGAGTGAAAAGGTGCACCTCGCAACAGATGCATGGACCAGTAGGCATGGCCAGGGCTGTTACGTGTCCATCACTGCGCACTGGGTTAATGTGGTGGATGCAGACTCCACAGGGGACAGCGGCGGTGGAACAGTGCTACCTAGCCCACGGTATAGGAAACAGTTGGCTTTAGGCTTTCGACCCTCCTCCATCAGCGAAAGCTCATCCACAGAGCGCAGTTGCATGAGCACTCCATCCGCAGCTGGCAGTGTTGCACATGAGGTGTCCAACTATTGAACAGCTAGTGGTAAGCATCAGCAGGCTGTGTTAAAGATGATGTCTTTGGGTGACAACAGACACACCGTGGAGGTACTGGCCAACTACTTGCAGCGACAAACTGAGTCATGACTGGGCAGTTTACATCTTGAGGCAGGCAAGGTAGTCAGTGATAACGACTGTAATTTTGTGGCAGCCATAGCCGGTGCAAAACTCACACACTTTCCTTGCCTGGCTCACACTTTGAACCTGGTGGTGCAGTGCTTCCTTAATAATTATCCGGAGTTAACATCCCTGCTACATAAGGTGCGAAGATTGTGCTCGCACATCCGTCACTCAAATGTCCACTCCACTCGTATGCAGAAGCTGCAGCAATTGCTCCACCTCCCCAAACACCACCTAATCATAGACGTGGCAACAAGGTGGAACTCCACCCTGCACATGGTTGAGAGGCTGTGTGAACAGAGGCAGACTGTAATGCATTTGTGGGAGGATACACGGGCAAGCAGTTTGAGGGAAGACATGGAATTGTCGGGTGTGCAGTGGTCAAAGCTGAAAGACCTCTGTAAAGTCCTTCAGTGTTTTGAGGAATGCACATGGCTGGTAAGCGCAGATGACGCCATCATAAGCATGAGCATCCCACTTATGCATCTGCTCATGCAAAGTTTGACGCACATTAAGTATCAGGCGTCCGCAGCGGAGGAGGAGAAGGGAAGCCTTGATGACAGTCAGCCATTGTCTGGTCAGGGAACTGTCCTGGACAAGGTGGAGGAAGAAGAGGAGGAGGAGGAGGATGAGGGGGATGATTATTTTGGGCAGGAGGATGCTTCTCGGGGACAAGAGAACATGTGGGCGTGCCAAGGTCAGGTACAGTGTTTGTACATGACTGTAGGGATGTGGATTTGCCAGAAAGTGCTCCTCCACCCAGCAGTGGCAGTGCAGCATTGACACCTGGAACATTGGCCCACATGTGCGATTATGCCTTGCGGATCCTAAAAAGGGACCCCCGCATTGCCAAAATGATGAGGGATGATGACTACTGGCTGGCCAGCATCCTTGATCCACGCTACAAAGGCAAATTACACAACATCATGCCACAGGAGAACCTAGAGATAATATTGGCCAACAAACAAGCAACTCTGGTAAACCGTTTGTTTGAGGCTTTCCCAGCACACAGCAGCGGTGCTGGTTCTCCCACGAGCCGTAGTGGGCACGATGGAAGAGGTGTTCGTGGTGCACACAGCCAAAGTAGCGTTGGAGACAGGGGTTTAATGACCATGTTGTGGAATGATTTCTTAAGTACCGCTCACACGACTGCTAATACTGCATCGATTAAAAGTGCAGGAGACAGCAGTTGTCAACTATGGTTACAAACTACTTCTCCTCCCATATCGATGTTCTCCCTCACAGGTCATTCCCCTTTGACTATTGGGCCTCTAAACTGGACACCTGGCCTGAATTGGCACAATATGCCTTACAGGAGCTCGCTTGCCCTGCTGCTAGTGTGTTATCTGAAAGAGTCTTCAGTGCTGCTGGATCAATCCTGACAGAAAAAAGGACCCGCCTGTTGACCCAAAATGTTGATGATCTAACCTTCATTAAAATCAACCATGCATGGGTTTCTATGGATTTTGTCCCACCTACCCCTGATGACACATAGGTTGCCAGAAAACTGCCTCACTTTTGTTCTCCTCTTCCTCGGACTTGCCCAATTCCGCCCTTTGCAGCAGCTGAATGTCCAGCCAACACATCAACATATGCCATTTTTTAAACCTCCCTAACTGGGCTGCCCACCCCCCCAAGGGCTGGGGTCAACACCTGGCGCAGTCGGGCAAGTGCCGTTGCTCTGAACATGTGGGTGGGCCCACTGATGGCCGACGGCACTCGCACAGGGCCCCTCATATTATAATGCAGTGTCTCTTACGGTGGGGGGCCCACTTGCCATCAGATACACCAGCGTACTATGAGGGGCCCTGTGCCAGTACCGTCGACCATGAGTGTGCTCCCCCTGCTTGGTCATGGCCACAGCACTTGCAAGTTGCAATACTTACCTCTCCCTGCTCCACCGCTGTGTAGTCAGGGCAGTTAAATCCTTCACAGGGGCGGCCACTAGAAATTTGGGGTATTGATCGATGATGGTTAAGATGTAGCTATGGCCTGTCATTCCGGCCTCTACCTTCAGATGATCAATGGCTACTATTTGTAAAGGACATCAACTTACAAGCGGATGCAGTGGTGCTTTATGATCACCTTTCACAGTTGTGATAGTCACAGACGTGTAACATTCCTGCCACCATCCTTCAATGTCTCCTCTCATGCCAATCCAATAGAATCACCTACGGCCTGTGGCTTCTGTCTTTTGCACTCCAAAATGACCAGACACATCATGATAGGCAGTGAGGACCATGTCTACATCTCTCCCTGTGATCACAATTTGATGGAGACGAGTAAAGGTGATGTGATCCACGCTACAGCGATAAATCAATCCTTTCTTCACAAAGAACCGTTTTCGCTGTCTCCACAGACACAGTAATTGAGGATCTGCATCGCCTCTGCAACATCTACCGGGAGGTTTTCCCACGATGAGTAATTCCCAAATTTCTGCTAACACTCGACTTTCCGTCTGTGCTTGTATCCATGTAGTTTCCAGTAGCGGAGAGTCTGGACTGGCTTACTGAGATTGAAATATATACGAAGATTTAAAAGTACCACAACACTGTATACTGTTGTACGCTTTGACTACCTTTCCCTTTTTCTACTTTTTAAATTCTGGTGTAATACATAGTGAGCCTGTGAGTGTCTGTGTCTGACGCCGGAAGTATAGACGGAAATTTACAATTACCCCTAGACTGGATACACCTGCTATGTGCTGATGCAGTACCTATGTTCCAAATTTTGTATTACGGTATCATCCATAGTGAGTGAGCGTGTGTGGCTTACGCTTTCTATATATACGCTGAATCGGAGATACCAATTTTTACCCTGTACTCGATACAGCTTGTATCTTGTTATACAGTACCTTTGTTCGTCATTTAGTATTACGATCAAATCCATACTGAGTAAGCGTCTGAGAGTGACTACGGTACTCTGTATACGGAGATTTCAATTGTACCCTATAATATATATACTTGCTATCTTGTTATCCAGTACCTTTTTTACAACATTTTTTATTATGGTCAAACCCAGACTGAGTGAGCGTTTGAGGGTGACTCCGGAAATATATACCGAGATTTCAAATTTGGCCAACACTGTATACAGCTGTATGCTTCTGATACAGTAACTCTTGTGAATTCACTTTCTAGCCTGCCTCTGGTTGCTAGTGAAGGTAGTGGAGCTGGTTGTATTGACAGAGGAGTCGCGAGTTTTCTTTCCGGGCTCCCTCTGTTGATTACAGGAGGTAATGGAGCTGATCTAATTGACAGAGGCCTGCCACCTGATAATGAGGATGACAATTGGACATCCGGAGTCTCTGACTGGTTTTAAGACAGCCGACTCCCTCTATCCCTGCTGGTGATTTTTCCTGCCTCCTGAGGTCTTAGTTTCCGGTTCAGTCCCTGTACGCTCAAGCTAAGTGTTCTTTGCTATTGTTCACATTTGATTTGCTTTTTTCTATTCAGTTTTGTGTGGTCAGCCAGCCCCGGCTGGGGCTGTGCTGAATGTCCATCCTTGTTACTGTTTGTGTCAGTTTGTTTTTTGTCCCTTATTAGATTGGCCTCTTCTTTCTTTGCTTTCAGAATATGCCAGAGTGCTGATTTAGTGGGAGAAGTCTAGTGACTTCAGAGTTTTTGCTATCAGAAGTGATGGACATTATTGCAGGGTTTTTTGCGTGATTGCAGACAGTGTCTTTCCTTTCCTGTCCTTTCTAGTTAATGTGGGCCCCATCATTTGCTCAGCCTATTTTCCTACCTGTGTTTGTATTTTCATCTTGTCTCACCAACAATATATGTTTGGGGGCTGTCTATTCCTTTGGGGTCTGCTCTGGGGCAGTTTAGATTTCTCCTTTTCTTGCTTTAGGTTTATTTAGTTCTCTGGCTGTGTCGAGGCATATAGAATCATCGCAGGCACGCTCCATGGCTACTGCTAGTTGTGTGGATAGGATCAGGGGTCTGCAATCCGCTTAGTTACCAACCTCTCTGGTTTTCTGTAGCTTAGCTTGGTCTTGTTTTCCTCCTCATTGACCCAATCATAACAAGTAACCTTTTTAGCTGTTTAGATTCTGGTGTAATCCACAGACAGCCTGTGAACGTCTGTCTGTTACTCCGGCAATATATTAGGAGCTTTAAGATTACCACAACACTGTATACAGCTGTACGCTTGTGTTACATTACCCATTTACAGCTTTTCATATTCTTGTGTTTTCCATACTGGGCCAGAGAGCATTTGTGTCTGCCTCCTGAAATGTATACGGAGATTTAGAATGTTTACACTATACTATATATACCTTGTATCTGGTGATACTGTACCCTTTTTCAACTTTTTATTTTATTGGGTAGTCCATACTGAGCCTGTGAGCGTCTTTTTTGTATGAATCATGAAATATATACGGAGATTTACTGTTATCCCTAGACTGTATAGAGCTGTACGTGTCATGGTCACGTGTCTCTGGGCACACAGCGGTTACCGCAAGGTGAACCCATAACACACATGACCCTGGATACACCGCCTCCAGTGGGGCGCATTTAAATAATAAAACGTGCAGGTGGATACGCCGCCTCCACCTGGCGAATTTAGGTATTACACGTTATACAATAATCAAATAATAAAGGGGGAACCTGGGTAACTTTAACAATGGTGGGCCCTGCGATAGGGAATGGGGACATGGAGACCTCCTAAGCTCCCCTGAGTCAGTGTCCCTGCACTCCTAACATTCCCTATACAGGCTCCGCACCTGTCGCCGCACGCGAACCTTAACCCCTTGCTCGCCCTGACCCTAAACCCTCACTAGGGAATGGGTTGGTGCGGAGACTAATCCCACCACTGCACTAATAACACACATGAGGAAAGAGACAATACAGGGGGAAAACCACTTAGCTTTGCTCTGTTGCGTGCGCTCCTAGCAACAGAGCCCACCACCTGCGTGCATCTTCTCCTCCACCTGGATCCATCACCATAACAGGATCCTTCACCTTAGTGCAGCCTTGGAGCAGAGTCCACCACCAGTTGCTGCTGCTTAGAACCAGAGTCGCCACTCCACCAGTCCATGCAGACACTTCCTGCCGACACCATCACTGCGACCCCACCACGCCATGCCAGCCCTTCGTCCAGACACCATAGCTGACACACGTCCCCCCTGGCTAAGCTGCGCAGGACTCCTCTCCAGCTCCATCCTTCCACCAGGCTCTCCAACTCAGAATGAACACAATCAATCAGTCAATATCACAAGCAGTGATTGCACACCCCTAGCACACCTTTATAGGGTGTCACACCTGATCCATAATTAAGTGAACATTAACCTAAACCTAAGGTGCGATACCATTCACCACCACCGGGCAACTTAGAATGAACGACACCACGTGTGATAATTCTAATGGCCACCGGGGGGCTATCACGACACACTTTGGAACCAAAGGAAAAAAAGTTCACTTAGTGCATTTAATACCGCCAGATCCAACACTGGATCATGACAGTACCCCCTCCTTAATGAGGGGCCTCTGGACCCTCAAGACCACCCCTCATTAGGGAAACACCTACAGCGGTGACGCCCAGACCCTGAGTTCACCCCATCATTACCTGACACTTCAGGTTCATGACAAACACCGCTGGTATTGGCAATACATGTTCATTTTGGAGGCACCACTCATCTCCACAGCGCCGACCTGGGGAACGAGTTAATGTATGTGTATGTTTGCTCAGAGCTGATCAGACTCCACAACACATTTCCACAAGATGTTTTTGGTGGCCACCCATACATGCTCGTTCACACACAGGTCCGGACCTGAACGTTTATTGCACACATACATTTGTCATATTTTGGTGAACTCACTCTGGACTTGACAACAGAGGCGTCCTCCTGTGTCACCACACTCACACCCCCGCTATTCACCAAGGGACACCACCCTCCAACCCTTTCACCATGAGGTCTGCGCCTCCCAGGGTTGGTTAATGGCGAGGGTTGAGATTTGTCCCTACTCCCCCGCAGCACACCTGCTGCACACACCAGGAGGAGAAAGGGACCGGGAAATGGAGGAAATACACTCGCTGGTCGCCTCCAAATGACCAGGAGGGCGGCTTCTTCGATGGAATGAAGATTTGGCGTAAAACCCCGTGGACTATCACACCAGTCAGCTCACCACAGGGGCGTACCCCTTCACCTCGGGGAATACCAGGCAGCTCCGTGAGGCACCATTCCTCCCACCTGCCTGGGTGCGCCTGCATGCATGAACCAGTCCCGCTCCCCAGCAGTGACTCTAGGGGGCTTTAGTACCAGAGCCGCAGGAATATGGAGGAAAAAATATACACTCGCTGGTCGCCTCCACACGACCAGGAGGGGCGGCATTGAAGATTTGGCATGAGCCCCGCGGACTATTCACCAATCTGCTCACTACAGGGACGTACCCCTTCACCTCGGGGAATACCAGGCAGCTCCGTGGGGCACCATTCCTCCCACCTGCCTGGGTGCGTCCCCTGTATGAGCAAGTCCTGCTCCCCAGCAGCGACTATACACCTAGTCTGCTCCCCACAGGGATGTACCCCTTCACCTCGGGGAATACCAGGCAGCTCCGTGGGGCACCATTCCTCCCACCTGCCTGGGACCTCCCCGTGCATGAGCAAGTCCCGCTCCCCAGCAGCGACTCTAGGGGGCTTTTGCCAGACCGCCGCCGCCATTTTTTTTTTTTTTTTTTGGTTATCTGAGCAGAGGCCCCAGACCCTGATAACTGCTGCTGCAGCGGCTCTAACACACCATGCCGCTCCTCATTGCACCTCAGTGAGGCCCGGCAGCAATTACCAACAGGTCTCCACATGGCCAAAGCTCGCCAGAAAAAAAAAAACTGTAAGGCTTGTGATAATGTCATGGTCACGTGTCTCTGGGCACACAGCGGTTACCGCAAGGTGAACCCATAACACACGTGACCCTGGATACACCGCCTCCAGTGGGGCGCATTTAAATAATAAAACGTGCAGGTGGATACGCCGCCTCCACCTGGCGAATTTAGGTATTACACGTTATACAATAATCAAATAATAAAGGGGGAACCTGGGTAACTTTAACAATGGTGGGCCCTGCGATAGGGAATGGGGACATGGAGACCTCCTAAGCTCCCCTGAGCCAGTGTCCCTGCACTCCTAACATTCCCTATACAGGCTCCGCACCTGTCGCCGCACGCGAACCTTAACCCCTTGCTCGCCCTGACCCTAAACCCTCACTAGGGAATGGGTTGGTGCGGAGACTAATCCCACCACTGCACTAATAACACACATGAGGAAAGAGACAATACAGGGGGAACACCACTTAGCTTTGCTCTGTTGCGTGCACTCCTAGCAACAGAGCCCACCACCTGCGTGCATCTTCTCCTCCACCTGGATCCATCACCATAACAGGATCCTTCACCTTAGTGCAGCCTTGGAGCAGAGTCCACCACCAGTTGCTGCTGCTTAGAACCAGAGTCCCAAAGATGAGTTCAGCTTCTGCCACGAAGGCAAGCATGCTTGAGTCCAGCTCAGCAGCCAAGTCCCACATGGTGAGTGCCACTCTCCATAGTCACCACTCCACCAGTCCATGCAGACACTTCCTGCCGACACCATCACTGCGACCCCACCACGCCATGCCAGCCCTTCGTCCAGACACCATAGCTGACACACGTCCCCCCTGGCTAAGCTGCGCAGGACTCCTCTCCAGCTCCATCCTTCCACCAGGCTCTCCAACTCAGAATGAACACAATCAATCAGTCAATATCACAAGCAGTGATTGCACACCCCTAGCACACCTTTATAGGGTGTCACACCTGATCCATAATTAAGTGAACATTAACCTAAACCTAAGGTGCGATACCATTCCCCACCACCGGGCAACTTAGAATGAACGACACCACGTGTGATAATTCTAATGGCCACCGGGGGCTATCACGACACACTTTGGAACCAAAGGAAAAAAAGTTCACTTAATGCATTTAATACCGCCAGATCCAACACTGGATCATGACAGTACGCTTCTGATACAGTACCATATATTTGCTGGTATTTTGGGTCCATTTTCCAAAACATGAGGAAGTATGGTGGAAGAGGACACGGATGTGGGCGTGAGGGGCCACCTGGTACTGATGGTGGTGGTGGTTCATCTGCTGGTAGTGCCAAAAACACAATAGCAGCTAAGGCAGGAGGTGTTGAGCCTGCGTCATGGTGTAGCTCTGGAAGGCCTGTAAGGCTCCGTTTTCTGGGAGTAGGTAGACTGCTTTTAAAGCCGGAGCATCAGGAACTGTTTTTGGCTTACATTGCTGAAACAGCCTCCAGCTCTATCGCCTCCTCTTTAACAAAATGCAAGCACTGAGTCGTAAGTGCAGGCTTCTGGTCAGGAGCAACCCCTTTCCTTGTGTCCTTCACCTACACCAAAAGTGAAGGATGCGGCAGTGCACATTTCAGATTACTCCATGGAGCTCTTTTCACATACCATGCCTGGGTTCATTAAAAATGGGGCCCATCATATACTGGAGCATTCCAAATGGGGGACATCAAACACTGGAGCAGCATTTACGGGGCCCATTATACCCTGGAGCATTAGAAATGGAGCCCATTATATATAGAGCATTATTAGGACCCATCATCCCCTAAAGCATCATCCATGAGGCCCATCATATACTGGAGCATTCCAAATGGGGGACATCAGACACTGGAGCAGCATTTACGGGGCCCATTATACACTGGAGCATTAGAAATGAAGCCCATTATATATGGAGCATTATTAGGGCCCATCATACACTGGAGCATCATCTATGAGGCCCATCATATCCTGGAGCATTCCAAATTGGGGACATCAGACACTGGAGCAGCATTTACGGGGCCCATTATACACTGGAGCATTAGAAATGGAGCCCATTATATATGGAGCATTATTAGGGCCCATCATACACTGGAGCATCATCCTTGAGGCCCATCATATACTGGAGTCTTCCAAATGGGGGACATCAAACACTGGAGCAGCATTTACAGGGTCCATTATACACTGGAGCATTAGAAATTGAGCCCATTATATATGGAGCATTATTAGGGCCCATCATACACTGGAGCATCATCCATGAGGCCCATCATATACTGGAGCATTCTAAATGGGGCAGATCAGACACTGGAGCAGCATCTATGGGGCACATTATACACTGGAGGATTAGAAATGCGGCCCATTATATATGGAGCATTATTTGGGCCCATAACACACTGGAGCATCATCCATGGGGACCATCATATACTGTAGCGTTATGTGGAGCCCATTATATACTGTATGGAACATTATATGTGGCCAATTATTCTGTATGGAGAAATATATGGGGCTCATTGTTCTGTATGGCGCACATTGTGGTGGCCATAACACTGTATGGAGTAATATACTGTCGTTTCTTTGAGCTATTGTATCATTTAAAATAGATCAGTCATGTCATGTAAGCAGTGAAGTATGTGTCATTGTACTATACCTATATTTCTGTGCCGTATTGGAGCATCATGAGTTGTGGTATGTGTTAAAGTGGCGCACTGACACTCTTTGGCCCAGGGCACACGAAAACCTGGAGCCAGCCCTACCCCCCCACAACTTTAGCCAAATAACCCCCAGTTTTCAATGTGTAACTATTATTATGAAGTAAATTAAGGTTGACAAGCTTCAGTAATAAGAATTGATGTTTTTGGCATTGAAATGGGCACTGTAGGTCTGTTTACTGTCCTCCACTCGCTGCCGACTTTGCTTCCCCATTGACTTGCATTGGGTTTCGTGTTTCAGTTGGCCTCCGACTTTTCCCTATAGTCGGCCGATTTAGTTCGACCCGACTTTTGCGAAACCCGACTCAACCCTAAAAAAGGCAAAGTCGCTCATCTCTAGTTGGATACTTGACCAGGATCGATGGTGGTCTCAATGCTGAGCTATATGTGAGTAACCTACAAAACAAATTACATCGCACACCTGAGTACTATTGGATTGAAAAGGACGGCATAGTGTTCCAACAGGACAACAACCCGAAGCATATGTGGAGTTTGTCAAAGAAATGGTTCAATGACAAAGAAGTAGAGGTGCTGGATTGGCCCCAGAACTCAACCCAATTGAACACTTGTGGGTAAAGTTTAAGAAAAAACTATATGCATACCCAAGAGAGTTGACCACTTTGGGGAAATGTAGAAGAGCACTAGGATCAGATTGCAGTCAAATCATGTTTGAATCTGATTATTAGCATGCCCAGAAAGATTCAGGCAGTGTTGAAGACAAATATGGATTTGCAGAATAAAAAAAATTAAAATGTATATGTTTATGAGCAAAACAGTAACAATGCATTAACATGACAAGAATCTGCTTAACTAATCATATGCTAAATAGTTGCAATTACAATATGTATGAGACAGCTAAGATGATGGTCTATAAAATGATGGTAGTCTCACGTTCGCAGCAGTAGTGAATAATGAGATATGGAGCCTGAAAATCACAAGTTCAAAACATTGATACCATTTCGCTCATCAGTGTATATCATGTCAGCTATGGGTTTTTCTCTTATTCAAGGATTGAGTAGCTAGCACTTTGCATTTTGTTAATGCCTTGGACTTGCTTATAGAATTGTACTTTGAGGTTATTTATTTAATGATGATCTAGGTGTACAAAGTCTTTTTCTTCCCTCCCCCCTGCATCATGTGCTTTCTTTTTTCCTAATCTAATGTTTTTATAATCATATTTATCAATACATAATGAAGATTGTTATATATTATTATACTTTGAAATAGTCTCCCTTCATTATAGGTTTATAAATATAAATCCATATTATAACCTCCAGATTTAAAAGTGAAAATAATACGCCCATCGTTGAAAGCAAATCTTCCAGAGTTTTGCTCATCTTTAGTCGCATGGTTTTATTATCAAGCCGAGAATACAGTAATGTCTTAATTTTATCACCAGGAGAGATTCTGAAAGTGCTGTCATCATTGTAAATTTATATCATACATGCTTCCATGATTCTGGCTGCTGGATAACTCCCTAAAGTAAATTTGCTGGCCACCTCTGTTATATTCTACCTCTGTATGTAATGGTCATAAAATAAATAACTTCACCAGAGACTTTTCTGTTTGGAATTTTTATGGTATGCTATATTTTATCATAGCTTTCTGACAGTTAATTAAAATTCTACCTCTGCAGTCTGGATCTACAGTAATACTCTCTGAGACTGGATTTACTGTAGCTTGTATTTACTGGTATAGGTGGCATTTTCTATTTGAAATTGATAACAAGATATAATAATAATGTTTTTATAATGTTGACTCGCATAGATTACAGGCAAAGTGAAGGTGCAGACAACCATAGATTTTCTGATCCAGGAGAACTGGGTTGATTATGAAAATGACATTCTGATCAAACTCTGATCAGAGTTTGATCAGCGTGTGCTCATACTCAATCTGATTTTCTCAGATGAAGAGAGGATTTTGAAAAAAATATCTCCATCTTCACCATGGCTCTGGCATTGTCGGTCATTCGTTGTAGTGCCTGCATCATCTGTCCCTAAATATCCCCCCACTCTAATCCCCTCCCCTACCAAAATTTTACCAATAAAAATATGGCACAAAAGTTTTGGATAATTTGGCAAGAGCAGCCTTAATTTAAACAAACAAATAATAAAACTTTAAACATTCAATTAATAAGATTGGTAAGATCGTTGAAGCTACCAAAATCTGGTGATTACCAAAACAAAACCATAAGTATAATATAATAAGACAATACTTTTCTAAATGTGAAATCCATATCCTAATGAATCCCCCAGACCAATTTAGAATCAACTTCAAGGACCCACCAACTGCCACTAGCCACCATGACCCAAAAACTGTCCCTAAGTAACACCAACCCCTGATAGTGAATAAGATAGACAGGGGGTGGGACTAGCACTGATCCTGAGAGCGGGATAATGCAAAACCATCCCCTTCCTGCTATTATAAATCTTCCATATTCCTGACCAAATCCTCCCTGATAATTATCCCACCTCCCTCCAACCAATCATCATGCCACCCTCAACCCACGCATGGGCTGGGGTTCACCTTACTTTGGCGTTGTTAATCATCCAGTGTAATGACTGTATCATTTGTCCCTCACTATCCCCCCACTCCAACTCCCTCCCTTACCAAAATGTTACCAATAAAAACATGACACACAATTTATGGATAATTTGACCACAGCAAACTTTATTTAAAAACAAATAAATAATAAAAGTTCAAACATTCAATAAATAAGATTGGTAAAGTCCTTGAAGCTACCAAAATCTGGTGATTACCAAAACTAAACCATAATTATTCCCAGCCGCTACTCCACTGGCTCAGTAGCAACATAACCCAAAGGTTTCCTTTCCACATCAAAACTTCCAGGGACCTGACATGCCGCAAGTCCCCCCAAAAATCACCAGACCAAAGGCAATCTTTTTCAATTGAGAATCCATGTCCTAATGAATCCCCAAGACCAATTTAGAACTGACTTTAAGGACCCCCCAAACGCCACAACGAGGGCACTTTGTACACCTCTAATGCCCGATACCCCTTTCCCTGCAATATCATAGCCCTTTCAATACCATCTTGTAGACCGAAAGCCCATAGATCAATGCCTACAACATTCAAATGCACCCCATCTGTCAACCAGAAATCCTCACCCCCTTTTTCCAATCAAAGTGGCACACTGCGATGCTTCCATTCCAAGTTACAAAACTGGACACCACCCTATTCACCTTTATATGAGCCTTATTTATTAACCTTCTCAACTGAACAAGCAGCCCGCCAACATTTTCACTGAAAGATTTCTGACCATACTGTAACAATCCCAGAAAAAGACATCCATCAGGGCAAGAAATCATGTTTTACAGCCCTGATCAATTCTCTAAAATGGTGGATCCCAAGGTCATTACCTCCCACATGTAATACTAAAATGTCTGGAGCCCTATCCAATCGAGCACTATGGTGTACTTCCTGCAAAACTCTGTTCCAACCCATACCCCTAAAACCAAGCCACCTAATCACTGCCGCGCTTCTGAAAATACCAAGCTGTGTACCCTTGTTTCTTACATCCACCCGAAGCGCTCCCCAGTACACATATGAGTGGCCAAGAATCCAGATCAAAATGGGATCCAGCCCTTCAATAAAAAAAAGCAGCCCACAGTCAAATGTTAAGTACAATAATAAATGACCTCCCGAATCAAGCCCACCCCCCAACATTTAAGAAGGTAACCCTTCAACTAATCCCTGAGGTCTAGTGTAAGTCCGATAACACTGTGACTTCCATTGTCCAATGAGCTGAACAATTTCCGAGCTTAGTCCTCAAACAGCTGCCTCGGTCACAGCCGCAATGCAAAAAGGGTGTGGCACAAAACTGGAGGAATCTAAGCCCAATCCACTCAAACATTTCTGAAATATTGTGGTAAATTTGTAAATTGGTACTTTGAGAAAAAGGAAGCATCCTCATGACATAACAAAGAACCATCCAGACGAGGTCTGAAGGCGTTAAAACCCTCCAGACAACGTAAAGGACACATAGCAGATTCCAGAACTGCACCTAAAATTACTCATCAGCCTGATCCGTTTTTGATTTCCGAATCCAAAATTTTACCCCCGAGTCGTAGCAACAACATTAACAGCTAAGAGTCCTCCAGCCCGTTTCTTGCTAGGGGTGACAATCTACCCAATTTCCAAAGCGCCAAAAAAGGCAAGTGAAAAGGCCAAATAGAAAAGACGTACCTCGAAATGCGAACTACAAATTGATACCAATTTTCCCCTTAAGTGCTCTAAGCCAGAAGAATCTGGTAGCCTATTATCCTTGCGACTGCTGCCCCTTTGAAATTAAAATCTTTCAATGCTTGTTTTACCAAAAAATCTTTTTGTCAAATCTTTCTGACTACGCATCTTGAACCCAAAGAAGCAACAAGAAAAGGCAGTGCATGAACATCCAAGGTGAATAGAAATATCACAAATCTTTATTAAAGACACAGATAAAAAATGGCATAGTGGCATAACAGAAGTGACACAAAAAACGCACAAAGATACATAGCATCCCTAAGGTGTGTGTATATAGTAAGAAATATCTCCATATATAATATAGGCAGCCGACCAGTCATAGCAGCGTAAAGGGTAAATCCCCAGACAGTCAGCGACCCAATGAAGGGTTAAGAGTTAAATTAAACATGAAGTACTCATGCTTAAAAGGGACACTAGACCTCTGGCGCAGAAAAAACAGCCCAACGTACGTTTCGGAAGCTTTCTATTATTTCTATTCACCTTGGATGTTCATGCACTGCCTTTTCTTGTTGTTTCTTTATATATATATAGTCAGTGTATCCTATACTGATTTGCGTTGGGCTTATGACTATTTTATACATATAGATATTTATTATATTGGATCTATTATATATACTCATTTTAGCCCTATGCACTGTCATCTCTGCTGCTTATCTTGAACCCAAAGGCTAAACTCACGATCAAGCGGGTAACCTTTGCCAAAGACCAACCTTCCAATGGTTCCTTACTTAACCACAGTAACTATACTCCTACCTGATCATCACCTGATAACTTCTGACCGTAAGAGCCCAACCAATGCTCCCATAGCCGCCATTTCAACTGGTATATCACCCATGTGCCTCTGGCGAGAGAAGACCTAATCAGGTATTCAAAGGCTCGGAGACCCTGCTCCAAAGTTCTAAAGAGCATTCTGTTGCTGTCACGGGGGCTTAGTTCAACTAAGGCTGAAATACCCGGGGCCCCTGTGGTGTCCCTTTACTAGGGGAAACCCTGTCTGACCCTCAACCCAGGGTTTTTGCTGAAGGTGCAAATGCCTGAGCCTCCGACCTTTCCTTATCTCCTGCTCAGCCCTGCACTTAACCCTCCACCCTCCACCCAGTGAGAAGTCACCACCAAAGCTCCTACACAAATAATGACAGACAGGGAGAACTTAAACTGCACTGCGCCGCACACACACAGGAATAAACAGTAATGTGAACAGGGCACAACTAAACACAAATATGGGAAGGAGAAAGGATAACGACGGATCATACGACACCAGATATGAATCTCTCTCTCTTGAACACCTCCACTCCAGACCGGAACCACTTGGTATGAAACACAAGCTATAATCGGCGACGCCCATAGGCCAGCATGACTATTTAAAGACCGTGGGCGTGACTAACCATCCAACCTGGTCTCCAGCAGGATTAACCCCCGAGAGCCTGAAGATCAGGCCGGCGCCACTGAGGCTATAGTGGCTGGAGGTGGAACTACCTCTGCCTGCCGGATGCTGTGGTGTGAACAGCGTCCGACATGACAGTACCCCGTCTTCTACGAGGGACCCCAGGGCCCTCAAGACTCATAGGACCCGGCTTGTCCGGATGACGACGGTGAAAAGAACTGACCAGCCGATCCGCATGTATGTCTGAGGCTGGAACCCAAGACCTCTCCTCTGGACCATACCCCCGCCAGTGCACCAAATACTGAAGAGTACGGCGTACTACTCGAGAGTCCACTACCTTGGCGACCTCGAACTCTAACTCGCCATCCACCATGACTGGAGGTGGCATCGGCGTTGTGTCCACAGAGCCTACCACCTTTTTCAATAAAGCCCTGTGAAACACGTTGTGTATCTTGTACACTGCGGGAAGTTCCAACCGATAAGCCACTGGGTTAATGATGGCAGAAATCCTAAAAGGCCCAATAAACCTTGGACCCAGTTTTAAAGAAGGGATTTTGAGTTTTATGTTCTTCGTAGCTAACCACACCCATTCACCCACACACAGGTCCGGACCTGGCACGCGTCTACTGTCAGCCACCCGTTTGTACCTGGCACTCATGCTCAACAAACGCTGTTTCACCCGCCTCCAGACTGATGACAATTGGGCTCCTAGCTGATCCTCCTCCGGGACACCCCCGGAGTCACCCGGACGTAAGGTACAAAACTGAGGATGTTGACCGTACACACAAAAGAATGGAGACTCTCCTGATGACTCTTGGCGGTGATTATTTAATGCGAATTCGGCCAGAGGAAGGAAAGTAGACCACTCCTCCTGGTTGTCGGACACAAAGCATCGTAAATACTGTTCTAGATTTTGGTTCATGCGCTCAGTTTGTCCATTAGACTGTGGATGAAACGCCGATGAATGTGACAACTTGATCCCCAACCTTGAGCAAAAAGCTTTCCAAAACCTCGCCACAAATTGCGTACCCCTATCAGATACTATGTCAGACGGTACTCCGTGGAGTCTGACCACCTCCTTCACAAATACCTGAGCCAACGTCTTAGCATTGGGCAAAGAGGACAACGCCACAAAATGCGCCATCTTTGAAAAACGGTCAACCACCACCAGGATGACCGTGTTCCCTGCCGAGGCTGGCAAGTCAGTGATAAAATCCATGGAGATTTCTGTCCATGGCCTATTGGGTACCCCCAGAGGCTGTAGCGTGCCAGCAGGACGGGTTCGGGGTGACTTAGCCCTAGCGCACGTGATGCAAGCTGCCACGTACGAGACCACGTCCTGCCGGATCTTGGGCCACCAGAAACGACGCGATACCAGCTCTAAGGTGCCCTTCACCCCTGGGTGACCAGCCAGTACCGAATCGTGGTGTTCCTTCAACACCTTAGGCCGAAGATGCAGGGGTACAAATGATTTGTTGGCGGGAAGTCCTGGTGGTACCTCCTCTTGGGCCTCGGCAATCTCCGCCTCTACCTCAGTCGTGAGAGCCGAGACCACTACCCCTTTCTGGAGGATGGGTACCGGCTCTTCCCGAGGTTCTCCCCCCGGAAAACACCTAGACAAAGCATCCGCCTTGGTGTTTTTAGCCCCGGGACGGTACGTCACAAGAAAATTGAAACGAGTAAAAAACAATGCCCAGCGAGCCTGCCTAGGAGACAGACGCTTGGCCGACTCCAGGTAGAGCAGATTCTTATGGTCGGTGATAACTGTGACCTGGTGAGCCGCCCCCTCCAAGAAGTGTCGCCATTCCTCAAAAGCCAGTTTGATGGCCAACAACTCCCTGTTGCCGATATCATAATTCCGTTCGGCCGGCGACAACTTCTTGGAGAAGTAGGCGCATGGATGCATCTCGCTCAAGGACGAGCCTTGAGACAGTACTGCCCCCACTCCCACCTCCGACGCATCAACCTCTACCACAAAAGGTTTAGACACGTCTGGTTGCACCAGAATGGGGGCTGAAGCAAAACTATTCTTCAGACGCTCAAATGCACGTATAGCCACCTCAGGCCAGTTCGCCAGATCGGCACCCTTTTTTGTCATGTCCGTGAGCGGTTTGGCGACAGTCGAAAAGTGTTTTATAAATTTCCTATAATAATTCGCAAACCCAAGGAACCGCTGGAGTGCTTTCAGACCCTCCGGCCTCTCCCATTGCAACACCGCTTGCACCTTAGCGGTGTCCATTTTAAAACCAGCTGCGGACACAATATATCCCAAAAAGGGCAACTCCTGGACAAAAAATAAACATTTTTCCAGCTTAGCATAGAGCTGGTTCTCCCGGAGCAACTGTAACACCTGCCTAACATGCTGCAAATGAGTGTCCCGATCGCTAGAATAAATGAGGATATCATCCAGGTATACAATCACAAATCTCCCCAGGACATGAGCAAAGACATCATTAATAAAATGTTGGAAAACGGCAGGCGCGGTGGTCAACCCAAACGGCATAACCAGACTCTCAAAATGACCCTCAGGAGTGTTAAACGCCGTCTTCCACTCATCCCCCTGACGGACCCTTATGAGGTTATACGCCCCCCTGAGGTCCAGCTTGGAAAACCATTTTGCCCCCGCTACCTGGTTGAACAAATCCGGGATCAACGGCATTGGGTAGGGATCACGGATAGTAATCTGGTTTAACTCTCGGAAATCCAGACACGGGCGTAACCCCCATCTTTCTTCTTAATGAAGAAAAACCCCGCGGCTACAGGCGAGGACGAAGGCCGGATGTGACCTTTGCTCAGACTCTCCGCGATGTAGTCTTTCAGAGCTTGTCTCTCAGGACCAGAAATATTAAACATCCTGGCCTTAGGTAATTTGGCCCCGGGTTTTAACCTAATACCACAGTCATAGGCTCTATGTGGAGGCAGTTCTGAGCAACCCTTCTCAGAGAAAACATCCGCGAAATCCTGCAAAGCCTCCGGCAGGCTGGGCGTCACGGCGGACACACATGTGGCCAAGCAATTGTCTTGGCAGAAACCACTCCATTGTACTATGTCCTGAGTTTTCCAATCAATTACCGGGTTGTGCCTGGACAGCCATGGAAAACCCAGGACCATTTGAGCTGGGAGATTACGGAGGACCCTACATGTAACCGACTCAGAATGTAGGACCCCAATGTGGAGTTTCACCTCTGCCACAAACTCAGTAATCTCCCCTTGAGGGAGGGGAACAGCATTAATGGTCACCACCTGTATGGGGTGAGGAAGTTTTTCAATCTTAAACCCGGCGGTGTGTGCAAACTCCTCATCTATGAGATTGGTGGCGGAACCGCTATCCACAAACACTGATATAGGTAGCTCTCTGCCGGCGACAATAACCTTGGCAGGGAGCATACATTGAGATACCATCATGGAGGATATGCATACGCTCAGTTGGGTCTCCTCCATACCCTCTGAGCTTAACAGTTTTCCGCCGGTGTGACCCTCTTAGGTAGTACCGGGCAAACGTTAACATAATGACCACCTTTACCACAGTAGAAACATGCTCCGGACTTCCGGACTCCCGGAGCGCGAGGCTGAACCTGTGCCACGCCAGCAATCTGCATAGGTTCAGGGGACTCATCTACTCCAACCACACTTGCACCTCTGTTTTCCCCCAGAGGTAGCGTCTCCTGTGCCCCCTGACGAAAACGGCGATCAATACGTATCACCAAACTCATGGCAGACTCCAATGATGCCGGAGTCTCATACATCAGGAGGGCTTGTTTCACCCTCCCTGATACCCCATGAATAAACCGGCTCCGCAGTGCTGGGTCATTCCACTGTGTGTCTACAGCCCAGCGGCGAAATTCCGAACAATAGTCTTCTGCCAAGCGCTCCCCCTGGCGGAGGGCGCGGATTTTAGATTCCGCTAGAGCCAGTCGGTCAGGGTCATCGTAAATGAGCCCGAGGGCAGAAAAAACATTATCGACCGAATGAAATGTAGCAGAGTCAGGTGGTAAGGAAAATGCCCATGCTTGGGGGTCACCACTCAGTAATGACAACACCAGCCCTACTCGCTGGGCCTCATTACCTGAGGATATTGGCCGCATGCGGAAGTATAATTTGCAGGCCTCCCGAAATACGACAAATTTGCTGCGATCGCCTGAAAATCGTTCTGGCAGCGGAAACTTCGGCTCTGCACCGATACCTGCAGATGCCGTTTGCACCTTTGCTACTACCAGGCCCTGCTGCTGAACTGCCCCATTCAACTCGGAGACCTGTATGGACAGCGCCGCCAACTGGCGGGTTATGGAATCTAATGGATCCATGGACTCCTGAAAAAATGTGGGCCGATTATAATGTCATGGGGGCTTAGTTCAACTAAGGCTGAAATACCCGGGGCCCCTGTGGTGTCCCTTTACTAGGGGAAACCCTGTCTGACCCTCAACCCAGGGTTTTTGCTGAAGGTGCAAATGCCTGAGCCTCCGACCTTTCCTTATCTCCTGCTCAGCCCTGCACTTAACCCTCCACCCTCCACCCAGTGAGAAGTCACCACCAAAGCTCCTACACAAATAATGACAGACAGGGAGAACTTAAACTGCACTGCGCCGCACACACACAGGAATAAACAGTAATGTGAACAGGGCACAACTAAACACAAATATGGGAAGGAGAAAGGATAACGACGGATCATACGACACCAGATATGAATCTCTCTCTCTTGAACACCTCCACTCCAGACCGGAACCACTTGGTATGAAACACAAGCTATAATCGGCGACGCCCATAGGCCAGCATGACTATTTAAAGACCGTGGGCGTGACTAACCATCCAACCTGGTCTCCAGCAGGATTAACCCCCGAGAGCCTGAAGATCAGGCCGGCGCCACTGAGGCTATAGTGGCTGGAGGTGGAACTACCTCTGCCTGCCGGATGCTGTGGTGTGAACAGCGTCCGACATGACAGTTGCCCTGTCCTCCGCATTGGAAGCCAACAGCAAAGAGTGCTGCCATTGAAAATGAGAGAGAGAATCAGTAATCAAATTCTGCACACCTGGCATGTCAGACACCATAATATATGCATTAATGGAGAGACATTCCAACACTAACGGAGAACCCGGATCACTGGAAGTGAAAATGCGGAGATACTATTAACATAGTTAGCAAGGCCGAAAATAGACATTTGTCCATCCAGTTCAGCCTACATTCCATCAGAATAAATCCCCAGATCTACTGTACGTCCTTTGAAAGAACCTAATAACTGTAGGATACAATATTTTTAAGCACCAGCAAGACATCCAGGCCTCTCTTGAACCCCTCGACTGAGTTCGCCATCACTACCTCCTCAGGCAAGGAATTCTAGATTCTCACTGCCCTAACAGTAAAGAATCCTCTTCTATGTTGGTGGAAAAACCTTCTCTCCTCCAGACGCAGATCATGCCCCCTTGTGACTATTACCTTCCTTGGTATAAACAGATCCTCGGAGAGATATTTGTCTTGTCCCCTTCTATACTTATACATGGTTATTAGATCGCCCCTCAGTCGTCTTTTTTCTAGACTAAATTATCCTAATTTTGCTAATCTCTCTGGGTATTGTAGTTCCCCCATCCCCTTTATTAATTTTGTTGCCCTTCTTTGTACTCGCTCTAGTTCTATTATATCCCTCCTGAGCATTGGTACCCAAAACTGTACACAGTACTCCATGAGCGGTCTAGCCAGGGATTTGTACAGAGGCAGTATAATGCTCTCATCATGTGTATCCAGACCTCTTTTAATGCACACCATGATCCTGTTCGCCTTGGCATCTGCCTGGCACTGGCTGCTCCAGTAAGATTAACTAGGATCCCCAAGTCCTTCTCCATGTCAGATTTACCCAGTGGTTTTCCGTTCAGTGTGTAATGGTGATATTGATTCCTTCTTCCCATGTGTATACCCTGTATTACATTTATCACTGTTAAACCGCATCTGCCACCTTTCGGCAAAGGTTTCCAACGTATCCAGATTCATCTGTAGCAGAGTACTATCTTCTCTTGAATTGACTGCTTTACATAGTCAATACTATTGATATTTTACTGTGTAAACCTTCTACCAGATCATTAATAAATATGTTGAAGAGAATAGATCCCAACACCGACCCCTGCGGTACCCCACTGGTCACCGCGACCCAGTTAGAGAATATACTATTTATAACCACCCTCTGCTTTCTAACACTAAGCCAGTTACTTACCCATGTACACACATTTTCCCCTAGACCCAGTATTCTCATTTTGTGTACCAATCTCTTGTGTGGCACGGTATCAAACGCTTTGGAAAAATCAAGATATACCATGTCCAGTGACTCACCTTGGTCCAGTCTATAGCTTACCTCTTCATAAAAACTGATTAGATTGGTTTGACAGGAGCAATTCCTCATAAACCCATGCTGATATGGCGTTAAACAGTTATTCTCATTGAGATAATCTAGAATAACATCCCTCAGAAATCCTTCAAATATTTTACCAACAATAGAGGTTAGACTAAGGGTATGTGCACACGCTGCGGATTCTGCTGCGGATCCGCAGCGGTTTTGGCCCTGCAGACAGTACCATTATAATCTATGAAAAATAAAAAACGCTGTGCACATGCTGCGGATTTTTCCACGCGGATTTGCTGCGGTTTCTAATCTGCAGCATGAAAATTCTTTGTGCGGATTCCGCAGCGGTTTTACACCTGCTCAATGATTAGTTGTCAAGCCACAGGACAAAACCGCAGGCTAATCCGCAGATAAACTGCAGGTAATTTGACCTGCTAATTTACATGCGGATTTTGCAAAATACGTGCGGAAAAGTCCGCAGCACAATCCGCAACGTGTGCACTTACCCTTACTGGCCTATAATTTCCAGGTTCACTTTTAGAGCCCTTTTTGAATATTGGTACCACATATGCTATGCGCCAGTCCTGTGGAGCAGACCCTGTTCTGCCTTCTTCCATGTCTGACACTGCGTGGATTTGTCACGCCGTTCTGTTTGTATTTGATTGTCGGCTTGACAATGCATGTTTTCTGCTTTAACCCCTTACTCCTTTCCCTCTAATTGAGCTGGGATAATGCTGGCTGTTACCTGTATGGAGCCTGCTCAGTTCCCTGCTCTGCTGCGTAGCTGCACATGTGGTGTTAGGTCTTTGCTCTGCTGCTTGACCATTCACATGTGCGGTCTGTGGTCGCCGCTGTGGAAGCTGTCCGTGGGTTGTAAGGTCATTTGCAGCTGGTGCATGACTTTCCACGTGTGTCTAGGCTTGCAGACAATGCCAGGTGCTCTAAGCTGCAGTTCCTGCACTGATTGTGCTGTAATGGTTTCTGTGTGTGCTTAGGGTGTGCGCAGCCACACCTTCCCTGCTTTTATCAGGGTTAGTGTGTGTACTTGAAATGCTGTCCCCAGCCAATTGCTGAGGGGCAGCTCCTTTATAAACTGACCCTGCCCTATGGGCGGCGCCAGAGCTACTCACAAAGCTCCTGGACGTTGCCATGTGTGTCTCGTGTCTGTGTCTCTGGACCTCGTCTGTCTCGGTTATGGTACCAAAGTCCCTGCCTTGATTACTGCTTTGTCCTGTACCCTCGCCCTGCCCCGGAGGCGGTATATCCGGGCCTGAATCCTTGATCCTGTACCTGTCCTGAACCTGACCCTGTCTAAATTCGCCCTGCCCTGGAGGCGGTGTATCCAGGCTTGAATCCTTGATCCTGTACCTGTCCTGTACATGACCATGTCTGAACTGCCTGCTATGTTATGTTCCTGGAATCCCTCTGTGTTTGGAGCCCCGCACCCAGTGACTCTGAGACTCCTGTAACCGGTGTTCATGCTGAGCATCTATTATGCTGTGCTCTGACTACCATGTGGTGCTAGCTCCATGCAGGCCCAGCAATCCTGCGGTGTTAGTACCATCACGCTTGAGTTCCTTCCTAGGTCCGATGCCCGGAGCCTGACGACCGCCGTCTGGAACCTGATGACCGATGCCCGGAGCTGGATGACTGCAGTGGTGCCTGTAGGTCGTGTTGGATGTCCGGAACCAAACGACTCCCGTCTGATGTCTGCCGGTGACTCTGATGTCCTGTGGGTGGCCCTGATGTCCTGCCTGCGTCTGGATGTCCTCGTGTGTCCTGATGTCCTGATGACCTCGTGTGTCCTGATGTCCTTCCTGTGTCCCGATGTTCCGCTTATGAGTGCCTCGGTGATCCGATGGTGCCTTGGGGTCCACTGGGTGGTACCCTTCTGGGAGGTGCGGAATCTGGAGCCTGCTTTAGCCCTGTTTTGTGTATGTACTGTGACTTTACTTTAAGTAAACTTTACTTTATTTATATCTGAAGTTGTGTGGTGTTATCTAGTCCTACGTGTCTTCTTTGTCCACATGCTCAGCTGCCACAGAATCCCGGTCTCTTCTCTAATTCGGGTAGGCCCAGGTTCCCCTCTGTGATATAGAGGGTCCATATTGCGTCCCCGGGGGATGCCCGCCCCTCGCCATCGGCGTGGAGGCGCCTGCTGGGCCGCATCTGCGGCCGCAGTCGTTAAAGGATTCCAGCATACGGCGAAACCCTTCATCCACTCCCAGCAAAAAGACTGTATGGGTGCTTAAGTCTATATTTATTGAGATGATATGAACAACAATGGTAGATAATAACAGATGATATAGTGGATGAGATTGGTGAACATAATTGTGGATGATATCGGGTAAAAACTATAAAGAAACAGACAGTACAATATATCAGCACTGGTAGATAACAACACAGCAGCAATGCAGGGTGCTATTATAACAGTAGCGGGCATTATTACAGAGGTTGAGTAATACAACACACAATGCAGTGAAGGAGATATCTAAGCAACTTAAGGCTGCCAGCATTACACTAACTGAACAGGGCATAAACTACATGCAGTGCAAGAGCATTACAATGAGCTGGAAATACATTGCACATATCATGGGAGCTGCATTATGGCTAGCTAACACAGATACAGTACATAGCACATATCACATAACTGCATTAAACCCTCACCGGAATCCGCTTGACAGAAGCACTGATTTTGCAGAGAGCAGGACACATGTGAGTAGCTCAGAGATGTGGCAGAAAATGGCTACAAGCTTCCAAGCCCGGGAAACCTGAAGGGGCGGTTCTAAACAGAATAACTATTAAAGGGAAAGAATTCTAAATCCATGAACAGGAAAGAGAAGGGCAACTATGTCATCTAATGGCCATAGCTGGAACAGCACTTAAGAAATGTCTTGCTGCACATGAATGGCCAGAACAGACCCCATCGGTATAGAATTACATTATGTAACTCTTAGTTCTCGTGGGTGTATGCTATCCGGACCCAAAGATTTATTTATTTTAATCTCATTTAACCGGTTTCACACCTCTTCTTGGGTTAGATTCTTCACCCTTAATATAGGGCTTTCTTTGTCTCTCAGCATTTCACCTAGCATTTCATTTTCCACCATGAATACCGTGGAGAAGAAGGTGTTTAATATATTAGATTTTTCCTTGTCTTCTACAACCATTCTTTCCTCACAATTTTTTAAGGGGCCTACATTTTCACTTTTGATTCTTTTATTATTGATATAGTTGAAGGACAGTTTGGGATTAGTTTTACTCTCCTTAGCAATGTGCTTCTCTGTTTTCTTTTTGGCAGCTTTAGTTAGATTTTTTCATAAATTATTTTTCTCCCTATAGTTTTTTAGAGCTTCAACAGTACCATCCTGCTTTAGTAGTTTAAATGCTTTCTTTTTATTGTTAATTGCCCCTCTTCTTTGTTTAGCCACATTGGGTTTTTCCGATTTCTTATCCTTTAATTCCTACATTCCCACAATGCCTATTTAGAATGTTCTTAAACATTTCCTATTTATTGTTTGTATTCTTATTTCTGAGGACATTGTCCCAGTCAAACAGATTAAGGGCATCTCTAAGCTGATCAAGCCTTGCCTTCCTAAAGTTCAGTGTTTTTGTGACTCCCTGACATGTCCCCCTAGCGTGGTCGCTATTTCCTATATGCCTGACAACCTGCAGGTTTGTAATTCTGTCAGGTCTATTAGATAGTATTAGGTCTAAAAGTGCTGCTCCTCTGGTTGGATACTGCACCTATTGTGAAAGATAATTTTTCTTGGCTATTATTTTTCCCTCCATGTATTTTGACCCATATGGACTCGACATCCTCATTCCGTTCGCTAATATCTTCCCTTAAAGTGGACTTTAGACATGACTTCACATAAAGTCAAACCCCTCCTCCTCTTCGATTTTTATGATCCTTTCTAAAGAGAGTGTAACCCTGTAAGTTAACTGCCCAGTCATAGTTTTCATCCAACCATGTCTTGGTTATTCCCGCTATGTCATAGTTACCTGTAGATATTTCTGCTTCTAGTTCTTCCATCTTGTTTGTCAGGCTCTGGCATTTGCGGGCATGCAGGTTAGAGGATTTTGCTTTGTTCTAATCTCCTCCCTGTGGATTGTTTTAGAAATTTTTTTACTTCCCTTCCAAGTGGAGCAATTCCAATTGGACAATTTTTAAGGATGAGGAGGATTTGCAGTATGGAGGAGACTTTTGAGAAGCAGTCAGTGGACCTTGGGGAGAGATTCCTTTCGCATGGGTATAGTAAAAGAAGTATAAAACGTGGCTATACATTCAAAAGGAATTCTAGAAGATGTGACTTACTTGCTAATCAGAGGCGTACCAAGGTGGATGATCCTAAGATCAGGTTCATCTCCACTTATAACCATCAATGGGGGACAATGAGACAGATTCTAAGCAGACATTGGTCTATTTTAAAAACTGAACCTGTCTTGTCTAAATGTCTCTCTGATGCCCCCCTCATGACAGCTAGAAGGAGTAAGAACCTAAGGGACATTCTAGTTGACAGTCACTATGTGACCAAGACACCTGAGCCCTTTGGGGCGGGTAAACGTAAATGGAGTTTTTATCCATGTGGTCTAGCATGTCGCAATCATGTACGGACTTTGCCCTTCACTTCTGTCGATGGTCGCAGAAACTTCAATGTTACAGATTACATCTCTTGTAGCTCCACATTGGTGGTATACTTGGCTAAGGCTAGTTTCACACTTGCTTTTTTTTGCAGCGCGTTTTTCCCGCAAAAAAACGCATTGAAAAAACGCATACATAAGCATACAACTGCTGCGTTTTTTTCAAGCATTTTTATGAGCATGCATGAAAAAAACGCA
This sequence comes from Dendrobates tinctorius, assembly GCF_039654945.1. Lineage (NCBI taxonomy): Eukaryota > Metazoa > Chordata > Amphibia > Anura > Dendrobatidae > Dendrobates > Dendrobates tinctorius. The sequence continues at coordinate 10,231,049 of NW_027361751.1, read as the reverse complement.
GCGTTTTTATGCGTTTGTATGCGTTTTTAGCGCGTTTTTACCGCGTTTGCGTTTTTTTCCAACATTTTTAGGTGGCCCCTCACACTACCCAAACCATGACTTTACTAACCCTAACCCTGACCCTAACCCTAACCCTGACCCTAACCCTTAACCAAATCATACTTAACCCTAACCCAAACCCTAAACCCTAACTAACCCTAACCCTAACCCTAACCCTGACCCTAACCCTAACCCTAACCCTGACCCTAACCCTAACCCTAACCCTAACCCTGACCCTAACCCTAACCCTAACCCTGACCCTAACCCTTAACAAAACCATACTTAACCCTAACCCTGACCCTAACCCTAACCCTAACCCTGACCCTAACCCTTAACCAAACCATACTTAACCCTAATCCTGACCCTAACCCTGACCCTAACCCTAACCCTAACCCTAACCCTGACCCTAACCCTTAACAAAACCATACTTAACCCTAATCCTGACCCTAACCCTGACCCTAATCCTTAACAAAACCATACTTAACCCTAATCCTGACCCTAACCCTGACCCTAACCCTAACCCTGACCCTAACCCTAACCCTGACCCTAACCCTTAACAAAACCATACTTAACCCTAATCCTGACCCTAACCCTGACCCTAATCCTTAACAAAACCATACTTAACCCTAATCCTGACCCTAACCCTGACCCTAACCCTAACCCTAACCCTGACCCTAACCCTAACCCTAACCCTAACCCTGACCCTAACCCTTAACAAAACCATACTTAACCCTAATCCTGACCCTAACCATGACCCTAATCCTTAACAAAACCATACTTAACCCTAACCCTGACCCTAACCCTAACCCTGACCCTGACCATAACCCTAACCCTAAACCCCCTTAACTAACCCTAACTCTAACCCAAACCCCTAAATTCCATGGTTTAAAAAAAAAAACGCATATGCAAAAAAACGCATACATGAGCATGCCAGTGCGCACATATGCGCATCCATAGGCTATAATGGCCATTTTTAGCGCAAAATGTGCGCATATGTGCGCATGCGCTTTTTTGCAGGGCCAAAAAATGCAACATGCTGCGTCTGGAAAATCCCAACGCACACCCCAAAAAAACGCAGCGCATGAAAATCGCATACATGCGCTGACCAGTGCGCAGGTATGCGCACCCATGTTAAATATAGGGGAAAAAACGCATGCGCAGGTGTGCGTTTTTTTCCAGCGCTAAAAAACGCAAATGTGAAACCAGCCTAAAGGGGGTTTTACACATAGCGATATCGCTAGCAATATCGCTAAAACGTCACTGGTTTTGTGACGTTATAGCGATATTGCTAGCGATATCGCAATGTGTGATACTTACCTCCGACCGGCTCCCCTGCTGTCCATCGCTGATCGCGCGAGATCGGGCGGCTCCATTTCTCGTCGTCAGCTTCCTGCTGGGCTTCCTGCTGTGTGAGACGAGCGACGGGTGGAGGCGGGCGGGAGGACATCTGGATCACTGTGTGTGAAAGGTGAGTATCATACGCTGCGTCGCTGCTGCATCGCTGTGAGATCTTTCTGTGTGAAAGCTCACTAGCGATCATTTAGCGATGCACCAGCGATCCTGACCGGGTCGGATCACTGGTCGGATCGCTGGTGCATCGCTAAAGGCCCTTTTACATTTAGCGATGCACCAGCGATCCGACCCAGTCAGGATCGCTGGTGCATCGCTAAATGATCGCTAGTGAGCTTTCACACAGAAAGATCTCACAGCGATGCAGCAGCGACGCAGCGCACGATACTCACCTTTCACACTCAGCGATGAAGACGTCCTCCCGCCCAACCTCCACGCGTCGCTCGTCGTCACAGCAGGAAGCAGACGACGAGAAATGGAGCTGCCCGATCTCGCGCGATCAGCGATGGACAGCGGGGTAGCCGGTCGGAGGTAAGTATCACACATAGCGATATCGCTAGCAATATCGCTATAACGTCACAAAATCGGTGACGTTTTAGCGATATTGCTAGCAATATCGCTATGTGTAAAAGCCCCTTAAATGTAAAAGGGCCTTAAGTGTACGTGTAATCTGTATTATGTTGGATTAACCTCACGTGAACTGAGGGTACGTACCCGAGAACACGTTCGTGACATTCAGGCAGCCAATGAAGTGGAGGATATTTCCAATTTAAAAACTATTCCACGTTATTTCAGACTCTATCACAAATGTAATTCTAAGTATCTTCAAATTTGTGGAATAGATCGTGTGAGATGTGGTATTAGAGGGGGTGATACAAAACACACCCTAGCACAACTAGAATGTCGCTGGATAATAACATTAGGGACTGTGAGTCAATCTGGCTTAAACGAGCAATTAAGTTTTGCGCCTTTTCTGTAGTTTATCCATCAATATCCCTTGTTCTTAGATTTTAACCCCTTAGTGACAGAGCCAGTTTGCAGCTTAATGACCAGGCCAATTTTTACAATTATGAACAACGTTCCCATTATGAGGTAATAACTCTGGAAGGCTTCCATGGATCCCGGTGATTCTGATATTGCTTTCTCGTGACTAGTGTTGAGCATTCCGATACTGGAAATATCGGGTATCGGCCGATATTCGCTGTATCGGAATTCTGATACCGAGTACCGATATTTTTACAATATCAGATACCGGAATCGTAAGTTCCCATAATGCAATGAGCCACTGTTGTGGCTGTGATTGGCTGCTGAAATGATGTCATCATGATGCGCGGTCTGTGCGCATCATGATGCGCGGTCTGTGCGGGCCTGCTGGGGGTCTGTACGGGCCTGCCGGGGGTCTGTGCCGGCTGCCGAGGGTCTGTACGGGCCTGCCGGGGGTCTGTGTCGGCTGCCGGGGGTCTGTACGGGCCTGCCGGGGGGTCTGTGCCGGCTGCCGGGGTCTGTGCGGCCTGCCGGAGGTCTGTACGGGCCTGCCGGGGGTCTGTGCCAGCTGCCGGGGGTCTTTACGGGCCTGCCGGGGGGTCTGTGCGGACTGCCGGGGGTCTGTGCCGGCTGCCGGGGGTCTGTGCGGGCCTGCCGGGGGTCTGTGTGGGCCTGCCGGGGGTTGTGTGTGTGTGTGCAGGCATCGTCCGATGGGACTACAAGTCCCATCGGGCTATGCCTGCTACAATGACAGTGATTGATACATTAGCCAATGATGGGACAGTAGTAGTCCCATCATCCATACTACATACATACTACATATATACAACATACATACTACATACATACTACATATATACTACATTCATACAACATACATACTGTACATACATACTACATACATACTACATATATACTACATTCATACAACATACATACATACTGCATACATACTACATATATACTACATTCATACAACATACATACATAGTACATGCTACATATATACTACATTCATACAACATACATACATACTACATACATACTTCATATATACTACATTCATACAACATACATACATGCATACTACATACATGCTACATATATACTACATTCATACAACATAAATACATACATAGTACATACTACATACATACAACAAGCTACAGACATACAAAATACATACTACATACATACAACATACATACTACATACAATACATTCATACATACATACTACATACATACTACATACAATACATTCATACATTCATACAATACATACATATAGACATACAGTACATATAACATAGAGTACATACTCACCATCACTTGTCACTTTGTTCCCCGAAGCCAGTGTCATCTCACTATAAAAAATATGAAAAAAACAAACAAGCAATATACTCCCTGATCCGCAGAAATCCACGAGTGTCCCACGACGATCTCCTGTACTGCATCACTGAAAGGTTACTATGGTTCTCTGGTCTCACTTTATGGCAAACGCTGCGTGGGAACTTTCTCACACAGCAATGCCAAAAGTGAGACTAGGGACTACTTTTTTACAGTGGCGGAGGAATACAGTGCGGAAGGATACATACCTCCCATCATTGGATTACTGGGGCCCCTAGAGAGCAGTCGCATCAGCTGATGCTGCTGTTCTCCACGGGAGTTCGGCGTGGGACACTCGTGGATTTCTGCGGATCAGGGATTATATTGCTTGTTTATTTTCATATTTTTTATAGATGACACTGGCTTCGGGGAACAAAGTGACAAGTGATGGTGAGTATATACTCTGTTATATGTACTGTATGTCTATATGTATGTATTGTATGAATGTATGAATGTATTGTATGTAGTATGTCTGTAGCATGTTTTATGTATGTTGTATGTATGTAGTATGTACTATGTATGTTGTATGAATGTAGTATATATGTAGTATGTATGTACTATGTATGTTGTATGAATGTAGTATATATGTAGTATGTATGTAGTATGTATGTATGTATGTATGTATGTTGTATGAGTGCAGTATATATGTAGTATGTATGTAGTATGTATGTATGTTGTATGAATTTAGTATATATGTAGTATGTATGTAGTATGTAGTATGCATGTATGTATGTTGTATGAATGTAGTATGTATGTAGTAAGTAGTATGCATGCATGTATGTATGTTGTATGAATGTAGTATATATGTAGCATGTATGTAGTATGTATGTATGTTGTATGAATGTTGTATATATGTAGTATGTCTGTAGCATGTTGTATGTATGTTGTATGTATGCAGTATGTACTATGTATGTATGTTGTATGAATGTAGTATATATGTAGAATGTATTAGTATGTATGTAGTATGAATGTAGTATATATGAAGTATGTATGTAGTATGTATGTTGTATGAATGTAGTATATATGGAGTATGTATAAGGGTTAAAAGTTGACTAGCGATTTCTCATTTTCACAGCAAAATTTACAAAACCATTTTTTTTAGGGACCACATTATATTTAAAATCATTTTGAGGGGTGTACATGACAGAAAATACCCAAAAGTGACACTAAAAACTAGACCCCTCAAGGTGCTCAAAACCACAATCAAGAAGTTTATTAACCCTTTACGTGCTTCACAGGAAATAAAGCAATGTGGAAGGAAACAATTAACATTTAACTTTTTTTTGCAAAAAATTTACTTCAGAACCAATTTTTTTTATTTTCACAAGTGTTAAAAGAGAAAATGAACCACAAAATTTGTTGTGGAATTTCTCCTGAATATGCTGATACCCAAAATGTGGGGGTAAACCACTTTTTCAGCGCACGGCAGAGCTCGCAAGGGTGGGAGCGCCGTTTGACTTTTTCAGCGCAGAATTGACTAGAATTGAGATCGGATGCCATATTGCGTTCGGCGAGCCCCTGATATTCCTAAACAGTGGAAACCCCCAGCAAGTGACCCCATTTTGGAAACTAGACCCATTAAGGAACTTTTTTAGATGTGTGGTGAGCACTTATAAACTTCTATGAAGCACGTGAAGGTTCAAATGTAGAGCTGTGAAAATAAAAAATCATTTTTTTCCACAAAAATGATCTTTTCACCTCCAAGTTTTTATTTTTACAAGGGTAACAGGACAAATTATACCCCCACAGTTGTTGTGCAATTTGTCCTGAGTACGCTGATACCCCATATGTGGGGGTAAACCACTGTTTGGGCGCACGGCAGAGCTCAGAAAGGAAGGAGTACCGTTTGATTTTTTCAGTGCAAAATTGGCTGGAATTGAGATTGGACGCCATGTCGCTTTTGGAGAGCCCCTGGTATGCCTAAACAGTGAAAACCCCCCACAAGTGACACTATTTTGGAAAATAGACCCCTTAAGGAACTTATCTAGATATGTGGTGAGCACTTTGAACCCCCAAGTGCTTCACAGAAGTTTATAACGCAGAGCAGTGAAAATAAAATAATCACTATTTTTCCCTCAAAAATGATAATTTAGCCCGCTATGTTTTATTTTCTCAAGGGTAACAGGAGAAATTGGACCACAAAATTTGTTGTGCAAGTTGTCCTGAGTACGACGATACCCCATATGTGGGGGGAACCACTGTTTGTGCGCATGGGAGAGCTCGGAAGGGAAGGAGCGCAATTTGGAATGCAGACCTGGATGAAATGGTCTGTGGGCGTCATGTTGTGTTTGCAGAGCCACTGATGTGCCTAAACAGTATAAACCCCCCACAAGTGACCCCATTTTGGAAACTAGACCCCTTAAGGAGCTTATTTAGATATGTGGTGAGCACTTTGAACCCCCAAGTGCTTCACAGAAGTTTATAGACGCAGAGCCGTAAAAAAAAAATATTTTTTTTTCCTCAAAAATGATTTTTAGCCCATTATTTTTTATTTTCCTAAGGGTAACTGAAGAAATTGGACCACAAAAGTTGTTGTGCAATTTGTCCTGAGTATGCTGATACCCCATTTGTGGGGAGGGACCACTGTTTGAGCGCATGGGAGAGCTCGGAAGAGAAGGAGCGCCATTTTGGAATGCAGACTTTGATGGAATGGTCTGCGGGCATCATGTTGCATTTGCAGAATCCTTGATGTGCCTAAACAGTATAAACCCCGCACAAGTGACCCCATTTTGGAAACTAGACCCCCAAGGAGCTTATCTAGATGTGTGGTGAGCAATTTGAACTCCCAAGTGCTTCACAGAAGTTTATAACGCAGAGCCGGGAAAATAAGTCTTTTTGTTCTCCACAAAAGAGATTTTTTTTTTAGCCCCCAATTTTTTTATTTTCCCAAGGGTAACAGGAGAAATTAGACCCCCAAAGTTGGTAAATAGTGCAAACCCCTCAATTCTTGCTCCAACCCTAATCCCAACACACCCCTAACCCTAATCCCAACCCTAATCCCTAATCCTAAATCTAACCCTAATCCTACTTCGCCCTAACCCTAATTCCAACCCAAACCCTAATTCCAACCCTAACCCTAATTCTAACCCTAACCCTAGCCCTAGCCCTAATTCCAACCCTAACCCTAATTCCAACCCTAACCCTAGCCCTAGCCCTAACCCTAGCCATAGCCCTAACCCTAGCCCTAACCCTAACCCTAATGGAAAAATGAAAAAAATATATTTTCTTTATTTCATTATGTTTGCCTAACTAAGGGGGAGATAAACGGGAGGGTTATTTATTATTTTCTTTATTTTGATCACTATGATAGTTTATCATGGCGATCAAAATGGAGCTGCCAGCCGGCAGATTCGCGGCGGGCGCACTGCACATGCGCCCGCCATTTTCTTCCAGATCCAAGATGGCGGTGCCCACTGGAGGACGCCGGCGGGACAGAAGACCACAGGGAGGGAATCCAGGACCACCGGAAAGTACAGGGGGGATCGGGGACCCTATTTCTCTCTCCTCTGATGTGCGATCACATCAGAGGAAAGAGAAATTAAATGCAAAATAGGGTTATAGGGTTAATATCGGCGATCTCAAAAGAGGGGTCGGTAAAAACCGACCCGATTCATGTTCTCTGGGGTCTCGGCTACCCCCGGCAGCCGAGACCCCGGAAAAAATCTGACACTGGGGGCGCTATTTACTTTCTCCACAGCGCCGTGAATTAACGGCGCTGTGATTTAAGTGGCCTTAATCACCGCAGTTAAAAGGCGTATCGGCGGTCATTAAGGGGTTAATCCTATGTGTTTTGTTTGTCTTTACTAGTTATTACTGCTCATATGGTTATTCCATCATTGTCTGATGTTTGAAGCGTCTTCTACTTATTTCAGAAAATGAGGGCGAAATAAAAGGGAATTATTGAAGAAAAAAGAAAAGTAAAAAAGCAGTGAAGAAGACATTTGACATCGAGTGCTACTCAGAAAATATTTGCTTATATTTCTGATAAATTGTCTCCTGTATTATTGCTAATATATTTTTGATACAGCCTTTTTCACTTTTTGTTTTTTTAGTCTGGTATTTCTTGCACACAATGTAATATTGAATATTGTATTTCATTGATATTATATCTATATTTTTAATATATATATTTTTAATGTATTTTTTGTATAATTTTGCACATTATTTTCACTTATTACCTTTATTGGTATCATATAATAATAATAATTTCTCGCATTTTCCTCTGCTGTATTACCTTTTCCCTTAGTTTTGCCCACATTTAAGATGGCTGATTGCAGCGTGTGCACATGCCTAGTGTGGCGGCTACCGTGGTGACGTCACAAGGGATTTCCCTCCTCCCCCAGGTCATGTGAGCAGCAGGAGTCAATGCATTAGACGGGCCGATGATGCGGTATGCATGCGCCGATTATAGCGCTGACCACAAATGTGAAATCTGCTATGAGGGATTCCCTCCTCCCCCGGGTCATCTGAGCGAGAGTAGTGAACATATTAGATGGACTGAAGCAGCGGTATGTATGCGCCGATCATGGCGCTGACTATATATGCTAATCTCATCATGAAGGATTTCCCTCCTCCCCCTAGTCACATGAGCGGCAGGAGTTTAACACACTAGATGGGTCGATGGCACTATGCGCATGCACCGATCATGGCGCTGATTACAAACAGCTGCGCCCCCGTTATAAGAGACGCCAGTTGTCCACACACAGGCACAGCCCCCCCAGGAAGCCCACGCAAAACGTGCATCGGGGCTGCTATAGGACACACACTGGCAGCTTTACTATGAGTAAGACATGTATACCTCTAAATCTGATTTCTATTGGGATTGGGTTGGTGACGCAAATTAATTTAAGAGTAATGGAGGATTTAAATTAGCCCCTTTCCCTTTTGCACTCTATATGCACTTTGTATGCACTTGGCACTTTGTGCACATTATTTGTGATAATAAGAATTTATTGAGGTTTGCCTGTTGCTCCCATGCTGTTACAACAGTGTTGTTTTGGTCCTAGCACAAGAGCTTTTGTAATACGCTTTGTTCTATTGAGTCTGTCTACTACATGTTATTTATTTGGATCAATAAATCAATTTTTATTAAATTGTGGACAAAAGTACTCCGTTGTTTTTTGTAGGATCTATCTCCCTTCCAAGTATGTTGCCTTGGGTCTTCTTTGCCACACCTCATATCCTTCATCAGTATATTTTCTGGCTTCATGTTCGAGTCTAATGTTTTTCTTCCCGCACCCTCTTCTTCTAGTTTAATGCCCTCCTGATGAGTGTAGTTAGTCTTCTGGCGAATGTGTGTTTCCCAGGTTTTTTGAGGTGTAGTCCGTCTCTGGCGAGGAGTCCGTCATACAGGTAATTCACACCGTGGTCCAGGAATCCGAATCCTTGTTGTCTGCACCATCGTCTTAGCCAGTTCGCATCAAGGATCCTGTTCCATCTCCTGGTGCCATGACCATCTACTGGAAGGATAGAAGAAAAAACTAACTGTGCATCCAGTTCCTTTACTTTCCTCCCCAACTCTTCAAAGTCCTTGCAGATTGTCGGTAGGTCCTTCCTTGCCATGTCATTGATGCCAACATGTATCAGAAGAAATATGTGGACAGCCTTGGAAGTGATGAGCTTTGGTGTCCTATCGATCACATCCTTGAACTTCACACCTGGGAGGCAGCATACTTCTCTTAAATTATGTCTGCAGATGGCTGATTCTGTGCCTCTCAGTAGTGAGTCTCCCACCACTACCACTCTTCTTTGATCCTTGGCTGTACTTTTTATTGTCACTACTTGGTGTTGCTGTGTGTCCTTTTCTTCCTTGCTTGCTGGTAGTGTCTCATCCTTAGGTGTGCCATCTTCGTCTTCCACAAGGCCTTGGTATTGGTTTCTCAGTTGTGTGATTGGTTATTGATATTGATCGCTAACACCACCCTCATATTATCACAATTGAAGCAAACTCTCATGTTCCGAAGTCCTAATTTCCATAGATTCACTGCTACCAGTATGGGAAAAATTTCAAACAAGGCAATATTTTTAACTAGACCAACCCAAACCCATTCTTTATGCCACCTAGCTGCACACCACTGCTCTATGAAGTAGGCCCCAAACCCAGAGCTGCCAGCTACATCCTTATACAGTTAAAGCTCAAAGTTATCCACAACCTTATCCATCAGCAATGAAATCTATGGAAATTAGGACTTCGGAACATGAGAGTTTGCTTCAATTGTGATAATATGAGGGTGGTGTTAGCGATCAATATCAATAACCAATCACACAACTGAGAAACCAATACCAAGGCCTTGTGGAAGACGAAGATGGCACACCTAAGGATGAGACACTACCAGCAAGCAAGGAAGAAAAGGACACTGCTACCAGTATGGGAAAAATTTCAAACAAGGCAATATTTTTAACTAGACCAACCCAAACCCATTCTTTATGCCACCTAGCTGCACACCACTGCTCTATGAAGTAGGCCCCAAACCCAGAGATGCCAGCTACATCCTTATACAGTTAAAGCTCAAAGTTATCCACAACCTTATCCATCAGCAATGATCAACCGTTATACTGTTCTAAAAAACTCCAAAAACTGCCAAATCTGCTTTGTGCTCAGCCGACAGTCGAACGTAATGATGAGGAGCTCATACCCCAGCAGTGGAACTAACCAACCACTGAGAAAAAACTCTACCCATAGGCATATTGTGGCATGCAAAATAAAGCCTACAAAGCAGAGATTGCACTTCCCTCAATATCAATTTTTGTCTAAAATCAATTTAAAAAATCCCCAAAAACTTCTTTATTCTGCCATAGATGACAATATTATTCAACTTATTAATTAATCATATAGAAGACAAGATTGATAACGTTTCTATTTTTGCAGATGACACCAAACTATATAGTATCGTGCGGTCTATGGAAAATGTTAAAAAGTTACAGTGTTTCTTGGATAAACTTAGTGTTTGTCATCCACGTGGGAGATGAGGTTCAATGTGAAGAAATGTAAAGTTATGCACCTGGATACTAATAATGTGTGGGTATCACATGTTCTGGGAATGTATAACTAGAAGATTCACTTATAGAGCAGGATCTGCGTGTACTTTTACATCACAGATCACATACAATGTCTATCAGCAATTTTTAGGGCCAGCAGATTATTGCTATGTACTAAATGAGTTATATCTTAGATGTATTTTAGAAGAAGGAAACATAAATACTCATGTAAATGTGTATAATTCTTGCCCTGAATGATGATCCAGTTGATCAACACTTGGGATAAGAAGTAAGGTTGCCAACTTGACTTTTATTATTTCTGGACACCTTTTAAAAAAATCATAGACACACAATATTTTTACAGGCACATTGGAAAACCATAATAAATCATTATGATTATGAGTGATACATGTCTACATCAACAAAATTCTGATATGAAGAAATTCAAGAAATCAGTTTTTTCAGCATCAAAAAAAACTTTTTTTATTGACAGGGAAAAAAGTGCCCTATTTTTATGGATTATCTGGAATTTCTGGATGGTTGGCAAGCAACCTTGATAAGGAGGGAAAACTTGCTCTTAATCGAAGACAGGATACTGTATACCTGAACCAAATTCACCAAATCCTTTCCACCTCTGCGCTAAATTTCATGGACGTGTCCTTTTTCAAGCATATTAAATTATTCAACTATGTAAGAACGTTAGTCTTGAGATCCCAATCAAAGAGAGAGAAGAGAGGGTGCTCTTTCCATCATAATAAATGGACAACGATCAAGGAAGAGTTTTTATAACGCACATAGGCCACAAAGTACTGGACAGCTAACTAATGTGTTCACCACTGGAATGCATACTATGGGGTGAATAGCTTGCCTCAATCAACAAGCTTTTGGTGACAGGCCCAACTTTTTTCAAAACTCAGAAGATTTCATGGTTTGGAACTGACACCTATCAGACACTTAAGGTATGTTTCCAGGATATTCTATTAATGTTTATCTTAGGAATATCCCTTTCGAGAACCTTAAGGGGTTATTCTCATAATAAGTTAAGTTATCTCCAATCCATGAAAAAGGGGATAACTTACTCATCACTGGGGGTCCAACCTCTAGGTCCACACAGCACTCAGCTATTTTCAGGAATCCTATAGATAATGAATGGATCTGATATCGAGCATGCGCATGCAAGACGCGGCACTGAAGGGCCCAGTACCTGGGTTTCAGTGCCCTCTTCTCAGGCTCATTGGGAGTTCCAGTAGTCGGACTCACGGCGATAAGTAAGTTTTTACCAACCCATAATAAAGGGGATAATTTACTACTTTGAAAAGAACTCATATGAGTCAAGAGCTTATAAATGTCATGTTATTTTATTTGTGAGGGTTATTAAACATAGGTTTTTTTTACTTCCTGTGAAATGTATGCCTACATGCTATAAAAAACAAGTATTACAATGGAAAAGTGATTGGAATTACGCTCTTTTGGTTAAAATGTTTATATGGAGGGTCCATAAAAAACCACACCGATGACGGCAGACATGTCACTGATTGTATCTGCATTTCTTGTAGGCTTTATTTCACCTCTTAACGAAACCTCATAAATCAACAAAGAGAAATTTAATTTCATGTCCTTGGACAAGCTCATTTTATACTCTCAATATTTATTTCCTTCGTTAACACTATGGCTTAATACACAACAAGACCAATGTTTAAAAGCACATTAAAATACAATTGTTATGTAACTAAAGACATAATAATTACACGTACAATGAAAGCACATGCATGTGTAGGCCCGAGATAAGTTCCGCAGAGTCTTATCAATACTTTAATTATAGATAACAACGTGGTACAAGTTTGCTTTTAACTCTGCGCCATCTCTTCACCTCTTATGTCTTTGCTAATTTATTAGGTTGTGTTGTCAACTGTTTGCATTGCAGAAAATGGATGGCTTGAGAATTCCCAGTTCGTCGTATGTCCTTAAAGGAACATTCCAAGCACAACTGATACACCGTGGGTAGGCCCAGCACTTGACATACCATAATATATAAGTTTTACCTAATATTTATAAATATTTGATTCCTCAAATTGTAAGATTTTTACCTGCCCTATCCCAGCGGTGAACATCCACACATTGCACAGAAACCCAAATTTAAACCCCTTAAAGTCCAATGACGGACATAGTCTGTCATTGGATGCCACCCCGTTTGGTGCGGGCTCCGGCGATGAGCCCACACCTTTTCCGGGACATGACAGCTGATATGATCAGCTGACTTGTTCCCCTAACAGCCGCGGGTGAAATCGCAACTCACCTGTGGCTGCTAACATGTTAAATGTCGCTGTCAAACTCTGACAACGGCATTTAACATGGACGTGCAGGAAGCGCGTTGCTTCCTGCTCCCATCAGCGCCCGAGTAACATGACCGCGGGTTGCTGACGGGTTGGCATGACAACCCGGGGTCAGGAGAAGACCCCTGTGGTTGTCATTGCTGCATGGCTATGAGCGCAACCTAGTGAGCATTTCTGATACATAGAGCAGGGCTGCAGCCCTGCTCTATTTAGCGGAGGTGATCGGACACCTTTAGCTTCAAGTCTCCCATGGAGACTAATGAAGCAAGTTAAAAATTAAAAAAAATGTTTTTAAAAATATTTAAAAATTAAAAAAATATAAAAGTTCAAATCACCCCCCTTTCGCCCCATTCAAAATAAAACAATAAAAAAATCAAATATACAGATATTTGGCACCGCTGTGTTCGGAGTTGCCTGATCTATCAATATATAAAAAGAATTAATCAAATCGGTAAGCGGCGTAGTGAGAAAAAAAATCGAAACGCCAGAATTATGTTTTTTTTGGTCGCTGCAACATTGCAATAAAATGTAATAACGGGCGATCAAAAGATCATATCTGCTCTAAAATAGTAGCAATTAAAACGTCAGATCAGCACGCAAAAAATAAGCTCTCATCCGGCCCCAGATCCCGAAAATTGGAGATGCTACGGGTCTCGAAAAATGGCAACTTTTTTTTTCTACAAACTTTGGAATTTTTTTTCACCACGTAGATAAAAAATAACCTAGGCATGTTTGGTGTCAATGAACTCATAATTACCTGGAGAATCATACGTCAGGTCTGTTTTAGCATTTAGTGAACCTAGCAAAAAAGTCAAACAAAAAACAAGTGTGGGATTGCACTTTTCTTGCAATTTCAACGCACTGGGAATTTTTTTCTGTTTTCAGTTACATGACATGGTAAAACCATGTCATTCAAAAGTACAACTCGTCCCGCAAAAAACAAATCCTCACATGGCCATTTTGACCAAAAAATAAAAAAGTTATGGCTCTGGGAAGAAGGGGAGCAAAAAATGAAAATGCAAAACCAAAAATACTCCTGGTCATTAAGGGGTTAATGTAAATTAGCATAAATCCTGCCAGCCTGAATCAGTTTATAGAATAGTCCCGCAAAATTATGAATGTTGGCATGTTATACGAAAATAATTGTGTTTTGATGATTTCATCCTTTTCCCATGAGGCGCCATTTTTTCAAAATATAAGCAAGGCTTGACTAGCATGATCCATTAAAAAATCCTCTATAGTAGAGTTTAGTGGATATCTGGTCCTTCAAAGCATGATATTTTCCAAGGTTGCTAAAGGCACCTTTACAAAGGTCGATAGGATAGTAGGCCAAACAAGCATTTGTAAGGACCTTCATTCCAGATCATTGGCAGTGTAAATAAGGCAGCAATCAGCCAACAAATAAACAAAACACTTGTTTACCAGCAGTACAGATTGTTCATATGACCCTCAACATTTTTGTTGCCTTCCTGTGCTAATAAAGGACATGCTGTCGACAATATGTAAACTGTATAGGAACTGAATCATAATTTTTCCCCATACAGTTTGCTTCGGCCTATGTAAATGGACCTTAAATGAGTACTGGTCGACTTGTGATGTGGTGGATGTGTAAGGAGAAGGACCGGACAGGGCGTACCTATTCCTTGATGGATCCAGAACTATCGGGGCTGTCTCCCATGTTACATGGGGGAAAGCTTAAAACCCCAGACCGACCTTTGCACTCAGTGATATGGGGCGCGGCTAAGCTTAAAAAAGGGAGTCTTGGCGGGAATGCAAGGCGCGCAGGAGGAAAATGTTGGTGCTCCTATTTCTGAGCATCGGGACGGAGCAGGCCCACGCCATAGGGGCCCAAGATCCTTGTGCATAGACTGCCGACAGAGACTGGTAAAGTGTCTGTTGGCACCCGTGACTGGGAGTGACCAAATCTCCCACCAGAGAATAGACGCGCACGTGCTGAGACAGAGAACATGGGCGACCACCTGTGAACTCTAGGATTCCACATTCTGATGTCATCGGACTGATAAGTTTATCGTTACTGAACTTCCCTTTTAAATTCCTCGCTCTTGTGTTAACCCATTTTGCATAATCTCTTGCAATCCTGATTTATTCTAGTCTCTCCCTGCATGGAGTATTCCCTGTTAAAGAAAATCACTCGTTAACCTTTCTTCTGCCTCCTGTCCATTAAACTGCATCTTGCGACCTGCTCACACTTGGTGTAGTCAGCAGGATGCAGTCCACTCGCACGGAGGCGGCAGACCAAGAGGCTGGGGAGGGTCCTAGGTCCAGTATTTCCCTGGGAGCTATGTTAAACAACCTTCCAAAATTTAATGGGAATAACACTATGCTATGTAGCTGGACTTAGCACATTAGGGGAATGATGAGGATGCATCCTATGATCCCCACCTTGCAGGCGGAGGTCGCCATGATGGCTTTAGACAGGGAGGCGAGAGGCTCCGTTATGCTATGGCCCCCCTGAGGGCGGGACACGTTTGACAAAGTATTGCACATCTTGGAGGAGACACATGAGGACCCAACAGATATAGGGGAACTGCGCATGCGGTTGTTTAGCCAGGTTCAAAGAGACGGGAGACAGTGACTCACTACATGAATGTGCTACAGGAAATTCACACAGCCATCATCAGAAAAGACGGCGTAGGCATAGAGTCTACTGATATAGTGTTACGGGACCAATTGGTGCCTGGATTGAGAGATGCACTGCTGAAACAGGCCCTGCGAGAGCGCTTGTGAGTAAATCCGCACATTACCTTTGCAGAGGTCGGAAGTGAGGCACGCGTGCGCGAGCAAGAGCAGGGGTGACAGTCCCGATGGCAAAGGTCCGGAGCAGAGAGATATTATTATTATTTATTATTATAGCGCCTTTTATTCCATGGCGCTTTACATGTGAGGAGGGGTATAATATAATACATACAAGTACAGTAATCTTAAACAATACAAGTCATGACTGGTACAGGATGAGAGAGGACCCTGCCCGTGAGGGATCACAATCTACAACGGGATGGGTGAGGATACAGTAGGCGAGGGTAGAGCTGGTCGTGCAGCGGTTTGGTGGATCGGTGGTTACTGCAAGTTGTAGGCTTGTCAGAAGAGGTAGGTCTTCAAGTTCTTTTTGAAGGTTTCCATGGTAGGCGAGAGTCTGATATGTTGTGGTAGAGAGTTCCAGAGTAGAGGGGATGCGCAGGAGAAATCTTGTATGCGATTGTGGGAAGAGGAGATAAGAGGGGAGTACAGAAAGAGATCTTGTGAGGATCGGAGGTTTCGTGCAGGTAAGTACTGGGAGACTAGGTCACAGATGTACGGGGAACTCAGGTTGTGGATGGCTTTGTATGTCATGATTAGGGTTTTGAACTGGAGTTTTTGGGTAATGGGGAGCCAGTGCAGGGATTGACAGAGGGGAGAGGCCGGGGAATAGCGGGGGGACAGGTGGATTAGTCGGGCAGCAGAGTTAAGAATAGATTGGAGGGGTGTGAGAGTGTTAGAGGGGAGGCCACAAAGCAGGAGGTTGCAGTAGTCAAGGAGGGAGATGATGAGGGCATGGACTAGGGTTTTTGCAGATTATTGGTTGAGGAATGTACGGATCCATGAAATATTTTTGAGTTGAAGTCGGCAGGAAGCGGAAAGGGCTTGGATATCTGTAAATATGATCGCTGAACCAGGATGGGTAGAAGATCTGCGGAAGGAGATTCAAGTTATGCAGGAAGACCTGACGGAAACTAAAAAAAGTGATGACCTCATTAAATTCACCCGGGGGTAGAACTGTCCCAGAACCGCGACGGGATATGAGAACACCTAGTCGGGAGGAACTCCCTACATGATATATCTGCGGAGAACTGGGACATGTGGCTCAGGGTTGCGCTCATCAAGGCAGCCTCTGCAGTGCCGTATGTTAGACTAGGAAGCTCCGAGGCTGGGGGAACTGCCCGGAGCCAGAACAGCCAATAAGGAGAATCAGAAGTCTCACCAATTTAGTGTCCGTGTGTCCTCTAGCCTGGGCTGAGATGGATGGCCGGGCTGTCCGCTGTCTGGTAGATACCGGCTCACAAGTGACTAAGATACCCAAGACATACTTTAGATGACACTTCTCTGAAGCAATCAGACCAGAGTGGGGCCCGGTGATAAAGCTGACTGCCGCCAATCACTTACCCATTCCGGTCGCAGGGGTGGTATGGATACAAATCACAGTCTGTGGCAAAGATCTGGGCCGCAAAGGTGTGGTGTTAACCGCAAGAGATACAGAACATGGACATGCTGTCACTTTAGGGAGGAATGTGCTTAAAGATTTCGGAAGTCTTCCCATCAATGAGTCTCCAGACGTGTTTTTGAAACAATGGAGCCCACGTATCCCCCAAAGAAGATTATTTCAGCAGTTGATTCGGACGGCTCAAGTGCAAGACACCTCCTGCGATGGAAACGTGCTAGTAAAAGGGATCATCCCAGCTGCAAACAATCTTGTACTACCGCAGGGACAAACCATGCTTTCCTTACCCGTACGGGCCTGCACCCCCCTGGAGGGAGTCGAAATACAAATAGAACTGGCTGTCATGGAGCACTTAACTCCAGTGCTCCTAGTTGCACAGACGCTAGTTCCATACAAGATGGGGTGGTACCCGTGCGTTGTGTGAACTTGAGAGAGGACAATCTGGCACTTCCACCCAGAAGTGAAGTAGCACAAATTCTAGGCATGTCGGAGGAGCTGATACCACCACAGGCCGCCACAGTAGCTGTTGAGACGACTCCAGTGTCAGAACCTCAACAACAGACATCAGGAGATAGCAGAAGAAATTTTTGAACCGCTCTCCATAATCTTTGAAAATTCGTGGAGAACAGGAGAAGTCCCAGAAGACTGGAGAAGAGCAAATGTTGTTCCTATCTTCAAAAAGGGGAAGAAGGTGGACCCAGGCAACTATAGGCCGGTGAGTCTGACATCTATACCAGGAAAGATCTTTGAACAAATTATTAAACAACATGTATGTCAGTATCTGGATAAGAATGAAGTGATTAAACAGAGTCAGCATGGGTTTGTAACTAATAAGTCATGTCAGACTAACTTAATTTCCTTCTATGACAAAATCACTGATTGGGTGGATCAGGGAAATGCTGTAGATAGAGTATATCTTGACTTCAACAAAGCATTTGACAAAGTATCTCACACAATCCTTATTGAAAAAATGACTAAGTATGGAATGGACAAGGCAACTGTTAGGTGGATTCATAACTGGCTTAGTGATCGGACCCAAAGAGTGGTCGTAAATGGCTGCACATCAAGTTGGAAGAATGTCTCAAGTGTTGTACCACAGGGCTCTGTCCTGGGCCCTACATTGCTGAACATCTTTATCAGCAATTCAGATGAAGGAATTGAGGATAAACTGATTAAATTTGCTGATGACACAAAGCTAGAAGGGATAGCTAATACTAGAGAAGAGAGAGAGAAGATTCAAAAAGATATAAATAAACGGGAGCAGTGGGCAGCAACTAACAGAATGGCTTTTAACAGGGAAAAATGCAAAGTACTACATGTGGGCAGTAAAAATGAAAAAAGCATATATAGAATGGGAGGAATAGGGCTAAGCAACAGCACATGCGAAAAAGACTTGGGTATACTAATAGATCACAGACTGAATATGAGTCAACAGTGTGATGCAGCAGCAAAAAAGGCAAATGCAATTCTAGGATGTAGTAACAGAAGCATACAGTCTAGAACACGTGAAGTCATTATTGCCCTCTACTCCTCTTTGGTCAGACCTCATCTGGAATACTGTGTCCAGTTTTGGGCACCACATTTTAAAAAGACATGAACAAACTGGAGCAAGTTCAGAAAAGAGCGACTAGAATGGTGACCGGTCTGCAAACCCTGTCTTATGAGGAAAGGTTGCAAGATTTGGGAATGTTTAGCCTGCAAAAGAGAAGACTGAGAGGAGACTTAATAACTGTCTACAAATATCTCAAGGGCTGTCACATTGCAGAAGGATCATCTTTATTCTCAATAGCACAAGGAAAGACTAGAAGCAATGGGATGAAACTGAATGGGAGGAGACACAGATTAGATATTAGAAAAAACTTTTGGACAGTTAGAGTGATCAATGAGTGGAACAAGCTGCCACGAGAGGTGGTGAGTTCTCCTTCAATAGAAGTCTTCAAGCAGAGGCTGGACCGATATCTGTCAGGGATGATTTAGCGAATACTGCTTTGAGCAGGGGGTTGGACCAGATGGCCCAGGAGGTCCCTTTCAACTCTACGATTCTATGATTATATGATTCTAACAGCAGAGAGGATGTCGTATTTTGGAACAAATGCGGGCTGAATTAACAGAACTCACACCGCAACAAGTACAAGTGGAAGCCTTACTCGGACAATACCAGGACGTGTTTGCACGTCATAAGGACGATTTCAGCTGCACTATGGCAATCACACACAAGATCCCAACCAGTAATGCTACACCCATAAGAGAACGCTATCGACAAATACCTCCACAAATGTACCAGGAGGTGAAAGGGATGCTGACACATATGCTACAGAACAGTGTTATCTGAGAGAGTCAAAGTCTGTGGGCTGCTCCCATCATGCTGGTACGGAAAAAAGACTGTACTCTGCGTTTCTGTGTGGACTACCGCAAACTAAATGCCTGTACTGTGCGATATTCCTATCCACTGCATGAATCGAACAGTCACTGTCCACACTGGGAAGCACAAAATACTTCTCTACATTAGACCTGGCCAGTGGCTATTGCAAGTGCCGATGTCCGAACACGATTGAGCCAAGATTGCCTTTATACTACCTATGGGCTTGTACGAGTTCAACCGGATGCCGTTCGGTCTTGCTAATGCTCTTGGTACTTTTCAGCGTCTCATGGAAAGGAAAGGTGTTTGGGAGATTTGAATTTTAAGCCACTCTCATCTACCTGGACGATATAATTGTGTACGCCACCACGTTCGAAGAACATCTACAACGACTAGAACAAGTATTGCGCCGGCTTCAAAAAAATAGTTTGAAGGTAAAACCTCCCAAGTGTCATCTGTTTCGCACACAGATCGAGTACCTAGGACATGTGGTCTCTCGTTAGAAGATTGTAGCAGGACAGGATTGGCCCATCCCAAAGACCGTGAAGGATGTTCGGGCCTTTTTGGGACTAATTGGATACTATCAGCGATTTGTAAAGAACTTCACTCGCATCATGAATCCATTGTTAGAACTACTGAAGGGGGTGCCATCTGACACAAAAAAACAAGACGATTCAGTGGGCAGAACGTCAAGAGAAAGCATTCCAAGCTTTGAAAGTGGCCTTCACTGAAGCACTGGTTCTAGGCTACGCTGACATCTCTCAACCATTCATTCTCCATACTGATGGGAGCCTGCATGGACTCGGAGCTGTATTATCCCAGGTTCAAGACGGAAAATAGAGGGTGATTGCCATGACTCCGAACGGAACCCGGACAACTACAGTTTGTTCAAGCTGGAGCTGTTAGCATTAGTAGGGGCCATGACAGAGAAGTTTATGGAATACTTGTCGAGTTCTGAAGTCCTGGTATGCACCGATAACAACCCACTAGCCCACCTGGAGAACGCAAAGTTAGGGGCCCTGGAGCAGCGCAGGGTGATTCGAATGGCCAATTACCGGTATAGAATTGCCTACAGGAGGGGAGCCGAAAATACTCATGCAGATGCACTATCTAGGGTGACACATGAGAAGCCTGGTTCCAACCGAGATGAAGAATTGGAGGCTGAAGAGGTTCCCGAGTTCCGTGATTCTGCCAGGACGTTGGCAGCTATGCAGGAACAGGTACACGCAGGTGCGTAACTACCACTGTGACCGGGCCCGGTGGGAGTCAGGGACCCAGCAGGTCAGACCATGATATCTCCCAACCGTCTCGATTCTTGCGGGACAGTCCCGCTTTTGACCCCCCCGCGTCCTGCCCGGGAGTCTATTCTTCCTGCACTGCACTGAGCCGCCATGTCCCCCATGCATCCCATCCTTGCCCTCCCAGATAGAACTACCGTAGCCTCACAGCCTGCAATGACGTCCTAGGCTGTTTTGTGACTGTGCGCACAGGACCTATGATGAGGTCACAGGAGGGGAGGAGTCAGGGGTCAAATGATCAGGGGCCTCCATGTCTGCAGGACTCTGCTGTGCTGGTTGTCATGGTGCTGGATGAGGTAAAGTTTCTGTGTGGGGTCAGGAGGGGTTTACAGGGTGGATGTAGCAGAGCTGTATGTGTACAAGGTGTACGGAGCAGAGTCGCTTGTGTACAAGGTGTACGGAGCAGAGCTGTGTGTATGAAATGTATGGAGCTGAGCTGCGTGTGTACGAGGTGTATGGAGCGGAGATGTGTGTGTACAAGGTGTACGGAGCGGAGCGATGTGTGTACGAGGTGTACGGAGCAGAGCCGTGTATGTACGAGGTGTACGGAGCGAAGCCATTTGTGTACGAGGTGTGCAGAGCAGAGCCATGTGTACAAAGTGTATGGAGCGGAGCCGTGTGTGTACGAGGTGTACGGAGAGGAGCCGCGTGTGTACGAGGTGTACGGAGCGGAGCCATGTGTGTACGAGGTGTATGGAGCGGCGCCGTGTGTGTATGAGGTGTACGGAGCAGAGCTGTGTGTACGAGGTGTATGGAGCGGAGATGTGTGTGTACAATGTGTATAGAGCGGAGCGATGTGTGTACGAGGTGTACGGAGCAGAGCCGTGTGTGTACGAGGTGTACGGAGCGAAGCCATTTGTGTACGAGGTGTGCAGAGCAGAGCCATGTGGTTCACGGTGCGGAGTGAACGAGGTGTACGGAGAGGAGCCGCATGTGTCCGAGGTGTACGGAGAGGAGCCGCGTGTGTGCGAGGTGTACGGAGCGGAGCCATGTGTGTATGAGGTGTACGGAGCGGAGCCGTGTGTGTGTATGAGGTGTACGGAGTGGAGCCATGTGTGTACGAGGTGTGCGGAGCAGAGCCATGTGTACGAAGTGTATGGAGCGGAGCCATGTGTGTACGAGGTGTACGGAGAAATTGAGAAATCCCCGACACCTTATCATCCTCAAGTGAATGGAGCTTGCGAACGGTTCAGTCGTACTCTTATCCAGATGTTAAGGATACTAGAGGAAAACCGAAAGGTGCGGTGGCCAGAATTCGTAGCGAAGCTGGTGTGGGTATATAACAACCGAGTATATCGCCCCACAGAGTACACTCCCTACACCTTACTCTTTGGCTGGCCAGGAAGAGAGATTACAGAGTTGGAGCTGGATCCAGAGGAGGACTACCCACGAATGGGGGTGTCCACCTGGGTTCGAGAACATCGCCATCCACTACAGACGCTACATCGTCTGGTGCAGACCAGGTTTCAAGAACTTGAAAATTCCGAGACAACTCACCTGCACAGGACAGCTCTGTAGGTCGGTGACTGGGTGTTGGTATGAGATAAACATCCGCAAGACAAATTGGTGTGTTGATGGGAGAAAACACCGCACCGTGTGAAGAGATGAATCAACTCTGAAGGACCCATCTATGAAGTTCAACCCAAAGGAGAAGAAAATACCCCTACTCGTGTTGCACATTGAAACATGTTACATCCCTGTGTGTCAAGAGACCCTGTAAGAGAAGAAGAAGATAAACCCAGTATTCCTGAAAATCTTCATTCAGTCACTGATGATTTTGAAGAAGAATGTCCTGAACCGGCACTAGTGAGCCCGGAAGAAGAGCAGATACCCGTAGCTCCTGGGGCTCCTGAGATTCCTGAAATGGCTGTTTCTCCAGTATCGGGTGCATCCACTTTCCCGTCAGTCCAGCCTGACTCAACTACTCAACTTGACTCAACAGCTACTTCTGATTTACGACGCTCTGAGGGTTAGACAGCAGGAAAACCTCCTAACCAATATGATCAAGATCATTTTGTTTGGCAACAAATCATTCAAGGAATAGGAGAATGTCAATGCATACTACAAGAACTCTCGCCTATGGAATGGCGAGCACAAAGAGAGGAGGAATGTAAGGAGAAGGATCGGGCGTACCTATTCCATGAAGGGGCTGTCTCCCATGTTGCACGGGGGAAAGCTTACAACCCAGGACCGACCTTTGCACTCAGTGATAGGGGGCGTGGCTAAGCTTAAAAAGCCACAGCGCAGGGGAAACAAGGGAATCTTGGTGGGTATGCGTGGTGTGCACGAGGACAGTGTTGGTGCTCCTACCTCTGAGCATCGGGATGGAGCAGGCTCACACCATAGGGGCCCAAGATCATCGTGCATAGATGCACACATGCTGAGACAGAGAATACAGGTGACCCGCTGTGAACTGTATCCTGCTTCACCCTCATACAACTGCTGAACTACGTTGAGCTCTGGCAGTGATAAAGACTGTGCATGTTCTTGTACCAAAGTTCCTGGACCCAGGACCCCGTCAGGACAATGAGGAGTCACCGCTGCCAGGAACCGGACCCCCATCTTCTTCAGGACCAAGCCGGACCCCTCACGCGCCACTGCCTTGGCACCACTGTTGGAAACTAGGATTCCACATTCTCACGTCCTGAGACTGATAAGTTTAAAAAGAGGGCTTTTTCCCAAGTGTCTGTCACGTAAAATAGACGTGTCCCTAATTTATATTCAAATTTTCCCTGATTTTTATTGGAGGATTTTGTGATTGTAATTGTCATATTACTACAATTCATAGGTCATCATGTTGCCAATGTGTTCGAATTAGTATTTTAAGCCATAGTCTAAATTACATGAGCTTTGATTTTTGACTGTATGGTCCTAAGTAGAGATAAGCAAATAAATTCACAGGACCCAGGGCCAGTGACCAGGACAATATTCCGTGACAGCTGGATGAGAGCCATGCTAATTATCTCCTACCTTCTGACATAAGTGACTTCTCTTTATTAGCTAGCCTGACATGTGTGCCCCCTAAGATGACATTACACTAGCAAATTAATTAAAAAAGGAGCCATGGATGTTATCAGGTAGAAGGCGGTTCACAGGGTTCCTGTCCAGTCGTCACTGAAAACTGACCTTTCTGCTGGATCAGGGTAATGCAAATACATTCATTCACTCATCTTTAGTGCTGATAAAAAAAAAGGTTTGAGTCCCTGTTTTCAATGGAATTAGGTCAATAATAGGTCTTGAGAGTTTGCATGCAATACTAATGGTCACAGATATATCATAATAATCCATTGTTCCATTGTATTATTTGAGATAGCCCAAAACCTAGCCAATGTACTGTACGCTAATATTGGAAGGCCTTGGCATTTGCCCCTGGTTTAACCAGTTAGACAAAGGTAAAGGGATTGTATAAAGTTAATAGATGTTTCCCCATTGATAGGACAGAGGATTATGTCCTGATTGCTGGGGTGTCTGACTATTGGCATCCCCAGAGATCCTGAGAACGGAACTATGGAGAACTCCATCTGAATGAGAGGAGGTCAAGCATGCACACCTCCACTCCATTAACATTTGTAGGACGACTGGAGATAGCCGAGTATATAGCTCAACTATGTTTGGATATCCCATAGAGAATGAATGGAGGTGTGAATGTGTAAGAAGATGAACCGGACCCGGAGTACCTCTTTTGCGCCAATTCTGGAACTGTTGGGACTGTCACCCTTGTTGCACGGGGGAAAGCTTTCTGGCCCTGACCGACCTATGCACTTGTCAGCAGGGGGCAGGTCGTAGATAAAAAGGGATGCGCGCAGGAAAGAGAGGAGTCCTGGCGGGAAGACAGACCATGCAACAGTGTGAGGTGCAGACCTGGTTAGCGGAGCATCGCGTGAGCGCAGGCCCACCCTGCACACACCTTGTGACCGTGTCCACTGCTCGCGGACGTCAGACTATTACACATCCGATGTCCTTCGTGCCTGGAGGTCACTCACACACGAGACCAGTGACTGCTGCGTGCATGCGGCCTAGCCGGGAACAGGTGACTGGGCCAGAATATTCCGACTCCTCACCCTCATAAACCGCGGAGCAGAGTCACGCTCTGGCACTATTGCATACAGAGCTGAGATCTGTACGAGGAAACCGCAGGTACGGGAACCCGCCTAGCACAGCAAAGACTCTCTGCATGCATCATAGAACCAGACCTCCATCTACCCCGGACGACCCCGAGACATCACGTGCCGCTGTTGTCAGTGCCATCATTGGAGATGGAGATTCTGCAATCAAGAAACAGACATTCGCCTTGCCCCTTTATCTTCCCATTCATTCCTCCAGTTCCAGTATTGATATATACCCTACCTCCCATATCCATTTTTTCCCTGCGTGGAGTATACATCTGTTAATAAATTTGTTTAACTCTTGATCTGCCTCCTCTCCGTGACGACATCCCGATCCCTGCAATTCTACAAATGCATCACTGCTTGAGTAATTTTTGTGATCAGCGAGGGATCCATTGGTCGGATCCCCAGCATTTTCAAGTTATCCCCTATCCTATCAATACAACTTATTAACTTTTTACAAAGCATTAAATTTGACATGTATATTGGTCAATTTGTTCATTACTTATTTTTCCAATAGTAAAGTAAATGAGCATTTCAAATCTAAGGAGCAAGTGATGTGTGAGATATCTGGACTCTTAACTGATGTGACAACTTTCTACCTTGTCTCTCAGCTGGTGAGGGACAGACTTTCTTTAAGAACATGGACATGTTGCAAGTGTCACGTTTCCTCTGCGCAGTGAGTGACTGTTTTGCTGACCTATGGAATCTGGGTCAGGCTGAGTTCTCAGTGTTTGCTTGACAGCTCGGATGTCCAATCTGTGATTGGGAGGTGCTGGGCTTTTCTCCAGGGGTTCTCTGTTCTGGAGAATGCCCAGCTACTTAACTGAGCTGTCTACTTCTCATTCTTGCCAGATGTACAGTAGTCTATGGTTCCTGGTGAGTGTTTGCCTGATTCTGATATATTGAGTTCTGATCTTCAGCTGCCTGACCCTTTGGACCATGTTCTGACAATCCCTTTGTCTTGTCCTTTTGTTTTGATCCGCTATCTCCTAGTATTCGGACCCTAGACCGTGACCTGACTTACATTTTTTTCTTTCCCCTTGGTTTTCTATGTGCTTTTTTGGTACTAACCGAGGAATGTATGTATGTGGGGGCTCATGCTGTATATTGGAGGTAATGTGGGGGCTCATATTGTATATAGGAGGCTATGTGGGGACTCATACTTTATGACGACACAGGCGGATCCGGGGGAGCTGCACGGGACTCGTGCTCTCAGACACCGTCCAGAGCTCCACAACCAGGGAGGCATATAGACAAATCCAGCAGACCATTGATGAGGCACGCACAGCAGGTTTCGGATGCCTCTATGTCCAACCCCACCAGCTCTGCCATGGGAAGAGGACCACAGTGGACGTATAACTGCAACAAGAAACGGCAACTACAGGAGCTGTGCTAGCTTTGATGGATTGAATACCAGGCCACTGACACTCAATCTGATTTAATCCAGTAACCATGTCATGCCGAGGACACCATGTATGGATGCAATGGACACAAGTAGTTTCTCGTCAATCACGTGTGGAATTTATTCGCAAGGGAGATATGGAATATGCTCTGAGGAAACTGGATGATACAAAGTTTTGTTCTCATGAAGGTGAGACCTCTTACATTTGTGTCTGTGCTTAAAGACATGCTAATGGACTGTCCCCGATAAGAGTAGAAGGATGATTGAAAGACTATTAGGTATGGCTAATTAAGATGGGGAGCAATGTGACGATACAGCATTTAATCTTAATTATCCAGATGTCTATTTTCAGTAAGTTAGGAGGCATAGACTTTTATCTTTATGTTGACTCTTCTTGTAGGTTGAATTGATATTTGTAACTTGCTCAATGGTTATTTACCTCTTATATAAGCTCCTACAAGCTCCTACAGTTTACTGTATTGTTATCTTTGCAAAACAGGGATACAGAGTCACTGAACAATGATATTTGCTGATATGTTGATTACACATTATACCAAGCCATGCAGTTTGTTGACTTGCAAACATTGAAGGATGTTCTAAATAATCAAAAAATGAGAGTTAATCTCTTGACCCCTTCCTCTTGACCTGTGAATAATGGCTTGAAGAACAGTTGTGATATATAAAAAGGGAATAACAATATACATGCAGACATCCAAGACACCAAGAGATCCAAAGAATCAGAGACTCTTTACAAAACCAGAGCCAGAACACTACAAGACAGAAGCCAAGACATCATGGCTCCATTACGAGAGACACAGGTTTGACATTCTACAGGTTGTCAGCTTAGGGGACCACGGCCCCGGCTGAAAGAATACAGGTCTACTCCATTGACCATCACTGAACCCATGGATATTTTTGGGGTAGTAAGGACAACGGTCACCTGGCTCCATGGATATGTACGGAGAAGCCAGGTTGTGACCCTCCGGTCACCTGACCTTGTACCTCAGTGGATTGTCAACATTCTAAGCTTGCCTTTACCTCCTCTCTGTGTGTGCCACAGGTGGGGTTAGTCGGCCCTGGAAGCTCTAAAGTCACAGTTGCTTTTATCCCGACTCATCGGAAGGGTGAGACTGTAATTTTGTACCATCTTGGGAATTTTGGTGGGACTCTTCTATGTGTTATTTGCCTGTTTTGGTTCTGCCTTGGGAAAATTAACTACCCATCCCTGGCCTAATTCATTAAGAGGCACATGGTATCTCGTAACTGACATGCGCCATCAACAGAGGTGTTGCTACAGTCAGGGTCTTGAGTACAATTCTGGAGTAAGGCACAACTCAAAAGTGACACAACGTTTATGAATTTGACGACCAAGCCAAGCCACAAGTCTTGCCCCTTGATCTGCCCTTGCTATGCTTATATTGGTGTAGCTGGTCAAGATTGATGTGAAAACACCTAAAGTCACAATATTTTTTCTCAACTTTTATGTTGCGCAAAAATATTGCAACTTATAAAGTTGTTTCATTCCAGAATTCTAGTGTAAACACCCTAATTAAAAGCCCCCTTAATAGAATGAATACATTTACTTATATATAATATATGGTTTTATTTCAAAATGTCCTATATATAATAGATATCAACTACCAGCTGTTACCAGCACCAGTCTTCTACAGATAAAACATTCACCAAAAGTATAAAGGGTAGTATTGATGCCACAAAGGAGAAAGGTCCTCAAGTGCAATTATCTAAATTGAAGCAAATAATTAAGACAAGAAAAGGAGAGGCTCTCAGCTCTGGGAGGATGATGAAAAGCACAAATCACAAATTCCACTAATATTGATCTCCTGTCAAGCCATGAATGGATTATACTGTTCTCTTTAGAAAGTACAAGAGATGCTTTGTACAAAGCAGCTGCGATATTTAGAATTTTAAGAAAGGGTGGAGTAAATTGTAAAGTGCAATTACACACTCATCACCATGTATATATACATATTTCTGGGGAGCGATCCACCCAAAAGAGCTAACCAGTATGCACATATATGGTGGAAGTGGAAATCTGTCACAGGAAATGTAGTCTAGAAAAAGGAAAGGTTTTCTTAAAGAGATAGTTTCTTGGAGATGCTTCAGTGTATATCTATATCAACATCTTCAAAGGAATCTGTCATCAGGTTTTATCTACCCCATCTGAGAGCAGCATATTGTAAGAGTAGAAACCCTGATTCCAGTCATGTGTCACTTACTTACTTGTAGGTGCACTTTTCTGTTGCATATCTGCTAATTATCTTAATACTGACCTTTGTATAACCCTGCCCACACCACTGATTGGCAGATTTATGTGTACACTGTGCATAGGCAGAAAGCTGCCAATTAGTGGTAGGGGTATAGTTGGATTACCTGACATCATTATCTTAACAGCAGGAGGTTATGACTGGAGGACTAGTAAAGTAGTCCACTAGTGATAATCTCCTGTTGATAAAATAATGATTTGATAAAGAAAAACTACAACAAGCAGCCTAGTAAGTGAAACATAACTGGAATCAAGGTGTTTCTACATCTTGATGCAATCAGATTAACTAGTAAAAATCTGGTATCAGATTCCCTTTCAATGTAGACATTTAACATAGCGCAATATCAAAAAATGTCCCAAAGTGTAGTGTGGTTTCCTTGATCTCAGAATGATGAAATGCTGATGCTTCCTGCTGTTTAGACTTTTGGGCTCAAGCACATGACTGTATTATTGCCTGAGCAGTCTCTGAATTGTACAGTATTGTAATACAGTGTTTATAGCAGTCTATGGCCATAATGTCTCCAATTTCTCAGGGAAGCAAAGTTTTCCAGTCAGATTGCACATGTGGTTCACTCTCTACTGAATGGTCTTCCATATACATTGATGCCGAACTAATGAGGTCCATGCACCACCACATTCTGCCTGGAAAGGCTGGACTAGAATAAGCTGGTAAAACCATTATGTTGATAACTGCTTTTCTTGCAATAAATTTAGATAAATTGCTGACAGAAATCTCTTGCTATTTACTAGTTAATTTTTGGATTGCTCAACAAGAAGATTGGGAATAAGTATCCCTAATATTAAGCCAGCTAAGCGCATCCGATTAGTTTTGGTCAAACCCGCCGATCTTGTTGGGAATGCTTGGCCATCTAATGTGCATGGTGGTGTGCTGACCCTCCCTGGACAGCAGATGACAGTGAAAACGAGGATTGGGCTGCGGCCTTTCAACATGTCTCATCCTTCAGTATCAGAGATGTCCGGTGGTGGCTTACTGACCTCTTTTCATTCACTGCTTCAAAGATTGAAATGAAAATGGGCTAAATCTGCGCTGCGCTTATTTTCCTTCCAGCTCTCCATTCTATTCCACTCACACCTTGGTTCAGACGAACACGTGTATCGAGGGTGAGAAGAAATAGCTATCAGGCAAAAGAGCTGACAACTATCTAAATTGTATGCCCATAATTGTAATCCAACAAAGCCCATACACGATCTAGTTCTTTCTTTGTGCTATGATGACCACCAATCAGCACAATGAATCCCACCTCAGATCAGTCCATTCTCATTAACAGTAAACAACTCTTATAGCCATGTTAGTATCTCTGAAAGCACCTTTCCAGCATTTTTGCTTTTTTTTTCAGCACTGGAGTGGTGCTTCTAACCTAAGATCCCTGACCCTAGTAGTACAGTTACCCGTCGCCATCTTCACCTTTTATTGGTGCTGCTCCGGTCCCACCATCCTGTGACCCCAATTTCTGACTATCCGGAAGTCAGAAGTAACGTCACAGGTAGGGATGAGTGAATAGCTTCGGATAAGTGCTTATCCCAATAGCTATAGCGCTTCTCGAATAGTTGCATCGGGAACCCAGATGCCTGGAGTGTTCCCGATGATCAGCTGTTCGGCGCTGCGGCTGCATGTGTCGCGGCAGTTTCACTGTCACAACACATCCATAGAGAGCTCAACAAACAGGCTCTCCATGCATGTGTTGACACGGTCACACAGCCGTTACACATGCAGCCGCGGCGTCGAACAGCTGATTATCGGGAACACTCCAGGATCCGGGTTTCTGATGCAACTATTTGGGAAGCACTACAGCTATTGGGATAAGCACTTACCCAAAGTTATTCGATCAACCCTAGTCACAAGTTCTCATGTGAGAGCCAGAACGAGACAAGAACAAGGCTCTCATAGACTTGTAGTGAAAATTGACCTACACCTCACCCAACAAACATTGGAGCAATCCGACAAGTCACCAACTGCTGGAGGCCGACCGGAGCGGTGGTGATAGAAGATCAGTGTGGCAGCGGGTAAGTATAAGACCGGGGACATGGATCTTAGATTAGTAGCACCACTCCAGTGCTGCAATAAAGAAAAAATCCTCGAGTGATGCTTTAAGAAATCATTGGCATTATGCCATACAACAGACCCATATAATGCTCTGCCTCCATATTTCTCTGTAATGCACCTAACTTTCTGTACATTTACCATCCTTAGAATTTTCTCCGTGTAACAGTTTCTTTACCTCTTGAGAAGATGGACTGAGCAGCGATCAGCAACGTATGCTTCTTTCAACCCTCGGAATAACGACGCTTCCACGCTCGAGTCTCCACAGAACCTGCTTTGTCCATAGGACTGCGGTGCGAGCAATCTATGGCACAATCCAGAATTGTGGACATTTTCTCTGCAGTACAATCTAGTATCGCAAAATGATGTGATGCAGGACTCACACTGACTGGGAATGTTCATCATCAAGCCAACGCCACTAAACACTCCAGTCTCAATGGCAGTTAATAGTCCCAATCTAGTAATACAATTATCATTAGCCCGCTGCAATTCAATTACGCTAGATGACGTCTCAAACGTTTGCTACTAGCTTGCAAAACCTCATAAAGATCTCATGGATGTTGGAAGGGAAGGAACAGAAGACAGGGGACTTATCTCCTTCTCAATAATTCCACCCACTTTCTATTACATGACCGAAGTGAAAATGCGATTAGACAAGGGAAGCACCCAAGATTGAGCAACTAATTCACATCCCTGACAAACAGCCTGTACACCACAAAAAATCTGCAATCAGCAACCTAAAATACATGATCTGTACAGTGGAATTTATATAATGAGCTTCTCTGCACCCTATCTATGCAAATATGTAAAATTTTAAAAAAATTTTGCAAAATTTGCAAGTCAAGGGCCTCTCCAAATTCTATAAGTTTGTAGAGATTTTTTTTGTAAATTTATATGTAAAAAATATCTGCACCAATTTCTCAAACATATCTCTATTCTCCTGTGCCCGATTTAGTGTTTTCAGCAGAGTGAGAAATAATAGGGTCCGCTGCCCTACAATTCCATATATACGGATACGCAATGTCTGACGTGTCCCATATGAAGATAATGTATGCACATACGCAGTCTTGGTCACATGTATTGTCACATTTACTACACTGTATAACCCCAAATTAGGAGGGTAAACTAGTTTGAGGTTACAATTAGTTACCATTAAAAAATACATCTTTTTTTTTACTACCAGTGACAGTCGATTTATTAAAAATACAGTCGTTTGGCCTACCTACAGTCCATACCGCATAGTACAGCAGATGGAAATGGCGCTCCATACATAAAATCATTTGTGCTTATTGGATTCATTTCCCTGTGTTTGCAAACAGATATACAGTAATTGAATAGCTTTTTGTTTAGTCTGATGCTTCCACCGATGACGTAATCTGTATAGTCTCGGGGCTAGGTCTAGAACACTAGAAGCCTCCGAACAAGCTGAATGTAAAATTTCAGACTATTTTAGAACATGGCAACATTATATATAGTATATATTTATTAATGGACTCATTGAATTTGGTAATAAACATGATAGAAAAACATTTGTCTTAATGACCATGAAGGCAAAAAATGAGATTGAAGAGTGATTGGGTCTGCCTTCAAAGCTCGTAAAACTTCCTTCATTGTCATCCCTAAGAAATATCAAGCTACCCAACTGAATATAGGGTTTTTTGGACAGCAATCATATATATATATATATATATATATATATATATATATACATATATATATATTTTGCAGACTGGATCTTGGTATATGAAATGTTTATAACATGCGTCTGCGAGAATTGTTCACGTTTTCAGTTTGTGACTGTGAAATCCATAATTTTCTCAGTGGTAAAGGCTATGAACACACTGCAGAGATCACAGCTAACTAGTCATTTAGAAGAAAAGACTACACGGGGTATATAATCTAATTTGTAATTATTTGATCTGATGGTGGAAGGGAATGTCTCAGAAATGGAAAATCCAAGAAGCCAAGTATACAAGCTCGTAATTCATCATATACTAATGGGACGTGTGGGCTTGACTTATATTCACGATGACCTCCTTCCTGACTTCTGAGGTCACCGTGTATATCGTAATATCTATATATATGTATTTATATCTTGTCTTCTTGTATTCAGAACATCCAATCACTGCAGGAACCTATAAGTTGAGCAGCTGCTAAAATTTATGGTCAACTTTTTGGTTGTCGTAGACATGACTGCTCCGGTAAGACGCCGCCAGTTACAGGAATCCCCCCCACTCCCCTCCTTACGATCCACATTCCTGGTTATCCTCGTCACTCTGCACTGCAGTTGACTGCAGATTATCCTGTGCATGTCCAAAAAAAAAAAATGTTTATCGCTATCAGTGTTTTAATGCAGCCGGTCCATGTTTTATTACCACTTGAAGGAAGAGCGACCACTATCAATCACAGCGCACCCTTTGACGCACACCGACTCCGGTAATGAGATTTTGTTTGCCCTGACACTCTGCATTTGGCTCACTGTGCAGTTGTTTGACAAATGACAGCTCCTGTGGATGACTCAGACTCCGCAGAACCCGCAGGTCTTGTTTAACCCCTATTTTACTGGAGGGACCTTGAGAGCAGAGCTCTGCAGGCAGCCGAGGCAGTGAAGAGTGAAGGCACGCTAGTTCTGCAGCATGCTTCCTGCACTTTGAGCCAAGTAGAAGACTGCAATAAGTTTCCTGATGCAAGATTAACTGTGAGGGTGCAACACCATAATGACAACTGCTCATCGGTTCTACTGCAACTAGCACTACGCATAGTCCGTAGATTAATCCGTGCATGAAGCAGACACTAAATCAAAAATATATCTCAGAGACGTTGGCCGCGTGGTTTAATGCAATCTATTGTTCTCAGTGAGCAGCAGATGACTGTGAAATTCTTCAACTAAATTAATAAAAAAGAACAACTGCCCACTTAAACACTACCCTAACCATCGCCCATCATTTGATATAAAAAAAAACCTCTAGAAAAATGTACACACCATTTAAGGCTAGTATTAGGAGCACATTGAATAAGTCTGTACAGGTAAATACAGTAAAACCTCTCCAGAAAACCACCCTTAGACCAGATTTCCTTCGAAAGATTTTCTTTTTTTTATGCATACCGACTATCTTCTTTAAGAAGACCACCTCTTAGAAGACCACTTTTTTATGTAACTTAGGGCGGTCGTCTCCAAGAGGTTTCGTTCTATGTTTCTATACATTGTAATAAGTCAACCAAAATGATCCCAAACCACTAAAATTCTACCAGGAATGAACCAATGTAGTCCTTGCTAAGCAGTCTCTACATGACACAAGTGAGTTACCTCTAGACCAATAGTAAATCTGTCTAAATGCACAAAAAGTTACCAAGATCACGCAAATCCGATATCTTGTGCTGAGTCGGGGAAGTATAAGCATCCTAAAGATAAGTGATGGACAAGTGACAAAGTATCTGTGAGCCTGGGCACCCTGCTTACCTCGTCCACCTGCTCCTATCCGCTCATTCTCAGCAGTACTGTATTTCTCAGCGTAGGGAGCTGTCCGCTTCTCAGTGCTGAACGGGCCACCAAATAGGGAAGACGGACTAGCACATTGGGTGGATCTTACTCTGCAGTTCTATTCTGCTGCAGTGCTGAACAAGAAGTATAAAGAAGGAAGAAAGTGTCTTGCACACATACACACATGCTTTTTCTTCTGAGTAAGACGAGAAGTAAAGGCGTACAGATGAAACGAACAGGGAGGGAAGATTTGTGTGTAATCAATAATTGAAACGCTGGGAGTGGAGTGGGCAATCCCAGCTCATAGTGGGAAGCAGCCTGGAGCAGCTGTGGGGGTGGAGTGAATGCAGGCATGTGGGGTTATCCGTTTTGCTTGAATAACAATGTATGAAGAGGAGAGAATAGAATAGTCAGCACCTCCTGGGTCGCCTCTGTGTTTTATCGGGGGTATAGATTGATAGAAACCAATAGTTTACTATGACTAAAGCTAAATCCTTATGGCTCCTCAACATACAACTTAATTAAGGCTTTGCACATCTGTCAATGAGAACTTACCATTTAATACTATGTAAACGCACTAAAAACGCATGTGCGCTTTTTTACCTGTGGATTTTCCGCATCTGATGGGGAAATTCTGCACAGAAAACTCAGTGTACCTGCAAGAGAAATTGATATGCTGTGGATTGGAGAAATGCACCGCAAGTGAGTTTATGCAGCGAAAAAAAAAAACAGTGGGTATGAGATTTCTATAAATCCCATCTGCTTGCAAAAATATGTAGCGTCAAAAGCGCGATAAAGGCTCATCGTGGGCACGTAGACTTAGATGGCTGTCAGCTGAACGATGCTTTGGTGGATTGTTCAGTCGACAGCCAACTCGGCCATCTCTCCCTCACACAGGAGCGCTAATTTGGCAAAATGCTCCTGTATTCTCTATGAGAAAGCCACCAACAGACAGCTGCTTATTTCCAAGAGAAAAAAGCTCTGGGCAGTCCAAAATCAGACTTGCTGGATCAACAACTTCACCAGCGATCAGTTAGCTGGAACTTCTATACAACTTAGTGTTGGCCGAGCCCTTTGATATCAACAGGTGTGACCAACATTAGTCTAATGTGTATGTGGGGACTTGAACTAACATCAGCCAGACCTGCTTATATTGGCAGTCTAGGCTGATATCTAAAGTGTACGGGGTTCTCCCAACTCCTCCCCGACAGATCATGTCACTACAGATAACTGTCACGATCCCGCCACTGACACAGGTATGTCACGGACGGAGGGATGCGATGCACTGCCGACACATGGCTATCACAGGCACAGGGGGCTTATCTTAGTTATCCCACCGCTGGCACCATGTGATAAAAACAGCAAGCTAGTCTTTCCCTAACAATTTATCGCAGGGGGGTTATTTTGGATGTCCCACCACTGCTAACAATCTTCCACGAACTGCGGAGATTTATGTATATCCCACTTTTCAGTTCCACTTTGGAACTCGCAGCTCTCCGGCACCCCCCTTACCCTCAGGTCAGTCAGGGAATTACACCTGGGATAATTGGTCGCCGGTCGCTGCCTCAATGAGGTCTGGCCACCCGGCACGCTGCAGTGAGGGAATTACAAATGCTCTGGCCACAGCCACCCAATTAGCTTATAAAATCCCTTCCGTCACTCTCAGCATTGCCCAGGGCCCAGACCACACGTCGCCGCCACCAGCTCCAGCTTTCTCTGCTTAAGTTAAAAACTTAATAGAGGGGTTCGAAGCCAACCCGATTCAGTGGCATAATTATCTTAAAGGCGCGTAAATTCATTCTTAGAGCGTGAAGACAGACTGATAAGTTTTAAAATGTATTCCTAAAAAGCGGGCAGTGATTACACAGTTAAAAGATGTTACAAAGTAGAGACAGTAGGCATGTACAATGCAAATATAAAATAAACAGGTTGAAAAACAGAGGTTAAACACTTACAGTTGTTTAGATGGTCTTAGGCTAACCATGTGGGGAGGAGGCGGAGCCACACTTCTCCCTGCATTTGGGATCGTTTCAGCACGGAATCTCCAGCTAGAATGACTAATTTGTGGTAGGGAATACCTTATCCCTTTGGGTGTGTGACATCACCAGAGGGGCGGTCTGGGGAAGGTCCTCCCCCCTCTCTTGGAGTTACAATTCTGACTACAAAACTTATAATGACTATATCTCACAGAGGGTAGCTCGTATAAACACGCACATAGTCTCATTTTCTGTAGCCTATCCGAGGATATAATTCAAGACCAAACATGCAGTAATTATGTCACACCGTTTAGGAGAAATCCATTTCTCGGTTTCTGTGGGTGCTAGAACTGTGAAAATTATGGGCCAGAACACTGGTTTTGTGCCCTACGCAGATATGTGATTTTTATATCTCTGTCGCGTATTGTTTTCGCGATCCAGCCTCTTTAATATTACCCATACTTATATCCAGTCGCATGGTAGGGAACAAAGGAAATTCTTTTCACTCAGCTAATTAACATTCCTTAGCTGTGGAGAGGAGAATGTTTGCACAGGAAGTGTCTGGTGTAGGGTAACAAGCAGGCACAGAGCTGCAGGTGAAAAGAGGAGGGGTCGCAGCTATGTGACAGGCAAATTCTCATCTGTTGTTTAGAGAATGGATGATTCTGGAATGTTCCAGAGAAGTCATAACTTACTTATCATATCTTACATTATCATTACAATAACGATCTAGCATATCCGATTTCTGACTGCAGATCCTTTTGTTTTGTGGGAGATAAGCCACAATGAGAGGAGCATTCCTGCACATGTATGAGAGAAAGCTGATGACTGAACGTATTTATATTTTTGGATAATCACAACAAACAATGGAGATGAGAATTGATTCTATCCTAAGGGGCCCGATACACAATATCCGTCGTGGATAGGGCCCCTTAGGAAAGAACTAACTCTCTTCTTCCTTATAGAGATTATCCTAATAAAAATCTTACTAGTCCTATCATGTGCTTGTCTTTTTCATATCTTTTTCATATCTTTGATTGGAAGACAACTTTATAAACATCAACACAGCTTGGGGGATGACCACTACATGTAGTTGATTTTGAGGCCGTTTTGTAGTTGGTTTTGAGAAAGGGATTGCAAATCCTCGTGCTTTGGAACAAGCTTCTTCAATTCAGCAGCGTGGTCACTCCTTACCGTTATCCCCCATACCGAGATGATTCTATGTGCAGAAGAATATCCTTCTTTCTGCAGACAGTACTGCAGCAGATGACATTCTACAAGTAGTGTTGAGCATTCCGATACCGCAAGTATCGGGTATCGGCCGATACTTGCTGTATCGGAATTCCGATACCGACTTCCGATATTTTTTCAATATCGGAAGTCGGCATCGGAATCGGAAGTTCAAAGTTGATTGACAGCCTGACGTCATCATGATGCGCGGTGTGTTCGCATCATGATGCGCCGTCATTTCGGGCCTTCCGGGGGTCTCTGCCGGCCTGCCGGGGGGCTGTGCCGGCCTGCCGGGGGGCTGTGTGGACTGCCCGGGGTCTGTACCGGCCTGCCGGGGGGCTGTGCCGGCCTGCCGGTGGTCTGTGCACCCTGTGGGGGTCTGTACCGGCCTGCCGGGGGGCTGTGCCGGCCTGCCGGTGGTCTGTGCACCCTGTGGGGGTCTGTACCGGCCTGCCGGGGGGCTGTGCCGGCCTGCCGGTGGTCTGTGCACCCTGTGGGGGTCTGTGCCGGCCTGCCGGGGGGCTGTGCTGATGTCCGGGGGTCTGTGCAAGCATCGTCCGATGGGACTACAAGTCCCATCTGGCGATGCCTGCTACCATGACAGTGATTGACACATTAGCCAATGATGGGACAGTAGTAGTCCCATCATCCGGCTAATGTGTTAAATGTTAAAAAAAAAAAAAATACTACATACATACTAAATGCATGCTACATACATACTACATGCTACATACATACTACATACATACTACATACATACCACATATATACTACATACATACTACATACATACTACATACATAACACATATATACTACATACATACTACATACATACTACATACATACTACATACATACTACATGCATGCTACATACATACTACATACATACTACATATATACTACATACATACTACATGCATACTACATACATACTACATGCATGCTACATACATACTACATGCTACATACATACTACATATATACTACATGCATGCTACATACATACTACATGCTACATACATACTACATATATACTACATACATACTACATACATACTACATGCATGCTACATACATACTACATGCTACATACATACTACATATATACTACATGCATGCTACATACATGCTACATACATACTACATATATACTACATACATACTACATATATACTACATGCATGCAACATGCATACTACATATATACTACATGCAACATACATACTACATATATACTACATGCATGCAACATGCATACTACATTTATACTACATGCATGCAACATGCATACTACATATATACTACATGCTACATACATACTACATATATGCTACATACATACTACATATATACTACATGCATGCTACATACATACTGCATGCTACATACATACTACATGCTACATACATACCACATATATACTACATACATACTACATACATACTACATGCTACATACATACTACATATATACTACATGCATGCTACATACATACTACATGCTACATACATACTACATATATACTACATGCATGCTACATACATACTGCATGCTACATGCATGCTACATACATACTACATACATACTACATGCTACATACATACCACATATATACTACATACATACTACATACAATACATTCATACAATACATACATAGACATACAGTACATATAACATAGAGTAACATACTTACCAATACTTGTTACATTGTTCCCCGAAGCCATTGTCTTTTACGGAATAAATATTAACATAACAAACCACAAAAATACTCATCCACGATCCGAAGCAGTCCACGAGTGTGTCCCACGATGATCTTGGGTAGAGAACTGCAGCATCAGCTGTTGCTGCCGTTCTCTACGGGCTGCAGGAATCCAATGACGGAAGGTAGGTATCCTTCCGCACTGTATTCCTCCGCCACTTAAAAAAAAAAAAGTCCCTAGTCTCACTTTATGCCATTGCTGCGTGGGAATTTCCCACACAGCAATGGCATAAAGTGAGACTAGGGACTTTTTTTTTTTTTTAAGTGGCGGAGGAATACAGTGCGGAAGGATACCTACCTTCCGTCATTGGATTCCTGCAGCCCGTAGAGAACGGCAGCAACAGCTGATGCTGCAGTTCTCTACCCAAGATCGTCGTGGGACACACTCGTGGACTGCTTCGGATCGTGGGTGAGTATTTTTGTGGTTTGTTATGTTAATATTTATTCCGTAAAAGACAATGGCTTCAGGGAACAATGTGACAAGTATTGGTAAGTATGTTACTCTATGTTATATGTACTGTATGTCTATGTATGTATTGTATGAATGTATTGTATGTAGTATGTATGTAGTATATATGTGGTATGTATGTAGCATGTAGTATGTATGTAGTATGTATGTAGCATGCATGTAGCATGCAGTATGTATGTAGCATGCATGTAGTATATATGTAGTATGTATGTAGCATGTAGTATATATGTAGTATGTATGTAGCATGTAGTATGTATGTAGTATGTATGTATATATGTGGTATGTATGTAGCATGTAGTATGTATGTAGCATGCAGTATGTATGTAGCATGCATGTAGTATATATGTAGTATGTATGTAGCATATATGTAGTATGTATGTAGCATGTAGTATATATGTAGTATGCATGTTGCATGCATGTAGTATATATGTAGTATGCATGTTGCATGCATGTAGTATATATGTAGTATGTATGTTGCATGTAGTATATATGTAGTATGTATGTTGCATGTAGTATATATGTAGTATGCATGTTGCATGCATGTAGTATATATGTAGTATGTATGTAGCATGTAGTATGTATGTAGCATGCAGTATGTATGTAGCATGCATGTAGTATATATGTAGTATGTATGTAGTATGTATGTAGCATGCATGTAGTATATATGTAGTATGTATGTAGCATATATGTAGTATGTATGTAGCATGTAGTATATATGTAGTATGCATGTTGCATGCATGTAGTATATATGTAGTATGTATGTTGCATGTAGTATATATGTAGTATGTATGTTGCATGTAGTATATATGTAGTATGAATGTAGCATGTATGTAGTATGTAGTATGAATGTAGCATGTATGTAGTATGCATGTTGTATGTATGTAGCATGTAATTATTTTTTTTTTTTTTTACATTCAACACATTAGCCGGATGATGGGACTACTACTGTCCCATCATTGGCTAATGTGTCAATCACTGTCATGGTAGCAGGCATCGCCCGATGGGACTTGTAGTCCCATCGGACGATGCCTGCACAGACCCCCGAAGCCTGCACAGCCCCCCGGCAGGCCGGTACAGCCCCCCGGAGCCTGCACAGCCCCCCGGCAGGCCGGCACAGCCCCCCGAAGCCTGCACAGCCCACCGGCAGGCCGGCACAGCCCCCCGGAGCCTGCACAGCCCCCCGGCAGGCCGGCACAGCCCCCCGGAGCCTGCACAGCCCCCCAGCAGGCCGGCACAGCCCCCCAGCAGGCCGGCACAGCCCACCGGAGCCTGCACAGCCCTCCTGGCAGGCCGGCACAGCCCCCCGGCAGGCCGGCACAGACCACCGGAGCCTGCACAGACCCCCTGGCAGGCCGGCACAGCCCCCCGAAAGGCCCGTACAGACCCCAGAGAGGCTGTACAAGGGAAAAACAGGATTTTTCTTATTCCGATACCGGAAGTCCCATAGACTTGAATGGGACTTCCAGTATCGGAATCGGCGATACCGATACTTTTTTTTTAAGATCGGCCGATCCATTCCGATCCGATACTTTGAAGTATCGGACGGTATCGCTCAACTCTATCTACAAGCATATATGCTCCTACACAACCACATCAGGTGAGCGCACGCCCCTTTTTTTCCTACCTATTTGTAAAATATTACCCTATGTGTGAGTTGTCTCAACTTTTTGGTTCTCTCCAACATTATAAACATTATAAAAACATTATAAACATGGCAGATCAATTTTCTGGCAGAAAAGACAGATCAATTTGTCATTTATGGAAAGAAATATGAATTGATATTGGTCTGATTGGACAAAAATTGGTCAAATAAGGCACCCTTACATAAAGGACAATGTAAACATGTCAATGAAAGCTACAGCTGGGTTTACAAGAAAAGGTCCTACAAGTATTGGACAGAGTTGGCAGTTTATACTCACAGATAATTTATTAAGACAGACTTATTTCTTATGTTATTCATTAGGTAGAGCTGGGGAGCAAAGAAGCACAATAGGGTCTTATCTGGTGATAAGTTGGAATTGAATAAAGAAACTTGCTCACCTGATGAAATTGTGCATTGCATTGATGTAGACCAAGGGGTTAAAAAACCAAAGAAGTCAGAATGAGAAGAAATGGGGATCCCCTGCTCTGCTGATAGGGATCTACAGGGTTAATGGAGATCCACAGGAATAATACAGTAAACACAATGGAAGGAATGGTTTATTACTAGAGTTGAGCGAATTTGTTCGGATTCGGTTCTGAATACGATTATTTTTACAATATTCGTCGAACCCAGCTGAACCTCATTAGAGTCAATGGGAGTAGAAATTACTAAATATGTTCAGAACCGATCATCAAACAAACATTCGGCACGAATATGGCACCAATATGGCAAATTCAGATTCGGCGACCGAATCCGAACAAACTCGCTCAACTCTATTTATTACCTACGTGTTTTAAAGTCAACCAACTTCTTCATCGGGAAACAACCACAGTAAGCTTATAAAGAACTGTATATGCTGGAGATGCTATAAATAAAAGTAATCTCATATTTATTTATAGATCCAAACCCATTCCTTGGTCCGTGATAGAGGTGATCCTTTACTTGATGATGATGTGCCATATTGTTGAACAGTGATTGGCCAATGAAAATAAAGACTGAAAGAGAACCACAGAATTACAGGCATGGAAGCTCTGGGGGAATTTAGAAGGAGAGTATATGCCTTACTATTTAATTATTGCCATATGTTATTTATATGGGGTTCTTAAAAGGTGCAAAATTCTGCGTATTCATATAATCATCTGTATGTGTATGTGTGCATATATTAGCAAACATATCTATCTATCTAAAAATTGAAAAAGTAAGAGCAGCACTAGCAATCAGCAGATGGGTGCAGATGCCTCCCAAGTAACCACCAAGTCTAATTTAGGCATCAAGAGACTGGAGGCAGCACACCAATCAGAGTGAAGAAGACTTCTCTTTTATGACCCATTAACAGAAGTCTTTTTCACTCTGAATGGTGTGCTGCCTCCAGTCTCTGGATGTCTATCTATCTATCTATCTATCTATCTATCTGCCTATCTGAACATTACGTGGGATACTTTCTTTCAGTCATCCTAATATAAAGCTTTAGATGCTCAATTACTTTTTCTTTTACAGCATCATAATTGACAGTAATATTAAGTATAATATATTTACAAAGCACTAACAAATATCATGATGTTTTGCAAAACAACATGACAGTTAATGGAACCATTTATGGACTAACCCCTACTCTTTGAGCTTGTGATCTAAGTTAACTCTTCCAAGGAGGAGCAGTCACACGTAAGTAACAGAGACATTACAAATTGTGATGAATAAACCAGTCACGGAGCTGTGACCTGAACAAGCTCATGTATAGAGAGCAGTGATGAGTGCAATGGAAATACACAAAGGTCTATTGTGTATCCAAATGTCTAGCTATTGACCACCTAGGAGCAAGAACTATTTTGTTTATTTTGTATTGTTTAAGATTATTGTACTTGT
Source organism: Dendrobates tinctorius (assembly GCF_039654945.1). NCBI lineage: Eukaryota > Metazoa > Chordata > Amphibia > Anura > Dendrobatidae > Dendrobates > Dendrobates tinctorius. Next base: position 10,187,822 of record NW_027361751.1, on the reverse strand, counting down.
TTTTATCATGTACACCCCTTTTCACATGTAAAGTGCCATGGAATAAATGGAGCTATAAAAATAAATAATAATAATATTTGAATATATGTGTATATACAGAGAAGAGCAAAAGGGTAGCAATGTTTTGCACTTTTGACTTTTGTATTTGGTTGTAGACAGGAAGAAAAAGATTTTTCCACAACCAGGAGCAAAACAGTAACAATGCAGTGACATGACAAGAATCTGCATAACTAAGGCTAGTTTCACACTAGCGTATTTTCCACGCAGCGCTCGGTGCCGCTAAGCCCCGCCCCCTGCCAGCTCCCTGCCTGCCCCATCCGGTCATCGCCGCCTACTATCGCACACGGCTGCATGCGATCTGCGCACTCTATCTTTAGCATAGGGTGCGCAGACCGTGCGCTGGCCGTGCGCTAGTAGGATTTTAGCTTGCGCTGCGCACTTTTGAAGGTGCGCCGAGCGTGCCAAAATGCAACATGGTGCGTTCGGCGCACACCAGCACACCTTCAAAAGTGTGCATCGCACGCTAAAATCCTACTAGCGCACGGCCAGCGCACGGTCTGCGCACCCTATGCTAAAGATAGGGTGCGCAGATCGCATGCAGCTGTGTGCGATAGTAGGCGGCGATGACCGGATGGGGCGGGCAGGGAGCCAGCAGGGGGCGGGGCTTAGCGGCGCCGAGCGCTGCATGGAAAATGCGCTAGTGTGAAACTAGCCTAATCATATGCTAAATAGTTGCAAGTCAAATTTATGTATGAGATAGCCAAGATGATTGTCTGTAAAATGATGGTAGTCCCACATTAGAACCTGTAGTGGATGGTGAGATATGGAGCATGAAAGTCAAAAGTTCAAAACATTGTTACCCTTTTGCTCATCATTGTACAAGTACTGAATATACTTGTGTGCATGTTCCAGAACTGACTGTGCTGCAATGAAGAACCAAGTATTACTTGTTAAATCCTCTAGACAATGTGACAAATGTGAACATTAAGCTCATTATTCTGCACTATAGGAACAAAAAAGCGCAAATAGGGTCTTATCCAATGATAAAGTTATAAAGGTATATAGAATCTACTCACCTGCTGTAGGAGAGTTAAAGCATATAGAGTTAGTGGTCAGCTGCTGCACATCCAAGGGTCAAACAAGTGACCGCCGACACATCAGATCCTATGGAGCTTTTTTTGGACTTCGTGCGCTGCTTAACATATTGCACAATTACCGATGTATTAAAAGATCAATGTTTTTATTCCCAACACGTTTCGAAGCATGAACTACTTCTTCCTCAGGGGATGACATACATGAAAAAGTGGCATTGCTGCCAGATTAAATACATCTCACATTTGAAATTCGCGCCAATGGTCACATGTTTTTTACAAAAAGTCAAAGTTCATGCTGTGACGTATAAATCAATCACATGATAAAAACACGATTGTAAAATTCTACATAAAATAACAGTATTTCTTTATTAATTTCCCAGATAAAACTTATAAGAAAAAAAAGGATGGAAAAATTGTGAAAAAAGAAAAAAAGCACATCAGAAAAAATCGCGAACTAACTAAGGAAGAAAAAAAGGGAAACCAACAAGACACTCTATTCACCATACTAGAACGGCTGAACGGATCTCCAGGAAAATCCACACTGTCCCAAGAAGGAATTTAAAAATGTATATGTATAAATTTAAAATATATATATATATATATATATATATATATATATATATTATCGCAAATTAAATGAAAAACATATACATGAATGTATGCAAAAAAAGCGTTTAATAAAATATAGATATATTTTATCTAAAAATATGTGTGTGTATATTATTTCTATTCACACCAATAAAGGTACTATTAACAAAATACAGACAGGATTTTATAAAAAGAGCGGACTTGATCTTACTAAAGAGAAGAAATATAATTCAGTCCTTTTACACAAAATCCACTAAAATAACAAATAAGTGATCAGTCATTAGTGGTGTTAATTTTGTGATAAAAGTACACATATTTAGTATCGCCACATCCGTAACGACTCCCCCTATAAAATAATCCCACTAGTTAACCCCTTTAGCGAACCCCTTAAAAAAAAAAAGCAAAAAACAATGCTTTATTATCATACCGCCAAACAAAGAGTGCAATAACGCAAAATCAAAAAGACAGATATGAATAAACATGGTACCGCTGAAAACGTCATCTTGTCCTGCAAAAAAAGGGGCCACCATCATCAGCAAAAAAGTAAAAAAGTTATAGCTCACAGAATAAAGCGATGCAAAAATAATTATTTTTTATATAAAATTGTTTTTATTGCATAAAAGCGACAAAATGTAAAAAAAAACATAAATGAGATACTTCGTACTGACCCGAAGAATAAAACCACTTTATCAATTTTACCGCAAGCGGAACGGTGTAAACGCACCCCCCAAAAGAAATTCATGAATTGCTGGTTTTTGTTCATTCTGCGTTCCAAAAATCAGAATAAAAAGCGATAAAAAAAAGTCACGTGCCCGAAAATGGTATCAATAAAAACATCAACTCGTCCCGCAAAGAATAAGACCTCACATGATGCGGTGGGTCAAAATACGGAAAAATGATAGCTCTCAATATGTGGTGATGCAAAAACTATTTTTACAATAAAAAGCGTCTTTTAGCGTGCGACAGCTGCCAAACATAAAAACCGCCATAAATAGTAAATCAAACCCCCCGTTATCACCCCCTTAGTTAGGGAAAAATAATAAAATTAAAAAAAGTATTTATTTCCATTTTCCCATTAGAGTTAGGGTTAGGGCTAGGGTTAGGGTTAGGGCTAGGGTTAGGGCTAGGGTTAGGGCTAGGGCTCAGATTAGGGTTAGGGGTGTGTTGGGGTTAGGGTTGGAGTTATAATTGGGGGGTTTCCACTGTTTGGGCACATCAGGTGCTCTCCAAATGCAACATGGCGTCTGATCTCAATTCCAGCCAATTCTGCGTGGGAAAAGTCAAATGGTGCTCCTTCCCTTCCAAGCTCTGCCATGCGCCCAAACAGTGTTTTACCCCCACATATAGGGTATCAGCATACTCAGGACAAATTGCAAAACAACTTTTGGGGTCCAATTTCTCCTGTTACCCTTAGAAAAATAAAAAATTGTGGGCAAAAATATCATTTTTGTGGAAAAAATGATTTTTTTATTTTCACGCCAAGGTGTTATAAACTTCTGTGAAGCACTTGGGGGTTCAAAGTGCTCACCACACATCTAGATAAGTTCCATGGGGGGTCTAGTTTCCAAAATGGGGTCACTTGTGGGGAGTTTGAATAGTTTAGGTACATCAGGGGCTCTCCAAACGCACATGACACCCGCAGACCAATCCATCAAAGTCTGCATTCCAAAACGTCACTACTTCCCTTCCGAGCCCCGACGTGTGCCCATACAGTAGTTTTCTCCCACATATGAGGCATCAGCGTACTCAGGATAAATTGGACAACAACTTTTGGGGTCCAATTTCTCCTGTTACCCTTGGGAAAATAAAAAAATTGGAGACTAATTGATCATGTTTGTGGAAAAAATACGATTTTTTTATTTTCATGCCTGGGCATTATAAACTTCTGTGAAGCACTTGGGGGTTCAAAGTGCTCACCACACATCTAGATAAGTTCCTTAGGGGGTCTAGTTTCCAAATGGGGTCATTTGTGGGGGGTTTCCACTGTTTAGGTACATTAGGGGCTCTCCAAAGGCAACATGACACCCACAAACCATTCCATCAAAGTCTGCATTCCAAAACGTCACTAATTCCCTTCCGAGCCCCGACGTGTGCCCATACAGTAGTTTTCTCCCACATATGGGGTGTCAGCATACTCAGGATAAATTGGACAACAACTTTTGGGGTCCAATTTCTCCTGTTACCCTTGGGAAAATAAAAAAATGGGGACTAAAAGATTGTTTGTTGAAAAAATACGATATTTTTATTTTCACGCCCGGTCGTTATAAACTTCTGTGAAGCACTGGGGGGTTCAAAGTGCTCACCACACATCTAGATAAGTTCCTTAGGGGGTCTAGTTTCCAAAATGGGGTCACTTGTGGAGGGTTTCCACTGTTTAGGTACATCAGGGGCTCTCCAAAAGCAACATGACACCCGCAGACCATTCCATCAAAGTCTGCATTCCAAAACGTCACTACTTCCCTTCCGAGCCCCGACGTGTGCCCATACAGTAGTTTTCTCCCACATATGGGGTATCGGTGTACTCAGGACAAATTGGACAACAACTTTTGGCATCCAATTTCTCCTATTACCCTTGGGAAAATAAAAAAAATGGGGACTAAAAGATGATGTTTGCTGAAAAAATACGATATTTTTATTTTCACACCCGGTCGTTATAAACTTCTGTGAAGCACTGGGGGGTTCAAAGTGCTCACCACACATCTAGATAAGTTCCTTAGGGGGTCTAGTTTCCAAAATGGGGTCACTTGTGGGGAGTTTCCACTGTTTAAGTACATCAGGGGCTCTCCAAAAGCAACATGACGCCCGCAGACCATTCCATCAAAGTCTGCATTCCAAAACGTCACTACTTCCCTTCCGAGCCCCAACGTGTGCCCATACAGTAGTTTTCTCCCACATATGAGGTATCAGCGTACTCAGGACAAATTGGACAACAACTTTTGGGGTCCAATTTCTCCTTGTACCCTTGGGAAAGTGAAAAAATTGGTGACTAAAAGATGATGTTTGTGGAAAAAATGCGATTTTTTTTATTTTCACGCCCGGGCGTTATAAACTTCTGTGAAGCACTGGGGGGTTCAAAGTGCTCACCACACATCTAGATAAGTTCCTTGGGGGGTTTAGTTTCCAAAATGTTGTCATTTGTAGGGGGTTTCTACTGTTTTGGTACATCAGGGGCTTTACAAACGCGACATGGTGTCCGATCTCAATTCCAGCCAAAAACGTCAAATGGCGCTGCTTCCCTTCCGAGCTCTGCCATGCGCCCAAATAGTCATTTACACCCACATATGGGGTATCAGCGTACTCAGGACAAATTGCACAAAAACTTTTAGGGACCTGTTACCCTTGGAAAAATAAAAATTGGGGGTGAAAAGATCATTTTTGTGGAAAAAATATGATTTTTTAACTGTACCGCTGTACGTTATAAACTTCTGTGAAGCCCTTGTGGGTTCAAAGTTCTCACCACATATCTAGATAAGTTCCTTGGGGGGTCTAGTTTCCAAAATGGGGTCACTTGGGGGGGTTTCCACTGTTTAGGTACATCAGGGGCTCTCCAAACGCGACATGGCGTCCGATCTGAATTCCAGACAATTTTGCATTGAAAAAGTCAAACGGCGCACCTTCCCTGCTGAGGTCTGCCATGCACCAAAACAGTGGTCCCCCCCCCACATATCAAGTATCAGCGTACTCAGGACAAATTGCACAATAACTTTTGCAGTCCAATTTCTCCTGTTACCCTTGGTAAAATAAAAAAAATTGAACCTGAAGTATTTTTTTAGCGAAAAAAAGTTAAATGTTCATTTTTTTTTTAAATATTCAAAAAATTCCTGTGACGCACCTAAAGGGTTAATAAACTTCTTGAATGTGGTTTTGAGCACCTTGAGGGGTGCAGTTTTTAGAGTGGTGTCACTTTTGGGTATTTTCTATCATATAGACCCCTCAAATTGACTTCAAATGTGATGTGGTCCCTAAAAATAAAATGGTGTTGTAAAAATGAGAAATCGCTGATCAATTTTTAACCCTTATAACTTCCGAACCAAAAAAAATTTTGGTTCCAAAACTGTGCTGATGTAAAGTAAACATGTGGGAAATGCTACATATTAAGTTTTTTGTGTGCCATATCTCTGTGAGAATGTCAGAATCACCGGGATCCATGGATGCATTCCAGAGTTATTACCTAATAATGGGACAGTGGTCAGAATTGTAAAAATTGGCCTGGGCATTAACGTGCAAACCACCCTTGGGAGTAAAGGGGTTAAACCAGACAGTCAAAACATAGAAAACCATTAATAAATAACATTTCCTACATGTCTGTTTTAATTCAGCACCATTTGTAAAATGTTATTTTATTTTGCTTGCATTTTAGAATGTTTAAAAATGTAGCAGTAACTTTTCCTTTTTTCCAAGGCAGGTTACAAAATTTATTTTTTTAGAGACCTATCCAGTTTTGAAATGACTTTGGGGGTCCTATATATTGGAAACCCCCCAAAAGTTACACCATTTTAAAAACAGTGCCCCCTGACATATTGAAAAAGGCTGACAGGTAGTTTACTAACCTTTCAGGTGATTTTCAGAAATTACTGCAAAATGTCATGACAGGAATGAAAAAGTGTATTTTTACCACATTCCATATTTTTTGGATTATAAGATGCCCTTTTTTCCTCAAAATTTGGGGTGAAAATGGGGTGCATCTTATAATGCAGATATACCTTATCGGCCGCGGTGGAGCAGAGTACCAGGTTCACGGCTGGAGGAAGAAAGAGTGGAGCATTGCTGCAGGCTGGGATGAGGGGGCATTCCGATGTGCGATGCGCCGCTGCAGGTGTCCGGTGCTGCTGTGGGTGTCTCCGGTGCTGCTGCGGGTGTGCCCAATGCTGCTGCGGGGGCTCTGCCATCATTTTATGAAAGGCCAGAGCCCCCGCAGTTCTATCGTTTCCTATGCGGTGAACTCCGGGAAAACGGTTGCCGGGAGAGACGCATGTGCAGATGGAGATCTCTGGAGATGAGATCTCCTGAGATCTTGGTGCTGAGATTTCCCTCTGTGCATGCGCCACCCCCGGCAGCCATTTTACCGGAGTCCATCGCATAGGAAACCATGGAACCGCAGCACCGGAAACCCGCAGTGGTGCACCGCACATCCTAACACCCATACATCCCAGCCTGTGGCCTGCAGCAATGCTCCACTCTTTTCTCCTCCAGCAGCAACCCTGGGACACCAGGGATAGCTAACACTGGAGAAGACAGAGAAAGGATTCAGATTGATCTTGATAAGCTTGAACAATGGGCAGCAACTAACAGAATGGTATTTAACAGGTAGAAATGCAAGAATCAAAATCTGGGAAATAAAAATGAAAATTACAGCGTGTCCACCGGTTTCCAAGGTAAACAGCGGGTATCCAAGAGCCGCGGCTCCTGGATACCCGATGTTTACATTAGAAACCAGTGTTACACATAACGATGTCCTAGCAATCCCACCAACGATCCGACATAATGGGATCGCTGGGACATCGTTAGGCTGATCGCTGGTGAGCTGTCCCAAGACAGCTAGCTGGCGAGATCGCTGTGGCGTCACAAAATTAGCGATCGCGCTAGCGAGATCATTGTGTGTGACGGGGCCTTAACTCTTTTTTCTTATCTTTCAGGTTACATCCGGGGCTTATCTACAGCATTACAGAATGCTGTAGATAAGCCCCTGATGTCGGTGCAAGCAGCTGATAGGACAAAAATAGGGTGACAGATTCTCTTTATTTATTCAAATTTACTGAGATAATGACTTTTGGGTTATCATTGGCTGTAAGCCATAATCATCAACATTAACAGAAATAAACACTTGAAATAGATCACTCAGTGTGTAATGACTCTATATTAATACATGAGTTTCACTTTTTGAATTGAAGAACTGAAATAAATTAACTTTTGATGATATTCTAATTTTGTGAGAAGCATCCCTTACATGTACAAGTTACCGATTGTTTCATTTATGCTGTGATATTCATTCTAATACTTTGATTTGTGGTCCTACCGATATAGAGGAGGCCATGTGAGATCATTTTAAGGGATAGAAGATAAACTGTGTCACAAAATCAAATCAATCCAAGATGGACATGTTTTTTCCTGTCTATGGATGAACAATCAATATTTATTACTGAACATCACTGTTCTCACAACAAGCAAGAAAAAAGTTGTCTCTTTAATTGATAGAAAGTCACTTTTTCCTAGGGATTTATTACTGAAAGTTGCATTATTTGCTTTGCTTAAATCATCATTCCAATATAATGTCAGAGGTAGTTTTTATTAACTCCATTATTTGTGCAGAATTGTCTGAGTGTAATGGCCAACTTTTACTACTGTAATTACCAAAATTACCTTTCAACCTTGAGAATGATAATGTTACACAAGGAGGATTTTTTTTTATTCTTGACAAATAAAAGGATCTGCTGACAAAGTTTTGGATCTAAAAAACTAAACAGGTGAACTTTAATGTAAGTTGGTGTGTAAGCGCATGTTCACACTGGCCACTAAGCAGACAAAACCCAAGATAAAAACATAATAAGCAAATACCCTTCAGTAAATAAATGAGTAGCAAAAGTGCAGGAAAATCATAAAGGGTGCTTGGTTAACATAATTTTGATCAAAAAACGTATAAGCCATCCGAACACGTCAAACCTTACTCGTTTTCTCCTTCCCTTCAAATCTATAAAACTGTCAAAAAGAATTCTGTTTTGCTGCCCATAGCAATCAATCACAGGTGTGCTTTCATAATACTAAATGGCAACGTCAGGGTCTCTCCCAGGGTTTACATTGCAATCTTGTTTTTCGGGGACCATGAATGAAACCCTGACGTAGTGCTCAGTAGAGAGCGCTGTATGTGTGTGAACCTGGTTTTACATGTGAGCATGTACTAGGCTGTTCGTCAGACTAGGGGCTCATACTCACTTGCGAGAGACTTGCACGATTCTCGTGTGAGTCTCTCGCATGAAATCCCGGCACTGCTGCCGGCACTGGGACCGGAGCGTGCGGCTACATAGAAATGCATGTAGCCTCACGCTCTGGTCCAAGTGCCGGCGGCAGTGCCAGGTTTTCATGCGAGAGACTCGTATGAAAATCGTGCGGGTCTCTCGCAAGTGAGTATGAGCCCTTAAGATCACATGAAGCAGTTGTCAATAATAAAGCGGATATCTGGCTTCAACTGATCTGGGCTGAAACAAATTGCTACAATAAAATATTGCTGGTAAAATAGCATTAAATTTGCTCCTTTAGTGGTACTTTATATATCTTCATAAATTTCTGTCCAATGGTACCCTAGACAGCAGCCTATTTCACATACCCATTGCCATTAGTAGAAATTACATTTTCCTGCTACTTTTTTTTCTATAAGGGCCAGTTAATGTTCCAGATCACCATCTTATGACTGTGTACTAACTCAAAGGTAGACACACACATGCAGCCTCTTATAAAAGCCATAAAACACAAGTACATTGTTAAATGCAAAAGTTATATCCACAGTGATTAATGATAACATAATATATACGGTAACTATACCTTGAGTGGTAACAGGATTCTTATACCACAAAAGTTTCTATGTAAAAAAAAGAACATTACTCCTGTTGCACAGACAGGGTCTTATTACATGAGCAGAATAATATATATATATATATATATATATATATACACTGTATATATATTTGGATGATGTCCTTGTCATCTGAGTCTTAGATTTAAGTTTTAGAAAAAGAGCAAAGATCATTTAGGTGTATATAAAATATTAGTCAGTATGGAAATTCCTGAATGTATAATAATATAAAGAAAGTGGGATAAATGAAATATTATACTAGAGACGGCAAAGGGCATCTTATAAACATAGTGGGGCGACTACTAAAATGACAAATATATTTCTTTTTAAGAGAAGGTCTCAAAGCAGCTTGTGTTTTTTTTTCTCCTGCAAGGTAATGGCGATAAAAAAAGTTTGTAAACGATCTTCACCAGCTTAGATTTCAGAGTGGTGTTATTATTAGTGTTGAGCATTCCGATACCGCAAGTATCGGGTATCGGCCGATACTTGCTGTATCGGAATTCCGATACCGACTTCCGATATTTTTTCAATATCGGAATTCGGCATCGGAATCGGAAGTTCAGTTGATTGACAGCCTGACGTCATCATGATGCGCGGTGTGTGCGCATCATGATGCGCCGTCATTTCGGGCCTTCCGGGGGTCTCTGCCGGCCTGCCGGGGGGCTGTGCCGGCCTGCCGGGGGGCTGTGTGGACTGCCCGGGGTCTGTACCGGCCTGCCGGGGGGCTGTGCCGGCCTGCCGGTGGTCTGTGCACCCTGTGGGGGTCTGTACCGGCCTGCCGGGGGGCTGTGCCGGCCTGCCGGTGGTCTGTGCACCCTGTGGGGGTCTGTACCGGCCTGCCGGGGGGCTGTGCCGGCCTGCCGGTGGTCTGTGCACCCTGTGGGGGTCTGTACCAGCCTGCCGGGGGGCTGTGCCGGCCTGCCGGGGGGCTGTGCTGATGTCCGGGGGTCTGTGCAAGCATCGTCCGATGGGACTACAAGTCCCATCTGGCGATGCCTGCTACCATGACAGTGATTGACACATTAGCCAATGATGGGACAGTAGTAGTCCCATCATCCGGCTAATGTGTTAAATGTTAAAAAAAAAAAAAAAAAATACTACATACATACTACATGCATGCTACATACATACTACATGCTACATACATACTACATACATACTACATGCATGCTACATGCATGCTACATGCATGCTACATGCATGCTACATACATACTACATGCATGCTACATACATACTACATGCTACATACATACCACATACATACTACATACATACTACATACTACATATATACTACATGCATGCTACATACATACTACATGCTACATACATACCACATACATACTACATACATGCTACATGCTACATACATACTACATATATACTACATACTACATACATGCATGCTACATACATACTACATACATACTACATGCATGCTACATACATACTACATGCATGCTACATACATACTACATGCTACATACATACCACATACATACTACATACATACATACATACTACATGCTACATACATACTACATATATACTACATGCATGCTACATACATACTACATACATGCTACATACATACTACATATATACTACATGCATGCTACATACATACTGCATGCTACATGCATGCTACATACATACTACATACATACTACATGCTACATACATACCACATATATACTACATACATACAATACATTCATACAATACATACATAGACATACAGTACATATAACATAGAGTAACATACTTACCAATACTTGTCACATTGTTCCCCGAAGCCATTGTCTTTTCCGGAATAAATATTAACATAACAAACCACAAAAATACTCACCCACGATCCGAAGCAGTCCACGAGTGTGTCCCACGACGATCTTGGGTAGAGAACTGCAGCATCAGATGATGCTGCCGTTCTCTACGGGCTGCAGGAATCCAATGACGGAAGGTAGGTATCCTTCCGCACTGTATTCCTCCGCCACTTAAAAAAAAAAAAGTCCCTAGTCTCACTTTATGCCATTGCTGTGTGGGAATTTCCCACACAGCAATGGCATAAAGTGAGACTAGGGACTTTTTTTTTTTTAAGTGGCGGAGGAATACAGTGCGGAAGGATACCTACCTTCCGTCATTGGATTCCTGCAGCCCGTAGAGAACGGCAGCATCAGCTGATGCTGCAGTTCTCTACCCAAGATCATCGTGGGACACACTCGTGGACTGCTTCGGATCGTGGGTGAGTATTTTTGTGGTTTGTTATGTTAATATTTATTCCGGAAAAGACAATGGCTTCGGGGAACAATGTGACAAGTATTGGTAAGTATGTTACTCTATGTTATATGTACTGTATGTCTATGTATGTATTGTATGAATGTATTGTATGTATGTAGTATATATGTGGTATGTATGTAGCATGTAGTATGTATGTAGTATGTATGTAGCATGCATGTAGCATGCAGTATGTATGTAGCATGCATGTAGTATATATGTAGTATGTATGTAGCATGCATGTAGTATATATGTATGAATGTATGTAGCATGTAGTATGTATGTAGTATGTATGTAGCATGTAGTATGTATGTGGTATGTATGTAGTATGTATGTAGTATATATGTATTATTATTATTATTATTATTATTTATTGTTATAGCGCCATTTATTCCATGGCGCTTTACATGTGAGGGGGGTATACATAAAAACAAGTACAATAATCTTAAACAATACAAGTCATAACTGGTACAGGAGGAGAGAGGACCCTGCCCGCGAGGGCTCACAATCTTCAAGGGATGGGTGATAATACAGTAGGCGAGGGTAGAGCTGGTCGTGCAGCGGTTTGGTCGATCGGTGGTTACTGCAGGTTATAGGCTTGTCGGAAGAGGTGGGTCTTCAGGCTCTTTTTGAAGGTTTCGATGGTAGGTGAGAGTCTGATATGTTGTGGTAGAGAGTTCCAGAGTAGGGGTGATGCGCGAGAGAAATCTTGCATGCGATTGTGGGAAGAGGAGATAAGAGGGGAGTAGAGAAGGAGATCTTGTGAGGATCGGAGGTTGCGTGCAGGAAAGTACCGGGAGACGAGGTCACAGATGTATGGAGGAGACAAGTTGTGGATGGCTTTGTATGTCATGGTTAGGGTTTTGTAATGGAGTCTCTGGGCAATTGGGAGCCAGTGAAGGGATTGACAGAGGGGAGAAGCTGGGGAATAGCGGGGGGACAGGTGGATTAGTCGGGCAGCAGAGTTTAGAATAGATTGGAGGGGTGCGAGAGTGTTTGAGGGGAGGCCGCAGAGCATGAGGTTGCAGTAGTCAAGGCGAGAGATGATGAGGGCATGGACTAGGGTTTTTGCAGATTCTTGGGTGAGGAATGAACGGATGCGTGAAATATTTTTGAGTTGAAGTCGGCAGGAAGTGGAAAGGGTTTGGATATGTGGTTTGAAGGAGAGATCAGCATCAAGGATTACTCCGAGGCAGCGAGCTTGTGGGACTGGGGAGAGTGGGCAGTCATTTACTGTAATTGATAGGTTCGTAGGGGGGGTCACGTGAGATGGGGGAAAGATGATGAATTCTGTTTTGTCCATGTTGAGTTTCAGATATCTAGTGGAGAAGAAGGATGAAATAGTGGACAGACATTGAGGGATTCTGGTTAGTAGGGAGGTGATATCTGGTCCAGAGATGTAGATCTGTGTGTCATCAGCATAAAGATGATACTGAAAGCCATGAGATTCTATGAGCTGTCCCAGGCCAAAGGTGTAAATAGAGAACAGCAGGGGCCCTAGGACTGAACCTTGTGGGACTCCGACAGATAGGGGGCGAGGTGAGGAGGTGGTGTGTGAGTGGGAGACGCTGAATGTCCGGTCTGTTAGGTATGATGAGATCCAGGAGAGGGCCAAGTCTGTGATGCCGAGGGATGAGAGGGTCTGTAATAATAGGGAATGGTCCACTGTGTCAAAGGCAGCCGACAGGTCCAGGAGGAGGAGGACAGAGTAGTGTCGCTTGCTCTTGGCAGTTAAGAGGTCATTGGTGACCTTAGTAAGGGCAGTTTCAGTGGAGTGGTGTGACCGGAAGCCAGATTGTAAGCGGTCGAAGAGGGAGCAAGAAGAGAGATGGGAGGACAGTTCAAGGTAGACGTGTTGTTCCAGTAGCTTGGAGGCGTATGGGAGAAGTGATATAGGGCGATAGCTAGATACAGAGGATGGGTCAAGAGAGGGCTTTTTGAGGATAGGTGTGATGGAGGCATGTTTAAAGCTTGAGGGGAAAACACCAGTTGTTAGTGATAGGTTGAAGAGATGGGTTAGGGTTGGGATGAAGACTGTGGTGAGGTTTGGGATGAAGTGGGATGGGATCGGGTCGAGTGCACAGGTGGTGAGATGTGATCTTGAGAGTAGAGTGGAGAGTCGATCTTCTGTAATGGTGGAGAAGTTGGTTTTGAAGGTGGAGGGCTGGGAAGTCGGGAGGAAGGGCTCTGGGGGTTGTTGACCAAAACTGTCCCTGATGTTATCAATTTTCTGCTTGAAAAATGAGGCAAAGTCTTCAGCTGAGATGAGTGGGGAGGGAGGAGGTGCTGGGGGGCGGAGGAGAGAATTGAAGGTCTTGAATAACTGTTTAGGGTTGTGAGACAGGGAGGATATGAGAGATGAGAAGTAGGTTTGTTTAGCTGTGGCGAGTGTGGTCTTGAAAGTAGTGAGGGACTGTTTGAATGCGATGAAATGCTCGTTGGAGTGGGATCTTTTCCATCTGCGCTCAGCAGCCCTGGAAGCTCGCCTCAGCTCTTTGGTCAGGCTGGTGTGCCAGGGCTGTCTGTTGATTTTGCGAGTTTTGGTATGTGTAAGTGGGGCAGCGGATTCCAAAGCTACAGCTATTGTGGTGTTATATAGAGCGGCAGCGTCATCCGCATTGTGTAAGGAACTTATATCTGTAAGAGGGAGGAGGGATTCGGAGAATGAGTGTAGGTCAAGGTGTTTAAGATTCCTGCGAGGGTGTGAAAGTTTGTGGGGTGGGGATTGTAGACATGGAGTGAAGAGGGAAGAGAATGTGAGCAGGTTGTGGTCAGAGAGAGGAAGAGGTGAGTTAGAGAGGTTAGATAGGGAGCAGAGCGGGTGAAGATGAGGTCCAGTGTGTGGCCATCTTTGTGGGTGGCTGTAGAAGACCATTGAGTGAGGCCGAAGGAGGAAGTGAGAGATAGAAGTTTAGTGGCAGCTGAGAGGGAAGTGTCAATGGGGATGTTGAAGTCGCCCATGATGATAGTAGGGATGTCCGCGGAAAGGAAATGAAGTAACCAGGTGGTGAAGTGGTCAAAGAAGGTGGTGGCTGGCCCTGGGGGGCGGTAGATGACAGCCAGTTGGAGGTTGGAGGGGGAGTAGATGCGCACAGAGTGCACCTCAAAGGAAGGGAGGGTAACAGAGGGTGGCAGTGGGATTGGGGTGAAGGAGCAGGTATCTGACAGGAGAAAACCAACTCCTCCACCATGTTTGCTGCTGGGGCGGGGGGTGTGAGAAAGGTGGAAGCCGCCATACGAAAGTGCAGCAGGAGAGGCTGTGTCAGAAGGGGTGAGCCAGGTTTCGGTGATGGCGAGGAAGGAGAGTTTGGTAGTAACAAAAAGATCATGGATGTAGGAAAGCTTGTTGCAGACAGAGCGAGCGTTCCACAGAGCTCCTGTTAGTGGGACTGGGGAAGCGGGGGCTGGGTGAATGGGTATAAGGTTGGAGAGGTTACGGAAGGTTGTGATAGAGTGTGGATGGGAGGTAGAAATGACTGTGGGAATGTGGTGAGGAGGACCAGGATTTGGAGAGATATCACCAGCAGTGAGAAGGAGCAGAGAAAGTGTTAGCAGGTGGGAGCAGGAGAGGGCATGAGGGGGCTGTCTGTGTTTGGAGACAGAGGATTGTATGTTAAGGAACAGTTTTGAGGCGGAGGTGAGGTGGATGGGGAGGATTGAAGAAGAGATGAACAGTTCCTTACTAGGAGTAGGGATTAGGGGAATTAGCAGAAAGTGAAGGATTATTGGGGTGAAAGTGAAAACAAACAGAAACATTGTTTACAGTGACTGTGTCCAGTTACCTTCAGTTCCCTTCTGGTTCAATTCTGGTTTTAATTCTTAAATTAATCTTCACACTTCTAGCACACACTTATAGCAATCACAATGCAGACTGAAGTCTATGCAGACTTGTACTCTGCAATATATGTACAACTAAGTGCAGTCAGGTGTGAAGCAGAGAGGAGTGGTCTCTGCTCATCTTGGCCAGACAATTAAGAGTGGACCAGATGTATATGATCAAGCCAGAGTAAACAAGGTCATAAATAACACTGGGGTAAGCTGGGGTTAGCTGAAAGGCATACCATGTGAATGCTAGGTGCAGAGGCAAGTCTATGTGCAAAGCTGGGTGACGCACTGTGTGTCCTTCATAGACAGACAGCAGGAGAGCAGGAGAGCTGGGTGGATGGACATACCATGTGAATGCTAGGTGCAGAGGCAAGTCTATGTGCAAAGCTGGGTGACGCACTGTGTGTCCTTCATAGACAGACAGCAGGAGAGCAGGAGAGCTGGGTGGATGGACATACCATGTGAATGCTAGGTGCAGAGGCAAGTCTATGTGCAAAGCTGGGTGACGCACTGTGTGTCCTTCATAGACAGACAGCAGGAGAGCAGGAGAGCTGGGTGGATGGACATACCTGTCGGAAGAATAGAGATGCTTGTTAGAGTGCGATGATGGCAGGTAGCAGGGCACAGTCTGTATTCATCCTTCTGGTTTTAATGGTCCTTCATCCTTCTGGTTTCATACATACATACATATGTAGTATGCATGTAGTATGTATGTAGCATGCATGTAGTATATATGTAGTATATATGTAGCATGTAGCATGCATGTAGTATATATGTAGTATATATGTAGCATGTAGCATGTATGTAGTATGTATGTGGTATGTATGTAGCATGTAGTATGTATGTAGCATGCATGTAGTATATATGTAGTATGTATGTAGTATGTATGTAGCATGCATGTAGTATATATGTAGTATGTATGTAGTATGTATGTAGCATGCATGTAGTATATATGTAGTATGTAGCATGTAGTATGTATGTAGCATGCATGTAGTATATATGTAGTATGTATGTAGCATGTAGTATGTATGTAGCATGCATGTAGTATATATGTAGTATGTAGCATGTAGTATGTATGTAGCATGTATGTGGTATGTATGTAGCATGTACTATGTATGTAGCATGCATGTAGTATGTATGTGGTATGTATGTAGCATGTACTATGTATGTAGCATGCATGTAGTATGTATGTGGTATGTATGTAGCATGTACTATGTATGTAGCATGCATGTAGTATATATGTGTTATGTATGTAGCATGTAGCATGCATGTAGTATGTATGTAGTATGTATGTAGTATATATGTGGTATGTATGTAGCATGTAGTATGTATGTAGCATGCAGTATGTATGTAGCATGCATGTAGTATATATGTAGTATGTATGTAGCATGCATGTAGTATGTATGTAGTATATATGTAGTATGTATGTTGCATGTAGTATTTATGTAGTATGAATGTAGCATGTATGTAGTATGTAGTATGAATGTAGCATGTATGTAGTATGCATGTTGCATGTAGTATTTATGTAGTATGAATGTAGCATGTATGTAGTATGTAGTATGAATGTAGCATGTATGTAGTATGCATGTTGTATGTATGTAGCATGTAATTTTTTTTTTTTTTTTTTACATTCAACACATTAGCCGGATGATGGGACTACTACTGTCCCATCATTGGCTAATGTGTCAATCACTGTCATGGTAGCAGGCATCGCCCGATGGGACTTGTAGTCCCATCGGACGATGCCTGCACAGCCCTCCGGCAGGCCGGCACAGCCCCCCGGCAGGCCGGCACAGCCCCCCGGCAGGCCGGCACAGCCCCCCGGAGCCTGCACAGCCCCCCGGCAGGCCGGCACAGCCCCCCGGCAGGCCGGCACAGCCCCCCGGAGCCTGCACAGCCCCCCGGCAGGTCGGCACAGCCCCCCCGGCAGGCCGGCACAGACCACCGGAGCCTGCACAGCCCCCCGGCAGGCCGGCACAGACCACCGGAGCCTGCACAGACCCCCTGGCAGGCCGGCACAGCCCCCCGAAAGGCCCGTACAGACCCCAGAGAGGCTGTACAAGGGCAGGAAAGGGTTTTTCTTATTCCGATACCGGAAGTCCCATAGACTTGAATGGGACTTCCGGTATCGGAATCGGCGATACCAATACTTTTTTTAAAGATCGGCCGATACCATCCGATACGATACTTTGAAGTATCGGACGGTATCGCTCAACTCTAGTTATTATCAAACCATCAAACTTCCATTTTAGAAGACCATGATTCAGGTATTTTGAAGTCCACACTGACCTTCTGGAGATGCTGAACCAAGGAAATGTGGAGCAGTTAGACAATATGAATATGTTGCAGATGAGATATGGTAGAAGTGGAAGGATATGCACACATGACTTTTTCCCATCAGCACAGCCGCCCAGCTTTTCTGGTTGAAGCCATCAGATGTTGCAGTGGATTGGAGACATATTTCAATTAGATTCGAGGAATAATCTACCTGAAAAAGACATTGTGTGAACATAATTTAAAGTCATTCATATAAACCTTGAAGGCACCAAATGTAGTGCCTTGCTCAAATATTAAGAAAGTTGAGTTGTTGTACACTCATAAAGGCTCTGCAAAGCTTGAAAAAAATGATAAGGAAGGTCATCTATACACACTTGAAGGCACCAACTGGAGTGCCTCGTAAAAAAATTAAGTGTAGTTGTGGAACTTCTACACTCATAAAGACTTTGCACACTGCAAACCAGGAAAAAATTATAGGGAAGGTCAGAAAAATATTCAGGATTGAGAGTCCTCAGTAGTTGATACCTTTTAATGGCTAACTGAAAAGATGGTAATACATTGCAAGCTTTCGAGACTACTCAGGTCTCTTCATCAGGCTGGACTAATACAAAATCTGAAGTCACATATTTAAGCACAATACAGCCTAGAAAAAATGCAATAGATAAGACAAGTGACGTGAAGCAGAACTATCAATATGGGAGAGGGAGAAACATAAATATAAACATTGGACCAGTTCATAGATAAGGAGTCTGGATGTTTTATGGTCCTCTGATTGGGGTCTAGTTCTGTGTTGCCCCGCAAGGTTTTAAAAGGAAATTCCTTAATTGATGTAAAAAGACATAAATCCATGCGACACATTCATTCCAGCACTCAGAGTGTCAAAGTTCGTCATAAATTTGTACTCCCAAACTCGTCTCTCTCTCTCTGAGATGTGAAGCTACCTTTCAATACCAGTAATTTCATATCCATGCTGCTGTGATCAGGGATACAGAAATGTTTTGCCACAGGTAGATCCATTCTTTTTTCTCTTATAGTGTGACGATGAGCATTCATCCTTGTTCTAAGCTTTTGCCCTGTCTCCCCCACATACAGACCCCCAGTTGGACATTTAGTACAAATAATTAAGTACACCACATTAGATGTAATCCAGGTGAAAGTACCTGGGATCTTGTAGTCCTGATGTGAGTTGGGGATCTTTATCTTGTCCGTGGTCATTATAAATGGACAGGTTTTACATTTTTTCTGGTTGCAAGGAAAGGTTCCTGCAGCTGTTGGAGAGGACAGGGAGCTTCTGACAATGATGCTTCTTAAATTTGGGGGCTGCCTAAAACACAGTAGTGGGGGGTCTGGAAAAATGGATTTTAATCGGGCATCTTTTTGTAGTAAAGGTTGTAATTTCCGTGCAGCTCCCCTTAGCACTTCCAGATTTGGGTTGTAGGTGACTACTAGAGGCACTCGGTTATTTTCTTCTTTAGCTTTGTAATGTAGCAGGTGATTCCTTGACAATCTGGTGGCTCTTGTAATTTGGTTTTCAATTGTTCTTGGATGGTAACCCTGATTCAAAAAGGTCTTTTTGAGGCGACCAAGGTGTTTGTCTCTATCCATGGGGTTGGAACATATACGATTGTATCTGATGGCTTGGCTATAGATAATAGAGTTCTTTATGTGTTTTGGATGGAAACTGTCCCATTTAAGGTATGTTGGACTGTCGATTGGCTTCTGATACAGGGATGTCTCTATTTCATTGTTTTTTAGCTTAATGATGGTGTCCAAAAAATTAATCTCGGTACTGGAGTAGTTGAGTGTTAAATTGATGGTGGGATGAAATTGATTAAACTGTTCGTGGAGCGTCTTTAGCTGTTGCTCAGACTCCGTCCAGATGATTAAAATATCATCAATGAAGCGGTAGTAGGCCAGGGGCCTGATGGGGCATGAGGACAAAAAATCGCTTTCAATCTGGCCATGAAAAGATTTGCATACTGTGGAGCCATTTTACTTCCCATAGATGTGCCAGTCTCCTGTAGATAGATCCTGTTGTCAAATTCAAAGAAATTGTGGGTGAGGATGAATTTTATAAGTTTCACCACAGCATCAGCATCAGTCCCTGTGTTTTCCATGAAGAATTTGCAGGCATGTAAACCATCTTGGTGTGGGATATTAGAGTACAAAGATTCCACATCCATGGTGGCCAGGATGGTTCCTTCTGGTAGAGGACCTATTGCTGCTAGTTTATTCAATAGGTCAGTTGTGTCCTGAATGTAGCTGGATGTATCCTTCACCAGTGGTTTAAGAATACCCTCTACCCATCCAGATACCTGCTCAGTGAGGTCATTCATTCATCCATACACCCTTAAAGGTACAAACTGGAGTGCCTCATTCAAATATTTAAGATTAAAATCACTTTATGTGATGGTGTAATCTGTTGGTGTGGAAAAGTCGGGGCTAATCCACGCTTTGTTCAATTATATCAGAGTGAGCTTGTCAGCATTTTCTGTTGACAGGCAAAAGCGCCTGTCTGTTATGACCCACCCAGGTGACACCAAAAGCCTGCTCAGACAAGACGCAAGCAGCAGGTCAGCACAACAGCTCCAAGACATAGAGGGACAGCTCATGTCAGGTGTCCAGTTTTGAGACCCACTAGTTGAAGGTAACAGAGGAATTAGGGAGTTTTTTGGTTTTGTCAGCCAGGTAATGCTTGACCATCTTTAAAAACTTTTCTCTCCTTGTCAAAAATACCCAGTCATCAGGGAATGGACGCCGGGAAGGTGTCATGAACTCGGACCAGGTCTTTGACAGTGTACCCCTGCTTCTGCTGTACCTGGTGTGTATCCCTCTTCTCTTCTTCTTGGTTGGGTAAGGAAGCTTGCCCCCTGCCACTAGAGCTGTCTGATGGGAATTTTTTAACCATATTTTTCCACAATGGCCTTTTGGTATAGCACCAGTTTAGTAGACCTCTCCGCCTCAGGAAGGAAAGAGGCAAGGTTGTCCTTTAGCATGGTTCTAGCAGGATGAACAACCAGTACTCTTTTTTGGCCAAGATGAATGTAACATGAGGGTCACAGAAAAGGCAGCGGTACTTAAAGTCTGCCATATGTGCCAAGCTCCCTACAGGGAACACTTCCCTGTTTCCACCATGATGAGTACTCTCCATCTCCTTCTCCTCCATAGCTGACTTCTCATTCCCCTCCTCAGCCAATCCACATAGGAGAGATGGGAATAAGCTTGTGTAAGTGCTAGCATCTATTGTGATAGCAACCAGCTCCTGTTCCACCTATGCCTTCTCAGCCTCCACCTCCTCATTGTTTCCAATCTGCATTGAACAAATGAGATGAGGCTGGACTGGGTAGTATCTCCCTTTCACATGTCTTCCTTCATCTCCATCTGGTACGCATGCAATGCTTCAGCTTTAATTGTGAGCATTGATTGTTTAAGTAGACACAGAAGTTGGATCGTTGCCCTGATTTTGGCATCATCATTGCTCACTATTATTGTGGAGTCCTCAAAGACTTGGAGAAACAGGCAAATGTCAAACTTCCATGCCATTCTTCAGATGTTATGTGCAGAGACTGCCCAGAATACTGCATGCGGTGGCAGCTGTAGATGACTTGCGAAATTGAGCAGAAAATCTGGCAAATCTGGGCACGTTTTCAGAAACCGCTGAACTACCAAGTTGAGCACGTGGGCCAAGCATGGTGTGTGTGTGAGCTTGCCAAGCTTCACAGCAGCCACCATGTTTCGGTCATCATCACACACGACCATGCCTGGTTGGAGGTTCAGCGGTGAAAGCGACAGATCTGTCTGGTCTAGACAAATTAGCTTCAACAGTGCCTGCTGCCGCTTCACTAAAGCAGTGCTGCAATGCTTCTGACTGATGTGGACAATGTGCTCTGAGATACCAAATCATAGATGGAGGATTAGGAGAAGCAGGAGGGAGTGCAGGAACTGGTGTAGTAGATGGAGGAAACCCTGACAGAAGTAGGGCCAGCAATCTGCATTGAACAAATGAGATGAGGCTGGACTGGGTAGTATCTCCCTTTCACATGTCTTCCTTCATCTCCATCTGGTACGTATGCAAAGCTTCAGCTTTAATTGACTGTTTAAGTAGACACAGAAGTTGGATCGTTGCCCTGATTTTGGCATCATCATTACTCACTATCTTTGTGGAGTCCTCAAAGACTTGGAGAACCACGCGAATGTCAAACATCCATGCCACTCTTCAGATGTTATGTGCAGAGACTGCCCAGAATACTGATGGCCATGTTGGAGCTGGTTTATCAACAACTGGCCTCTGCTGCTCACAAAGCCTTTCCAGCATGTGCAATGTAGAGTTCCAGTGCATTCTAACGTCGCACACCAGTCGGTGAGTTGGCACTTGCATGCGGTGGCAGCTGTAGATGACTTGCAAAATTGAGCAGAAAATCTGGCAAATCTGGGCACGTTGTCAGAAACGGCTGAACTGCCAAGTTGAGCGCGTTGCCGCTTCGTTAAAGCAGTGCTGCAATGCTTCCAGCTTCTGACTGATGTGGACAATGTGCTCTGAGATACCAAATCATAGATGGAGGATTAGGAGAAGCAGGAGGGAGTGCAGGAACTGGTGTAGTAGATGGAGGAAACCCTGATAGAAGTAGGGCCAGCAATCTTTGGCATCAATAGCACATGTGCAGTCCCAGGGTGGGACTCGGCCCCAGCTTTGACAATGTTCACCCAGTGTGCTGTCAAGGAAATGTAGCATTCCTGGCCACAAGTGTTTGTCCACGTGTTGGTCATTAAGTGGATAATCCTAGTAACTCTGTTGGTACATGTGCTGGTACAAGATGGGGACGTCACACCGGGAGAAATCATAGCGGCTGGGGATTGAGTACCAAAGGAAATTCTCTGTGTCTACAAGCCTAAATGGCAACATTTTCACAGCAAGCAGCCTGGAAATCTGCCAGTTTAGCTTTTGGGCCTGTCACTGTGTGGCTGCGAGCTTTCTTTTTCATTACAATGCCTGGAGTAGGAACAGCTAAATGCTGTGCTGGGATAAGTTTTTGGAAGTGCCTGATAATGGAGCCTCAGAATCTGCAAAGACAGGTGCAGGGCGAGAGTCATCTGTGCCATTGTCATGAACAGGGGATTGGGAAGCACCTAGCACAGGGGAAGAGGCAGTGGTGTTAACTGCTGGCTCCAATCGTGGACCTAGGCCTTTGACTCACCGAGTCAGGTGCTTAGATCACATGTACCTGATTATGCTGCTCGTGGTTAAGCTCTTAGTGGTCAGGCGCTTATCTTGGCATGGCACAGGTTGCAAATGACCATTTGTTTGTCACAGAACTCTTGTTAAAAATAGGTCCAGACAGGGTGTTAGGAACGGCGGAACACACTAAATAAAAATAATAATAAAGTGCGCTCGCCGCTCGGGGTCCACCGTGCAGTAGGTGATATAACCGCTGCTAAGTGGTGGCAGGAGCAATATGGCGGAAATGCGCACAGGGTTAAACTTCACCCAGGTGCGCAGAGCAATCTCAGTTAATTCACAGAGATGCCAAATAAGTACAAACACAAAAGACTGAGCCTGTTGAGGTCACAGTACTCAGTAAAAACACACACACGGTATCAGGTCACAGGAGTAGCCCAAGACGGCGGCACTACGTCCGTCTAGACCTACCATGTGCGGAGCGTCGCAACTGCAGATGCAAAGGGGCTGCTACTGCAGCGCGGCGTGGACGCTGCCGCTAAATGACAAGGCTAAGGCGCAAGTGCAATGTCGGTCGCAAGCAGCTGTGGATGTTGCAGCAGAGGAGCGCTGGTGCTGATTCTAACTCAGTCCCGAACCACATACGTAATATCAGAGGGAAGGGGTTTTTTAATGAGTCATTCACCAGAATCATACATCCGTCCTCATACACACAGCAGCAAGTAAGTCTATACTAGCGCATGGCGGAACAGCCATGCGCGCCTTTTATAGCAGCCGGGACCTTCCGCAAGCTTCCAGATCTCTGAGATGGACCAATGAGATCTGGAGCAGGACCTGAGAACATGACTCCCGATCTCCAATGGGAGATCGTCCCATGAGTATGGTCAGTAGGAGGACAGAAGGACTTAGCCTCAGGAGAGATTTGCTGCAAGGCAATCTCCTCTGCAATCTCCTCTGCAGTAGATAAACAGCAGGAGACTGCAGAATGGGAGGGTCTGGATCCCTGCGGAGTAAACGCAGAAATCTGACATCTAACACTGGGGAACACCTAACTTTTTGACAGAGAAATTCATGAGTGTCATTGATCTTTGGAACAGTTGCCCACCTCCCTCTGGTCACATCACTGTCTCTTCCTGCCTGATTCAGTGCTGCCAATCCCGACCCCTCAGCGTTGCTTGCCTTGCTCTGCATGCCAGCTTCCCAGGTTGGGTCTGTGACTTCGTCTTCCACCATCTTGCCTTCCATCGCTGCACCCTGGTCCTACTGACTTGGTGACTTAACAACAACATGACTTATCGGCAACTGTGTCTCATCATCATCTACCTCCTTAAACAGAATTTGTCATTCCCCACTGTCATCTTTTTGTGATGGTGTCTGCGCTACGTTTTGTGCATCTCTCAACAGCATCTCCTTCTGTCCCTCTTGGAATATTCAGGGTGAGAGGCCACAATCAAGAAATGTTGTAAAGAGCTCCTTAGAGTGTACTAGTGTGGAATCACTGGTTTCCTGGGAGTCAACATGGTGGGAGGAAGGAGGATCAGTGTATGTATCAAGTGATCCAGACTGTTGACTGGTGATACTGGACCTTGTGGAAGACTGGGTGGTGCTGGCAAGCATGTTGGAAGCATTATCTGCTATCCAACCGACCAACTGTTCACACTGGTGTAGTTTCAGAAGTGGTGTTTGATGTCCCGTACATCCCTGCAAAGTGATACAGGAAGCTATGTGTCGTGTATGGGTGTTTTTCTTGTTCTACAGCAACAGGCGTAGTTGCCCCTGCCCCACTTCATCAGTGTCTGCGTGGACCATCATCAACACTTCCACATCCCTGCACGCCTTATGCATTTTCTAATTGCTAGATCTCTGGAAACCAAGTTTCCTTCATTAATTGAAACTACATTTTTTTAATTAACCAAAAAGGTTGATCAACTGTAGCAGGCCAAGCATTTTTTAAAAATTTTAAACCACCGTAATTTTACATAGAGCATGTTAAACAGTATGGATGACTAATTGAATCCAGAAAAAAAATTAAGTTTTTTTTTGTAGTTTTACATATCACCGTAATGTAACACTAGCCACGTTAAACTCTATGGATGACTAATTGAATCCGAAAAAATTTGTAAAATTTTTTTGGGGAGTTTTATATACCACTAATGTAATGCAATACTAAGCAGTGTGTTAAAGTCTCTGGATGAATCCACAAAAAATATTTGAACTTTATTTGGCGTTTACATACTACCGTAATGTAATACTAACAATGTTAAAGTCTATTGAAAACTAATTGAACCAGGAAAAAACATTTTTATTTTTTTTTAGTTTTATATACCACTGTAATGTAACAATAACCTGGTTAAACTGCATGGATGGTTAATTGAATCCAGAAACATTTTTTGAACATTTTATTAGATTTTTATATACTATAATGTAATACTAAGCATATTAAATTGTATGGATGACAATATAGTATTTATTTTCACCCTCCAAAAAAAGAATGCGGTCACGAGCAGCTATATGTTTAGCAACGGACTGCAAAGCTCTAAGCTGTGCATAGAGACTGTATTCTGCAACCGTCTGAGCTTCTGCAACTGTCCCTAGGCTAATTGCAGAACGTATGTGAAACAGAAAAGCACAGGAATAGCCCTTAGAAGTGTAACAGGTGCCAAGCACGCGGGGCAGAGACTCAGGCTATGTGCACACGGTGCAGATTCTGTGCAGTTCTGCAGCAGATTTGGCCCTGCAGAACTGCAAGTGATGTACAGTACCATTTAAGGCTATGTAAAACAAAAAACGCTGTGCACATCCTGCAGATTTTTCCGCGCAGATTTGGTGCAGATTTAAAACTGCAGCATGTCGCTTCTTTTGTGCAGTTCTGCAGCAGTTTTTCATCTGCTCCATTATAGAAATCTGCAGGGGAAATCCGCACAAAAACTGCACTAAATCTGCACTAAAACTGCAGGTAAAACGCAGGTCATTTTACCTGCAGATTTAGCAAAATCTGCGCGGAAAATTCCACAGCAGAATCCGCACCGTGTGCACATAGCCTCAAGCTTCAAATCAGAGCACCAGCCAATGCTCGTAGAGTGCTGAACAAATCGGAGCACGCAGATACTCGAATGATATCCGAGTATCACCGAATATCCCTATTTGTGACTCTTACTAATGGTGGTATAATAAGCATTATTTATTTACACCCTTTCCATTCCACTATAATTTTTCCTACACATTCTTCAACCTGTCTGTATTTTTCTTTTTTGCTATGAAAAAAATCTCTTATTTGGTTTTAAATAGGCATTGTTTCAGATTGTGGTAACCCATTTCAATAAATTTGTTAGTTCCTGACCTCTTTTGTGTTCTAATTTACCTCATTCTTCATTTTCCATTTATTCTAATTTATAAGCTATTCACACTATATACAATCAACTGGTTTCTGAAATTAAAGATATAAAAGTGAACTCTTCATTTAAACATTGTTTTTAATTTAAAAATCCTAATTTTTAGTTGGAATTTACACAAGTTCTTTTCTATTTATCACCCAACACATGAGGTTAAAAATATCATTATTATGCATAATTCCAATATATTTTGCTTATGCTTTACTTGTGGTGTATATTTTTCTTCTTTGATTGCAATCACATGTTCCAATATCTGCCTCCTCAGTACTCTCACTGTTTTTCCAATATATAATTTAAGACAGGTGTATGATATTTCCCGTATCACTCTTATCATCTTGTTGCCAATAAATTCACAGATTTTGTATTTTTTTCTATCCAAAAATTCTTTTATTTATTTCATGAATGTACATGCCTTCAGTCCTAATATGAACCAACTGCATTTGAAAGTATACATGATCCCTATCTCTAAAATAGCTCTATGTTCAAAGTTTTTTCATTTTGTCCCTGTTTGTATAACATTATTTGATTTGAGGAAAGTACTTTAAATGTTCTTTAGAAAATAATAAAACCCAATGTTTCTTTAGGATACATAGTACCTCTTCCATTCCTGAATAAAAAAAAAAATCACAATTCGCTGAATTAGTTTATTCCTATCTAAATTTTCAATCATATTCCACTCTTGTAGGAGGCTACATGTCAAGAAATATTTTGCCCTTTGGTAGGCCTTTTTCAAAACCTTTCTTGGATATCCTCCTTTGTCAAAATATCCCGTATAACTCTTTGGATTCATCATGAAAGTTCCCACTTCAAAGACTCAATCCACAATTTCTTTTCTCATTGAAATATTGTTCTCTTTGATTGTTAATCCTTAAATGGTAAGGATGGCATCTATGCTACACTAACAAATTATTAGGATTGGGTTTTTTAATATCTTTGTTTGTTCTTCAAAATGTCACTTAGTAATATTCAGGAGGTTATTTGTGATTTTCTGATCTCATAGATTATTTGTATACCTATGTGTCTGTAATCAAGTACATGCACATATTTATGCAAAATATTTTCTTATCCTTACCATAAAAATAACATGACTACTATTTACCATATTCAATATATTACACGTTTTGATTATTTTTCCATCTCCTCTGTGAAGACAAAACTGTCTACCCACCATCTCAGGAAGACATTTTCCTATGATGGGGCAAAAGTCGTCCCCATTGCTGTCCCTTGATAATTATGTTAAATAGAACGCCATAACTGTAATTCACTTTATTATACTATGCCAAGTATCTTAGGTTCTAAATGGATTGATCCCCTTTTAACCCTAGTTTATGCCATAACCTGTTGAAAAGAGTTTAACATCTAGGTACTACCAATACTTTAGAAGACACTGTAATATTTTGTACCAGACAGAGGTACCGGCGCCTTGCTGAAGCTACTAAAGGTATTTAAGCCTTCAGCAAGTGTGTGTTAATCAGCAGAAAATAATGGAGATCACCACTAGGTCCTAGAGGGAGAAGGATATTATTCCACAGCATAGATGCAAGATCCACAATGTGTCTGCAGAGCCAGGTGCAGTGACCTTCCACAGAGAGATCCTGAAAGATTGTCTGTTACACCTGACACACCCATGACACTACTAAATAACACTTTATGAATACCCCCAGTGTGCTGAATAAAATAAGAAAAAAGGAAACTTAAGTCTAACACTTCAAATGCTGCCTGTGTTGTTGTGAGTTCATTTTCCCCTTCACCGTTGATGTCTGATGAACTCCCTCTGCTGGTGAAGAGAGGTAGTGAAATTGATTGGGTTGAGAAGAACCTGTCATCTGAACAGGTGGAGCCTGATTGGACTCCTGGAATCACTGAGTGGATATAAGGCAGCCGACGCCCTACAGGGGTGCTGGTGATCCTTTCTGCTCTGAGCTCTTGCAACCAGTTAGTCCTGTCTACTGAAAGCTAAGTTTTTGCTCTCTTATATTTCCATGAGATTTTGTCTGTTTGCTTCATGTTTTGTGTTCAGCCTGCCTTTGTTGGGACGGGCTGAGCTCCATTTTTGTCTCTGATCAGTTTATCTCTTTGCTCTGTTTTCAGAATATACCTGAGTGCTGATATAGTGATTTTGAAGTCTAGTGACTTCAGGGCCTTTTTCCCTATCAGACGGTTGGGACATTTTTGGTAGGGTTTTTTGCGGATTGCAGCCAGCATCTTTTCTGTTCTTTCCTATTTAGTTAGTTGGGCCCCATCGTTTGCTCAACCTGTCTTTCTGTCTGTGTTTGTGTTTTCACCTGCTTTTAACCGACAATACATGTTGCAGATTACTTGATTTTTTTTTAAATTATAGCGCTTCAAATCTATTTAGTAGATACACACTTAAAACATATTATCTACTTTCATTCACCAGAGTAAGCTTAAAGGTACTGTCACACTTAGCGATGTACCAGCGATCCCGACCAGCGATATGACGCGGTCAGGATCGCTGGTACATCGCTAAGTGGTCGCTAGTGAGCTGCCACACAGGCAGATCTCACCAGCGACATCGCGGGGGTCGCTACTTACCTGTCACACTAGGCGATCCTGCGTCCTCCCGCCCGCGTCCACGCTCGTCGCTCTTCTCTCCACAGGAAGTGCCACAGGAAGCTGATGACGAGAAACAGTCCAGGACGTTCTCGCACGATCAGCGATAAGAAGCGGGGGAGCGGGTCGTAGGTAAGTATCAGACGCAGCGATGTTGCTAGCAATATCGCTATAACGTCACAAGTTATAGCGATATTGCTAGCGATATCGCTTAGTGTGACAGTACCTTTAGAGCTTACTTACCTACTGTTGTATGGTGAAATCAATAATAATAGTGTATGTAGTGAGCTCTTGCGGTCCCTCCAGAGGTTGATGTATGCAGCCAATATGTTATCTTTTATAGAGAACCTGCCTTTTGATTCATGCTGTCTAAACTATGGACAGCATGAATCTGAGCTTGGCTGTATTATGTCTTTCTTTGAAATGCTGCAGCCTTTCCAAGAAAACATAGCTTAAACAACCAGGGATTATAGGACAGATCTGACTAGTCTGCTCCCATCCCTGGCTTCTCCCCTCACCGTTCTATTTGATTGACAGGTTTCTCAGGCTTGATGATGGGGTGTGTTTGAGTTAGACCACCCCAGCTCTGGCCATTTCAGCAGAAGTAGAAAAAACTGATGTTAAAATGACAAAAGTTGCAAAACTTTTGCTTAGCACTGAAATGTTGCAACTTCTCCAGGATTCTGGTGAAATTTCTACAGCCTGTGTCTTTTCTGAATGCTGGATCATTTCAGAGTAAAACGTGCTTGGCTGCAGTGGCACATCCAGACTCTGATTCTTGCTGTCCATGGTTTGGGCAGCATATATTGGCTGACAGTTTCCCTTTAAATCTATATCTTATAATGAATTTAGAACTCTGAAACAGGAAAACTAATTAAGGATCGATTTATAAAGAAACAATGCAAAGTAAAATATTTTGTACGTCATTTATTTTATTCACTGACATTCTCACACAAAACTTTTAGTTTTAAAAAGTACATTTCAAATTGCATACCATTTTATCTTTTCTTTATGTCAATTCATAAATTAAAAAAACTATAATTTAATAGTTTAATTCTTTTATGTTTCCTGTATTTCAGGGTACACGAAATATGAGAATTTGCATAACATGATCCATCCTTGATCCATCCTCTGTGTCTATCTATCGCCCGATATCTCTTCTCCCTTACACCTCAAAACTACCGGAACAGCATGTATATCTTGAACTGTCCTCCCATCTCTCCTCCTATTCCCTCTTTGACCGGTTACAATCTGGCTTCCGACCGCATCACTCAACTGAAACTGCCCTAACTAAAGTCACTAACGACTTACTAACCGCCAAGAGCAAGCAACACTACTCTGTCCTCCTTCTCCTGGACCTGTCCTCTGCCTTCGACACTGTAGACCATTCCCTCCTGCTACAGACTCTCTCATCTCTTGGCATCACAGACTTGGCCCTATCCTGGATCTCATCATACCGAACAGACCGAACATTTAGTGTCTCCCTCTCACACACCACCTCCTCACCTCGCCCCCTGTCTGTTGGTGTTCCTCAAGGCTCTGTCCTAGGACCCCTACTATTCTCCATCTACACCTTTGGCTTGGGACAGCTCATAGATTCCTAAGGTTTGCAGTATCACCTCTATGCCGATGACACGCAGATCTACCTATCTGGACCCAACCTCGCCTCCTTACTGACTGAAATCCCACAATGTCTGTCTGCTATCTCAGCATTCTTCTCTGCTCGCTTTCCCAAACTGAACATGGACAAAACAGAATTCATCATCTTTCCCCCATCTCACTCTACCCCTCCACCAGACCTATCCATCATTGTCAATGGCTGCTTTCTTTCCCCAGTCCCGCAAGCTCGGTGCCTTGGGGTGATGCGCGACTCTGCGCTCTCTTTCAAACCACATATCCAAGCCTTCGCCTCCTCCTAACGCCTCAAACTCAAAAATATTTCCCAGATCCACTCATTCCTCAACCATGAAACCACAAAAACACTAGTGCATGCTCTTATCATCTCCCGCCTCGACTACTTCAACTTCCTACTCTCTGGCCTCCCCTCTAGCACTCTGGCTCCGCTCCGGTCCATCCTACACTCTGCTGCCCGATTAATCCACCTGTCTCCCCGCTATTCCCCAGCCTCCCCCCTATGCCAGGCCCTTCACTGGCTTCCTATTGCCCAGAGGCTCCAATTCAAAACCCTAACCATGGCATACAAAGTCATCCACAACCTGTCTCCTCCATACATCTGTGACATAGTCTCTAGGTACCTACCCGCACGCAACCTTCGATCATCTCAAGATCTACTTCTCTACTCCCCCCTTATCTCTTCTTCCCACAACCGCATACAAGACTTCTTCCGTGCTTTCCCCATACTCTGTAACTCTCTGCCGCAACACATCAGACTCTCACCATCAACGGAAACCTTCAAGAAGAACCTGAAGACCCACCTGTTCCGACAAGCCTACAGCCTGCAATGATCCTCAGTCTACTGAACCACCGCACGACCTGCTCTACCCTCTCCTACTGGTATCCTCACCCATCCCTGTAGACTGTGAGCCCTCGCGGGCAGGGTCCCCTCTCCTTATGTACTTGTGTGTCCTTTGTCTTACACATGTTTATTATACTTGTCTATATTTCCCCTTTTCATGGAATAAATGGCGCTATATAAATGCATAATAATAATAATAATAATAATAATAACATTCACAGGATCAAGTAGTCAGCAGTTAACACCCATGACATATGATAAATTATGCCAATAACAAGCACATGCGCTATATAGTAACGCATGTTTACCCCACAGCAAACATTCTCAGGAAGTGTTTCCAGTTTCACATTTACAGACGCAAGCATTTGATTTAACAGAACATATTAATTTGTGTGCTTGCATTTTACAAATTAGATTGAAGACTACACAAGTCGTCAGGGTAATGAAGGGTGAAATTAATTTTTCATGTCTTGTAAAGAATGGCAGAATATGGATTCTTTCACTGCTATTCTACTGGGACCTTACAAAATATTAGGCAATCCAAGTGCCTACTTACTCTGGAATTTTTCCCTTTCCTTCAAGGGCACTGGTATTTTTTGTGATCAAGAATATGAGAGTTTAAAGCACTATTCTAGCTGCCAAAAAATATAAAAATCCAAAACCTGACATCTCTATCATGCACCAAGAATTCTAATAGGATTCATTTTGGATTACTTTGAGATCCTATTGAAAAGTTATCACTCATAGTTGCCGTGGATTCATTCAGAAACAGCACCATGAACGTTATGATAACAACGCAATGCCTGTATGCAGATGGTCTTAAAAGTGAAAAATAAAAGTAAAAATAAGACACAGTATATGTCATTGGTCTGTGAACTACATGATTGTCATGCCGGCGCCGGCAACCGCTATCTTGCCGGCGCCCGCCACTGCCGCCGCTCCCATGTGCACTCCTTGGTCCCCTGCCCTTCTCGTTCCTTGCGCCGCGCTGCTCTCCCAGCCTCCCGTCCTGCAGCCCAGGGGATCCAGCGTGGTGTCTCTTCCCCCCTGCTTCCGTCCTGCTCCAGCCTCGTGCATGTGCCTTAGGGCGCGGACACGCGCTCCCCTCTCCTCTTACCCCTTCTGTGCCTTCCCAGAGAAGTGAGCGCTCCAATCAAGCACCAGCACAGAGTATATTAGGTGGCTCCTCCATCATGGAGGCGCCTGATTATCGTTTGCATATTCTACTCTACTCTGGCCTGTCCTGTCTACCTGTCCCTGACTACCTGCTCCGTGCTCCGTCCTGCCTACCTACTCCTGACTACCTGCTCCTTGCTCCGTCCTGACTACCAGATCTGTGTTCCGTCCTGACTACCTGCTCCGTGCTCCATCCTGTCTACCTGTCCCTGACTACCTGCTCCGTGCTCCATCCTAACTACCTGTTCCTGACTACCTGTCCCGTCCGGTCTACCAGCCCCGCCTTGACCTCATTTCCGTTACGTTCTTGTATCCTTGCCATCGGCCAGGTCATCTGTCTTGGTAGCCTCGTCCTCTCAGCCCCGGTTGGGTTCACTCATTCCTCTTGAGCCGCCCCTCTTGGTACCAGCTGTCACGGTATTTGACTCCCACGGGTCTGCTCCTAACGATCCCTGTATAGGGGTCGGCACCACCTGGTCCGCTCGCTCCTGGGAGCTTCGGTGCCGTGACCAGAGGGTCCACTCTTGCAACACGTCATTCCCTAGACGTCACAATGATTCATCTTTTTTCCTCCAGTGTACTTATTTTATAACCTCTTGTACCCTCTTTTCATACTTTATGTTGCTTTAGTGGAAGGGAAATGAGACAAGTCTATGCAGCACACAACATGAAGTTTGGAGGTATATTTTGACACACAGTGTTGCAAGGCATGTAGCTTGAGGGACTCCATGAATTATTGCACAGTATTAATAATAAAAGAGTTTTTCAATATTCTATGTGCAATAGGTTGTATTATTGTATCACCAAAATATAGCTGCACATCTACTACTATTAGCTTTTAGATTCACTCTTGAAGACGGAAAAATTGGAATCACCCATCGAAAAAAAAGAAGTGCATTTGGGATCAGATATTTCCTTAGCTATGAGCTAGTAAGCAGGTTCAGGTTAAAAAAAAATCCATTTGCACACTTTCAAAATACAGGACCAACTGATCCAATTCTTTCCTGCCACCCACCAAACATTACTTATGCTCTTGTAGGTAAACTATTTCAACAAGCCATAATGTTACTCACCTGTCCTGGCTCAGGCACCGGGCTTTGTTTCCTTCCCATACGACTGATCCCTTTGTGCTAGCTAGTCCATGCTGGGTTACTGTGGTCACGCAGTAACCTGGCAAAAAACACTGTCATCATCACCTAAGGCCTTTTAACGCTGTCTTAGACAGGTTTTGTGCTGTCTGATTATTGAGAAAGCATTGCTCTCAGCATCCATGTGCTTGTCAGTAGAGTTGAGCGACTTTGGTCAGATCGGGTTTCATGAAACAAAATTTGTTTCAGATGAAACTGGGCCGACTAGGGCAGAAAAAGTCGGAGTTTCGTCCGAAACCCGACCCCAATGCAAGTCAATGGGGATTAAAAGTCGGCATTGAGTGGAAGATTGTCATCCGCTCAATGCCGACTTTATGTGACCATTACAGTCATGGTAATTGTTACATATAGTTACATAGTACATTTAAACAAACACTTATAACTATCAAGTTCAACCCAGAGATTAGAGAGGATTAATGGAAAAGATATAGTTAAAACCATAATGAAAAAACAAACATGCCCTAAAAGAGATGTCCTGATCCCAAGTGTCAATCAACTGAATCTGAATTCAGGGCAATAATTTTATTTATATAAGTATTTATGTTATTTTAGTGGGGTAAAAAAATAAGCCTTTTTTGAAGTGTCTTCTCAAGACTAAATAAATCTAATTTGTTGAACCATTTAAGACATTGAACATGCTGGTATGCCCAATGTCAGCTGCCTCTATATGGAGCGGAATCAGTAGCTCAGAACACACTACAGCCGGCTGTTTTACACAGTTAGCGTGTGCATGTGTAAGCAGGTTGCGGGATGCAGTGACGGACAAGAGGCAGAGCAAGGGATAACGAGTTTAATAACAGGGGAATACTACACGCAGGGAGGTAAAGGGTTAAACAATGGAATAAACAGTCTAATTGCAAAAGGATATGGTGAGTGGAAGGACAATGGTTCAGATAACAGCAGTTCTGATGAAAGTCAGTGGTTCCTAAGTCCACAAAGTGAATAGTGCCGACAACGTCTGGTGCGGTGTCTTTTCCAATGCGGTCCTGTAAGCAACAATATTCTGTCTTCTGGCGGCAGTGGTTGGTCTCCGGTACCTTCCATTGGGCCCCTAGTCCATATACTGATGTGACCGGAGGAGCATGGGCCACGGAATTGTATGAGCCCGACATGGCCCCTGCACGACTCTCCTCACAGTCTCCATCAGCAGTGGCGGTGCATGGGCGCAGGCCTATGTGGTACGGACGCTCTGGGATCGGAGCATTCATTGGTTCCTGCTGCTATGACTAACAAGGGTATGGGCCACAGTCCTGTATGAGCCCAACGTGGCTCGGCAAATATAAACTGGCAAAGTCAGGGTGCAAGTGTCTGTCCCAGCCCTGGTCACTCTTAATGTTAGGGTCGGCAGAACGCACTAATAAATAAATAATAATAAGTGCGTTCACCGCCCGGGGTCCACCGTGCAGTAGGTGTTACACCGCTGCTAGATAATGGCAGACGCACAATATGGCGGTATATCGCACACGGGTTGAACATCACCCGGTGTGCACAGAGCGTACTCTGTTATCTCCACAGAGACACTTGGAACATAAACGTAAGTACTGAGCCTGTTGGACTCACAGGCTCAGAGAACTGCACGCACACCTACCGTGTGTGCGGAGTCACTACCGCGGACGCCCACAGATGCTGCTGATTGCAGCACGGCGACTGACTTGGGGCACAACAGCATCTGTATAGAGAGCCGGGACTCAGGATAAAGGGAGTCCCCGAAGTAGGCTACAGCTGTCTGCCGTACAAGGAGAGTTGTTAGGAACATCTGATAGGAGGAACTTCAGAGTACCACGGTACTGGAGCTCTTCACACTACAAGGCGCAAGAGAGGAGTCATTCAGGAGAGGTACATGTTGGTGGGGTGTTGGAGAGGAGAATCCTGACTTGCCCGGGAGGTTGATTGAGTCTCTACCCCGGAGAACACGGCATGGAAGCGGGCACCAGTGTGTACCACGAACTGTGAGTAAAGCTTTGGAACTACAAGCCCTGGTGTCTTCCATTCACTTGTGCGCCAATGCCGTCAGCACCGCTATATCTGGGTACCAACATTCCTCACACCACCTGTGCCTATACACTGCCCTGGGGTTACAGCTTCACCTGTGGGGAGCTACACCATCTATGCTGCAACACACCATCAGCACCAGAGGATCTGCATGCAGCGTTGGATTAACATCTTGCTTGCCAAACACCACAGGTGGCGTCACGAACTATTCCATTGCACCATTACATTTCCCCATTACTTGGGCACCCAGGGCCACAGACCGGGTCACTGCTGCTGTGACACATCCCACTGACACCGGCCCCGTACTGAGTACCCCACAGCCCTGGGAGGGCGACCCACGTGACTAACTAGATGACATTATGACAACGCCACTTCCAAGAGCCAAATTTGAAGAATTCAGAACCACTATGAGACTAACAGGATAAGTAGTTGTTGAGTGGGGATGTTGGAATAATGCTTATTATCATACATACTTTAACAACTACTATTTACCGGTGTTTAGTAGTGCATGAGCTTCTGTATCCAGCAATAGTGTTATATTACCAGTAAAGCGCTGTTAAAAAAAAGCAGCGCTGGAGTGTTTATCTGGAGCACGTCTTACTTTCAGTTTGCAAGCTGATAGAAAAGATGCTAAGATCCTAAGCTGTAAGAAATAGCAGTTACAAGCTATGTTATCTTTGTTCCTGAATAAATATATATTCACTATGGAATCAATAGACAGTACAGTGATTAATCCACTGCCAACAGAAACAGGTCAGGTTGAGATCACTATACAAAAAGGGGGCAGCATGGGGTGAGCTCTGTATGGAAAAGGAGGCAGCGTGGGGTGAGTTCTGTACGAAAAAGTGAGCAGCGTGAGGTGGGCTTAGAATAGAAAAGGGGACAGTGTGGAGTGGGCTCTATATGAGAAAGGGGGCAACGTGGGAGGCTCAGTATGAAGTTTAAAGAGGGGGGGCAGCATGGGGTAGGGATAGTGTGGAAATTGTAGTTCATACATAAGGAAGATGTGGAGGGTATAATTCATAAGGGGGGACAAAGTGATGTTCATAGTATTGTGATAAAACACTCCGGGGCCGCCTTTGCTGGGGTCAAAGGTCACGTGCGTTCCGCATGAAACTCAGGCGCAGAGGTGGGATTCGGGTGTAACTGACCCTGGGTCAGGTTTATTAATAGTGAAAGCAATGCAAAAGGAAATAAAACATAAAACAAATCCTTGCCTGTCCGGCACTAACTAAACAATGGACAACCTACCTACCAACTGGCGGGCTTCTCCCGTCCAGCCAAACCACAGTTGCAGTGGGCACTGCTTTCACTCACGTGTGTGTCTCTCACACAGACAGGCTCTCTGTGTTCCCAGGCTGAGACACTCACACAACCACCTGGCATCCTTTTATATCCACCTC
Source organism: Dendrobates tinctorius (assembly GCF_039654945.1). NCBI lineage: Eukaryota > Metazoa > Chordata > Amphibia > Anura > Dendrobatidae > Dendrobates > Dendrobates tinctorius. Next base: position 10,150,859 of record NW_027361751.1, on the reverse strand, counting down.
CCATTATCCATTAGTAAGCAGGTGCGATACTGACCAGACTAGGCCACATAGGAAAGGAATCTGGGCGAGATATACCTGCCCTCATCCACTATTCCCACATGATTCTCACATATCCCCCCCCTCTGCTCAGACCACTCCGGTCGAGCAATGACACCCGCCAAACAGTGCACTCGGGACAGGGCATCTGCATTCCCCATCTGTACCCCTGGGCGGTGGTTCCTTGCCCTGCAGGCCTCCACCGTAAAAGTGTAGGCCTGCAGGGCAAGGAACCACCGGGTCACCCGACTATTCCGTTCCTTGTTCAAGTGCATCCACTTGAGAGGGGCATGGTCAGTGATCAGCCTGAACTTTCGGCCCACCAGGTAATATTTGAGGGCCTCTAGAGCCCACTTAATGGCTAGGCACTCTTTTTCCACGACTGCATACCTTTGCTCGTGTTTATTCAGCTTCCTGCTGAGATAGAGGACTGGGTGTTGCACTCCGTCCCTCACTTGTGAGAGTACGGCCCCGATACCGGTATCAGAGGCATCCGTTTGTACCACAAACTCGCTGCGGAAGTCCGGAGTCACCAGTACGGGCTGAGAGCAAAGTGCCCGTTTTAGGCTACGGAAGGCTTCTTCAGCCGCTAAACTCCATTTAATCATGACGGAGTCTTTCCCTTTTGTAAGATCCGTCAGGGGGGTAGCGATGGCTGCAAAATTGGGTATGAACCAGCGATAATAGCCGGCGATCCCCAGGAAGGCTTGCACCTGCTTCTTGTTGACAGGTTGTGGCCAGTCCTGAACCGCCTGAATCTTATCAACCTGGGGTTTAACAACACCCCTCCCAATTACATACCCCAAATACCGGGCTTCTTCTAGCCCGATGTGACATTTCTTGGGGTTCGCGGTTAGACCTGCCTCCCACAGGTCGTCAATCACAGCTTGTACTTTCTGGAGATGAGTCTCCCAGTCCAAGCTGTAAATGACAATGTCATCCAAATAGGCCAAAGCGTACTGCCTATGCGGCCTCAGGACTCGATCCATCAGTCTCTGGAAGGTCGCCGGTGCTCCGTGCAGTCCAAACGGCATATACACATACTGAAATAGACCCTCTGGGGTAGCAAATGCCGTCTTTTCTCTGGCAGCCTCCGCCAGAGGGATCTGCCAATACCCCTTTGTTAGGTCTAGGGTCGTAATATACCGGGCTTTTCCTAACCGATCTATTAACTCGTCGACCCGGGGCATAGGGTAGGCATCAAATTTTGAGACCACATTCAGTTTCCTGAAGTCATTGCAGAACCGGATGGTGCCGTCCGGTTTAGGAATTAGCACAATCGGGCTGGACCAAGCACTGTGCGATTCCTCAATGACTCCTAACTCTAACATTGCCTTCACTTCTCGGGAAACGGCTTCACGGCGCGCTTCCGGGATTCGGTAGGGCTTTACGTGAACTGTGACACCAGGTTCCGTTACGATGTCATGTTTCATTAGCGTAGTCTGCCTGGGTTTTTCTGAGAAAAACTTTTGGTTGTGAAGTAAAAACTGCCTGACCTCAGTCTTTTGCCGCTCCGAGAGAGTCTCGGCAACCCGTACCTCCGGTACGGTATGTGAGCAGACGGGACGGGCCAGCTCCGCTGACAAGGCAGACCGATCCTTCCAGGGCTTTATCAGATTTACATGATAAATCTGTTCAGGTTTCCGTTTACCTGCCTGGTATACTTTGTAATTTACTTCACCAACTCTTTCCTTGATCTCAAAGGGGCCCTGCCACTTTGCCAGGAACTTACTGTCCACCGTGGGGACCAGGATCAACACCCTATCTCTGGGTGCAAACGTACGGATCTTGGCGCCCCTATCATAGATTCTTTTTTGGGCTCCTTGAGCCTGTATCATGTGTTCTTTGACGATAGGCATAACAGCCGCAATACGGTCCTGCATTTGTGTGACGTGATCTATCACTGTTTTAAATGGAGTGACCTGACCCTCCCAGGTTTCTTTTGCAACGTCTAACAGTCCGCGAGGACGTCGGGCGTACAATAACTCGAAAGGCGAGAATCCCGTGGAAGTCTGGGGTACTTCCCTGATGGCAAAAAGCAAATACGGAAGTAAATAGTCCCAGTTCTTCCCATCCTTGTCTATCACCTTTCTCAGCATCTGCTTCAGAGTTTTATTGAACCGTTCAACCAACCCGTCTGTTTGAGGGTGATACACGGATGTGCGTAACGGTTCGATTTGTAACAATCGGCAGAGCTCCTTCATTATCCTGGACATAAAGGGGGTCCCCTAGTCGGTGAGTATCTGTTTTGGTATACCGACCCGACTAAACACATGCACCAGCAACTTGGCAATCGTCTTGGTGGCCGTGTTACGCAAAGGGATGGCCTCCGGGTAACGAGTGGCATAATCCAAGATGACCAGGATATGTTGGTGTCCACGTGCAGACCGTGGAAGGGGCCCAACTAAATCCATCCCAATCCTCTCAAACGGGACTTCAATAATAGGTAGGGGTACCAAAGGGCTACAGAACCGGGGCTTAGGTGCAGAGGCTTGGCAGTCAGGACAAGACTCGCAATATACACGAATATCATGATGCATGCCTGGCCAAACAAAACAGTGTAATATCCTTTCGGTGGTTTTCTGGACTCCCAGGTGACCTCCCATCACATGTCCGTGGGCCAGGTCCAGCACCTGCCGCCGGTAGGGTTTTGGCACGACTAATAGTTGCACCGTATCTTCCCCCTTTTTCTCTATCTGATAGAGTAAATCATTCTCCAGAACCATGTAAGGATATGCCAGTCTAGAGCCAGGTTCTACGGGTACCCCATTTATCACTTTTACATTTGTCCTAGCCAGAGAAAGGGTAGGATCCTTTATTTGCTCGCTTTGGAAGTCATCTTTCTGAACTTCTAAATCCGGCAAACGGGGAGGTGGACGGCTGTCAGCCTCCTCCTCTTCCCCGGTCTCCTTATTATCACCCGCCATGACTGAAAACGGGAACTGCAGGTCATTTCCCGCAGACTCTTCCCCAGAGTCTTCTGGGGAGACCTCTTCCAGGGGTTCGGGACCCACACGCTCCCTGGGAGAAGAATCATGTACCCTATTACCCGAGGGCATCAACTGATTCTCCCACAATTGCCAGAAGTGGGGAAAATCCCGGCCCAGGATAACATCATGCAATAACGCCGGGACGAGTCCCACTTTATGTTGCACAGACCCATAGGAAGTAGTAATACATATGACCGTGGTGAGGTACGAACAGGTGTCTTCATGCACACACGTTACAGAAAATTTGTCTGATGGTCCAGTCGGGGCTGACACCAGACTGGCCTTCACCAGAGTCACCACACTTCCCGAGTCTAACAATGCCACCACATTTTTGCCATCAACAGTTAAATCACACAAGTGTTTTTCCACATCCTTTTGACCGGCATTCACACTCACTACCCGTGCAACCATAGACATGCGGTTTTTAGAGTCTGTGACGTCGCACTGCATGGGTTCAGTAGTGACCGGACAGTTCGCAGCAATATGTCCCTTCTCTTGGCAGCGGAAACACCTAACGGGCCCCTTGCTTAGACCATAGTTCGTTACTCTCGGCCTCGCAGTGCGGGCAGTCCCGTTTTCCTCCCCCACTGTCTTAGGGATTTTTCCATCTCCCCTACTCCCTGGAACAGTCTTACCGGTTCCACGTGGAGATGATGAAGAACGAGGTGGGGTAGCGTCGTCTCGGAGTCCTTCCACCACGGAGTAACGTTCAACCAGATCCACCAGTTGATCTGCCGTCGTAGGATTTCCATGGCTTACCCACTTCCTCAGGGCTGGCGGTAGAGCTCTCAGGTACTTGTCCATGACGACTCTCTGGATTATCTCTGGCGCTGTCAACACCTCGGGTTGTAACCACTTCTTCGTCACGTGGATCAGGTCAAACATCTGGGACCGCGGTGGTTTATCCGGCTGATAAGTCCATTGATGCACTCTCTGTGCACGGACAGCGGTCGTCACTCCCAGCCGGGCCAAGATCTCGGCTTTCAATTTGTCAAAGTCCTGCGCGGCTTCAGGCTGTAAGTCATAATAAACCTTTTGGGCCTCACCGGAAAGAAACGGGGCAATCAGGCCGGCCCATCGTGCCTTCGGCCATTTTTCTCTCACCGCCGTCCGTTCAAACGTGGTCAGGTATGCCTCGACGTCATCTTCGGTCGTCATCTTCTGCCAGTACCGACTCACGTGAATCACTCTCGACTCGGCTTCCAGGTTAAGCTCAGGTAAGCTTGCCAAGCGCTGCGCCACCTGCTGGAGAAGTGAACGATTGGTAACTGTCATGTCCACCAACTCCTTCAGCTGGGCCATCATCACCCGATTAGCTTCTTGCTGGACGACGGTGGACTGTACCAGCGCTTTCACCACGTCCTCCATGCTCATGCTTGCAACGTGATGCCCGCGTTCTCCACCACAATGTGATAAAACACTCCGGGGTCGCCTTTGCTGGGGTCAAAGGTCACGTGCGTTCCGCATGAAACTCAGGCGCAGAGGTGGGATTCGGGTGTAACTGACCCTGGGTCAGGTTTATTAATAGTGAAAGCAATGCAAAAGGAAATACAACATAAAACAAATCCTTGCCTGTCCGGCACTAACTAAACAATGGACAACCTACCTACCAACTGGCGGGCTTCTCCCGTCCAGCCAAACCACAGTTGCAGTGGGCACTGCTTTCACTCACGTGTGTGTCTCTCACACAGACAGGCTCTCTGTGTTCCCAGGCTGAGACACTCACACAACCACCTGGCATCCTTTTATATCCACCTCCCATTATCCATTAGTAAGCAGGTGCGATACTGACCAGACTAGGCCACATAGGAAAGGAATCTGGGCGAGATATACCTGCCCTCATCCACTATTCCCACATGATTCTCACAGTATGTAAGGGAGGACAGGGTAGTAGTCATGGCAAGGAAGGATGGTGTGGTGGTCATATTATATAAGCAGGGATGGTGTGGAGGTCATAGTATATAAGGGGGTGGGTGTGGAGGTCATAATATATAAGGGGGGTGGTGCGGAGGTCTTCCTATACAAGGGGGATGGTGTGAAGTTCATAGAAGACAAGGGGCAAGGTGTGTAGGTCATAGAATACAAGGGGGATGGTATTGAGGTCATAGTATCTAAGGAGGGACGGTGTGGAGGTCACAACATCTAAGGGGTCATAGTGTATAGAGATATGGTGTGGTGATCGTAGTATATAAGGAGGGACGGTGGGTGGTCATAATATATAAAGGGGTGAGTGTGAAGGTCATAGTATATAAGAGGGAATGGGGTGGAGGTCATAGTATATAAAGGGAGATGGTGTAGAGTCCACAGTATATAAGGGAGGGACAGTGTGAAGGGCATGTACAGTACCATAAAAGGGACAGTGTGGAGGCATTTTTTTGTGCAGGGATCACAGTGAGGGGCTGTTTTTATCTGGGTAGCAGTGTAGGACTGATTTAAAGGGAATCTGTCAGATGATTTTTTCATAGCATGCTAATAGTATTCTGAAATAGGGCTTGGCAGTCCTTTCAGAATATGTAACATTTACTGCTGTACCTTGCCCTATTGTCTTGCTGTAAGCAAAAGTAAATATTCCCTCCTATCCCTGACCATAATCCTGCCCACCCCTCTGTGTTGACATTAGTGATAGTTAGGGTGCTATTAGAATGCCGTATTACTCCCATATTATATAAACTAGTCAGCAGCTTCTAATCTGAAGTTACTTGAGGAATGGCCAGGTCCCTTCGTTTAACCACTTCACATCTTTGGAAACCTGAAGTGGTTAAAAGACGCTCAAAAGACTGAACATATAATTAGCAAGTCATTTTTTTAAGAGTTTATCTAGCGCTTTTTCAGGTGGGTTACAGAGTGGATCCACCTGAAAAAGATGTTGAGTCCACGTACCCTTAGTCTGACTTATCACTGACAACTTAAACTTAGATATGGCCCTGCCCTTGATGGAACCATTCACAAAAAGAAAAGTGTAAGTCAAAGGGACACAATTTGTGCTCCTTTGCAGCATTATCCTCCTTTTCAGAAGGACATAAGCATAGTCAACTACATTCTTGGGCCCTTCTGAAAACATTGACATCGCCGCAAAACAGCACAAATGGAGTTTCAAATCCATTTGTCTCTTTGTAGTGAATTGCTTCTTCAGGGGCATGTCTAAATATTTTGCAGGGATTCAGATGGAAGCCATCAAAGCACTGTTGAAAGCCATGTACTGTATAGCCTATGACAAATTTTCAAAAAACTAACCACACCGTCAAACGTATGTCCAGTTTGCATTGCAGTATATTTCACAAAATATCTTCGTTCCACTGCTTCATGGCCAATTAGGAATGCTGGCATATCTGCAGAACATCTGGCTACAATTCGATTATGTGTACTCCTGATTTCTGCTGGAGCTGTAAAACCAGACATGGCTTCTATAACAATGAAAGTCTTGAATCTGGCACTTCTCAATATAGTCAATTAGGTTAAAGCAAGACTGCAATGGAAATTTTCTGAATATAAGTTTTGATAATGAATGTGAGGAGTGAGTACACCAGTATCACCAGCTAGTGCACTAAAGCCAGAGAGAACAAGGTCAAATGAAGGTTAATTTGCTTCTTTGCATTAAGTAGAAATATGGTGATCCTTAAATAGTTCAAGCATATTAAAGTGAATGGCAGACCTGGCACAGCATCACTGCATCGGGATGTAGTAATCAATACACAATCACAATGGAGGAAAAAAAGCCACCAGAAAGACTTAATTAGGACAGTATGACAACGGAAGAGAAAAAAAAATAGGTCTGCAAAGCGGAACAAATGATTCCAGCAAACAAAATTAGAACTACTTTGCTTGTTAAGAATTTCCCTAAAGCTAATGGATTCCAAACAATGAAATTAAAGACTTTAAAAGAATTAGGTTTCAAATGAAATAAATTAGGATTAAAAATGGAGTCATCTCAATACTATCCAAGATAAAAATCGCAAAAAGCTAGGTCGCAATGAAATTACATATGTTGTGTTACTGCATTATGTTAGTGAATGGTGCTCGGCTCCCATGTAGCACCTAAGTCCACCAGCAAACAGTAATGTAATTACTCTCATTGATTTACTGTGTTATAATCAGATTCATTAGTAATCAAATCGCTGTCTCTGTAACGGTATCCGCACTAGAGTTCTGCTTTCATAGAAGGAATAGCAAACTTTAGTCTTTATTTACTATAGCAAACAAATCAGACCTCTTTCAAATGTCAATGTTTAAAGATGTCCATGAAAAAATGGTACAAGTGTCATCAGTGTTTTACATCAGAGTATTTTCAGTGTTTGGTCTGTCGGTCATCGGTGCGTCATCAGTGTTTTGGACCTGAGCGTTTTCAGTGTTTGGTCAGTGTGTCATCGTGAATCATTAGTGTTTTGGATCCAAGTGTCATCAGTGGTCAGTGTATCATAAGTGTTATGCATGTTAGGCCACATTCACACGTTCCGTGTTTGCTCATTATTTTACATCAGTATTTGTTATCCAAAACCAGGAGTGGGTGAAAAATAAAGAAGTGGTGACATGTTTCTACTATACTTTTTCTCTGATTGTTCCACTCCTGGTTTTGGCTTACAAATACTGATATAAAATACTGACGAAATACTGAACGTGTGAATGTTGCCTGAGGCTACGATCGCACTATCGGTATTTGGTCAGTATTTCACATCAGTATTTGTAAGCAAAAACCAGGTGAGGAACAACCAGAGAAAACATATAATAGAAACACGTCACCGCTTCTTTATTTTTCACTCACTCCTGGTTTTGGCCTTCAAATACTGATGGGAAATAGTGACCAAATACTGAGAGTGTGACCATATCCTAACTCACATACACAGGTAACAGGAATAATAAAGCCCACAACACAAAGAAGCCACCCCCACACCCTACTGGTCCTTGTACAGACTAGACCATCCTTAGCAGCCCAACTAAAAACACCACCTCAGACTTGGCTCCCTTAAAGGCCATCAAGGGGTTTCTCGTACCTCCTGAGGTACAAGAGGGGAGAAGGCTGTGCACACCTAACTAGAAGAGGGAAAGTATGCAGAGGGATACAAGGACCCAGGGTGAAGAATCTTAAACCACGTGCACGAAGAGGAAATAAGGAGAACTAAGGAAAATAAAAAATGAAACAAGAATAATCTCCCACCAGAGAAAATGAGGAGAAAGGAAACATGTCAGGAAGGCAGACAAACACACAGTAGAAATACAAATGGTGTTTGCCTAGTAGGGAGAATCCCTTCACTGAAGGACTGGAACTCGTTTGCACTAATCTACTTAGAAGTTTAGCCAGCAAGGAAGTAGAGTGAAGGGAGAATATATAATCCAACCCATAATGTCAAAGGGCTACTAAAACAGGACAATACAATAAAACCATCTGAAGAGGAGCAAACCCAGAAAGGAAAAATAAAGGCAATAGGAACAATCAACATAAGGACAAGAAAATAATAGCTCAGCAGACAGGAGAACCAGCCACGGAGCAAGTGGTCACAGGATGCAATCCCCAAACCGAGACATGACAATCAATGTTTGGTCCGTGTGTCAACAGTGTTATGGATCCAAGTGTCATCAGTGTTTGGTTAGTGTAGGGCAAGTCTCCATAAATTTGCACAGACACATGGTCCACGAAAAAACATGAACACATTGAACAGCCTATAGACTATAATTGGTCCTTTTTCTATCTGTGAAAAAAAAGGATAGAACACAAACATGCAGCACAGTTGTATGAATGCCCATAGTGAGTACTTACAGTATAATATAAACATGATGTGGCATGATGGGATAGCATTTAATTTTTTTTAATCAAAATTATATTAACCAAGTACTAGAGATGGGCGAACTCGAACAGTAAAGTTCGGCATCCGTACCAAACACCTCCTGATCGGGCAATGACACTGAACACGAACTTCACCAGGAAATCCATGTTGCTGTGTAGGTTCAGCCCCCCTGAACCCAGGGTGTTTGTCGTGCTGTCATGTGCATAACAGCGCGGCAAACACTTCTAATCGGCGGTATAATCATTACCACCAGTCAGACAGCCACGATTCCGAAGATGTCGAATGACAGCGTGAGCCCACAGCTGTGATCAGAGGTATAAAATTTACCTCCAGTCACTGGTGTTGACTGATGGGAATACTGCTCCCATCAGCCTAATAACAGAGAGAGCAGGCGGTAGCTGATGCGAGTATTTTTCAGCCAGCGCTTGCGCTCTAAATAAATCATTTAAAAAAAAACTGGCGTGGGGACCTGTTGTGAACTCATTTTCTGGTCTGCCTCTGGTCTCTGGTGAGGGAGCTGGTTGTGCTGACAGAGGAGTTGTGAGTTCTCTTTCTGGGCTCCCTCTGGTGGTGGCAGGAGGTAGTGAAGCTGATCTAATTAACAGAGATCTGCCACCTGATAATGAGGAAGAGGATTGGACATCTGGAGTCTCAGACTGGATTTAAGACAGCCGACTCCCTATTCCCATGCTGGTGATTTTTCCTGCCTCCTGAGGTCTTAGTTTCCAGCTCAGTTCCTGCCTTCTCAAGCTAAGTTGTCTTTGCTAATGTTCACATTTGATTTGGTTTTGTCTATTCAGTTTTTTGTGTGGTCAGCCAGCCCCGGCTGGGGCTGTGCTGAATTTCCACTCTTATGTCACTGTATGTGCCAGTTTGCTTTTTGTCTCTTATTAGATTGGCCTCTTTTTGCTCTGTTCTCAGAATATGCCAGAGTGCTGATATAGTGGGAGAAGTCTAGTGACTTCAGGGTATTTTTTGTTATCAGAAGTGTTGGACATTTTTGCAGGGTTTTTGGTGTGATTGCAGATAGTATCTTTTCTTTCCAGTCCTTTCTAGCTAGTGTGGACCCCCATCGTTTGCTCAGCCTTTTTTCCTACCTGTGTTCGTGTTTTCATCTTGTCTCACCGTCAATACATGTGTGGGGGCTGTCTATTCCTTTGGGTTCTGCTCTGGGGCAGTTTTAGATTTCCCCTTTTCTTGCTTTAGGCTTATTTAGTCCTCCGGCTGTGACGAGGCATCTAGAATCATCGTAGGTACGCTCCACGGCTGCTGTTAGTTGTGTGGTTAGGATCAGGGGTCTGCAATCTGCGTAGTTACCAACCTCTCTGGTTTTCTGTGACTTGGCTTGGTCTTGTTTTCCTCCTCGGTGACCCATTCATAACAGGGACCCCTCTATTTTTGATAACCAGACAGGTAAAACTGACAGCTGCGGGTTGCAACTCACAGCTGTCAGTGTTAGCAAGGCTGGTTATCAAGAATAGAGGAGTCCCCACGCTATAGCCTGACACCTTGGTGGGTGGAAAAAATGTGATTTGGGACAAACAAGCAACCCCAAAGTGAATGAGTGCAGTGGGTATAAGCTGAATGGCATTACCAAGTCAAATGACCCTATAAAATGATATCAGATGCATAATAAGGCATGTTAGTAGCAGGGAGAGGTTTCTTAGAGTAAATAGCATCTGTAGGAAACGGTCAGAATTCAAACCTACTGGTATTAGAGTAAAAGGTTTACAGCTGAGGCCATGTGAGCCATCAAGAAGCTTATGGAGGAGTAGACCCTCATGCACTTTGTGGTTGCTTGTTTGTCCCAAATCGCATTTTTTCCACCCAACAAGGTGTCAGGCTACAGCATTGTGTTGTTAATAGGCGTTCTTATTTCTTTTTCTATTCATCGTGCATTCATGGGTTTGTTGTTGACACATTAAACTTAATAGGATTGCATTTACATGTTTCTAGCCAGTATCTTGTTGAATTTTTGATGCTTTAACCATTTTATGAGAGTCATGTATTACTAATTTGCCAACTGAAACTAGTGGCGGATTGTTATAGCCACATTTTGGGCATAACTTGTTATCTAACCATGTTTTGATTTTTAAAATGTTTTTACTAGTCTGTCTAATTGTTTGTGTTGATGTTAATAAAATTCACATATTTTTTGCTAAATTTTGGGTGTTCCCTATCTTTAGGCATGCATCCTTCTGCCCTTTTACTGTTAAATCAATTGTTAGTTAGTAGGCTTTAGGAGATCCCCTTTTCTCATTATTGCTTGGTGGTGCCCTCCGTATCGAATTCCAGTTTGCCTGCATAATGGATTTTTTAAAATATGTACAGTATATATAATATTCATTATGTAAACTAAGGGACAGGTCACTGAGGGATCAGTGACCTGTCAGAAGCCATACTAATGAATACTTAAGCAGAGCACCACATGAAGACCCCCCACAGGCCGCCCCGGAGCACGAGCATATCATTAACGCAAAACTGAAAATTCAGACAACAAAACAACCACAAGACAGATTTCATCAACCAAGATATTTGAATCAGTATAACGGCGCAGACCTGACACTGCTTGTAGGTTACTGTGCACTATCCTGCTGACAGGTTCCCTTTAAGCCCATATTAATTATATGACTGCATCTTGAATGTGTTTTGGTAAACTGCTAAAATGCCAAAACTTTACTGTCCAATTATTTCTGGCCCTAACAACTGTATATATAGTATAATATCAGTATACTTCAAAATGCTCCATGATCCACTATTAAGTGTGCCTGTGGCTCTGAGACTCTGCACTGCAGGAACAATGATGTCAATACATTGTGTTTATGTAGGTAGGGTAACCGACAGGGGGGTGGTCCGCTTCTTGCCGCAGACAGACTCGAGACAGAGACAAGATCGCGTCCAACAGGTCTTCTTTATTAGCCGTCGTCACGACGACCACAGCAACACACGACAGCAGTTTACACTCTCCGCACATAGGCCCAGGTACCTTCACTTCCTTCTGACTTCTGTGTGATGACCCCCGCGGATCTTTCACTGCAGCCGCCCTAGGCCTATCTACTGCAGCACTTCACCAGTCCGAGTCCGTCCACCTTGTGGTTCTCTCAGGCTGTCTCTGTCTGCGGCTTCTGTCGTTTGGGCCACCCCCCGTGACCGTCTCAGCTGTCAGTCCCCTCCGGAACTTCTTTCCTGTCTTTTCTCCTCAGCAGATCTTCCTGTCTCCTGTGCTCCTCTCGCTGACTGACTTTTCCAGAACCTTCTCTCCCTCTTTTATATCCTTCTCATTCTGGTAACCCCGCCCCCATGACTTGACAGTTTCTTTAGCCAATGGCTGCTGTTTAGTCCTATCCTCGCAACTCTCCACTGGCCTCTTGTGGTCAAACTCCAATATTACACTCTTCCTCTTTATCTCCAGCTGTTTCCCATCTTCTACTAATACAAACGTCCATCTAAAGTGCACCAACCACTCCTTCTCCCTACAGACAAGTTCGTACGTCAGGTCACCTTCCCTACACTTCTCCTTCCTTTGTCTATTGTCGTCCTCAACAGTCTCGTTACCTACCTTTGTCGTTCTGAAGCTTTTCCTCCATCTGTTGTCGGACCGGTTGTTGAGCCAAACCCACCATACGCAGGGGGCCGAACCAAACCGGGAGCTCCATGCTTCGAGCAGCCTACAGCTGCCCGCAGGTGCAAACGCCACATGACAACTCCTTTCTGGTTGAGCTAGGTCCACAAAGGACTACTCTACAGGTGCGTACCTCCCACTGCTCTCCCCTTCTGTCACCCTCTTCTATTCGGAACATCATGATCAAGGCCCTAACCTACCAGGTCATCGTCAGTGTCCTCCCATCCTTCTGGGGTGTACATGGTACCGGACACCTGACTTAGGGACCACTGTCTGTTTCTACTCACTCGTCTCTTTGTCCTTTCAAAGTAAATAAGTCATGGTCGGCGTTTCTCTTCACACCTAGTACCCGGGACCTGTTGAACGTTTTCATTTTTCAAATAACATTTCAAAACAATTATGCATATTATACACCATGTCAACATACACTACTTTGGATGGGTATAACATTAACCCTGCTTGTGACAACATTCTACATTAATTAACATCCTACACCTAAACTATTCATCACCTCCTTTACCTAGTTACTAAAGAACTACGCTTGGTATAAAACTATTCACTCTTTCTTTCTCACTATATCTATGTCTCTATTTATCAGCACCAATATGCAATATTACAACCATTGTCAAAAACATTTTGTTTCTTTTTATATATATATATATATAGCAGTGCACCCCCTTCCTTTGCGGACAGCACCTCCACACAACCCCGCTGCATCAAGAATAGGGTATTTTACCCCGAGGGGACGCAGAACAGTCCCCAGGCTGCGCAACAGTGCACAGCAGTCCCGGTAGTCCAACTTTTAAGGATACTCTGGACCATCTCTTGATGGCCGATGTTTCGCCAAAAGCAAGGGAACTCCACAGCCGTGAAGTCCTCGGGATGTCTTGACTGTCCTGGGCCCCGAGTGTTCTTATTGCCCAGGACCTAGGAGTACATCTCCCTCCTGAGAGATGCATTAGAAGGAGAAGAAGGGGCCAAGGATAGTTCCGCGGCGCGCGTCCTGCGCCATATATTTGCTTGGGAACCAGGCCCTGGCACAGGCTGAAGAGAGCTCCGCCACCGCAGTGTCTTTGTACAGCGGACAAGTCTCAGGGGCAGGGAAGGCCTCAGTCACCCCTGCACATGGATTGGCACCCCTCCGCAGGGCCCAGAGAGTAGGCCGCAACCGGAGCCTGGAGCAGAGTAGAGGCGGCCGCAGGCATTGAGGAAGCAGGCCGCAACCAGGGACTCGAACGGGGCAGAGGCGGCTGCGGTCACCGGCAAGTAGGCCGCAGCCAGGGCCGAGGATGATGCAGCGGCGGCCGTGGAGTAGGCCGCAGCCGGGACTGAGGCGGCCGCAGGTACCGGCAAGTAGGCTGCAGCCGGGAAGGGAGCAGCGGTGGCCTCGGATGTTGGTGAGTAGGCCGCGGAGGCTGGCTGCTCGATCGTCACGGCGATCTGGAGCGGGGCTGGAATGGATGCAGGCCCCGGTGGATAGGCCGCTGCCGGAAGATGGAGCGCGGCAGGGGTGGCCGCAAGTCTGTTCCGCACCGGCGACGTGGAACGGGGCGCCGCCGGACAGGGCAGCTCGGGGTCGCTGGTGGGGGTGTTGGTCGGCCCTGCAGGAGCCACGAAGTCACCAGGAGCTGGGGGCACTGGAGAGTGGGAGGCCGAGCGGGGAGGCCGAGGGCCAGTGTTGAGGCCCTGGGGCCTGTCTCGTGCATAGGGCATGGGGGTGGGAACTGCCTGCGGCGTGGTAACGCTCACCTTCCCCAGCGCCGCAGCTCCCCTCAGGCCGCTCCACCGCTCTTCCAGGAGTCGGTCCGGGGAGTCGCTGGTCTCCGCTCCTCCTCTGCAGCTCCCGGTCCCGTCATCTGAGGTCCGCTGCATCTCTTCATCCCGCCGTCCGGCAGGACCAGCCTCCAGGCCTGAGGACTCCGCACGGACCACAGCTCCTCTAGAGGATGTTCCTGGTAGTCCAAGGTGGCTGCAAACTCCTGGGTTTCTTTTTGGCACCAAATCGCCACATCCATTTTTAACAAGGCCTTTTCTGCTTCGGTTCCACCCGATGGAAAGCAGCAATCCTGGACACAGTCAAATCCTGGCAATTCACAGAGAAAAGCCTTTAACCCGTACAGCTTGGGGTTCTTTGAGGCAGGTTTGCTGTGGAAGATGATGTATTTGCGGCAATGATCCTGCCGACTACGCCAAATGTAGGTAGGGTAACCGACGGGGGTGGTCCACTTCTTGCCGCAGACAGACTCGAGACAGAGACAGGATCGTGTCCAACAGGTCTTCTTTATTAGCCGTCGTCACGACGACCACAGCAACACACGACAGCAGTTTACACTTTCCGCACACAGGCCCGGGTACCTTCACTTCCTTCTGACTTCTGTGTGACGACCCCCGCGGATCTTTCACTGCAGCCGCCCTAGGCCTATATACTGCAGCGCTTCACCAGTCTGAGTCCGTCCACCTTGTGGTACTCCCAGGCTGTCTCTGTCTGCGGCTTCTGTCGTTTGGGCCACCCCCCGTGACCGTCTCAGCTGTCAGTCCCCTCCGGAGCTTTTTTCCTGCCTTTTCTCCTCAGCAGATCTTCCTGTCTCCTGTGCTCCTCTCGCTGACTGACTTTTTCAGAACCTTCTCTCTCTTTTATATCCTTCTCGTTCTGTTAACCCCACCCCCCAAGACTTGACAGTTTCTTTAGCCAATGGCTGCTGTTTAGTCCTATCCTCACAACTCTTCACTGCCCTCTTGTGGTCAAACTCCAATATTACACTCTTCCTCTTTATCTCCAGCTGTTTCCCATCTTTACTAATGCAAACGTCCATCTAAAGTGCACCAATCACTCCTTCACCCTACAGACAAGTTTGTACGTCAGGTCAGCTTCCCTACACTTACATTGCGGAGCCTTACATCTCAGTTCACAGAAGTGGAGCAGTATGTCAGGGGGACGAAGCAAGGTGAGTAGTGTTTTTTTTTTAATGTCAGTAGCTGTGGTAACACTCTTTCTGAGTGGAGAGTAGGCTATGAGGACATCTTACTGAGCAGGGGAGCTGTGAGGGAAATCTTACTGAGTGGAGGCTGTGGGGCCATCATACTGAATGGGGTGCTGGCATTGGGGGCCATCATACTGAGTGCGGGGCTTACATTAAAGGTCATCATACTGAGTGGGGATCTGGCAGCGGGGGTCATCATAGTCAGTGGGAGCTGACATTGGGGGCCATCATACTGAGTGAGAATGGGCTGCAGGGCCATCATACTGAGTGGGGGGTGGGCTGTGGTGGACATCATACTAAGCAGGGTAGGACTGGCATTGGGAGACAACATACTGAGTGTGGGGCTGGCATTAGAGGCCTTCATACTGAGTGGGGGACTGACATTGGGCCCCTTATACTGAGTGAGGGGAGGACTGAGGGGCCATCATACTGAGAGGAGGTTGAGGAGGACATCATACTGAGTGAGGGTAGGTTGTGGGGACATCGTGCCGAGTGGTGGGATGTGAGACAATCAAACTGAATGGGAACTGGCAGCTGGCATTGGGGGCCATTAAACGGAGTGATATTTTAAATATGGAGGGCTTATTTGCTGATTGAAAGTTAAAGTCCATAATAATCTTTCCTGTCCTAACCTCTCTCTGTTCTGTCCACTTTGATAAAAGAAGTCCAGCAGGTTGACATCCGAGTATTCTTCCATGTTTATACCCAATTCTGAACACTATTTTCAATCATGAATCTTAAAAGATGTATGCTATTTGAATCTACTCCTAAATGGATGAAAATCCAAGAAAACAGGTCACATTTAGCCTGTGGAACAAAGGAAAGACCATTGCTGAGTAGTCATATTTTTGTGTTATTAAATGCTTTTTAGATAAATTGAGAATTCTATTAACAATGTTTTTCTATTCATTATTCTGGGTTTTCCCTTCTTTTAGTTGTGTTCTTCCCCTTAGGTTACATTCCCACTATGAGTATTTGGTGAGTTTTTGATTTCGCAGATTTTCTGCAGCATTTCCACACCCATTAGCTAAATTAGGTTACTAGCATTTATTTTACATGCATTTTTATTATGCTTTCGACTTTTTTTGTCTCTTTTTTTGTCTTTTATGTTTTAAATTAATCTGCTTTTGTTTTCATAGTTCCTGGTATTTGGCTTTGACAAAACTTTATTGATACGGTTATGTGCAGATTACATTCGATTTTTATACTTGCGCATTTTCCGAATGTAATGCACATCTGCGTAGAAAATCAATTGTCAAAAATCACCGCCGGGGGGGTCGCGCAGATCCACCTGCTGTAACCTTTTTGTCACAAACAGACCTCTGCTGCCTCCTATTGTCAGGACAATTACGCAATTGACCGCCAATTAATGGATGAGGTCACGGCTGTTTCCTCTACTAGGCCGATTATTGGGGAACTCACAGTGAGCGTATTGTGTATATAAACAACACATGTAAATGCATAGAATATATATACACATTGCTATGGTGACTGCCAACTCCACAATAACCCAAGAAAGATTATCTGCTGACATCATTACCAATCGTTTTACAGGCAGATTGGATACTCATTACAGGTAGTATACTGTATGGCTTTGAGGTACGGTTTACAGAACAAGAGGAACAGAACTATTACATTTTATATTTAATCCAGAAAAATAGTGTCATGATCCAGGCCGAGTTTTGTATCCTGTCTCTCTTTCCAAGTCTGATCATGTCAAGAGTTAACTTTTCTCTGCCTCGTTCTGGCGCCATCCTGGCTATTTCTCTCCACTGTATCCTGCAGGCGATGTCAGTTATTGTCTCTACCTACGACGTGTGTAGCTGACCCTGCGTGCTCTGATTTGTCCTGCTGCTTTTGCTAACTGTACCCGTGTCTGTTTATTCCCCTCTTCCTGTCCCGACTCTGTGTTCCCCTTTCGTGTTTTGACTCCTTGGTATTTGACTTAGCTTGAATCCTGACCTGCTGTTTGTTTCTCGTCTTTGGTATATCTGCTCCTGACCGGTACTACTTAAACATTTGGCTTGTTTATGACACTGTTCTTGTATTATTTCTTTGGTACTGTGCAACAGACTAATATCGACCCAGCTTGTTTGACTATTCTGCTGCCACCTGGTGATAGCCTCGCTGCTGAGTTGCAGGTCTGCTCTTGCTGTGTGCAGTCCTCCCTCCACTCTATTGCCATCTAGTGGAGCTTGCATCTACCTGCAAAGCAGTAGCGTGACATTATAACTGACCGCAGACAGTTTTTTTCTCTTTGCTCCCCTTTCTATGGATCCACTCCGTACCTTGGCAGATCAGATGTCTAGTTTAACGCAAATGATGCAGGGCTTGTATGTGGAACATAGGGCTCTGGCCACATCTCATAACCAACTGCAGAGAGAGCTGTCTGAGATGGTTAAATCTTTTCAGGGTCCTATTTCCCAATCTGTAAGCACTCTGACACTGTTGATGTTTCGCTGCACTTTCCTGAACCTATGTTCAGGCTCCCAGATACCTTCTCCGGAGAAAAGGAGAAATTCCGTACGTTCAGGGAGAGTTGTAAGCTACTGTTCTCTCTTAGACCCCAATCCTCTGAAGATGACGGTCAGCAGGTGGGGATAATTATTTCCTTGCTGCGGGGGGGTCCTCAATTGTGGGCTTTCTGTTTACCTGTGACTGCCCTTGAACGTGTGTCTGTGGATAGGTTCTTTGAGACCTTAGGAGTAGGACTTATTTTTGACAAACCAGACTGGATCAGGGTGGCAGAGGACACAATCACAGGTTTTTTCCAGGGTAAGCTCTCTGCTGAATGGTATTGCTCCGAGTGCAGACGATGATCCACAGAGATGTCTTGGAACGACTCTGCGCTTAGATGTCAGTTCAGGAGGGGACTGTCGGATAATCTGAAGGGCGCTCTGGCTCTCCATTCACCACCCAGCTCCTTGGAGGAGGCTATCACTCAGGCCATCCGTATGGATCGGAGGCTGCGGGAGAGAGGTGTTATGCAGCGAGAGGTTCCTTTGCTTCCTGCTAATCCTAATGTAATGCCACATTCTGAACCTATGGAGGTTGGGGCCACCAACCTCAAGGAGAAGAAGAGGAGACGGTGACGGGAAGGAAAGTTATGTTTCTACTGTGGAAAACCCGGACATTGCAAAAAGGACTGCCCCTAATGCCCACTGACTAACAAGCTGCCAAGTCTGGATGATTGTCAAGGAGGTCACCAAAACTCTCAAGTACCTCTTTCCTCATTTCATAAGATATTGTTGGAAGTGGAACTTTGTTGTGGGAATTGCTACATGCCCACTTAAGCTTTTGTGGACTGTGGGTCATCCATGAACTTTATCAATACAAAAAGGGTGGGGGAACAAGAGGTGCAATAGTGCCCTATCACTAGTGACACTACGATGTGAGTGGTGTAATGCAGTTCCACTCACCTATTCCGGTTGTGTGACCCACAACTGGCTTGAAGACATAACACAGTATCAGCTGCTGCAGGACCTCCACCGACCACTCCAAAGTGGAAAAACTGCCAGAGAATATGGGAAGCAAGATGTGCCACAGTCCGCGCTGCTGAATCCACAAAATCACCTGGGATGCAAGATGTAGTAACAAAGTACTGCTTTAGTCCTTCCTACGCGTTTCGGCGCCCTTCCTGGCACCTTCCTCAGATATCCCTGAGGAAGGTGCCAGGAAGGGCGCCGAAACGCGTAGGAAGGACTAAAGCAGTACTTTGTTACTACATCTTGCATCCCAGGTGATTTTGTGGATTCAGCAGCGCGGACTGTGGCACATCTTGCTTCCCATATTCTCATCCATGAACTTTATTCACTCTAACTTGGTGGCCAAGTGTAAGTTAGGGACAGTTAGGCTTGAGACTCCCATTCATATTGTGGCCATTGACTAAACAACGCTGGCTAAGAATGTTATTAAATTTGTCTCAGAGGAATTTCTCCTCAAGGTTTTTTCCGTGCATCAGGAACGTATTTCATGTTTGATTCTGGACAATCTTCCTGTGAGATTGGCGTTCGGATTTCCTTGGTTACAGTTACACAATCCTGTTATAGACTGGGAATCTCGGGATATTGTTAAATGGGGTCTTATTTGTTCTAAGGATTGTCTTGCTACTGTACTTGTGTCATCCGTTAATCTGGAGTGCATTCCGGAGTACCTGAAGGATTTTGAGGATTTTTTTCTGAAAAGGAGGCCGATGTCATACCACCACACCGCCCTTTTGATTGTACTATCATTCTGTTTCTGAGTGCTAAATTGCCTAAGGCACATCTGTTCAACCTTTCTGGCCCGGAGCGAACCGCGATGAAGGAGTATATGGCAGAAAGCCTACGTGAAGGTCACATCCGTCCCTTTGTCTCTCCTGTGGCGGCTGGATTCGTTTTTGTAAAAAAAAAAAAGATGTTGGTTTGTGGCCGTGCCTCGATTTTCGGGAATTAAATAAAATTACGGTGAGAAATACCTATCCCCTCCCGCTCAGCCCTGATCTGTGCAACCAGTTATCTGTGGCCAAGTGGTTTTCTAAATTGGACCTCAGGGGAGCGTATAACATCCGTGTTCGGGAGGGGGATGAGTAGAACATGGCATTTTCTCACCTCTGAGGGTTTGTTTGAGAATTTGGTCATGCCTTTTGGTCTCACTAATGCCCAGCAGTTTTTCAGAATTTTATTAACCATGTATTTTCTGATTTCATTGGGCACTTTATGGTGGCTTATGTAGATGATATCCTTGTATTTTCATCGGACAAACAAGATCACATGGGTCACCTACGTGCAGTTTTCCAGAGGTTACAGGAAAACTCTCTTTTTGCTAAGGCTGAAAGGTGCTCATTTTTCAGCCAAGAGTTGTCATTTCTGGGGTTTATCATGTATGTCAAGGGGTTTTGTATGTACCCTGGGAATGTACAGGCCATTCTGGATTGGTGCAACCCAGAGACCTTAAGGGTCTTCAGCATTTTTTGGGGGTTTGCCAATTACTACAGGAAATTCATTAAGTGGTTTTCACAGGTGGTCAAGCACCTCACTGATCTTACTCGTAAGGGGGCTGATCTTAAAAACTGGTCAGCTCCAGCAGTGGGGGTGTTTTCTTCATTAAAGAAATGTTTTATGTCTGCCCCTGTTTTGGTCCAGCCCGATCGGTCTGAACCATTCATTGTTGAGGTGGACGCATTGGAGGTGGGGTTGATGGCGGTGTTGTCCCAAGGACTTGTCACTTTAACTATCTTAAGACCCTGTGCCTTCTTTTCTAAGAAATTTTCTCCTGAGAGAAATTATGATGTCAGGAATTGGGAGTTATTAGCCATAAAGTTGGCTTTTTAAGAATGGAGGCACTTTTTGGAGGAGGCTGTTCATTGGATCACGGTGATTACCTGACCACAAGAACCTGTTGTATATTCAGTCTGCCAAACATTTGACTCCTAGCCAGGCAAGGTGGTTGGTTTTTTTATTCACGCTTTCAGTTTTCTATCTCCTTTCAACCTGGTTCCAAGAATGTCAAGGCTGATGCCTTATCTCGCAGCTTGGATCTGATATCACCTCCCGAACCTCTTTCCTCCATTCTTCAGCACGGGCTGGTCGTAGCAGGGTTGTCCTCTGATTTGGAGTGGGAGATTCGTGAGACTCAGTCTCTTGCTCCTCCGTCATTGTTTGATAATGAGCTATTCGTCCCTGTTCAGTACCGGTTTAGGTTGCTCCTGGAGTTCCACGATTCTGCTCTTAGTGGACATCCTTGAATCTCAGCCACTCGAAGAGCTATTGCTAGGCTGTTTTGGTGGTCCTCTATGGCCTCTGATGTTGCAGTGTTTGTGTCTTCTTGTGATACGTGTGCCTGTGCTAAAGCTTCCCATAACTGTCCGGCCGGGGGATTGGTGCCATTGCCAATACCAGATAGACCTTGGACTCAATTGTCACTGATCTCCCTCCTTCCAATGGCAAAACTGTGGTCTGGGTGGTGGTTGACAGATTCAGTAAACAGGCGCATTTTCTACCTCTGGCAGGTCTGCCTAATGAAGAAACACTATCTAAGTTGTTTGTTGAGCCCGTGGTGCGGATACATGGCGTGCCTCTAAGTGAAGTTTCTGATAGAGGTGTACAATTTGTGTCCAAATTTTGGTATTAGCTTGACTTGCTCCTCAGCCTACCATCCTGAGACCAGCGGTCAGACAGAGAGGACCAATCAGTCCCTTGAACAAATTTTACGGTGTCTTGCCACTGCTCAGCAGGATGATTGGTGCTTTTCATTGCCCGTGGCTGAGTTTGCGTTTAATAATCAGATTAATCAGTCCACTGGCACCTCGCCGTTATTTTGTAACTAGTTTTCACCCCCATTTTCGTGAATTTTCCAGGCTGGATTCAAGGTGTCCAGGGGCTGATTTGGCAATTCAGCGGTTGGGGGAGGTATAGAAGGAGGTCCAGAGGAACATTGGGGAGGCTCAGTGCAAACATAAACATTTTGCTGACAAGCGATGGTCTTTAGGGCCGGTATTTATACATTAGTAGGAGATAAGGTTGGTTGTCTACCAAGAACATATGGTTGAAGGTTCCTTCTGTTAAGCTGGGTCCCAAGTTTTTTGGCCCTTATGAGATCATGGAAGTTGTCAACCCAGTTGCCTTTCCCTTGCGCCTTCCTCTGTTGCTTCGGATCCCCAATGAGTTCCATAAATCCCTCCTGAAGTCATATGTACTTTCCTCTGTTGGGTCGCCATCCCTTCTGCCACCTGTCTCTGTGGATGGTCAGACTAAGTATGAAGTGGAACGGATTGTGGATTCTCACATAGTTTGCCGTTTACTTCAGTATTTGGTTCACTGGAGGGAGTTACAGTCCTGAGGATCGATCGTGGGTCCTGGCGCGATCTGTCCATGCTAATCGCTTGGTTTGGGCCTTTCATGCTCATTATCCTGGGAAGCCTGAAGGTCCAATGCCCCCCTTGAGAGGAGGGTACTGTTATGATCCAGGCCGAGTTTTGTATCCTGTCTCTATTTCCCGGTCTGATCATGTCAAGGGTTTAACTTTTCTCTGCCTCGTTCTGGCGCCAGGCTGACTATTTCTCTCCACTGCATCCTGCAGGCAGTGTCAGTTATAGTTTCTACCTACGGCGTGTGTAGCTGACCCTGCGTGCTCTGATTTGTCCTGCTGCTTTTGCTGACTGTGTGTTTATTCCCCTCTTCCCGTTCCGACTCTGTGCTCCCCTGTCGTGTTTTGACTCTCTGGTATTTGACTTGGCTTGGACCCTGACCTGCAGTTTGTCTCTCATCTTTGGTATAGCTGCTCCTGACCGATACTGACTAGGGATGGGTGAACCCAAACTGTAAAGTTTGGGACCATACCGAACCAGTGTTCGGTCACACAGTCCTGAACATGGGTTTCCATGGGAAACCCATGTTACAGTTTCGGGTCCAGTTCGGGTCCAGGGCCGGCTGTAAAAAAAAAAAAAACAGAAAATTAATAATAAACATTATAATTATACTTACCTGTCCAGCGACGCGTCCTCCCGTCCCGCTGTCTCCCGGCGGCATCTGCTTCCGGGGCCGCTCATTAACTTCCGCCGGTATTCACTGCGCACTCGGCAGTCTTCGGCTTTTTCCGGCAGTGTTCATGCGGTGACGTAAAGAAAATTCTCTCTCCAACTCTGATGGACATTTATGTCAAGATGGCCCTGATCAGAAAGAACGTGATATGAGGAAACAACATAGGAGGAGATATAGAGAGAGAGAGAAGCATGGTGGGAAATTACATCTACAATGCATGAAAGCATATAATAACAATAGCCAGTAGACAGCAGCAAAGCAATAGAAACACTATACACCAGAATAAGGAATAGAACCAAGATATTGAGGATACCTGTAATGGCAGTAACTTCTCGAAGGATTGGCTGGACAGCCCAGCTTGCCTTGATCAATATCTATGGCACCTGCTACAGCTGAAGTAGCAATCATGATAATTATTATGTTGCTCCTAATAATAGAATTATTCCCTGTTTTCCTAAGGCCACATTCCATTTCCATGTTTCACGTACGTGTTCTATCCGTGATTTTTATGAATAAAACACATGCTCATTAAAATCTTTGGGGTTGTTGACATGTCCAGACTTTGTGGACATGCAAAAATCACGGAGACAAATTCCGTTTTTTTACCAATATTATAGATGAAAAGTACCAATATATTGTACGTCAGTGAAAGTTTGTGTGCAATGAATATGAGAAACATTGTTATTTTTTTTTATTTATTCACATGTGAAAAAGCACTGATGAAACTTTGATGTAGAGCACTGACACTGACCAAACACTGATGAAACTCTGATCCAGAGCACTGATAGTACTTATACCGTTTTTTTTGCATGAACAAACAGGGACGTCTGAATGAAACCTTAAATGAACAAGTCAGCATTTTTTTTTTCATCTGTTCAACACACCCTGATTGTCAGGGCCGGCCCGAGAGATTACGGCGCCCTAGGCGAAACTATTTTGTTGCGCCCCTACTATTCTTGGCAGTAGATGAAAACTTTGGATATAAATTTAGGAGCAAAATAAACCACAACAACGATTAATTAACTCTCTCCTAACTCTTTAATCTTCTGAGAAGTTGTATAGGACAAATATATACTAAGTAATCAATAACACAAAACAAAAACGACCATAGGTAATTAAAATTTTTGTTTCCTTGCCTTTTTTTTTTTAAAAGGATGACACTAAGTCACCGAGATTAATTTGTTTAGCAACTTCAGATTCTATCGAAATTGTTGCCAACCCAACCAACCTCTCTTGCGTCATATTTGCCCTTAAATATGTACACTTTTCTTTCCATCCCTAAAACTTTTTGTCTTTTGAAAAAAATTTTTATAATTTTTTCTATTTTTTCTCTGGCGCCCCCTTTGGGTCGGCGCCCTAGGCGGCCACCTAGTTGGCCTATACGTTCGGGCCGGCCCTGCTGATTGTGATAGACAATCTGCAGTTTTTTATGCATAGGGTACTTGAAGTTCCAGTATAGTGTACATTCATGAAATTCAGCCTCGCATTTCATTTTTCCTTGGCTTTCTTTGATTTATATTACTTTTTTTACTTGATTTATTATTACTTTATATTACCTTTTTATGAAAATTTACAAATCTACCCTATTGTGGTGGCGTATCTAGAGTGAGTGCAGTATTAATTATATCTGGGTGGGAAGTGGGAAGCCTGGTTACAGATTTTAGTTTCTCCATTGAGTTTCAAATCCCCTGAACTCTCATCAAAAGAAAATCTCTGCAGACATCACTCCATTAGTCACGGCTATCATCAGATCGAAGGCCACAGTCATATCGACGTCATCATGCACAGTATATCACCGCTACGCGGAACATTATCTACATTTTCAGCTATCTTTTCAAGGAAGTTTGTCCATTAGCTGATTAGATGGTTTCTATATAATATGCGGCCTATCTGTTTCTGAGGATTAACCTTCTCACCGCTGTAATGTTATTGCTGGTAGGATGATTTGCAATTTCCTGCAAGCCATTTTGCCAAAGTGTTCTTTACAGGTTGGACATTTTCCAATAATAAAGGACGAATCTAGCAGTGAGTAATTGTATACCCCGTCTACTTAAAGGGAACCTGTCACCTTGTTTTTAGCTATTAAAACTGGCCCCAGTGTGCTTTTAATGATGCAATGTGCATCACTAATATGTTTTTGTCAAAGAAAATGAGGCGACAGGTTCCCTTTAACCCCGTCACAATAATAAAGTAGATTATCAGGATTTTTTCACATATGTATTTTTACACATGGCCTGTAACATATTCCAGTCAGACGTATTTATTACACATCCACATCCTGGGTAGGTGATAAAGACAATTGCTAGATTTTTGGGGATCCAACAGATGGCACCCCCACCAATTGCAATAAAAAGGAAGCCCGTTCACCTATTCTCCAAAGTTGGAAAGTTGGGGATTAGCACCATTGAGGTGTATGAATACAGAAAGAGTCAAACATGTGCCATGCCGCTTTAAGTAGACTGGCACTCCCTGTGTTCAGACCTCCAACTAGGGGCGGACTTACCAGTGGTGCAACCTGTGCAGCCACTCAGGGGCCCAATAGGTAAGGGGACCACTACCACCTCTCTTTGGTTTGGGGAGGGCTATTTAAACCTACTTTGAGCCAGGCTCTTTGTCAGTTATACTTCCGTTCTGCGGCTGAGCAGCTGACCCAAGTTATACTTGTGTATACCGTTTGTTCCTCTGGTGTGCTTGTACCGTGTATGATTCAGCTTGTCCCTCGTTCTGTGTCTGTGTCACGATTCTGTACTACTGATATCTCTCCGGTCTCGACCTTTGGCTTGTTCCCTGACTTCCCCCTTGTCTGTGTCCCTGTTTACGGCATCTCCGTCCGGCTTCTGACTTCGGCTCGTCTCACACTATTCTCTTGTCTCATACTTAGGCTCCAGTATTACCCTCTGGTTACTGACCTTGGCTTTCCTGACTATTCTCCCGATGCTGCCAGCTCTCACTCTCCCTCTCTCTCTCGTATGATTGGCTCCACCTCAGGCCACTCCCTTGGTGGTCACGTGTCCTGCCAGGTCCTGCTCTGGTGTGACTTCGTGCATAGCGGCGGCTGCATGCTCCTACGCGAGGCTGCTGCCCCCTCTACGACTCTCCCTCTGGTGCGTACACTTAAAGACACACAGTCAGTGTGTCTTTACAGAAAGCAGGTGTAATTGTTCATTATGATGAGCTATTGGAATATCAAGGGCCCACATAGCGTTCTTTCACAGGGGTCTGCTTTTGTCTGTGTCTGCCCTTGTCCCCACCGATATAGCATTTTCACCTATTCAGTGTCATGACACTTGATGATTATAGTCATTAAAATATTAACATTATAATTAGATAAGAAGGTTTATATGTGGTGCCTAGCAAACAACATTGTGGCCTCAACTTGGGGACATGAACCAATACCTTGTATGTCGTAACTAGCGTTGAACTATTGATAGTCATGTCACCTATGGCAAGGAACTCAGATGCCTGCTAGTTTGGACCTCTTCTGTGAGGTGACAAGTCTCCTTACATATCTGCTATATGTATGTCACGGGTATGTCATGGGAAAACAGGAGATGAGGAAACTGGGCTTCTGTACTGCCCCTAGGATTAAAGGGGGGCCCTATCTGTCCTTAACTTGGGGGTACCCTTGAAGGTATGGAGGCCCAAGTCACCGACCTGTCCCTATCTCCTGTTTAACCCTGAGCTAAACCCCCAACCCCCACCCCAGGAGGTGTACAGCAAAGGATATAACAAAATAGAAAACAACAGGGGTTAACCCCTTCACCCCCAAGAGTGGTTTGCATGTTCATGACCGGGCCAATTTTTACAATTCTGACCACTGTCCTTTTATGAGGTCATAACTCTGGAACGCTTCCATGGATCCTGGTGATTCTGACATTGTTTTCTCGTGACATATTGTACTTCATGTTAGTGGTAAAATTTCATTCAAATAACTTGCGTTTATTTGTGGGAAAAATGGAAATTTGGCGAAAATTTTGAAAATTTTGCAATTTTCCAACTTTGAATTTTTATGCCCTTAAATCACAGAGATACAGCACACAAAAAACTTGATAACTAACATTTCCCACATGTTTACTTTACATCAGCACAATTTTGGAACTAAAATTTTTTTTTGTTAGGAAGTTATAAGGGTTAAAAGTTGACCAGCGATTTCTCATTTTTACAACACCATTTTATTTTTAGGACCACATCACATTTGAGGTCACTTTGAGGGGTCTATATGATAGAAAATACCCAAAAGTGACACCATTCTAAAAACTGCACCCCTTAAGGTGCTCAAAACCACATTCAAGAAGTTTATTAACCCTTTAGGTGCATCACAGGAATTTTTTTGAATATTTAAAAAAAAATGAACATCTAACTTTTTTTCACAAAAAGAATACTTCAGGTTCAATTTTTTTTATTTTACCAAGGGTAACAGGACAAATTGGACTGCAAAAGTTATTGTGCAATTTGTCCTGAGTACGCTGATACCTGATATGTGGGGGGAACAACTGTTTCGGCTCATGGCAGAGCTCAGAATGGAAGGAGCGCCGTTTGACTTTTTCAATGCAAAATTGGCTGGAATTCAGATCGGACGCCATGTCACGTTTGGAGAGTCCCTGATGTACCTAAACAGTGGAAACCCCCTACAAGTGACCCCATTTTGGAAACTAGACCCCCCAAGGAACTTATCTAAATATGTGGTGAGAACTTTGAACCCACAAGGGCTTTACAGAAGTTTATAACGTACAGCGGTACAATTAAAAAATCATATTTTTTCCACAAAAATGATCTTTTCACCCCAATTTTTATTTTCCCAAGGGTAACAGGACCCTAAAAGTTATTGTGCAATTTGTCCTGAGTATGCTGATACCCCACATGTGGGGGTAAACCACTATTTGGGCGCATGGCAGAGCTCGGAAGGGAAGCAGCGCCATTTGACGTTTTTGGCTGGAATTGAGATCGGACACCATGTCGCGATTGGAAAACCCCTGATGTACCAAAACAGTGGAAACCCCCCACAAATGACACCATTTTGGAAACTAGACCCCCTAAGGAACTTATCTAGATGTGTGGTGAGAACTTTGAACCCCCAAGGGCTTCACAGAAGTTTATAACATAAAGCCGTACAATTAAAAAATCATATTTTTTCCACAAAAATGATCTTTTCACCCTCAATTCTTATTTTTCCAAGGGTAATAGGACCCTAAAAGTTATTGTGCAATTTGTCCTGAGTACGCTGATACCCCACATGTGGGGGTAAACCACTATTTGGGCGCATGGCAGAGCTCGGAAGGGAAGCAGCGTCATTTGACGTTTTTGGCTGGAATTGAGATCGGACACCATGTCGCGATTGGAAAACCCCTGATGTACCAAAACAGTGGAAACCCCCCACAAATGACACCATTTTGGAAACTAGACCCCCTAAGGAACTTATCTAGATGTGTGGTGAGAACTTTGAACCCCCAAGGGCTTCACAGAAGTTTATAACATAAAGCCGTACAATTAAAAAATCATATTTTTTCCACAAAAATGATCTTTTCACCCTCAATTCCTATTATTCCAAGGGTACCAGGACACTAAAAGTTATTGTGCAATTTGTCCTGAGTACGCTGATACCCCACATGTGGGGGTAAACCACTATTTGGGCGCATGGCAGAGCTCGGAAGGGAAGCAGCGCCATTTGACGTTTTTGGCTGGAATTGAGATCGGACACCATGTCGCGATTGGAAAACCCCTGATGTACCTAAACAGTGGAAACCCCCCACAAATGACACCATTTTGGAAACTAGACCCCCTAAGGAACTTATCTAGATGTGAGGTGAGCACTTTGAACCCCCAAAGGCTTCACAGAAGTTTATAATGCCAGGCATGAAAATAAAAAAAATCGTATTTTTTCCACAAACATGATCAATTAGTCCCCAATTTTTTTATTTTCCCAAGGGTAACAGGAGAAATTGAACCCCAAAAGTTGTTGTCCAATTTGTCCTGAGTACGCTGACGCCCCATATGTGGGAGAAAACTACTGTATGGACACACGTCGGGGCTCGGAAGGGAAGTAGTGACGTTTTGGAATGCAGACTAAGAGGGAATGGTCTGCGGGTGTCATGTTGCCTTTGGAGAGCCCCTGATGTACCTAAACAGTGGAAACCCCCACAAATGACCCCATTTTGGAAACGAGACCCCCTAAGGAACTTATCTAGATGTGTGGTGAGCACTTTGAACCCCCAAGGGCTTCACAGAAGTTTATAATGCCCAGGCATGAAAATAAAAAAATCGTATTTTTTCCACAAACATGATCAATTAGTCCCCAATTTTTTCAGTTTCCCAAGGGTAACAGGAGAAATTGGACCACAAAAGTTGTTGCACAATTTGTCATGAGTACGCTGACACCCCATATGTGGGAGAAAACTACTGTATGGACACACGTCGGGGCTCGGAAGGGAAGCAGTGACATTTTGGAATGCAGACTTTGATGGAATGGTCTGCGGGTGTCATGTGCGTTTGGAGAGCCCCTGATGTACCTAAACTATTGAAACTCCCCACAAGTGACCCCATTTTGGACACTAGGCCCCCCACGGAACTTATCTAGATGTGTGGTGAGCACTTTGAACCCCAAGTGCTTCACAGAAGTTAATAACGCTCGGACGTGAAAATAAAAAAATCATTTTTTTCCACAAAAATGATATTTTTGCCCCCATTTTTTTTATTTTCCTAAGGGTAACAGGAGAAATTGGACCCCAAAAATTGTTTTGCAATTTGACCTGAGTAGGCTGATACCCTACATGTGGGGGTAAAACACTGTTTGGGCGCATGGCAGAGCTTGGAAGGGAAGGAGCACCATTTGACTTTTTCAACTCAGAATTGGCTGGAATTGAGATCAGACGCCATGCTGCATTTGGAGAGCCCCTGATGTGCCCAAACAGTGGAAACCCCCAATTCTAACTCCAACCCAAACCCCAACACACCCCTAATCCTAATCTCAGCCCTAACCCTAACCCTAGCCCTAACCCTAGCCCTAACCCTAGCCCTAGCCCTAACCCTAGCCCTAACCCTAACCCTAGCCCTAACGGAAAAATGGAAATAAATACATTTTTTTTATTTTATTATTTTTCCCTAACCAAGGGGGTGATAACGAGGGGTTTGATTTACTATTTATGGCGGTTTTTATGTTTGGCAGCTGTCACACGCTAAAAGACGCTTTTTATTGTAAAAATAGTTTTTGCAACACCACATATTGAGAGCTCTAATTTTTCCGTATTTTGACCCACCGAGTCATGTGAGGTCTTATTTTTTGCGGGACGAGTTGACATTTTTATTGGTACCATTTTCGGGCACGTGACATTTTTTGATCACTTTTTATTCCGATTTTTGGGACGCAGAATGAACAAAAACCAGCGTTTCATGAATTTCTTTTGGGGGGGTGCGTTTACACCGTTCCGCGTGCGATAAAATTGATAAAGCTGTTTTATTCTTTGGGTCAGTACGGTTGCAGCGATACCTCATTTAGGTAGTTTTTTTATGTTTTGTCGGTTTTATGCAATGAAAACTATTTTATATAAAAAATAATTATTTTTGCATCGCTTTATTCTGCGAGCTATAACTTTTTTATTTTTTCGCTGATAATGCTGTGTGGTGGCTCGTTTTTTGCGGGACAAGATGACGTTTTCAGCGGTACCATGGATATTTATATGCGTCTTTTTGATCGCGCGTTATTACACTTTTTGTTTGGCGGTATGATAATAAATCATTATTTTTTGCTTCGTTTTTTATTTTTATTTTTTAAGGGGTTCACTAAAGGGGTTAACTAATGGGACAGTTTTATAGGGCGGGTCGTTACGGACGCGGCGATACCTAATATGTGTACTTTTATTGTTTTGGGGTTTTTTTATTTCTAAAAAATGGATTTATTTGGGGGAATTTTTTTTTTTTTTTCTAATTTATTTGGCGATTTTTTTTAATTTATTTTAACACTTTTTTTTTTTTTTTTTTTACTTTATTAAATAGTCCCAGGTGGGACATCACTGTCCTATGACAGATCGCTGATCTGTCACATCACAGATCACTGTGACAGATCAGCAATCTGTCACAGGCACTGCAGAAGGCTTCCTCATGCCTGCGCTTTGCAGGCACTGAGGAAGCCAGCTTCCTGCAGGCCCCCGAAGGCCCCCGTCGCCATCTTGGATTCGGGGGCCTGCAGGAAAGGAGCCCCCCGCAGCAGCGCTGCACATTGCGCTGCCGTGGGGGGCTCAGGGAGGCACGGAGGGAGCCCCCTCCCTGCCGATGCTTCCCTTTAACCCCTGGTACACCGCGATCATATTTGATCGCGGTGTGCAAGGGGTTAACGTGTCGGGGGCGGTCCGTGACCGCCCCTGACACATTGTGCCGGGTGTCAGCTGTGATAATCAGCTGACACCCGGCCGCGATCAGCGGCGCTCACCACGTGGGCGCCGCTGATCGCGGTAGACGTACTATCCCGTCCATGGGCATAGGGGCCCGGGTCCCATGGACGGGATAGTACGTCTCATGTCAGGAAGGGTTCTGTACTGCCCCTAGGATTAAAGGGGGGCCCTATCTGTCCTTAACTTGGGGGTACCCTTGAAGGTATGGAGGCCCAAGTCACCGACCTGTCCCTATCTCCTGTTTAACCCTGAGCTAAACCCCCAACCCCCACCCCAGGAGGTGTACAGCAAAGGATATAACAAAATAGAAAACAACAGGGGTTAAAGTAGACAACTGCACACAGCTAACTTAATAGACAATACAATATATGTGTGGCATAAACACGACACTAATAACGAAGTAAAGTATACTTCCCCAAACTCCTAGGTGAAGTCACAAGTAACAACAGAAACTACAAAACAGTGGGCCGGTTGGCAAGAGGTAATCAAATGCTATAATCGGCACCCAGGAATGTTCTGGGCCATACTAAAAGGAAGAAGGCGTTCCCAGCAACCTCAGCCAGAAATCAAAAAGTTAACTCCTGCCAAGCTGGACATCAGGGAATGAACCAATGTTGACACCCAACATCAGGCTCAGCAACAGAAAAGTCTAAGGGGTACTTCACACTAAGCGAGATCGCTAACGAAATCGCTGATGCGTTACCGATTTTGTGACGCATCAGCGATCTCGCCAGCGATCTCGCTGTGTGTGGCATGCATCAGCGACCACCCCCCCCGCTGGGCATCGCTGATCGTGCAGGAATGTCCTGTGCCATTTTTTGATCGTTGGTCTCCCGCTGGCCAGCATGCATCGCTGCGTGTGGCAGCAGGAGACCAATGATCAGTAAGCTCCCAATGCTGTAAGCAGATGCTGGGAGCTGGTATCCAAGGTAAATAGCCGGTAACTAAGCGCGTGCGTCTCTTAGTTACCCGCTGTGTACCCTGGATACCAGAGTGCTCGCGCTGGGAGCTGGTGTCCAAGGTAAACAGCGGGTAACTAAGTGCCACACGCGCTTAGTTACCCGCTGTTTACCTTGGATACCAGCTCCCAGCGCGAGCATGCTGGTATCCAGGGTACACAGCGGGTAACTAAGGGACACGCGCGCTTAGTTACCCGCTATTTACCCTGGTTACCAGTGTCCTCGCTGGTCCCGATCGCTGGTGTGTCTGCCTGTTTGAGACTCACCAGCGATCATGTAGCGACGCACCAGCGATCCTGACCAGGTCGTATCGTTGTCGGGATCGCTGGTGCGTCGTTTAGTGTAATGGGACCCTTAAGGCCCGTCACACATAGCGACTCACCAGCGATCCCGACAACGATATCAACATGTCAGGATCGCTGGTGAGTCACTACGTGATCCCTGGTGAGCTGTCAAACAGGCAGCTTCACCGGCGATCAGCACCAGCGACGCCGAGCACGCGCGTCGCTGTGTACCTTAGTTACCAGCGCGCTGATGCAGGAAGCTGGTAACTAAGGTACACATCGGGTTTCTAAGGGACGTGCATCACTCAGAAACCCGATGTGTACCTTAGTTACCAGCTCCCTGCATCAGCGCGCTCGTAACTAAGGTACACAGAGTGTTACTAAGCACAGCGCAGTGCTTAGAAACCCTGCGTTTACCTTAGTTACCAGCTGATCGCTGGTCTCCTGCCTGTCACTCGCAGCGATGCGTGCTGGCCAGCGGGAGACCAGCGACCCAAAAAATGTCCAGGGCTTTCCTACAGCGATCAGCGATACCGGTAGAGGGGCCGGTCACTGAGAAGTGTCACACACAGCGATCTCGCTGGTGAGATCGCTGTTATGTCACAAAACTTGTGACTCAGCAGCGATCTCGCTAGCGAGATCGCTATGTGTGACGGGGCCTTTAGACTGCACAACAGACTCCCCAGTGTGAACAGAGTCTGACGCCAGCATAATAATGTACCACCAATTGTCCAAAAGAAAAAAAAAACAAGATTTGTTTGTTTGTTTTTTTTATCTGATTCAATGATCAATCTCACCCATTCAAGTCAATGGATCCATGAAAAAAAATGAATAGCACCAAGGTGCCATCTGTGTGTCTTCCAAGTGCTATTTTTTACTGTTTAATGGGTAGGAGAAGCTTCAAAGATTGATCGATTTATTTATTTTTTGCACACAAGAAAAAAAAAATGAATGCCACACTAATGGCAACACAGACCAAAAATGAATGAAAATTGGATCCAGTACACAGATGATAAAGGATCTGTTGTTTTCTGTGAAGAAGAAAAACAATGTCTGAATGAGGCCTTAGAATCACTAAAATGCATAGATACCCATGAAAAAAAAATATATATATAAGGAGCCAGAGCAGTGGAATGGATCACAGTAGATTTGCTGTTAATTATGTAAGCCCTACAGGCAAAACTATATTATATAGGTAATGATGTGTTCAATGGTTTAATAAAAGAATTAAACAATTAAATGTAGGATGTCAGGGCGGAAGAAACTACTCAGCGCTCTGCACAACGAGAGTCACAGCAAGGATGAGGAACATTGAGAAAGAGAATATTTTCGCTATTAACATAAATATCTACATTATATCTGCTCTGCAGCTACTGAATTTATGGAAATAAAACAAAAACATTTTCCTAACAGTGCCATCACCAACGTTTTGCCGTTTTTTCTGGTGCTTCTTGCAGATACAATATATTTTTTGGGTGAGCATTTGTCATCACTTTTGGCTCATTATTAGTGACCAAATGACTATGATATATTTTTTTTCAAAATTTTTCAAAATACTGCATGATTGAGGCATGTTTTTATTATGTACTTTCTTATGGGTGTTTATATATACAAAAATTAAGAGACCACTGCTAAATTTTCAGTTTGCCTGATTTTTCTCTTTATAGGTATATTTTTTAATACAATGTAAATTGTTCTTTTTTTCTATAAACTTCTGACAACGTCTCCGAATTTTCAAGCACTAAATTTTGTATTTATTTTCATAAAAAGAAGAAATGGTCAAAATAACAAAAAAATGCAGTGCTTGCAGACCTCAAATAATGCTAAGAAAACAAGTTTGTAATCATTTAGAAACAATACAAGCGTTCAGAAATCAATATTTTGTGGAATAAGCATGATTTTTAATCACCGCTTTCATGCATCTTGGCATGCTTTCTACCAGTCTTTCACAATGCTTTTGGGTGACCTTATGCCACTCCTGGTATTGTGGCACCTCAGGAGTTTGGGTGCCACTATGGCCTTGCCTCCCTGCAGGGGGGAGTGATGTCATGCCTGGAAGCAAAGAAGGAATCCCCTTACCAGGTAGTTCAAGCATACAACACAGTTCCTGCTCCAGGCCAGCAGGGGGAGCTCTAAACCCCAAATCAGGGAAGCTGCTCTCTATGGTCAGGAGGAGGAAGTTAGTGGAGAGAGTTAGTGCCTGAACAGGGTTGAGACAGGATGTGTGGAGAGGAGCTGGGGGACAGGAGCTATAGCTGAGCTCACCCCCCAGGCTTGAGTGCCAGAGACCAGGCCCCAGAGCCCGAGGCTGTGTGGGTACTAAAGCCCCAGCAGCAGAATCCGGAGGACAGAAGACAGCAGATCCTCTGTCCCCGACTGATACTCGATGACACAGCAGCATGTGTGAGCCGGAGAAGCCAGATAGGAGCGATCCCTGAAGCAGGCTACAGTTGCCTGTTATGCGAGTGGAGTTCTACCTAAGTGGCAGACAGAGAGAAGAACTTGATGAGAGTTTACAGCAGCAAATACCTCAGAGAATAGCACTAGAAAGGAGGCCTCACAACCCACCTGAATAAGGAGATTCCCAAATTGCTTTCAGGCTGACCGACTCCAGAACCATCTGTAACCTGAGCCCTGGACTGTACCTACACTGCTCAATAAAAGGTAAAGGAAACTGCACCCACCTGTATCCTCTAATTATTCCTGCGTCACCTACCCAATTCATCACTACCTCTAACATCTACATAACAACTGCCCTGGGGAAAAGCTCTGCCTGTGGAGAGCTGCACCAACTTAACATCAGTCCCAGAGGATCTGCTCTGCAGCACTGGTCACCTCTGACCAGAAACCACAGGTGGTGTCACAAACACTTTATTATAAACTTTATTCCCTTGTAAATATCGCTTTAATTGGATGCCCAGGGCCACGAACCGGGTCACTGCTGCTGTGACACATCCCCTTTGACTACCGGCCCGGTACCGAGTATTCCCACTGCCCTGGCGTGTGATCCAGTATAAAAATTGAAGCAGTTCTTTGTTTGATGGCTTGTGACTATCTGTCTTCCTCTTGATTACATTCCAGAGGTTTTCAATGGGGTTCAGGTCTGGAGATTGGGCTGACCATGACAGGGATATGATGTGGTGGTCCTTCATCCACACATTGATTGACCTAGCTGTGTGGCATGAAGCATTGTCCTGCTGAAAAAAACAGTCCTCAAAGTTGGGGAACATTGCCTGAGCAGAAGGAATCAACTGTTTTTCCAGGATAAGCTGGTATGCGGCTTGATTCATACATCCTCCGCAAAGATTAACCTGCCCAATTGCAGCCTTTCTGAAGCATCCCCAGATCATCACCGATCCTCCAAAAAATTTCACAGTGAGTGCAAGACACTGTGGCTTGTACGCCTCTCCAGGTCTCCGTCTAACCATCAGATGACCAGGTGTTGGGCAAAGCTGAAAATTAGACTCATCAGAGAAGATTACCTTACTCCAGTCCTCTATGGTCCAATACTTATGGTCTTTGGCAAACTTCAGCCTGGCTCTCCTTTGCTTCTCATTGATGAAAGGCTTTTTTCTAGCTTTACATGACTTGAGCCCTGCCTCTAGGAGCATGTTATGAACTGTTCTTGCCATGCACTTCACCCCAGCTGCCATTTGACATTCATTTTGTAAGTCATTTGATGTCATCTTGCGGTAGCTGAGTGACATTCGAATATGATGATGTTCATCCAGGTCAGTGGAGAGTTGTTTTCGCCCTCTGCCGGTGTTAGGAATCTGGTGTCTACAATACCTATGCAGGAACACAGATCCTCACATTTGTCTCCAGAGGCTAAGTCCTTCGTCCCTTCTTCTGAGCATGCTCATGGGATGAGCTCCCATTGGACTTCAAGAGTCAGGTGCTCAGGTCCTGCTCCTGATTCCATTGGTTATGCTCAGGGCTCTGGAGATTTCCGGCAGGTCCCGTATGCTATAAAAAGTGCGCATGGCCGTTCCGCCATGCTCTAGTATTTTTCATACTGCTGCTGTGTGTATGGTGATGGATGCTTGGACTGGTGGATGACTTATTATGAAACCCCTTCCCTCTGATATTACGAGTGAGTGAGTGATTGGGCAGCCGCCAGTAGCAGCGCTAGCGCCAGCGCGCTCCAGCCATACCTTTTGCAGCAGCTAAGCGTCCTGCATTGCGCCAGCGTTCTTGCAGCACCTTGCTTGCGGCTCTGTTCATGCCGCGCTGCGGTTGCAGCCTCCCGGGTGTTCGCAGTTGCGACACCTTGTACCTTAAGTTTTACGGTAGGTCTAGAGGGGATAGTCCTGGTGTGTAAGGCTATTTCTGTGACCTTTAATATCGTGTCCACATCGCTGAAGTCTGTGACCCTAAACAGATTCAGCGGTATTTATGTTTTGTTAGCAGCTCTGTGCATATAACAGAGTCTGTTTTGGTGCACTGACTGCAGCTAAAGTCCTGTGCACATCTCCGCCTGAGTGCCCTGCCTCTTTCAGAAGCAGTTTTGTCATCTACCGCACGGTGGACCCCGAGCGGTGAACGCACTTTATTTTAATTTTATTTAGTGCGTTCCACCGCTCATAACAGCCGGTCTATAGCTTTGTTGTCCCCAATGTCTGCTGCTTGACCTCGTTGCAATGGACTGCCGTGTTAGAAATTTTAAGGATGGAAGTAACATGATGCTCACGGTCTCCTGCTAGTAAAGACAGAATTGAGCACTTCTTTTCCTCACTCAAGACTTATCTTTTCAACTCCTCTGGCATGGTTAAAAGTTGTTTTTTCTTTCCCATTACTTTTGGGATATTGTGGCGCCCCCAGGAGTATGGTCGCCACAATGGCATTACCTTCCTCCTAGGAAGTGTGATGTCATGCTTGGAAGCAATAAAGGATCTCTCTGGCAGTTAACCACAACACACAACACAGTTCCCACTCCAGGCCAGCAGAGGGAGCTCTGAACCCAAAACTGGGGAAAGAGTTGCTCTCTGGGGGCCAGGAAGGGAAAATTAGGGGTTCGTGTGAGGAGGGCAACGTGTGTTGACATGGAGGAGAAGAGCTGGGAGATTGAGCAGAGAGTTCAGGCTCAGTTCCAGCTATAGCGCATGATCTGGAGCCCGGTCTCCAAGGCTGTACGGACACTGATGGTCCTGCAACAGAAACCGGAGGAATAGGAAGCTGTAAATGCTCTATTCCCACATAAGACTCAGAGGCACAACAGCGACGTGTGAGCCAGAAAAGGAAGGCTACAGCTGTCTGCCATACAAGGGAGTTCTAAAGAGAATAAGCAAGTGGAACTTCAGTGTAACACAGTACTGCAAGTACCTAAAAATAAGCGTAGGAAGGAGACGACACAACCCATCTGCATACAGAGATTCCTAAGTTGCTTCCAGGCTAGCCAGCTCCTGTGCCATCTGTAATCTGGACCCTGGACTGCATTTGCCAAGCAAAGTAAAGGTAAAGAAACTGCACCCTGTTGTGTCTTTGCCTACTTCCGGCAACCCCGTCAGCACTGCTTCATCCTTGAGCCAGGCACTGCACCCTCTTCCTCCACACCTATCCTCACTGCCCTGGGATTGCTGCCCTACCTGTGGAGGGCCACAACATCATAGCTGCACCACACCATCTGTCCCAGGGGATCTGACTGCAGCGTCGGCTTAACATCTTCATTGCCGAACACCACAGGTGGCGTCACAAATCATTCACTCATAAACTTTATTCCATTACTTAATCCCTTTTACATGGGCGCCCAGGGCCACGGACCGGGTCACTGCTGCTGTGACATTCCCGTCTGAGAGACCGGCCCGATACCGAGCACCCCACAGCCCTGGTGTTAAGGGGAGAATATATGGCATATGAATATATACAAGAATCAAAAATTATACCACTATATGGACATTTTGCTGAATATTAGAATCATGTAGCTTTAAGATATTTCTGGTTCTCTAAGACTTATTTCTGGATTTCTGTATCCACCTAGTTTCATCGAAATGACTGGGTGGATTAGGGTGGACTAGGCTAGAAACGATAATTGTGTGCATACTGATTATGTAGCGGATATAGGACATATGAGATCATATGAGATCAATAATAATTTGCTATTTGGGGTAATCAGTAATTTGGAAAGAACCCATGATGTAATGCAATGAGACAGTTCGATTTTTGCTATAAAATGTTGTACACTTCTGGAAATAAATCAGAAATCATTTGAGAGACAAATGCTTGCATTTGTCCCGATTTCACTGGCCGTAAGACCCCACATTCAATTTGGAAGCAGAACAATTAAGATGAAGACACACGCATTCTGTGTGCCATATCAATAACATTTATATCATTTGGCGCCCAATGTGGGGCTGTAAGAGTATACGTACTTTCATGGGTTGTGGACTCAGTATGCCAGTACCCTATCAAAATCTGAAGCTCGGTATTGGTGGGTGTCAAAGCTTCTTCCAACTGGGGACTAATTTGCATTTCAAATCTGAGATCCAGAAACTTTTTGTTACATTGGTGGAAGAAATTATCCACAGGTTCTCCTTTTCCCTGCATGACATCCTGGAGAATGGGGGTCTGGCAAGTTGCTTACTAGAGTATCTGTCTCCTGGTATTTCCAGGAGTCCTTGCGTGGAGTAGATTGTGTACAAAAGTATGAGCTTTGAGGCTTAAAAGATGATGGTGATACTTATGTCCCCCAACCATATAATGATAAATACTGTAGATTATCAGTCTGAGCTTTTTATTTCCAGTCTTCTCCTGTTCTGTTTAATTACATACCTCCATGTCATATTCATCTTTTTCTTTATTATTCTTTTCATAAACTACATTAATTAATAAAACTATAATGGATGCTGGACAGGATGTAGCATAAGGCGTGCCGTCTATATAAATACTTGGAAAGAAGGTAAGGTTACTTGGATTGGTCATCTGACAGTCAGAACAAGTCTCATGATATTCTGTGTTTGATGGCTGGCATACGTCCAGTCATCGGGAATGTATATAGAAGTATAAATAATGTTGCAACTGACACATCTTCCCGTGTAAATATTTGTTTTGCATAAAATTCTGCAATCTTGTTATATTCTTTTCCTCATGCCTTTTTTCCTAACTTCCTCTGCCATCTTATAAAATGCTTCAGGGTCCTGTAACACCTCATAATACCTGAGGCTGGGACGCTGCTCTCTACTCATTAACACATTCTTCCATGCCTTCTTATCTAATGCTCCTCCCCTCGGGATCGGAGGGTTTCTTAACGTACATTTTCTTTCCTCACTCCACTATGGGTCATATCTAGATATCGACTGACTGCTCCCACCCATTCTATCCTCTGAATTCTGAATGCGTCTGAAAGACATATGTATGTGTGCGTCTTGAGACAAATTCTCACGGGATTATAAACAGTTGGATATGTGACTGTAAAGGCTGTATGTACTCCTTATGTCCGAGTAAAGGGGTCTTCAGTGAACATAGTGATTTCTAGCTATCTTGAACACAGTAATATAGGGAATTAACCAACAACTAACACCAGAGTATTTCACAAATCTTGTGTATCCAGAAACTGCGTAGTCTAAAAGTACCTGATAAATTGTTAAAATTTCTGTTTCCTCAACACTTTCGCTCTAAAACATTTAAAAAAAAACATCTCACAGAGGAATGTAGTGACATTAATACAACATTAACTAAAAAGTAACGATGGATTTCGAATCTCACACTATCAGAAGCATCTGTACAAATCAAAGCAATTACCATTCAAGCAATTCTCTTTCTACCTGAACAAATTTTAACAACTAACCTTATAATTATAAGGTATGCAGTACAAAATCAGTTTAACCAATTCTCTAATTTCACAATATATATATATATATATATATATATACACACATAAAATGCATTCAAAAATTTTAACCACATGCTAGTACGCTGTTATGATTGAGTCACCATAGGAGGCAAAAATAAAAATGCTAGCTAAGTCCAGAAAACCAGAGAAGTTGGCAGCTATCGGATTGCAGACCCCTGAACCTATCAACACAACTAGCAGTAGCCGTGGGGGGCTCCTACGATGCCCTAGGCCCCTCGATCAGAGCCGGAGGACTACATAGCCTAAAGACAGAAAGGGAAATCTAAACTGCCCCAGAGCAGACCCCAAAGTAAAAGGCAGCCCCCCACATATAATGACGGTGAAGCAAGAAGAAAGAACAAAACACAGACAGAAAGATAGACTGAGCAAAGATGGGGCCCATGCTAGCTTAGATAGGAAAGGACAGGAAGGCTGCTGTCTGCAATCCGTGAAAACCCCTATGAAAATAAGAGCCAACAAACTGACAGTAAAAAAGGCCCTGAAGACGCTAGGCTTCAAAAAAGCTATGTCAGTACTCAGGAATATTCTGAAGACAGAGCAACAGGCAAAAGGAGATTCAGCTCACCCCAGCAGGGAATGGCAGAATCCAGAAAAGCAAGGAAAACAAAACACTAATGCAAAAAGGCAAAGCAGAAATCTTAGCTTTAGATGAGCAGGAATCAGACTGGTTTCCTAGAAGTCCACAGAGAAATCACCCGCAGGCCAGAAGGGCGTCGGCAGCCTTATATCCAGTCATTAACTCCACTCAGCCAGTCATCATCATCAGCCCCAGGTGTTTGACAATCAGGCTCACTACCTTTCTTCACAAGAAGAGGGAGTTCCTCGGGCCTCAGTAGTGAAGGGGAAAATGAACTCACAACAGTACGCCTCTTGCCGGCAAATCATACACACTACAAGAGACAAAAGACAGAATGAATTCAAAACTCGCACTGACATCAAATACTGCGAATCCTTGACACCAAAACACTTCACAATTTACCTATCCATATGCCAGCCTGATTTGTAGAGATGAAAAATCTACACCTGGGCAAAACATACTTTTCAGGGAGAGAGCAATCACTCAGTCACATCAACACGGTAATTGAAATTACCTTTCCGCCCGTTTAGAATAAAACCTATATACCTATGCTGCAGCTAAAACACCATCATCTTAGCCAGATGATGTCCGGTGGGAAACCCGCAAGAAGTCACCAACCACTTAGAGGTTGGAAAATCACTCAGAGTAATCAAGCCCCTACTCCCACTTGCCAACTGGGAGAGACACAGTTCAGACTTCTGCGATCATAGGTCAAGCAAAGAGCAGGACCGGAACCAGAGTGACAGTGAATTTACTCAATACGTCTCCCTATCTATTTTTTTCTTTTCAGGCTGGCTGAGGTAACAATTACATATGCAAACAACCAAAACAGCAAAGCAGAGAGGGAAAGCAGATAAGGCAGACAATTAAGGAAATCATGACCAGGGTGGGTTTTTGGTGCTAGGACTTGTCAGATTGGTCACTATGTCCGAGTCTGAAAGCCGACTGACCTTCATCTCAGCAAGGAAACACTGGAGGGCTATAGGTAAGATGAATAATTTTCTTACCTAGTAGGAAGTGCACATCTCCACCCTCGAGTGGTCCGGTCCAAGATTGGAGGTCTTCTTTGCGGCTGGTTAGGTTTGAACTTTTGTCCTAACCCCTCGTTCGGGCACCAAATGAGTGTATAGCATCAAGTATGTAGAGTTTTGTTCGAGGCCTTAAATTTTCCTTGTTCATCCTTAGGCATATTTCATCCTGTGTGACTACTGCTGAAATAGGGGAAAGTTCAAACTGGGAGGATTAGTCACTTGTTGGGTGGCACACTGGTGAAAGTGACTGGAGACATCAACCAGCCCAGGCCCTACAACAAAGGGACAAATGGGGAATAAGCCTATTAAGCTGCATGACTCTTTCCAAAGCCCCTTTTTGAAGGCCAGAGAGTTTTTCCAGGCCTACCCTTCCCTGCCACCCACTGCCCCAAGAAGGGATGTATAGTTCTGTACCTCATCATTGAGAACCCCTCCGATTATAACCAAGGGTTATATGTACTAGACTCCATTACTAAACTTGGGAGGGAAAATGGTGACACAAAAGGTAAATTTTGGCTAAGAAGCATAGATACCAGTGGGGGCACACAAGGAGCACCTGTCAAATTCAAAGTCGAGAACGAGACAATAGTTGTGTTTAAACCCACCATCCCCATAAATAAGAATGCAAAGTGGATAAACTATTTATACTATAATCAACAACGGTTTATAAAATACACTGGGGATGCCATAAAGGCAGTTGAGTCATTAAGTTTGCAATAGTTATTTTATGTCCTTTGATCATATTTTCCTTAATTCTATGCTGCATAGCTCCATGCCTTAAGAATATGATGACAATGACCATGGAAACCACAGTAATGACTATGCATGCTGACATTAAAGATCCCCTATATGAAAGATACTCCTATG
Source organism: Dendrobates tinctorius (assembly GCF_039654945.1). Taxonomy (NCBI): domain Eukaryota; kingdom Metazoa; phylum Chordata; class Amphibia; order Anura; family Dendrobatidae; genus Dendrobates; species Dendrobates tinctorius. Next base: position 10,107,979 of record NW_027361751.1, on the reverse strand, counting down.
AACCCATGAGAAGAATGCCATATCCACCTCCGGAATATGCCTGCCTGAAGCAAACCAACGAGGGATAGTCCAGGATCTGACTTCCTCCTGTGCAAAGTCCGTTAGGAGGGGGTCCATCTACTAGAGATGGGACGTCTCGTATATACGGTGAAGATTAGTTAGTTAGGTTCCAGCATTGTTGAGATAGGTAGGCCGGGAGGACAGATCGATAGGTTCGACGAGATTAGGATTTTGATTTTGCATATCTCCAAAGGAGGGACTGTTAAGGGGAGAATATATGGCATATGAATATATACAAGAATCAAAAATTATAACACTATATGGACGTTTTGCTGAATATTAGAATCATGTAGCTTTAAGATATTTCTGGTTCTCTAAGACTTACTTCTGTATCCACCTAGCTTCATCGAAATGACTGGGTGGATTAGGGTGGATTAGGCTAGAAACGATAATTATGTGCATACTGATTATGTAGCGGATATAGGACATATGAGATCATATGAGATCAATAATAATTTGCTATTTGGGGTAATCAGTAATTTGGAAAGAACCCATGATGTAATGCAATGAGACAGCTCGATTTTTGCTATAAAATGTTGCACACTTCTGGAAATAAATCAGAAATCATTTGAGAGACAATTGCTTGCATTTGCCCCGATTTCTCCGGCCGTAAGACCCCACATTCAATTTGGAAGCAGAACAATTAAGATGAAGACACACGCATTCTGTGTGCCATATCAATATCATTTATATCACTGGGAGGGCAACCCAATATTCCTAGCACTTGTTTTGCCATCCAGCTTCTCCTAATGCAAGAGAATTGTGAACACCACAGCAGGGTTTTTTATACTTTCCTTCGTTAAATAAAATTTGGTTCAGGTGATCACCTAATCAGAAGCACAATAAGTAGAATGAGGTGTCCTCTGGTTGGAATTCAACTGACACTGGAATGGAATGGCTGTCAGACATGTAGAGGAGCTGATTTTTATAAAACTGTGCAGTGGTCTCTTAATTTTTGCCAGAGCTGTATTTACCGTACATACCTAAACAAAAAAAAAATTAACACAATTAAACTGTATAAATAAAATGAAAGCATAAGGGTAGTGTCACATACATGGGGAACATTTTTACAGGAAGTCAGGACGGGGGGCATTACTACAGAAAGGGGTCAGGACGTAAGACATTATTACAAAAAAGGGCCAGGACAAGGGACATCATTACAGGAAGGTGAACACGTATGTCTTTATAGGATCTAAAATGCTGCAAAGGTCCATACATCTGACCAACATGGCAGATGGGGCCAGGTTCAGATTTTGCACCTGGGCCCATGTGCCTTATGGATAACAGTTCTTGTTTTAGACTGGAAGCATACAACTTGTTTTTTACTGGTATGGCTAAATTCTGTCTGTTTTTACTAGGGCAGATGAGGACGTCATATCGAGTACTTTTTACATTTATTCTGCTTTCTCCAGCAAAATAGATTGTCCCCTTGTTATTTAAGTTAAGTTTTATGAAAAAGCTTTTATCACTTGTCATTTGAATTGTTGCTCTGAAGTCGATGCACTCTCCTTGTAATGTCTAAAAATTTGTACATTTAAGGGTACAATTCCATTTATCTGCACAGAGAGCAGTGAAACATTATGTGCCCAGGCGATGCAGGAAGGTGAGCACTGGCTACAAGCCCTTATTCTTGGGCTTAGCGCTCATCTCCCTGATCCTGCTATAGTGCGTTTTTACCGCGTTTGCGTTTTTTTCCAACATTAGGTGGCCCATCACACTAACCCAAACCATGACTTTACTAACCCTAACCCTAACCCTAACCCTAACCCTGACCCTAACCCTAACCCTAACCCTTAACCAAACCATACTTAACCCTAACCCTTAACCAAACCATACTTAACCCTAACCCAAACCCTAACTAACCTTAACCCTAACCCTGACCCTAACCCTAACCCTAACCCTGACCCTAACCCTAACCTTAACCCTTAACCAAACCATACTTAACCCTAACCCAAACCCTAACTAACCTTAACCCTAACCCTAACCCTGACCCTAACCCTAACCCTAACCCTAACCCTGACCCTAACCCTTAACCAAACCATACTTAACCCTAACCCTGACCCTAACCCTGACCCTAACCCTAACCCTGACCCTAACCCTTAACCAAACCATACTTAACCCTAACCCTGACCCTAACCCTAACCCTGACCCTAACCCTTAACCAAACCATACTTAACCCTAACCCTGACCCTAACCCTTAACCAAACTATACTTAACCCTAACCCAAACCCTAACTAACCTTAACCCTAACCCTAACCCTGACCCTAACCCTAACCCTGACCCTAACCCTTAACCAAACCATACTTAACCCTAACCCTGACCCTAACCCTTAACCAAACCATACTTAACCCTAACCCAAACCCTAACTAACCTTAACCCTAACCCTAACCCTGACCCTAACCCTAACCCTGACCCTAACCCTTAACCAAACCATACTTAACCCTAACCCTGACCCTAACCCTGACCCTAACCCTAACCCTAACCCTAACCCTTAACCAAACCATACTTAACCCTAACCCTAACCCTGACCCTAACCCTAACCCTAACCCTGACCCTAACCCTTAACCAAACCATACTTAACCCTAACCCTGACCCTAACCCTAACCCTAACCCTAACCCTAACCCTGACCCTAACAATAACCCTAAACCCCCTTAACTAACCCTAACTCTAACCCAAACCCCTAAATTCCATGGTTAACAAAAAAAAACGCATGTGCAAAAAAACGCATACATAAGCATGCCAATGCGCACATATGCGCACCCATAGACTTATATTGGGTGTCTTGCTGTAAAAAAAACGCATTGCGCGCGCATGCGTTTTTTTGAGGCAAATCGGACGCACAAAAAATGCAACAAGTTGCATTTTGTGCGCCCGAGCGCATACCGCAAAAAAACGCATGCGCGGTAAAACGCGTACAAACGCATGTGTATGCGCACATAAGCGCATCCCATGCAAAGTATAGGAAAAAAAAACGCATGCGCTATTTAGCGCTAAATTACCGCGAAAAAAACGCAAATGTGAAACCAGCCTTAGTTGCTCAGACACTCTCTGAGCAGAGAGTTTAGCCTTGCCCACTCTTTCCCTGCATGTCGCATCTTCCTCAGAGAGTTGTTCTGCCCCTGCAACAGCTGCAGTCTCAAATCCTCCCTCAGTCTTTGTTTCAACCGCACATTGGCGAGTACCGAGAGATGCAAGCACCGAGGGTGTATTTCAGGGCTTCCAGCCAGGCCCTTGTTCACACGTCTGTAGATCCTGGTGCCAGAGTTCCTCTTTCATTAAGAGTTCCTCCTCCAGCTCCAGACAGGAGTGAGTGTAACTTTTTGGGAGAGGGAAAATGCGACTATTTTTTCTTTTTTCTTTCCGCTCTTAGGGCATTATTGGATCAGTTACCTGCAGAGACTAGTATTGTAGTCCCTGAAGGTAAAGTTTTATGTTCTTTAGCTAGCGTATACAAAGATTCCATTTTCTGTGGGATTAGCCCCCTTCGGTCTCATCTAGATGGTCACTAGTGTCAGTGAACCAACACACGGTTGATAAGGAAAGGGGATCAGTTGATAGACCTTTTGACAGAAGTAGGAACTTGTTTCCTGTTTGTTAGGGAATTGGAGAGCAGCTTTTGAAAGAGTAAAGGTAGTGTCATACTTAGCGATGTACCAGCGATCCCGACCAGTGATATGACGCGGTCAGGATCGCTGGTACATCGCTAAGTGGTCGCTAGTGAGCTGCCACACAGGCAGATCTCACCAGCGACATCGCTGGGGACGGGGGTCGCTACTTACCTGTCACACCAGGCGATCCTGCGTCCTCCCGCCCGGCTCCACGCGTCGCTCGTCTTCTCCACAGGAAGCGCCGCAGGAAGCTGACGACGAGAAACAGTCCAGGACGTTCTCGTGCGATCAGCGATAACCAGCGGGGGAGCCGGTCGTAGGTAAGTATCACACACACAGATATCGCTAGCAATATCGCTATAACGTCACTAGTTATAGCGATATTGCTAGCGATATCGCTTAGTGTGACATGCCCTTTAGGGTCCCGTTTGATTTAGCGATGCACCAGCGATCCCGACAACGATACGACCTGGTAAGGATCGCTGGTGCGTCACTAAATGATCACTAGTGAGCTGCCAAACAGGCAGATCTCTTCAGCAATGCAGCAACCATCCAGCGATCCTCGACAGTTGTTGGTACCTTGTCACAAAGCAGCGATTCTGAACGATTCCCGCCTGCGTCCCTGAGTTCTGCGTTGCCAACGAGGTCTCTCGTCGGGTCAAACACAGCGATGTGCGTCGGCCAGCGGGACGCCAACAATGAAAAAATGGCCCAGGACATTCGAGTACAATCAGCGATATCCAGTGGGGGGGCCGGTCGCTGCTGCGTGTCACATCTAGCGAGATCGTGTGCAAGGTCACTGTTGCGTCACAAAATCGGTGACGCTTCAGCGATCTCGCAAGCGATCTCGCTATGTGAGAAGGGGGCTTAAGAAGTGTTGCCGTTTAGTAGAAGGCCACAAGTAGTGAGTGTGCTTAATCGAGACAAATTGAAGATAGCAAGTGTGAGAAAAAGTTCTATCAGCAACTTACTATTCCAGATATGGCTGGAGTGTAGAGTTAGAACGAATAGGTCAGAAGCATTTACCAATCTTCAGTGCGTACAGTGTCAGCTGTAGATGAACAGAACTGTAGTTCCCCAAGGCAGCTAGAAGGAGCGGGCTAGAAGCCCAATAAAAGACTCTCAACGGTCATCACTGAGAAACTCTGTTGTACACACCATGTTGTCAGTTTTTTGCTTCTCTAGCCAGCCACTCTTGAACCAGAAGTAGATAACTTATATTAGACAGTTGCCTGTACAGGCCTATCGATAGCAATTTGGAATGTTACTGAAATTCTGCAGCATCATACAATTTTCAATGTAACCATACATTTCCAAGAGGAAAATCAAAGACTTTGAAAAATGCTCAGTTCTATGTAAAGATGGTTCATAAACATAATTTTTTGGAGAACACTAATATTTAATAAAACAGACATGCCAGATAAATATCATGAAGTTCAAGAAAGCAAAGCACCGCTAGCTCGTCAGAAATAAATGCACACAGCTGATCAAAAGTTACCGCTTAGATGCAATTACCCAAATCTTCGGGTGCTCACCATAGAAAAAACAATAGTACAATATCCAAAAAGATGAAAAAGGTGGCACTCACCAGATTAAAATCCATGCTTTTGTAGGGTTCGTGGGCTGGGCTGGGGGGTGGTCCCTCGATATACCACGCAGTGACGTACAGACACACGATGAGGCAAGTTTCGGGAGCAACAGGTCCAAGTTTATTTTCCACCGTCTGACTGACGGCCCTCACAGCACACCGCAATATCTTTCCCACGGCCCTCCGTGTCCAGGGCCACTTCACACACCGTACTTTACACCAGGGACGATTCTTTACGTACCGCCCCTTCTTCACTCTGTGACGATCCTGTCAGCTCAGTCACTGTGGCCGCCTTAGGCCCGTACACCAACAGCACTTTACTGATCAGCTTAGTCGTTCCCAAATACGGTGTCCTTCACCCCGTGCCTCGTCTATACTGCAGTTCTTCCTGTCAGGACCACCCCCTTGACGTTCTCTCTCCTCAGTCCCCCTAGTTTGGTTCTCCTCACAGTGCACAAACTGTCGTAGTCCTCCTGTCACTGGAGCTCCCCCTGAGGACTGGAACTTTGTGGAACCTTCCTGTCAAATTTATATCATTCCTGGTTCCCTGTAACTCCGCCCCCCCTGACCAACAGTTTCCTAAGCCCTAAGCTGATGTCAAGTCCTTTGCTCACACTCCTCCCTGCCCTCTAATGGTCAACCCAAGGTACTGCACGTCCACTACACTTTCTCAGCTGTTTCCCCACTGTAGTAACTGACACCTATCTAAACTGTGCAAACCTTCCTTTCTCTGTTCTGACACGTCTGTCCGTACATCAGGTCACCTTCCCTACACTCCCCCTTCCTTTGTCTATTGTTGTCCTCGACAATCGTAATCCCTGCCTTCTTCATTCTGAAGCTTCACCTACACTCTGTTGTCGGACCAGTTGTTGGGCCAAACCCACTACCTGTGGGGGCCAAACCATACTGGGAGCACCATGCTCTGAGCAGCCTACTGCTACTCACCAGCGCGCACGCCACATGACAACTTCTTTCAAATTGGGCTAGGTACACCCATTTTCTCTCTATGGCATGTACCTTCCCCTACTCTCCCCTTCTGTTACCTTCCACTGTCCGGTACGCCATGATCGAGGCCTCACACCTACCAGATCATTGCCGGCGTCCACCTTCCTCTTTCAGGGGTGTCCGTGGTGTCGGGGACCTGACCTAGGACGGCTGTCTTTCTCACATCTTCCACCTCTTCTGCCTTTCTTTCAGTTGCATGTCATGGTCGGCGTCTCGGTCTCCCAGACCTTCTCTACACATAGACCCCTTTCGGATCTCACACTTCCCTTTGGTCACACAGACCTTCCCTTACCCGGACCTGTTGCATTTTAATTTTGCATATTATACATCAAACAACTTTATAATAGCACAAGTTCCCCTTTTTCTATTTTTTTTTTCATTTTCTTCTTTTTTTTTTTAAAACCAACATATAATAAAACAAAAACATAACAAGTTTTCTCCCCCTTCCTTTCACATTGACACCTCCTTTTTTTTTTCCACATCCCTGCCATGTCAGGCAAACTAACTGCAACAAAAAAAAACATTTTCTGTAACCTAGACGGAAAACTGTCCTCGTGGTCTGCTCAACGGTGCAACGAAATCCTGACAGTCCAGACTATCTCCTGATGGCCGGTAACAAGGGGCCCCACCGCCGTGGAGCTCCTGGGATGCAAGGAGTGTCTCTAGAGTTCTTGCTACGGGGGATCGTGACCTTCGGGTTCAGCAATCACAGCTACCACGTAGTAGCCGCGGGGTCAGTACTCTTTGTAGTACGACACCAAGTCCCCCTCTTGCAAAGGCCGGCCGTGACGGATGAAGGTCACGTTTCTGTACACCTTCTGTCCGGTTGCGGGGTCTCGGATGAACCCATACCCTTTCTGCAAGTTAGTATATACGAGCCGTCCCAGGGATCGTGCAGCCGCCATGCCAGCCTCTCCCCTCTCATGGAGCAGGTTCCAAATTTCCTGCTCCCTGGCCTTTTTCTTTTTAATAACCTCCGTGACCCAAAGGAAGGGTACAATGCAGGCTCTGGAGTCCGGTGGGCGGAGTTCCGCTGAAGAAGAGAGTGGGGCAGAGGCGGCCGATGATGTCAGCGGCCCAGCAGCGGCTGGGACCGGGTGGCGGGTGGGAGCAGCAGTGTTGTCAGAGGATTGGGCCGGCTGTGCCTGTCAAACAGGCCACAGCCGGTTCCAGCGCCGGCATAACCGCGGCCACAGGGTAGGCCGCACCTAAAGTTTCAGACGGGGTTGGAGCAGTGGCCGGTTTCATGGACGGGGTCGCTGCTGGCAGGGGGAACGCATTACCGCCTTCTGTGGACAGGCTCCGCACCGGCGCCACCGGGCATGGCGCCACCGGGCAGGGTGGTTCGGGGACAGGAGTGGGGGCCTCGCTTAGCTCAGCATAAACCGTAGGGCCCTCCGCGGCCAGGCTTTCAGGAACGGAGGAGGCCACGTGCTGCGGCTGAGTGGTGGGGGCCGCCTGCGGAGCCGCCGGCTGAGCCGGGGGAATTCTCACCTTCCCCGGCGTGGCAGCCTCCGATATAACATCCCGTGGCTCCTCCTGCAGTCTCTGTCCTTCACCCCGCCAACCGGCGGGGCTAGCCTCCAGGCTCGGGGGTTGCGTGGGGAGGGACTGTCATCGTTGGCAACCGCTTCCCGTCCAGTGGATGCAATCAAATAGCGCCAAGCAACCGTAGCCAATCTTTCCCTCGGTGCCACTCCCTTTGCTGAGTGGGGCGATGGCAGGCCTCTCCACCCATCTGCCAGGGTCCAGTATATGGGAGCATCGGCCTCCGGGTACATACCGCTTCCCCCTGGGGTACGTTGGAGTGGGTCCCAGTCCATTCAGAACAACTGCAAACACCTGGACCTCTCCTCTGCGCTGAAGCAACACGGCCATACTGCACAGCACCTGGTACCGCCCCGGATTCTCTGCTGGCAACGCAGAACCGCCACAGCGTTCCCAATTTGTACTCCATAGGTAGGTAATTTGTAATCCACAGGTGTTTGTAATCCACACAAAACAGTCTGAGTCCTTTTCCATTCTTTAGGGCAGGCCTGCCACAGAAGATGACGTATTAGCGGCGGCGATACTGCAGACTATGCCAAGTGTAGGGTTCGTGGGCCGGGCTGGGGGGTTGTCCCTTGATATACCGCGCAGTGACGTACAGACACATGATGAGGCAAGTTTCGGGTGCAACAGGTCCAAGTTTATTTTCCACCATCCGACTGACGGCCCTCACAGCACACCGTAATATCTTTCCCACGGCCCTCCGTGTCCAGGGCCGCTTCACACACCGTACTTTACACCAGGGACGTTTCTTTACGTACCTCCCCTTCTTCACTCTGTGATGATCCTGTCAGCTCAGTCACTGTGGCCGCCTTATGCCCGTACAACAACAGCACTTTACTGAGCAGCTTTGTCGTTCCCAAATACGATGTCCTTCACCCCGTGCCTCATCTATACTGCGGTTCTTCCTGTCAGGACCACCCCCCTGATGTTCTCTCTCCTCAGTCCCCCTAGTTTGGTTCTCCTCACAGTGCACAGACTGTCGTAGTCCTCCTGTCACTGGAGCTCCCCCTGGGGACTGGAACTTTCTGGAACCCTCCTGTCAAATTTATATCATTCCCGATTCCCTGTAACTCCGCCCCCCATGACCAACGGTTTCCTAAGCCCTAAGCTGATGTCAAGTCCTTTGCTCACACTCCTCCCTGCCCTATAATGGTCAACCCAAGGTACTGCACGTCCACTACACTTTCTCAGCTGTTTCCCCACTGTAGTAACTGACACCTATCTAAACTGTGCAAACCTTCCTTTCTCTGTTCTGACACGTCTGTCCGTTCGTCAGGTCACCTTCCCTACACTTTATTAGTCAAACTTGTAAAATTATATCTTCAGCTGAAGGGAGGGCAGTGGTGTGCGGGGACGACGGCCATTTCGCCTGACCCGTAGAAGCGCTGCTAAGCATGGATTTTAATCTGGTGAGTGCCACCTGTTTCATCTTTTTGGATATTATACTTGCCAGATAAGGTTGCAGATCCATTTAAATTAGGCATGAATCATCGATTTTACAAACAGAAAAAAAGAGAAACTATAACAGAATAACCTGTTTACAGAAATATTTCACCGTCTTATACATCTATAGCATCATTTACTACTTAAATCAAGCCTTCATATTTCCTGCTCAGTAATGAGGCTGGAGGATGAGCCCAGAATGTCTCCAGATAGATGTGCACAGACATCAAGAAGCAGAATTTCGTTTTTGGAAAGAGAAAAAAAAAAAAAAAAAAAAAAGATTAAGTGAGGATGTGTCAGCTTAATGCTGATTCAGTCTTATCTGCACTTTGACAGCATCCATCACATCTCACGTCTGTAATATAATTTCACATATGAGAAGCGGTTGTGGTGGCTTTATAGTACAACAGATAGATTTATTATGTTAACCAGCATTGGTGCAGAAAATAAAGCCGGAATATATTTCCCATGGATTCGCTTTTATCTTTAACACATGAATGGGATCTAGCTGAAATGAGAGAGAGCGAGGCTTACATATTCTTTGATGTTCTCTCAAAAGGTCATGCTAGAGATGTCACTATTATGATTCCGTGAAATGTAGACTATTAAGCACATCAAGATGTTTTAAGCATCAGAACACCCACGTCATGCCGCATTTAAGGTTTTCTTTTAGGGTGAGATATTTAGCTCCTCAAGTGCTTCGCCTCCCAGTTATAATTAATGTCCCTCGAATATAAATACTGGGGAGAAGAAACGCAAGAATACCAGTAGCAGCTGTATGGGCAGTGTTGCAGGGCTGCCGGACTTGGAGATATGTGTCCCTCGGTTTATTAGAGATTTGTTATGTACAGTATATTTCTGCCTATAACTTCCACATGGTGACAGATTATAAAAAAGACAGATGGAGCTGCATTCTAGGTCTACCGCTTGTGAATAATAAATCTGGACAGGTTATGTCTTCTATTTCTCAGGTTCAGTAATTATAAATACTTGTAAAAAGGCTGTGTTAATTGACATCATAAAAAGATCCTGCACATGTCTATTTAAATACATACGAATATGGAATCTATCAGCAGATTTTGTTATATAATTATAGAGCAGCATGATGTAGGTGCAGAGAACCTGATTCCAGTGATGTGTCACTTACTGGGCTGCTTTAAAGACACATAAAGAAAAGAAAGTATATGCACACAAATAGGGATCACCACAAAGATATGATAATCAAAAAGTATCAATTTTATTAATGGACACAACAAACAGACACTTTGTTTAAAAACAATTAAAAAGTCTGAACAACCAGACACTGATAACAAAACAAAGACAATGGGTCATTTTGATAAATAGTTAAATACTATGGGTCCCAAGGCCAACCATTCAGTATAATGCCAGGTATCTGCTAGTTACCATAACCTAGGGTCTATCAAATCAATTGTAATGACAATCATGACCTTGGATCAATAAATACCATATTATCAATAACTACTATGGTTACATAGAAATTCTACATATGCCATGAATAGAAAATTGAATGCTTATCATGTTGCCAACACAAATAAACATACATTAACAAGTCCCTTTCCCTAGCATGATATCACCTGGTTTCTGAGGATGAACAAGCTACCGGGTAGGTTACATGGGACCCCCAAACCCACGCGTATCAACACAGTGATGTGTCTTTCTCAAGGTCAGTGTAATGTTCTGTTGAAATCCTTTATATACCTATCCAATTAGTAATCACTCTTACCAGCTGAGTTTCAAAGTGGGGGAAAAAGGTGGATCAGTTCTGAGTTTAATGAGGCAGCGTCCTGCTCCCATCAGTAGTGTGAATAAGACCACAATTTAATGTGTCAAAACGTAGTCTAGACGCTAGCACAACATAACAGTAATAATAAACTTTATCTGTTCACTCAATATCACGGCGCCAGATTTAATAGCACACTCGTCCATGCTGGAAGCATCATAGGGATATAGGGAAGATCATATATCATATCAGTACATTCAAGCACAGGTACCAAAGCTTAATGCGCTAAAAGCGCTACCATAAGATGACGCACAGTGTGAATACAGCCACAATTTGAATAAGCTTTATCTGTGCACTCAATATCACGGCGTCCAGATTTAATAGCACAATCATCCTTGCTAGAAGCTCCATAGGAATATGAGGAAGGTCACATACCAAATCAGTACATCCAAGTGCAGGCACCAAAGCTTAAAGCGCTACCATAAGATGACGCATAGTGTGAATGAAGCCACAATTTAATGTATCAAAAAGTAGTCTAGACGCTGGCACAACATGACAGTAATAATAAGCTTTATCTGTGCACTCAATATCACGGCGTCCAGATTTAATAGTACAATCGTCCTTGCTGGAAGCACCATAGGGATATAGAGAAGATCATACATCACATCAGTACATTCAAGCACAGGTACCAAGGCTTAATGCGCTGAAAGCGCTACCATAAGATGACGCATAGTGTGAATACAACCACAATTTAATGTCTAAAAAAAAAAAAATGGTCTAGACGCTAGCACAACATGACAGTAATAATAAATTTTATTTTATCTGTTCACTCAATATAACGACGCCCAGATTTAATAGCACAATCGTCTTTGCTAGAAGCATCATAGTGATAAAAGAAAAATCATATATCTCATCAGTACATTCAAGCGCAGGCACCAAAGCTTAACCCCTTCCTGACATCCGACGTACTATCCCGTCCATGGGACCCGGGCCCCTATGCCCATGGACGGGATAGTACGTCTACCGCGATCAGCGGCGCCCACGTGGTGAGCGCCGCTGATCGCGGCCGGGTGTCTGCTGATTATCACAGCGGACACCCGGCACTGTGTGTCAGGGGCGGTCACGGACCGCCCCCGACACGTTAACCCCTTGCACACCGCGATCAAACATGATCGCGGTGTACCAGGAGTTAAAGGGAAGCATCGGCAGGGAGGGGGCTCCCTCCGTGCTTCCCTGAGCCCCCCACGGCAGCGCAATGTGCAGCGCTGCTGCGGGGGGCTCCTTTCCTCCAGGCCCCCGAATCCAAGATGGCGACGGGGGCCTTTGGGGGCCTGGAGGAAGCTGGCTTCCTCAGTGCCTGCAAAGCGCAAGCAAGAGGAAGTCTTCTTCAATGCCTGTGACAGATTGCTGATCTGTCACAGTTATCTGTGATGTGACAGATCAGCGATCTGTCACAGGACAGTGATGTCCCACCTGGGACTATGTAATAAAGTAAAAAAAAAATAAAAAAAAAAGTGTAAAAATAATTTTAAAAAAATCGCCAAATAAATTAGTAAAAAAAAAAAAAATATTCCCCAATAAATTCATTTTTTGAAAATAAAAAAAAACCAAAACAATAAAAGTACACATATTAGGTATCGCCGCGTCCATAACGACCCGGCCTATAAAACTGTCCATTAGTTAACCCCTTTAGTGAACTCCTTAAAAAATAAAAATAAAAAACGAAGCAAAAAATAATGATTTATTATCATACCGCCAAACAAAAAGTGTAATAACGTGCGATCAAAAAGACGCATGTAAATTTCTATGGTACCACTGAAAACGTCATCTTGTCCTGCAAAAAAAGAGCCACCACACAGCATCATCAGTGAAAAAATAAAAAAGTTATAGCTCGCAGAATAAAGCGATGCAAAAATAATTATTTTTTATATAAAATAGTTTTCATTGCATAAAACCGACAAAACATAAAAAAAGACCTAAATGAGGTATCGCTGTAACCATACTGACCCGAAGAATAAAACCGCTTTATCAATTTTACCGCACGCGGAACGGTGTAAACGCACTCCCCCAAAAGAAATTCATGAAACGCTGGTTTTTGTTCATTCTGCGTCCCAAAAATCGGAATAAAAAGCGATCAAAAAATGTCACGTGCCCAAAAATGGTACCAATAAAAACAGCAACTCGTCCCGCAAAAAATAAGACCTAACATGACTCGGTGGGTCAAAATACGGAAAAATTATAGCTCTCAATATGTGGTGATGCAAAAACTATTTTTACAATAAAAAGCGTCTTTTAGCGTGCGATAGCTGCCAAAAATAAAAACCGCCATAAATAGTAAATCAAACCCCCCGTTATCACCCCCTTAGTTAGGGAAAAATAATAAAATTAAAAAAATGTATTTATTTCCATTTTTCCGTTAGGGTTAGGGCTAGGGTTAGGGCTAGGGTTAGGGTTAGGGTTAGGGCTTGGGTTAGGGCTAGGGTTAGGGCTGAGATTAGGGTTAGGGGTGTGTTGGGGTTCGGGTTGGAGTTAGAATTGGGGGTTTCCACTGTTTGGGCACATCAGGGGCTCTCCAAATGCAACATTGCGTCTGATCTCAATTCCAGCCAATTCTGAGTTGAAAAAGTCATATGGTGCTCCTTCCCTTCCAAGCTCTGCCATGCGCCCACACAGTGTTTTACCCCCACATGTAGGGTATCAGCCTACTCAGGACAAATTGCAAAACAATTTTTGGGGTCCAATTTCTCCTGTTACCCTTAGGAAAATAAAAAATTGGGGGCAAAAATATCATTTTTGTGGAAAAAAATGATTTTTTTATTTTCACGTCCGAGCGTTATAAACTTCTGTGAAGCACTTGGGGGTTCAAAGTGCTCACCACACATCTAGATAAATTCCATGGGGGGGTCTAGTGTCCAAAATGAGGTCACTTTTTTGGGAGTTTCAATAGTTTAGGTACATCAGGGGCTCTCCAAACGCACATGACACCCGCAGACCATTCCATCAAAGTCTGCATTCCAAAATGGCACTGCTTCCCTTCCGAGCCCCGACGTGTGTCCATATAGTAGTTTTCTCCCACATATGGGGTGTCAGCGTACTCATGACAAATTGGACAACAACTTTTGCGGTCCAATTTCTCCTGTTACCCTTGGGAAAATGAAAAAATTGGGGACTAATTGATCATGTTTGTGGAAAAAATACGATTTTTTTATTTTCATGCCCGGGCATTATAAACTTCTGTGAAGCCCTTGGGGGTTCAAAGTGCTCACCTCACATCTAGATAAGTTCCTTAGGGGGTCTAGTTTTCAAAATGGGGTCATTTGTGGGGGATTTCCACTGTTTAGGTACATTAGGGGCTCTCCAAAGGCAACATGACACCCGCAGACCATTCCATCAATGTCTGCATTCCAAAACGTCACTACTTCCCTTCCGATCACCGACGTGTGCCCATACAGTAGTTTTCTCCCACATATGGGGTATCAGCATACTCAGGACAAATTGGACAACAACTTTTGGGGTCCAATTTCTCCTGTTACCCTTGGGAAAATAAAAAAAATGGTGACTAAAAGATCATGTTTGTGGAAAAAATACGAATTTTTTATTTTCACACCCGGGTGTTATAAACTTCTGTGAAGCACTGGGAGGTTCAAAGTGCTCACCATACATCTAGATAAGTTCCTTGGGGGGTCTAGTTTACAAAATGGTGTCATTTGTAGGGGGTTTCCACTGTTTAGGTACATCAGGGGTTTTCCAATCGCGACATGGTGTCCGATCTCAATTCCAGCCAAAAACGTCAAATGGCGCTGCTTCCCTTCTGAGCTCTGCCATGCGCCCAAATAGTGGTTTACCCCCACATGTGGGGTATCAGCGTGCTCAAGACAAATTGCACAATAACTTTTAGGGTGCTGTTACCCTTGGAAAAATAAGAATTGAGGGTGAAAAGATCATTTTTGTGGAAAAAATATGATTTTTTAATTGTACGGCTTTATGTTATAAACTTCTGTGAAGCCCTTGGGGGTTCAAAGTTCTCACCACACATCTAGATAAGTTCCTTAGGGGGTCTAGTTTCCAAAATGGTGTCATTTGTGGGGGGTTTCCACTGTTTAGGTACATCAGGGGTTTTCCAATCGCGACATGGTGTCCGATCTCAATTCCAGCCAAAACCGTCAAATGGCGCTGCTTCCCTTCCGAGCTCTGCCATGCGCCCAAATAGTGGTTTACCCCCACATGTGGGGTATAAGCATACTCAGGACAAATTGCACAATAACTTTTAGGGTCCTGTTACCCTTGGGAAAATAAAAATTGGGGTGAAAAGATCATTTTTGTGGAAAAAATATGATTTTTTAATTGTACCGCTGTACGTTATAAACTTCTGTAAAGCCCTTGTGGGTTCAAAGTTGTCACCACATATCTAGATAAGTTCCTTGGGGGGGTCTAGTTTCCAAAATGGGGTCACTTGTAGGGGGTTTCCACTGTTTAGGTACATCAGGGACTCTCCAAACGTGACATGGCGTCCGATCTGAATTCCAGCCAATTTTGCATTGAAAAAGTCAAACGGCGCTCCTTCCATTCTGAGCTCTGCCATGCGCCGAAACAGTCGTTCCCCCCCACAAATCAGGTATCAGCGTACTCAGGACAAATTGCACAATAACTTTTGCAGTCCAATTTCTCCTGTTACCCTTGGTAAAATAAAAAAAATTGAACCTGAAGTATTTTTTTTGTGAAAAAAAGTTAGATGTTAATTTTTTTTTTAAATATTCAAAAAAATTCCTGTGACGCACCTAAAGGGTTAATAAACTTCTTGAATGTGGTTTTGAGCACCTTAAGGGGTGCAGTTTTTAGAATGGTGTCACTTTTGGGTATTTTCTATCATATAGACCCCTCAAAGTGGCTTCAAATGTGATGTGGTCCTAAAAATAAAATGGTGTTGTAAAAATGAGAAATCGCTGGTCAACTTTTAACCCTTATAACTTCCTAACAAAAAAAAATTTTGGTTCCAAAATTGTGCTGATGTAAAGTAAACATGTGGGAAATGTTAGTTATCAAGTTTTCTGTGTGCCGTATCTCTGTGATTTAAGGGCATAAAAATTCAAAGTTGGAAAATTGTGAAATTTTCAAAATTTTTGCCAAATTTCTGTTTTTTTCACAAATAAACGCAAGTTATTTGAATGAAATTTTACCACTAACATGAAGTACAATATGTCACGAGAAAACAATGTCAGAATCACCGGGATCCATAGAAGCGTTCCAGAGTTATGACCTTATAAAGGTACAGTGGTCAGAATTGTAAGAATTGGCCCGGTCATGAACGTGCAAACCACCCTTGGGGGTGAAGGGGTTAATGCGCTAAAAGCGCTGCCATAAGATGACGCATAGTGTGAATTCAGCACTTAGATGTGATAGCACAATTTTCCTATTCAAGGCATCATAATAATGCAAACTAACAGGGGTACCCCCAAATATTTCAGTCGCAAATAATGTTCACTATGCCCATAAAGACCTTATTTGAGTAGTCACCAGGTTATTCAAATCAGATATAATTATAAAATCTATGTATTTATATGTTCATAATTTATCTTGATGAAATCAAGCACACTCCTATACTTTAGATCACTCAGAAACCAGGCTCTGATATCACCCCATATAGATATAGAACAATTTCTCAAAAATATACTAACAGGGTTACTTAGCTAATCTTAAATAAGCTATCCATCTACACGAAATTCTCCTGTAGATATTGATGACCGACATATTAAGACCCAGAGCATCTGAGTCAAACATAAATATGCGTTATTTTAGTATCAAAGGTCCATCCATATGAAGTTCCGATATAATACAAGGACTATACCAAAACTTGTATGCCATCAATAAGAAACATAATCGTCACAAGATAATTAGTCTTAAATGTCCAAGTATTATCCAAGATGTAACGAATTGGTAGTTGTTCTGTCCAAATCAACTTCATCATCACGTATCTTTCAGGAGATATTCCCCCAGATTTGGATCCCAATCCTAAAGCCCTACGGACAAAACAAAAGAAAAGAAAACGTCATGGGGCTGGGGGTTCACGGGAGGGATCAGTGTTTCTAGATCCACTGTAAACTGGTCATCAAAGGAGATAAGAGGATAGTAAATTAACTCTCTTTGTAAAACCCTGTATACAGCAGCTCTTCATTTAAACCCCCTGGAGCCAAGCTTTTGAGTTCAAAGATCCATCTGCTTCACGCCTCAATAGCTCATTTGTAATTTTACCTCCCCTGATGTTTGTCTGAACTCCTTCCAGCCCCATGACTCGAAGGGACTTTGGACTACCACCATGACATTCCAAAAAGTGAGCTGCTACAGACGTGATCTGTTTTCCTTTAGTTTTATCAACTCTAGCCGTGGCTATATTAGAGAGATGTTGTTGGACTCTCCTGCGCAACTCTTGTGTGGTTTGACCGACATATACCTTATTACAACCACAAACCAGTGCATAGACCAAATTGCGCGAACGACAATTGAAATATGCCCTAGACTGGACCTGTATAGGTATACCTGGTATTGAGAGCCCCCTAGTCGCAATCATCAGTGGACATACTGTACAATTACCACAAGGGAATGATCCCTTGTTGGAATTACCACATCTGATTTTAGTTTTGGAACGTCTAAAGTGGCTATTCGTAAGGTAGTCCTTAAGGTTTGTTGCTCTCCTTGCTATCATCCTAGGCCTCTCAGAGATAAAATTCTTTAGTTTATTCTCACTACAAAGAATATCCCAATTGTTGTTCAAAATTCTATAAATATCACCCATTGATTATTAAATTTGGTTATTAAATTTATTGTGCCTAGATTAGTCCTTACCCTAGGCCTCAGGGTGTCTTCTCTCGTACAGTTCCTTGAATATTCATACGCTCTGGACACCATATTTCGTGGAAATGACGTTTTCTTTTCTTTTGTTTTGTCCGTAGGGCTCTAGGATTGGGATCCAAATCTGGGGGAATATCTCCTGAAAGATACGTGATGATGAAGTTGATTTGGACCGAACAACTACCAATTCGTTACATCTTGGATAATACTTGGACATTTAAGACTAATTATCTTGTGACGATTATGTTTCTTATTGATGGCATACAAGTTTTGGTATAGTCCTTGTATTATATCGGAACTTCATATGGATGGACCTTTGATACTAAAATAACGCATATTTATGTTTGACTCAGATGCTCTGTGTCTTAATATGTTGGTCATCAATATCTACAGGAGAATTTCGTGTAGATGGATAGCTTATTTAAGATTAGCTAAGTAACCCTGTTAGTATATTTTTGAGAAATTGTTCTATATCTATATGGGGTGATATCAGAGCCTGGTTTCTGAGTGATCTAAAGTATAGGAGTGTGCTTGATTTCATCAAGATAAATTATGAACATATAAATACATAGATTTTATAATTATATCTGATTTGAATAACCTGGTGACTACTCAAATAAGGTCTTTATGGGCATAGTGAACATTATTTGCGACTGAAATATTTGGGGGTACCCCTGTTAGTTTGCATTATTATGATGCCCTGAATAGGAAAATTGTGCTATCACATCTAAGTGCTGAATTCACACTATGCGTCATCTTATGGCAGCGCTTTTAGCGCATTAAGCTTTGGTGCCTGTACTGATGAGATATATGATTTTTCTTTTATCACTATGATGCTTCTGGCAAAGACGATTGTGCTATCAAATCTGGGCGTCGTTATATTGAGTGAACAGATAAAATAAAATTTATTATTACTGTCATGTTGTGCTAGCGTCTAGACCATTTTTTTTTTTTTATACATTAAATTGTGGTTGTATTCACACTATGTATCGTCTTATGGTAGTACCTTTAGTGCATTAAGCCGTGGTGCCTGCGCTTGAATGTACTGATGTGATAGATGTTTTTCCCTATATTCCTATGGAGCTTCTAGCAAGGGCTATTAAATCTGGGTGTCGTTATATTGAGTGAACAGATATATTTTTATTGTCATGTTGTGCCAGTGTCTAGACCACTTTTTGACACATTAAATTGTGGCTGTATTCACACTATGCGTCATCTTATGGTAGCGCTTTCAGCGCATTAAGCCTTGGTGCCTGTGCTTGAATGTACTGATGTGATGCATGATCTTCCCTATATCCCTATGGTGCTTCCAGCAAGGACGATTGTACTATTAAATCTGGGCGCCGTGATATTGAGTGAACAGATAAAGCTTATTATTACTGTCATGTTGCGCCAGCGTCTAGACTACTTTTTGATACATTAAATTGTGGCTTCATTCACACTATGCGTCATCTTATGGTAGCGCTTTAAGCTTTGGTGCCTGCACTTGGATGTACTGATTTGGTATGTGATCTTCCTCATATTCCTATGGAGCTTCTAGCAAGGACGATTGTGCTATTAAATCTGGACGCCGTGATATTGAGTGCACAGATAAAGCTTATTATTACTGTCATGTTGCGCTAGCGTCTAGACTACTTTTTGATACATTAAATTGTGGCTGTATTCACACTGTGCGTCATCTTATGGTAGCGCTTTTAGCGCATTAAGCTTTGGTACCTGTGCTTGAATGTACTGATATGATATATGATCTTCCCTATATCCCTATGATGCTTCCAGCATGGACGAGTGTGCTATTAAATCTGGGCGCCGTGATATTGAGTGAACAGATAAAGTTTATTATTACTGTTATGTTGTGCTAGCGTCTAGACTACGTTTTGACACATTAAATTGTGGTCTTAGGCTGGTTTCACATTAGCGCTTTTGTGCGCAGCGCATCGTGCGCACCCGTGCGCATGCGCACTGCGCACCTATACTTAACATGACGTGCGCATGGTCTTGCGCATACTTGCGTTTTCGTGCGCATGCGTTTTTTTGTCTTTTGCGCCAGGCGCTCCAGACGCAACATGTTGCATTTTTGGTTCCGCCCTGTCTCGTCAAAAAGACGCATGCGCACGCTTGCGCACGGAATGCGCAAAAACACCACATTGGAGCCTATGGGAACGCATGCGTGCGCATGGTCTTGCGCACGCTTGCGTTTTTTTGCGCATGCGTTTTTGAGTTAAACAAGTCTAGAATGTTCTCTAGACAATGGAAAAAACGTCACACTTAAAAACGCATGCGCATAAAAAACGCCAACGCATGCAAAAAACGCATGTAAAACGCAAACAACGCTGCGTTTTTTTTACACATCAGCGTGCGCATGACGTTAAAAAAACGCGCGTTTGTTTTGCGTTTTTCTTTGCGTTTTTTATGCGCCCGATGCGCTGCGCAAAAAAACGCTAATGTGAAACTAGCCTTATTCACACAACTGATGGGAGCAGGACGCTGCCTCATTAAACTCAGAACTGATCCACCTTTTTTTCCCCCACTTTGAAACTCAGCTGGTAAGAGTGATTACTAATTGGATAGGTATATAAAGGATTTCAACAGAACATTACACTGACCTTGAGAAAGACACATCACTGTGTTGATACGCGTGGGTTTGGGGGTCCCATGTAACCTACCCGGTAGCTTGTTCATCCTCAGAAACCAGGTGATATCATGCTAGGGAAAGGGACTTGTTAATGTATGTTTATTTGTGTTGGCAACATGATAAGCATTCAATTTTCTATTCATGGCATATGTAGAATTTCTATGTAACCATAGTAGTTATTGATAATATGGTATTTATTGATCCAAGGTCATGATTGTCATTACAATTGATTTGATAGACCCTAGGTTATGGTAACTAGCAGATACCTGGCATTATACTGAATGGTTGGCCTTGGGACCCATAGTATTTAACTATTTATCAAAATGACCCATTGTCTTTGTTCTGTTATCAGTGTCTGGTTGTTCAGACTTTTTAATTGTTTTTAAACAAAGTGTCTGTTTGTTGTGTCCATTAATAAAATTGATACTTTTTGATTATCATATCCTTGTGGTGATCCCTATTTGTGTGCATATACTTTCTTTTCTTTATGTGTCTTTATGTCAAATTCATTTATATGCACTAGGTGATCCCACCTAAATTGACATTGTGGTTGGTGCCAGTTTATTCTATATCTTGTCACTTACTGGGCTGCTTGCTGCAGTTTTGATAAAATCCTTGTTTTCTCTCTCATAGATCTAGCAGTGTAATGAATGCTGAGCTTTGCATACCCCACACTCACCACTGATTGGCAGCTTCCTGTGTACACTGTGCATTGTCAGCAAGGTGCCAATCAGTGGTGCTGGCAGGGTTACACAGATTAGTTGGACTGAATTGCATGTAATACCTAGTCCTGCAGTGATAACCTCCTTCTGATAAAACATTGATTGTATTGAAACTACAGCAAGCTGCTGAGGCAAGTGATACAACCCTGGAATCAGGCTCTCTTCCCTTACATTATGCTGCTCTCTGATAACATAGCAAGAACCTGCTAACAGATTCCCTTTAATCCCTTCACGACATATGACATACAGCTCTGGAAAAAAATTAAGAGGCCACTGCACAGTTTTATAAAAATCAGCTTCTCTGCATGTCTGACAGCCATTCCATTCCAGTATCAGTTGAATTCCAACCAGAGTACACCTCATTCTACTTAATGTGCTTCTGATTAGGTGATCACCTGAACCAAATCTTATTTAATGAAGGAAAGTATAAAAAAAAAAAACCCTACTGTGATGTTCACAATCCTCTTGAAATAGGAGAAGCTGGATGGCAAAACAAGTGCTAGTAACATCCCAAAAGTAATAGGAATGAAAAATAACTTTTAAGCATGCCAAAGGAGTTGAAAAGAAAAGTCTTGAGTGAGGAAAAGAAGTGCTTAATTCTGGCTTTACTAACAGAGTGATACAGTGAGCTTCATGTTGCCTCCATCCTTAAAATTTCTAAGACTGCAGTCCATTACAACAAGGTCAAGCAGCAGACATTGGGGACAACAAGGTTACAGACTGGTAGAAGGCGAAAATGACTCTCCACTGACCGGGATGACGTCATCTTATTCGAAAGTCACTCAGCAACCGCAGGATGACATCAAGTGACCTACAAAAGGAATGGCAAATGGCAGCTGGGGTGAAGTGCATGGCAAGAACAGTTCGTAACAGGCTCCTAGAGCCAGGACTCAAGTCATGTAAAGCTAGAAAAAAGCCTTTCATCAATGAACAGTGCTAGCAGGGTCTTTATTAGGCAGCTCTGCCAACCACTACCCACCCGAATGTTGGTTCCTACCCAGTTAGTTCACGTTCATGCTTTCCTCAGTATTCCACTTCAGGTTACCAACCCGGCTAGTTTTTCTGTCCTGCCTGACCTCTCCGCTCCTGACGTTGACTACTTTTACTGATCTTGTGCTGCTTGCCTTACCTCGGACCGTCTGACCATGCCTCTGTTCCCCTCCTCTGTACCTCGTTCCTTGCCACTGACCTTCTGATCAGCTGCTGCTGACTCGGGGACTGTCTTGGAGTAGTACCTGGTGACTAATGGCGGTAACACCGCTACTAGGTAAGCTCAGTCTGTGGCACAGTGGGTCCACACTTACCTGCTTTACAAACACAAATCAGATACAGGAAACTGGTACTCAAAAACCAACCATTGTTGTCTTCATTTTTCCATCTGAGTAACATTACTGACACATATTGAGGTGAAGTACAAGAGTTAGGGTTCGTCCCAATTGGGTACAGCTTGTTGTGGTGGGATGGTTTTTTGCTTTTCTGATGAAGTTATTTACATGTACTATTACTATTTATTTATTTACTACAGGGTATTTGCTCATTTTGTTTTTATCTTATGCTCTTTATGTTAAATGCCACAGTGTGAACCTACACACTGCATCTATACCAACACAGGTCCGACACATTGCTTCTATACCAACATAGGTTCTGGCTAATTTCTTTGGCTTTGCATTAAAAAAACAACCCACAGTAACAGTCTGGTATATACCACTCTTTGACGAAGATACCCAAATATACCTGATATTAAAGCCAGGAGTCAGCCATCCATCCCCGGCCATAAATTATTTCTTAGCCAATCTACAGTCATGGCCAAAAGTTTTGAGAATGACACAAATATTATATTTTCACATGATCTGCTGCCCTCTGGTTTTTATGTGTGTTTGTCAGATGTTTTTATCACATACAGAAATATAATTGCAATCATATTATGAGTAGCAAAAGGTTATATTGACAGTTTGAATGAGTTAATGCAGCAAGTCAATATTTGCAGTGTTGACCCTTCTTCTTCAGGACCTCAGCAATTCTCCCTGGCATGCTCTCAATCAACTTCTGGATCAAATCCTGACTGATAGCAGTCCATTCTTGCAAAATCAATGCTTTTATTTTGTCTGAATTTGAAGGTTTTTGTTTGTCCTCTGTCTCTTGATGATTGACCACAAGTTCTCAATGGGATTAAGATCTGGGGAGTTTCCAGGCCATGGTCCCAAAATCTCTATGTTTTTTTTTCCCTGAGCCATTTAGTTATCACCTTTGCTTTATGGCAAGGTGCTCCATCATGTTGAAAAAGGCATTGTTGATCGCCAAACTGCTCTTGGACGGTTGGGAGAAGTTGCTCTTGGAGGACATTCTGGTACCATTCTTTATTCATGGCTGTGTTTTTAGGCAAGACTGAGAGAGAGCCCATTCCCTTGGCTGAGAAGCAACCCCACACATGAATGGTTTCAGGATGCTTGACAGTTGGCATGAGACAAGACTGGTGGTAGCGCTCACCTGGTCTTCTCCGAATAAGCCGTTTTCCAGATGTCCCAAACAATCGAAAAGGGGATTCATCAGAGAAAATGACTTTACCCCAGTCCTCAGCAGTCCACTCCCTGTACCTCTTGCAGAATATCAGTCTGTCCATGATGTTTTTCCTGGAGAGAAGTGGCTTCTTTGCTGCCCTCCTTGAGATCAGGCCTTGCTCCAAGAGTCTCCGCCTCACAGCGCGTGCAGATGCACTCACACCTGCCTGCTGCCATTCCTGAGCAAGCTCTGCACTGCTGGTAGCCCGATCCCGCAGCTGAAACACTTTTAAGAGACGGTCCTGGCGCTTGCTGGTCTTTCTTGGGCGCCCTGGAGCCTTTTTGGCAACAAGGGAACCTCTCTCCTTGAAGTTCTTGATGATGCGATAGATTGTTGACTGAGGTGCAATCTTTCTAGCTGCGATACTCTTCCCTGTTAGGCCATTTTTGTGCAGTGCAATGATGACTGCACGTGTTTCTTTAGAGATAACCATGGTTAACAGAAGAGAAACAATGATGCCAAGCACCAGCCTCCTTTTAAAGTGTCCAGTGGTGTCATTCTTACTTAATCATGACAGATTGATCTCCAGCCCTGTCCTCATCAACACCCACACCTGTGTTAATGGAGCAATCACCGAAACGATGTTAGCTGGTCCTTTTAAGGCAGGGCTGCAATGATGTTGAAATGTGTTTTGGGGGATAAAGTTCATTTTCTAGGCAAATATTGACTTTGCAAGTAATTGCTGTTAAGCTGATCACTCTTTATAACATTCTGGAGTATATGCAAATTGCCATTAAAAAAAATGAAGCAGTAGACTTTGTAAAATTAATTCTCAAAACTTTTGGCCATGACTGTACAAGAAAGGATTGTGCTTTCATTTTTCCATCTGAGGAACATTGCCAAATTATCAGCAGGCATGAATCCTGTCCATACCAATGATTCAGCGTAAAAGTTTTGGACTCAGCGCACAGCCCCCATCCATGGGACTCATTGTCTGTATCAATCGGGGAAATATCACCCCTGGACATATTAAAACCAAGAGTCAGAACAAATCTGTCCAGTTTGAAGACCATTAACAAACTCGCCTTCTACATCAGACGTTATACCAAACTGATCGATTTACTCTCCAAAGGCGTCATGAGACCATTGTGAGAAAAGTGCAATACAAACGTCTGTTGTTGTAGGGTAATTGTGTTTGATATTACTTGCTATTTATTAATGAAGGAACCATGGAGTCTGTAATATGCAAGTTAATTTAGAAGTAGAATTATTCTATTGTCTGATAAAAAAAAAAGGAGAAGCTAAAATGAAGACCAGAGTCAGAGCAGCAGATTCTATGTGCGGAAATGATGAATAGCTCCTGTCACTAGGAATAAAATCACAAGCTTCTGAAATATAACCTGTGATCATTGATCGTTCCCAAGAAAGAGTACTATCCGTCCTGGGGAACGCATTCAGTAGCTATTAATAAGATCATATATTGTGATATGCTGCAGGAAGAGCTGAGTCAGCAGATCTAATTCATACATATTCAGCTGGGTTATTACCAGTCCTTGTGTGTACAGAACACACTCCTAGCTTGAAAGTCTGGCTGACATGGCTGGTGCTAAACCAATCAGTATTTTACAGTGAAAATTAAAGAGTTACCGTCATTTTAATTTTTATTTAATAAATCAATACTCCACATGAAAATAAGCAACTTTGCAATATATCTTTTCATAGAAATCTGCTTCTTTCTCTGCCAAAATTGATTAATCATCATCAAAATTCTCAATTCCGAGGTAAAATCTGTTTTCAGTGAATAGAAACCTTCTCAGTTAGACATGAATAAACAAAAATAAAGTACAAATTGATAAAGACTTAAAAAAGGTTTTATTTAATTACGCAATAAAAGGAAAACCAAACAAATTGGACATAATTCAATACCATAAAATGTCATAGTATAAGGAGATAGTTACATAGTAAACACATGGGCCATGAATAAATATAGTGAACATAAAAAATCCATCAGCAATCTAAAGTGCATATAGTAAGCAGACACAGGGTCTGAAAGCTCAAATAAAGTGCATAGGAAATGTAATAAGATCATAGATACCCGTGAATTCATAAGATGATGGAATGCACATGATTATCATCTTATGAATTCAACTTTTCTTCTTGTTCCCTGTTATATGTGATTAGGCTGGGAGATATTACACTGAATATAGGGTTTCGTCACCATTATACTTATGCATTCTTTTTGATTATTAAAATATGGGAACCAAGAGTTTCTATTGGTCTGGGTTACAGATAAATACTTCCCCTTTACACCACTATCTCACTCCTTGAGAAAGCCACGGTAGGCGAAACGTACGTTGGAGGGAGCTGGAGACACACTGAGCCACTGATCACGGGTATCTATGATCTTATTACATTTCCTATGCACTTTATTTGAGCTTTCAGACCCTGTGTCTGCTTACTATATGCACTTTAGATTGCTGATGTTTTTTTATGATCACTATATTTATTCATGGCCCATGTATTTACTATGTAACTATCTCCTTATACTATGACATTTTATGGTATTGTATTATGTCCAATTTGTTTGGTTTTCCTTTTATTGCATAATTAAATAAAAACTTTTTTAAGTCTTCATCAATTTGGACTTTATTTTTGTTTATTCATATCTAACTGAGGTTTCTATTGTCTTTTATGAATATTCATATATGCTATCTGTGTATATAGTGAGTGATTCTCACTGATTGTTGGCCTGTTTTCAGTGAAGACAGAATATTTCATTACTGAGATAGGAGATGGCGGCTGCTACTGATGGGATTCTCTGTAGATAGATGGAAAAAGAGGAGGGAGGAGCTCTGCCTCTAGCTCCTCCCTCTTCCAGTCTTCCTAGAATTATATCCATAGCAGCCACCATCCCCTACCTCAGTGATGGGAAAATCTGACTTCACTGAATACAGATTTTGGCCTCATACCTATCAGCAGTTAATAAAATTGGTCTGATGTTGCTGCTGAAATGTCGGATGTGTGTCATGCAAGTGTCATGCGAGTGTCATGTGAGTACAGTGGGATTATTCTCACTTACCATCCGTATGACATGCATATGCAATGCAATTTTTTAACATTAGCTTTTACATACAGTAATTTTCTGTCATTTAAATATAGTTTAG
Organism: Dendrobates tinctorius; assembly: GCF_039654945.1. NCBI lineage: Eukaryota > Metazoa > Chordata > Amphibia > Anura > Dendrobatidae > Dendrobates > Dendrobates tinctorius. The sequence continues at coordinate 10,081,119 of NW_027361751.1, read as the reverse complement.
AAATATGTGCGTGAGATACATAATCAGTGATTTGCATGTGTAGCTTACTGTACATGTATTTAAGTGATAAATAAATTATTAAACAAAATGCAGTGGGATTCCCAGAAATTTTATTAACCAGCTGAGGGAAAGCCAACAGTTGGGGGCATATGTTTATAGCCTGGCAAGGAGGAAATATATATAAAAATGGAGCTTCCCAGGCTATTAATATCAGCTCACAGCTGTCTCCTTAGCCTTTATTGCTTATTAAAATGGGGAAAAGCCCCTCCAAAAAAAAATTACCTGGGGCCCCCTATAATTAACCCCTTTACGACCTATAACGTATATGTACATCATAGGTCGCCTCCCCCACCTGTTCCGACACATGACAGGTGATCAGATCAGCTGTCATGTGCCCCTAACAGCTGTTGGTGGAATCGTGATCCACCCACGGCTGTTAACATGTTAAATGCTGCTGTCAGTCTCTGACAGCATCATTTAACCAGCGTAAGCCGGATGCGTCTCATTAGCTCTGCCCATTGGTCCCTCTGTCACATTACTGCGGGGCGCCAATTGGTTGGCATGATATCCCGGGGTCTGCAGGAGACCCCTGTGGTTGTTTTTGCTGAACTGCTTTGAACACTGCCCCATAGCTGGCACTCATAGCAGACAGATGAACATTTTTGCTACACATAGCAGGGCTGCAGCTGATCAGATGATCACAGCTTCAAGTCTCCTAAGGAGACTATTGAAGCATGTACAAAGTGAAAAAAAATTTAAAAAAAAATAAATCTGTAAAAGTTCAAATCACCCTCCTTTTTTCCCCATTCAAAATAAAACAGTGAAAAAAAATTCAAAAATACACATATTTCGTATTGCTGATCTGTCAAAATATAAAATATTAATCCAATCTGTAAATGGCGTAACGAGAAAAAAAAATTAAAGCACAAGAATTACATTTTTTTGGTTGAAATAAAACGCAATAATCGGAAATCAAACCATCGTACCTATCCCAAAATGGTATCTATAAAAATTTCATCTCTGCGTGCAATAAATAAGTCCTCGCCTGTCCCTAGATCCTGAAAAATTGAGTCGCTATGGGTCTTGGAAAATGGCTCCATTTTCATTTTTTTTAACAAATGTTTGATTATTTTACCTCTTAGGTAAAAAAGAACCTATACATGTTTGGTATCAACAAAATCATAACGACCTGGAGAATCATAACACAAGGTCAGTAGCATGTAGTGAGCTTGATAGTGTAGTGAGCACTTGGAATTTTGTTCACATTTTCCAGTACATTATATGATAAAATCAAGGGTTTAGTTCAAAAGTACAACTCATTTAAAAAAAAAATAAGCCCTCACATGGCCATATTTACGGAAAAATAAAAAAATTATGGCTATGGGAAGAAGGGGAGCAAAAAACGAAAATGCAAAAACAAAAAAACCCAAGATGGTAAAGGGGTTAATAATCAATAAAGGCTAGGCAGACAGCTGTGGGCTGATAGTAATAGGCTAGGAAGGGACCATGGATATTGGTCCCCTCTCAGACTAAAAACATCAGCTCTAAGTTGCCCCTGAAATGGCGCGTCCATATGATGCGACAATTCTGACTCTTAGCCTCTGCTCTTCTCACTTGCCCTTGTGCAGTGGCAAATGGGGTAATAGTATTGTGGTTGATGTCAGCTTTGTATTGGCATCTACAGTGAGGCAAAAAGTATTTAGTCAACCACCAATTGTGCTAGTTCTCCCACTTAAAACAATGAGCGAGGCTTGTAATTGACATCATAAGTAGACCACAGCTATGAGAGTCAAAATGAGAAAACAAATCCAGAAAATCACCTTGTCTGATTTGGCAATTTATTTTGCAAATTATGATGGAAAATAAGTATTTGGTCACCTAAAAACATGGAAGATTTCTGGCTCTCACAGACCTGTAACTTCTTCTTTAAGAGGTTCCTCTGTTCTCCACTCATTACCTGTAGTAATGGCACCTGTTTGAACTTGTTATCAGTATAAAAGACACCTGTCCACAGCCTCAAAAAGTCACACTCCAAACTCCACTATGATTAAAACCAAAGAGCTGTCGAAGGACACCAGAAACAAAATTGTAGCCCTGCCCCAGGCTGGGAAGACTGAATCTGCAATAGGCAAACAGCTTGGTGTGATGAAATCAACTGTGAGAGCAATAATAAGAAAATGGAAGACATACAAGACCACTGATGTATGTAGTATGTATGTTGTATGTATGTAGCATGTAGTATGTATGTAGCATGCAGTATGTATGTAGTATATATGTAGTATGTATGTAGCATGTAGTATATATGTAGTATGCATGTTGCATGCATGTAGTATATATGTAGTATGTATGTTGCATGTAGTATATATGTAGTATGTATGTTGCATGTAGTATATATGTAGTATGTATGTTGCATGTAGTATATATGTAGTATGCATGTTGCATGCATGTAGTATATATGTAGTATGTATGTTGCATGTAGTATACATGTAGTATGAATGTAGCATGTATGTAGTATGTAGTATGAATGTAGCATGTATGTAGTATGCATGTAGTATATATGTTGTATGTATGTAGCATGTAGTATGTATGTAGCATGCAGTATGTATGTAGTATATATGTAGTATGTATGTAGCATGTAGTATATATGTAGTATGCATGTTGCATGCATGTAGTATATATGTAGTATGTATGTTGCATGTAGTATATATGTAGTATGTATGTTGCATGTAGTATATATGTAGTATGCATGTTGCATGCATGTAGTATATATGTAGTATGTATGTTGCATGTAGTATATATGTAGTATGTATGTTGCATGTAGTATATATGTAGTATGCATGTTGCATGCATGTAGTATATATGTAGTATGTATGTTGCATGTAGTATACATGTAGTATGAATGTAGCATGTATGTAGTATGTAGTATGAATGTAGCATGTATGTAGTATGCATGTTGCATGTATGTAGCATGTATGTAGCATGTAATTTTTTTTTTTTTTTTTTTTTTTACATTCAACACATTAGCCGGATGATGGGACTACTACTGTCCCATCATTGGCTAATGTGTCAATCACTGTCATGGTAGCAGGCATCGCCCGATGGGACTTGTAGTCCCATCGGACGATGCCTGCACAGCCCCCCGAAGCCTGCACAGCCCCCCCGGAGCCTGCACAGCCCCCCGGCAGGCCGGCACAGCCCCCCGGCAGGCCGGCACAGCCCACCGGAGCCTGCACAGCCCCCCGGCAGGCCGGCACAGACCACCGGAGCCTGCACAGACCCCCTGGCAGGACGGCACAGCCCCCCGAAAGGCCCGTACAGACCCCAGAGAGGCTGTACAAGGGAAAAACAGGATTTTTCTTATTCCGATACCGGAAGTCCCATAGACTTGAATGGGACTTCCGGTATCGGAATCGGCGATACCGATACTTTTTTTTAAGATCGGCCGATCCATTCCGATCCGATACTTTGAAGTATCGGACGGTATCGCTCAACTCTACTAATTAACCCAAATAACAGAGCCACATAAAAAACATGGCACATTGCAAGCAGTCACACAAATGGATTCCAAAGCCTATATGTAAAGTATGATCATACTACAACCTGAATAGCTGGAAACAAATACCAAACAAATGTGCAAAAATAGAATCCTGCCCGCATTGATCCTGTAAGTGATCGCTCACATGGAGGGAGCTTGTGGAGTGCCCGACGCGTGTCGCCACCGCAAGGTGGCTTCGTCAGGGGCTGGAGAGTCAGTCAACTGCAAGTCATATAAGTATATGCAATAATTAGCTGAAATAAGCAGCAGCCACGGTCAAATACCTGTTAAACCGCACTTGGTACGGAGGCCAGGACGTCCAATCAAACCAGGGAATAGTGACATACAATTCTATCCGGGTCAACGATGTCAGACGTGTCAGCTCCAAATGTGCAGGCGCATGGTCAGTGGTTGCCACTGTGACATAAAGAAACATTGCCGAATCATGTGAAGTGTTTAGTCGCCAATGTGCAGGCGCAAAAACCGATGATTACCACAAAAACAAGTGAGAGTGCCGATAAACTCGATAATCAAGAATGCGCAAGCGCAAAATACATGATCGCCAACTATAACAAAATAGTCCACAATGCACAGGTGCAGGGAGACCAATTATAGTATACATGCAAAAAAGAAAAAATAAGCATTATTGTTGAAAATCCGCTAATAAAACGGATATAATATCACGAGCACAATATAAAGTTCTCAAATGTGAAAGTAAAAAATCAGCAGTTATCATATGAGCAGGGAGAACATTACTACACCATACGGAGTGTATAATCCCCAATGCGCAGGCGCAAGAGCTAATGGTTACCACAATAATAATCTTTAGTGAGGCGGGTAATCTCAGCTTGTAGGCCACATCATTGATGCGACTTAAGACCTCAAAGGGACCAATGTAACGTGGACCTAACTTGTAGGAGGGGATTTTCAACCTGATATGCCGAGAAGCTAACCAAACCCTATCCCCTGGGCGATACAGAGGAGCGTCTAGCCGTTTCTTGCCGGCATACTGCTTCATTCTGAGGCTGGCACTCTCAAGGGCTACTATGGTCTCCCTCCAAATCTGAGAGAAGTCCACAGACAAGGAGTCCACTGCCAGTACACCCGAGGTAGGGGACACAGGAAGAGGAATGACGAGGTGTTGACCAAAAACCACAAAAAAGGGAGATTTGGAGGAGGCTTCACTTGGATGGTTGTTGTAGGCAAATTCTGCCCAAGGAAGAAGAGAGACCCAATCATCTTGATGAGCATTGGAAAAATGCTGAAGGTAAGATGTCAGTGCCTGATTGACCCGTTCGACTTGACCATTCGACTGGGGGTGATAAGCTGAGGAAAAATCCAAAGTTATCTTCAGCAATCCGCAGAGAGCTCGCCAAAAACGAGAGGTAAACTGGACACCTCGATCCGAGACAATATGCTGAGGGAAATCATGGAGGCGAAAGACGTGAAGCAGAAAGATCTTTGCCAACTCGGGAGCGGTAGGGAGACCAGGCAGAGCAATGAAGTGGGCCATTTTGGAAAATCGATCCACGACCACCAATATCACTGTACTTCTAGAAGAAGGAGGCAAATCGGTGACGAAATCCATAGCAATATGAGTCCATGGGTTGGCAGGCACAGGTAACGAATGTAGGAGTCCCGAGGAAGGGTGTCGAGGAACCTTGCTCCGGGCACAAGAAGGGCAGGAGGCGATGAAATCCTGGACGTCTTTGTGAAGCGAAGGCCACCAATAATGGCGGGAGACAAGCAAGAGAGTCTTTTTAACTCCAGAATGTCCAGAAAACATTGAAGAGTGACTCCAGCGTAGAACCTTTAGGTCTATCTCCACTCGGAACAAAGGTCTTACCAGATGGTGGGGAGACCAGGCTTAATGGGGCTACGGTAAGGATCTTGGCGGGGTCGATGAGATGGGCTGGACCCTCCTCCTTATTGACTGACAGGAATGACCGTGATAGGGCATCCGCCTTGATGTTCTTATCCCCGGGTCGGAAGTGGAATTCGAACTCAAAGCATTCGAAAAACAGTGACCATCTGGCCTGCCGTGGGTTGAGCCTTTGGGCGGACTGAAGGTAGGCCAAATTTTTGTGATCCGTAAAAATGATGAACGGATGGAGGGCACCCTCGAGAAGATGGCGCCATTCCTCAAGGGCCATTTTTATGGCCAAGAGTTCTCTATCTCCAACGGCATAGTTACGGTCGGGAGCGGGGAAGTCCTTAGAAAAAAATCCGCAGGTGAGAGCACGGCCAAAGGAGGATTTCTGCAGAAGAACTGCTCCAGCTCCCACCGAGGATGCGTCAACCTCGAGGATGAATGGCCTGCTGGCATCCGGGCGATGGAGTACAGGAGACTTAGCAAACTCTTGTTTCAGGGCCTCAAAGGCAGCCTCTGCATCAGAGGGCCAATGATTGGGATCGGCTCCTTTGCGGACAAGAGCTGAGATGGGTTTAGTCAATGAAGAGAAGTGAGGGATAAATTGCCTAGAATAATTGGCAAAACCCAAAAACCGCTTAATTGCTTTAACTCCGAGGGGACGTGGCCAATTGAGAACTGCCGAAACTTTTTCAGGATCCATCTCTAACCCCGAGTTCGAGACAATGTAACCAAGAAAAGGCAAAGAAGTTTGCTCAAAGAGGCATTACTCCAACTTGGCAAAAAGGTGGTTCTCTCTGAGACGTTGGAGGACTTGGCGAACGTCTCAGTGATGTGTGGCCAGATCAGGGGAGAAGACTAAGATGTCGTCCAGGTAGACTGCGACACAGGAGTAGAGGAGATCTCGAAAGACATCATTAATAAGTTCCTGGAATACCGCAGGTGCTTTGCAGAGCCCAAAGGGCATAACCAAATACTCGTAGTGCCCATCTCGCGTGTTGAACGCAGTCTTCCACTCGTCCCCAGAGCGTATGCGAACCAAATTATAGGCCCCTCGTAGATCAAGCTTAGTAAACACACGTGCTCCCTTCAAGCGATCAAAAAGCTCAGAGATGAGTGGCAGTGGATATTTATTCTTCACCCTGATGCGATTCAGGTCACGATAATCGATGCACAGGCGCAGCGACCCATCTTTCTTCTTTAAGAAAAAGAAGCCTGCTCCTGCAGGGGACGAAGACTTCCGAATGAAGCCTCTGGCCAGGTTGTCTTGGATGTATTCAGACATGGCTTGGGTCTCTGCCGAGGAGAGAGGATAAATTCTTCCACGAGGCGGAGTGGTACCTGGAACGAGCTCAATGGGGCAGTCTTGGGACGGTGCGGAGGAAGAGTCTCAGCCTCTTTCTTGTCAAAAACATCCAAAAAGTCACAGTAAGCCGACGGCAATCCAGAGGGAACAGGGGAAGAATGAGGGGTACCTGCGGGACGCACCAACAGCAGACACCGAGCCTGACAAGACTCCCCCCAGCGCAAGACGTTGCCGCTATGCCAATCTAAGGTGGGCTCGTGGAGCCGCAGCCAAGGAAGACTGAGGAGGATTGGATGGTTGGATGGGAAATACCTGCTAAGACATAAAACGTAATTTTCTCCTTGTGCAGAGCCCCTACTTGCAACTCTACCTCATGAGGGACGAGAGTAACTGTCTCTAGCAGGGGTCGACCATCTACAGAGGCGAGAACTTGAGGATTCTCCAAGGCCCTCTCGGGAACAGAAAATTTGTTAACTTCCTCCAGCCTAATAAAATTCCCGGTGGCACCCAAGTCCACATAGGCCACTAGAGAAGCCCGCTTCCCACCAACATGCAAGAGGACAGACAAAGTGAGTGGTAGAAAGGTATCACATGCACCTAGGGAGGCCTCTCTTACCTTGCCTAGGCAGAGGAGTTTTCCGGACGATCCGGACAAGTTCTGAGCAAATGGGAACCGCTACCGCAGTAGAAACACAGACCCTGGAGGCTTCTCTCCCTACGACGCTGGTCAGAGAGCTTCAAGCGGTCCACCTGCATACCTTCGGATGCCGAGGGTGAGGAGAGGCTCCTAGGTCAGGGACTGGGTGGTCTGCGAACAGAAGATAATGGACGAGAGACCCTTCTCTCCCTGGCCCGCTCTTGAAACCGGAGATCTATCCGAGTAGCTAAAGAGATCAAATCCTCCAGAGCTGTTGGGGTGTCACGACCAGCGATCTCATCTTTAATACGATTCGAGTGGCCTCACCAGAAGGCGCCCACCAAAGCCTCGTTATTCCAACCTAAGTCGGAGGACAGGGTCCTAAACTGTATGGCGTACTGGCCCACGGTTAGAGAACCTTGGCAAAGGTTAAACAAAGCCTCAGTGGTGGAGGCTAAACGACCCGGTTCGTCAAAAACCCGACGGAAAGTGTCAAGAAAAACGGATAACTGGGCAACTACAGGGACATCACGCTCCCAGAGGGGACTGATCCAAGCCAAAGCGTCCCCCTCCAGATGAGAAATGATGAAGGCCACTTTGGCTCGGTCTGTGGGGTACTGCTGGGGCAGCAGTTCAAAATGTAGGCGGCACTGATTTATAAAACCCCAGGGTGGTTTGGCCAGCCGCTGAGGAGGATGGGAAACCGCAGCAGGAGGAGCAGAGGCGGCCGAGTGCAAGGAAAGCAACCGACCGTCCACCGAAGCCATGTAGCTGAGGATATGTGACTGGGTGTCACGCTGCTGAGCCAATTCCTGTAGTAAGCCAGCCAACTGGGTGGCGTTACCAGGATCAGAGGATTGGAGAGCAAAAAGATGCGAGTCCATTGTTTTCATAAAGGACATCATGCGCGTCTGATTCTCCCTAAGGAAAACTAACTCTTTTTGGGCAGCCGTGGCTCCAGCGGGGTCCATGGCCTGTCTATGCTGTTACGGTTTGCTGTAGTAAAAAGGAAAGTAAAGAAAACCCGGAAGTGGACCCTCTGGGTCACAGCTCCAGAGCCCCCGAGGGCGAGCGCCCAGGTGAGAACCACCCCCTATACATGGAGTGTTAGGAACAGACCAACAGGGGATAGAACCGCGATAGCTGGAACCAAAGGGACGACTGGGGCTATAGACTGGTAAGGAGGCACAGACGTATACGTACAGTTAAGCACCGGAGAACGAATGGAAGGCTGCAATAGAGAGGAAGCACAAATGATACACTAGGCGGGAAGCAAGGCAAACAACAGGGAAGGTATGAGGGTAAGACGAGAAGACGGAAGGAGCAGGACAGAGGAGGTGTAGGGACCCAAGGAGGGCACGGTATGGCTGAGTAAAGAAGGGGAGATAACAGAGACAGCGCAGGGCCAGGCAAGGACGAGGGAACCAGAGACACAGAGCATAGCGCAGGCAGTGGCAAAGGTGAAGGGGCCTGAAACACAGAGAACGCCGCCACGAGACAGGATCACCGCATTTGATAGACAGGCGTCTTACCTGTCCAGATGCCGAGCATAAGTAGAGATGGGCGCCGCCATGATGGAGGCGGAGCCAGTGCGTCACTCTACCCAGGAGGCTGCGCACCAGGGAGCCGGAGACTGGGCGCGGGGACGCGCCGGGAAGCAGGAGCGCGCCGGGAGGTGCGCGCAGCGAGGCAAGTGGGGACCTGGACTGGGACACAGGCCACCACTAATAAAGGCAAGGGGTCAGCACAGGTGCAAACTACTGATAAAAACAGCCAAAAGATTATGTAAGAGTTGGCTGCCTAGTAGAAAAATTGCACATTGATGTGGCTTGCGTAGGATGCCGGTCACACAGGTAAGTGTGAAGCAATGTGTCTGGCTTGCAACCTATTAGTGATGCCCATAGTATTATCAGGCGGGCTTCCCAGCACTAAAATATGCAACACACAGTGACAGACGCCCTAATAAACCAATCCAACAAAAAGAGGCCTAGCTGCATCCTTAAAAAATTATTTGATAAAAAGTTGTTTTGATATTGGATGGCTTAGGCTGGTTTCACATTTGCGTTTTTTAGCGCTGGAAAAAAACGCATACCTGCGCATGCGTTTTTTCCCCTATATTTAACATGGGTGCGCATACCTGCGCGCTGGTAAGCGCATGTATGCGATTTTCATGCGCTGCGTTTTTTTGGGGTGTGCGTTGGTATTTTCCAGACGCAGCATGTTGCATTTTTGGCCCTGCAAAAAAGCGCATGCGCACATATGCGCACGTTTTGCGCTAAAAATGGCCATTATAGCCTATGGATGCGCATATGTGCGCACTGGCATGCTCATGTATGCGTTTTTTTGCATATGCGTTTTTTTTTTTTAACCATGGAATTTAGGGGTTTGGGTTAGAGTTAGGGTTAGTTAAGAGGGTTTAGGGTTAGGGTTATGGTCAGGGTCAGGGTTAGGGTTGGGGTTTGTGTCAGGGTTAGGGTTAAGTATGGTTTGGTTAAGGGTTAGGGTCAGGGTTAGGGTCAGGATTAGGGTTAAGTATGGTTTTGTTAAGGATTAGGGTCAGGGTTAGGGTCAGGATTAGGGTTAAGTATGGTTTTGTTAAGGGTTAGGGTCAGGGTTAGGGTTAGGGTTAGGGTCAGGGTTAGGGTTAGGGTTGGGGTCAGGGTTAGGGTTAGGGTCAGGGTTAGGGTTAAGTATGGTTTTGTTAAGGGTTAGGGTCAGGGTTAGGGTTAGGGTCAGGGTTAGGGTCAGGATTAGGGTTAAGTATGGTTTTGTTAAGGATTAGGGTCAGGGTTAGGGTCAGGATTAGGGTTAAGTATGGTTTTGTTAAGGGTTAGGGTCAGGGTTAGGGTTAGGGTTAGGGTCAGGGTTAGGGTTAAGTATGGTTTTGTTAAGGGTTAGGGTTAGGGTTAGGGTCAGGGTTAGGGTTAGGGTTAGGGTTAGGGTCAGGGTTAGGGTTAGGGTCAGGGTTAGGGTTAGGGTTAGGGTTAGGGTCAGGGTTAGGGTTAAGTATGGTTTTGTTAAGGGTTAGGGTCAGGGTTAGGGTTAGGGTTAGGGTCAGGGTTAGGGTTAGGGTTAGGGTTAGGGTCAGGGTTAGGGTTAGGGTTAGGGTCAGGGTTAGGGTTAGGGTTAGGGTTAGTTAGGGTTTAGGGTTTGGGTTAGGGTTAAGTATGATTTGGTTAAGGGTTAGGGTCAGGGTTAGGGTTAGGGTTAGGGTCAGGGTTAGGGTTAGGGTTAGGGTCAGGGTTAGGGTTAGTAAAGTCATGGTTTGGGTAGTGTGAGGGGCCACCTAAAAATGTTGGAAAAAAACGCAAACGCGGTAAAAACGCACTAAAAACGCATACAAACGCATAAAAACGCTGCGTTTTTTTCATGCATGCTCATAAAAATGCTTGAAAAAAACGCAGCAGTTGTATGCTTATGTATGCGTTTTTTCAATGCGTTTTTTTGCGGGAAAAACGCGCTGCAAAAAAAAGCAAGTGTGAAACTAGCCTTACACAGTAAAATATCAGTATTTGCAGATGATACAAAACTATGTAAGGTAGTTAACACAAAGGAAGACAGTTTGCAACTACAGACAGATTTGAGTAAATTGGAGAATTGGGCTGAAAAATGGCAAATGAGGTTTAACACAGATAAGTGTAAGGTTATGCACATGGGAAGGAGAAACAGATGCTATAATTACTTACTAGATGGGAAACTGCTGGGGAAATCAGACATGGAAAAAGACTTAGGCATCTTAGTCAATAAGAAGCTAAATTGGAGTGCCCAGTGTCAGGCAGCTGCCACCAAAGCAAATAGGGTCATGGGATGCATTAGAAGAGGTCAGGGGACACGAGATGAAAACATAATTCTCCCTCTGTACAAATTACTCGTCAGACCACACTTGGAGTATTGTGTGCAATTTTGGACGCCGGTGCTCAAGAACTTGAAAGGGTTCAAAGGCGGGCTACTAAAATGATAAATGGAGTTGGTTCACTACAATAGCCAGAAAGGTTATCAAAACTAGGTCTATTTACTCTAGAAAAGAGAAGACTTAGGGGAGACTTAATATATATGTACAAGTATATCAGAGGGCAATACAGAGATCTCTCCAATGAACTGTTTGTACCAAGGACTGTGACAAGAACAAGGGGGCATTCTCTTAGTTTGGAGGAAAGACAATTTCTGCACCAGCATAGAAGAGGGTTCTTCACGGTAAGAGCAGTGAGGCTTGGAATTCTCTACCGGAGGAAGTGGTGATGGCCAACTCACTGAATGAATTTCAGAAAGGAATGGATGCTTTTTGTGTGAGTAACAGTATAGAAAGTTACGAATAACAGAATATTATAGGTAGATGGTTGACCCAGCTTAGGGGAAGGAAATATTTTTCCCTATGGAGAAAATTGGCTTTTACTCTGTGGGTTTTTTGCCTTCCCCAGGATCAACAATGCAGAACAGCTGCACTAAAAATAGGCTGAACTAGATGGACATAAGGTCTTCCTTCAGCCTTCAAAACTATGTTACTATGTTACTATATTAGTGTTAGGATTCGCAAGTATAGGGAACCTTGATGTGGGTTGCGAGCTTCTCTATTTTGGTGAAAATATTAACCAATACCTCATTTAATGTATTTATCATATACATAAATTTTTTGCACTTTTTATCATACAATTTTTTGCGGCTCCTGCACAGGCTTACTTTATCTGCCCTATTGAGGGCAGAGCAGAGTACTGCAGTGCGCAGGCGCTGGGAAAGGTCAGAGAGGTCCGCACCTGCGCACTGCAGTACTTTACTCTGTCCTCAACAGAGCAAATAAAGTACACCTAAGCAGGAGCCGCGGCAGAAGTAAGAAGGAGGACATCATCACTAGAAGATGGGAGGCGTCGGACCGGAGCGCGACACCCACCGCACCGGACCACGCCTCCCGGTGAGTATAATCTAACTCGCTTTTCTTATCTTTCAGGTTACATCAGGGGCTTATCTACAGCATTACAGAATGCGGTAGATAAGCCCCTGATGGCGGTGGCCACAGCTCATAGGGCAAAAAATAGGTGACAGATTCCCTTTAAGCAGGGTAGGGAAAAGCAAGTGGGGCTATACCTCAGGGACCAGTCAACCTAGTCACTGGTCTGTGGTGGGTGCATTTAAAGTTTTTTTTTTTTTTTAAACAAAATATGTCTAAAATAATGAAGCTACTCTATAATTCATGATGCCCTGGGTTAAGGCAGGATGAATCCGGTAACAGATTCCCATTAAAGTCAATGGGGCCTTTACTATATTTGTATAAAATATTACCTATATCGCGGGCACAGAACTTGTATCCAGCGAGAGCCCCTTTGCCTAAAAAACACCAATATTATAAATAGTACATGATAGGTAAGGTTCTGGTACAGAGTTTGCTTTAAGACCCAGGAGCTTCAAGCTATCCCTTGAAGTTTATGCTTAAAAAGTAATAATTTCATTCAGACAGTCTCCTATCCTACTTTGAGATCCTCTTTCTTGTCACTGTGTTTCTATATATAACTATCTAGTCACTATTTATTACATATATTTTTATTGGTGTATCAAGTCAACAGATGAATACCAGTGATATGTATTGTTCAGAGATATAGACATGCTTAAAGAAGCACTCCTCCCATCAAAGCTTTTATCCTCTTGATATATTGCAATCATATTATATAGCACTGTGTACTTACAATTGCTCATTTTGCTTTTCTACCCATCTAATTATTCTCTTTTCCATTAGGTCTGTGACATCACCTGATAACTAACAGACTAGCTGAATCCTTCTGTTACCTCTCCCTTGCTTGCCACTGCCGTGCCCGGGGCCGCCATCCCCGGCGCTGCTGCTTCCACGCTGCCTCGGTCTCCTCTGCTTCCTGCTCGCGCTCCATGCCGGGCGCCTGCGCGAGCGTCCCGGCGCGCTCCCTCCCAGCTGTCAGCCGCATGCTCCGGGTACCCGCGCATGCTCCTTAGGGCCCGATCGTGCGTGCGCTCCCTGGTCTTATGCCCCTGCCTGTCCAATTGGGGACGGGCGCCAGGTATTTCAGGCCACCCTCCGTTAGTGGAGGCACCTGATTATAGTGTTCCACATGCCACGTTTAGGCCCCCTTGCTGCCGTCTCTTTACCCTGCTCTGCTAGGAATTTAACACTTGTTTTCCCTCTCTTCCAGGTTCCGTACCTGTCCCATATCCCTCCGGTGCCTGCCACCCATCTCTCTTCCAGTCCAGTCCTGTCTGCATCTCCGCTCACCTCCATTCAGCTACCATCTCTACCTCTGCCTTTGCCCATCAGCTTGTTTTTTTCCTCTTTACCTCTCTGTCCTATTACCCCTCCATCTGGCTTCCCTCCGCTTCCATACCCCTGTTGTACTCTCCTAGACTTTCCTCCAAGTTCTACGTTTTGTCAAACCAGGTGCACTTGCACGGGGGAGGTTCGGAATCACGGTCCAGTGGGTCCACTCTTGGTACCCGCCATCACCGGCGTAACAGCATAATCAGGCCATGGACCCCACCGGGACCTCGGCCCATAAGGAGTTGGTATTCCTGCGAGAGAACCAGACTCGCATCATGTCTTTTATGAAGACGATGGATTCCCGGCTGTCTGCCTTACAGGCTGCGGATCCTGGGAATGCTTCTCAATTAGCCAGACTACAGCAGAAATTAGTCCAGCAGCGAGATACCCAGGCCCACATCCAGTCCTATATGGCCTCCGTGGACGACCGCATGCTTTCTTTGCAGGCGTCCTCCTCGCAGACATCCCCTCGGGCATCTGATTCTGTGTCTGCACCCTTGCCCCGTCTTGGTAAACCGCCTCGCTATGGCGGTGACCCCAAGCTGTGACGAGGTTTTCTCAACCAGTGTCATCTGCACTTCGAGTTGTTACCCCAGCAATACCCCACCGACCGGGCTAAGGTGGCTTTTATCGTGTCCCATTTGGAGAGAGAAGCTTTCTCTTGGATGAATCCTCTTTGGGAACGAGATGACCCCATTGTGTCCAGTATTGTCACTTTAATGGACACCTTTCGGAAGGTTTTTGATCAGCATGGATGGCTAGCTTCCACCACGGAGTCCCTTTTTAATCTCCATCAAGAAACTCACACAGTAGGGCAATATGCCATACGCTTCCGCACATTGTCCTCAGAGCTGGGGTGGAACAACGGGGCGCTGGTAGGGGCCTTTTGGCAAGGAATGTCTGGCAAGATTAAAGATGAGCTTGCTGGACGAGATACTCCAACCACCTTGTAGGATCTCATTTCTCTGGCCATGTGAATTGACTTGCACATTCAAGAGCGCTTCCGTGAGGCTGCCAGAGAGAGGAGACCCTTTAGCCCTTCCCCTTCTTCTAGTCTTAGACCGCCCAGTCCTCAGCCTTCGGGTTCTTCCAGCAGTGCTGCTCCGGAGCCCATGCAGGTAGACCGAGTCAAGATGGCGGAGCAACGAGATAGGTTAGCTCAGGGCTTGTGCTTATACTGTGGTGGTACATCTCAATTCCTGCGCACTTGTCCTGAGAGGCAGGGAAACGCCTAGGTCAGGTAAGAGAGGCCTCCCTAGGTGTGTCAGATTCCTCTCCTCCCCTTACTCTTTCTGTTCTGATTGTCCAAGGTCTGAGACGTGGTTCTGAATGGGCTTATGTGGATTCGGGAGCGGTGGGCAACTTTATTCAGCTTAAGGAGGTGAGCAAGTATCGGATTCCTGTGATCTACTTGAAGCATCCCCATATGATTGCGTCCGTGGAGGGTAAACCCCTGCAAGCATCCGTTTCCCTGGTTACTGAGGAGGTGCTTTTACAGATTGGGCCCCTGCATCAGGAGAGGATTGCCCTCTATGACCTGCCCAACTTATCGCACCTGCTGCTTCTCGGACTCCCTTGGCTTCGGACACACGAGCCCGTCTTGGGTTGGCGTTCCGGTGAGGTTATCCGATGGGGACATGCATGTCAAGAGAGATGCCTAGGATCCGCCCGGTCACCACCTCTCAACTCTCTTCTGGTCCTGAAGGGTTGCCTCCCGCCTACTGGTCCTTTGGGGACGTATTTGGCAAAAAGGAAGCTGAGACCCTTCCTCTACATCGGCCCTATGACTGCCCAGTTGAACTTCGACCAGGAATTACTCCATCTAGAGGCCGAATTTACCCACTTTCTCCAGCCGAGACATCCGTCATGTCTGAATATGTCCGGGAGAACCTTGCCAAGGGTTTTATATGAAAATCTTCACCTGCGGGTGCCGGTTTTTTCTTCGTAATCTCCGTAAAAAAGGATGGCTTCCTTCTGCCTTGCATCGATTACAGAGGTCAGAACAACATCACGATAAAAAATAAATATCCTCTGCCACTAATTCCGGAGCTCTTTGATCGCCTGAGAGGCGCTCGGATCTTCTCTAAGCTGGATCTGCGTGGAGCCTACAACCTCATTCATATCTACTCCGGAGACGAATGGAAGACTGCTTTTAACACTTGGGACTGACATTATGAATATCTCGTCATGCCCTTTGGCCTGTGCAATGCTCCCGCAGTATTTCAAGAATTTGTCAATGACATATTCCGGGATCTGCTATACTCCTGCGTAGTGGTCTGTCTAGATGACATCCTCGTCTTCTCCCCGGATCTGTTGTCTCACAGGAGGAGCATCTGCCTGGTCCTGCAGCGCCAGTGGGAGAACTGTCTTGGTCAAACCAGGTGCGCTCGTTCGGGGGAGGTTCGGAATCACGGTCCAGTGGCTCCACTCTTGGTACCCGCCGTCACTGGCGTAACACCTTCTAAGCTCTATGTAGAAACATGAGGTCAATTTTCCCTGCATGAGTCATCAGTCACTGCAATAGTCCCTGGCAGGAGGGGGGAGCAGAGCAGCTGGGTCAGGAATTGAAGAGGGTGATGATTCATGCAGGGAAAAGAGACTTCCTGTTTCTATATACTGTAGAGCAGATTAAAGAGAATTATCTGGGTAGAAAGGCAAAATGAGCAATTGTAAGTACATTGTGCTAAATAATATGATGACTGCAATATATTAAGAGGATAAAAACTTTGATGAGAGTGCTTCTTTAATGGCGTTGCCTACTTTTTACAGCAGTTCATCTGAAATGTGTGACCCAGCATGGAGTGGGTGATTAACACTTATCTGCAGTGTTGTAATATGCCCAGTAAGAAACCTCTGCTGCAGCAATCATAATTACAGTGGCTTAATTTGTTTCTCGAATGTTTTTCTCATTTATAATCTCTTAGTTTAGTATCTAAAACATGGCGACGTTTCAGTGACAGTTACAGCTAATTTAAAAATAAAGCGAATGTCCACATAAAGTCTTTGGTACATTAAAACAATAGCAAATAATTACAATTAGGATTCTAGCACATTGTTAGCCATTAATTATATTCCCAGTGAATAATGTGTATTTTGCATGTTACTAATTTCTTAAAATAGAGAGGATGAGCTGCATGGTTACAACTTTGTGCCAAAAGTGACTATTTTCAGACTGGAAGTCTGTAGAATTTCTATCCAATTGTAGTTTGTGTAAAGTAATTTACAGATCAGTTCTCACTTCTATAATTAAAAGAAAAATAAATTTAAAAATCATTGCTGATGTGTTGACAACTTGACATAGTTAATAGTTTCATAGCTGTAAGGCAGAAAAAAGACAGAAATCAATTGAATCATAACTTCTTTCTTTTTTTTTCAGGATGAATTGTATTTTAAAATTATGTACAGTAAGGCTACATGGCCACGATCAGGTGATTGTGCTGCGTCCAAAATGCTGCGTTCCACATTAGAAACACAGTGAATGGGATTTATAGAAATCTCATGCCCACTATACTTCTATTTAACGCTGCGTAAACTCACCCGCGGTGCGGGTTTACGAGCTGCAGCATGTTAATAATGTGCAGCGGAGACGCTAGTAGTTTCACCCATAGCCATTAGATGCGGTAAATCTGCACGGTTCACTTAACACATGCGGATTTAACTGCGTGATTAGAATGCAGAATTTTGGATGCAACAAAAATACGCTGCGTCCAAAAATCTACTATTTCCTGATTGTGGGCACATAGCCTTAGGGGAAAAAGGGGGAAAGTATGTGAATTAAAATATAACTGTCACGATCCATTTTTGGATTTGTGGCAGATCTGGTTTCTTTAACTTAAAACTTTTTTTCCTTTTAGGCCATTGAAGGTTAATGTCAGTTTTTCCCCATTGGCCTGCTGGTGTATTGCAATGCTGCTGGGTCAGCTGAGGTAGGTAGTGACCACTCCCACCATCCTTCAAGAGGTCACCTGATGCATCAGCTGACTGTCGGTGTTAGAGCAATCTGCAGTGACCAAGCTGGAGAGAGTAGCTATCTGGTAGCAGTGGTGCTTCAGTTGAATACATTTATCTGGTGTCTTGACCCTGCTGTGCGGTTCTTTGCAGCAGAAAACTAAGTGGTGTATTTTTGTTACTTTGTCCCTTCAGTGTCTGTCTCTTCCATGTGATTCTTACCTGCAGTGGTGAGGCTAGTGCTCCTTGCCAGTGCAGATGTAGGTGACAAATAGGGACGAGGTATCCTCAGAATTCATTCGGCTGCTTCTGTCCTGTGTCACATCATCAATAAACACTAGTGACCCAGTGCCACTGGCAGCCATGCATGCCCAAGCCATCACACTGCCTCCGCCGTGTTTTACAGATGATGTGGTATGCTTTGGATCATGAGCTGTACCACGTCTTCGCCATAATTTTTTCCTTCCATCATTCTGGTAGAGGTTGATCTTGGTTTCATCTGTCCAAAGAATGTTCTTCCAGAACTGTGCTGGCTTTTTTAGATGTTTTTTATCAAAGTCCAGTCGAGCCTTTTGATTCTTGATGCTTATGAGAGGCTTGCACCGTGCAGTGAACCCTCTGTATTTACTTTCATGCAGTCTTCTCTTTATGGTAGATATGGATATTGATACGCCTACCTCCTGGAGAGTGATGTTCACTTGGTTGGCTGTTGTGAAGGGTTTCCTCTACACCATGGGGACTATTCTGCGATCATCCACCACTGTTGTCTTCCGTGGGCGCCCAGGTCTTTTTGCATTGATGAGTTCACCAGTGCTTTCTTTCTCAGGATGTACCAAACTGTAGATTTTGCCACTCCTAATGTTGTAGCAATTTCTCGTTTTTTTCTGTTTTTGCAGCTTAAGGATGGCTTGTTTCACCTGCATGGAGAGCTCCTTTGACCGCTGATTTCCTTCACAGCAAAACCTTCCAAATGCAAGCACCATACCTCAAATCAATTCCAGGCCTTTTATCTGCTTAATTAAGAATGACATAATGAAGGGATTGCCCACACCTGTCCATGAAATAGCCTTGGAGTCAATTGTCCAATTACTTTTGGTCCCTTTAAAAACAGGGTGGCACATGTTAAGGAGCTGAAACTCCTAAACCCTTCATCCAATTTTAATGTGGATACCCTCAAATGAAAGCTGAAAGTCTGAACTTCAACTGCATCTGAATTGTTTTGCTTAAAATTCATTGTGGTAATGTCTAGAACCAAAATTAGAAAACTGTTGTCTTTGTCCAAATATATATGGACCTAACTATATATACTGTATACAGTTGTGGCCAAAAGTATTGACACCCCTGCAATTCTGTCAGATAATACTCAGTTTCTTCCTGAAAATGATTGCAAACACAAATTCTTTGGTATTATTATCTTCATTTAATTTGTCTTAAATGAAAAAACACAAAAAGAATTGTCCTAAAGCCAAATTGGATATAATTCCACACCAAACATAAAAAAGAGGGTGGACAAAAGTATTGGCACTGTTCGAAAAATCATGTGATGCTTCTCTAATTTGTGTAATTAACAGCACCTGTAACTTACCTGTGGCACCTAACAGGTGTTGGCAATAACTAAATCACACTTGCAGCCAGTTGACATGGATTAAAGTTGACTCAACCTCTGTCCTGTGTACTTGTATGTACCACATTGAGCATGGAGAAAAGAAAGAAGACCAAAGAACTGTTTGAGGACTTGATAAACCAAATTGTGAGGAAGCATTAGCAATTTCAAGGCTACAAGTCCATCTCCAAAGACCTGAATGTTCCTGTGTCTACCGTGCGCAGTGTCATCAAGAAGCTTAAAGCCCATGGCACTGTGGCTAACCTCCCTAGATGTGGACGGAAAAGAAAAATTGACAAGAGATTTCAACGCAAGATTGTGCGGATGTTGGATAAAGAACCTCGACTAACATCCAAACTGCCCTGCAGTCCGAGGGTACAACAGTGTCAACCCGTACTATCCGTCGGTGTCTGAATGAAAAGGGACTGTATGGTAGGAGACCCAGGAAGACCCCACTTCTTACCCCTAGACATAAAAAAGCCAGGCTGGAGTTTGCCAAAACTTACCTGAAAAAGCCTAAACCTTTTTGGAAGAATGTTCTCTGGTCAGATGAGACAAAAGTAGAGCTTTTTGGGCAAAGCATCAGCATAGAGTTTACAGGAGAAAAAAAGAGGCATTCAAAGAAAAGAACACAGTCCCTACAGTCAAACATGGCGGAGGTTCCCTGATGTTTTGGGGTTGCTTTGCTGCCTCTGGCACTGGTCTGCTTGATCGTGTGCATGGCATTATGAAGTCTGAAGACTATCAACAAATTTTGCAGGACAATGTAGGGCCCAGTGTGAGAAAGCTGGGTCTCCCTCAGAGGTCATGGGTCTTCCAGCAGGACAATGACCCAAAACACACTTCAAAAAGCACTAGAAAATGGTTTGAGAGAAAGCACTGGAGACTTCTAAGGTGGCCAGCAATGAGTCCAGACCTGAATCCCATAGAACACCTGTGGAGAGATCTAAAAATGGCAGTTTGGAGACGGCACCCTTCAAATATCAGGGACCTGGAGCAGTTTGCCAAAGAAGAATGGTCTAAAATTCCAGCAGAACATTGTAAGAAACTCATTGATGGTTACCGGAAGTGGTTGGTCGCAGTTATTTTGGCTAAAGGTTGTGCAACCAAGTATTAGGCTGAGGGTGCCAATACTTTTGTCTGGCCCATTTTTGGAGTTTTGTGTGAAATGATCAATGTTTTGCTTTTTGCTTCATTCTCTTTTGTGTTTTTTCATTTAAGACAAATTAAATGAAGATAATAATACCAAAGAATTTGTGATTGCAATCATTTTCAGGAAGAAACTGAGTCACCGGAGGAGGAGAAAGCAAAAATACAAGCTAAGTCCAGAAAACCAGAGAGGTTGGTAGCTATCGGATTGCAGACCCCTGATCCTATTCACCACAACTAACAATAGCCGTGGGGGGTTCCTACGGTGCCCTAGACCCCTCGTCACAGCTGGAGAACTACATAAGCATAAAGAAGGAAAGGAGAAATCTAAAATGCCCCAGAGCAGACCCCAAAGCAATAGACAGCCCCCAACATGTATTGTCGGTGAAAAACAGATGAAAACAAACACAGACAGAAAGACAGGCTGAGCAAACGATGGGGCCCAACTAACTAGATAGGACAGGACAGAAAAGATGCTGGCTGCAATCCTCAAAAAAGCCTACAAAAATGTCCCAACCGTCTGATAGGAAAAAAGGCCCTGAAGTCGCTAGACTTCAAAATCACTATATCAGCACTCAGGTATATTCTGAAAGCAGAGCAAAGAGATCAACTGATCAGAGACAAAAATGGTATTCAGCCAGTCCCAACCAGGACTGGCTGAATACAAACTCTAAGGAAACCAGACAAAATCTCATGGAATAATAGCAGGGCAAAAACTTAGCTTTTAGTAGACAGGAACTAAAAGTGGATGCCAGAGCTCAGAGCAGAAAGGATCACCAGCAAACCCTGCAGGGCGTCGGCTGCCTTATATTCCAGATGTCCAATCACACTCCGCCTGTTCAGATGACAGGTTCTTCCCATCCCAATCAATTTCACTACCTCTCTTCACCAGCAGAGGGAGTTCATCAGACATCAAAGATGAAGGGGAAAATGAACTCACAACAGGGTTGCTTTGCTGCCTCTGGCAATGGACTGCTTGACCGTGTGCATGGCTTTATGAAGTCTGAAGACTACCAACAAATTTTGCAGCATAATGTAGGGCCCAGTGTGAGAAAGCTGGGTTTCCCTCAGAGGTCATGGGTCTTCCAGCAGGATAATGACCCAAAACACACTTCAAAAAGCACTAGAAAATGGTTTGAGAGAAAGCACTGGAGACTTCTAAGGTGGTCAGCAATGAGTCCAGACCTGAATCCCATAGAACACCTGTGGAGAGATCTAAAAATGGCAGTTTGGAGATGGCACCCTTCTAATATCAGGGACCTGGAGCAGTTTGCCAAAGAAGAATGGTCTAAAATTCCAGCAGAGCATTGTAAGAAACTCATTGATGGTTACCGGAAGCGGTTGGTCGCAGTTATTTTGGCTAAAGGTTGTGCAACCAAGTATTAGGCTGAGGGTGCCAATACTTTTGTCTGGCCCATTTTTGGAGTTTTGTGTGACATGATCAATGTTTTGCTTTTTGCTTCATTCTCTTTTGTGTTTTTTTCATTTAAGACAAATTAAATGAAGATAATAATGCCAAAGAATTTGTGATTGCAATCATTTTCAGGAAGAAACTGAGTATTATCTGACAAAATTGCAGGGGTGTCAATACTTTTGGCCACAACTGTATATATATATACTTATATATATATAAAGTCACTTCAATTTTATACATAATCCACCAAAAACAGAAAAAACAAAACATAAGAAATTACAAATATCATTGAGATCCAAGGGATATCCATTCAGATGACATAGCATAATGTGTTGGTATAGCAACCAAAATCCAATCGTAACTCACCCCACAGTGTATTTACTTTTTTGGCAAATCATCATTCATTTCCCCTTTGGTGCCCAAACCGCTAATGCCTGCGGCAAATCTCAATTGCTGACAGCGCTATATCATCTGTAACAGAGGACGCCATTTGTCAATCAGTCCCATGAACCCAGCGCATGTGCAGTGAAGTGCTGACGTCAGCGGGCGGCCACATGACTATGTCACGTGACCGCTCACCGTCACAGCAATCCAAGTGTCAGTGTAAACAGGCTTAGGAAGCATCCAATCATTGCCCTGGTGATACAATCACCCTGTATATGTACCTGCGCTCAACGCGCTTGTGCAGTGGAATGCCACATCCTGAAAGAGGCCACCTGATCAAGCCACATGACCGCTCACCGGCACAGCGATCCAAGCGCCAGCACAATCAGGCTGGAAAAAGCGTCCTCTCATCACCATGGTGATACAATCACCTGACCATAACCATGCAGTGCTGAACTTAATTTTATTTTCAAAGGCACACTACATATCATACTGCAAATTTAAACCAAGTCAGATCCATGACAAAAAAGAATATGCGTGTACATCTTACAAAATAGAGACAGTATACTGTATAATATGAATAACTAGATGGTGGCCCGATTCTATCGCATCGGGTATTCTAGAGTCTCTGTTAAAATAAAAAATAGTGATATACTCACCTCCCGACGGCCCCCGGACTCTTGCGCTCCTCTCACCACGCTCCCGGCATCTTCCGGTCCCAGTAATGCCCCATCATTAAAAGCAATCTGCCCCCATCATGTCTTGCAATCTGCCCCCATCATGTCTTGCATTCTGCCCCCATCATGTCCAGCATTCTGCCCCCATCATGTCCAGCAATCTGCCCCATCATGTCCAGCAATCTGCCCCATCATGTCCAGCAATCTGCCCCATCATGTCCAGCAATCTGCCCCATCATGTCCAGCATTCTGCCCCATCATGTCCAGCATTCTGCCCCATCATGTCTGCATTCTGCCCCATCATGTCTTGCAATCTGCCCCATCATGTCTTGCAATCTGCCCCCATCATGTCTTGCATTCTGCCCCATCATGTCCAACATTCTGCCCCCATCATGTCCAGCAATCTGCCCCATCATGTCCAGCATTCTGCCCCATCATGTCTTGCATTCTGCCCCATCATGTCTTGCATTCTGCCCCCATGTCTTGCATTCTGCCCCATGTCTGCATTCTGCCCCCATCATGTCTTGCATTCTGCCCCCATCATATCTGCATTCTGCCCCCATCATGCCTTGCATTCTGCCCACATCATGTCTTGCATTCTGCCCCCATGTCTGCATTCTGCCCCATCATGTCTTGCATTCTGCCCCCATCATGTCTTGCATTCTGCCCCATCATGTCTTGCATTCTCCCCCCATCATATCTGCATTCTGCCCCCATCATGTCCAGCATTCTGCCCCCATCATACCTGCATTCTGCCCCATCATGTCTGCATTCTGCCCCATCTTGTCTTGCATTCTGCCCCCATCATGTCTTGCATTCTGCCCCATCATATCTGCATTCTGCCCCCATCATGTCCAGCATTCTGCCCCATCATACCTGCATTCTGCCCCATCATGTCTGCATTCTGCCCCATCATGTCTTGCATTCTGCCCCATCATGTCTTGCATTCTGCCCCCATCATGTCTTGCATTCTGCCCCCATCATGTCTTGCATTCTGCCCCATCATGTCTTGCATTCTGCCCCATCATGTCTTGCATTCTGCCCCCATCATATCTGCATTCTGCCCCCATCATATCTGCATTCTGCCCCATCATGTCTTGCATTTTGCCCCCATCATGTCTTGAATTCTGCCCCATCATATCTGCATTCTGCCCCATCATGTCTTGCATTCTGCCCCCATCATATCTGCATTCTGCCCCCATCATGTCTTGCATTCTGCCCCCATCATATCTGCATTCTGCCCCCATGTCTTGCATTCTGCCCCCATTTCTCCATATTTGCCCCTATGTGTCCCCAGTCCTGCCCCCGAGTCCATTCCGCCAGGGAAACATATTGCCCCTTTCAATAATAAAATAAAATAAAAACTTTTTTCTTACCTGGCCTCGCTCCTGCGTTGAAGTTGGAGCTGCAGCTGTGTGAGGCTGAGCTGAAAGGACCTGTGGTGACGTCGTGATCAGGGGGCGGGCTGATCAATGGTGAAGGCCTGTGGTAATGATGACGTCACCACAGGTCCTTCAGCTCTTCTGTAGCTTTGGATGTCGGCCGCTGTGGCGGCTCTGCTGATGTGTGTGCTGCTGGCCCGGCTGCAGCTCACACTTGGGGCCCGACCGGCAACCCATGACATGCAGCACTTGGGGCCGATGACTGTAAGCACAGGAGCGGGGCCCCAGATCTGCCGGGCCCCCTTCTGTACTGCTGTTCATCGGGCCCCATACAGCAGTAAGGGCTGTCATGCCCTGATGGCGGCCCTGGGCAGGCGCCCCCTGGCTTGGGTGGCGCCCCAGGCGATCGCACCCCCCGTCCCCCCCTAAAAACGGCCCTGTATATATATATAAAGGGTAAGTAAGAGTCTTCACCATAGCGTATAGCATCAAGAAAACAATCTGTCAAAGGACATGTTCAGACATCTGTACAAATCGATCCAAGATCAGATGGCAATGCATGGACTGGCCAAGGTTCTCGTTATCTGAGCATAAGGCCGGCATCGCATAGCACTCGGACCTCATCCATGGGGCAGCTCCCACCGTTTTTTTCCTCGACCGTATTGTACGTGCGAGTGAAATTGGAGCATGCTGCGATTGCCACTGACACTCGGCCGAAACTCGGCACACTCGCACCCATATATGTCTATGGGTGCGAGTGACAGCGCACATCACTCTGATATCATCCAAGTGCTGGGCGGTATACGCCGACGCTGGCAGTGGAGGAGATGGAGAAATTAGTTTCTCTGCTTCCTCCGCAGCTGTGCTCCGATCCGCTCAAGGATATCAGCGCCTTCACACGCACATACAAGAACAACACAGAAGTATCCAGGACAAGGGTCATTAATGGCAATGGTAGGCCTGGCACAGGGCCGGACTGGGACAAAAATGCAGCCCTGCCACACAAATCCTACCAGCCCACAAACTATAACACTCCTCACGCCGATCAGTGAAGTTTTGCTATACTTTGTCGTCCCCTCATCACTCTCTTATAGGAGTTATTTGAAGAGCCACATGTGAATGGCACCACAGTGCATATGAGTGACCACAGCTGCATTTACATGGGCCCCTTCTCTTCAAAGCTACGTTTCCCAGGATCATAGGGGTCCCAGCGTTCAGATCCACAACAAACAGAAAGTCATCCCCTATCCCCACATAATGCGCCATACAGTATTATGTGCCCCATATATTACTGCATACAGTATTATGGGCCCCATATAATGCTCCATACAGTATATTGGGCCCCATATATTACTTCATACAGCATAATGGGCCCCATATATTACTTCATACAGCATAATGGGCATCATATATTACTTCATACAGTATAATGGGCCCCATATATTACTTCATACAGCATAATGGGCACCATATATTGCATCATACAGTATTTTGGGCCCCATACATTACTTCATACACGTCGTACACGTGCGGCTCCGCTCCATATAACTCGTACACACGCGGGTCCGCTCCGTACACCTCACACACATGGCTCCGCTCCGTACACCTCATACACACACACGGCTCCGCTCCGTACACCTCACACATGGCTCCGCTCCATACACCTTGTACACACACAGCTCCGCTCCGTACACCTCGAACACACACACAGCTACGCTCCGTACACCTTGTACAGACACAGCTCCGCTCCTTACACTTCGCACGCACACAGCTCTGCTTCGTACACCTCGTACACACACACACAGCTCTGCTACATCCACCCTGTAAACTTCCTTCATCCAGCACGATGACAACCAACCAGCACAGCAGAGTCCTGCATAAAACAAGGGCTAGGGCTGTAAGCACAGGACCTGTGATGAGGTCACAGGAGGGGAGGAGTCAGGGGTCACATGATCAGGGGGCCCTGACTCCTTCTCCTTCCCTCCTGTGACGTCATCAATACATGCCTCTTGCAGGACCGCAGCACCAGCATGCAGAAGAGGCTAAATTGCAGGTGCTGTGGGTAGAGGAGCGCATAATGCCGCCCCCTGCTGCCTGTCGCTTGACAAGCTGGCTCAACTCGCCTCATTATAGCTGCGCCCCTGCATGTGGTGCTGGAGGGGCCCCCTCTCCCCCGGGGCCCCCGTTCAATGAACGGGCTGCACGGGTGGTAGATCCGCCCCTGCAATGTAGAAGTATTGAAATAGGTTTGCCGTAACTTGGTGACCCTGATGTCATTGTGACAACATCGGGTCACCATGGTAATGATCGGGCCCCCTTTAAGGTGTCATGGGGGTGCTGACTGGAGGGCAGAGGGGGCCCCACTTGTTCAAATTATGTACAGTTAGGAGAAACCATGATGGACATTTTAATCCCTTCCCAAACTTGGACATACCCAGTATGTCATGGTTGGGAAGTGCTTTGTCATGTTTGGGAAGTGCTGGGTACATCCTGGCGATTTGGCACACACATGAACTGTGCGCACACAATCACAGCTGGGTGATCAGCTGATATCACAGCTGACTCCCGGCCCTCAATACCAGGAGCAGAGTCCGCACCACTCCTGACAGTTTAAGCACTTAAATGCTGCAACTAGATATCACTGAGTGAAATATTCCAGTTGCAAATCTTTCTTCATTACAAAGTGGAATGAGTTGAGAACAATAAAACATATAAATGATCAGTGTAAATCAAAATTAATATCCAATGGAGGTCAGGATTTGGAATAATACTCAAAATCAAAGTGGAAAATCAAATTACAGGCTGATCCAACTTCAGAGGAAATTCCTCAAGAGAAGGAAATGATGCTGTGTCTGTGGCCTCCAGTTGCCTGTATGACCTCCATACAATGCCTGGGCATGCTCCTGATGAGGCAGTGGATGTTCTCTTAAGGAATCTCCTCCCAGACCTGGACTAAAGCATCAGTCAACTTCTGGACAGTCTGTGGTACAACATGGCGTTGGTGGATGGAACGAGATATGACATCCCAGATGTGCTCGATTCAATTTATGTCTGGGGAACGGGCAGGCCAGTCCATAGCATCAATGTATTCATCATGTAGGAACTGCAGACACACTTCAGCCACATGAGGCCTAGCACTGTCATGCATCAGAAGCAGCACAGAACCCACTGCACCTGCATATGGTCTCACAATGGGTCTGAGGATCTCGTCCCGATACTTAATGGCAGTCAGGGTACCTCTGGCTAACACATGGAGGGATGTGTGCCCCTCCAAAGAAATGCCTCCCCTCACCATTACTGACCCACTGCCAAACCGGTCATGCTGGAGGATGTTGCTGGCAGCAGAAAGTTTACAGCATCTCAAGACTCTGCCATGACTGTCACATGTGCTCAGTGTGCACCTGTTCTCATCCATGAAGAGCAAAGGGCACCAATGTGGAATCTGCCAATCTTGGTGTTCTTTGGCAAATGCCAATCACCCTGCATGGTGTTGGGCTGTAAGTATATTTTTATACAAGTATACAGTATATAAAGAAGGTCACATACATACATTTCATTAGTATTTGGTACCATTGCCCTTAAACTGAATGGCTTGGGTCAAACATTTGGGATATCTTTCCACAAGCTTCTCACAATAGTTAGTTGGAATTTAGGCCCATTCCTCCTGGCAAAACTGGTATAATTGATCCGGTTTTGTAGGTCGCCTTGCTCGCACTGGCCTTTTCAGCTTTCCCCATAAATTTTCAATAGAACTGAGAACAGGGCTTTGCGATGGCCAAACCAACCATTAACTTTGCTATCCCTAAAGCCACTTTGTTACCATTTTGGCAGTATTCTTCGGGTCATTGTCCATTTGGAAGACCAATTTCCGCCCAAGCTTTAACTTCCTGGCTGATGTCTTGAGATGTTGCTTCAGTATTGCCACATAATCTTCTTTTCTCATGATGCCATCTATTTTGTGAAGTGCACCAGTCCCTCCTGCAGCAAAACAACCCCAGAACATGATGCTGCCACCCAAGTGTTTCTTCACAGTTGGGATGGTGTTCTTAGGCTTCCAAGCTTCTTCCTCTTTCCTCCAAATGTAATGATGGTCATTATGCCCAAAAATTCAAGTTTCATCAGACCACAGGATATGTCTCCAAAAATTAAGATCTGTGTTCCTGTGTGCATTTTCAAACATTAATCTGGCTTTTTTATGTTTCTTTTGGAGTAATGGCCTCTTTCTAGCAGTGTGACCTTTCACCTCATGTTAATACAATACTCGTTTCACTGTGGATATTGACACAATCTTACCAGCTTCTGCCATCATCTTCACAAGGTCTTTTGCTTTTGTCCTTGGGTTCATATGCACATGTCGTACCAAAACACATTCATCTCTGGGACACAGAACCCATCTCCTTCCTGAGCGGTATGATGGCTGGACATTCTCATCTTGTTTGTACTTGCATATAATTGTTTGTACAGATGAAAGAGGCACCTTCAGGTATCTTGAAATTGTTCCCAAGGATGAGCCAGACTTGTGCAAGTCCACAGCTCTCTTCCTGACATCTTGGATGATTTCTTTAGACTTTCCCATGATGGTACACAAAGAAGCAGTGTGTTTCAGGTGCATACTAAATACACCTAATAATTAACACAGATGTTGCAAAAAAAAAACAGAATTGAAAAATTGATTAAAGGCATGTTAATCTTAGTGTATGTAAACTTTTGACTTTGCTGTAAGTAATAAAAATGCACATGTCTTTTTATATAGTGTATGTAAACTTCTAGATTCAACTATATATACAAACACACACACAATTAGGTAATACTTCTTATGCATTCTGATAATATTTTGATTACCATAGCTCCAAAGGTGGAGTTTTACATAAAACTTTTCACGATCTGTGGAATGTGCAGCATTATTCCTATAGTTTTATATACAGAAAAGAATGAATAACTGCATTTGTAATAAATTTATTCAAGTCCAAATAAAAACTGTATCCGGAGTAGTAGTAAGTGTAATTTTTTTCCCTGGAATAAACCCTAATGATGAGGATTATGCCTAAATTTACAGCACAATGATGGTGACATTTTGTGGAGGCTTGCGCTGCAAAAATTATCAAGCATCATTGTCTAGTGTCCTTATTGAATGCAACCAAATGTTTTTGTATTGTATATGGCTGCTCTGAATGAGCCCGTCTGCTCAGTAGCACAGTGGGGAGCGATGCATTCAATTTGAATAACAGTAAAAATAATAAGTGCTTGACTTTCTGAAAAGTAGTAATTTGCGGGATAAGTGGAGACTGACAAAGCAACAATGATATGTTATTTGATTGCACCCAATTTACCTTTATATTATCGATATCATACTGTGTATGATTAAGGGGCCATTTTAATTCTAATAACATAGGGATATTTCTACATTGGTGAATGGACAATGTAACATCTATCATTTTTCTGTTGAATAAATGACCATAATTACAGTTAACATAGAGCATCTTCATTCTATGCTTCAATACATGGAAATGGGTAAAATGGCTTCAAAGGCATTGCATGTGTCTGTGTAAAAGACATGTAATGACCCCATTTCAGCTTCTATGTACAATGGTCAGCCTCATACTGTGGTCTATACTGTAGCCACTTCAACTTCAACTATCCAAGGAGTAATTTGTACCAAGCTTACATTGTGCAGTCTGTTAGTATAATAAACCATGCTACCCTTGGTACAGTGCCTAAAAATAACAGCATTTAGGACAAAAACATTACAGGTACAATTTTTTTGTGCTAGAAATCCATGGTTAGCCCCATTCACTATCCAAAGCCACCAGTTATATTATCTACTTACTAACTGTATACCTAAAGAAATATTGGGTACAAAATAGCTATTTCCAAGTCAGTCATTTATAATTAAAATGAGAATAACAAAGTCCAATCACAGGCCATAAGACCTGGGGTCCTGGAAATAGCAAAAGGTAAGAACCATTCCCGTGAGTGCTCACAATCTAAAAGGATAGGAGAGTATACGGTAGGTGGGGGTAGAGCTGGTCGTGCAGCAGTATGGTGGAACGATGGTCACTGTAGGTTGTAGGTTTTTCAGAAGAGGTGGTTCTTCAGGTTCCTTTTGAAGGTATTCATGGTAGGCAAGAGTCTGATATGTGGGGTAGAGAGTTCCAGAGTAGAATCATAGAATCATAGAATCATAGAATCGTAGAGTTGGAAGGGACCTCCTGGGCCATCTGGTCCAACCCCCTGCTCAAAGCAGGATTCGCTAAATCATCCCTGTCAGATGTCTGTCCAGCCTCTGTTTGAAGACTTCCATTGAAGGAGAACTCACCACTTCTCGTGGCAGCCTGTTCCACTCATTGATCACTCTAACTGTCAAAAAGTTTTTTCTAATATCTAATCTGTGTCTCCTCCCATTCAGTTTCATCCCATTGCTTCTAGTCTTTCCTTGTGCAAATGAGAATAAAGTTGATCCTTCTACAATGTGAGTAGAGGGGATGCGTGGAAGAAATCTTTATGCGATTGTGGGAAGAGGAGAAAAGAGGGGAGTAGAGAAGAAGATCTTGTGAGGATTGTAGGTTGTGTGCAGGTAAGTCCTGGGAGACAAGGTCACAGATGTACGGAAGAGACAGGTTGGGGATGGCTTTGTATGCCATGGTTAGGGTTTTGAACTGGAATCTCTGGGTAATGGAGAGCCAGTGAAGAGATAGACAGAGAGGAGAGGTCGGGGAATGGTGGGGGGATAGGTGAACTAGTCAGGCTGCAGAGTTTAGGATAGATTGGAGCAGGGCCGTTTTTAGGGGGGATGGGGGGTGCGATCGCCCGGGGTGCCACCCAAGCCAGGGGGCACCTGCCCAGGGCCGCCATCAGGGCATGACAGCCCTTACTGCTGTATGGGGCCCGATGAACAGCAGTACAGAAGGGGGCCCTGCAGATTAGGGGCCCCGCTCCTGTGCTTACAGTAATTGGGCCCCAAGTGCTGCATGTCATGGGTCGCCGGTCGGGCCCCAAGTGTGCGCTGCAGCGCACACATCAGCAGAGCCGCCACAGCGGCCGACATCCAAAGCTACAGAAGAGCTGAAGGACCTGTGGTGACGTCATCATTACCACAGGCCTTCACCATTGATCAGCCCGCCCCCTGCTCACATGACGATGATGTCACCACAGGTCCTTTCAGCTCAGCCTCACACAACTGCAGCTCCAACTTCAACGCAGGAGCGAGGCCAGGTAAGAAAAAAGTTTTTATTTTATTTTATTATTGAAAGGGGCAATATGTTTCCCTGGCAGAATGGACTAGGGGGCAGGACTGGGGACACACAGGGGCAAATATGGAGAAATGGGGGCAGAATGCAAGACATGGGGGCAGAATGCAGATATGATGGGGCAGAATGCAAGACATGATGGGGGCAGAATGCAAGACATGATGGGGGCAGAATGCAGATATGATGGGGCAGAATGCAAGACATGATAGGGGCAGAATGCAGATATGATGGGGCAGAATGCAAGACATGATGGGGGCAGAATGCAAGACATGATGGGGGCAGAATGCAAGACATGATGGGTCAGAATGCAGACATGATGGGGCAAAATGCTGGACATGATGGGGGCAGAATGCAGATATGATGTGGGCAGAATGCAAGACATGATGGGGGCAGATTGCAAGACATGATGGGGCAGAATGCAGACATGATGGGGGCAGAATGCAAGACATGATGGGGGCAGAATGCAAGACATGATGGGGGCAGAATGCAAGACATGATGGGGGCAGAATGCAAGACATGATGGGGGCAGAATGCAAGACATGATGGGGGCAGAATGCAGATATGATGGGGGCAGAATGCAAGACATGATGGGGGCAGAATACAGATATGATGGGGCAGAATGCAAGACATGATGGGGCAGAATGCAGACATGATGGGGCAGAATGTAGGTATGATGGGGCAGAATGCTGGACATGATGGGGGCAGAATGCAGATATGATGGGGGCAGAATGCAGATATGATGGGGCAGAATGCAAGACATGATGGGGCAGAATGCAAGACATGATGGGGCAGAATGCAAGACATGATGGGGCAGAATGCAGACATGGGGGCAGAATGCAAGACATGATGGGGGCAGAATGAAAGACATGATGGAGGCAGAATGCAGATATGATGGGGGCAGAATGCAAGACATGATGGGGCAGAATGCAGACATGGGGGCAGAATGCAAGACATGGGGCAGAATGCAAGACATGATGGGGAAGAATGCAAGACATGATGGGGCAGAATGCAAGACATGATGGGGGCAGAATGCAAGACATGATGGGGGCAGAATGCTGGACATGATGAGGCAGATTGCTGGACATGATGGGGCAGATTGCTGGACATGATGGGGGCAGATTGCTGGACATGATGGGGGCAGAATGCTGGACATTATGGGGCAGAATGCAAGACATGATGGGGGCAGATTGCAAGACATGATGGGGGCAGATTGCAAGACATGATGGGGCAGAATGCAGACATGATGGGGGCAGAATGCAAGACATGATGGGGCAGAATGCTGGACATGATGGGGGCAGAATGCAGATATGATGGGGGCAGAATGCAGACATGATGGAGGCAGAATGCAGATATGATGGGGGCAGAATGCAAGACATGATGGGGCAGAATGCAGACATGGGGGCAGAATGCAAGACATGGGGCAGAATGCAAGACATGATGGGGAAGAATGCAAGACATGATGGGGGCAGAATGCAGACATGATGGGGGCAGAATGCAAGACATGATGGGGGCAGATTGCTGGACATGATGGGGGCAGATTTCTGGACATGATGGGGCAGATTGCTGGACATGATGGGGGCAGATTGCTGGACATGATGGGGGCAGAATGCTGGACATGATGGGGGCAGAATGCTGGACATTATGGGGCAGAATGCAAGACATGATGGGGCAGATTGCAAGACATGATGGGGGCAGATTGCAAGACATGATGGGGCAGAATGCAGACATGATGGGGCAGAATGCAGACATGATGGGGCAGAATGCAGACATGATGGGGCAGAATGCAAGACATGATGGGGGCAGAATGATGGACATGATGGGGCAGATTGCTGGACATGATGGGGGCAGATTGCTGGACATGATGGGGCAGAATGCTAGACATGATGGGGCAGAATGCAAGACATGATGGGGCAGAATGCAAGACATGATGGGGGCAAATTGCAAGACATGATGGGGCAGAATGCAGACATGATGGGGCAGAATGCAAGACATGGGGGCGGAATGCAGACATGATGAGGGCAGAATGCAAGACATGGGGCAGAATGCAAGACATGGGGGCCAAATGCAGATATGATGGGGGCAGAATGCAGACATGGGGGCAGAATGCAGACATGATGGGGCAGAATGCAGACATGATGGGGCAGAATGCAGACATGATGGGGCAGAATGCAAGACATGATGGGGGCAGAATGATGGACATGATGGGGCAGATTGCTGGACATGATGGGGGCAGATTGCTGGACATGATGGGGCAGAATGCTAGACATGATGGGGCAGAATGCAAGACATGATGGGGCAGAATGCAAGACATGATGGGGGCAAATTGCAAGACATGATGGGGCAGAATGCAGACATGATGGGGGCAGAATGCAAGACATGGGGGCAGAATGCAGACATGATGAGGGCAGAATGCAAGACATGGGGCAGAATGCAAGACATGGTGGCCAAATGCAGATATGATGGGGGCAGAATGCAGACATGGGGGCAGAATGCAGATATGATGGGGGAAGAATGTGCCAGTAAGACAGGATGGGGCAGAATGTGACAGTGAGACACAGGAGGGGGCAGAAAGTGAGACATGGGAGCAGAATGCAAGACATGGGAGCAGAATGCAAGACATGGGGGCAGAATGTGACAGTAAGAAACAGCAGGGGGCAGAATGTGACAGTAAGACACAGCAGGGGGCAGAATGTGAGACATGGGGGCAGAATGTGACAGTGAGAAACAGGAGGGGGCAGTATGCAAGACTATTGGCAGAATGTGACAGTGAGACACAGGAGGGGGCAGAATGTGAGACATGGGGGCAGAATGTGACAGTGAGACACAGGAGGGGGCAGAATGTGACAGTAATGACACAGGAGGGGGCAAAATGTGAGACATGGGGGCAGAATGGACATGGGGAAGAATGTGACAGTAAGACACAGGAGGGGGCAGAATGTGACAGTGAGACACAGGAGGGGGCAGAATGTGACAGTAAGACACAGGAGGGGGCAGAATTCGACAGTGAGACACAGGAGGGGGCAGAATGTGACAGTAATGACACAGGAGTGGGCAGAATGTGAGACATTGGGGCAGAATGGACATGGGGCAGAATGTGACAGTAAGACACAGGAGGGGGCAGAATGTGACAGTGAGACACAGGAGGGGGCAGAATGTGACAGTAAGACATAGGAGGGGGGCAGAATGTGACAGTGAGACGCAGGAGGGGGCAGAATGTGAGGCATGGGGCAGAATGTGACAGTAAGACACAAGGGGGGGCAGAATGTGAAAGTGAGACACAGGGGCAGAATGTGAAAGTAGGACACAGGAGAGGGCATAATGTGAAAGTAGGACACAGGAGGGGCAGAATGTGACAGTGAGACACAGGAAGGGCAGAATGTGACAGTGATACACAGGAGGGGCAGAATGTGAGGCACGGGGGCAGAATGTGACAGTAAGACACAGCAGGGGGCAGAATGTGACAGTAAGACACAAGAGGGGGCAGAATATGACAGTGAGACACAGGAGGGGGCAGAATGTGACAGTGATACACAGGAGGGGCAGAATGTGAGGCACGGGGGCAGAATGTGACAGTAAGACACAGGAGGGGGCAGAATGTGAAAGTGAGACACAGGACGGGGCAGAATGTGAGACACAGGGGGCAGGATGGGAGACACATCATGCAGGATCATGGGGCAGGATGGATACGATGTAGACAGGGCAGGATCGGGAGATCATATGGGGGCAGTATGGATACTCATGAGGGCAGGATGAGAGAAAATATGGCTGAAGTCAGGAATGAGACACACCGGGGTCAGGATGGGGGATATTGTTACCATAGGGGCTAATTAAGGGATATTATTACTGCAGTGATGTATTTATTTTATTTTTTTGAGGATACTGTGGTGCTTAGCCTGCTGTCTTTGTAAGTAATATCGGGGGGTGATGCCTTCGAGGATTTGATTGATGCAAAGGTAAGACACGTTTATCTAAGTTTATCTAAAGTATTCAGCATGTTAATGTTCGGAGGGGGGGCACTTTTTCGATGTTCGCCCTGTTGGCAAAATTCCCTAGAAACTGCCCTGGATTGGAGAGGTGTGAGACTGTTAGAAGGGAGGCCACAAAGCAGAAGGTTGCAGTAATTGAGGTGGGAGATGATGAGTGCATAGAATAGGGTTTTTCCAGATTCTTGTTAAAGGTATGTACGGATTCGGGAAGTATTTTTGAGTTGTAGGGGGCAGAAAGTGAAAATGGCATGGATATGTGTTTTGATGGAGAAATTAGAGTCCAGGGTTACCCTGAGGCAGCAAGCTTGTGGGATGCCCTCATCTACACCATGTAGATGAGGGCCAGAAAGAGCATGTGCTCCAGTGGATGGCAAGCACTGCATCAAGTGGCCTAGTCTCCTCTTCCTCCATCTTAAAATCACACACAGTACAGTCCTCAGAGGTGGCACCCCAATTACTCTTGTTTCCCCCCACGTCACAACTCTCCAGCCACCCAATTGAGCCACAGGAACCACAGATGGGCGAGTCTGCAGAGCACATTTTATTCCATGGGCATCAGTGGTCTACTCTAAAGATTCACAGACTCAAGCGGAAGAGAGCATCTGCACCGATGCCCCAAATTTTTTTAAGTTGGATCTGTGATTAGGCAAAGTAGCTCCTGAGCAGAATCCAGACCCCTGTCACCAGATCCTGATGAGATTCAAATACCTGAGGTGCACTCTGATTGTACTTTACTGTCAGAGCTGGAAGAGGAAAAGAGTGACTCTCAGGGTGAGGAGTGGGAAAGCAAAGAGTATGACGATGAGGTTGTAGATCCTACTTGGTGTGAACCTAGAGGCATGCAGCTGAGTAGCTCAGCAAAGGAGGTGGAGGAGGAGGAAGACGAGGAGGTTATGTTTTGTGGCTTTCCGCACAGACATGGAGTGATGCAACCACGATAAGCACTGCATTTTCAGCCACAACTCAGACTGTGGCCAGCATTGGTCGTGGGTCTGCAGTTCACACAGGCGGTAAGGGTTGCCTAGCCTGGGCCTTTTTTAACATCGAAAAGGATAACCCAATTCACAGTATCTGCCAAATTTGAATTTTTGCCTCTACTGAGTCTTTTTTTTTTGACAAATAATTTGACTACTACATGCTTGAACCGGCAAATATGCAATCAACATACATTTGTCTGGGAATCACCAACCACCGACTGTACCATCAACCACATCTGCTGATTCTTCCTCCTTCATCACCATGGCAAGTTTTCTCACATTGGTCTCTGGTCACAGAACCTTTACTTGTTTACCCACTACAGTTGGGGTGAGTGAGAGCCCATCAGCTTTTATTGAAGTGGACATGCCTGATGTTTTTGACTGATCTCAGACACTGAGCACATCACATCTTTCTCAATCCACCATAATATCTCCACCTGCACCTCATTTACAGTCCAGCAGTTTGTTGTGTTCACCCTACTCCACCCTCTCCAAGCATAGCAGCCAGCTCTCTGTCCTGCAGTAGTGGTCATGTAAAATATTGTTTCAGCCTACAGTCAGGGCCAAAAGTTTTGAGAATGACACAAATATTATATTTTCACATGATCTGCTGGCCTCTGGTTTTTATGTGTGTTTGTCAGATGTTTTTATCACATACAGAAATATAATTGCAATCATATTATGAGTAACAAAAGGTTATATTGACAGTTAGAATGAGTTAATGCAGCAAGTCAATATTTGCAGTGTTGACCCTTCTTCTTCAGGACCTCAGCAATTCTCCCTGGCATGCTCTCAATCAACTTCTGGATCAAATCCTGACTGATAGCAGTCCATTCTTGCAAAATCAATGCTTTTATTTTGTCTGAATTTGAAGGTTTTTGTTTGTCCACCCGTCTCTTGATGATTGACCACAAGTTCTCAATGGGATTAAGATCTGAGGAGTTTCCAGGCCATGGTCCCAAAATCTCTATGTTTTGTTCCCTGAGCCATTTAGTTATCACCTTTGCTTTATGACAAGGTGCTCCATCATGTTGAAAAAGGCATTGTTGATTGCCAAACTGCTCTTGGACGGTTGGGAGAAGTTGCTCTTGGAGGACATTCTGGTACCATTCTTTATTGATGGCTGTGTTTTTAGGCAAGACTGAGAGAGAGCCCATTCCCTTGGCTGAGAAGCAACCCCACACATGAATGGTTTCAGGATGCTTGACAGTTGGCATGAGACAAGACTGGTGGTAGCGCTCACCCGGTCTTCTCCGAATAAGCCGTTTTCCAGATGTCCCAAACAATCAAAAAGGCGATTCATCAGAGAAAATGATTTTACCCCAGTCCTCAGCAGTCCACTCCCTGTACCTCTTGCAGAATATCAGTCTGTCCATGATGTTTTTCCTGGAGAGAAGTGGCTTCTTTGCTGCCCTCCTTGAGACCAGGCCTTGCTCCAAGAGTCTCCGCCTCACAGTGCGTGCAGATGCACTCACACCTGCCTGCTGCCATTCCTGAGCAAGCTCTGCACTGCTGGTAGCCCGATCCCGCAGCTGAAACACTTTTAAGAGACGGTCCTGGTGCTTGCTGGTCTTTCTTGGGCGCCCTGGAGCCTTTTTGGCAACAAGGGAACCTCTCTCCTTGAAGTTCCTGATGATGCGATAGATTGTTGACTGAGGTGCAATCTTTCTAGCTGCGATACTCTTCCCTGTTAGGCCATTTTTGTGCAGTGCAATGATGACTCCACGTGTTTCTTTAGAGATAACCATGGTTAACAGAAGAGAAACAATGATGCCAAGCACCAGCCTCCTTTTAAAGTGTCCAGTGGTGTCATTCTTACTTAATCATGACATATTGATCTCCAGCCCTGTCCTCATCAACACCCACACCTGTGTTATTGGGGCAATCAGTGAAACGATGTTAGCTGGTCCTTTTCAGGCAGGGCTGCAATGATGTTGAAATGTGTTTTGGGGGATAAAGTTCATTTTCTAGGCAAATATTGACTTTGCAAGTAATTGCTGTTAAGCTGATCACTCTTTATAACATTCTGGAGTATATGCAAATTGCCATTAGAAAAAATGAAGCAGTAGACTTTGTAAAAATTAATATTTGTGTCATTCTCAAAACTTTTGGCCATGACTGTACACATGACAAAGCTAAGAGCTTGAACTTGATTATCTCCAATCCGTTGCCCATGGAACTGCTGCCTTTCTGCCTGGTGTATACAGACGCATGGCCGTCGCACTTCCCCAGTCATCCTTATTCCTCTAAGAAACATGTGCCTACGCTACACCAGAATGTTGCATACAACATCACCTGTTCCTTGAAAAAAATCTAGACTTGAAATGTGGAGACTCCATGTTGTGTCTCCAAGTTGGGTCTCCTTCATGTGTGTTGCCTGTAGCAGTAGGGTTCCCAGTGCAGCAGGTCTGCACTTACTTTCAGTCAAATACCTGTGTTACTATCCTTAAAATTTTTAGCAATAGTAGTCTACAAAGCTGATATTTGTGCCACCTAAGTGTTGCTGATCATAAAAGCAGTTTGAGCTGTTGCATGAACTATCATGGCTCCTAGCACAGTAGGCCTACATCGGTCCCTCACCCATCTCTTAATTTGAACTTGAATTCAAACCTGTAAATAGTAGCCCAGATCCTCACTCATAAATTGCCCATACCTGTTAGGAATCTGGTTTCTACAATGCCTATGCAGGAATCCAGATTCTCACATTTGTCTCCAGAGGCTAAGTCCTTCGTCCCTTCTTCTGAGCATGCTCATGGGATGAGCTCCCATTGGAGTTCGGGAGTCAGGTGCTCAGGTCATGCTCCTGATTCCATTGGTTATGCTCAGGGCTCTGGGGATTTACAGCAGGTCCCGTACGCTATAAAAAGTGAGCATGGCCGTTCCGCCATGCGCTAGTATTCTCATACTTGCTGCTGTATGTTTGATGACGGATGCTTGGACTGGTGACTCACTCATTAAATATACCCCTCCTTGGTTATTACGAATGTGTGAGTGATTGGGTCAGCCAGTAGCAGCGCTAGCGCCAGCGCGCTCAAGCCTCATCCATTGCAGCAGCTAAAGCGTCCTGCATTGCGCCAGCATTTCTGGCAGTGCCTTGCCAGCGGCTCTATACTTGCCGTGCTGCAGTTGCAGCACAATGTGCGTTCGCGGTTGTAACGCCTCTGCACCAGACGTCTAACGGTAGGTCTAGACGGAGTCAGTCCCGTCAGTCTTGGCGACTCCTGTGACCTTATACCGCATCTGTGTCGCTGAGCTTCTGTGAAGTTCTAACAGACTCAGCGTTTGTATTTGTGTTCATGCTTGCAGCTCTGTGTGTGAAACAGTCTGCTTTTGCAACACATGTTTATGCTTGCAGCTCTGTGTGTGCAACAGAGCTTGCTC
Source organism: Dendrobates tinctorius (assembly GCF_039654945.1). Classification (NCBI taxonomy): domain Eukaryota; kingdom Metazoa; phylum Chordata; class Amphibia; order Anura; family Dendrobatidae; genus Dendrobates; species Dendrobates tinctorius. The sequence goes on along the minus strand of NW_027361751.1, from coordinate 10,041,349 downwards.
TTGTGCACTAGGTGCAGTCAACCTTGTGCACTTACCACCTTAGTGCTCTGCCTCTCTCAGCAGCGGTTTTGTCACCTACTGCACGGTGGACCCCGGGCGGCGAACACGCTTTATTTATATTTTTATTTAGCGTGTTCCGCCGTCCTTAACAATACCTGACTGCTGCTGTACCATTATAACATTTATACTGTGGGTCAATTGATGCCATTTTACCTGTTGCATGCCCCTAATATTTGGAAATGTTTGGACTCCAAGTTGGGTCTCCTTCAATGTGTGTGGCCTGAATTTGGCAGGGCTCTCAGAGCACCAGGCCTAGACCTGTCACTCATTCACCTGTTACTGATCAATGCTTAAGCTAGAAATGCTGGTTCAAGCCCTGCCCCAGGCCCTGTCCCGTGTATCCATGCTGCGCAATTATACTATTTGTACACTGGGTCAGTTGGATGATTGAATACTTGTGATGCGGGGAGAAACAAAAGTAATTGGGGTGCCACCACTGAGGACTGTACTGTGGGTGATGTTAAGGTGGGGAAGAGGAGGAGAGGCCACTTGATGCAGTGCTTGCCATCCACTGGAGCAATGCTCTTTCTGGCCGTCATCTACAAGGCGTACCGCTGAGAGGCTGCCAAAGTACGGGAGTCGAGTAGCCTGTCCAGTAACAGAAGTTGTCAGTTGTCTTTGGATATGAAGAGCTGGTGTTTGTTCAGTAAAGCTTTTAGTAACATTACCATCTACACCACGTACACCTTGAACACCAAGCCTATTCCCCCTTCCACCATGACCTTGCTTTTTCCTCATTCATGTTGGATTTACCATTCCCCTCTTTTAACAGCTGTTTCACAACCCTAGGCTCACACCTGTCAGTCACCTATCTGTAAATTAACAATCTGTATTTATTTGCTGAGATAGTGAGTCTAGACCACAGAATTAGCACAAAAGATTTAAATGCTGAAATGTGGACTGATGTCTGGACCACACAATTAGCACATCGGATTTAGATTCTGAAATGTAAATTCCTGAATGGACAACAGAATTAGCACGAAGGATTGAGATGCTGAAAAGTATACTGCTGGCTGGACCACAAAATTTGCACAAAGGATTTAGATTCTGAAATGTGGCTTGGAGCCTGGAACACACTATTAACAGAAAGAATTTAGATTCAGAAATGTAGCCTGGTGTCTGGACAACATTATTAGAAGAAATGATTTAGGTTCTGAAATGTGAACTCCTGAGAGCACCACATTATTAGCACAAACCATTTATATTCTGAAATGTGGACTTCTGTCTGCACCACACATTAGCACAAATGATTTATATTCTGAAATGTGGACTCCTGAAAGCACCACACTATTGTCAGAAAAGATTTAGATTCTGAAATGTGGACTCCTGGCTGCACCACAATTTTAGTAGAATGGATTTAGATTCTGAAATGTGGCCTGGTGTTTGGACCGCACTATTAGCAGACAGGATTTAGATTCAGATTTGTCGCCTGGCGTCTGGACCACATTATTAGCAGAAAGAATTTAGATTCTGAAATGTGGCCTGGTATTTGGACCACACTATTACCAGAAAGGATTTAGATTCAGAAATGTTGCCTGGTGTCTGGCCCATACTAGTAGCAGAAATGATTTAAATTCTGAAATGTGGACAACTGGCTGCACAACACTATTAGAAGAAAGGATTTAGATTCAGAAATGTTGCCTGGTGTCTGGACCACACTATTAGCAGAAAGGATTTAGATTCTGAAATGTGGACTCTCCTGCCTGCACCACAGTATTAGCACAAACAATTTAGATTCTGAAATATGGATTCGTGTCTGGACCACACTGTTAGCACAAACGATTTAGATTCCAAAATGTGGACTGCTGGATGGATAATACAATTAGCACGAAGGATTGAGATGCTGAAATGTTTACTCCTGGCTGGACCACAAAATTTGCACATTTAGTTTATGAAATGTGGACTCTTGGCTGGACCACACTATTATCATAAAGGATGTAGATTCTGAAATGTAGCCTGGTGTCTGGACCACACTATTAGCAGAAATTATTTAGTTTCAGAAATGTGGCCTGGTGTCTGGACCACATTATTAGCAGAAAGGATTTAGATTCTGAAATGGGGCCTGGTGTTTTGCCCACACTATTAGCAGAAAGTATTAGCTCAAGTATTAGCTCAAACTATTTAGAATTTGAAATGTGGACTCCTGCCTGCGCCACACTAATAGCACAAACGATTTAGTTGCTGGAAGGTTGATTTGACATAGAATCCTATCTAGTTGAACTAGATGACAAAAAACTTCCTATCTGACTACTTGCAGCAGCAGCAGGAGCAGCCTTTCTTTGCGGTTACATGGACAAAATGGCGCAAAAACAACATGTCTGCTTTTCTTATGACGTTGTGTCTGGACCTTGTGGATGGTTTCTGCACCCTGATTGGCTGCCGGAATTTCCACACATTCAGTTAATTAAAAAATTACAGTTCGCAGCTACTCTGACCTCTCCCCACCCAATCCCCTCAATCAACATGTCCCCCCCAGCTCATCATACAGCACCACTATCCTAGCAGAAGTCCCAACAAAAGCATTAGTGGAAACTCGATCATTTACCGAGCTTTGGACGAATTTTGCAGATTTTAGGAAAAATGCTCTGCAATCTGAATATGAATCCAAATGTGCAACGTTTGTACCGAATTTGAGAATGCTGAACGTTTTTGAACAAGTTAGCTCATCTCTAATAGTTATACACTGGATAGTGGTGCAGAGCTTAATGGTTACATTTCAATATCGACAGGTTGTTGAAGTCTTTTTTGAAACTTGAAAGATGAGACTCACTGAGTTGTTGCGCTGTTGGAAAAGGAAGATCTACAGTTAGGTCCATATATATTTGGACAGGGACAATATTTTTCTAATTTTGGTTCTAGACATTAGAGGGTGCAGCTGTGCTGGGGGAGAAAATGGCTAGAAGGTTGGAAGAGTGGTTAAACTAGGGAAGGCGGGGAGGGTATTCCTTTTATAGGAGGGGAAGACAGTGCAGATAGAGACCTGGGCACAAATAATGAAATTAGGGGTGGGGTTAGAACAGTTAATAATTAAAGAATATGTAGAGGTACAGAGAGATACATAAAGTGCATGTATTCTAATGCCAGAAGCCTCGCCAACAAAATGGAGGAATTAGAATTATTTTTGTTGTAACATAGTCATGACATGATGGGGATATCTGAAACATGGCTGGACGAGAGCCATGACTGGGCAGTTAATTTACAGGGCTATAGTCTGTTCAGAAATGACTGTACAAATAAGCAAGGGGGAGGTGTGTGTTTATATGTAAAATCATCTTTAAAACCCATCCTTCGTGATAATATATATGAATCTAATGAAAATGTAGAGTCCCTGTGGGTGGAGATAAGGGGAGGGGGAAAAAATAATAAATTACTGATAGGGGTTTGTTATAAATCTCCAAAAATAATGGAAGAAACAGAGAATATCCTCATAAAGCAAATAGATAAAGCTGCGACTCAAGGAGAAGTCATTATTATGGGGGACTTCAACTACCCTGAAATTCATTGGGGAACCGAAATCTGCAGTTTCAGCAAAGGTAATGGATTTTTGACAACTATGAGAGACAATTACCTTTCACAACTGGTTGAGGACTCAACGAGAAGGGGGGCACTGCTAGACCTAATATTAACCAACAGGCCAGACCACATATCAAATATAAGGGTTGAGGGTCACTTGGGTAATAGTGATCACAAAATAATAAGTTTTCATGTATCCTTTAATCAGATGTGTAGTAGAGGGGTTACAAGGACACTAAACTTCAGGAGGGCAAATTTCCAACGGATGAGAGATGATCTTGGTCCAATTAACTGGGACGATATCCTGAGACATAAAAATACACAAAGAAAAAGGGTAGACATTTATTAGCATCCTGAATAGGACCTGTGCACAATATATACCGTATGGGAATAAACATACTAGAAATAGGATTAAACCACTATGGTTAAATAGAGCTGTAAGGGGCGCAATAAGTGACAAAAAGAAAGCATTTAGAGAATTAAAGCAAGTAAGTAGTGATGAGGCATTAAATAAATACAGAAAATTAAATAAATTCTGTAAAAAGCAAATCAAGATAGCAAAGATTGAGACAGAGAGACTCATTGCCAGAGAAAGTAAAAACAATCCCAAAATATTCTTTAACTACATAAATAATAAGAAACTAAAAAATGATAGTGTTGGTCCCCTTAAAAATAGTCTTGGTGAAATGGTGGATGAGGATGAGGAAAAAGCCAATATGCTAAATGACTTTTTTCAACAGTATTTACACAAGAAAATCCCATGATGGATAACATGATCAGTGATAAAAATTCCCCATTAACTGTCACCTGCTTAACCCAGCAGGAAGTACGGCGGCTTCTAAAAATCACTAAAATTGACAAATCCCTGAGCCCGGATGGGATACACCCCCGAGTACTGAAGAAATTAAGTACAGTCATAGATAGACCATTATTTTTAATCTTTAAAGATTCCATATTAGCAGGGTCTGTACCACAGGACTGGCGTATGGCAAATGGGGTGCCAATATTCAAAAAAGGGACTAAAACTGAACTTGGAATTTATAGGCCAGTAAGTTTAACCTCAACTGTGGGTAAAATCCTGGAGGGTTTTCTAAGAGATACTATATTGGAGTATCTGAAGAAGAATAACCTCATGACCCAATATCAACATGGGTTTACAAGGGACCGTTCCTGTCAGACTAATCTGATAAGCTTTTATGAAGAGGTAAGTTCCAGACTGAACCAAGGGAATACAGTGGACGTAGTGTACATGGACTTTTCAAAAGCTTTTGATACGGTGCCACACAAAAGGTTGATACATAAAATGAGAACAATGGGGATAGGGGAAAATATGTGTAAGTGGGTTAAGAGCTGGCACAGGGATAGGAAACAAAGGGTGGTTATTAATGGGGCAGACTCGGACTGGGTCACGGTTAGCAGTGTTGTACCACAAGGGTCAGTATTGGGCCCGCTTCTTTTTAACATATTTATTAATGACCTTGTAGTGGGCATAGAGAGTAGAATTTCAATATTTGCAGATGACACTAAACTCTGCAGGGTAATAAATACTGAGGAGGACAATTTTATATTACAGGAGGATTTATGTAAACTAGAAGCTTGGGCTGCTAAATGGCAGATGAGCTTTAATAGGGATAAATGTAAGGTCATGCACTTGGGTAGAACAAGCAAGATGTATAATTATGTGCTTAATTATAAAGCAATGGGCAAAACTGTCACTGAAAAAGACCTGGGTGTATGGGTGGACGACAAACTCACATTTAGTGGCCAGTGTCAGGCAGCTGCTGCAAAGGCAAATAAAATAATGGGATGCATTAAAAGAGGCATAGATGCTCATGAGGAGAACATAATTTTACCTCTATATAAGTCACTAGTGCGACCACACCTAGAATACTGTGTACATTTCTGGTCTCCGGTGTATAAGAAAGACATAGCTGAACTGGAGCGGGTGCAGAGAAGAGCGACCAAGGTTATTTGGACAGATGAAACCAAGATCAACCTCTACCAGAATGATGGAAAGAGAAAAGTATGGCGAAGGCATGGTACAGCTCATGATCCAAAGCATACCACATTATCTGTAAAATACGGTGGAGGCAGTGTGATGGCTTGGGCATGCTTGGCTGCCAGTGGAACTGGGTCACTAGTGTTTATTGATGATGTGACACAGGACAGAAGCAGCTGAATGAATTCTGAGGTATTCAGAGCCATACTGTGTGCTCAGATCCAGCCAAATGCAGCCAAACTGATTGGTCGTCGTTTCATACTACAGATGGACAATGACCCAAAACATAAAGCTAAAGCAACCAAGGAGTTTATTAAAGCAAAGAAGTGGAATATTCTTGAATGGCCCAGTCAGTCACCTGATCTCAACCCAATTGAGTATGCATTTCACTTGTTAAAGATTAAACTTCAGACAGAAAGGCCCACAAACAAACAGCAACTGAAAACCACCGCAGTGAAGGCCTGGCAGAGCATCAAAAAGGAGGAAACACTGCGTCTGGTGATGTCCATGAGTTCAAGACTTCAGGCAGTCATTGCCAACAAAGGGTTTTCAACCAAGTACTAGAAATGAACATTTTATTTACAATTATTTAATCTGTCCAATTACTTTTGGTCCCTTTAAAAATAGGGTGGCACATGTTAAGAAGCTGAAACTCCTAAACTGTTATGATTGAGTCACCGTAGGAGGCAAAAACAGAAATGCTAGCTAAGTTCTGAAAACCAGAGAAGTTGGCAACTATCAGATTGCAGACCCCTGAACCTATCAACACAACTAGCAGTAGCCGTGGGGGGTTCCTACGATGACCTAGACCCCTCGATCACAGCCGGAGAGATACATAGGCCTAAAGAAGGAAAGGGGAAATCTAACTGCCTCAGAGCAGACCCCAAAGCAATAGGCAGCCCCCCATATATAATGACGGTGAAGCAAGATGAAAACACTTACACAGACAGAAAGACAGGCTGAGCAAAGACGGGGCCAAAAAACTACCTAGATAGGAACGGATAGGAAGGCTGCTGTCTGCAATCTGCCAAAACCCTATCAGAGACAAAAGCCAACTAGCTGATATAAAAATGGCCCTGAAGCAACTAAGCTTCAAAAACTAAATCAGCACTCAGGTACCTTCAGAAGACAGAGCTCACGGAACACTGCACACTCCAGCAGGGAGTGGCAGAATCCAAAAAGCAAGAAAAAACAAAAACAAATCTTAGATGCAAAAGGCAAAACAGAAAACAGCTTTAGGAGAGCAGGAATCAGACTGGTGTCCAAGAGTCCACAGAGAAATCACCCGCAGGGCAGCAAGGGCGTAGGCTGCCTTAAATCCAGTCAGTGACTCCACTCAGCCAATCGTCTTCATTAGTCCCAGGTGTCTGATAATCAGGCTCACTACCTTCCTTCACTAGAATAGGGAGTTCACCAGGCCTCAGTGACGGAGGGGAAAATGAACTCACAACAGTACCCCCCCTTGAGGAGGGGTCACCGAACCCTCAACAACGCTACCAGGGTGATCAGGGTGAGCCCGATGAAAGGCACGCACCAATCTTTTGGCATGAATATCAGAGGCAGAGACCCAGGAATTATCCTCCTGACCATAACCCTTCCACTTAACCAAATACTGGAGTCTCTGTCTAGCCAGACGGGAACCAGAATTTTCTCTACCTCATATTCCAAGTTACCTTCAACCAATACAGGGTCCAGAGGTGCCACCTCAGGCACAACTGGCTCAACAAACCTCTTCAACAAGGACTTATGGAACACATTATGGATCTTAAATGTGACAGGAAGAGCCAAACGAAAAGAGACCGGATTAATAATCTCCAAAATCTTGTAAGGTCCAATAAATCTAGGCTTAAACTTAGGAGAAGCCACCTTCATAGGAATATTTTTTGATGATAACCACACCATATCACCAATCTTAAACTGGGGGCCAATGGTCCTATGTCGATTGGAAAACCGCTGGGCCTTTTCCTGGGAGAGAGATAACTTATCCACCACTTGGTCCCAGATCTGGTGCATTCTCTCCACCACAGTGTCAACACCTGGGCAGGCAGAAGGCTCCACCTGCCCTGAAGAAAATCGAGGGTGAAAACCAAAGTTACAAAAAAAAGGTGACATCAAAGTGGCAGAACTAGCTCTATTATTTAAAGCAAATTCGGCCAAGGGCAAAAATGAAACCCAATCATCCTGATCAGCGGAAATAAAACATCTCAAATACGACTCCAAGGTCTGGTTTGTTCTCTCTGTCTGCCCTTTGGTCTGAGGATGAAAAGCAGAGGAGAAGGACAACTGAATTCCCAACTTGGAACAGAACGTCCTCCAAAATTTAGACACAAATTGAACTCCTCTGTCAGATACAATGTTCTCAGGAATCCCGTGCAAGCGAACCACCTGTTGCAAAAACAGAGGCACCAACTCAGAGGAAGATGGCAACTTAGGGAGTGGTACAAGATGAACCATCTTAGAGAACCTATCACAAATCACCCAAATAACAGTCATTCTTTGAGAGACCGGCATATCAGAGATGAAATCCATTGAAATATGGGTCCATGGCCTCCTGGGGACCGGCAAAGGCATCAACAACCCACTAGAGCGAGAACAAGATTTAGACCGGGAGCAAGTCCCACAGGACTGCACAAAATTCCTGACATCATGAGACAAGGTGGGCCACCAAAAAGAGCGACTCACCAGATCTCTAGTACCAAAAATACCTGGATGACCAGCCAATGCAGAGCAATGAACTTCAGACATCACTCTCTTCTTCCACTGGTCAGGAACATACAACTTTCCACTGGGGCAACGCTCAGGTTTGTCCTCCTGGAACGCTTACAGAGCAAGTCTCAAATCGGGCGAGATGGCAGAAAGAACTACCCCTTCGCCTAAGATGGTGGCAGGCTTGGTCACCACAGGAGAATCAGCAAAGAAACTCCTAGCGAGGGCGTCTGCCTTGACATTCTTAGTTCCAGGAAGGAAAGAGACCACAAAATCAAAACGTGTAAAAAACAAAGGCCCACCTAGCCTGTCTAGGGTTCAAGCGTTTAGCCGACTCTAGGTAAATCAAATTTTTGTGGTCAGTGAGGACCACAACTTGATGTTTGGCTCCCTCCAACCAATGTCTCCACTCCTCAAATGCCCATTTCATGGCCAACAGTTCCCGATTCCCCACATCATAGTTACGTTCAGATGAAGAGAACTTACGGGAAAAGAAAGCACAGGGATTAATTTTAGATGTTACCGGATCCTTTTGGGACAACACCGCTCCTGCACCAATCTCAGAAGCATCCACCTCTACCTGGAACGGGAGTGAGACATCAGGTTGCCGCAGAATCGGGGCGGAGGTAAATCTACGCTTCAGCTCCTGAAAGGAAGCAACCGCCTCCGGAGACCAATTCAACACATCCTCACCCTTCCTGGTCAGGTCAGTCAATGGTTTGGCAATACTAGAAAATTTTGCTATAAATTTCCGATAAAAATTAGCAAAACCCAAAAACTTCTGGAGGGCCTTCAAAGAAGTGGGCTGAACCCAATCATAAATGGCCTGTACCTTGGCCGGGTCCATTTCAATAGTTGACGGCGACAAAATAAATCCCAAAAAAGAAATTCTCTGTACTCCAAAAAGGCATTTTGATCCTTTGACATACAGAGAATTCTCTCTCAAGATCCGGAACACAGTCCGAACATGTTCCACATGAGAATCCCAATCCTTGGAGAAGATCAAAATATCATCCAGATAGATAATCAAAAATTTATCGACAAAGTCTCGGAAAATATCGTTCATGAAGCACTGGAAGACAGAAGGGGCATTAGTGAGCCCAAAAGGCATCACCAGGTACTCAAAATGTCCCTCCGGAGTATTAAACGCCGTCTTCCATTCATCCCCCTGCTTAATGCGGATAAGATTATACGCCCCCCTGAGGTCAAGCTTGGTAAACCAGCAAGCACCTCTGACTCTAGAGAATAGATCCGAAATCAGGGGTAACGGATACTGATATTTAATAGTAATTTTATTGAGGGCACGATAATCAATACAAGGCCTTAAAGAACCATCCTTCTTGGCCACAAAAAAAAAACCGGCACCTAAGGGTGAAGAGGATGGTCTAATATGATCCTTCTCCAACTCCTCCTTAATATAGGACCGCATACCCTCGTGCTCGGGTACAGATAAATTGAAGTGCCGACCCTTTGGAAATTTACACCCCGGGTTTAGTTCAATTGCACAGTCATAACTCCTATGAGGAGGCAAGGACGCAGACTCATTCTCACTAAATACATCATAGTAGTCCGCCAAATAGTCAGGAACCTCATGCGACTGAGGAGAGGTGGAAAAAACCGGAGCCTCACTAAAGGTACACCGGCAACCCCAACTCACCACAGACACAGACTTCCAATCCAAAACTGGATTATGAATCTGCAACCAGGGAAACCCCAGAACAACGGCATCATGCAGACCATGCAACACCAAAAATCTGCAATTTTCTTGGTGGTCTGGGGCGACCCGCATGACCAACTGGGTCCAAAACTGAGGTTTATTTTTAGCCAGAGGGGTAGCATCAATCCCCCTCAAAGGGATAGGCGTCTGCAGAGGTGTCAACGGAAATCCACAACGTTTAGCAAAATCCAAGTCCATTAGGTTTAGCGCTGCTCCCGAATCCACAAAAGCCTTGGCGAAAAATGTGGACAGGGAACAGATCAGAGTAATCGCCAAAAGAAACTTAGGCTGAACCCCACCAACAGAAAACGTGTGTGCAAAGCGTTTCTCACGTTTAGGACAAACAGAAATAACATGTGAGGCATCTCCACAGAAAAAACACAGCTTATTACGCCTTCTGAATTCCTGACGTTGCGCCTTAGACAAAACTCTATCACATTGCATAGGTTCAGACGTCTGTTCAACCGGTGGCAACACCTCTCGTGTAATCCTGCGTTCACGTAAACGCCGATCAACCTGAATGGCTAAAGACATAGAATCGTCCAGACCAGAGGGAACAGGAAATCCCACCATAGTATCTTTTACGGCTTCTGACAGACCCTTCCGAAAGAGAGCAGCCAAGGAACTATCATTCCAGGTAGTAAGGACCGCCCACTTTCGGAACTTTTGACAGTACAACTCTGCAGATTCTCGACCCTGGTTCAATGCTAACAGGGTCTTTTCAGCCTGATCAATAGCATTAGGTTCGTCGTACAGCAACCCCAAGGCTTGAAAAAATGCGTTCACATTAGTCAGAATAGGGTCATCTGGTTTCAAAGAAAACGCCCAATCCTGGGGATCGCCGCGCAGCAAAGAGATAACAATTTTAACCTGCTGCGCGGGGCTCCCTGACGAGTTAGGCTTCAAAGCAAAAAATAATTTACAATTATTTTTGAAACTCAAGAATTTAGATCGATCCCCAAAAAATACATCAGGTGTGGGGATCTTTGGTTCAACAGCATGTGAACGAGCAAGATAGGCGGAAATTCCTCGCACTTCAGCAGCGAGCTGCTCCACACGATCAGACACTTGCTTTATCTCCATTGAGAGAAAAAAAAAATTCCCCCTACGGCCTCAGAGATATAGAGGAAAGAATATACACTTTTTTTTTTTTTTTTTTTAAACACAATTCTTTCCTGCTATTGAGTACCCCAGGATCTGCGGTTGGGCGGGTGATTCTGTTATGATTGAGTCACCGTAGGAGGCAAAAACAGAAATGCTAGCTAAGTTCTGAAAACCAGAGAAGTTGGCAACTATCAGATTGCAGACCCCTGAACCTATCAACACAACTAGCAGTAGCCGTGGGGGGTTCCTACGATGACCTAGACCCCTCGATCACAGCCGGAGAGATACATAGGCCTAAAGAAGGAAAGGGGAAATCTAACTGCCCCAGAGCAGACCCCAAAGCAATAGGCAGCCCCCCACATATAATGACGGTGAAGCAAGATGAAAACACTTACACAGACAGAAAGACAGGCTGAGCAAAGACGGGGCCAAAAAACTACCTAGATAGGAACGGATAGGAAGGCTGCTGTCTGCAATCTGCCAAAACCCTATCAGAGACAAAAGCCAACTAGCTGATATAAAAATGGCCCTGAAGCAACTAAGCTTCAAAAACTAAATCAGCACTCAGGTACCTTCAGAAGACAGAGCTCACGGAACACTGCACACTCCAGCAGGGAGTGGCAGAATCCAAAAAGCAAGAAAAAACAAAAGCAAATCTTAGATGCAAAAGGCAAAACAAAAAACTTAGCTTTAGGAGAGCAGGAATCAGACTGGTGTCCAAGAGTCCACAGAGAAATCACCCGCAGGGCAGCAAGGGCGTAGGCTGCCTTAAATCCAGTCAGTGACTCCACTCAGCCAATCGTCTTCATTAGTCCCAGGTGTCTGATAATCAGGCTCACTACCTTCCTTCACTAGAATAGGGAGTTCACCAGGCCTCAGTGACGGAGGGGAAAATGAACTCACAACACTAAACCCTTCATCCAATTTTAATGTGGATACCCTCAAATGAAAGCTGAAAGTCTGAACTTCAACTGCATCTGAATTGTTTTGTGTAAAATTCATTGTGGTAATGTCTAGAACCAAAATTAGAAAAATGTTGTCTCTGTCCAAATATATATCGACCTAACTGTAATTGCTGAAAATAAAATGGATATTTTATTCAGGATGTTTCCATTTACATACTTCATGGCCGAACAGCTATTGTAGCAACTCAATCCCAATGCCTAGTTACGTTGGGGTGTAGCTATTACAATAGCTGTTGAACCCTGAAATGTATAGACACAAACATCCTGAATTAAATATCCATCTAAGGGTACCTGTTATGAATGAGTCACCGAGGAGGAAAAAACAAAAAGCAAGCTAAGCCCAGAAAACCAGAGAGGTTGGTAACTAGCGGATTGCAGACCCCTGATCCTATACACACAACTAGCAGTAGCCGTGGAGCGTGCCTACGGTGGTCCTAGACGCCTCGTCACGGCCGGAGAACTAAATAAGCCTAAAGAAAGAAAGGGAAAATCTAAACTGCCCCAGAGCAGTCCCCAAAGCAATAGACAGCCCCCAACATGTATTGTCGGTGAAAAAAGATGAAAACACAAACACAGATAGAAAGATAGGCTGATCAAACGATGGGGTCCTCACTAACTAGAAAGGACAGGAAAGAAAAGCTGCTGTCTGCAATCACGCAAAAACCCTGCCAAAAAAATGTCCAACACGTCTGATAGAAAAAGGCCCTGAAGTCGCTAGACTTCAAATTACTATATCAGCACTCAGGTATATTCTGAAGACAGAGCAAAAGAGATCAACTGATCAGAGACAAAATGGGGATTCAGCCCAGTCCCAGCCAAGGCTGGCTGAACACAAAAACTAAGTAAACCAGACGAAAACTCATATGAACAATAGCAGAGAAAACTTAGCTTTAAGAAGGCAGGAACCAAACTGGAAACCAGAAGCCATAGTCAGGAGAAATCACCAGCAAGAAACTAGGGAGTCGGCTGCCTTAAATCCAATCAGAAATTCCTGATGTCCAATCACAGTCCTCTTCCTCAGGTGGTCGGTCTCTGCCATTTAGATCAGCTTTATTACCTCCCTTCACCAACAGAGGGAGTCCAGATAGAGAACTCACTACTCCTCTGTCAGCACAGCCAGCTCCATAACCCTAACCAGAAGCCAGAGGCAAACCCGAAAATGAGCTCACAACAGGTACTGTTACATTACGCGACGCACCAGCGATCCCGACAGCGATACGACCTGGTAAGGATCACTGGTATGCCACTAAATGGTCGCTAGTAAGCAGTCAAACAAACAGATCTACTCAGCGACACAGAAACAATCCGGCGATCCGTATAACGACCTCGGCGGTTGTTGGGACCTTGTCACACAGCAGCTATTCTGACGACTCCCGCCTATGTCCCTGAATTCTGCGTCGCCAACAAGGTCACTTGTCGGCGTCAAACACAAAAATGCATGCTGGCCAGCGGGATACCAGCAATCAAAATTGGCCCAGGACATTTGAGCACGATCAGCGAGATCGCATCGGGGGCCCAGTCACCGCTATATGTAACATGTGGCGAGATCGCTGGCGAGGTCGCTGTTGTGTCACAAAATCTGTGATGCTTCAGCGACCTCGCTAACGATCTCGCTATGTGCGACGGAGCCTTTATCTGCAGATCAGCAATTTGATCTTCCTTTACCAGAAGAGCAGTCGCTCAGTTGTCATCTTCCAAACTCCAATAAAGACTTTATCAACCTTTGCATATATATTAGGCTTTTGAATAGCCTACATGGTGGAGCACCAGCCACAGGATATATGTTTTTATGGATATACTGTATATATACACAGGGTTGGAATGGCCCACTGGAGAAGTGGATGATTCTCAGGTGGGCCCAGGCACTGACACCTGCTGGCTTACAGAGACAGAAGCTGCCTAGGTCCCCCGCTGCTCCCAGGGCCCACCCAGTGGTGTGTCGCTAGAAGTGGCACACCACGCAGCTGCTACGTGGCACCTGGTGCCAGCGAAGCAGCAGTGGGTGACAGGAGGCAGGGGCTGGCTTCTGCGCCAAAAACCAGTCCCTGCTACTAAAGAGAAATGAATATTCACTCTTCCCCACGCCCCATGGGCGTGGAGAGTATCTTAATATTCATTTCAATTTTAATAGTGGGCAGTGTTAGCTGCAGGCAGCGGTTAACACTGCCCGCTATCAGGGCCGGCAGACCAGGGTTCCTGCTTCCCCAGAGACCCCTTGCCCACACGGCGGCTATGGAGCAGTAAGATGCAGTTGAAAGCAATAATGGAGGCGAGAGCGTCGGATGATGCTGCCTCCCCCCATCATTCCCCTCTGCCTCTGACACAACTGGTACGCTATGATGTCATCGTGCACCTGCTGTGTGCCAGGCAGATGGCAGCGCAGCTCCTGACATCTGAACAGAGCCAGAATCAGCGTGGGAGTGAGGAGGAGAGGTGAGTATTGTGTTTGTTTTTTTATCTATATATATATTTATCAGTGTGTCCTGATTGCATTATACCCTATGAAGAGGGCAACATTATATCCTATGAGGAGGGCAGCATTATACCCTATGAGGACGGCAGCATTATTCCCTATGAGGGGGCAGCATTATACCCTATGAGGAGGGCAGCATTATTCCCTATGAGGGGCCAGCATTATACCCTATGAGAGGGGCAGCATTATACCCTATGAGGGGGGTGCATTATACCCTATGATGGTACAGCATTATACCCTATGACAGGGCAGCATTATACCCTATGACAGGGCAGAATTATACCCTACAAGAGGCAGCATTATACCCTATGAGGGGCAACATTATACCCTATGAGGAGCAGCATTATACCCTATGAGGGGGGCAGCATTATACCCTCTGAGGGGCAGCATTACACCCTATAAGAGGGTGCATTATACCCTAAGTATAAGCCGAGATTTTTAGCCCATTTTTTGGCTGAAAGTCCCCCTCTCAGCCTATACAAGAGTCGTATATGCCAGGGGGTCGGTGGGGGAAGGGGAGCGGGGGTGTCAGATCATACTTACCCCCTCCCGGCGCATTTCTGTAGCCCCCTGCTTCTCCCACGGTCTCAGGCACCTGTGTTCAGCGGTCACATGGTACCACTCATTAAAGTCATGAATATGCGCATATTCATTACTTTAATGAGCGGTACCACTTGACCACTGAAGGAAGAGCTGCCGGAAACCATGGGAGAAGCAGGGGGGCTGCAGAGACCGCGCCAGGAGGGGGTAAGTATATGCAATATTCACCTGTCCCCGTTCCACCGGCTCACGCCGCTCTGTCCTCTGCGTCCTCTGTCTGTGCCGTTCAGGTCAGATGGCGTGGTGACGTAGTTAGTGCGCGCCGTGCAATCACTGACAGAGGGACCCGGAACACAGAGAGGGCGCAGCGGTAGAATGGGGACAGGGGAATATCTCAGGTGCCGAAGCCCTGAGCCAGCGATGACACTGGCACCTGTCCCCCATAGTGCACCAGTGTCCCCACCTGCTCAGGACACCAGCACCTGGCCCTCAGCGACAAGAGGTGAGTATGTCATTTTTTTAATTTTTTTTAATCGCAGCAGCAGCAGCATATGAGGCATAACCTTTATGGAGCAGCATATGGGGCATAATCTATGGAGCATCTTATGGGGCATAATCTATGGAGCAGCATATGGGGCAGCATATGGGGCATAATCTATGGAGCATCTTATGGGGCAGCACATGGGGCATAATCTAGGGAACATTTTATGGGGCCATAACCTTTATGGAGCAGCATATGGGGCATATTATTCTATGGAGCATATTATGGGGCCATTATTAACCTTTGTGCAGCATTATATGGGTTGTATTTTGTATGGGGCATCTTATGGGACCATCATGAACTGTATGGAGCATTATATGGGGCTCCTGATTCAATATGGATATTCAAAAACATTTAACTTACTGATGTCTCAATTAATTTTACTTTTATTGGTATCTTTTTATTTTTGAAATTTACCGGTAGCTGCTGCATTTCCCACCCTAGGCTTATACTCGAGTCAATAAGTTTTTTCAGTTTTTTGTGGCAAAATTAGGGTGGTCGGCTTATACTCGAGTATATACGGTAGGTTTGTTATAATGTGAATCTGGTGGTGTAAGGGGGAGGCTGTGAGGTAAGGCGGTGGGACCAGTGGGTATTTGATGTGTTTTGGTGTCATGTATAATATTCGGGTTAATGTAATGTTTTATATTGTATATAGTGTATATAATATTGTGTAAAGAACAGTGTGAATGAAGTTTGGGCTTGTATATAATAGTATGAATGAAGCTGGGCTGGGGGTTTTACATGATTTTATATTTATTTATTATTTTAGGGGGTACTCGTGTAATTATGGTTATTTTGGTTTTTTTCCCCATTTTAGTTATATTTTATTGTTTCTTTAATTTTATTTTCATTTTTCATTTTTCTTTTTTCCCGTTTTGTAGGTCAAGAACTTTCCTAAATATTGTTTCCATTTCTGGTTTAATTTTTGTGTTTTGTGTCTTATTTTGTCATCTTGTTGTCTGATTAGAGTTTTGTCCTTATGTTTTGTTCTGTTGTGTTCTATTTGTAATGTCTCATAAGTTATGTCATGTGAAGTATTTTACAGTAATAAAAAAGACCTACATTATATTATATGAGGGGGATGTATTATACTATATGAGGGCTGCATTATATTCTATGAGGGGCTACATTATATTCTATGGGGGGCTACATTATATTCTATGAGGGGGCTGAATTATATTCTATGAGGGGGCTGCATTATATTCTATGAGGGGGGCTGCATTATATTCTATGAGGGGGCTACATTATATTCTATGAGGGAGATACCTTATATTCTATGAGGGCGCTGCAATATGTTCTCTGAGTGGGCTGCATTATACTACTGAATATGAGGGGGCTACATTATATTCTATGAGGGGGCTACATTACATTCTATGAAAGGGCTACATTTTATTCTATTAAGAGGTTACATTATATTCTATGAGGGGGACTGCCCCAATTCCTGCTACATAATTAAGCCGTGTAGTACCTTATATTATACCTGGATATTAGCACAATTGGTGGTCTTGTTTTTATTTCTATGTAGCTCCATAGTGGTTCACAAGAATGATTTTCTCTGGTGGGACAAAGGTGCTCCAGTCCGACACTGTATATGCTCTTATGAGTATTGGGTTCTCAAAACAAAGTCCAAATCTTTAATGACAAAGGCGGGTGGGGAGATACTCTGCACCTTCCCTGACCAACCTGATATACAGTATACGGTGTTACCATATAACCATTTTTTTTCAGGCATGTTTACTCCAACATTTCTTCCTTCACACTACAAAATAGAGGCACACATCTGGCAGAAAAGTCAAGTTTCCCTTGCAATTAAAACACTCCTTCATCTTGCTCACCGATGAAGGCCCCAGCAAAGATAAAGTTAGAATGCTGTGTTAGACACACTGACAATTTTTTCTCAAGCCAGGACCTTGGTTAGGAATTTTACACAAGATGTCCAATGCCCACACTTTTCTACAGCTTAGGAAAATGTTAAAAACAACCAATAAAACCAGTTACTTCACTGGCAAAGAAAAGTTTAAGGATACATCTTTTGTAAGATAGTGTGCCAGTTAGTCATTCCCAGGTCATGTTCTTCCAACCACTCCCTTGTAACCCTATATAATGATTTAGGTGTAATATGCATATATAGTAAGTATAGTTAGTTAGTCAGGGGGCATTTTGCCATCTCTTATTTTCCCTTTACAGGTTGTAAATTATAAAAGTATCTAAATTTCCCATTGTCTTGATAAAAATGTCATATGATAAAAATCCCCACTTTACTTTTGTTAAAAATCCTGGTTAAATTAATAAACTATAAATTAAACTTTTAATATAACTCTATATATAGCATTTTCCATACCCTAGGAAATATGTTTGTTGCGGACCTATCTGCCAGTCAGTTCCTCTATAACTGGATTGCACTTGGAAGATTTAACAAAAGTTTAATAGACCAATCATCCACCTAGAGAGAATACCCGGCCACATGCAACAGTTTTCATTTCTTATTTCAACCACTTGTAGAGTAGATTTTGGCCATGTGCACACGATGCAGATTTGCAGCGTTTCCGCAGCGGATTTTACCGCGCAGAAACGTTGCATATCCGCATTGTGATGTACAATACCTTTAAAATGAATGAAAAAAAAAAAACGCTGTGCAGACGCTGCGGATTTTTCCGCGCAGTTTTCCTGCGGTACAAAATCCGCAGCATGTTACTTCTTTTGTGCGGTTTTCTATCTCCCCTGTTACCAAATCCGCAGGGGGAAGACCGCAATGGAAAACCGCACAAAAACTGCATGAAAACCGCGTGAAAAATGGAAGAAATCCGCAGGAAAAATGCAGGTCATTTGACCTGCGGTTTTCTTCCATTCTGCACGGAAAAATCCGCAGGGCTCAAAACTCCGTCTGCACTCAGCCTTACATTTCACTTTTGGACAAAATTTTGTGAAATGTATTTTAATAGCTGGAATAAAATGCTTTCAATTCAGATGTTCAAGGAAAGCCAAATAAAAGTAAATTGGTCTTAACAGAATGGTTTGGTCCCTTGCCAGTATGTAACTATGACAGTTTAGAAAGATGAAACTTTTTAGATTGCAGAATAAAGAAGTTTAGTCTATTAGTTTAGTCTATTAGCTGAGACTATTAGTTGAGTCTATAAGATGAATACATTTTTGTTTTTTACTTTAAATAGATAATGTTAGGGCTGTAGACTGAGCAATATTCCACTAGCATAAGGTATATACAAACAACCAATTCAAAAATGTATTAATAGATGCGTGGCCCTTGTCAGTGGACAGTAAAAAGACAGCAAACTCAGATCTGAGCATGCTTTTTGGTTTTCCTCTAAGTTGAGCATTGGGGATGTTCTATATCAGTGGCCGACATGTAGCATATGTAGCCAATGCAGCTACACAGGAGTCCAGTGGGGAGAGGGGCCCTTCACAACTACATTTTCCGAAGTGTCTACTTTTAGTACCTAGGCCTCAATCTGCGCACTGGGTGGTAGTGATTAGCAAAAAAATATACCCAGGACCTTGGTCCAGTTATCATATTGGTAGTCTGTGGCCCCTGAACTAGAGTCCTCCAAACTTTCTTGGACATGCCAACATCTCCACAACCTCTTCTTAATACTAAGCCGGCGCAATATTATTGTTCCAGTACAACACATGCAACATGTCGCGCAGAGCCTAAATGTAATGGGTAAGACACTCAAAAAAAATCTACTCTACCATACCACATAAAAATGAAAGATTTCTCTGCGCACTCAAAAGTGATTTTTGGGACCCCTTTAAAATTTCTGGATTAGGAAAGGATCTGGCTGTATTGTGCAGTATCAAAAAGCAAATGAGTTAATGTTATGGAGTAAAGTGCGGTTTAAATATAAGTTTAAGTCTTATCTCTCACTGCTGACTAATATATTTCACAACCCTATGTTCCAGCCAGGTCTTGAACCGCAACTTTTCACGTGGTGGACTTTAAAGGGGATTCATCTACTCAAACATCTCTGCTCTCCATTTAATGTTTTACTTGATAAACAAGAATTTATTTAAAAATATGCACCCCCAGTTAGAGAAATGATGCATATAAATCAGATATTTCATTTTGCTAAGCAAATTCTCCCAGGCAGGACCCCTCTCCGGATAACAGGTTTTGAAAATAAGTGTCTAAATGACCCACTGGGAAGAGGAGCAATCTAATTGATTTATTCGGTCATCAGCCCGCCATATGATGATAGAAAATTAGATTATATGGTACAATGGGAGAAAGACCTAGGATTTGACATGTTGATAGATGATTGGTACCGAAATTGTGTGTCACGCCGCCTGCCACGCCGCTCCGGTACCGCGGCTGCTCTGAGGGTCCCGTCGGGTGCACATGCGCACCTCTCGATCCTAGCTCCGTGGTTGCGCTATGTTCCAGTGTGCATGCGCGCTCTGCTCAGCTCTGTCTTTGGTCTTGTCCTCTCTATGATACTGGAGGACTTGACCCGGAAGTTCTAGGACTCAGTGTCAGAGACACCGCACTACACTTGCTCATAGAGCCAGTGCATGTGTCCTGAGTACAGAAGCAGTGCTAAAAGTTACCTGGGGAGCAGGGCAGCAGAGGTGACAAAGCGTGCTTCAAGCTAATAGTGTCAGAGAAGCCAGAGAACTCAGATTATTGCAAAGCAGAAGTCATGCACAGTACAGACCAGCGAGGTACAGGAGGGATAAACAGACGGGAGGTCAGACAAAGCAAAAGGTCATACACAAGATGTCAGTACAGTACCAGGGAGGAGACAGAGCGGATAATCAGGGCCAAGCAGAGATCAAAACCAAACAGACATAGGAGGTACCAGGCAGAATCCAAAGCGATATCCAGGGAACAGACCGAGTCATACACAGAGAATCAAGTAACCAGAACACAGCACTAACACACTCAGGGGTCACCACACAATGCCAAGGGCGAAAGTATAACTGACAGGGATGGGAGCATCTTGAGGCTATAAGAAGCCTCCCCCAGAACCAGGGAGAGGCCACAATCATAGCCCCAGGTGTGCAGGTAAGCCTGCACCGGGATCACAACCTTTAACCCCAGAAATGCCAATCATCAGCACTGGTTCCAGACATTAACCCCACGTGTGCGAGTCAAACCCGCACTGAGATCATGACAGTACCCCCCTCTCAACGGGGGGGCCTCTGGACCCCCAGGCTTGCCTGGGTACTTAGCATGGAAAGCCCGCACCAGGCGATCAGCATGCATCAACCGGGCCGGTACCCAGGACCTGTCCTCCGGTCCATACCCCTTCCAATGAACCAGGTACTGTACCGACCGCCGTACCAACCTGGAATCTACGATATGACCAACCTCGTACTCCACCTGCCCCTCGACCAAAACAGGAGGAGCAGCAGACTCGGAGTCTCCCCGGACTGCTTCAAAAGGTTTCAGTAGAGATTTGTGGAAGACGTTAGGGATCTTGAAAGAGGGTGGAAGGCACAGCCTATACGCCACTGGATTGATTTTTTCCACAATCTTGTACGGGCCAATGAATTTGGGTCCCAACTTGGCTGACGGAATCTTTAACTTAATGTTTCATGTGGAGAGCCAAACTTTCTCTCCCACCCGAAACATGGGACCAGGTGTTCGTTTCCTGTCCGCGAAAAACTTATACCTGCCTTGAGACCTAGATATACGCCGCTGGACTTCTGCCCATGTATCTTTTAACCGCTGAACAGAGTCCTCAGCCCCGGGACACCCCGAATCCAGATGAGAAAACTCACCAAAATGAGGACTGAACCCATATTTAATCAAGAAAGGGGACCTACCAGTGGATTGACTCACCCGACTATTGAAGGCGAATTCAGCCAACGGCAGTGCTTCGCACCAGTCATTCTGTCTAGCAGAGGTTAGACACCGGAGGATCTGTTCCAGGGACTGGTTAGTGCGCTCCGTCTGCCCATTGCTCTCAGGATGGTATGCAGATGAAAAGGACAGAGACATACCTAATTTTTTGCAGAAAGCACGCCAAAACTTAGCCACAAACTGCACACCACGATCAGACAACACATTCAGGGGTACCCCATGCAACCGGATCACATGCTGCACAAACAACCTGGACAACGTCTCAGCTGACGGTAGTGCGGACAGGGGTACGAAATGAGCCTGCTTAGAAAACCTGTCCACCACTACCCATACCACTGTATTACCCTTAGATGGAGGGAGATTGGTAACAAAATCCATGGATAAGTGAGTCCATGGCCTTTCGGGCACTGCCAAGGGTATCAGCTCCCCTGCCGGCCGGCTATGAGAGCTTTTAGAACGAGCGCAGACCCCACAACCAGCAATGAATTTTTTTATGTCCGAACCAAGGGTAGGCCACCAAAAGATCCTAGCCACCGCCAGACGTGTGGCTGAAATACCAGGGTGAGCACTCAGCTTGGATTCATGGAACTCCTGCAAGAGTTTCAGGCGAAGTTGCTCTGGGACAAACAACTTCCCCTCCGGCTTGGCCGCCGAGGCCTGCGACTCGGCCCCCTGAATCTCCCGTTCCAATTCAGATGAGACCTCTGCTATCACAACCCCAGGGTGAAGAATGGAGGACGGTGGCTCAGGGGGCAACACCGGCTGAAAACTGCGTGATAAGACGTCAGCCTTGACATTCTTAGACCCTGGACGAAATGTAATCGTAAACTGAAAACGGGAAAAAAAAAGTGACCAACGGGCCTGACTGGGTGTTAGTCTTTTAGCAGACTCAATGTACGACAAATTTTTGTGATCCGTGATCACCGTAACCGGGTGACTGACCCCCTCCAAAAAGTGCCTCCATTCTTCAAACACCAATTTGACCGCAAGAAACTCTCTATTGCCTACGTCGTAAATTCTTTCCGCAGCAGAGAACTTCTTGGAAAAGAAAGCACATGGCCTGAGGTTGGTTAGAGTGGCAGGCCCTTGGGACAACACTGCCCCCACCCCCACCTCGGAGACATCCACTTCCACGACAAATGGTTTGGACGGATCTGGCTGCACTAACACAGGAGCAGACAAAACATTTTTTCAGCGTTGCAAAGGCCTCTTTTGCGAGCGAGGACCAATTTCTCACATCCGCACCTTTGCATGTTAGATCCGTGAGAGGTTTGACCACTTGCGAAAACCCCCGGATAAATTTGCGGTAATAATTGGCGAACCCCAAGAAGCGCTGAAGACCCTTAAGATCTCGGGGTTGCACCCAATCCGCAATGGCCTGCACCTTCTTGGGGTCCATGCGAAAACCCTCACCGGATACAATTAACCCCAAAAAGGACAACTCTTGTACACAGAATACACATTTCTCCAATTTGACATACAAATGATTTTCTCTAAGCCTTTGGAGCACAGTTCGTACATGTTCCAAATGAGAATAATTGTCGGGGGACTATATCAAAATATCATCTAAGTAGATAACGACAAAACGACCAATGAGATTCGAGAATACCACGTTGATGAAATTCTGAAATATGGCAGGGGCGTTGGTAAGACCAAACGGCATGACTAAATTTTCAAATAGTCCCTTGGTCGTGAGGAACGCGGTTTTCCATTCATCCCCCTCTCGGACCCTTATCAAATTATATGCCCCCCGAAGGTCCAGTTTAGAAAACCACTTTGCCCCTGATAGTTGGTTACATAAATCGGGAATCAACGGAAGGGGGTACGTATTCCGTACAGTAATTTGATTAAGCTCCCGGAAGTCGAGACAGGGACGTAACCCGCCATCGTTTTTCTTTACAAAAAAGAAACCTGCCGCCACAGGTGAGACTGAAGGACGTATGTGTCCTTTGCGCAGACTTTCAGTAATGTACTCCTTCATAGCCAAGCGCTCAGGACCGGACAAATTAAACAGACGGGCTTTGGGTAATTTAGCCCCCGGGACCAGCTCAATAGCGCAGTCAAAGGGTCTATGTCGCGGTAACGTCTCGGCCTCACTTTCGGAGAATACATCTTCGAAGTCCTTCAGGCATTCCGGAATACCTTCCAGCTCGACAGACGATACAGACACAGATTTAACAGGTTCAACCAGCAGTGCGGATTTATCACATAACTCAAAATCATTAAACCCCCATTGTACAATCTCCCCCGTTTTCCAGTTAATAACTGGGTTATGGCGTTGTAACCAGGGCATGCCCAACACCAACCCTGTCCAAGATTGTCCAGCACAAAACAACTTATGTTTTCCACATGAGTAGCGCTCACTCTGAGTGAAAACACATCAGACATAAAGCGAATTCCCTCCTTAGTGAGGGGAGAGGAGTCAATGGCCATCACCTTGATCGGAACCTTGAGCCTAACTGTCCCTATCTTGCAGTGTGTGACCAATTGGGAGTCAATAAGATTAATAGATGATCCGCAGTCCACGAAGGCTGTAGAGGAAAAAGAACTACCATCCACAAACAGTTCCACAGGCAGTACTACTTTAGAAAATGAGGAAAATGGTATCTGAGGGTCTGAGCAGCCTCCCCGTTGACTACCCAGACCTAGTCATTTCCCGCCGACCAGGTTTGAAGACGGGCAATTCGGGCACTCCCTTTTCCAATGTCCCGTTTTACCGCAGTAAAAGCATAACTGCTTGTCCTTCCGGCGTTTCCTCTCCATATCCTTCAGGGAGAGGGCGCCTACATCCATGG
The DNA here is from genome assembly GCF_039654945.1 of Dendrobates tinctorius. NCBI lineage: Eukaryota > Metazoa > Chordata > Amphibia > Anura > Dendrobatidae > Dendrobates > Dendrobates tinctorius. The sequence goes on along the minus strand of NW_027361751.1, from coordinate 10,017,112 downwards.
GCTCAGGGGCAGTCTCTTTTCCACTGGGGAATAATGGAGTATCCACCTGCATCACCCCTCTGGCCCGCAGCCTGCGGTCCATCCGGACGGCCTGGGTCATGGCGTCCTCGAGAGAGTTAGGTGGGGGATGTAACGCCAAGGCATCCTGCAGCCGCTCGGACAAGCCTCTGCGAAAGAGTCCTCGGAGTGCGGCGTCGCTCCAAGAGACCTCTGCCGCCCAGCGGCGGAACTCAGAACAAAACCACTCAGCTGAGTGTTTCCCCTGACAGACACTCATCAACATGTCCTCTGCCAATCGCACTCGGTCAGGTTCATCATAAATGTGCCCGAGGGCCTCAAAGAATGCGTTCACTGACATACGTTCAGGAGCAGAGGAAGACAGAGAGAAAGACCATGCTTGCGGAGCCCCCCGAAGTAGGGAAATAATGACCCCCACCCTCTGGAACTCATCCCCGGAGGAGCGGGACCTTAGAGAAAAAAAAAGCTTGCATCCTTCTCTGAAAGACCTGAACTCCTTTTTATCCCCTGAGAAAAGGTCTGGTAATTTGACCGGAGATTCGGGGGACGCTAATGACACATCCCTACCCCCAGAACTTGAAGCCCCTGCATCGACAGCCCCCTGCACAGTAACCACCAACTGTTGCTGGGTCTGGGCCATCGTGCCCAGATCTGGGTCTGGCCCAGATGGTTTCCAGTACCATCTCTATGCTGATGACACCCAATTATACGCTTCTTCTCCTGACATCACGCCAGCCTTTCTAGAAAACACTGGCGATTGTCTAAACGCTGTGTCTAATATCATGTCCTCACTATATCTGAAACTGAACCTGTCAAAGACTGAACTCCTTGTGTTTCCTCCAGCTACTAATGTACCTACACCCGACATTGCCATTTCCGTCTGTGGTTCCACTATTACTCCCCAGCAACATGCCCGCTGTCTTGGGGTCATACTTGATTCCGAGCTTTCCTTTGCCCCCCACATTCGATCACTGGCTCACTCTTGTCATCTGCACCTCAAAAACATTTCTAGAATTCGACCTTTTCTTACTTTTGACTCTGCAAAAACTCTTACTGTTTCTCTTATTCATTCTCGTCTCGACTATTGTAACTCTCTTCTAATCGGTCTCCCTCTTACAAAACTCTCCCCTCTCCAATCTGTCTTGAATGCTGCAGCCAGGATCATATTCCTCACCAATCGTTACACTGATGCCTCTACCTTGTGCCAGTCATTACACTGGCTACCCATCCACTCCAGAATTCAGTATAAACTTATTACCCTCACCCACAAAGCCCTCCATGGCTCAGCACCACCCTACATCTCCTCCCTTGTTTCAGTATACCACCCTACCCGCGCCCTCCGTTCTGCTGATGACCTGAGGTTAGAATCCTCAATAGTCAGAACCTCCCACTCCCGTCTCCAAGACTTTACACGTGCCGCGCCAATTCTTTGGAATGCACTTCCCAGGTCAATACGATTAGTCCCCAATCCCCACAATTTTAAGCGTGTCCTGAAAACGCATTTATTCAGACTGGCCTATCGCCTCAACACATTAACCTAACCTATCCCTGTGTGGCAGAGCCAAAAGTTTTACCATAACCATGTTCCCAGCATCATGTTCCCACATGCTTTATGCATCCATTAGCCCTCTGTGTCTGTACTGTTACACACTTAACATTATGGCTGGTCCATACAATCAGGGCAACTGTTACCACCCACCTTTCGTGTCTACCTCTTTCCTCATAGACTGTAAGCTTGCGAGCAGGGCCCTCACTCCTCTTGGTATTTGTTATAATCTACTGTATGTGATTATTGTTATGCTGTAATGTCTATTGTCTGTACAAATCCCCTCTGAAATGTAAAGTGCTGCGGAATATGTCGGCGCTATAAAAATAAAATTTATTATTATTATTATTATTATTATATCGTGCGTTGCTCCACATTGAGCTTATGGAACATTTGGGTCAGGTGCTTGACCTGATCAGCCAAGGCTTGTATGGGATCCATGAGGATAACACACACTTTTTTTTTTTTTCTGAAGGAAAAAAAAAAAAACTGAAACGGTCAGTTATAATGTCAGAGACACCGCACTACACTTGCTCATAGAGCCAGTGCACGTGTCCTGAGTACAGAAGCAGTGCTAAAAGTTACCTGGAGAGCAGGGCAGCAGAGGTGACAAAGCGTGCTTCAAGCTAATAGTGTCAGAGAAGCCAGAGAACTCAGATTATAGCAAAGCAGAAGTCATGCACAGTACAGACCAGCGAGGTACAGGAGGGATAAACAGACGGGAGGTCAGACAAAGCAAAAGGTCATACACAAGATATCAGTACAGTACCAGGGAGGAGACAGAGCGGATAATCAGGGCCAAGCAGAGATCAAAACCAAACAGACATAGGAGGTACCAGGCAGAATCCAAAGCGATATCCAGGGAACAGACCGAGTCATACACAGAGAATCAAGTAACCAAGTAACCAGAACACAGCACTAACACACTCAGGGGTCACCACACAATGCCAAGGGCGAAAGTATAACTGACAGGGATGGAAGCGTCTTGAGGCTAAAAGAAGCCTCCCCCAGAACCAGGGAGAGGCCACAATCATAGCCCCAGGTGTGCAGGTAAGCCTGCACCGGGATCACAACCTTTAACCCCAGAAATGCCAGTCATCAGCACTGGTTCCAGACATTAACCCCACGTGTGCGAGTCAAACCCGCACTGAGATCATGACACTCAGGTGCTATATCTGGCTACCTCTTCCTATGGGAGGTGCCTGATTATTGCTGTACTTCCTGGCTTGGTCTGCCGTGTCCCTGCCTGGCTGTGCGCTGCATTCGGGTCCTCTGCCTTGTAATCTATTGTGCCTCTTGGCACACGCTCTGAACCTGCACTCTGCCTTGTACTCTATTGTGCTTCTTGGCACACGCTCTGAACCTGCACTCTGCCTTGTACTCTATTGTGCCTTTTGGCACATGCGCTGAACCTGCACTCTGCCTTGTACTCTGCTGTGCCTCTTGGCACATGCTCTGAACCTGCACTCTGCCTTGTACTCTATTGTGCCTCCTGGCACACGCTCTGATTCTGCACTCCGCCTTGTACTCCGTTGTGCCTCCTAGAACACTCTCTGATCCTGCACTCTGCCTGGTACTCTGTTGTGCCTCCTGGCACTCGCTCTATCCTGTACTCCGTTCCAGTACTCTGTTGTGCCTCCTGGCACACCTGCTGTCTAGCTCTGTATTCTGGCGTGCTCCTTTGCACGCATCCCACTTTGCACGTTCCTGCAGACACACTCACTTATGTCTCCTGTGAGCCGGCCGCCTGGTGCCAGCAGTCGTGGTACCTAACCCCCTGGGGCTTGCCCCTAACACTCCCTGTATAGGGGGTGGTCCTCACTTGGTCAACTCGCCCTGGGCGGTTTGGTGCCACGACCCAGAGGGTCCACTCCAGGAGTCTTCACAGTATAATCAGGCCATGGACTCCGGCGCCTGTCCAAAATGAACTGGTGTCCCTCCGGGAGAGTCAGACTAGGATCGTGTCCTCTCTGAAATCTATGGAGTCCCATTTGTTGACCATTCAGTCCTCTAATCAAACTAGAATTATGGCCTTTTTGAAATCTATGGAGTACCGTTTGTCGGCCATTCAGTCCTCTGACCCTGGGAATGCTTCTCAGTTGGCCAGCCTCCAGCAAGAACTCATTCAGCAACGCGACACCCAGGTTCATATCCTCAACTATATGGCATCGGTAGAGAATCGGCTCCTTTCCATACAATCCGTTTCTGCACTGTCCTCGGCCCCGCACCCGCTGCCGCGCTTATGCAAGCCACCGCGTTATAGTGGTGATCATAAGTTTTGTTGTGGATTTTTGAACCAATGCCAGTTACATTTTGAGCTTTTGCTGCAGCACTATCCAACCGAGCGCGCTAAGATAGCCTTTATTGTTTCCCACTTAGAAGGGGAGGCGTTAGCATGGGTGAATCCCCTCTGGGAGCGTAATGATCCACTCGTCTCTCAGCTTTCCACTTTTTGGACACCTTCCGCAAGGTGTTCGATGAACCGGGCCGTCTGGCTTCCACCACCGAGTCCCTCTTTAACCTCCATCAGGGTACCCTACCGGTGGGACAGTATGCCAACCGGTTTCATACCTTGTCCTCCGAACTCGGTTGGAACAATGAGGCCCTCGTAGGGGTCTTTTGGCGTGGTCTGTCCGGTCGGATCAAAGATGAACTGGCAGGTCGGGATACCCCCACCTCTTTAGAGGATCTGATCTCTCTGGCGACACGCATAGACCTGAGGTTCCAAGAGCGTGCTCGTGAATCAGCCAGAGAGAGAAGGCCTTCTCATCTCCCTCGCTCCTGTCCCAAGAAGTAGGGAAATTTCTCCGCCTAAGATTGGTAGGAGAGGCCTCCCTGGGTATTCGTGACTCCTATCCCCCCTTGGTCGTGTCTGTTCTGTTGCATGTGGACTCTAAGCGCTATTCTGAAGAGGCGCTCTTAGACTCAGGAGCGGCAGGGAACTTTATTAGGCTCGAGGCGGTTGAAAAATACCGGATTCCTGTCAGATCCCTGGAGACTCCTCGGGTAATTGCTTCGGTCGATGGTAAACTCTTGCAGGAGACTGTTACCCATATCACCGATGAGATTGAGATGCAGATTGGAGCTCTGCACCGGGAGAAGATTTCCTTTCATGTCCTGTCGACTATGTCCCACGGACTGCTTCTTGGTGTCCCTTGGTTACGGACTCATGAGCCAACCCTGGTCTGGCGGTCGGGTGACATACTACGCTGGAGGCCATCTTGTCAGAAGTGCTTGTCGTCCGTCCATCCCATGAACTTTACCTGTCCGTCCTTGGCACCTGCAGGTCTGCCGTCGGCTTATTGGCCTTTCACGGATGTCTTCGACAAAAAGGAGGCTGAGACTCTGCCTCCTCATCGTCCATATGACTACCCAATTGACCTCGTTCCTGGCGCTACCCCACCCAGGGGCAGAATTTACCCACTTTTGCCTGTGGAAACCCAAGCTATGTCAAATTATATCCAAGAGAATCTAGCCAGGGGTTTCATCCGCAAGTCCTCTTCACCCGCAGGAGCGGGATTCTTCCCTCGATGGACTATCGAGGGCTGAACGATATCACAGTCAAGAATAAGTACCCACTACCACTAATCCCGGAGCTCTTTGACCGACTAAGAGGAGCACGAATTTTTACCAAGTTGGATCTTCATGGGGCCTACAACTTAGTTCGCCTTCGCTCCGGTGACGAGTGGAAGACCGCCTTTAACACCCGAGATGGTCATCATGAGTACTTGGCCATGCCTTTCGGCCTTTGCAACGCCCCAGCGGTATTCCAGGAGTTTGTGAATGACATCTTCTGGGATATGCTGTACTCCTGCGTGGTAGTCTACTTAGACGATATTCTCGTGTTTTCCGCTGATCTGTCTGCTCACAGAAAAACGTGCGCCAAGTCCTCTTGTGCTTAAGGGAGAACTGCCCTTACGCCAAGCTCGAAAACTGTGTCTTCGAACAAACGTCCTTGCCATTCCTGGGGTACATTATTTCAGACTCTGGTCTACGAGTGTATCCGGCGAAAGTGTCTGCCGTTCTCGATTGGCCACGGCCCCATGGAGTGAAGGCAATCCAACGTTTCCTCGGCTTTGCGAACTACTATCGGCAGTTCGTCCCCCATTTTTCTTCGCTGGTTCGTCCTCTACCCTAATCCGCAAAGGGGCTAACCCGAATGCTTGGTCCTCAGAGACAGAAGCTTTCCAGGCCTTGAAACGAGCCTTCGCCTCGGCTCCAGCGCTTCATCTTCCTGATGTTAATAGACCTTTCACCCTCGAGGTGGACGCATCTTCTGCCGGGGTCGGCGCAGTCCTTCTGCAGAGGTCATCTTCCGAACACCTAGTCACCTGTGGCTTCTTTTCTAAAATTTTCTCCCCATCTGAGCAAAACTACTCCATCGGCGACAAAGAGCTGTTGGCCATGAAATTGGCTTTGGAAGAATGGAAATACTTACTGGAAGGTGCGATACATCTTTTCAAGATCTATATGGACCATAAGAACCTGGCGTACATCCAGCCTGCTCAGAGACTCAACTCCCAGCAAGCTAGGTGGTCCCTGTTCTTCGCCCGCTTTGACTTTCAACTTCATTCGCGGCCCGGCGATAAAAACGTTAAAGCGGATGCGTTGTCTAGGTCTTTCCAGTTGAGTGAGGCTGAGGAATAGCCTTCCCATATCATTGACTCGTCTAAGGTGATTAACGTGGCTCCTACCAGGTTGACCACGTTACCTCCGGGAAGAACCTTTGTGGCTGAGAACAACCAGAGACGAGTATTGAACTGAACTGAGGACATTCATCCAAGATTGCCAGCCATGTTGGTGTCAAGAAGACTCTTTCCTTGATTTCGCGTTACTATTGGTGGCCATCCCTTTCCCAGGATGTCAAAGACTTTGTGGCCTCTTGTCCTTCCTGCGCTCAGAGCAAAATACCCAGACAGCCACCCTCCGGTCTTCTGCTTCCGCTTCCTGTACCTTCGGTTCCATGGCAGCACATAGCCATGGATTTTATTACCGATATGCCTTGCTTCTCCGGTTGCACGGTGGTTCTGGTGGTTGTAGACCGATTCTCGAAGATGGCTCATTTCGTTCCTCTTCCCGGCCTACCCTCGGCTCCTGAATTGGCGAAGATCTTCATTTCCCACGTCTTCAGAATCCACGGTTTCCCGCTGCACACCGGATCTGACAGAGGGGTTCAATTCACGTCCCAATTTTGGAGAAATCTTTGTGGACTCATGAAGGTGACATTGGACTTCTCTTCCGCCTATCACCCCCAAACCAATGGGCAAGTGGAACGCACAAACCAGATCCTTACATCCTATCTCCGGCACTTTACTAATGCTCATCAAAATGACTGGGTCGGTCTACTTCCTTGGGCCGAATTTGCCTACAATAACCACTCCAGCGAATCGTCCATCAAGTCTCCCTTCTTCATCGTTTTCAGACAGCATCCCAGTGTGCCTCTTCCGGTACTTTCTGTCTTGGGGGTACCTGCGGCTGACTATCTATCCGTGGAGTTCTCCAGGGTATGGCAGGAGACCAAAACTGCTCTCAAGAAAGCCCGTGACAGGATGAAACAACACGCTGACAAGAGGCGCCTTGGAAGCTCCCGCATATCTTCCTGGTGACAAGGTGTGGCTTTCCTCCAGATACATTCGCCTTAAGGTACCATCTTACAAAGTGGGTCCCCGTTACATTGGTCCTTTTGAGATCATCAGGTGCATTAATGATGTTGCGTAGAAACTGAAATTACCCCCTTCGCTCCGTATTCCCAATTCCTTCCATGTGTCACTCCTCAAACCTGTGGTACTGAACCGGTTCCATCTTTCTACTGGCCACACTCCCCAGCCTGTTGGCATGGGGGACGAGTTTGAGGTAAATGACATTCTGGCCATGAAGAGGGTAAGAGGGAGAACTCTTTTCTTAATTGATTGGAAGGGTTTTGGTCCTGAAGAAAGGTCATGGGAACCCAGAGAGAATATCCATGCTCCTCTGATTTTGTCTGTTTCTTTCCAGCCTTAGAAAGAGGGGGCGTAAAGGGGGGGCACTGTCACGCCACCTGTCACGCCGCTCCCACCTGTGGGCGGGACCTCGGGTTCGTTGTCACCACCTACGGTGCCGCGGCTGCTGCGAGGGTCCCGTCGGGTGCGCACGCGCACCTTTCGCTCTTAGCTCCGTGGTTGCGCTATGTTCCAGTGTGCAGCCGCGCTCTGCCCAGCTCTGTCTTTAAATAAAGTCCGTGGAGCCACATTTAAGAGTCTCAAACATGGGACTAGCCAGATCTTCCTCCAGGGAAGGACCCAGCCAAGGAGTGGCTCCTTTCAGAAACCATTATTACCACCATATTAAGTGGCCCTTTAAGTCAATATCCAGCTCTTTACGAGTTTACAGATATGACAAGGGAAATACCAAGGCCAGGTATCCATCCACAGACAGCTGTTTCGGGGTGTTGCCCCTCATCAGTGTGGAGTAGGATTCTGGCTAGGTGAGAGCAATGCCTAGTAGACCAACTGTTATGAATGAGTCACCGAAGGAGGAAAAAACAAAAATACAAGCTAAGTCCAGAAAACCGGAGAGGTTGGTAGCTATCGGATTGCAGACTCCTGATCCTATCCACAACAACTAACAGTAGCCGTGGGGGGTTCCTACGATGCCCTAGACCCCTCGATCACAGCCGGAGAACTAAATAGGCCTAAAGAAAGAAAGGGGAAATCTAAACTGCCCCAGAGCAGACCCCAAAGCAATAGGCAGCCCCCAACATATAATGACGGTGAAGCAAGATGAAAACACTAATACAGATAGAAAGATAGGTTGAGCAAACGATGGGGCCCAAGCTAGCTAAAAAGGACAGGATAGAAAAGCTGCTGTCTGCAATCCGTAAAAAACCTTACCAAAAAATGTCCCAACCGTCTGATAGGAAAAACAGGCCCTGAAGTCGCTAGGACTTCAAAAATACTATATCAGCACTCAGGTAAATTCTGAAGACAGAGCAAAGAGACAAACTGATCAGAGACAAAAATGGAACTCAGCACACCCCCGACCGGGGATGGCTGAACTCCAAAAAACAAGGTAGACAAAACAAAACTAATAAGTTCAATAGCAGAGCAAAAATTTATCTTTGGGAAGTAGGAGTCAGACTGGTCTCCAAGAATCCAGCAGAGAAATCACCAGCGACTCAGAAGGGCGTCGGCTGCCTTATATCCAGTCAGAATTTCCTGTTACCCAGTCATCATCTATCAGATCAGGTGTTTGGTAATCAGCCTCACTACCTTCCTTCACCAGAAGAGGGAGTTCATCAGACATCGACGGTGAAGGGGAAAATGAACTCACAACACCAACATCACGAAACAATCACTGACCTCAGGTAGACCAGTCAAAGAAAACACTGCGGCAGCCGGCAAAGGCGCTCAATCAGTGAAATCCTAGGTGCATTGCTCCCTGGGAAATACGAATATGCAAATAAAGTCCGTGGAGCCTCATTTAAGAGTCTCAAACACGGGACTAGCCAGATCTTCCTCCAGGGAAGGACCCAGCCAAGGAGTGGCTCCTTTCGGAAACCACTATTACCACCAAGTGGTAAGTGGCCCTTTAATTCAATATCCAGCTCTTTACGAGTTTACAGATATGACAAGGGAAATACCAAGGCCAGGTATCCATCCACGGACAGCTGTTTCGGGATGTTGCCCCTCATCAGTGTGGAGTAGACTGGTCTCCCTGAGATCAGTGATTGTTTCGTGATGCAGCTCTGTCTTTGATCTTGTCCTCTCTATGATACTGGAGGACTTGACCCGGAAGTTCTAGGACTCAGGTGCTATATCAGGCTACCTCTTCCTATGGGAGGTACCTGATTATTGTTGAACTTCCTGGCTTGGTCTGCTGTGTCCCTGCCTGGCTGTGCACTATATTTGGGTCCTCTGCCTTATACACTATTGTGCCTCTTGGCACATGCTCTGAACCTGCACTCTGCCTTGTACTCTATTGTGCCTCTTGGCACACGCTCTGAACCTGTACTCTGCCTTGTACTCTATTGTGTCTCTTGGCACATGCTCTGAACCTGCACTCTGCCTTGTACTCTATTGTGCCTCTTGGCACATGCTCTGAACCTGCACTCTGCCTTGTACTCTGTTGTGCCTCCTGGCACACGCTCTGATCCTGCACTCCGCCTTGTACTCCGTTGTGCCTCCTGGCACACGCTCTGATCCTGCACTCTGCCTGGTACTCTGTTGTGCCTCCTGGCACTCGCTCTATCCTGTATTCTGTTCCAGTACTCTGTTGTGCCTCCTGGCACACCTGCTGTCTAGCTCTGTATTCTGGCATGCTCCTTTGCATGCATCCCACTTTGCACGTTCCTGCAGACACACTCCCTCGTTTCTTCTGTGAGCCGGCCGCCTGGTGCCAGCAGTCGTGGTCCTAACCCCCTGGGGCTTGCCCTTGACACTCCCTGTATAGGGGTGGTCCTCACTAGGTCATCTCGCCCTGGGCGGGTTGGTGCCACGACCCAGAGGGTCCACTCCAGGAGTCATCACATTGTGAGACATTATCTAAAGGCAGTTACTAAACTTCACTCATGGAAACTTCTTTGAAGGTTCTACATAGATCCTACTATGTACCAAAAAGAATTCATAACATGTTTCCTGGTGTCTCGGGTGGGTGTTTTAGGGGATGCGGGGTGCCGAGCGACATGAAACACATTTGGTGGTCTTCAGGGCCGGACTGGGACTAAAATTCAGCCCTGGAATTTGAAGTTACACAGGCCCACTAGTCACATGGTGACTATATAATATTTTTGTACAGTTGTAGGTTACAAGCAGTGAGAGGAGATTAACACGACTATATAACATGTAGTCACAGCTGTGCCCAGGATTTCAGCTCAGTCCAATTTATTGCTTTTAGGTACAGTACTCCTCCCAAAGGTCTGTCCCCTTTTGTACGCACGGTGACAGAATTCCTGGCAGAACTGCTATCCATTGGGCAACCAGACCCCCTGGTCATAGCTGCCTCTATCATACCTCCCAACTTTTGAGGGAGGGAAAGAGGGACAAAGACTGCGGCGCGCTGCGCGCGCCGCTGCAAATTTTAGGCCACGCCCGGCCACACCCATTCCGCAACTAGTCACACTCATGTCCATGCCTAATCGCACCCATTTAGCACTGCTGATCACACTGACTGGTACTGAGGGCACAGTGGCTGGCATTATGGGCACACTGACTGGCACTAAGGAAGAGAGAAAACAGAGAGAGAGAAAGAAAAAAGAGAAAGAAAGAAAGAGGGGAAAGAAAGAAAGAACAGAGAGAGACAGAGAAAGAATAGAGAGAAAGAAGTAAAGAAAAGAAAGAACAGAGAGAAAGAAAGAGAGGAAAGAAAAAAAGAAAGAAAGGGGAAAGAAAGAACAGAGAGAGAGAAAGAAAAAAGAAAGATTAGAAAGAGAAAGAAAGAACAGAGAGAGAGAGAAAGAAAATGAGGGAAAGACAGAACAGAGAATGAGAAAGAAAGAACAGAGAAAGAAAGAAAAAGAGAGAAAGAAATAAAGAAAGATTCTATAAAGATACTATAGCAGCCCGGCTCCCATTGTAGCGCCCACCTGAGCCTCCCGATGCAGGACATATCATGATCCGCTCACATGGCCGGCATCCCCGATTCCAAGGCGATCCTGCTGTCTGCGCTGTCGGAGGAGGACATGGTGATGGAACTGAAGCATTCCTGGTTCTGTTACAATCTCCTCAAGAAATTATCTCATTTCCGGTCAGCTTCAAGCACATCACTTCAGGTGGATCGTCATGTGTGTGTTATAAAATGCTCCTCGGGGCTCCGACGTGTTCCCCTGTGTCCGTGGGAAAAGCCCGCTTTGTATGCTTTGTACACATTTGGCTCCGCTCCGTACACACACGGCTCCCCTCCGTATACCCCATACACACGCGGCTCCTCTCCGTACACTTCGTACACACGCGGCTCCTCTCCGTACACTTCGTACACACGCGGCTCCTCTCCGTACACCTCGTACTCAGGCGGCTCCGCTCCGTACACCTCGTACTCACGCGGCTCCGCTCCATACACCTCGTACTCACGCGGCTCCGCTCCGTACACCTCACACACACACGGCTCTGCTCCGTACACCTCACACACACACGGCTCCGCTCCGTACACCTCGCACACACACGGCTCCTCTCCGTACACCTCACACACACACGGCTCCGCTCCGTACACCTCGTACACACACGGCTCCTCTCCGTACACCTCGCACACACACGGCTCCTCTCCGTACACCTCGTACACACGCGGCTCCTCTCCGTACACCTCGTACACACACGGCTCCTCTCCGTACACCTCGTACACACGCGGCTCCTCTCCGTACACCTCGTACACACACGGCTCCGCTCCGTACACCTCGTACACACACGGCTCCGCTCCGTACACCTCGTACACACGCGGCTCCGCTCCGTACACCTCGTACACACACGGCTCCGCTCCGTACACCTCGTACACACACGGCTCCTCTTCGTACACCTCGTACACACGCGGCTCTGCTCCGTCCACCTCGCACACACACGGCTCTGCTCCGTCCACCTCGCACACACACGGCTCCGCTCCGTACACCTCGTACACACACGGCTCCTCTCCGTACACCTCGCACACACACGGCTCCGCTCCGTACACTTCGTACACACGCGGCTCCTCTCCATACACCTCGTACTCACGCGGCTCCGCTCCATACACCTCGTACTCACGCGGCTCCGCTCCGTACACCTCGCACACACACGGCTCCTCTCCATACACCTCGCACACACGCGGCTCCTCTCTGTACACCTCGTACACACGGCTCCGCTCCGTACACCTCATACACACACGGCTCCGCTCCGTACACCTCATACACACGCGGCTCTGCTCCGTACACCTCGTACACACACGGCTCCTCTCCGTACACCTCGTACACACACGGCTCCTCTCCGTACACCTCGTACACACACGGCTCCTCTCCGTACACCTCGTACACACACGGCTCCGCTCCGTACACCTCGTACACACACGGCTCCGCTCCGTACACCTCATACACACGCGGCTCTGCTCCGTACACCTCGTACACACACGGCTCCTCTCCATACACCTCGCACACACGCGGCTCCTCTCTGTACACCTCGTACACACGGCTCCGCTCCGTACACCTCATACACACGCGGCTCCGCTCTGTACACCTCATACACACGCGGCTCTGCTCCGTACACCTCGTACACACACGGCTCCTCTCCGTACACCTCGTACACACACGGCTCCTCTCCGTACACCTCGTACACACGCGGCTCCTCTCCGTACACCTCATACACACGCGGCTCCGCTCCGTACACCTCATACACACGCGGCTCTGCTCCGTACACCTCGTACACACACGGCTCCTCTCCGTACACCTCGTACACACACGGCTCCGCTCCGTACACCTCGCACACACACGGCTCCTCTCCATACACCTCGCACACACGCGGCTCCTCTCTGTACACCTCGTACACACGGCTCCGCTCCGTACACCTCATACACACACGGCTCCGCTCTGTACACCTCATACACACGCGGCTCTGCTCCGTACACCTCGTACACACGCGGCTCTGCTCCGTACACCTCGTACACACACGGCTCCTCTCCGTACACCTCGTACACACGCGGCTCCTCTCCGTACACCTCGTACACACACGGCTCCTCTCCGTACACCTCGTACACACACGGCTCCTCTCCGTACACCTCGTACACACACGGCTCCGCTCCGTACACCTCGGACACACACGGCTCCACTCTGTACACCTCGGACACACACGGCTCCACTCTGTACACCTCGTACACACACGGCTCCTCTCCGTACACCTCGTACACACACGGCTCCGCTCCGTACACCTCGTACACACACGGCTCCTCTCCGTACACCTCGTACACACGTGGCTCCTCTCCATACACCTCGTACATACACGGCTCCGCTCCGTACACCTCGGACACACACGGCTCCACTCTGTACACCTCGTACACACACGGCTCCTCTCCATACACCTCGTACACACATGGCTCCACTCCGTACACCTCGCACACACACGGCTCCTCTCCGTACACCTCGTACACACACGGCTCCGCTCCGTACACCTCGCACACACACGGCTCCGCTCCGTACACCTCGTACACACGCGGCTCCGCTCTGTACACCTCGTACACATGCGGCTCCGCTCTGTACACCTCGCACACACACGGCTCCGCTCCGTACACCTCGTACACACACGGCTCCTCTCCGTACACCTCGGACACACACGGCTCCTCTCCGTACACCTCGTACACACATGGCTCCTCTCAGTACACCTCGTACACACACGGCTCCGCTCCGTACACCTCGCACACACACGGCTCCGCTCCGTACACCTCGTACACACACGGCTCCGCTCCGTACACCTCGTACACACACGGCTCCGCTCCGTACACCTCGTACACACGCGGCTCTGCTCTGTACACCTCGCACACACACGGCTCCGCTCCGTACACCTCGTACACACGCGGCTCCGCTCCGTACACCTCGTACACACGCGGCTCCGCTCTGTACACCTCGCACACACACGGCTCCGCTCCGTACACCTCGTACACACACGGCTCCTCTCCGTACACCTCGGACACACACAGCTCCTCTCCGTACACCTCGTACACACATGGCTCCGCTCTGTACACCTCGTACACACACGGCTCCGCTCCGTACACCTCGTACACACACAGCTCCTCTCCGTACACCTCGTACACACACGGCTCCTCTCAGTACACCCCATACACATACAGCTCTGCTACATCTACCCTGTAAACCCCTCCTGACCCCACACATACTTATCTCATCCAGCAACATGACAACAGCACAGCAGAGTCTTGCAGACACCAAGAGGCAAGGCTGAGCGCACAGGACCTGTGATGAGGTCACAGGAGGGGCGGAGTCAGGGGTCTGGACAAAGGCTCCTGATCATGTGACCCCCTGACTCCTCCCCTCCTGTGACCTCATCACAGGTCCTGCGAACGGAGAAGGCAAGCGACACTGTGAGTGGCTGCGGGGGCGGGGGGTTTCATGCTGCGGCGAGGATGGGGTGCGTGGGGGGGGGGCGTGGCGGCTTATCTCCCTGCAGTGCGGGAGGAACTTGGAAACTATCACCGCCGTGCCCGCAGAGGGCCGGCGGCAGGAGCAACAGTGGCCGCAGCAGCTGGCAAGCGGCCAGATGATCGGGAGCTGCCGCCCGCGGCCCACATGCAGCGGCCCAGCGGGAAAATGCCCGGTTGGTTATATTGCCAATCCGGGCCTGGTGGTCTTGTACAGTGGTCACGGAACTGTAGAGAAAGGTGAAATGTCTGATAGAACAAATGTTTGGTGAACGGATCGATCTAGAGCCCTCTGTTCTTCTATTGGGAACTAGATCCCCGTGGTTCTCAAAAAGCTTCCACAGATTGGAGAACTATTTGTGTTTGGCAACAAAGATTCATATTGCGGCAAGATGGAAAACTCCTTCGTTATCGATATCTTTAGTAAAGGAAAGAATAAATGCTATTATGTTATATGAGCGAATAGAATCAACTAGATATGATACGTGGGACTTATTCCTCAAGGTATGGAATCCTTGGATAGGACTACACCTGAATGCACAATTGGACCTGGCCCTGCGGCTTTCCCCTTAACTATTCCTGATTCAGAGCTAAATCCGGACCTGAATTTATATGGGACTTTGGGTTTGTAATTACATATTAGAGACAGTTAATCATAATGCTATGGTGTATTATTTTCATTCTCTTTTTTTTTTTGGCTAAATTCTTTGTGTTCTATCCTATCCCTACCCTTGTCTTGTCTTCCCTTTTGTTTAATTTGTTAAATTGGAAATTGCAATTTATTGCAATCTATTGTAACATCCTTTTCTGTGGCCTCCCTGCTAACACCCTCGCACCTCTCCAGTCCATCCTTAACTCTGCCGCCTGACTAATTCATCTCTCTCCCTGCTACTCCCCGCTTCTCCCCTCTGCAAATCTCTTCACTGGCTCCCATTCCCTCAGCATATCCAATTCAAATTACTAATACTGACCTACAAGGCCACCTATAACCTGTCTCCCCCATATGTCTCTGACCTAGTCTCCCGCTACCTTCCCTCACGTAATCTCCGGTCCTCTCAAGACCTCCTTCTCTCCTCCACACTTATTCGCTCCTCACCCAACCGCCTCCAAGACGTCTCCCGAATAGCCCCCATCCTCTGGAATTCTTTACCCCAACACGTCCGACTATCAACCACAATCGGATCCTTCAGACGGAACCTGAAAACCCATCTCTTCAGGAAAGCCTACCGCCTGCAATGATCCCCGCTGCCTCATCACCACTACTGGAGCTACCGCCTCACCATCACTGGAGCTGCTGCAACCCCCCAACCTACTATCGCCTTCCCCACCATCCTGTAGAACAGTGTTTCTCAACTCCAGTCCTCAAGACCCACCAACAGGGCAAGGTTTCAGGATTTCCTTAGTGTTGCACAGGTGATAATTTCATCACCCGCTCAAGCATTAATTCCATCACCTCTGCAATACTAAGGAAATCCTGAAAACATGACCTGTTAGTGGGTCTTGAGGACTGGAGTTGAAAAACACTGCTGTTGAATGTAAGCCCGAAAGGGCAGGGTCCTCTCTCCTCTCTATATCAGTCTGTGATTGTTAGTTTGTTTACTGTAATTGATATCAGTAATTTGTATGTAACCCCTTCTCCTGTACAGCACCATGGAATCAATGGTGCTACATAAATAAATAATAATAATAATAATAATAAAAAATTGTGAAAATAAGAATATATGCTCCCTTGCACAGGAGAATGATTCTTGTTTTTGTGTTTTAATACTGTGTTTCAAAATAACACTCATTGAAACTAAAAAGCAAATGGAGTAAAAAAGGGCTCTGGATTGCTTGGTAATAAAATAATCTCTATTAACCTGGCAAAAAAAATTTGCTAGCCAATTATACCTGAGGCTAGGTATATACGGTCACTATTTGCTATAGGTACTGTAGCAGCAGCAGCAGCAGACAGTAATGGAATGGACCCTCTTGATGAGTTCTGTCATTGCCAACAAAGGATATATAACAAGATATTGATATGAACTTTTGTTAATGACCAAATACTTATTTTCCACCATAATTTGCAAAACAAATCTCACCAAATCAGACAAAGTGATTTTCTGGATTTATTTTCTCATTTTGACTCTCATAGTTGTGGTCTTCCTATGATGTCAATTACAGGCCTCTCTCATCTTTTTAAGTGGGCGAACTTGCACAATTGGCTGAGTAAATACTTTTTTTCCACACTGTATATACATTTCTATCTCACACTAATTACATTGTAATTGGAATATGCAGGAGGCACAAGGTGCTTTATAAATCCTTTTTAACAGGGACTGTTTGTATGTGTCACTCTTCCATGACTAAGGAATTGTATTCTGAAACGCGTCAAATGGTTTGAAGATTTTACTGTCATTTTTGCACATGGATTTCCAATAAAATGTCCCTTTGTACACTCCTCCAGAGTGCGGTACAATATCATCTGATAACCAGGGTGCTTGCCAAATAAACAGTGCAATGAGAATGTCCAGTAGAGAAAAAAGGCAGCACTCCCCGTTCCGATTGTTTAATTCCGTTTTGAATAAAGAATCACATAGTGGCGGGGAGAAGAGGTGGAGACAAGGAAAGGACTGCAGCCGTTTCACACTGCAAGCGCTTCCACGGGTCCAAGGCAAAACAGCCAAAGTCATTTAATTGTCTCCACCTCTTCTAAACACTGTTAAAAATGCCAGAAATCTACACAATGTAACTATGACTTCAATTGGCGTTTCTGGAGCACTGGAGTCGCATAATAAAACAACTTCACAAAGGGAACGTGCTCAATGGGGTACATTTCTAGTGGTCTCAAGGGTTTGGCAGGTACGAAGGAAAAGAGCAAGTTGTAGAGATATTTCGTTTTGGAATACAGAATGAATTGCAACTGATAGAGTGTGAAAATTGAGATTTATTGAAGTAAGGGGAAAAGAAGACTAAAAGCCAGTCCTTGGGAAAATGCAACTAAAGTATTGGTAAACTTCCTCATAAAGTAATACTGACAGCACCGCAGAAGATATGTGCTGACATACGGTACATTATCTTGTACTATACAAGTCTCTGGTTCATAGACTGGGTCGGCTAAGGGTAAGGGCTCGTGGACACCACAGATTTTCTTGTACAAGTGATATCTTTGGCTTTCAGGGTTAGCAGTGCACATATGATATTCTATAGGGCTGTGCACATGTCCGAGTATTAAAATCACATGTCGGATCAAAATTAGCAATGCAAGTCTATGGGTCCGTGAAAAAAAATCATACTGCAAGTGGATGACATTCGAGTGCAGTATGATTTTCACAGACTGACAGAATGGAGAAAGAAGAGAAACTTTTTTTTTCTCTCTACATCTGAGAAAATTGATGCCACCCAGATTTAAACTATGATCGGAATAATCAGACCTCTTTTCTTGGATGTAGAGAATACATTTGTGCGACCCTACTCTAAGGCCGGAGTCACACTACAGCGAGATACAGCCGAGTCTCGCAGGTTAAAACCAAGCTCTGACGCCGGCACTCCGGAACGGAGCGTGCAGCTCCATGTATTGCTGTGCGACTGCACGCTCCGCTCCGGAGTGCCGGCGTCAGAGCTTGGTTTTAACCTGCGAGACTCGGCCATATCCCGCTGTGTTTGATCCCGGTCTGAGAAGGGCCAACAACAACAACCCATTTTGCCTTGTTCAGGCTTAAATACAGCTCTAAAGAAGCAAACTGATATTTTACCTGGGGTTAAGGAAAACCTAGCAAATATAATTTGTCCCTTTAACCCCTTCACCCCCAAGGGTGGTTTGCACGTTCATGACCGGGCCAATTTTTACAATTCTGACCACTGTACCTTTATGAGGTCATAACTCTGGAACGCTTCCATGGATCCCGGTGATTCTGACATTGTTTTCTCGTGACATATTGTACTTCATGTTAGTGGTAAAATTTCATTCAAATAACTTGCGTTTATTTGTGAGAAAAACGGAAATTTGGCGAAAATTTTGAAAATTTCGCGATTTTCCAACTTTGAATTTTTATACCCTTAAATCACAGAGATACGGCACACAAAAAACTTGATAACTAACATTTCCCACATGTTTACTTTACATCAGCACAATTTTGGAACCAAAATTTTTTTTTGTTAGGAAGTTATAAGGGTTAAAAGTTGACCAGCGATTTCTCATTTTTACAACACCATTTTATTTTTAGGACCACATCACATTTGAAGCCACTTTGAGGGGTCTATATGATAGAAAATACCCAAAAGTGACACCATTCTAAAAACTGCACCCCTTAAGGTGCTCAAAACCATATTCAAGAAGTTTATTAACCCTTTAGGTGCGTCACAGGAATTTTTTTGAATACTTAAAAAAAAATGAACATCTAACTTTTTTTCATAAAAAAAATACTTCAGGTTCAATTTTTTTTATTTTACCAAGGGTAACAGGAGAAATTGAACTGCAAAAGTTATTGTGCAATTTGTCCTGAGTACGCAGATACCTGATATGTGGGGGGGAACGACTGTTTCGGCGCATGGCAGAGCTCAGAATGGAAGGAGCGCCGTTTGACTTTTTCAATGCAAAATTGGCTGGAATTCAGATTGGACGCCATGTCACGTTTGGAGAGTCCCTGATGTACCTAAACAGTGGAAACCCCCTACAATTGACCCCATTTTGGAAACTAGACCCCCCAAGGAACTTATCTAGATATGTGGTGAGAACTTTGAACCCACAAGGGCTTTACAGAAGTTTATAACGTACAGCGGTACAATTAAAAAATCATATTTTTTCCACAAAAATGATCTTTTCACCCCAATTTTTATTTTCCCAAGGATAACAGGACCCTAAAAGTTATTGTGCAATTTGTCCTGAGTACGCTGATACCCCACATGTGGGGGTAAACCACTATTTGGGCGCATGGCAGAGCTCGGAAGGGAAGCAGCGCCATTTGACGTTTTGGGCTGGAATTGAGATCGGACACGATGTCGCGTTTGGAAAACCCCTGATGTACCAAAACAGTGGAAACCCCCCACAAATGACACCATTTTGGAAACTAGACCCCCTAAGGAACTTATCTAGATGTGTGGTGAGAACTTTGAACCCCCATAGGCTTCACAGAAGTTTATAACATAAAGCCATACAATTAAAAAATCATATTTTTTCCACAAAAATGATCTTTTCACCCTCAATTCTTATTTTTCCAAGGGTAACAGGACCCTAAAAGTTATTGTGCAATTTGTCCTGAGTACGCTGATACCCCACATGTGGGGGTAAACCACTATTTGGGCGCATGGCAGAGCTCGGAAGGGAAGCAGCGCCATTTGACGTTTTGGGCTGGAATTGAGATCGGACACCATGTCGCGTTTGGAAAACTCCTGATGTACCAAAACAGTGGAACCCCCCCACAAATGACACCATTTTGGAAACTAGACCCCCTAAGGAACTTATCTAGATGTGTGGTGAGCACTTTGACCCCCCCAGTGCTTCACAGAAGTTTATAACACCCGGGCGTGAAAATAAAAAATTCGTATTTTTTCCACAAACATGATCTTTTAATCACCATTTTTTTATTTTCCCAAGGGTACCAGGAGAAATTGGACCCCAAAAGTTGTTGTCCAATTTGTCCTGAGTATGCTGATACCCCATATGTGGGAGAAAACTACTGTATGGGCACACGTCGGGGCTCGGAAGGGAAGTAGTGACGTTTTGGAATGCAGACTTTGATGGAATGGTCTGCGGGTGTCATGTTGCCTTTGGAGAGCCCCTAATGTACCTAAACAGTGGAAACCCCCCACAAATGACCCCATTTTGAAAACTAGACCCACTAAGGAACGTATCTAGATGTGAGGTGAGCACTTTGAACCCCCAAGGGCTTCACAGAAGTTTATAATGCCAGGGCATGAAAATAAAAAAATCGTATTTTTTCCACAAACATGATCAATTAGTCCCCAATTTTTTCATTTTCCCAAGGGTAACAGGAGAAATTGGACCCCAAAAGTTGTTGTCCAATTTGTCCTGAGTACACTGACACCCCATATGTGGGAGAAAACTACTGTATGGACACACGTCGGGGCTCGGAAGGGAACCAGTGACGTTTTGGAATGCAGACTTTGATGGAATGGTCTGCGGGTGTCATGTGCGTTTGGAGAGCCCCTGATGTACCTAAACTATTGAAACTCCCCACAAGTGACCCCATTTTGGACACTAGACCCCCCACGGAACTTATCTAGATGTGTGGTGAGCACTTTGAACCCCCAAGTGCTTCACAGAAGTTTATAACACTCGGACGTGAAAATAAAAAAATCATTTTTTTCCACAAAAATGATATTTTTGCCCCCAATTTTTTATTTTCCTAAGGGTAACAGGAGAAATTGGACCCCAACAAT
Source organism: Dendrobates tinctorius (assembly GCF_039654945.1). Taxonomy (NCBI): domain Eukaryota; kingdom Metazoa; phylum Chordata; class Amphibia; order Anura; family Dendrobatidae; genus Dendrobates; species Dendrobates tinctorius. The sequence continues at coordinate 9,996,090 of NW_027361751.1, read as the reverse complement.
TGTTTTGCAATTTGTCCTGAGTAGGCTGATACCCTACATGTGGGGGTAAAACACTGTTTGGGCGCATAGCAGAGCTTGGAAGGGAAGGAGCACCATTTGACTTTTTCAACTCAGAATTGGCTGGAATTGAGATCAGACGCCATGTTGCATTTGGAGAGCCCCTTATGTGCCCAAACAGTGGAAACCCCCAATTCTAACTCCAACCCGAACCCCAACACGCCCCTAACCCTAACCCTAGCCCTAACCCTAGCCCTAACCCTAACCCTAGCCCTAGCCCTAACCCTAACCCTACCCTAACCCTAACCCTAACCCTACCCCAACACACCCCTAGCCCTAACCCTAATGGAAAAATGGAAATAAATACATTTTTTTAATTTTATTATTTTTCCCTAACTAAGGGGGTGATAACGGGGGGTTTGATTTACTATTTATGGCGGTTTTTATGTTTGGCGGCTGTCGCACGCTAAAAGACGCTTTTTATTGTAAAAATAGTTTTTGCATCACCACATATTGAGAGCTATAATTTTTCCGTATTTTGACCCACCGAGTCATGTGAGGTCTTATTTTTTGCGGGACAAGTTGACGTTTTTATTGGTACCATTTTCGGGCACGTGAAATTTTTTGATCGCTTTTTATTCCGATTTTTGGGACGCAGAATGAACAAAAACCAGCATTTCATGAATTTCTTTTGGGGGGGTGCGTTTACACCGTTCCGCGTGCGGTAAAATTGATAAAGCGGTTTTATTCTTCGGGTCAGTACGGTTACAGCGATACCTCATTTAGGTCGTTTTTTATGTTTTTGTCGGTTTTATGCAATGAAAACTATTTTATATAAAAAATAATTATTTTTGCATCGCTTTATTCAGCGAGCTATAAGCTATAACTTTTTTATTTTTTTGCTGATGATGCTGTGTGGTGGCTCGTTTTTTGCAGAACAAGATGACGTTTTCAGCGGTACCATGGATATTTATATGCGTCTTTTTGATCGCGCGTTATTACACTTTTTGTTTGGCGGTATGATAATAAATCATTATTTTTTGCTTCGTTTTTTATTTTTATTTTTTAAGGGGTTCGCTAAAGGGGTTAACTAATGGGACAGTTTTATAGGGCGGGTCGTTACGGACGCGGCGATACCTAATATGTGTACTTTTATTGTTTTTTTTTTATTATTATTTCCAAAAAATGGATTTATTGGAGGAATATTTTTTTTTTTTTTCTAATTTATTTGGCGATTTTTTTTTAATTATTTTTACACTTTTTTTTATTTTTTTTTTTACTTTATTAAATAGTCCCAGGTGGGACATCACTGTCCTGTGACAGATCGCTGATCTGTCACATCACAGATCACTGTGACAGATCAGCGATCTGACACAGGCACGGCAGAAGGCTTCCTCATGCCTGCGCTTTGCAGGCACTGAGGAAGCCAGCTTCCGCAGGCCCCCGAAGGCCCCCGTCGCCATCTTGGATTCGGGGGCCTGGAGGAAGGGAGTCCCCCGCAGCAGCGCTGCACATTGCGCTGCCGTGGGGGGCTCAGGGAAGCACGGAGGGAGCCCCCTCCCTGCCGATGCTTCCCTTTAACCCCCGGTACACCGCGATCGTGTTTGATCGCGGTGTGCAAGGGGTTAACGTGTCGGGGGCGGTCCGTGACCGCCCCTGACACATTGTGCCGGGTGTCAGCTGTGATAATCAGCTGACACCCGGCCGCGATCAGCGGCGCTCACCACGTGGGCACCGCTGATCGCGCCGACGTACTATCCCGTCCCCGGTCATATGGGCCCGGGTACCGTGGACGGGATAGTACGTCGGATGGCAGGAAGGGGTTAAAGGGAACCTGACCGTAAAATCACGCTGCCCGTGGTTCACAGACGCTGTCTGCGTTATTGCAGTCATTGCTGTGATATTACAGATAAAATATACTTTGAAAAGTTGGCTGGGAACTACGCTCCTCATATGACTAGTCTGAGGTAGGTCCCTTGCACCTCTCCAAAACACTGATCTTTGCTCTATACACATACTGTATATAGACAGAGACCAGTCAGTATTGAAGAATACTGTTTGATTTACTATTTATGGCGGTTTTTATGTTTGGCAGCTGTCACACACTAAAAGACGCTTTTTATTGCAAAAAATAGTTTTTGCATCACCACATTTTGAGAGCTATCATTTTTCCATATTTTGACCCACTGAGTCATGTGAGGTCCTATTTTTTGCGGGACGAGTTGACGTTTTTTTCGGGCACATGACATTTTTTGATTGCTTTTTATTCTGATTTTTGGGATGCAGAATGGACAAAAAACCGCAATTCATAAATTTCTTTGGGGGGGGCATTTACACCATTCCGCATGTGGTAAAATTGATAAAGCGGTTTTATTCTTCGGGTTAGTACGATGGCAGAGATACCTCATTTATATCATTTTTTTATGTTTTGGCGCTTTTATATAATAAAAACAAATTTTATATAAAAAATAATTATTTTTGCTTCACTTTATTCTGCAAGCTATAACTTTTTTTATTTTTTCGCTGATGACGCTGTGTGGTGGCTCATTTTTTGTGGGACAAGATGACGTTTTCAGCGGTACTGTTTATTTATATCCACCTTTTTGATTGCGTTATTTCACTTTTTGTTCGGCGGTATGATGATAAAGCATTGTTTTTTGTCTTTTTTTAGGGGGTTCACTAAAGGGGTTAACTAGTGGGACAGTTTTATAGGGCGGGTCATTACGGACGCAGCAATCCTAAATATGTGTACTTTTATTGTTTTATTGTTTGTTTTTTTATTTACAAAAAAAATAATTTATTAGGGAATATTTTTTTATTATTTATTTAGGAATTTTTAAAAAATTATTTTTACACATGTAATTTTTTTCTTTTTACTTTTTTACTCTTTTGTGTGTCAGATCAGCGATCTGACAGGCACTGCAGGCAGCTTCTCAGTCACCTCTCTGCAGGACTCGGAAGGCTGATCCGTGGGTCTCAGGGCGCCCCCTCCCTGCGTGATTCTTCCATGACAGCTAAAGAACTTACTGTAAAAGTCAAAGGTGACGAGTTGCTATCCTGGAAAAACGGCCAACAGCTAATGCTAATAAGAATTTATATCTTCTAATCACAGTGGAAGAACAGGTAAGACTCCACACACATGGACACAATGACTGTATCCACAAAGCAACCAATCACTGACAGCAGTATATAAAGGTTCTGGCATCATCCGCCCTGCTACACATACAATATGCAGAGAGCCAATGGATTACCATGGCAGCTGGTGTCCTGCAGAAGTTCTCCATGGATGCCGTATTATAACTCCTATGAATACCAGCCAGAGGAGAAGTGACTTCATAGGAGATCATCAATTACACCATATAATGCTAAACTGCAGTATACAGTATAAAGCAATCAGGCGATCACAGGTTCAATTCTCCTAGACAGCTATAAAAGTAAAAATAATTTAAAAATAATTAAAGAAATACAAATATACACATATTTGATATTAAACAAAAACAATAAACACAAATATCCTAAAATAAAAACTAAAAAAAAAAGTGCAAATGCTGCATAAAGATAATAATGATAATTAGGGTATTTCGTAAACATAATTTTGATCAAAACAATGTACAAGCCATCCCGCCACGTTAAGGCAACCCTTATGGGACAGTCCTAACTCTAGTATTTAAAACCTTTCCACTTGCCAAGTGACGTGAATGTGAACAAGGATCGAGGGACTAAAATAAAAAATCAAAAAATAAACTGCAAAATGGCTTGTACATTGTTTTGATCAAAATTATGTTTCCTAAATACCCTTATTATCATTATTACCTTTCTGCATTATTTGCAGTTTATTTTTTGATTTTTTATTTTAGGATATTTGTGTATTTTGTTTTCTCTGGTTAATGGTCATGTGTTAATATGCGCTTACATTGTGCATATACATTAACTTACTTTCTCAGTTCAGACTCCAGTTTTTGTATTCATTTCATTGTGCACTCTGTGCATATATGGGTGTGACCGCCCTCTTTCTGAGCTGGGAAAACCATCCTGTCTGGCCTATGCTTTTACTAGTGGTTCAGTCCCTCGATCCTTATTCACATTCACGTCACTTGGCAAGTGGAAAGGTTTTAAATTCTAGAGTAGGGACTGTCCCACAAGGGTTGCCTTGACGTGGCGGGATGGCTTGTACATTGTTTTGATCAAAATTATGTTTACTATATACCCTTATTATCATTATTACCTTTATGGATTATTTGCAGTTTATTTTTTGATTTTTTGATTTTAGGATATTTATGTTTTTTGTTTCCTCTGTGTAATGGTCATGTGTTAATATGCGCTTACATTGTGCATACACATTAACTTACTTTCTCAGTTTAGACTCCAGTTTTTTACATATTTGATATTGTCTTGTCCGTAAAAGTTCAATGCAAAATTATTTAAACTGTACATTAAATCTCAAAATGAAAAAAATCAAAGTCATTTTACCCTAATGTGGTAATTATAAGAAGTTCTGCTCTGTGCACAAAAATCAAACCCTAACAAAGCTCGATTGCTGGAAAAATCAAAACGTTTCAAGTCTTGTAAACTGGTGAGACAAACCAAATTTTAGGCTTTATAAAATTCTTAATTTTATTAACCACCAAAATATATTAAAAAAAAACAAACTTATAAGTCTGGTATCAGTGTTATCATACAGACCTGAAAAATCATGTTATTAGGCCATTTTTACTACACCAAAAATGTCATAAAATAAACCCCAGAAATAATGGCTGAATTAATTTTTGTTTCAGCAACTTACCCCACCTTTTTCTAGTTTGTCAGTACGTTATATGATACAATCTACAATGTCAGTCAAAACTACAACTTGTTTCACCCTCATAGGGCTTAGTCAGCGGAAACATTTTAAAAACAAGTTATGGTTTTTAAGTAAGAGGAATATAAAAGAAAAGTGAAAAAAATGAAATTTGCCCAATTATGAATAGATTAAGAAACTGCAAAACCTGGATCCTGGACTACCTGTAAAATATTGGAAACAAGCCGTAATGACTACAGCTTAGGCAGTCATCACATAGCGCTTTCTCCTGCGGTCAGTGGCTCCATCGGGGAGGAGGTGGGTAGCAAGACGTAGTTGACTACCTCTTGGTACCCGCCTCAGCTAGGCATATATGGACAAAAATTATGCATAACAGAGGACGCTGTGGCTCTGTCTGAATCATTATAGTTAATGACTAGTGATGAGTGAGTATACTCGTTGCTCGGGTGGCCTACAAGTATTTTGGCGTGCTCTGAGATTTAGCTTGTGTCGTCGCAGCTGCTGAATACATGTGGGGGTTGCCTGTTTGTTAGGGAATCCCCTCATGTTTTCAGGCTGTCTAGCAGCCATAAATCATGCAGCTGCATCGACAAACACTAAATCTCTGAGCACGCCAAAATACTCAGAGGGCAACGGAGCAACGAGTATACTCGCTCATCACTACTAATGACTCATTAGCACATACATCTGAATCCCGTTTTGCAGGGAGTTTGAAAGTAAGCCCTGATGGAGGTACTAAACGTAGGAAAAAATGTAATGGAAACTCAGCCTTATTTCCAAAACACTCTTCTACCGAACAGAACCTTAATATAAACTGTGGCATGAGGAGAAGCTCAGTGAAAAACATATTGACACTTTAAAACATAGTTTTTGGTTGGATATTCCAAAAGTTAAAATGCACCAAACTCCAAAACAGCAGCAGAAGGAATCTTTTTCAGATACAATGACACTTGCAAAGACTTCAAACATATTGATGTGAAGATTTGTATTCTGAAGAATCTTTAAGAACAAGAACGTCTGGACTTACACTACCCTCCAACTGACATGACATGACTGTGGATTATTTTTGCAAAGCCTTTGAAAGCAAAGAGACATTCCTGGCTTTTGAAGAAGCTGGACATAATGGACTATGACTTACAAACAGATCAAGCTTATTCTGAGGTTCTATTATGAGTGGGAAGGACACAGTGCTATGTGAATTTTGAGAGTTTGATTAGTCTGTACTGTAGAACCTCTCAATTATTTTGTTTGTGTCAGTTCTTTATAGTAATCCTCCATCTTGTGATGTCACAGAAAGATGTTTATCCTGAGTAAAATTTTCAAATTCTCCCACAATATCTAAATGCTGAATAAATCTGCTGAAATCTGAAATTTGTATCAAAATTTCCCCCACACCCACCCCACCCAATTAAATGGATTTTCTATAGAAATGATATCACACATTTCCACAAAGGGTCTAATAGAATAAATAATAAAATTCCTGTTGTAATGTAATTAATTTAGCGTTGACTAAGTAGCCTATCCTATGTTATTTACATGTACTATTTAGTGATGAGCGAGTATACTCGTTGTTCAGGTCTCCCCGAGCATGCTCGGGTGCTCTCCGAGTATTTTGGCGTGCTCGGAAATTTAGTTTCGTCGCCTCAGCTGCATGATTTGCAACTGCTAGACAGCCTGAATACATGTGTGGAATGCCTGTTTGTTAGGGAATTCCCATATGTATTCAGCCTGTATACAAGTCACAAATCATGCAGCTGAGACAACGAAAACTAAATCTCCGAGCACGCCAAAATACTCGGAGATAACCCGAGCAACGAGTATACTCACTCATCACTAGTACTATTACAATTTACTTATTTACTTACTACAGGGTATATGCTTCTTGTTTTTTTCTTGGTGTTTGCCTCTGAAATGGCCACAATGTGAACGTGCTCTTACACATTACAGGTACACCAACTTATGCTCCGGCTCATTTCTTTGGTTTTGCTGTAATTTTTTGTACTTTGTACAAACAGGGGCATGGACCCCCCTCCTGAGCTAGGCATTTCATCTGCATACAGTAGCTTCACATGGACAAGTGTCTGAACATTCGGACCTTTGTCCTGCTCTTCCCTTATTCACATTGAGATGGGTTCAAACAAGGTAAAGTTTTAATACTAGAGACAGGATAGGACCTTCCCAATTGGGTACACCTTGTCACCATGGGATGGATTTTAGGTTTAATCAAAATATTGTTAACCAAGTGCCCTATGCTATTTACATGTATTAATATTTATTTACTTACTTACTACAGGGTATTTGCTCATTTTCTTTCTTGTTTTTTGTTTTTTGTGAAATGGCCACAGAGTGAATGTGCTCTTAGATGTTGCCTAGCTTACATCTGATATGAGGAAGTTTGTGTCTGCCTGTGAAGTTTGTACCCACAGTAAGAGCTCTCATAACAGGCTGGCTGGGGAATTGGTGCCTTTGCCAGTTCCTGTTAGACCATGGACACTTTATCATCAATCTTCCTCCCTACAAAGTTAATACTGTCATCTGGGCGGTGGTGGACAGGTTTATGAAACAAGCACACTTTGTACCCTTAGTGCACTACCCTGAGACCTTGTCTAGGTTGTTCGCTCAATATGTGGCTCATTTGCATGGTGTGCCCCTGAATGTGGTGTCTAACCATGGTGTGCAGTTTTTGTCCAGGTTTTGGAGGGCGTTTTGTAAAAGGTTGGGTACTGAGTTGTCCTTTACGTCGGCCTACCAACCGGAGACGAATGGTCAGACCGAACGGACCAATCAGTCGTTAGAACAAATTTTGCGCTGCCTTGTCAAGAGGACTGGTCCGATGCCTTGCCTTTAGCAGAGTTTGCATTCAATAACCGTGTTAACCCCTCTACAGGTACCTCTCCTTTCTTCTGTAATTAGGGGTTTAATCCACACTTTGGGGAGTTTTCTCGCCTGGACTCCGGTTGCCCGGGGGCTGATATTGCTGTACAGCAGTTGGGGAATTTAAAGTATGGCGGGAGGTTCAAAAGAATATTGGGGAGGCCCAGAGGAAGTTTAAGCTTTTTGCTGACAGAGGACGGACTGTGGGGATAAAGTGTGGCTGTTTACCAGGAACATTAAGCTTAAGGTTCCTTTGGCAAAATTGGGACCTAAGTTTATTGGCCCTTATGAAATCATGAAGGTGGTTAACCCAGTGGCGTTTCATTTGCGTCTTCCAGCATTTAAAATCCCCAATGTATTCCATAGGGCCCTGATGAAACCATTGGGGGCTGTGGAAGAAGCATCATTGGGTCCCCCGCCTCCTGTATTAGTGGATAGTCAGGAGGAGTACGAGGTGGAGCGCATCGTGGATTCCCGGTTGGTCCGCCGTTCCCTCCAGTATCTTGTGCACTGGAAGGGGTATGGTCCTGAGGACCAATCCTGGGTTCCTGCCCGATCGGTTCATGCCGATTATCTGGTGCGCTCCTTTCTTGCCCGATTTCCTGGGAAACCTGGGGGTCCAGTGGCCCCCAGTTGAAAGGGGGGTGCTGTCATGACTCTGGACAGGATGGTTCTACTCAGTTGCCTTCACTGCACTCACGCGTGGTGACTCCACCCCCTGGTCACGTGACTGCTCAGTACCAGGTCCTGTGCTCACTGCTTAGTCTCAGGTCCTTGCGCACAACGTGCCTTGTTCCTGCTCTCCCTGCACTCGATCACGTGCCCCCTGATAGCGCCCCCTAGGCAGCGCCAGTGACACCATTGGCATCATCACAAACAGTCATTCTGTGTTGTAAAGAGTCCCTTAAAGATGTTTTTGATTTCATCAAATAATGTCTTAATGTTGCAAATACAACAACTGTCCATTTTCAGTTCTGTACAACCTAGAAAATATTTAGAAACTCCTTTGTGCATAAAAATTTAGAACAGTGCATTTTCAGGATTGCTTCATTTTTTTAAAAAAGTACTGTTATCATTAGGAGGTTTGTCCAATAAATTTTGATTTACACTAACGGTTGATGATTTGAACATTATACTGACTCATTTGAATCAACCATTCAGCAAAATCAGGGAAAAATAGCATTTGCATAATAATGTAGAATGCAATGCAATACTGTTGCCACTTATGACTGACTACAGTTGATTGGACATTAGTGGCTTGATGATCCAAGTTGTCAGATCTAGTGACTTCAATAGCATGATTGTATTAATACAAGGTTGGAATTCCTAAGAGGACAGAGATGAAGATATCCACATATTGGATACGTTGATCCTGGTGGTCATGCTGACAAAATAAATGAGGCAACTTTTCTCCATAGGACACTCACTATAGGGTACTGCCACCAGGAATATTGCATATCGCCGGTTGGTCACAGCCTCAGAAGAGCAGCGATCAAAGATTGAAGGATAACATTTATGTAATCGAGTGAGAACAAGATGTACCCAAATACCCGGATGTTTTGGTTAAAAAGACTTTGTTACTACCATTGGAGATGGTGTCATCTTTCAGGTAAAATAGTCTGTCTGAAATCCCTCTCCCACTGCTTCGTGGCTCTTAGCCTAACACCCTCAGGAGGAGACATCTATCCTTAGCCAAAGATATCTATCCTTAGCCAAAAGTATCACAAATGCAGATTTTTTTTTTATTTTGTAGTTCTGGCTAAAGAAGTGAAGGAAATTAATTAATATAGTTGTTTATATGGTTATTATGGAAAACTTCAAAATAATGGGAAGAAAAATGTTCTTGGAACTCAGAACTTAAGCTATTGACCCCCCTGTGCTTTCACCAGAGATATTCAGTTGCATGCAGAACTGAATTATTTATTTAAGAAAGACAGGAGATGTGAGGAATGGATTCATAATTAACCATAAAAATTAGAACTACCATAAATAAAAAAGTCCATAGCTCTGGAGCAGTATGGTAGATTTAAAAAAAAAAAAAAAAATGGAATACTTAGGGGTTTAGCAGAAATATCATTAGAGCAAAACATGGCCCCTTTTGAAAGATCCTCTTTAAGTGCCCTAGAAAAAGTGCGCAACAATTAAAATTTATGGAGCACCTGAAAAAGGTAAGGCCAGAGGACGGTGTCAGATACCTTTCTATGCCTAGAACCAGTAGCTAAAGTTGAAATTTGCTAACATTGGAGATGTGTATGATACTAAGCGTCCTACGGATATTACATGGAACTTGTCGTGTGGGTTATATCCCATTTGAGCTTTATGGATTAGGGCAGCCATTAACCATTTACTCAGACAGCTTGCAATTATCAAGGTGAAATTATTTAGATCTGTATTAAAGCAGTTATTCACTGAAAAGTAGTTACTACCTTTATGCAGGACAGGTGATAACTTGCTGATCAATGGGTGTCTCCCAGGTGGAATCCGCACCGATCAACAGATCGGGGAACTTTCATCATCGATGAGGAACTGTGAGAAAAAGTTGAGGGCAGCATTTGACAGCCCCTTAAAGAATCAATGGAGCGGCAGGTGGACATATGTACAGCTACATCATTCTAACGGGTATAAAAGTTCCCATTTTGCTGATCGGTGCAGGTCCCAGTGGTTTTACCCCCACCAATCCACAAGTTATCACTTGTCTAACAAATAGGTGATAACTTGTTTTCACCAGACAAACTCTCTAGTTGAAGATATGGGACAGTAGATTTTAGGATTTAGATGATCACATTTAGGCTTGTGGATTACATTTGTGTGGGTGGCGTAGAACTCAGAAGGCATCTGTGAATCTTGTAGCAAGTCATTACAGCATTTTGTAGTTCACGCACATGATAGATATGATTTTTTTTTGTAATACATGGCTGACAAGCCATCTGGCCCTGGGGCCTTAATCCTCTTCAGATGCTTTTTACTGCTTTTATCTCTTCTGCAATAAGAGCATGTAGCAGTTCTAATGCAGACTTGGTAAACTTAGTAAGATTAGGCTATTTAGAAGTGGTAGATAGAATGTGCCGAGGGCTCAGAATTTTAGTAATAAAATATTTGATGGAAACTTAGAATATTTTGTATATGTTATCTGGATGGGATGTTTGGTGATCCTGATTACCGCATAAAGATAACACAGTGTTGAGTGATTCTCTGTCAGCTTGCGGGCAACTATTTTATCTAATTTATTAACATATCTGTAGAAAGAGGCCTGCGCTGATTTCAGAGCTCTCTGTGTGTGTGTTCTCAATATAGTTTTTAGTTGTAACTTTATATCAGGAATGTATTTACTAAGGTATAAATCTAGATGGGATTGGTTCACTGATTGTAGTCTAGCAAGCTGATTTTCTAGATCATTTCGAGAGATGTACACTATTTTTTGCGTTTACACGCTAAATGGACCAAACTCTCCGTAATGTATTTTCTATGGGCCATTTGAATAGATCTTACAGAAACTTCGGATGGGGTATGTATTGTACAGAATGTTTGGAGGTCTCATTAAACCTGTATTCTAAATATGGGGTCTATGAGTAAAGATCTGTTAAAGGGGTTGTCTGGTCTTCTGATAACAGTATGCAGTCACTCTGTGATTGCAAACGCCTGAATCCTTACAGAGTGGTGCTCACAGATTCACCAGTGAAAGTGGGTGGTCACAAGATTGCAAGTATGCGATTTGAAGTCATGTGCCAACTAAACGTGCTTGGCCATTGCCACTCTCAATTCATTTATTTTAAGAGAAGCTGAGAAAGCCTAATCAAAATGTGGCCAGAAGAATGCAAATCACATAGTGACTTCCCGGTGAACCCTGACAGCGTGTGAACTGCATGCTGTGAGGATTCAGAAGTCTGCAATCACATAGAGTGATTGCAAACTTTTAGCAAAATACTGGATAGCCCCTTTAAGCCTACAACTGCAGATGTGGTAGAGGGCCGGGCTAGGGGGGTGGGCCACTGCTTACCAGACGAGGCAAAGACGAGACGGAGACAGCTTCCACTTGTAACAGTTCCGGATTTATATGTCGTCCTCCTGACGACCACCAAACACGCACCGCAGCTTCTTTACACCCCTGTATCGCCAGGCTTGGGTACCTATTCTTCAGCTCCAGTCACAGAAACGCACCTCGCGGATCTTTCACTGGGGGCTGTCCTAGACCAATCTACCCCCAGCGCTTCACCTGCCCGAGATCGTCTTCCAATCGGTACCTCCGGGACCTCATCTGTCTTGCGGTACGTCGAGTCAGGGTCTCCCCCTGGCTGCCTCTTCTCCTTGCCCGTCCTGCAGTCCGTTGGGTCAGGGCCACCCCCCTGACTGCCTCTCCTTTGTCCGTCCCCCTGGCTGAGCTCTTCTCACTTTCTAATCTTCTTCTGAGCTCCTCCCAGGACTAAACTCTCCTGGAGCCCCGCCTTCTTCTATTTATCCCCTCTCTCACAAGGGAATTTCCCACCCGGGCTCCTATCTCCCCGCCCCCCATGACTAAGCAGATTCCTAAGCCATAAGCTGATGTTAAGTCCTGTAATACTCTCCCCTGCCATCTTGTGGTCATTTCACGGTACTGCACTCCCTTTTCTGTCTTTCCCTGCTGTTACCATTCTAACCTGTCAATCTCTGTCACTGGTGCACAAACCGTCCCCTCCTTCTACCAGTCACGTCTGTCCGTCAAGTCACCTTCCCCACACTCCTCCACCCTTTGTCCATTGTCGTCCCGACAATCGCACTCCCTACCTACATCGTTCTGAAGCTTGTCTACAGTCTGTTGTCGGACCGGTCGTTGGGCCACACCCACCACGGGGACCGAACTAAACCGGGAGCACTATGCTCCTAGCAGCCTACTGCTACCCGTCAGCGCGCACGCCACGTGACAACTTCTTTCGGGATGGCGAGGTCCATCCGGACTACTCTACAGCGTGTACCTCCCACTGCTCTCCCCTTCCACTACCTTCAACCATTTCTTCCGTTTTGGGGTGTCCGTGGTGTCGGGGATCTGACTTGGGACCACTGTCTGGTTCGATATCTCTCATCTCCTCATCCTTCATTAAAAGAGTCATGGTCGGTGTCTTCGTCACAACTACCTCGTACCCGGAACCTGTTACATACATTTTTTTGTTAAACACACTACTTATTAAATCAACTTTAACATACCGAATCTATGATTACCTCTATTCTATTAACAATAGGAGTTACTCAACTGGAGCAACCCCCCCTTCTCTTTCTCTTCCTTTCTCTCTTTTTTCCCTAACTCCTTCGTTAAACACATTATTTTCAAACATAAAATGGAACTACTCCGCCTTCCTTTAACATTAGAACTTTTTCCCACATCCCCGCTGTATCAGGAGAAAACAATAAACCTTTTCCTCTACTTTGGACGCATAACTGTCCTCTTTAGGCCTGCACAACGGTGCAACGAAATCCCAACAGTCCGGGCCATCTCCTGATGGCGGATGTTGTGCCAGTCCAGCAGGGGATCCCCACAGCCGTGAGGTTCCCGGGATGTCTCGACTGTTCCTGAACCCTGAGTGTTCTTTTTGCCCAGGGCTCAGGGGCCATTTCCCTCCTGAGAGATGAGTCAAAAGGGATAGAAGGGGCCGAAAGTGGTTCATAGAATCATAGAATCATAGAATCATAGAATCGTAGAGTTGGAAGGGACCTCCTGGGCCATCTGGTCCAACCCCCTGCTCAAAGCAGGATTCGCTAAATCATCTCAGCCAGATGTCTGTCCAGCCTCTGTTTGAAGACTTCCATTGAAGGAGAACTCACCACTTCTCGTGGCAGCCTGTTCCACTCATTGATCACTCTAACTGTCAAAAAGTTTTTTCTAATATCTAATCTGTGTCTCCTCCCATTCAGTTTCATCCCATTGCTTCTAGTCTTTCCTTGTGCAAATGAGAATAAAGTTGATCCTTCTACAATGTGACAGCCCTTTAGATATTTGTAAACAGCTATTAAGTCTCCTCTCAGTCTTCTCTTTTGCAAACTAAACATTCCCAAATCCTGCAACCTTTCCTCATAAGACAGGGTTTGCAGACCGGTCACCATTCTGGTCGCTCTTTTCTGAACTTGCTCCAGTTTGTTGATGTCTTTTTTAAAATGTGGTGCCCAAAACTGGACACAATATTCCAGATGAGGTCTGACCAAAGAGGAGTAGAGGGAAATAATGACTTCACGTGATCTAGACTGTATGCTTCTGTTAATACATCCTAGAATTGCATTTGCCTTTTTTGCTGCTGCATCACACTGTTGACTCATATTCAGTCTGTGATCTATTAGTATACCCAAGTCTTTTTCACATGTGCTGTCACTTAGCCCTATTCCTCCCATTCTATATATGCTTTTTCCATTTTTATTGCCCAGATGTAGTACTTTGCATTTCTCCCTGTTAAAAACCATTCTGTTAGTTGCTGCCCACTTCTCCAGTTTATTTAAATCTTTTTGAATCCTCTCTCTCTCTTCTCTAGTATTAGCTATCCCTCCTAGCTTTGTGTCATCAGCAAATTTAATCAGTTTACCCTCAATTCCTTCATCTAAATCGTTGATAAAGATGTTGAACAATACAGGGCCCAGGACAGAGCCCTGTGGTACCCCACTTGAGACATTCTTCCAACTGGATGTGCAGCCATTTACGACCACTCTTTGGGTCCGATCACTAAGCCAGTTATGAATCCACCTAACAGTTGCCTTGTCCATTCCATACTTAATCATTTTTTCAATAAGGATTGTATGAGAGACTTTGTCAAATGCTTTGCTGAAGTCAAGATATACTATATCTACAGCATTTTCTTGATCCACCCAATCAGTGATACCGTCATAGAAGGAAATTAAGTTAGTCTGACATGACTTATTAGTTACAAACCCATGCTGACTCTGTTTAATCACTTCATTCTTATCCAGGTATTGACATACATGTTGTTTAATAATTTGTTCAAAGATCTTTCCTGGTATAGAAGTCAGACTCACCGGCCTATAGTTACCTGGGTCCACCTTCTTCCCCTTTTTGAAGATAGGAACAACATTTGCTCTTCTCCAGTCTTCTGGCACTTCTCCTGTTCTCCAAGAATTTTCAAAGATTATAGAGAGGGGTTCAAAAATTTCTTCTGCTATCTCCTTCAGTACTCTGGGGTGTAATTCATCTGGACCTGGAGACTTGAATTCATTTAGGCTAGCTAAGTGTTTCCTCACTATCTTTCTGTTTATAGATATCCTGGATTCTTCTATTCCCTTAATAGGACAGTGAATAACAGTTGATGTTACATTTCCTTTCTGAGAGAAAACAGATGCAAAATAGGAATTTAAAAGTTCAGCCTTCTCAACATCCTGTCTTACCATTTCATCATTTTCATCCTGTAAAAATCCTATGGCATCTTTGACTTTTCTTTTACTTTTGACATATCCCCAAAATCCTTTATTATTGCTTTTGACATCTCTTGCAAGCCTCAATTCATTTTCAGCTTTAGATAATCTGATTTGTGCCCTGCAGGTTCTGCAGACAGCATTATATTCTTCTTTAGATATGCCTCCCTCTTTCCATTTTATAAACATTTTTTTCTTCCTTTTTAGCATGTGCTTAAGTTCTGTGTTCATCCATCCTGGTTTCCTTAACTGCTTCCTATTCTTCCCTCTTTTCGGAATTGTTAACAACTGTGCTTTGAGAATTTCATTTTTCAAGATTTCCCATCCTTCCTGGACATTTTTGTCTTTAAGGATATCCAGCCATTGGATCCCTCCAATTCTCTTTCTGAATCCCTTAAAATCTGCCTTTCTGAAATCTAACCTTGACGTCTGAGTCTTCACAGGTCTTCCGCCTCTAGTTATCCAAAATTCTAAAATAGCATGGTCGCTACCTCCTAGGGTCCCAGCCACTTTTACCTCCTCAACCATTTCCTCCCTGTTTATAAGGATTAGATCCAAAGTAGCAGTTCCCTTGTTTTCTCCCTTACCTTTTGGAAGATAAAGTTGTCAGCAAGAGAGGATAAGAATTTCCTTGACCTGTTAGTTTTGCCTGAGAGAGATTCCCAACAAATGTCTGGATAGTTGAAATCTCCCATGACAACTATGTCATATTTTTTGGAGAACTTGGCCATTTGATGCATAAAGAGTTCATCCATAGCTTCAGCTTGCACAGGCGGCCTGTAGTAAATGCCTACAATGGTGTCCTTTCCATTGTTCTGTCCTTGTATTCTTACCCAAACAGTTTCCACAGGACTCCCAGTCTCTGAAGCTTCAATCTCTGTGCAGATATACGCGTTTCTAACATACAATGCGACACCCCCTCCTCATTTATCAAGTCTGTTTCTTGCAAATAAGTTGTATCCTTCTAGTCTTGTATTCCAATCATGTGTATTGTCCCACCAAGTTTCAGTGATTCCAATGACATCATATTTCTTTTCCTGTGTTAGTAGTTCCAATTCTCCTTGTTTGTTGCCCATGCTTTGTGCATTAGTATAGAAACATTTTAGTTTGTGATTGGTTTCTCTTTCTCCAATATTTTTATTAATTAGATTCTTTCGTCTTTGTTCTTCCTTTCCACTTCTAATAGCAGAGTTCTCAATAGCATTTGTCAGGTGTATGGCTTTTTCTGGTCTTTTGCTTCCCTTCCCATGTTGTTCTAGTTTAAAGCTCTCCTTACAAGTGTAGCAAGGCGACTTCCAAATACATGCTTTCCACGGCGCGCGTTCCACGCCAGTTCTCTGCCTGGGAACCAGCAGTCCACCAACGGTGGTGGCGTGGACGCTTTAATTTCTGTCGACGTGGTGGCTTCGCTCCGTCCGGCCCCCAGCTCCTGCAGCTCTAACCGCAAGTGAGGGACCGGGGTCGTTGACCGATGAGAAGCGGAGCAGCAAAGCGGGGGCCTGCTAGTGTAGATGGCAGACGGCTCCGCAGAGGCGGCAGAGCCCGATGACCCGGCCGAAGCCGCAATCCGGAGTGAGGCCGGAGCAGCCGCGGAACTTGATGGGCAGGCCGCAGCCACGGTATGGAGTGCTGCAGAGGAGGCTGCGGACATCGGTGAGCAGGCCGCAGCTGGAACCATGAGCGAGGCAGAGGCGGCCGCGGGTGCCGCCGGGTAGGCCGCGGCCAGTGCCGCGATCGAACCAGGGGCGGCCGCGGAGCAGGCCGCAACCGGAGTTGAAGACGGGGCCGGAGTTGCGGCCGGCTTCATGGACGGGGCCACTGCTGAAAGGGGGAACGCAGCAGCGTCGGCCGCGGGCTGGTTCCGCACTGGTGACAGCGGACGTGGCGCCGCCGGGCGGGGTGGTTCGGGGATGTGGCAGCTCCGCACCGGTGACACCGGACATGGCGCCGCCAGGCAAGGTGGCTCGGGGATGGGAGCAGGGGCATCGATCAGCCTGGCGGAGGCCGCTGAGTCCTCCGCGGCCGAGCCTCCAGGAGCACAGGAGGCCGCGTGGTGCGGCCGGGTGGTGGGGGCCGCATGCGGAGCCGCCAGCAGAGCCGGGGGAACTCTCACCTTCCCCAGCGCTGCGGCCTCCAACACGTCATCCCAAGGCTCCTCCCGCAGCCTCCGTTCTTCACCCCTCCGTCCGGCGGGGCTAGCCTCCAGGCTGTGGGATCCCGCGGGGAGGCTCCCTGTCGATGTCTTCAGCGGCCGCTCCCTTGGCACTGCAGTCGCTCCTCTTCCCCACCCGTTGTCTGGCTTTCGTACCACCCCGGATCCTCCGATAACAAGCAAGGATCCGGAACACAGTCTCCAAATTATAATCCACAGGCCAGCGATTTGTAATCCACAGGTGTTTGTAATCCACAGGCACTTGTAATCCACAGAGGAACAGTCCAAGTCCTTCTAGGTTCTTCAAGCGCAGGCCTGCCGCAGAAGGTGTCAAATTAGCGGCGGCCATCCTGCCGACTACGCCAAATGTGGTAGGGGGCCGGGCTAGGGGGGTGGGCCACTGCTTACCAGACGAGGCAAAGATGAGATGGAGACAGCTTCCACTTGTAACAGTTCCGGATTTATTTGTCGTCCTCCTGACAACCACCAAACACGCACCGCAGCTTCTTTACACCCCTGTATCGCCAGGCCCGGGTACCTATTCTTCAGCTCCAGTCACAGTAACGCACCTCGTGGATCTTTCACTGGGGGCTGTCCTAGACCAATCTACCCCCAGCGCTTCACCTGCCCGAGATCGTCTTCCAATCGGTACCCCCGGGGCCTCGTCTGTCTTGCGGTACGTCGAGTCAGGGTCTCCCCCCTGGCTGCCTCTTCTCCTTGCCTGTCCTGCAGTCCGTCGGGTCAGGGCCACCCCCCTGACTGTCTCTCCTTTTTCCGTCCCCCTAGCCGAGCTCTTCTCACTTTCTAATCTTCTTCTGAGCTCCTCCCGGGACTAAACTCTCCTGGAGCCCGCCTTCTTCTATTTATCCCCTCTCTCACAGGGGAATTTCCCACCCGGGCTCCTATCTCCCCGCTCCCCATGACTAAGCGGATTCCTAAGCCATAAGCTGATGTTAAGTCCTGTACTACTCTCCCCTGCCATCTTGTGGTCATTTCACGGTACTGCACTCCCTTTTCTGTCTTTCCCTGCTGTTACCATTCTAACCTGTCAATCTCTGTCACTAGTGCACAAACCGTCCCCTCCTTCTACCAGTCACGTCTGTCCGTCAAGTCACCTTCCCCACACAGAGGATGGTGGTTGGTCTGGAAAACTGGAGAACTGACAACATGCAAATGTGATCTTACCAAGAAGATGGGATGTAGCATGAATATAGTAGAAAAGCTGAGGTGTTGTGATAGTTAGGGCTGATTGACACTCAGGAATTTTGGTTAAAGGGAATCTATCAGTAGGATCAATCCTCCTAAACCGTCTATATGGGAATGTATACCATAGGAAGCTGAATAAAGTGATACCTTGATATTTGTGATGTGATTATTTATTCCAGAGAAATCCATATTTTTCTTACATGTGAATGAGCTGTTCAGAACAATGGGCCGGACACGGATCTGGGACTCTGCCTCCAGAGATTATTATAAATGAAAAGGGAAGTTACCAGTGTGATGTGTAATAGCCGCTCTTTGATCTCCTGATCTCACTGCAGAGCTGTGTGTGATTATAACTGACACAACTACAGGTTCCTCTCAGCTACAGCTTCCATCTCACAGTCACCCAGTGTTACAATACAGCAGAGCTGTGACAGCTGCAGCAAATGGGTTCTTAATGAGGCAAAATTCAGTTCTACTGTTCTGTGTTAGTTACATGTCTCACACTAGTAACGTCCTCTTTTATTTAAAATAATCTCTGAAGGTAGATTCTCATGAACATGAGTGTTCCGCCCATAGTCCTGAATATCTCATTTACATATAAAAAAAAACATGGATATCTCTGAAATAAGATTCAGATCACAGATATCAAGGTATAATTTTATTCAGCTTCCTATAACCCACATGCCAATATAGATGGCTTCACATGGTTGATCTTACTGACAGATTCCCTATAAAGGGGATACATAGGACTTTTTTTATTTTGCATGTGCAGCTAAGCACTTATAGTTGCTAACTACCTGCTTATTCTGCCCTGCAACGATCTCACCTGGGTCAGAACAGTCATGGAGTGCTCCTGACAATGTCTCATACTTCCTATGATGCCACGTCAACAGAGCAATTCCTTCTCTTCTGTTCTGTCGACGGGGCATCACTGCTGACCAGAGGTATAGCTAGAGATTCAGCTCAGATGATCGAAACACGTGAATAAACCCTTAACGTGGTAACCCTGATTACAACTATGGTGGCATACCATAATGGTGGGTATAGGGGATCCTCAGCCGATGACCATGGTGTTACTGAAAATGAATCTCTATGCAAAGACCAACACTGATATTACCACTGTATATTGGTAGATACCAGTGTTGTAGAACATATAAGAGATTACAGTACAGTTATGGATGATGACTTACAACTGATGTTCTTGTGATGGAATTGTTCACTTTTCCAGTCTTTTCCATCTGCCTCATACAGACATGACTTCTTTAGCCAGGACTCGGCTGTAGAGATTACAACAAAGACACATTTTGTTTCTCACATTTCCTGCACCATGCCCATCTATTCCCAACCTCAAGCCATTCATCACACGGATACCCCAATACTGAACCGCTGCCACCATTTTTGTCCATTCTACTGCACCTGCGCTGTTTGGCCCATCCTCTTAGTGATCCTCTTAGTACGCCAAATAATAATGCCCACCAATGTGCCCCTAGCAATGCCTCCTTTGTACCTTCTAGATGGTAACATTGTACCTTAGAAAATATTAATGCCCTGTGCAAGTGCCCTAGAAAACAGTGTCGAAATTTTGACTTGCAGAAAGTAATAATGCCCCTTGTGTGCTCCTCTGACAATGACAGTACTCTGAGTGCCACTATACAATAATGCTTCTTAAGTGCGCCCTTAAATATAATCTGTCAGCTTGCTTTTGCTATGTAATCTAAAGACAGCAGGGGCTGAAACACAGTTTTCAAGGATGTGTTACTTTTTTGGCTGTGTGCTGTGGCTTACTTACAATGAAGGTTTTATCAGCTGAGAATTATCATTGATAGACTGGTGATCATCTGAGCAGTGGTCAGACGCTGTCCGCTTGTCTGATTAACAGCTTACTGCCAATAGACAATGTACACAGAAAGTGTGGTATGAACAGTGTTAACTTTCTTAGGCCTGCTTCATGCAACATCTAAAAACTCTGATTGTGTTCAGACTCACTTGCCTAATATTATGCTACTCCCAGATGAAATAGCAAAAACCTGGTGAGAGATACCCTTTAACATTTAATTTTAATACTGTACGCTGGGTGCCCCCATGTACAGCTCCCATATACACAATACGATGGGCCCACAGCTCCACAATACACAGTATAATGCCCTCACAGCTCCCCTATACACATTATGATGGGATCACTGCTCTTCTACTGTATACATAGTATGATGGGTCCACAGCTCCCCTATACACAGTATGATATCACCACACCTCCCATATACATAGTGTGATGTCCTCATTGCTCCCTCAAAACAAAGTATAATGACCCCCACAGTAGCCCCTACACTGTGTAATGACTAGACCTGCAATGTCTGTTGGACCCCTCAGTAGTCCCTACCCTGTAATATGGCCCCCAGAGTAGCCCTCAAAATGTATAATGGCCCTCACATTATCTCCCATACTGTATTATGACCCTATACTGTATGATTGCCTCCACAGTAATTCCCACGCTGTATGATGGCCCCCACTATAGCTCCCACACTGTATGTATGATATCCCTCACATTAACGCTCACATTAGCTAATAGCCTCCCCATTGTATGATGGCCCCACAGTAGTTCCTAAACTGTACGATGGCCCCACATTAGTCACCACATTTGATGAGGTCCCCCACAGTAGCTCCCACACTGTACGATGGTCTCCACATTAGACACAACACTTTGAGGGCCCCCACAGTAGCTCCCACACTGTATGATGGCCCCCACATTAGCTGTCACACTAGGTAATGGCCTCCATACTGTTTGATGGCCCTCACAGTAGTTCCTAAACTGTATAATGGCTCCCGCAGTATTCCCCAAACTGTATTAAGGCTCCACATTAGCTCACACGCTGTATAATGTCTCCCACACTTTATGAGGACCCCCACAGTAGCCCCTACAATGTATGAGGGACATTCATAATTTATGATGCCCCCACAGTCACACCACAAGTTTTAATTAAAATAATAAACATCATATACTCACCTAATCCAGGTTCCTGACGATTCCAAGTGCAAAGCGCCGGTGCACGCACAGGACATCGGAGTACTGACATGGTGCGATGACATCACCACTCCGGTACTCTAATGTCCTGCATGCGGGCCAGCGCCTCGGCAATTGCATCACCATGCTGTTCTGTAAACAGTAGACTTAAAGCGACCTGCTGTCTACAGAACCGCACTGCCCAGCTTAACTATATCGGCTTTCTGCACATGCCGATACAGTTAAAGGCAGCAGCAGCTCAAGTGGGCCCCTCTAAGCATGGGGCCCGGGGCAACCACCCCCTTAGCAGCCTGATAACTATGCTAGTGCAGCTGATGTCACGTTGATTCACAGTCTGCTCAGACTAACACAATAGGGGAGACGGCTGTCAATTAACATGGCGTTGGCAGTGACGTTCTCTCGACAGATGAGAAGAGACGGAATTGCTCTTTTGGCGTGACATCATAGGAAGCAAGAGAATCACTGGCGGGAGTGGTCCTGCACTAAACTAAAAGACATTTTTGGAGGCCATCAAAGGCTAAACTATCATCTTTATAGATGCCAGGCAACAGAATAAATGTGCAAAGATTGAACAATTGTTTCAAAGCCCCAGGATGAAATGAGACTGCTCCATATAATGGCAGGCAACCCTAAAAATCTACAGCAGGTATGTTAATGATGAAAATTCGCTTCTAAGCTTTCTTTACAAAAAAAAATGGAGGAGGTTAAAATCTCTCTATTATATCCACTGTCAGCTCATGGCAAATTTATTTGCAGGGCTCTGATCCCCAAAATCTCACTTGAAGGACTAACTGTGATATTTGCTCTCCATCAATCTGTCATAAAACAAATTGCAGAAAGAACCAACTATAGAAGCAGAGAGAATCTCTCCACATCTATTACAAATCCCGACACTGTAGGTCGCGGGGTTACAGATTGAAAATCACTTTTTTTTTAGCTGCCATGGTTGGCTGCATTGTGATGTGTGACATTTGATTAATTAATAATGCAGTCTTATTACAAATACATTTCAATTAGAGTTTTATATTCCCCATTTCATACACTTCAGTCTCCACTATTAAAATTTTATAATGAAGAATGAATTTCCTTTTTAATCCGGTTACAATGAAGCCTAGTGTTAAAAGCTTTTACATGGTTGGCTAAATCCGACCTCTGATATTTCAATCTGAAAAAGGTGACATGCTGCAGTTTGCACTTTGTTCAGAAATGTTAGGTGGCATCTGATGATGACACAACATGAGCGGGAAACCGAACTCATCCAATTTTGACTAATCTTTCATTGACCTCCCGGCATTTACAGTAGGTTTCATAAAGCTTAGTTCAAGCGCAAACACAGAGGTCATGTCCGCAATATCGTAGAACTGCTAGAACAAAACTTGTAATCGTCTACACTCTACAGAATTATCTCAGAGGAATATTATTTTACAATTTGATGATCTCATGGTGTCGCTGCAATTAATCATAGCTGGCGTCAGATGTGCACCTTGAAACTTCTGATGCAAAATCTGTTCCAGAGCCACTGAAAGATGCACTTCCATCAAAGTTTTTATCCTCTTAACATATTACAATCCTCATATTATATAGCACTGTGTACTTACAATTGCTCATTTTTCTTTTCTACCCAGTTAATTCTTCTGTCTTTTCTTCTCTATGTAGAAACAGGAAGTCTCTTTTCCCTGAATTTATCATTTCCATTTTCAACTCCTGACCCAGCTGCTCTCTGCTCCCCCTGTCAGGGACTTTGGCAGTGACTGATATCTCACACAGGGAAAATGTATCTCCTTTTTCTACATAGAGCTTAGAGGAACTCAGCCAGTCTGTTTTTAATCACGTGATATCGTAGACCTAATGGAAAACAGAAGAATTGGCTGAGTAGAAAAGCAAAATGAGCAATTGTTAGTACACATTGCTATATAATATGATGACTGCAATATATTAAGAGGATAAAAATTTGATGGGAGTAGGGCTTCTTTAATCGTCATGTTTAAGTCATAATACTTCTTTCCACCTAGGTGTTAGAGGGGTATTTTCTTACAATAGTCAGAGATCTAAAGCCCCTAAATACACATTAGACTAATGTTTGCTGAACCCACTTATATTGACGTCATTGATCAACAATTTAATGTGTAAGCGGGCCCCAGACAATGGAGTGTTGGGGGAGTTAAAGGGAAGCTGTCACCAGGTTATTGCTACCTCATCTGAGGGCAGCATAATATAGTACAAGAGATCGTGATGCCAGTCATGTCCCTTAGTTTACTGGGTGCAGCAGTTGTGATATATTCAGAGATTTTAGATGTAGCATGTCAGAAAGCTAACTTTACCCACACCCATGATTGGCAGCTTTCTGTGTATATTGCATAGTGACAGAGAGCTGCTAGTCGAAGGTGAAGAAAAGCCGTACTGAGCCCCTGGCCTCAAGGGAGGCCGACATGACGAGGTGACATGGGAATAAAGGGAGCTGGCATGTAAAGTCAGTGCTTATGGGGTTAATCAATGTGGGACGAGGAGAGGTGGAGTTTGTCATGAGTACAGGAGGGGGGGGAGTTTTGTGATGGGGAAAGGGGGGCCATATAAAAGGGGGTGCGTTCCGGGTTGCGGGGGAGTTATCGGGTAGCAGGCAGCAGGATGCCAGCGCCATCACCAACACAACGGCGGCTCTCCGGGTCCCTGTACAGGTAACCAGCACAATCTCTGTGGGGGGCTGGAGGCCTGGTTTGCAGGGAGACCCGGGAGCTGCTGAACTGACAGATGACTGGCTGGGGAGGAGAACTGGCCCCACGCGTCAGGAATCTGGACCTTCGGCCGCTGGGCACACAGCACCCAGGCAGCCAGGTGAGAGTGACCTTTATTTTCTATTTGACCCTCGCTTAGTTTTCCCTGAGGGTAGAGAAGGGTTATCTGGGGGAGTTAGCAGGGGTATTGGGTTAATATTACATGGCATTAGGGATTTAGCCAGGGTGTGCGGGCTGCAAGAAGGGGTGTCACCGTCAGCCGCGTGGCTTGGGAATTGTGGGCAGTATGGGGGTTTTGGGGGTGCACCGGGATTTGAGGGTGGTTTGGCATATCCTAGTCCAGGGACAGGTGTTCCATCTTCATCAGTGGGTGGCAGAGTGGCGTCTGAAGGCAGCACACTAGCGGGCGACTTGGAACGCACAGTTCAAATTGCAGGCATTAGTGGAGAAGTGGACAGGGATGATGGAATTCGTTTAGATGATTCAGCCAAGGGTGAAGTGTACGTGTGTTTCGATGGTCCGTTGTGGTCACATTTAAAACAGGAGGTTAGGGAAAAGATATGGAAGGGGGGATATGTAGACTTAATTTCCTTGTTGCCACTGGAGCGCTTTAATCTTGATAGGCTGAGGAGGGACGATTCAAAGAGGGAGGATCAAGAAAGAAGGAGGTATAGTTTGATTCCTAGGACATTTTTGAACTGGTTGCAGGCTTTTGCCATCCTGGCAAGGGTGATTGGGGAAAAAGCACCTGAAAATTGTTCAGGCCTCTTTTGCTATATGGACGCGATAGGCGAGGCGTATCGGGTTTACGGCTGTCAGGGTTGGCTAAGATACGATGAACAGTTTCGGCAGCGGAAGGCAGTTCGGCCTACCATTCTGTGGGATCACAAGTATATAGCCTTATGGATGAGGGTGATGGTTCAATCGAGGGTGGCGCAAACTGGTCAATCCTTTCACGGCAGCACTGTGAGTTCTGGACAGTCAGGGCACTCGGTGGCAGTGCAGAAGGGACTGTGCTTTGCATTTAACAAGGGGACCTGTAGATTTGGGAGTAAACGTAAATTTAAACACGAATGTTTGGCATGTGGGGGCACGCATGGAGCTGCAAAGTGTCTCAGAGGTGTTAAACAGAGAGGTAGGGATGCAGTTGAAAAAAGGGGAGACGCCGGTACGTCTGGACGCGATGGCGGGATACCTAAATAGGTACCCTGATGCGGCGGCAGCATCTTTGTTGAAGGAAGGTTTTGGTGAAGGTTTTAAGATTCCTTTTGTTGAGCAGGAGGTTCGGTTGTTAAAAAAGAATTTAAAGTCCGCCTTTCAGTTTCCGGATGTGGTTTTCGAGAAGTTACATAAGGAGGTCGCTTTGGGTAGGATGGTGGGTCCTTTTGCAACGGCTTCACTCAGTAATTTCAGGGTGTTGCCGCTTGGGGTGGTTCCCAAAAAAGAACCCAATAAATTCAGGCTTATTCATTATTTGTCTTTTCCAAAGGGGTCGTCAGTAAATGACGGGATAGATCCACAGTTGTGTTCAGTTTCGTATACATCGTTTGATTCTGCTATGGATTAGGTGTGGTTATGTAGAGAGGGGTCATTGCTTGCAAAAATGGACATAGAAGCTGCTTTTCATTTATTATCAGTGCACCCCAGTAGCATGCATCTCTTGGGATGTTTTTGGGATGGGTTTTTTTTTTTATTGATCGTTGTCTTACAATGGGTCGTTCGCTATCGTGTGCTTTCTTCGAGACCTTTAGTACGTTTTTGGAATGGGTTGTTTAAGGATGGGTCGGGCTTGAATTCGTGTATACATTACTTGGATGATTTCTTGTTTATCGGTCCGGCCCAAGCCCCCGATTATTCAATTTTATTGCAGACAATGGAGAGAGTAGCAAAGAGATTCGGGGTTCCGCTGGCGGAAGAAAAGACTGTTGGGCCTGTAACTTCTCTAACCTTTCTCAGTATACAGATCGATACTGTGGCTATGGAATGCAGATTGCGGGATGAAAAGCTTTTGCTCTACGAGAGGATGTTCAACATGCATGTATTTCGAGGAAGATAACTCTACGCGATCTACAATCATTATTGGGCAAACTGAATTTTGCCTGTAGGATTATGCCGATGGGGTGTGCTTTTTGTCGTCAGTTGTCTATGGCGACGGCGGGGGTGAGATTCCCCCTTACATTTTATCATATTAAAAAAGGAATTGAAGGAGGATTTGAAAGTGTGGGCACTCTTTTTAGTGGATTACAATGGTAGATCGATTTGGATTCAGCCGATAGAGAGTGCAGAGGTTTTGGGTTTTCATTTAAGGTGGTTGAACGTTTCGGATTTGGCTTGTGCTTCCAAGGAAAGTGGTTGATGGTTGAATGGCCTAGTGCATGGCGCGAGTGGGGCTTTGTTGTAAATCGGCTTTTGGCTCAGTTATTCCCAAGGGTAGCAGCGTTATCGTTATGGGGAGGAGCGGTGCAGAACAGAAAAATTTGTTTTCATTGCGAGCACAATGGGGCGGTGGCGGCCATAAATATGCTATCTGCAGCGTCACCATAAATTTCTTCCAATTTATCGCGGATTTCAGGCATTGTTTGGATTTGAATAAAAAACAAAAAATAAAAAAATAAAATAAAAAACAAATCTGAACTGAGAAAAGTAAGTTAATGTGTATGCACAATGTAAGTGCATATTAACACATGACCATTAACCAGAGAAAACAAAAAGCAAAAAACACAAATATCCTGAACTAAAAGTAAAAAATATACTGCAAATAATGCATAAAGGTAATAATAATAATAATAATAATGGTATTTAGTAAACATAATTTTGATCAAAATAATGTACAAGCCATCCCGCCACCCTTATTCACATTCACGCCACTTGGCAAGTGAAAAGGTTTTAAATACTAGAGTAGGGACTGTCCCACAAGGGTTGCCGTGACGTGGCGGGATGGCTTGTAAATTATTTTGATCAAAATTATGTTTACTAAATACCCTTATTATTATTATTATTATTATTATTACCGTTATGCATTATTTGCAGTATATTTTTTTACTTTTAGCTCAGGATATTTGTGTTTTTTGCTTTTTGTTTTCTCTGGTTAATGGTCATGTGTTGATATGCGCTTACATTGTGCATACACATTAACTTACTTTTCTCAGTTCAGATTTGTTTTTTATTCATTTCATTGTGCATTCAGTGCATATATGGGTGTGACCGCCCTCTTTCTGAGCTGGGAAAGCCATCTAGTCTGGCCTAAGCTGTTACTAGTGGTTCAGCCGCTCGACCCTTATTCACATTCACGCCACTTGGCAAGTGAAAAGGTTTTAAATACTAGAGTAGGGACTGTCCCACAAGGGTTGCGGTGACGTGGCGGGATGGCTTGTACATTATTTTGATCAAAATTATGTTTACTAAATACCCTTATTATTATTATTATTATTATTATTATTATTATTATTATTATTACCTTTGTGCATTATTTGCAGTATATTTTTTACTTTTAGTTCAGGATATTTGTGTTTTTTGCTTTTTGTTTTTTATTGTTTGGATTTGGGGGACATTTCGTCATCTGATTACAGTGGACTTTGATTTCGGATCGGCGCTGCAATGGAAGCTGCCAGGATGGGATTATGTGAAGAAGTGGTGAAGAGGATTAGGCGGTGGGAGTCAGAGAGATTCCGGTCATATGTTTGCCCCGCTTTGATTTGAGTTGGCTGCTGTTATGCTTGTAATTGAGGATGAAGTTTATTGGGGTGATAAGGTGGATGGTTTTGTTATTTTCTTTCCGAGTCGGTATTGTCGAGGAGTTCTATCATAGCAGTAGGGGCAGGGGGAGGTCCTCGAAGTTGGTGGTTTGTAAAATGGTGGATTAGTGGCGGGGGATCTTAAGAAGTCCTGGACTCCCCTCGGTGAATTCAAGTGGACTGGGTATTTACAATCCCGTGGAAGGGATAATTGGTGGGCCCGTTAATGGGTTTTGGTTTTGGCCAGGTTGGTTGCTACCTATCCCCGAGCTGGGGGTAAGACTTAACCTGGGGCCAAGGTGGACGTTGTGGTTACTTACGGTTTACAGGGGTTCGGGCTTCGAGGACCATCCCCCCTTTTAGGAGGGAACTGTTTTAAAATTGTTGTACATTAATGTTAATAAATGGCTGCTGTGGCCAATTAATCCAATTTTTGTCTTTTGTCTTTTATTGGGAACTGGGGTTTTGATACGGTGGTAATTATGGGGTGAGGGGAGGGTATTGAGTCATTATGTGAAGCTCACATGAGTCACGGATACCCTTTGTCAGGATGGAGTTGGACCAGGATACACGGGGCACAGAGTCCTACAGTGACAATCTCCTGCTGATAAAACACTCATTGTATTCAACCAACAGCAAACATCCTAATAAGTGACACATCACTGAAATCTGTGTCTCAGCCCCTACCTCATACTACCCTTGATTAAATAGAAAAAACCTGACAGATTTGTTTTAAAGATCTAGCAAATCCGAATTCAGACTGCTAATGGCTTTGCTCTCTGGAGATAAGCCGCTATCAGATGAGCCATCTCATAGAGAACACAGGAGTGCTCAGCCAAACAAGCGCTCCTGTATATGGGAGAGTCTAGTAGGATATCCCCTTCTGGATCAAAATGTTTTCCTCCCCCTAAAATAATAAAGCTTATACTCCCTTCCCGTGCCAGTGCCGTTCCAGCGGTGTTGGCTCGTTCTCCTCAGGATTCTGGTGCGAGCGCCGGACGTCTGATTGGGCGCCGGTGTCACGTGTCACAACACTGCACGAGAGCCCTGGGGAGAGCGACTGCCAGCACCGCTTTATTATTTTATCTGTCCCCTGCTGAGAACTGCAGTATATTCACTTGTATAGGAAATAAAACCCAGTACTAAGCACAGCCACTAAAGAACGCTCACGGCTGCTCTGATCCACCACATACATCACTTATATTAAAGTTGATCGTTGCAGGACCCCCAATGATTTTATAATGATAATTTATCATACAGATCGGTTATCAATTGTTTAGTAACAGAAAACTTCTGTAAATCTCTGATAGGACATTTAATCTTTGACATCATTGAGATTCCCAGAAAAGTGACTGCATTTCTAATGTTATACTTTGTAGTCTTTATTATGAATTCATGTGTTTTGCTACCATATATTTTATTTTTCTCTTACTTATGTAGTTACAGGTTGAGGATTTGGTCACTTTGTTTTGTTTGCCGCCACAGCTGTTACAGTAGAGTCATCACCTTGTCAGCTATGTTGCTGTAAGATGCCAAATAATGTCAGTTCCAGAGGTAGAACACTGTCAGAACGCTCTAACACTCCCATCTACATTTAGCAGTAATGTCAATCAAAGCAAAAAAATTCTCTTCAATTCAAAGGTTGAAATCCACAAAATACATTCTACATGCAGATTTTGCTACATTAGCAGACATATGTAGTAGGAACTCTGGCATTTTTCTAGAGTAGCATTTCATCAGTGAAACACATTGCAAGAAGAAACTCGGGTAAAGAAAACCTGAGCAAAATGGGTTTAAATAATCCGCCAATGGTGATGTCACAGTCACAGCAGTGCAATCAAGAGGACTAATCAGGAGTAATCCTGTGTAATGGGCAGTGATTAAAAGAACATCTAATTTTCTCACAAAGTGACCGTTCAATCAAGCTACTTCTTTGTCCACTATTTCCAAATCTTACTCTCTGCAATGTTATAACGTAGCGTAAACGTTGTGTTTTTTTTCACTGAATTTTTGTAAAAAAAAATCTACTGCTATTAACAATTCAAGCAAAGCATACATGAGTTAATAAAAACTCATGACCTCTGTGCATTCAGAATCTGACCTCTGAAGCCAGGTTTGACCTTCCTGTCAAAACTCTTTTTTCAAAACTTTACATGGTAATAACTTTAGAATGCTTCCTCCAATCCAAGAGTTTCTAAGGACTCATTCAGACACCAGTGATTTTGCGCAAGAAAAAAAATGGTACCGGTGTCGTCAGTGTTTTCACACATGGTTAAATAAATAAACACATTCCAAAAGTTTCCTATCAATGCAATGTTAAAGGGAATTTTGTCAGTAGGATCACCCATCCTAAGCCGTCTATACGGACAAGCAGGTCATAGGTAGATGAATAAAAAGATACCTTGATATTTTCGAGTTGATGTTTTATTCCCAAGAAATCCACGTTTTTCTTATATGTATACGAGTTGTTCAGATCTACGGGCTGGACAAAGCTCTCCCCAAGAAACTGCCCCCAGAGCTTATTTTAAATGAAAGGGGCGTTACCAGCAATTCATATATTGTTTTATTTATTTTTTACTCCATATTCTGATAGCAATAAATGTTCTATATCACGGGACAACATTGAGTTTCAGCTCCCTCCAAAGATTTTCTATTGGTTTCAGATGTAGAAACTGGCTGGGGCACTCCAGGACCTTGAAATGCTTCTTACAAAGCCACTCCTTAGCTCCCTGGCTGTGTGTTTCAGGTCACTGTCATGCTGGAAGGCACAAACACAACCCATCTTCAATATTCTTACTGAGGGTAGGAGGTTGTTGGCCAAAATCTCACGATACATGACCCCATCCACCCTCCCTTCAATATGATGCAGTCGTCCTGTCCCCTTTGCAGAAAAGCACCACCAAGGTATGATGTTTCCCCCTCCATGCTTCACAGTTGGGACGGTGTTCTTGGGGTTGTACTCATCCTTATTCTTCCTCCAGATACAGCGAGTGGAGTTGATACCAAAAAGTTCTATTTTGGTCCCATCTGACCACATGACCTTCTCTCATGCAATCTTTAGATCATCCAGATGGTCAACGGTGAACTTCAAATGGGCCTGGACATGTGCTGGTGTGAGCAGGGGGACATTACGTGTCCTGCATTATTTTAATCCTTTACAGCGTAGTGTGTTAGTAACAGTAATGTTTGAGACTGTGGTCTCAGTTTTCTTTAAGTCATTGACCAGGTTCTCCTATGTAGTTCAGGACTGATTCCTGACCTTTTTCAGAATCATTCTTACCCCAGGAGGCGAGATCTTGCTTGAGCCCCAGTCCAAGGAAAATTGACCGTCATCTTGTGTAATAATTGTGTCAACAGTTGTTGCCTTCTCACCAAGCTGCTTGCCTATTGTCCTGTAGCCCATCCTAGCATTGTGCAGAAGCATTGTGCAGATCTGCAATTTTGTCCCTTGTGAACTTAGACAGATTTTTGGCCTTGGCTATGGTGGAGAGGTTGGAGTGTGATTGATTGGACAGATGTCTTTTATACAGAAAACTACACCCCTACATTCCTAGAGGGGTGTAATTCACATAATGGGGTGTCTTCTTGGTGATTTCCACTGTACCCTCTGCAATGCGATATTGTGGGGCATGGTATATACACATGGATATGGGGTAACATGGCACAAAGAATTTCCATCTAAAATATCCAGAAAAGTAATGTCATGTACACTGTTGTCATTGAGGCTTGCATACTTCCTAAGTGCCCACTCAAGGTAGGATGCAGAATTTGTCGTATGTGGAGATTCTGATTATCAAAATGTCAAAAATTAAAGTGTGCACTTTAAATAAAACAGAGCCCAAATCTCATCAGGATCTCCCAGTAATGCAGTCTTAGAATTTGGGGTCATAACATCAAATAATAACATATTTGCTCATAAGATAATAACATCATTTTTTAACATTTTTTAATGATTAAGAAAGGTTTTCTTTTTCATTTCTTCTTGTAAATCCCTTTTAAGAAGGAAAAAAACTCATAAAAGCTCATTGGTGCTATAATTCATAGATGTGTCATTTCATTTCCTATTCTACTCTGCAATTTCCCCTCACATTTTGTTCTATCATAGCCATTATCGCTACTATCCAATTTTAGTCATTGACAAAGTTTCAACTGCA
The DNA here is from genome assembly GCF_039654945.1 of Dendrobates tinctorius. Classification (NCBI taxonomy): domain Eukaryota; kingdom Metazoa; phylum Chordata; class Amphibia; order Anura; family Dendrobatidae; genus Dendrobates; species Dendrobates tinctorius. The sequence continues at coordinate 9,964,041 of NW_027361751.1, read as the reverse complement.
AAATGCATCCAGGCAGAGCAAAAAGTCTACATGATAGTGCCCAGCTTGTCAATCACAGAATGCCAATCTTTACCTCCGATGCACAAGGATCTACTGGAACCAACTCTTCATTTTGTGGACCACCTGGGATGATTCTGCAGGATCCAGATGAAAACCAGTATAACTTATTGCCCTACATATTATGTGAACATCAAAAATAGTATTTGTAGGTCTCTGTAAATTCAATATTTCTTCTTGTCAATGATGGGACCACTGTATCTGCAACAATTTTCCATCTAGTTCAATGTCTCCTGCTTCTGTCGCCTTTTACAATGGAAGGTTACTAGTATGGAAGTGCCATATGAGTAGCACTGCATTCCAGGAAAGTTGTGGCTATGTACTGTTCAACATTTTAAAGGGGTTGTCCACCACTAAAAGACATTTTATAGACGGGCTCATGGAGGCACTAAAAATGCCCACATGTGACTACTACAGTCAGTTAGCAGTTAGTTGACTGACTGCAGTAGTCACATTTCATCTGAGCTGGCTAAAAAATAGCCACAAGACTGTTTAGTGACGGAAAGCCCTCCTAACGGCCTGCCCCCAAGAGAGGAAGTCAAAAGACTGGCGAGGAACCCCGGCAGTAACACACTGAAGCAGCAGGGGACTAGTAGGTGGGTTTCTTTTTTATTTTAGCATTGCCATGGGCTTCTTTTTAAAAAGTTATTTTAAATTTTTTTGTGGATATCTCCTTTAAGCATACTCAAAAAAAATGAGTAGTGATTGGCTCAAATTAAAGTGTTTTTCCCATTGTGAAAATCTCTCTCATATTTCCGACCATGAAATAGAGAGGGTGCTCTGCTTAGTGTTCCTTAAGCCACAGCAGAGATCGTGGTGGTCCCAGCCCATTGACGGAATGACTGACATGCAATAGTACTTTTCCATGCCGCAGCGTCTGCAGAAGAATTGTGTGGGCAGCCAGAGCTTACCCCCAGGATTACAGCTGACCACGGGAGATGTGTGAAGCTGGATCTATGGCGATCAGTTTGTTATCATTGAGGCTTCAAAATAAAAAGATGTTTCCTGGATGAGGCAGCACCTCTACGCTCCCGCTGCTTTATTCTGGCTGTCAGAGCTCAAAGAGCTTCCAACAGTGGCTCCGAACGCATGGCTGTCCAAGGTATTACTATGCAGAGACATGTCTGTTGGGTGGGAAACAAGCATTCAGCCAAATGTTATCTCTTCTGACCCCCTACACACGTATGCGCAACTGGGTTGAGCGTAAAATATTTTATATGTAGAAACACAGGAATGAGCCGCTGCTAAGCTTCTCTGGGGGGCAGAACAAAAGGATAGGCAACTTGGAATCCAAACACCTCATCCTACTCCACCTTTGCCATCTACGGAGAGTGGAGCGGCCCTTTTACATATTAATTTAAAAGGGTTGTCCAGTCTAAATTTATAAGTCTGCAGTCACTCTGCGTGACTGCAGATTTCTGAATCACGCACGCACTGCTCTGTAAGGATTCGCCGTTTTATATACTCCTGGCTAGAGCCTGACTGTTGGGCGCGGCCTCACTCTATAGACTTGTATGAAAACGAAAATTTGAAAATATTATTGACATATAAATAAATTAATTCACAAAAAAATGTCCTTTATACAGTTGCTAGAAGAACAATCCCAAAAGCATATAAATGCTTGATCAACAATTCCCAAAGATCTAAATGGGCGGGGTGGTCAAATAGTTTAGGTAATTTCTAAGGGTAAGTGCACACGTTGCGGAATGTGCTGTGGATTTTTCCGCACGGATTTGGCAAAATCTGCAGGTAAATCCGCAGGTCAAAAGACCTGCGGTTTATCTGCGGATTAGCCTGCGGTTTTGCCCTGCAGTTTGACACCTGTACAATGGAGCAGGTGTAAAACCGCTGTGGATTCCACACAAAGAATTGACATGCTGTGGATTTGAAACCGCAGCAAATCCGCACGGAAAAATCCGCAGCATGTGCACTGCGTTTTTTGTTTTTCATTGATTTTAATGGTACTGCACAACGCAGCAGAAACGGCTGCGGATCCGCAGGGCCAAAACCGCGTGTGCACATACCCTAAAGGGACCACCTCAAAAATGTACAAATACTAATAAGTCAATTCTTAAGAAGCCCAGTTAGACAAAGAAGCAATAGTCATAGCTCTGTTTACGATGATATAGTTTGTAGGTGCAGTTGAAATGACATAGTGCATATAAAAAAAATGTCATATAAACATTTCCTGGCACATAGAAGTGTCAGAATTATATATAAACAACCTTAAGGCTATGTGCACACATGTGTAATTCCATTCCGCGGGAAATATGTGAGAAAACCACATTTTAAATTCCCGCCTATTTCCCGTGGAAAAACTAGCGATCTGCAAGCGTAATTAGCTTGCAGAATGCTAGCGTTTTCCCTGCAATCTGTAGCATCGCTTTGAAAACTGATTGACAGGTTGGTCACACTCGTCAAACATAGTGTTTGACAAGTGTGACCAACTTTTTACTATTGAGGCTGCCTATGCGGCATCAGTAGTAAAATGATATAAAGTTTAAAATAATTTTTAAAAAAATTTGTGTTTTTCTCACCTTCTGGCGTCCCGCGCAGCGTTCCCAATCATCGCGATGCTCCCGGCAAGTCCCGTTCCCAGGGATGACTTACAACAATGACCTTTGATGACGTCGGGGTCTCGCGAGACCGCTATGGTATCGCAAGACCGCAACGTCATCAAAGGTCATTGTCGCAAACCATGCCTGGGAACGGGAGTTAGCTGGAGCATCGCGGAGGCCTGGTAACACTGCGAGGGACATCGGAAGGTAAGAATATGGCGATTTTTTTATTTTAATTCTACTTTTTACAGGGATATGGTACCAAGAGCCTGGAGGACAGTCTCCTCTCCTCCAGACCGTGGGTACCATCCGCAAATGTTCCACTTACTTTTCGCATGGTGGACACAGCCACATGCGGAAAGTAAGCAGAACAATGCATTCCTATGTGTGCAGATTTTCCCGCAATTCCGCACAAAGAATGTGGGTCGCCCTCCCAGGGCTGTGGGGTACTCGGTACCGGGCCGGTGTCAGGGGGATGTGTCACAGCAGCGGTGACCCGGTCCGTGGCCCTGGGTGCCCAAGTAATGGGGGAATGAATTGAAATGGTGGAATGTAGTTAGATGAATAGTTCGTGACGCCACCTGTGGTGCTCGGCAAGGGAGGTCTTAAGCTGACGCTGCATGCAGATCCGCTGGGACTGATGGTATAGTGTAACAAAGATGTAAAAGCTCCCCACAGGTGAAGCTGTAGTCCCAGGGCAGTGTAGATGTGGTCGGCACGGGGATGTAGCGGTGCCGGAAACTTCACCCTGTTGTGTCCTTGCCTTCTTCCTGCAACATCCTCAGCACTACTACATCTCTGTGCCAAACACTGCACCTTCATCCTAACCCTTTAGCTACACTGCCCTGGGACAACAGCCCTACCTGTGGAGGGCTACAACATCATTGCTGCACCCCACCATCTGTCCCAGAGGATCTGTCTGCAGCGTCGGCTTAACACCTCCCTTGCCGAACACCACAGGTGGCGTCACGAATCACTTATAAACTTTATTCCCAACTCAACCCCTCTTACATGGGCGCCCAGGGCCACGGACCGGGTCACTGCTGCTGTGACAATCCCCTCTGAGAGACCGGCCTGGTACCGAGTACCCCACAGCCCTGGGAGGGCGACCCAGACATATTCAGGAATTAGTAGAGCACATTCAAGTCGGAGCTGTCTGGCCATAGACAGATGTTTTGGTTAAACTTGTACGAGTATGGAATGGATGTCATGTGGGGAATAGATTGTCAAAGGAAACGTCAGTGTGATCTCACATGCCTTTCCTAGTAGTAGTGCAGCTTATCCAAGGCCTGCAGTAGGTCACCAAACCTAGGAAGGTGCGTAGATGCTGATGTGACCTGGGTATAGGGAGATTTTGAATTGCCTGTTTTCTGTCTTCAGTCAGGTGTCTCGTCCCTTTGGCAATACAATGTCCCAAAAATGTCGCCTTTTGTTTGTAATACTGTAATTTGTCACCTTGCAGCCCTTTTCTGCTAAAAAAAAAACATAACAAGGAAACTGTAGCTTCCCTGCAGGACCTCTGGTCCAGGAATAACAGCAAAAGGTCATCTACGTACTGCAATAGTACAATCTGCGGAAGAGGTGATTGCCACTACTCAAGGATCCCTGCCACTGCTGCTGAATAGATGGCAAGGGATTTCTTTCCCCCTTTGTGGGAGGACTGTCCAACGATATTGTTCACCTTTATGAGTAAAGGAAAAGATACTGTCAGCCAGGGTGCAGGGGTACAGAGAAAAATGCACCCGCTAAATCAATGACTGGGAAACATTTTGACATCACTGGGATCTGTGACAGATGTGTGTGGGTTAGGGACAATTGAGGTCACACTTTCTGTACCATCATTAATAGCCCTTAAGTCATGAACCATTCTATAAGTGTCAGGGGAACCCTTCGGTCCTTTTTTTTTCATAATGGGATACAAAGTGGTGTTGCAGGGGGAAGATCTTTGCACTAGAACCCCAGCCTTAACATACTCTTTAATATTCCTGCTCGGGGCCATTGATTTGGCTAGTCTCAAGGGGTATTGCTTTAAACAAGGAGGAGTGGTTCCTTTTTTTTTTTTAATTTAATCATGACAGGGGGAATGGACAGCCGACCTACATCAGTTTTTCCCCTTGCCCAAACAGTGTCTGACACCTGTCCCATTTCCTCATCCTTGTCATGGTCACGTGTGTCAGGACGCAGATGTTTCCGCAAGGCGAACCCATGTGACACACGTGACCCTGGATACACCGCCTCCAGTGGGGCGAATTTAAATAATAAAACGTACAGGTGGATACGCCGCCTCCACCTGGCGAATTTGGGTATTACACGTTATACATACAATAATCAAATAATAAAGGGGGAACCTGGGAAACTATAACAATGGTGGGCCCTGCGATAGGGAATGGGGAAATGGAGACCTCCTAAGCTCCCCTGAGCCAGTGTCCCTGCACTCCTTACATTCCCTAAACAGGCTCCACACCTGTCGCCGCACGCGTACCTTAATGCCCTTGCTCACCCTGACCCTAAACCCTCACTAGGGAATGGGTCGGTGCGGAGACTAATCCCACCACTGCACTAATAACACACATGAGGAAAGAGACAATACAGGGGAAACACCACTTAGCTTTGCTCTGTTGCGTGCGCTCCCAGCAACAGAGCCCTCCACCTGAGTGCATCTTCTCCTCCACCCGGATCCATCACCATAACAGGATCCTTCACCTTAGTGCAGCCTTGGAGCAGAGTCCACCACCAGTTGCAGCTGCTTAGAACCAGAGTCCCAAGGATGAGTTCAGCTGCTGACACGAAGTCGAGCATGCTTGAGTCCAGCTCAGCGGCCAAGTCCCACATGGTGAGTGCCACTCTCCATAGTCGCCACTCCACCAGCCCATGCAGACACTTCCCGCTGACACCATCACTGCGACTCCACCACCCAAGCCAGCCCTTCGTCCAGACACCATAGCTGACACTCTTCCCCCCTGGCTAAGCTGCGCAGGACTCCTCACCAGCTCCATCCTTCCTCCAGGCTCTCCAACTCAAAGTGAACAATCTCACAATATCACAGGCAGTGAGTGAACACCCTGAGCACACCTTTATAGGGTGTCACACCTGATCCATAATTAAGTGAACATTAACCTAAACCTAAGGTGCGATACCATTCCCCACCACCGGGCAACTTAGAATGAACGACACCACGTGATGATTCTAATGGCCACCGGGGGCAATCACGACACACTTTGGAACCAAAGGAAAAAAAGTTCACTTAATGCATTTAATACCACCAGATCCAACACTGGATCATGACAGTACCCCCTCCTTAATGAGGGGCCTCTGGACCCTCAAGACCACCCCTCATTAGGGAAACACCCACAGCGGGGACGCCCAGACCCTGAGTTCACCCCACCATTATCTGACACTTCAGGTTTATGACAAACGCACCGCTGGTATTGGCAATAAAGTTCATTTTGGAGGCACCACTCATCTCCACAGCGCCGACCTGGGGAACGAGTTTATGTATGTGTATGTTTGTTTGTTATGAGCTGATCAGGCTCCACAACACACTTCCACAAGATGTTTTTTGGTGGCACACATACACGCTCGTTCACACACAGGTCCGGACCTGAACGTTTATTACACACATTCGTTTGTCAAAAAATTGGTGAACTCATTCAGGACCTGATCACAGAGGCGTCCCCCTGTGTCACACACTCACACCCCCGCTATTCACCAAGGGATCACCACCCTCCAACCCTATTCACCACGAGGTCTGCGCCTCCCAGGGTTGGTTAATGGCGAGGGTAGAGATTTGTCCCTACTCCCCCGCAGCACACCTGCTGCACACACCAGGAGGAGAAGGGGACGGGAAATGGAGGAAATATACACTCGCTGGTCGCCTCCACACAACCAGGAGGGCGGCTTCTTCGATGGAATAGAAGATATGGCGTAAACCCCGCGGACTATCACACCAGTCAGCTCACCACAGGGGCGTACCCCTTCACCTCGGGGAATACCAGGCAGCTCCGTGGGGCACCATTCCTCCCACCTGCCTGGGTGCGCCCGCATGCATGAACCAGTCCCACTCCCCAGCAGCGACTCTAGGGGGCTTTAGCCAGACCGCAGCCGCCATTTTTTTTTTTTATTTTCTGGTTAGCTGAGCAGAGGCCCCAGACCCTGATAACTGCTGCTGCAGCGGCTCTAACACACCATGCCGCTCCCCACTCACCTCAGTGAGGCCCGGCAGCAATTACTAACAGGTCTCCACATGGCCAAAGCTCACCAGGAAAAAAAAACTGTATGGCCCGTGATAATGTCATGGTCACGTGTGTCAGGACGCAGATGTTTCCGCAAGGCGAACCCATGTGACACACGTGACCCTGGATACACCGCCTCCAGTGGGGCGAATTTAAATAATAAAACGTGCAGGTGGATACGCCGCCTCCACCCGGCGAATTTGGGTATTACACGTTATACATACAATAATCAAATAATAAAGGGGGAACCTGGGAAACTATAACAATGGTGGGCCCTGTGATAGGGAATGGGGAAATGGAGACCTCCTAAGCTCCCCTGAGCCAGTGTCCCTGCACTCCTTACATTCCCTAAACAGGCTCCGCACCTGTCGCCGCACGCGTACCTTAACGCCCTTGCTCACCCTGACCCTAAACCCTCACTAGGGAATGGGTCGATGCGGAGACTAATCCCACCACTGCACTAATAACACACATGAGGAAAGAGACAATACAGGGGAAACACCACTTAGCTTTGCTCTGTTGCGTGCGCTCCCAGCAACAGAGCCCTCCACCTGAGTGCATCTTCTCCTCCACCCGGATCCATCACCATAACAGGATCCTTCACCTTAGTGCAGCCTTGGAGCAGAGTCCACCACCAGTTGCAGCTGCTTAGAACCAGAGTCCCAAGGATGAGTTCAGCTGCTGACACGAAGTCGAGCATGCTTGAGTCCAGCTCAGCGGCCAAGTCCCACATGGTGAGTGCCACTCTCCATAGTCGCCACTCCACCAGCCCATGCAGACACTTCCCGCTGACACCATCACTGCGACTCCACCACGCCATGCCAGCCCTTCGTCCAGACACCATAGCTGACACTCTTGCCCCTGGCTAAGCTGCGCAGGACTCCTCACCAGCTCAATCCTTCCTCCAGGCTCTCCAACTCAAAGTGAACAATCTCACAATATCACAGGCAGTGAGTGAACACCCTGAGCACACCTTTATAGGGTGTCACACCTGATCCATAATTAAGTGAACATTAACCTAAACCTAAGGTGCGATACCATTCCCCACCACCGGGCAACTTAGAATGAACGACACCACGTGATGATTCTAATGGCCACCGGGGGCAATCACGACACACTTTGGAACCAAAGGAAAAAAAGTTCACTTAATGCATTTAATACCGCCAGATCCAACACTGGATCATGACAATCCTAAGGCATTTTGGTGTCAGGTGTTAGTTTCACTGCTTTTGTCATATACACCATTGCCGCAATCTTACACAAATGTTTATCTGAGAGGGGACTTGTGACTGTAATACCCTCAGGAGAGTACTGTATGGTGGCCTGGATCGCACTCAACACATCTGCTTCCCAGTAAATTCATAGGGGTATTGTCACTAACAATAAGTTTTGTAAGCACCTCTTGGCTATCTCATAATTTTAGTCTTATTTGTTTAGTCATAGGGGCTTCTGTCACTTGCCCCTCTACCCCCACACGTTCCACAATCTCATTAGTAATCATGTCTTATCGTCCTTTTTGCTCAACTTCTTTAGCTACCTTAAGGAGGTCTTTCGGATCTACATATCTCCATTCAGGTCTGGCTGTCTGTACTGCGTCTCGTAAGTCTTTGTTCATACCGTCAATGAATGCATTCACCAGTATTCTAACATCAAGTGGGTTTATGCAAATGTACCCCATGTCTGCCCATTTCAGTTGTAACCGTCCAAAGTACATCTCTACACTCTCTCCTTTTTGCTGTGTCACGTTAGTCAGGAGTACCGACTGCTCTGATTGTTCCATTGTGGCCCATTGTTTTAGTGACTCACAGTACGTCTCCCCAGACCGTACAGATTTATCATCCATGTCCCAAGCATGATTCTTTGCCGCATCTGTATGGGTTTTAATTAGATGCCCTAGTATGTCACCTGCCTTTAAACTCACCAACCTTTCTAGGTCTGCCCAGGTACACTTATATGTCTGCTGTATTTCCTTTATGTTTCTGTAAAACAGGAATGGTTGGTTTTCAGGGTCAGGCAACTGCTTCAACAAAGCCAGCTGGTCAGAGGGGTTCCAGAGATAATACACCTGCATCTTTCTTATTCTAGTCACCCTTCTAGGTCCTGATGTGGTTGGTCGTCTGGTGTCTACTGTCAGCTTACTCCTCAAAGGTCAATATCTACTATCCACTAACCACACTATTATGTCAGATTCTTATGTCACTACATATGATCTTGTCTGGACAGGATTTAGCGCAACTCGCTTATGTCGGTAGCACAGGTCACACAAGTAGCTATTCAGTCTGGGTTTGTCTGAGTCTGACCACTGTGTTTACACGTCCATCTGTTTTGTCTGGGTCTCTGGTTAAACTTTGTCAATCAAAACATTCATAATACACCTTCCATACTGCTTCACATTCTCAAACATCATTTATTCACTTGATATTTTCTTCCCTTGTATGTGCCTTTTTGTACATCCAAACATTCACACTCTGGCATTTTTGCCTTTTTCAATATTGGTCCCACTTGTTTTACTGCTTCCTTTCTTCTCTGTCTTTTACAATTTGCATAGCTGTCCTGGATCCCATTGGGGCACTGACTGTGCACAGAAAAAGTTGCCCATGGATTCAATTTTTCCTCCCGACAGCTCACCCTTCTTCTGAAATGCCCTTCTGTGTGTCTGGACCTCTGTCTTACAGCCCACACAAAGCAAGTCAGAGAGAGCCTGTCAAGGTGTAGCGGGAAGGCTCCTTGCCTCTCACCCGATAGACTTACAGGATGTAACGAGAAGGCTCTCTGCCTCTCACCCATTAGATCAGCTGGCTAGAATAGGAATAGGCCTTTTTCCTTCCAGCCCAGCACCATTGAACATGGGAAGGCTTCTTCAACTTAGACAGCTCATCTTTCTTCTGAAATTCCCTTCTGTGTGTCTGGACCTCTGTCTTACAGCCCACACATAGCAAGTCAGAGTGAGCCTGCCAAGGTGTATCCAGAAGGCTCCTTGCCCTCGCTTCTCACCCTCAAAAAAAACCCGCTGACTAAAGTAAGAACGCCCAGGTGTGATAGGCCTCTAACCTACTTTATCAGTTATACAGTCGGCTACCTCCTCTGTTGATCCACAACATGCCATACAAATTAATCACACAACTAGAAGCAGGTTCAAACACATTAATGACCAATCAATCACTTACAATTTCCTTCTAAATTAGGCACCATATTTTACTTTCAACTTACAAAATTTCATTCCACTTCAATTAAGTGCTGTTGCTTTAAAATGCACAAATCTAATAGCGAGCATTACATCAAGGACAACCACAGAGAATCTTGAGCGCAGCTCTGTGCCCACTCCCATTAGACACTCAGCACAGATAAGACTAGAGGAGTGAGAGGAGAGGAGAAGAGAAACTGCGCAGCGGCATCATTTCCCCTCCCATCAGAATGTAGTGTCCTTCATAAAGTAACTGAATGCCGTAGCTCTTTAGACTTAATCAAAATCAATTTCTACAAAAAAACTCAAAATCACGGGATTTCACTGTAAGGGCAAACAACTGTATAATGTGAGTAATCGAGTCTTACCCTTTTATGGCCAAATGCTTCCAGAAAACTTTCCAATGTCACACCACATATAACACGAGCTATATCATTACTCAATTCATTCAATCTCAGATGTAGATTGAAATATCTGTAAAGTACCCGTCCTGGACCTTGCACTAGAACTGTACAGCTAACAATATTAGGAGTCCATGAAAAAAATTCTGTAGGGCTCTGCCCCTTGACTCAGTACCCCTAGAACTCCTGTGCAATCTTCACAGAATAGTGCAAATTCATCAATTTGATTCATGCGTGCTCATTCAGGGTTTTTTTTTTATTTCTTTCACTTTTCAGTGGTCATTTGATTTTACAAAGAGAAGATAACAAAAATCCCTTATACTCAATTACTCCTCTCTCATCTCATTCAGAGGTTCTCATAGACATATATACAAGGATTCACACAGCCTGCCTATCTTGCACTTTGGATTTGACACCTCAACCTACAGCCAGCAGTGTCCACTGACACTCTGAGAACACCAAAGCCAACTTCTCCTAACCACAAGTCTTTCCCTAATCCCAACCCCAACCCACCCCTAAACCTATTCCTAACCGTAATTTCAACCCTATCCCTAATCCCAAACCTAATTCCACCCTAACCTTAATTCCAACCCTAACCCTAATACCAACCCTAACCCTAATTCCAACCCTAACCCTAATTCCAACCCTAACCCTAACCCTAGCCCTAGCCCTAACCCTAGCCCTAACCCTAGCCCTAATTGAAAAATAAAAACATTTTCTTTATTTTATTACATGTGCCTGCCTATGGGGGTGATGGGGGGGCGGTGATTTACTTTTTTTATTTTGATCACTGTGAGAGTTTATCACAGTGATCAAAATAAAAAAAAATTGAATCTGCAGCCGGGAAATGCCAGCAGGTGCACTGCGCATGCGCCCGCCATTTTTCAAGATGGCGGCGCCCATGCAGGAGGGACGGCGGGACACCGGGAGGCAAAGCGGGACATAGGAGGTACCGGGGAGGGTGGGGGGGATCGGACAGCGGGGGGGACAGGAGGGAAGGGGAGGGGGAGCAGATTGTGACAGCAGCAGCCCATCACTGCCGTCAGTCTGTGGCGGCGGCTGATCGCCCCCACCAGCCGGTGTGGGGGGGTTAAATTAGTGTCTCCAGCCATGTCCGATGCTAGTGCAGCATCAGCCATGGCTGGATTGTAATATTTCATCAATTTTCATTGATGAAATATTACTTTCACTCTGATTGGCTGTTAAAAGTGAAACAGCCAATCAGAGCGATCCTAACCTCGTGGGGGCGAAGCCACCCCCCCTGGGCTTAACTCAATGTTGTCCTGTATCTGCGGGTTGGGTGACATTTCAGTGACCCCGGTCACCCGACCCGCAGGAACGCTATTTATAGCATGACGCATACGGGGGCGTCATGGGTCGTTTGGGCACGACTTTTCACTTTTATGCTGTATTAATTTAACAGATCATGAAGTTGTGTTCCCACACAGGGGCGAAGTGGCACGGATAGTGGGCATGCTCGAAGAAATCATACCGCTCCAGGCCATACAGTTGTCAGTTAATCCAGAAGACCTGTGCTCAGTAGAGATCACGACTTCTTCCACAAAAGAACCTCAATACATCCAGGAGGGGTGACGCATACTAGATTAAATGTGCACTGAATTATCTGAACTCATGCCCGCCCAAGTACAACAGGTAGAAGCCTTACTGGGGCGATACAAGTCCGTTTTTGTGAATCATGAGGATGACTTTGACTGTACTATGGCTAATACTCCCGAAATACCAAAGGGAGATACAGCACCCATTTGAGCACGTTATCAGCAAATTCCCCCTCAGTTATATCAGGAAGTAAGAGAGATGCTTGGACAGATGCTAGAGGCGGACGTCATCATGAAGATCCAAAATCCATGGGCAGCCCCCATTGTGCTGGTGCGAAAGAAGTACGGAACACTGAGGTTCTGTGTAGATTACCATAAACTCAACGCCTGCACAGTGATGGACTCATACCCTCTGCCCCTGATTGAGAAATCCTTGTCTGCATTGGGGAAAGACAAATTCTTCTCGATGCTGGATCTTGCCAGTGGATACTGGCAAGTGCCCTAGTCGGAGAAGGACCGGGCAAAGACGGCTTTTATAATACCTATGGGCCTCTTTGAATTTAATAGGATGCCATTTGACCTGGCCAATGCCATTGGTACGTTCCAACGATAGATGGAGAGGTGCAGAGGTTATTTGAACTTTGAGGCCACACTCATTTACCTGGATGACATCATAGTATATGCTGCCTCATTTGAAGATCACCTGCGGAGATTAGAGTAAGTGCTGAGCTATCTACGGAAATATGGACTGAAGGTGAAACCTCAGAAGTGCCACTTGTTTCGGACCCAAATCGAGTATCTGGGCCATGTTGTTTCAGCTGAAGGAGTGAAGCTGTCACGAGAGAAAATCGCGGTGATCCAGGATTGGCCGACCCCTGAGACCGTAAAAGATGTCCGAGCGTTCCTGGGACTGACAGGCTACTATCGGCGTTTCATGAAGAACTTTGCCCGTGTGGTGAAACCTCTGCTCGAGCTTCTGAAAAGGGTACCACCAAATGCAAAAGGCTGGTCCATCCGTTGGGAGGAAAGGCAGGAGAAAGCTTTTCGTGACTTGAAGGAGACATTGACCGAAGCTCCGATGCTGGCCTATGCAGACTTCTCTATACCGTTCATTCTCAACACTGACAGAAGCTTGCAAGGACTTGGGTCTGTGTTGTCTCCCTGTGCGGAGTATCCCTTGTACCTTAATAACCTGTTCAAAGTAAACTTTGTTAACCCCTTCTCTGCCTCCTGCTCTTCACTGCATCCAGCGAACTTCACTTCTGGTACCTTTACACATCTACACTGTGAAAAGTCTGCGTGAGGAGGTGCTGGTCTCAGAGGAAGAGGCGAAAGCAGAGGAGGATGGAGAAGGGATAACAATATCTCAAATTTCCGGATTATTGTCATGCAGGCAGGTGCCATGGGAGGGTGGATTACAGCGATAGAGGAGGGCTCATGGTACCAGACATACTGTTAGTGAAGGTGCAGGAGCCGAGGAACAAATGGAGGAGGACGAGGTGATGGACTCACAAAAGTCAGGAGAAGAGGATGATTATGATCCCCTCTCTGTTGTCCGTGGTTAGTGTTGGGTGATGGAGGAAGCAACCTTGAGTGTTACCTCACCAGCAACACATCATGACTTGGACCTCATGAAAGCGCCTGATACTTGAGCTCCTTCTTGTTGCACTATCTTCAACATGATTAAGCCCTTTCAGGGTGAAACGCGTAGGAAAGTGCTCCCCTCCATATGCCTCTTTATGTTGTTTTTACTTGATGGTAAGAAGATTTTATATTTTCAATAAAGCAATTGTTATTTTATCTCCTGGAGACGCTGGAAAATCTTTTTCTATGTTGTGCATGCACTATACACCCGGGTCAGGGTGTTTCCGTGCGTCGGAGGTGTCTATCCTAGGCTCTGTGCTATACAGTACACCAGTACACAACCAGTTAGTATATTAGCATATTACCAGAACAGATTGACAGATAATACAGATGATAATTATTATCTTATTACTCTATTATTCAACTCTCATACGGACATACTCACTGCTCACTGGTGATGTAGGTTCTTGAACCGTGTTGTTGTCATGTCGGACGCTGTTCACACCACAGCATCCGGCAGGCAGAGGTAGTTCCACCTCCAGCCACTATAGCCTCAGTGGCGCCGGCCTGATCTTCAGGCTCTCGGGGGTTAATCCTGCTGGAGACCAGGTTGGATGGTTAGTCACGCCCACGGTCTTTAAATAGTCATGCTGGCCTATGGGCGTCGCCGATTATAGCTTGTGTTTCATACCAAGTGGTTCCGGTCTGGAGTGGAGGTGTTCAAGAGAGAGAGATTCATATCTGGTGTCGTATGATCCGTCGTTATCCTTTCTCCTTCCCATATTTGTGTTTAGTTGTGCCCTGTTCACATTACTGTTTATTCCTGTGTGTGTGCGGCGCAGTGCAGTTTAAGTTCTCCCTGTCTGTCATTATTTGTGTGGGAGCTTTGGTGGTGACTTCTCACTGGGTGGAGGGTGGAGGGTTAAGTGCAGGGCTGAGCAGGAGATAAGGAAAGGTCGGAGGCTCAGGCATTTGCACCTTCAGCAAAAACCCTGGGTTGAGGGTCAGACAGGGTTTCCCCTAGTAAAGGGACACCACAGGGGCCCCGGGTCTTTCAGCCTTAGTTGAACTTAGCCCCCGTGACATTATAATCGGCCCACATTTTTCAGGAGTCCATGGATCCATTAGATTCCATCAGGGCCGGACTGGGACTAAAATTCAGCCCTGGCATTTGAAGTTACACAGGCCCACTAGTCACATGGTGACTATATAATATCTTTGTACACTTGTAGTTTACAAGAAGTGAGAGGAGATTAACACAACTATATAACATGTAGTCAGAGCTGTGCCCAGTATTTCAGCTCAGTCCTATTTATTGCTTTTAGATACAGTACTCCTCCCAAATCTCTGTCCCCTTTTGTATGCATGATTACAGAATTCCTGGCAGAACTGCTCTCTATTGGGCAACCAGACCCCCTGGTCATAGCCGCCCCTATCATACCTCCCAACTTTTGAAAAAGGGAAAGATGGACAAAGACCGCGGCGCACACTGACTGGTACTGAGGGCACAGTGGCTGGCATTATGGGCACACTGACTGGCACTAAGGAAGAGAGAAAACAGAGAGAGAGAAAAAAGAAAACAGAGAGAGAGAAAGAAAGGGGAAAGAAAGGGGAAAGAAAGAAACAACAGTGAGAGACAAAGAAAGAACAGAGAGAGAAAGAAAGAGGGGAAAGAAAGAAAGAACAGTGAGAGACAGAGAAAGAACAGAGAGAGAAAGAAAGAAGTAAAGAAAAGAAAGAAAGAGGGGAAGAAAGAACAGAGAGAGAAAAAAGAAAGAACAGAGAAAGAAAGAACAGAGAGAGAAAAAAGAAAACAGAGAGAGAGAAAGAAAGGGGAAAGAAAGAAACAACAGTGAGAGACAAAGAAAGAACAGTGAGAGACAGAGAAAGAACAGAGAGAGAAAGAAAGAGGGGAAAGAAAGAAAGAACAGAGAGAGACAGAGAAAGAACAGAGAAAGAAAGAAGTAAAGAAAAGAAAGAAAGAACAGAGAGAAAGAGAGGAAAGAAAAAGAAAGAAAGAGGGGAAGAAAGAACAGAGAGAGAAAGAAAAAGAGAGAAAGAAATAAAGAAAGATTCTACAAAGATACTATAGCAGTCCGGCTCCCATTGTAGTGCCCACCTGAGCCTCCCGGTGCAGGACCTATCATGATCCGCTCACATGGCCGGCATCCCCGATTCCAAGGCGATCCTGCTGTCTGCGCTGTCGGAGGAGGACACGGTGATGGATCTGAAGCATTCCTGGTTCCGTCACAATCTCCTCAAGAAATTATCTAATTTCCGGTCAGCTTCCAGCACATCACTTCAGGTGGAACGTCATGTGTGTGTTTTAAAATGCTCCTCGGGGCTCCGCCGTGTACTCCTGTGTCCGTGGGAAAAGCACGCTTTGTATGCTTTGTACACACTTGGCTCCGCTCCGTACATCCCGTACACACACGGCTCCACTCTGTCCACCTCGTACACGCGTGGCTCCTCTCCGTACACCTCGTACACACACGGCTCCTCTCCGTACACCTCGTACACACACTCGGCTCCTCTCCGTACATCTCGTACACACAGGGCTCCGCTCCGTACACCTCGTACACACACGGCTCCTCTCTGTACACCTCGTACACACGGCTCCTCTCTGTACACCTCGTACACACGGCTCCTCTCTGTACACCTCGTACACACGGCTCCTCTCCGTACACCTCATACACACACGGCTCCTCTCCGTACACCTCGTACACGCGCGGCTCCACCTCGTACACACACACGGCTCCGCTCCGTACACCTCGTACACGCGCGGCTCCGCTTCGTACACCTCGTACACGCGCGGCTCCGCTTCGTACACCTCGTACACGCGCGGCTCCGCTTCGTACACCTCGTACACGCGGCTCCTTTCCGTACACCTCGTACACACGGCTCCTCTCCGTACACCTCGTACACACGGCTCCTCTCCGTACACCTCGTACACACGGCTCCTCTCCGTACACCTCGTACACACGGCTCCTCTCCGTACACCTCGTACACACGGCTCCTCTCCGTACACTTCGTACACACGGCTCCTCTCCGTACACCTCGTACACACACACGGCTCCGCTCCGTACACCTCGTACACACGGCTCCTCTCCGTACACCTCGTACACACGGCTCCTCTCCGTACACCTCGTACACGCGCAGCTCCACCTCGTACACACACACGGCTCTGCTCCGTACACCTCGTACACACGGCTCCTCTCCGTACACCTCGTACACGCGCAGCTCCACCTCGTGCACACACACGGCTCCGCTCCGTACACCTCGTACACACGGCTCCGCTCCGTACACCTCGTACACACGGCTCCGCTCCGTACACCTTGTACACACGGCTCCTCTCCGTACACCTTGTACACACGGCTCCTCTCCGTACACCTCGTACACGCGCAGCTCCACCTCGTACACACACACGGCTCCGCTCCGTACACCTCGTACACACGGCTCCTCTCCGTACACCTCGTACACACGGCTCCTCTCCGTACACCTCGTACACACGGCTCCTCTCCGTACACCTCGTACACACGGCTCCTCTCCGTACACCTCGTACACACGGCTCCTCTCCGTACACCTCGTACACACCGCTCGGCTCCACCTCGTACACACACACGGCTCCGCTCCGTACACCTCGTACACGCGCGGCTCCTCTCCGTACACCTCGTACACGCGCGGCTCCTCTCCGTACACCTCGTACACGCGCGGCTCCTCTCCGTACACCTCGTACACGCGCGGCTCCTCTCCGTACACCTCGTACACACGGCTCCGCTCCGTACACCTCGTACACACACGCGGCTCCTCTCTGTACACCTCGTACACACGGCTCCTCTCCGTACACCTCGTACACACACGGCTCCTCTCCGTACACCTCGTACACACACGGCTCCTCTCCGTACACCTCGTACACGCGCGGCTCCTCTCCGTACACCTCGTACACACGCGGCTCCTCTCCGTACACCTCGTACACACGCGGCTCCTCTCCGTACACCTCGTACACACACGGCTCCGCTCCGTACACCTCGTACACACACGGCTCCTCTCCGTACATCTCGTACACACACGGCTCCGCTCCGTACACCTCGTACACACATGGCTCCGCTCCGTACACCTCGCACACACGCGGCTCCGTACACCTCGTACACCCGCGGCTCCGCTCCGTACACCTCATACACACACGGCTCCACTCCGTACACCTCATACACACACAGCTCTGCTACATCCACACTGTAAATCCTGACCCCACACATACTTACCTCAACCAGCACCATGACAACAGCAAAGCAGAGTCTTGCAGACGGTAGAGGCAAGGCTGAGCGCACAGGACCTGTGATGAGGTCACAGGAGGGGCGGAGTCAGGGGTGACATGATCGGGGGTCTGGACAAAGGCTCCTGATCATGTGACCATCTGACTCCTCCCCTCCTGTGACCTCATCACAGGTCCTGCGAACAGAGCGAGCAGGCAAGAGAGTGCGACGCTGTGAGTGGCTGCGGGGGGGAGGGGGTCTCATGCTACGGCGAGGATGGGGTGCGTGGGGGGGGGGGCGTGGCGGCTTATCTCCCTGCAGTGGGGGAGGAACTTGGAAACTATCACTGCCGTGCCCGCAGAGGGCCGGCGGCAGGAGCCACAGTGGCCGCAGCAGCTGGCAAGCGGCCATATGATCGGGCGCTGCCACCAGCGGCCCACATGACAGCGGCCCAGCGGGAAAATGCCCGGTTGGTTATATTGCCAATCCGGGCCTGGATTCCATAACCCGCCAGTTGGCGGCGCTGTCCATACAGGTCTCCGAGTTGAATGGGGCAGTTCAGCAGCATGGCCTGGTAGTAGCAAAGGTGCAAACGGCATCTGCAGGTATCGGTGCAGAGCCGAAGTTTCCGCTGCCAGAACGATTTTCAGGCGATCGCAGCAAATTTGTCGTATTTCGGGAGGCCTGCAAATTATACTTCCGCATGCGGCCAATATCCTCAGGTAATGAGGCCCAGCGAGTAGGGCTGGTGTTGTCATTACTGAGTGGTGACCCCCAAGCATGGGCATTTTCCTTACCACCTGACTCTGCTACATTTCATTCGGTCGATAATGTTTTTTCTGCCCTCGGGCTCATTTACGATGACCCTGACCGACTGGCTCTAGCGGAATCTAAAATCCGCGCCCTCCGCCAGGGGGAGCGCTTGGCAGAAGACTATTGTTCGGAATTTCGCCGCTGGGCTGTAGACACACAGTGGAATGACCCAGCACTGCGGAGCCAGTTTATTCATGGGGTATCAGGGAGGGTGAAACAAGCCCTCCTGATGTATGAGACTCCGGCATCATTGGAGTCTGCCATGAGTTTGGTGATACGTATTGATCGCCGTTTTCGTCAGGGGGCACAGGAGACGTTACCTCTGGGGGAAAACAGAGGTGCAGGTGTGGTTGAAGTAGATGAGTCCCCTGAACCTATGCAGATTGCTGGCGTGGCACAGGTTCGGCCTCGCGCTCCGGGAGTCCGGAAGTCCGGAGCATGTTTCTACTGTGGTAAAGGTGGTCATTATGTTAACGTTTGCCCGGTACTACCTAAGAGGGTCACACCGGCGGAAAACTGTTAAGCTCAGAGGGTATGGAGGAGACCCAACTGAGCGTATGCATATCCTCCATGATGGTATCTCAATGTATGCTCCCTGCCAAGGTTATTGTCGCCGGCAGAGAGCTACCTATATCAGTGTTTGTGGATAGCGGTTCCGCCACCAATCTCATAGATGAGGAGTTTGCACACACCGCCGGGTTTAAGATTGAAAAACTTCCTCACCCCATACAGGTGGTGACCATTAATGCTGTTCCCCTCCCTCAAGGGGAGATTACTGAGTTTGTGGCAGAGGTGAAACTCCACATTGGGGTCCTACATTCTGAGTCGGTTACATGTAGGGTCCTCCGTAATCTCCCAGCTCAAATGGTCCTGGGTTTTCCATGGCTGTCCAGGCACAACCCGGTAATTGATTGGAAAACTCAGGACATAGTACAATGGAGTGGTTTCTGCCAAGACAATTGCTTGGCCACATGTGTGTCCGCCGTGACGCCCAGCCTGCCGGAGGCTTTGCAGGATTTCGCGGATGTTTTCTCTGAGAAGGGTTGCTCAGAACTGCCTCCACATAGAGCCTATGACTGTGCTATTAGGCTAAAACCCGGGGCCAAATTACCTAAGGCCAGGATGTTTAATATTTCTGGTCCTGAGAGACAAGCTCTGAAAGACTACATCGCGGAGAGTCTGAGCAAAGGTCACATCCGGCCTTCGTCCTCGCCTGTAGCCGCGGGGTTTTTCTTCATTAAGAAGAAAGATGGGGGGTTACGCCCGTGTCTGGATTTCCGAGAGTTAAACCAGATTACTATCCGTGATCCCTACCCAATGCCGTTGATCCCGGATTTGTTCAACCAGGTAGCGGGGGCAAAATGGTTTTCCAAGCTGGACCTCAGGGGGGCGTATAACCTCATAAGGGTCCGTCAGGGGGATGAGTGGAAGACGGCGTTTAACACTCCTGAGGGTCATTTTGAGAGTCTGGTTATGCCGTTTGGGTTGACCACCGCGCCTGCCGTTTTCCAACATTTTATTAATGATGTCTTTGCTCATGTCCTGGGGAGATTTGTGATTGTATACCTGGATGATATCCTCATTTATTCTAGCGATCGGGACACTCATTTGCAGCATGTTAGGCAGGTGTTACAGTTGCTCCGGGAGAACCAGCTCTATGCTAAGCTGGAAAAATGTTTATTTTTTGTCCAGGAGTTGCCCTTTTTGGGATATATTGTGTCCGCAGCTGGTTTTAAAATGGACACCGCTAAGGTGCAAGCGGTGTTGCAATGGGAGAGGCCGGAGAGTCTGAAAGCACTCCAGCGGTTCCTGGGGTTTGCGAATTATTATAGGAAATTTATAAAACACTTTTCGACTGTCGCCAAACCGCTCACGGACATGACAAAAAAGGGTGCCGATCTGGCGAACTGGCCTGAGGTGGCTATACGTGCATTTGAGCGTCTGAAGAATAGTTTTGCTTCAGCCCCCATTCTGGTGCAACCAGACGTGTCTAAACCTTTTGTGGTAGAGGTTGATGCGTCGGAGGTGGGAGTGGGGGCAGTACTGTCTCAAGGCTCGTCCTTGAGCGAGATGCATCCATGCGCCTACTTCTCCAAGAAGTTGTCGCCGGCCGAACGGAATTATGATATCGGCAACAGGGAGTTGTTGGCCATCAAACTGGCTTTTGAGGAATGGCGACACTTCTTGGAGGGGGCGGCTCACCAGGTCACAGTTATCACCGACCATAAGAATCTGCTCTACCTGGAGTCGGCCAAGCGTCTGTCTCCTAGGCAGGCTCGCTGGGCATTGTTTTTTACTCGTTTCAATTTTCTTGTGACGTACCGTCCCGGGGCTAAAAACACCAAGGCGGATGCTTTGTCTAGGTGTTTTCCGGGGGGAGAACCTCGGGAAGAGCCGGTACCCATCCTCCAGAAAGGGGTAGTGGTCTCGGCTCTCACGACTGAGGTAGAGGCGGAGATTGCCGAGGCCCAAGAGGAGGTACCACCAGGACTTCCCGCCAACAAATCATTTGTACCCCTGCATCTTCGGCCTAAGGTGTTGAAGGAACACCACGATTCGGTACTGGCTGGTCACCCAGGGGTGAAGGGCACCTTAGAGCTGGTATCGCGTCGTTTCTGGTGGCCCAAAATCCGGCAGGACGTGGTCTCGTACGTGGCAGCTTGCATCACGTGCGCTAGGGCTAAGTCACCCCGAACCCGTCCTGCTGGCACGCTACAGCCTCTGGGGGTACCCAATAGGCCATGGACAGAAATCTCCATGGATTTTATCACTGACTTGCCAGCCTCGGCAGGGAACACGGTCATCCTGGTGGTGGTTGACCGTTTTTCAAAGATGGCGCATTTTGTGGCGTTGTCCTCTTTGCCCAATGCTAAGACGTTGGCTCAGGTATTTGTGAAGGAGGTGGTCAGACTCCACGGAATACCGTCTGACATAGTATCTGATAGGGGTACGCAATTTGTGGCGAGGTTTTGGAAAGCTTTTTGCTCAAGGTTGGGGATCAAGTTGTCACATTCATCGGCGTTTCATCCACAGTCTAATGGACAAACTGAGCGCATGAACCAAAATCTTGAACAGTATTTACGATGCTTTGTGTCCGACAACCAGGAGGAGTGGTCTACTTTCCTTCCTCTGGCCGAATTCGCATTAAATAATCACCGCCAAGAGTCATCAGGAGAGTCTCCATTCTTTTGTGTGTACGGTCAACATCCTCAGTTTTGTACCTTACGTCAGGGTGACTCCGGGGGTGTCCCGGAGGAGGATCAGCTAGGAGCCCAATTGTCATCAGTCTGGAGGCGGGTGAAACAGCGTTTGTTGAGCATGAGTGCCAGGTACAAACGGGTGGCTGACAGTAGACGCGTGCCAGGTCCGGACCTGTGTGTGGGTGAATGGGTGTGGTTAGCTACGAAGAACATAAAACTCAAAATCCCTTCTTTAAAACTGGGTCCAAGGTTTATTGGGCCTTTTAGGATTTCTGCCATCATTAACCCAGTGGCTTATCGGTTGGAACTTCCCGCAGTGTACAAGATACACAACGTGTTTCACAGGGCTTTATTGAAAAAGGTGGTAGGCTCTGTGGACACAACGCCGATGCCACCTCCAGTCATGGTGGATGGCGAGTTAGAGTTCGAGGTCGCCAAGGTAGTGGACTCTCGAGTAGTACGCCGTACTCTTCAGTATTTGGTGCACTGGCGGGGGTATGGTCCAGAGGAGAGGTCTTGGGTTCCAGCCTCAGACATACATGCGGATCGGCTGGTCAGTTCTTTTCACCGTCGTCATCCGGACAAGCCGGGTCCTATGAGTCTTGAGGGCCCTGGGGTCCCTCGTAGAAGACGGGGTACTGTCATGTCGGACGCTGTTCACACCACAGCATCCGGCAGGCAGAGGTAGTTCCACCTCCAGCCACTATAGCCTCAGTGGCGCCGGCCTGATCTTCAGGCTCTCGGGGGTTAATCCTGCTGGAGACCAGGTTGGATGGTTAGTCACGCCCACGGTCTTTAAATAGTCATGCTGGCCTATGGGCGTCGCCGATTATAGCTTGTGTTTCATACCAAGTGGTTCCGGTCTGGAGTGGAGGTGTTCAAGAGAGAGAGATTCATATCTGGTGTCGTATGATCCGTCGTTATCCTTTCTCCTTCCCATATTTGTGTTTAGTTGTGCCCTGTTCACATTACTGTTTATTCCTGTGTGTGTGCGGCGCAGTGCAGTTTAAGTTCTCCCTGTCTGTCATTATTTGTGTGGGAGCTTTGGTGGTGACTTCTCACTGGGTGGAGGGTGGAGGGTTAAGTGCAGGGCTGAGCAGGAGATAAGGAAAGGTCGGAGGCTCAGGCATTTGCACCTTCAGCAAAAACCCTGGGTTGAGGGTCAGACAGGGTTTCCCCTAGTAAAGGGACACCACAGGGGCCCCGGGTCTTTCAGCCTTAGTTGAACTTAGCCCCCGTGACAGTTGTACAGCCTTACCCAGAGATATGTAGACATCCTTAGAGAGGGTGCAAACGCAAAATCAATGTAAGAATAAATGTTCTCACCTGCTGCAGCCTGGATTTTGCATATTCAACCTTCCAGGAAGCTCCCACATACGGATTCCGAATAGGCTGGTTTCCACGGTCCCTGTCGGGCGCCAAAACTGTTGTAGCTGCTTTTCGTTCTGACCCAAAGTCAGATAAGCTAGATCACCAGTAAGTCCAGATTAGAAGTTTTCGCCCTTAATTTACAAGCGCATTTTTCTGATGTATTTAGTGAGAGTAAGTCTGCGTCTTTGCCTCCTCATAGGAGTTATGACTGAGCAATTGAGTTGATGCCTGGGTGTAAATTTCCCAAGGGTCGGCTTTTCAACTTATCAGTACCCGAACATGATGCTATGCGATCCTATATTAAGGAGTCGTTGGAGAAGGGTCATATTAGACCATCCTCTTCACCCTTAGGTGCTGGGGGTTTTTTGTGGCCAAGAAAGATGGTTCATTAAGACCTTGTATTGATTATCGTTCCCTTAACAAGATGACGGTTAAATATCAGTACCCGTTACCCCTGATGTCCGATTTATTCTCCAGAGTGAAAAGTGCCTGCTGGTTTACTAAGATTGACCTCAGGGGGGCGTATAATTTTATTCGCATCAAGCACGGGGATGAATGGAAGACGGCGTCTAATACTCCGGAGGGACATTTTGAGTACCTGGTGATACCTTTTGGGCTCACTAATGCCCCTTCTGTCTTCCAGTCCTTTATGAATGATATTTTCCGGGACTTTGTGGATAAGTTTTTGATCATCTATCTGGATGATATTTTGATCTTTTCTAGTGATTGGGATTCTCATGTGGAACATGTCTGGACTGTGTTCCGGATTTTAAGGGAGAATTCCCTGTTTGTTAAGGGATCGAAATGCCTCTTTGGTGTACAGAGGATTTCATTTTTGGGATTTATTTTGTCTCCGTCAAGTACTGAAATGGACCCGGCCAAGGTACAGGCCATTTATGATTGGGTTCAGCCCACTTCTTTGAAGGCTCTCCTGAAGTTTTTTGTGTTTTGCTAATTTCTATCGTAAATTTATAGGTAATTTTTCTGGTATTGTCAAACCACTGACTGATCTGACCAAGAAGGGCGCTGATATGCTGAATTGGTCTCCAGAGGCTGTCTCAGCATTTCAGGAGCATAAGCGGAGATTCACTTCTGCTCCGGTTTTACGGCAACCTGATGTCTCACTTCCATTTCAGGTGGAGGTAGATGCTTCTGAGATTGGTGCAGGAGCTGTTTTGTCCCAAAAAGATCCTGTGACTTCTAAGATGAATCCCTGTGCCTTCTTTTCTCGAAAGTTCTCCCCATCTGAATGCAACTGACGTGGGGAATCGGGAATTGTTGGCAATGAAATGGGCATTTGAGGAGTGGAGACATTGGTTGGAGGGAGCTAGACATCAAGTTGTGGTCCTCACTGACCACAAGAATTTGATTTATCTGGAGTCGGCCAAACGCTTGAATCCTAGACAGGCTAGGTGGGCCTTGTTTTTCACGCATTTTAATTTTGTGGTCTCTTTTCTTCCGGGCACTAAGAATGTTAAGGCAGACGCCCTTTCTAGGAGTTTCTTTGCTGATTCTCTTATTGTGACCGAGCCTACTACCATCCTAGGTGAGGGGGTAGTTCTTTCTTCCATTTCTCCCGATTTGAGACGCGCCCTGGAGGAATTTCAGGAGGATAAACCTGAGCGTTGTCCTATGGGAAAAATGTATGTTGCTGACCAGTGGAGGAAGAGAGTGATGTCTGAAGTTCGTTGTTCCGCATTGGCTGGTCATCCAGGTATTTTTGGTACCAGAGATTTGGTGAGTCAGTCTTTTTGGTGGCCTGCCTTATCTTGTGATGTCAGAAATTTTGTGCAGTCCTGTGGGACTTGTTCTCGGTCTAAACCCTGTTCTTGTTCTAGTGGGTTGTTGATGCCCCTGCTGGTGCCCAAGAGGCCATGGACCCATATCTCAATGTATTCTATATCTGATCTTCCTGTCTCTCAGAGAATGACTGTTATCTGGGTGATTTGTGATAGATTTTCTAAGATGGTCCATCTTGTACCACTCCCAAAGTTGCCATCTTCCTCAGAGTTGGTGCCCTTGTTTTTACAACAGGTGGTTCGGTTGCATGGGATTCCTGAGAACATTGTGTCGGACAGAGGAGTCCAGTTTGTTTCCAGATTCTGGAAAGCCTTTTGTTCCAATCTGGGAATTCAGTAATCTTTCTCCTCTGCGTTTCATCCTCAGACCAATGGGCAGACTGAGAGAACAAACCAGACTTTGGAGTCCTATTTGAGATGTTTTATATCTGCTGATCAGGATGACTGGGTCTCATTTTTGCCCTTGGCCGAATTCGCGCTAAACAATAGAGCTAGTTCTGCCACTTTGATGTCGCCCTTTTTCTGTAACTTTGGGTTTCATCCTCGATTTTCTTCAGGGTAAGTGGAATCTTCGGCCTGCCCAGGTGTGTACACTGTGGTAGAGAGAATGAGGCAGATTTGGGACCAAGTGGTGGATAAGTTGTCACTCTCTCAGGAAAAGGCCCAGCGGTTTTCAAACCGGCATAGGACCATTGGTCCCCAGTTTAAAGTGGGTGATATGGTTTGGTTGTTGTCCAAGAATATTTCTATGAAGGTTGCGTCTCCAAAGTTCAAGCCAAGATTTATTGGACCTTATAAGATTTTGGGGATTCTTAATACTCTTTCTTTTCGATTGGCTCTTCCAGTTACGTTTAAGATCCATAACGTATTTCACAAATCGCTGTTGAAGAGGTTTGTTGAGCCAGTAGTTCCTATGGCGGCACGTCCTGACCCTGTATTGGTTAAAGGCAATGTGGAATATGAGGTAGAGAAAATATTGGATTCTCGTTTTGGTTAGACGGGGACTCCAGTATTTGGTCAAATGGAAGGGTTATGGCCAGGAGGATAATTCTTGGGTCTCTGTCTCTGACATTCATGCCAATAGATTGGTTCGTGATTTTCACCGGGCCCATCCTGATCAGCCTGGTGGCGTGGATGAGGGTTCGGTGACCCCTCCTCAAGGGGGGGGTACTGTTGTGAACTCATTTTCTGTTCTGCCTCTGGTTTCTGGTGAGGGAACTGTTTGTGCTGACAGAGGAGTTGTGAGTTCTCTTTCCGGGCTCCCTCTGGTGGTGGCAGGAGGTAATGAAGCTGATCTAATTAACAGAGATCTGCCACCTGATAATGAGGACGACGATTGGACATCTGGAGTCTCAGACTGGATTTAAGACAGCCGACTCCCTATTCCCATGCTGGTGATTTTTTTCCTGCCTCTTGAGGTCTTGGTTTCCAGCTCCGTTCCTGTCTTCTCAATCTAAGTTTTCTCTGCTAATGTTCACATTTGATTTGGGTTTGTCTATTCAGTTTTTGTGTGGTCAGCCAGCCCCGGCTGGGGCTGTGCTGAATTTCCACTCTTATGTTACTGTATGTGCCAGTTTGCTTTTTGTCCCTTATTAGATTGGCCTCTTTTTGCTCTGTTCTCAGAATATGCCAGAGTGCTGATATAGTGGGTAAAGTCTAGTGACTTCAGGGGTTTTTTTACTATCAGAAGTGTTGGACATTTTTTGCAGGGTTTTTTGGCGTGATTGCAGACAGTATCTTTCCTTTTCTGTCCTTTCTAGTTAGTGTGGGCCCCATCATTTGCTCAGCCTATTTTCCTACCTGTGTTTGCGCTTTCATCTTGTTTCACCGTCAATACGTGTGGGGGCAGTTTAGATTTCCCCTTTTCTTGCTTTAGGCTTATTTAGTCCTCCGGCTGTGACGAAGTGTCTCGAATCATCGTAGGTACGCTCCACAGCTGCTGTTAGTTGTGTGATTAGGATCAGGGGTCTGCAATCCGCGTAGTTACCAACCTCTCTGGTTTTCTTTGACTTAGCTTGGTTTTGTTTTCCTCCTCGGTGACCCAATCATAATATTCCCCCCCACCTCCTCGGCTTGCTTCACGTAATCTTCCTCTGTGAATACCACAGACGCCGCTGGTTTCTGCGCTTGCGCAATGTAAAGGCCCCCGGCACCTGCGCAGTATGCTTTGCCCAACTGTGGGCAAAGAATAAAATCGCTACTGCGCAAGCGCCGGTATTATCCAGCGCGGTCTATGCCCCGGAAATCTTCACATGCAGGACACACTTCCAGGGCATAGACCCTGGAAAATACCGGCGCTTGCTCAGTAGCGATTTTATGCTTCGCCCACAGTTGGGCAATGCATACTGCGCAGGCGCCGGGGGCCTTTACATTGCGCAAGCACGGAAACCAACGGCGTCTGTGGTATTCACAGATGAAGATTACGTGAAGCAAGCCAAGGAGGTGGGGGGGAGAAGACCACTAAGCCATGCCCATCGGACCGGACCTCGGCGATTTGCATGCATGCATCACCAACAAGCTAAAAAAGATATTTATGCCTCAAAGGTGCGGGGTCAGGGGGAGTCAAAAGCCCGAATAGAATCCTTATGGGATGCACAATTTAGTGATATCTTTACATGATATCACTAAATATGGGTGAGATTCCCTTTAAGTCCCAGGTCACATGGACGGAATAGTACGTCCAATGTAACAAAGGGGTTTAAACCAACTGTTATCGCCTATCTCAGTAATAGATTTACCTGTCTTCACTGAATACAGATTTTACCCATCAATTTAAGAGAGAAAGATCTGTCCAGTTAGAGAGATTTCTCTTATAACATACTGTATATTACAAAGTTTCGTATTTTCATGTGTTGGACTGATTTGTCAAAAAAAATTAAAATGGCATTTACTCTTTAAAGCTATATTCATATAAATTGACAGACAGATTCCTTTTTAAAATGTATTTTTGCTTGAATCATCAGTCGTAAATGTTCATAGAGAAGATAAATCAATTAATGCAGACAGTGAAATGATGTTTGTAGCCTGTGCCTTTAATTAGTGCTATATACTGTATGTATAGTACCACAGGACCAGGGGCTCCTTCCTGTCCCTAACACTAGGGGCGATCTAGCTTGCCCTGTTCCCCAGATTACTTCTGATGGTGAAGACGTACGGGCATGTACTTCGCCTTAGCTCCTGAATCCACCCTCAGGCTGGAGTCACACACAATGTAGAAAAATACAGACCGTATTTTACGGCCGTAATACGCATAAATGGTCCCTAAATAGTGCTCAGTATGTCATCCATTGTCAGGGTGTGGCCGCGTATTTTTCTCATGTAAGCATCCGTATGTAATCCGTATGTGATCCGTATACCGTTTTTTTCTCGCAACCTTGCAAAATGGACATTTAACGGTTTTGAGGCATGCACATAATTTAAATCATCAGCACCAACCCTATTGCCTCAACATCAGGTGACAGCCTCCAATCTGCCCATTTTGGTGCTGTGCTTGTGTTGGTGTCTTGGTGGTTGTTAGCAAACATGTTGTCATGATCCCAGGGCAGATTTTTGAGCTGCATGTCAAGGGTTAATGTCTGGAGCTCAGTGCAGGTTTTGACCTGCAAACCTGGGGTTAATGATTGTGGCCTCTTTTTGGCTCTGGGAGAGCTTCTTAAACCCCTGGGAAGCTCCAATCCCTGTCCATTATACTTTTGCCTTTGGCCGAGTGTGGTGACCTCTGTGTGCCTGTGCCTGTTCGTTGTTATAGCTTGTTTATATGGTTCTGACCCGTTTTTTTTCCCCGTTGTTAGTTTGCCTGTTGATTCTGTACTGCGCTACCCTCTCTGTGTATTACTCGTTGCCTGTTATCTGACTACTCTCTGCTCGCCCCTCTTGTACCTTGCAGCTATCTCTGTGTATGACTCATTGGCTACGTCCTGACTATCCTCCCTGTCTATGCCCCTTGGTAACTTTGTCTCGCAGTTACCCTGCTAGGAGTTCTCTTGCAGCTCCTAGATCTCTGGAGTTTAGGCCACGCCCCCAGCAGTCACGTGCTTCAGGTCCTGCTGTTCTGAAGTACGCACCTACTCGGCTGCTGCCCGCTCAACAGGACACGCGCACTGGCTCAGTGAGCAAATTCAGTGCGGTGTTCTTGACAAATGTCAGACACACTTCAGTTCACCCCAACTGACCGTGTTCTGTTCAACTGGGATTTGTCCAGGTGCTTTGGCCAGCCATACCCAGTGATTGTGGATCCGAGGAGGAGGAGACGAATGTGGGTGCATCCGCATTTGAGACAACGCCTCAATAAAGGCCATTTTCACAGGCTTTATGCAGCTCTGAGGACACATCCTAACAAGTTTTTCCTTTATTGTCGGATGACCGTTTCTACCTTTGATGTTTTGTTGGAGACAGTGCGCCCAGGGATCACCTTCCAGGACACCCGGATGCTCAAATGTATCTCTGCGGAGGAGCGCCTTCTCCTTACGTTACGGTATGTATTTCTCAGCTACAGAATGTATGTAGATGATTATTTTCTCAAATAATTCTCTAACTCAGTAACCCCTTTTTGGCCAAGAAACATTAGGTATTGTTACTGTGACGTCCGCCTGCGGGTCTGGGCTGCAGCCAGGCAATACCCCGAGAAACACTGATACCCTTTACCCCTATACAGGGATCTGGATTTATAGCAGAGCCCAGGAGGCACTGTCTGAATAGGAGCAGTGACCAGAGCAGGACGGTCGCCAGATAGGTGTTCCAATACAGGACACAAACGTGGAGATATGCGAGTCTAAACCAGTCGGGCAGCAATGGTACAAAAACGGTAGACAGAAGCAGAGTCAGATTCAGGCTGAGAGTCATAAACCAGGAGAGTAGCAGAGGTACAGAATCGTTAGGCAGAAGCAGAGTCAGATTCAGGCCGAGAGTCATAAACCAGG
Organism: Dendrobates tinctorius; assembly: GCF_039654945.1. NCBI lineage: Eukaryota > Metazoa > Chordata > Amphibia > Anura > Dendrobatidae > Dendrobates > Dendrobates tinctorius. The sequence continues at coordinate 9,934,114 of NW_027361751.1, read as the reverse complement.
AAAGTAGCAGAGGTACAGAATCGTTAGGCAGAAGCAGAGTCAGATTCAGGCCGAAAGTCATAAACCAGGAGAGTCGCAGAGGTACAGAATCGTTAGGCAGAAGGAGAGTCAGAAGTCCAGGCCAAAGTCAGTCAGTCAGAAAGCAATTCACACAGTAACACACAGGGGAACCAAGAATATATCCGGCGGCTTGCAAGACCAGTCCCAAGGTATTTCAGGGATCAGGTCACCCCTCATAGGTTCCTGGACTGATGATGTCATCAGTACCGCCCCCAGGACCAGGCCAGATGGAGATGCAGTAACCTCTTGATGACTGACAGAGGGGTGGAGCCTGCATCCACCAGATGCCTGCGCAGGTGCCCTTACTCTGTCAGCACCATAACTCCCGGGCGAGCCATGGCGCCTCCTAGTGACCGCGACAGGAGCAGCAGACCCAGAATTTAACGGCGACGTGACAGACCGGCGCCTCCTAGAGGCTAAAGCCGGGACAGTAGGCTCTGAGCCTGACGTGACAGAACCACGGCCCTGTCCAGTGGCCGAGGCAGGAACAGCCGTCCCTGAATCTGACGATAAAGTGGCGGTCCGGCGCCTCCTAGAGGCCGCGACCGGAACAGCAGGCCCTAAGTCTGGCGGAAACGTGACAGTTACCAAATATATGCTCTCAAACTTAGAACACTTTGATGTGTTATTCCACATTACATAGCCGTGGGACATGTGTATATGTATTGTTCGCCTAGCTTCTTACTTACACACTGTTGTGGTGATCTATATGTAATGTGTGCGTCTTTGAGCATGTATTTTAATGTATATATTTTCAACATTTGTTTAATTGTAGGTTTCTCTCAACTGGCCTTTCTTATGTAGCACTCCATCTGGAGTTTTTGATTGGGCGATCGACAATATCCGGCATCGTTCGTGCTACATGTTCGGAAATCTGGTCCAGAGTTCATCATCTGGTCATGCCAGAGCCCAAGATGGGAGACTGGTTGAGGACTGCCAGGGGATTTGAGTTGCACTGCCAATTCCCAATTGTATTGGAGCAATGGATGGGAAGCACATTTGTGTGCGTAAGCTGCCGAATTCAGGGTCCCAATTCTATAATTACAAACAATATTTTTATGTACTTTTGTTTGCTCTGGTTGACAGTAACTACAGGTTTATAATTGTAGACATTGGGACTTATGGAAGAATTGGAGACTCTAGAGTCTTCAATTCTTCCATAATGGGTCGGCGGCTGCGCAATAACCTGTAGGACCTACCACCACCACGTCAGCTGCCAGGCTCATATCAAGAAGCGGTGTCTTATGTCCTAGTGGGGGATGAAGCCTTCCAATTGACCAGGCATGTCATGAGGCCATACCCGCGCAGAAACCTTGACCACCAGCGCAGGATTGTTAATGTGCGCCTTTCACGTGCCCGAAGACTGGTGGAGTGCGCCTTCGGCATTCTTTGTGCCAAATGGCATGTCCTCCAGTCTGCCATTCAGCTGAGTGAAGCCAACGTCAATGAGGTCATCAAAGCTAGTGTGGTCCTCCATAGCTTCACTAGACTGCATGATTGCTCCTCATCTGATGTGACTGAAGGTGTGGTGGACAATGGCCCTAGGCCTAGGCCACATGTGCTCCCTTTACGGCGTCCTCTCTCAGGACTCAAAGTACGTGATGTGTTCACCCAGTATTTTGTTTCACCTCATGGTTCTACTACCTGCAGAGGCGTAGCTAGGGTTTTGCTTTAGGGGGGGTGAAACTTCTGAGTGGGCCCCTAACTAGGTAACTTTGATTACAACTCGGTGACGCACCCTAATAGTGGATGTAGAAGATGACTGTGCTGTTACTGAAAATAATGCCAATATAAAGACCAACATGGATATTACATGGTCAGTGGTAAATACCAGTCCTACAAAACATACAAGTGATTACTGCAGAGTTACAGATAGTGCCTTACCGCTGACGTTCTTTCTGATGGAATCGTTCACTTTTCACGTCTTTTCCATCTGGCCCAGACCGACATGACAACTTCTCCAGCCACGACTCTGATACAGAGAATACAACAAAGACATGTTTCACTTCTCATATTCCAGCCCCATCACCATCTATCCCCAATCTGCACAAAATCCCCATCCTGCTGCTACCCCAATACTGAGCCGCTGCTGCCGTATGTGTCCCTATTACTGAACCTGATACCCCAATACTGAGCCGCTGTTGCTGTATGTGTCCCTATTACTGCACCTGATACCCCAATACTGAGCCGCTGCTGCCGTATGTGTCCCTATTACTGCACCTGATACCCCAATACTGAGCCACTGCTGCTGTATGTGTCCCTATTACTGCACCTGATACCCCAATACTGAGCCGCTGCTGCCGTATGTGTCCCTATTACTGCACCTGATACCCCAATACTGAGCTGCTGCTGCCGTATGTGTTCCTATTACTGCACATGATACCCCAATACTAAGCCGCTGCTGCCGTATGTGTCCCTATTACCTCACCTGATACCCAATACTGAGCCGCTGCTGCTGTATGTGTCCCTATTACTGCACCTGATACCCCAATACTGAGCCTCTGCTGCCATGTGTCCCTATTACTGCACCTACTGTGTGGTTCTGTGTTACCTCTAAATTCTAAAGCTTCCCTCTATAATATAGTAATGCCGGGTACAATTGCCCTAGAAAACAGTGCCCACATATTGTCTCCTAGAATGTAATATTGCCCTTTGTGTGCCCCGTTTGACAGTCACTGTAACCTGAGTTCCCCTATAACAATAAGTGCCCACTTTACATTTATTAATGTCCTGAGTCCCCCCTGTACAGCTCCCCTATACACAGTAATATGCCCCCTCACTGTATACATACTGACCCCTTAGTATCCCCCAATGATGGCTCCAACACTGTATGATGGCCCCCTCAATAATCTCCACATTGTATGATGGCCCCCTAGATAGCCTCCATATAGTATAATACACCAGATAGTCCTCAATATACTATAATGCAGCCCTCATAGGTAGACTCTACAGTATAATGCAGCCCCCCCATGGGCAGACTCAATAGTATATTGCAGCCCCCCATAAGCAGACTGTAATGTAAGGCAGCACCCCCCCAACCCCCCTATAGGCAGCCTGTAATATAAGGCAGCACTCCCCCCATAGGCAGACTGAAGTATAAGGCAGCACCCCCCATTCGCTCCGTACACCTCGTACACACACGGCTCCGCTCCGTACACCCCGTACACACACGTTTCCGCTCCATACACCTTGTACACAAACAGCTCCACTCCGAACACCTTGTACACAAATGGCTCGGCTCCGTATACCTTGCACACAAACGGCTCCGCTCACCCCATACATACGCGGCTCTGCTCCTCCGTACACCTCATACATGCATATCTCCGCTTCGTACACCTTCTACACACACGGCTCCGCTCTGTACACTCCATACACACACAGCTCTGCTACATCCACCTGGCTGTAAACCCCTCCCGAAACCACACATAAACTTCACCTTATCCAGCACCAATGCATGACAACCAGCACAGCAGAGTCCTGCAGCCAGCCACTGAAGTCCCTGATCATGTGACCCCCTGACTCCGCCCCTCGTGTGACCTCTTCACAGGTCCTGTGCGCACAGATTAACTCAGGATGACATTGCTGGCTGTGAGCCCACTGCAGGCACCAGGGCCCCCCACTGCCTTCTCAGGGGCCCATAGCGGCCGGGTGGCAGAGTAGGGAGATCGATTCTCCCTGCTCTGCCGCAGAATGTAACTGTATGGGCGCGCTGTGCACGCCGATACAGTTACATTAGTGTAGCTCTGGTGGGCCCCCTCAGAGAGCAGGGCCCGGGGCGACCACACCCTCTGCCTCCCCTACGCTACTGTCTACCTGGCAAGATCAGGCTGTATCTATGTTGTGATGTTCTTATGTGTGTGTATATAAGTATTTTGTTTGGTGTTCTATGATTTGTGTTGGCTGTTTAGATGAGATAAAGTTGACTTATTTATTCTAATGCCTTAAATAATTCAGGAAGAAGGCCAAAGATGCATTTTCAAATGTTTTATAAATGCAAAAAATAGCTTACAATACGGTTTACCATATTTTTGTCATATGGCAGATATTGCCCAGGCCATTTAGCCTTTTCTGTATATAACATTGCCATTTTTTGACACACAAAGAGGTAACAAGAAATGATAAATACCAACAAAAAAAAATTAGGTATTTTATAACTGCTGGTAGCTTGGCGGAAGTGATGGCGGGAGGCCTTCATCTCTTTGTTGGGGGTTGGGGTGCCCAGCTTGACCATCACCCTGTTGGGGTGGATGATCTTGGCCCTGTGGGAAGATGTGGCCATGTTCCTGCAGCTGCGCACCAAAGAGACCATAAGGATACTGTCGATTATAATCCTGTGGCTGATTGTAGCCACGTCCATCATACCCCCCAATATGACCATGTCGTCCAAACCCAGGTTGGGGCCAGCCTCCAACACCAGGTCTGTACAAGTGGCCATATTGGGCAGGTTGGTTATAGGTTGCCATTTGGTCCTGTTGTTGCCAAGGTTGGTTTGGGGGGGGAATGGGTGGAGGTGTAGGCACACATGCAGGCGGACACTCAGATCCTAATTGAGCATGCACAGCTGGTTGACGGACAAGGCGGAGACGGTTACGGGTTGAGAGCTGCCACCTCTCAAGATACTCAAACAACTCATATGGGTCATTGGGGTGTGTGCATGCATCAATTAGGATCTGAATGGATCCGTGCACACGTAGCCTCACCTCACGGAGTAGGGAACAGAGGTACCGGGCCAGGCTTCGGGAATATGCCTCTTCACCCTCATCCTGAGCAGCCCTGGACAGGTAATTTAGGACACCTGTGTCTACATGCCTCCGGGTATCAGAGGCAGTGTTGTCCGTTCTCCGTCTCCCACGGTGGCATACGGCTGCAGGCTGGGGGGGCCCCTCAACACGGCAAGTAGGGGTGCTGCTGTTGCCAGGGTCTTCTAAGTTGCTGGCTGCTGGTGGCTCTGCTGGGTCTGGACCAGGTGCAGAACCTGATGCTGGGCCTGATGCTGGTGGAGCTTGGGGGTTGCAAAAGCTCTGGTCAGAAGATGGGCCAGCCACCTCTTCATATCCACCGTCTGGGTCTATAATGGGCTCAGTATCCAACCCTGTCTCCCTCTCTGTGAGGTTGGACTGAGTTCTGTACAAAAAAAAATGTAGCTCTGACCCTAAAAAGCATATGTGTCATGTGGTGTGATGTCTGTACTTACGGTCTGAGATCCATACTGGGTGCCAAAAATGCCAAGCAGTCAAAATAGATGTATTTCCGCTTGCTCGGTGCTGCTGCCCCACTCCTGGCTCTCTGCTGTCTTTCCCGCCGGTACTGGTCGCGGATGCTGCGCCAGCGTCTCATCACATCCTCAACTGCAATGTGAATTGAAAAGGGACTGTAACCTTTGAGAATTGTGCCAAGCAATATTCCTAACATTTCACGTAGTCACGTGACCTAGTAGGGGGTGGTTTTTATCTAAATTTTTCTTTAGCAAACAGGGATACCTACATACACAGTCTAGGATTGTACGGGCTGCATTTAGTCTGGGAACATGTGCACACAGATGCGCCTCCATGCCGCCTCTTTGCGGCCCCGGTCAGAATAATGGGCATCCCATTGGTCCCAAAGTTCGGGCCTTTCCTGGACCAATACAATTAGGAGCTCCACATTAATGTGGCTAGACATGACGCTGCAGGACTCCGTGGAGGCGTACTTCCTGGATGTGATGAGTGCTTTTTGAGCTAATTTGCATGTCTAATCTTCCTGATGATGGATTGGCCCATTTCCTGTCACCAGGAGAAGTCTTGCGTATTTCTCGCAAGTCACACGGGTGGTCCGTGTATAATGCATTTTTTTTGCGCACCCATAGACTTGCATTGGCGTACTACGTTCGTAATACGCTGACAATCGCAGCATGCTGCGATTTGCACGGACTGTAGAAAATACGCAAGAAAAATACGGCTGATGGGAGCTACCCCATAGAGAATCATTGGTCCATGTGCAATGTGTTTTAACGCCTCTCACTCGTCCGTATTCCTCTCTAGTGTGACGCTGGCCTACATCTGTACCTTTTCAACACCCAGGGAAGGGGAGAGTACAGGTGTACCGTAACACACCAAACAGACTAACAAGGTAATACGAACAGGGGTAATGAAAAATACCAAATGGGTCGCCCCTCACACACCCAGGGCAGCGGGGTACTCGGTACCGGGCTGGTGTCAAGGTGGGAATGTGTCACAGCAGCAGTGACCCGGTCCATGGCCCTGGGCGCCCAATATCAATGGCGGTGATGTTAATAGTGTTAAAGTTTATTAGAATAGTTCGTGACGCCACCCGTGGTGTTTGGCAAGTAAGATGTTGAGCCAACACTACATGCAGATCCGCTGGGACTGATGGTGTGGTGCAGCAAAGATGGTGTAGCTCCCCACAGGCGGAGCTGTAGTCCCAGGGCAGTGTAGGTGCAATGGATGAGGAGAGGCGCAGGCTGGTATAGATGTTGTTACCCAGGTGTAGCGGTGCTGGAATAACTGGAGGACACCAGGGTGTGCGGTTCCAAGGCTTTACTCACTGTTTGCAGTTCACACACACACGCCTGCCTCCGTACTGTGTTCTCCGGGTCAGGGCTCCAGCCAACCTCCAGGCCAGATAGGGTTCTCCCTTCCACACTCCGCCAACATGTACCTTACTGAACGACTCCTCCAATGTGCCTTTAGGTGCGAAGCACTCCAGTACTTAGTTACCCTGGAATGCCTCTCTCTAGGTGTTCCTAGTCTTTACTTGTATGACAGACAGCTGTAGCCTGCTTCGGGGACTCCTCACTGCGTCCCGGCTCTCTATTCAGTTGCTGTTGTGTCCCAAGTCTATGATGGGAGCAAGGCGTTAGCGGCTCACTACTCCTCCGGTGTCTGTTGCCGGACATAAAGATCCAATCAACCTCGGGGACCGGGCCCCAGCCTTTGCGCTCTGGACTGGAAGGGTTCTCTATCTTTCTTCAACCAGCTTCCCACCGTCCTTCTATTCTTCTTCGTTCTGATCTGTTCTCTCTTATGGAAGGTTAGGTTATCAGTCTTATCAGTCTCTCTGGTCTTTCTCGTGTCAGCAGCCCAGATCACTGGGACCTGCTGCAGCACGTCCCTCAGACACCCATCTTCTCTCTTCTCCAACTGTCTCTCCAACTAACCAGCCCCTAACTCTCACTCTTCCCACTCTTTTATATCATCTCACTCCACCCGCCTCCCAGCACATCTCGTGCTACGAAGCAGGGTTCCACGAGGGGTGCTCTGCTAACCCCCAGCCTGAAGCTTTTAGGAGGCCCCACTGAACTATCCTGTGTGTGGAATGCAGGTGTGGAGCGTGGTCAGGAGTTCCCACCTTACCTGGATGGTGGGGCACTACACCTTAGGAGAAGGTGCAGTACCTCTGTGGTGACTGAAGCCTCAGGGGCGCCACATACCCCCCGTTAAACACAGCACGTCCGCGGGCTGTAAGACAACAAAAGGTACAATACAGGAACACACAAAAATTTTACATGCTGTTTAACAATACTTATCTAATCTTCCTAATATAGGAGGCACATTTCTTAAACGTTACAAACAGGCTAACTTCCTATCTTAATATCAAAAATTTACTTAAGTGCAATTCCTAGTTCAAAGTGCAATTATTCTTTCTCTCTCTTTCTACTGGACGCAAGATACTTACCATCTGTACTTGGCCTGTCACCTGTCACTTTCAATTCTTCATTCTTTATTCAATTCTCACATTCTATCTCAAAATTTTTCTAATTCTCTGTATCAAATATTCTATAAAAGACACTTACTTTTCACAAGACACAAAATTATCAAGTACGTTATCATAAAACATTCAAAATTCTTGTAAGGTGCTGAACACTGCTCCCCGCCGGGATTTCTTGCAGTGTCCCTTGAGGTAGACATCATTCTTCGAAAAGTGTCCATTCAAAAACATTATCTTCGCAAAGTGTCTTTATATGTAAAACCAAGAAAGGGCACTTAAAGAGGTGCAACTATTTACAATAAAAGTCAATCAGCGTCTATGATCTCCACAGTTCCATTTCAACACAAGGCTGACAATCAAAAACTGGGCAACATGATGAACAAAAAGGCAAAGGCACAACTGGTGCAACAAACCCTCCTGGGTAACAAGATTTAGTAAATTGTTTTAACGGCTACCAGATTCCAAGTAGTCATTAGCAATCCACAGGTACTCCTCTTCCCACGGTGTCAAGCCAGAGATCTTTGGTTTGGGCTGCCAAACTGGAGGTGATGCATTAGCAGCCTGGTTCTTGGAAACAGGTACCTGAGCAGTCTGTGGGGTACCGGTGGATGGAGCATTGACTGATCTTGATGGCAGGTACCTCTCGATGAACTCTGCAGGGATACGTCGTACATTCAGGGCATACCATCCCCTGAGTCCCTCATGCCGGGTAAAGGTCACACACTCCCCAGGCTGCTGGTCTCTTTTAGGGTGTCCTTTAGGCAAGTGGGATTCAACGTTCCTCCGATTAAAGAACAAGTCACTTATCCTCTTGGGGTCTGCAATAAATCCAAACCCCCGTTCTTGATTGACGTTAAGGACCTGCCCCCATCCTGCGGCATCCTGGGAACCGTAATACCCAGCACGGGCCCCCTCTTTCCTGCTCAAATCCGGGCCCAGTGCAGCCATTCTCCTCTGCTCCCTCTCCCGGTACTCATCTGCTAGCTTTTTAATGGTGGCTCGGCAATAGGCCTCATTCTGCTCCTCCCGGGACCTGCTTTGGCCTACTGGGGCCTGCGGTGCCACCGTTGGGGGTTCTGGTATCTCCCCCCGGGGACTGGCTTCCCGGTCCCAGACCAGATCTAACACAACCTGGCCGGCCGTTGCAACGGTGGGGCAACCCCGGATCTTCTCAGGTGAAGGGGCACCGGACATACCTGAGGTCTCCCGGCGGTGTGGCCTTGGCGCCGGTGCAGATTATGAAGGAGCAGTTGTGGGTGCTGTATCCGCAGGGGTCTCTGTGGGGACCGGCGCAGCCGCGCCAGGTCCAGGTGGGAGTTCTGCTTCCACTCCCGGGTCCTCCGGTAACTTCTCCGGGCCGGTGGTGCTCAACCGCACGGTCAAAGTGGATGTGAAGGTCAGCGCCGCCCGGGGACAGTCCAGTGTGGTAGCAGCGGGTACCGATGGAGAGGGTGGTACCGCTGGTGTAGGCCCCGCCGGGGCGTGCTGCCGTCTCAGCTTCTCCAGCGCTTCTCTTCGTAGCTGCAGATGGGTAGTCAGTTCAGCGATTTCATCTTCTAATTGCTGGCAGTTCATTCCGGAGTTCGGGTTGGAGCCGTCAGCCATGGCGCCGGGGGTTTGCACTTCCCTGCGCTCCGCAGGCCTCCTTCCCTCACTCTCCAAAATGGCGTTCTGGCGTTCTTCCTCTTGCTCAGCCCTTCTGCTCGCCACTGGCTTTCTCTGCCCCTCCTTCCGGGGGCAGCATCTTCTTCCAGCGCCTCCATACCAAGCCAATATACGAATCCCTCGGAGGGTGGGCCATGCATCTGTCACATAGTAATTCAGGCAGGGAAGGCCCAAGACTCTTCGCAGTCTTTTCTTAGGACCTCCCATCTCTTCACGCCCTTCTTCTCCGCGCCAGCGGCCATTTCTAATGTCCACTTTACAGTCTATTAAATTTGGTCTTCAGCACATTTTCAAAAGTTGTAAATCCAAGGCACACAGAACCCGATGGCATCGGGTCTCGTCATCCTGGTCGTGATGCCAAAATTGGGTCGCCCCTCACACACCCAGGGCAGCGGGGTATTCGGTACCGGGCCGGTGTCAAGGTGGGAATGTGTCACAGCAACAGTGACCCGTCCGTGGCCCTGGGCACCCAATATCAATGGCGGTGATGTTAATGGTGTTAAAGTTTATTAGAATAGTTTGTGACGCCACCCGTGGTTTTTGGCAAGTAAGATATTGAGCCAACGCTGCATGCAGATCCGCTGGGACTGATGGTGTGGTGCAGCAAAGATGGTGTAGCTCCCCACAGGCGGAGCTGTAGTCCCAGGGCAGTGTAGGTGCAATGGATGAGGAGAGGCGCAGGCTGGTATAGATGTTGTTACCCAGGTGTAGCGGTGCTGGAATAACTGGAGGACACCAGGGTGTGCGGTTCCAAGGCTTTACTCACTGTTTGCAGTTCACACACACACGCCTGCCTCCGTACTGTGTTCTCCGGGTCAGGGCTCCAGCCAACCTCCAGGCCAGATAGGGTTCTCCCTTCCACACTCCGCCAACATGTACCTTACTGAACGACTCCTCCAATGTGCCTTTAGGTGCGAAGCACTCCAGTACTTAGTTACCCTGGAATGCCTCTCTCTAGGTGTTCCTAGTCTTTACTTGTATGACAGACAGCTGTAGCCTGCTTCGGGGACTCCTCACTGCGTCCCGGCTCTCTATTCAGTTGCTGCGTCCCAAGTCTATGATGGGAGCAAGGCGTTAGCGGCTCACTACTCCTCCGGTGTCTGTTGCCGGACATAAAAATCCAATCAACCTCGGGGACCGGGCCCCGGCCTTTGCGCTCTGGACTGGAAGGGTTCTCTATCTTTCTTCAACCAGCTTCCCACCGTCCTTCTATTCTCTTTCGTTCCGATCTGTTCTATCTCTCTTATGGAAGGTTAGGTTATCAATCTTATCAGTCTCTTTCTTTGGTCTTTCTCGTGCCAGCAGCCCAGATCACTGGGACCTGCTGCAGCACGTCCCTCAGACACCCATCTTCTCTCTTCTCCAACTAACCAGCCCCTAACTCTCACTCTTCCCACTCTTTTATATCATCTCACTCCACCCGCCTCCCAGCACATCTCTTGTTACGAAGCAGGGTTCCACGAGGGGTGCTCTGCTAACCCCCAGCCTGAAGCTGTTAGGTGGCCCCACTGAACTATCCTGTGTGTGGAATGCAGGTGTGGAGCATGGTCAGGAGTTCCCACCTTACCTGGATGGTGGGGCACTACACCTTAGGAGAAGGTGCAGTACCTCTGTGGCGACTGAAGCCTCAGGGGCGCCACACCAAACATACAAATATACACACATAAACAACAGTGGTATGCACCAGGGAGTGGAGAATGAGGTTAAACCAATGTAGGAGAAGAAAGATAATTATCACACACTCAAAACCTAGCAACAGTCTCAGATAAATCAACCAAACTCCTTCTCCAATAACCACAACCAATAACCTCCAGCCATGCAGCATAAGCTACCTCTGACAGTGAGTGCTAGCCAGGGCTCAGATTATATTGGAGATGGGAGTGGTAACAGTGAACAGCTGAGAACCTTAATGCAGGAAAGCTGCAAAGAGCGCTCAACTGAGCTGATTAGTCCCTGCACTGCTAAAAGAAACCTGCACCATTTAATATGAAGATGGAGTGCTTCTAATCAGTGCAGGAGTAGGAACAATCAGACGCTGTGGTCTTGTGGCTCCTCTCTGTCATGGTAAACCCATGACAAGAGGTTTTAAAGTGAACTTGTCAGATGAGTCATGCTTTCCAAACAATCCATCATGAAAAACATTTACTCTGACATGTTGCAGCATTTAAGACTTCTTTTACACTTACCGTGATTTTTCTGGCCATTTTTGCGGGCCCAGTAGATTTCTATGGGGCCACAAAATTGGCCCACAAAAATTAGTTTGAGCACCATGTGCCGTATGGCCGTGAGGCCGTATTTGCGGCCGTGCAAAAAGATCAAGCCTGCTCTATCATTTTCACAGCTTACTGACACTGCAGTGCACTGTCACTTCCGGTTTTGCAGAACGCCGTTTTTTTTTCCAATACTTATTCCATAGTATTGGAAACCTGAAAAACGGCGATCCGCAAGTTTTTTGGGGTCCGTTATTGCGGCAGACCTTGAAAATTGCGTCGGTACGGCCCGCAAAAAAGGCCCCTGATAACGGGCCGCAAAAAACCTGGTAAGTGTAAAAGAAGCCTTAGAGTAAACAGACTTTGAAAAAGAAACCTGGGAATGGAATTACTGAGATGACGATTTTCAGAGATGGGGATGGGACCCCACCGGCTTCTCCACATCCGACTCTGCTTGAATGTCAGCTCTTTCCTTATACACACAAAGGGAGAGATCCCACAGTCAAGCACAGATATTTGTAATGATGAAGTCCGTCTTTGACTCATGATGCTTATGGGTCAGGAAGCGAGAATTCCCTGACAGGTTCACTTTCATTTTTAACCAGTAACTGCAAGTTCTCAAATACTGGCGGTACATGAAGGTCATAAATAAAGTTCTTGGTGTTCAAATTCTACATATTCTTGTAACAGTATCTGAATGTGACTTGTCTCAAGAACACTAATGCTAAAAAAGCAAACGTTATCCATAAAAAAGTAGACACAATTTTGGCTGGATGCAATGAAAAATAGTTTGTCTGCAATATTTTTCACACTTTAAAAGACTTTGGACCTGATTTCTAACAGCTGTTCCAAAAAATGCTCATAGATTAATCAGCTAAAAAAGGAATTGTCCCTAGTATATATGCATCGGTGTACAACTTTAGGGCAGATGCAGATGACTGTGTATGCTCTCATCCAAGAGAATCAGGTCAATTATGCAAATCACATTCTAATCAAACTCTGATCAGATTTTAATCAGAGTGTCAACATAGTGTGATCTAATTCTCTCTGATAAGGATAAGATGGAGAAAACAATTTCTCCATCTTCTTCTTTCTGTCTGTGGAAATTGGATTTGTACTCAGATGTCATCAGAGTGCAGTCCGATGATTTCCATGGCCTCATTAACTTAAATGGCCAAGTGTGATACAGCTCTGTCCGAGAAATAAATATGGCACAGGCCCATAGGCTAATATTGTTCTGATATTTTTTCGGATCGCACTCGGACCAATAACACTTACACTTGCTCTTACAGTGAAAGATCATTGCGAACAAGCTTTATTAAAAACACTCATTTCACAATAATCTTACCGTGTAAACAGGCTGCCAATTGCCCAACGAACGTAAGAATCTACTACATATCTATGAGGGGGTGTGCACACGCTGCGGATTCTGCTGCGGATCCGCAGCGGTTTTGGTCCTGCGGATCCGTAGCAGCGGTGTACAGTACCATAATATCCTATGGGAAATGGAAACCGCAGTGCAGACGGTGCGGATTTTTCCACGCGGATTTGCAGCGGTTTCTAATCCGCAGAAAGAATTTACATGTCAATTCTTTCTGCGGATTCTGCTGCGGTTTGCCATCTCCATTGTAGAGATGATAAACCGCAGGGCAAAACCGCAGGCTAATCCGCAGATAAACCGCAGGTCTTTTGACCTGCGGATTTACCGGCGGATTTTGCAAAATCCGTGCGGATCAATCCTCAGCGTGTGCACACACCCTACAGATTGCTCAGTACACATCATTTACTGCATTCTGCCTCGCAAAGAGGCTATTAAACAATGACCAATCAGTAAGTGCTTATCGATCAGTGGTCATTTAGTGCCGCCACTCGGTTCATTAAAACGGACCCTTTGCTTGTTAGCCAACACAATGGACCAGATGTAGCAAGACTGACATACTCCTCCAAATTTGCAGAGTTGCACTGGATGCTCTTTGGTTGTCATTTCTTTTTCAATTTAGTCTTCTTGGTTTACTATTTTTGCAAATCATCAGACTTAGTTACTTATAGAGACTTATAAAGTATTATGCTTGACATTATACCTGAGGAAGCCTCTAAGAAGTCGAAACCGGTTGTGTTCTAGTTTGAATTAAAAATAAAAATCATCCTTGAATCTGAATATCAAGTTCCATCATCCTTCAGGAGCGCCTATTGCTGGGAAAAACATTCACCAAGTATTAGAGCAGATTTATACAAAAGATTTAAGGTACAAAACGAGATAATAGCTGCATGATTTTCCACTAGGAGTGACCTATTGCACTGTAAATGCCTCCATTACCTGCCATTTTTTGTTTACAAAGTGATGTATTCCATAATTTGAAGTACAGATAAAGGTCTGGGTCACACTGGCCTTTGCTGGCCCATTAGCACATCTACAGGTATTCAAGCCCATTGCTCATAAAAATCAGTACCGATGACAGAATAATTGTGAACGCACTAAAAAAAATGCATGTTTCCACCTAAAAAAGAAAAATGTTAAATTAGATAAGTTTTAACTCTACTGTGCAACCAGCTACTATTTTGTTACATGAAAATCAGATCCAGCTTATCAGCAACTGCTAGAGTTGATCTGCGGACCAATTAGCACAGATTTATCAGCCATTGGGCGGTGCATTGTGACTTGTTTAAATCTTCATGTGACACCTCTTCCTTGCCAATTATCACATTATTATCTCTGCTTCTGGTGCACCTTATGTTTCAGTAATCCACTGTGTTCAAAATTGCTACTTTTGATAATTAAAGGGATTTTCTGGTTTTGGAATGACACTGTACCCCCAACTCCAGTTTCACTGGGTTACCGCAACAGACAGGAGCTAAAAGACGTCAACGTCTGATTGCTCCTACTCCTGCGCTGAGAAGAAGCACTTCTTCGTTTTAATGGTGTGACGTGACAGGGGTTAATCAGCCATGTTGGAAACTCTGAGCTCTCAGCTAAGCTCAGTTAGCTACTCCCATCCCCTTTATAATCTGGGTCCTGATTCAAATCTATGTCAGAGTTAGCTTATGCTGCATGGCTTATGAGGAGAAGTGTTTATATGAGGAGTTTTGGAGGAGTAATTTGTGACTGTTGTGTGGTTTGTAAGTGTGGTAATTCCTTTCCCTTCTTTGTTTTTTTTCCCGTCCTCCACTCCCTGGTGAATTCCTCTGTTATATGCGAGTGAATATTTGCATGTCTGATATTTTCAGTTTACCCTTGTTTGTGTAGCCTTGCTTGTCGGGTCGGTGTACTGGGTGGGGGAAGAAAACAGTTGGAGGGCTAACTTAGGAGATAAGGCAAGGGAGGTAGCCCTGGCATCTTCACCTTCAGAAGTATCCTGGGGAATAGGGCAAGCTAGGGCACCCCCTAGTGTTAGGGACAGGGAATGCGCCCCTGACAGCTGAGTCGTGACATCCAGTTTGAATATCCTGCTTCTTCTGTTTCAAATCACAGCAGTGACCTGCCATTCAAACACTGGAAAAGAAAAGGGGGAGACAGGGCGCTTCCAATGCGTAGGTCTGTATGGAAAGTAGATGAGTGCACAGCAAGTGTTAGGCTCACCTGATAGGGTTGTGAGAGTCACAACACCTATAATCGCATAAAACAGCTGCAGCAGTCTGCACGAGGTCCAAGGACTTGGTACAAAGAGAAGGCTGGTAGTGCAATAAGATACTGCGCTGCTGTGGTAGAATTCAAGGTATCTTTATTGCCAATGCGTTTCCTGAGCCAGTCCCAGCTCACTTCATCAGGGCATCTGCCCTGATGAAGTGAGCTGGGACTGGCTCAGGAAACGCGTTGGCAATAAAGATACCTTGAATTCTACCACAGCAGCGCAGTATCTTATTGCACTACCAGCCTTCTCTTTATTCAAACACTGGAGAGAGGGCAGAGAATCACAGACAGGGAGGAGAAAACCCCATGCACAGTCTGGCCCCTGTACACCGAATTTCAGTAGCAGAAAACTTCAAATCGTGATTAAATAAGAGAGCAGATTTCTTCACTAAAGGTATCAATTAAATCACTATTACAGTGCCATTACAGCCATGTATTTCCTTCACATTACATAAGCATGCTGGCGTGTTCTCTTTCAGGGAGAATATGTTGGGATACTGAAAATGACCACAATCCATGGCAACATTTGCTTGTGTTAAACACATGGTAAAATTGGCAACATAGAGCATATAGTAACATAGTTAGCAAGGCCGAACATAGACATTTGTCTATCCAGTTCAGCCTATATTCCTTCAGAATAAATCCCCAGATTTACGTCCTTCTAAAGAAACTAATAACTGTAAGATAAAATATTGTTATGCTCCAGGAAGACATCCAGGCCTCTATTGAACCCCTCAACTGAGTTCGCCATCACCACCTCCTCATGCAAGCAATTCAGATTCTCACTGCCCTAACAGTAAAGAATCCTCTTCTATGTTGGTGGAAAAACCTTCTCTCCTCCAGTCGCAGAGAATGCCCCTTTGTGACAGTCACATTCCTTGGTATAAACAGATCCTCAGAGAGATATTTGTATTGTCCCTTTATATACTTAGATATGGTTTTTAGATCGACCCTCAGTCCATTTTTCTAGACTAAATAATCCTAATTGTAGTTCCCCCATCCCCTTTATTAATTTTGTTGTCCTCCTTTGTATTCGCTCTAGTTCCATTATATCCTTCCTGAGCACCGGTGTCCAAAACTGTCCACAACTGTCCACAATATTCCATGTGCGGTCTAACCAGGCATTTGTACAGAAGCGGTATAATGCTCTCATCATGTGTATCCTGACCTCTTTTAATGCACCCCATGATCCTGTTTGCCTTGGCAGCCGCTGCCTGGCACTGGCTACTCCAGGTAAGTTTATCATTAACTAGGATCCCCAAGTCCTTCTCCCCGGAAGAAGGCTGAACGCCGAAATGTGCGTTGGGGCTGACACCATCACCCACAGGAGGTAAAAACTAATCTCTGCACTATTGGTACTATTTGCATAGGACTGTTGGTTATTTATATAGAAATTACTGTGCCTTTGTGGCACTCTCTCACAGCTATGTACCGTCATATGAGGGATTGTTGGGGTTCTTTAGACATGTGCAGCCTCTTTGTAAATGTGGGTAGTGGTGTCCCATTTTGGGTTTCCCACTTTTTAAATTATGTATGTTATGTATGTCTTTTGACTATTTAATAAAGGCTTATATTTTTATGATTTTTCTGGGTTCATATATGTTCTTTATCGGATCAAAAGTCTTTCTCCATGTAAGATTTACCCAGTGGTTTCCCGTTCAGTGTGTTATGGTGATAGTGATTCCTTCTTCCCATGTGTATAACCTTAGATTTATCAATGTTAAACTGCATCTGCCACCTTTCAGCCCAAGTTCCCAACTTATCCAGATCCATCTGTAGCAGAATACTATCTTCTCTTGTATTGACTGCTTTACGTAGTTTTGTATCATCTGCAAATATCGATATTTTAGTGTGCAAACCTTCTACCAGATCGTTAATAAATATGTTAAAGAGAATAGGTCCCAACACCGACCCCTGCGGTACCCCACTGGTCACAGCGACCCAGTTAGAGAATATACCATTTATAACCACCCTCTGCTTTCTATTACTAAGCCAGTTACTTACCCATTTACACACATTTGCCCCCAGACCCAGCATTCTCATTTTGTGTACCAACCTCTTGTGTGGCACGGTATCAAACGCTTTGGAAAAATCAAGATGTACCATGTCCAGTGACACACCTTGGTCCAGTCTATAGCTTACCTCTTCATAAAAACTGATTAGATTGGTTTGACAGGAGCAGTTCCTCATAAACCCATGCTGATATGGCGTTAAACAGTTATTCTCATTGAGATAATCCAGAATAACATCCCTCAGAAACCCTTCAAATATTTTACCAACAATAGAGGTTAGACTTTACTGGCCTATAATTTCCAGGTTCATTTTTAGAGCCCTTTTTGAATATTGGTACCATATTTGCTATGCGCCAGTCCTGTGGAACAGACCCCGTCGCTATAGAGTCTCTAAATATAGGAAATAATGGCTTGTCTATTACATTACTTAGTTCTCTTAGTACTCGTGGGTGTATGCCATCAGGACCCGGAGATTTATCTATTTTAATCTTATTTAGCCGGTTTTGCACCTCTTCTTGGGTTAGATTGGTGACCCTTAATATAGGGTTTTCTTTGTCTCTCGGCATTTCACCTAGCATTTCATTTTCCACCGTGAATACCATGGAGAAGAAGGTGTTTAATATATTAGCTTTTTCCTCGTCATCTACAACCATTCTTTCCTCACAATTTTTTAAGGGGCCTACACTTTCACTTTTGATTCTTTTACTATTGATATAGTTGAAGAACAGTTTGGGATTAGCTTTACTCTCCTTAGCAATGTTCTTCTCGGTTTCCTTTTTGGCAGATTTAATTAGTTTTTTAGATAAAGTATTTTTTTCCCTATAGTTTTTAGAGCTTCAGTGGTGCCATCCTGCTTTAGATGCTTTCTTTTTACTGTTAATTGCCCCTCTTACTTCTTGTTTAGCCACATTGGTTTTTTCCTATTTCTTGTCAATTTATTCCCACAAAGTATAAGCTGCTTACAGTGCCTATTTAGGATGTTCTTAAACATTTCCCATTTATTTTCTGTATTCTTATTTCTGAGGACATTGTCCCAGTCAACCAGATTAAGGGCATCTCGAAGCTGGTCAAACTTTGCCTTTCTAAAGTTCAGTGTTTTTGTGACTCCCTGACAAGTCCCCCCAGCGAAAGACAAGTGAAACTGTACAATATTGTGGTCGCTATTTCCTAGATGCTCGACGACCTGCAGATTTGTTATTCTGTCAGGTCTGTTAGATAGTATTAGGTCTAAAAGTGCTGCTCCTCTGGTTGGATACTGCACCAATTGTGAAAGATAATTTTTCTTGGCTAATAGCAGAAACCTGTTGCCTTTATGGGTTTCGCAGGTCTCTGTTTCCCAGTTAATATCCGAGCAGTTAAGTCCCCTATAACAAGGACCTCATTATGGGTTGCAGCTTCATCTATCTGCCTTAGTAGTAGACTTTCCATGATTTCTGCTATATTTAGGGGTTTGTAACAGACCCCAGTTAGAATTTTGTTGTTATTTTTCCCTCCATATATTTCGACCCATATGGACTCGACATCCTCATTCCCTTCGCTAATATCCTCCCTTAAAGTGGACTTTAGACAAGACTTGCAATTTTGAAAATATGATGCATTCCCTAAAATCTGGATGTGGTTTTGTAAGAAAAAAAAAAAAAAGCAACAACAAAAAACCTGCACTTTGGGGGATTAGCACTGAAAGTATGCAACTAATTTGCCAAACCTGGAAATTTTCTAATAAGTAAAATACAAATATCTTCCTCTTTTACAGATAGAAGATTTACACGCAGCAAGCGATTCTGCAGTTTTTATAACTCATAATAATGGTGCCGTTTTCCGCAGACTAATTCTTTGTGGAATCAATAATGATTCTGTGATATGCTTTTAAATGCGCCACGCACAGCACCGATGGAACACGCACTCCTCCGTCTCCTCTTTTCCTACAGTCTCTTGTCTGCTTGTTCAGAATTACAGTATCACATGTAACTGGGAACAAAGGCTACAGGGAACAGAGTTTAATGGATTGTGATTACTGTTCTGGAACAGATTGAACCTCTTTATAGTCTATGAGAAGCTGATGTGAACTGAATTCAAACAAAAGGAAGATAATGGATTTTACTGCAAGCTCCTCGGGATGAAAAGGATGCTATCTCATAATTTACTACTACTGTAGCTATCCGAGGTGGGAGGAGAGAGAAAAGTCATAAAGAATTATCAATATTAAAATACACAAATATGTTGAATTTTTCAACATTTTGCTTTGGCATTGTTTATTTCTGTGCAATTATTAACCTTGCTACTAAGTAGCAATGTGGCAATCTTCTGATCATGATTGTTATTGCTCAGGCTCCTCGTCTTGGACGCTTTCCAGCACTCGCCCTGACTGAAGTATAGCTGAAGTGTATCTTCTTAATGTCTTCTTTGAATCCCGGTCAAGTCTTTTATAGCATATTACACCGATTGCCTCAGTGAAATGTTTTATGCTGTGCGATTTATTTATTTATTTTCCTTGCCGGAACTAAAAAAATAAGCATTGGACTCTACTCGTTGCATTTCTGTTGGGTTAATGCTTTTGAGACGCCATGAAATACTGGCAGAATAGGTAGATGGCACAGAGACGCTGGACGCAGCTGTAATACGTATCCTCTTACATCTCTAGACGATAATGAAGCAACAACCACATAAACACAACAATAATAGGTTTGGTTTAGGAAGAAAAAACAACCGAAATAAACGATCTGATCCGATCTTGAAACAGCATTTAATACGTCTGCAAGGACTTCCTGTGGCAAGAAATACAATAGATAGTTACAACGTGGCCTAAGGCACAGAATCACTTTTTTTTTGTTTTTTTAAGTACTGGAAATATAAACAAGAAACAAGTGAAAATGTTAAGTATAAGATATGAAATGAGAAGAAGGAAAGAAGTGGCTTCCTTCTTAGCTGATTGATCTTGAGGTGGTCGTAGACCTTAGATTAATGACCAGTGAACTATCTGATTGTGGCAGCTGTTTGATGTGTAGCAAATGTCAGGGGGGAAAAAATGATCAGGCTGTTGGATTTTATCATGCCCAATCTTTTAGAGATAAGCCCCCACCATAGGTGTCCAAATTTAAATTCAGAGAACATATGCACTCAACCAACCCAAGAATAGATGTTTATGTGGCCTGTGCATGCGCGGAGAGAGGTGGGATAGTTTTTTCCTCTATCTGATCCCTGTAAACACATCTCCTTAATTAAAAGTCATTCATTTGATCTATGTTTCACAAAGCCACAATTTAAAGTTTCCAACTTAGATGTATAATGTGCCTAGCTAGCAACATAGCGAGAGCGCTCCACTCCATTTCCATAGTAGCACCTTGTGTAAACTATTGCTCTTTTTAATGCATTTGCAAAGTGTTTTTGAAGCACGAATTCTCCCACAGAACGCCCACACTCTAGTGTCACGTGTATAACAAAGAGATTAACTATTTAATGAACCATACAGGACACAATGGCTCTCCTTGCTGCGCTGCTAGTACAGATCTAAAGACGTGTTTTGCATGATGATTTCATTACGATTCTGCGAAGAAAATACTGCAATTTGGAAAAGCAGTGATCTGTCTGGACACTTTAATAAAAGCACACTATTGTCAGTCAATTATATATGTGCTAATTAGCACATTCAAAAAAGTTTTGTTAATGTACTGCTTAAGCATTAGTGATATTGTAACAGCAGGGTGCAGTAACAACATAGCCGAAGAGACATGTGTAGATGAGGCCGATATAAGTATGAAGCGTGAAGAGGATATTAGAGGCGCTAGTAAAGATCTGTATCTCTAGCATTCATTCTGGAAATCTTTAGTTATGTTAAATGGACCATCTTTAACAGGGGAAATTAACTCTTACCTGCCAAGCGCCATTTGGATATTTTTACCATTATTCGCGGGCCATGCAAAATTATCAACTAAAAATTACCCTGCTAGATTTGGTTAAACATTATTAATGCTATATGCTATACATATATATGTTCACACAGTTGTGGTCAAAAGCTTACATACCCCGGCAGAATTGTTGCTTTCTTGGCCTTTTTTCACAGTATATGATGAATGATAACACCAAAACTTTTTCTCCACTCATAGTTAGTGGTTGGGTGAAGCCATTTATTGTCAACTACTGTATTTTCTCTTTTTAAATCATGACAACCCAAAACATCCAAATGACCCTGGTCAAAAGTTCACATTATCCTGATGATTTTGGCCGGATAACGTACAGAAGTTGACACAAATGGGTTTGAATGGCTACTAAAGGGCATGTCACACTAAGAGATATCGCTAGCAATATCGCTATAACTCGTGACGTTATAGCGATATTGCTAGCGATATCGCTGTGTGTGATGCTTACCTCCGACCGACTCCCCCGCTGGTTATCGCTGATCGCGCGAGAACGTCCTGGACCGCTTCTCGTCGTCAGCTTCCTGCGGCGCTTCCTGCTGTGACGACGAGCGACGCGTGGAGCCGGGCGGGAGGACGTCAGGATCGCCTGGTGTGACAGGTAAGTAGCGACCCCCGTCCCCAGCGATGTCGCTAGTGAGATCTGCCTATGTGGCAGCTCACTAGCGACCACTTAGCGATGTACCAGCGATCCCGACCAGCGATATGACGCGAAGTGTGACAGTACCTTAAAGGTAACATCCTCACCTGTAACCTGTTTGTTTGTAATCAGTGTGTGTGCATAAAAGCTGAGTGACACGGTTCCACCCCTCAGGGTGTCTGGGATGCAGTTATTGACAGCTCAGTCGTCCAATCTAGTACACGGGCGTGCTGAAGCTGTCAGTACTTTGATTGGAAGCATGACCATCCAGCCTGAATCATTGGTGTGCTGCGCTGTCAGTGTGTTTATTGACAGCTCGACTAGCCAATCTGTGACTGGAAGACGTCAGCTGTCTCAGGCGTTCACTATCCCGGGTAATTGCCTATTTAACTGAGCAGCTTCTCCCAGACCACTTCCAGACGTACATTCATCTTGTGAGGTTTGTGCTTTGTGCACCCTGCGCCGTGAGTTCTATATGCTTGATCTGTTGCCTGACCTTTGACTTCGTTCTGACTATCAGGATGGGCCCGGTGAAAAGCACGAACCAATCTATCGGCATGAATGTCAGAAGAAGAGACCCAAGAATTATCCTCCTGGCCATAACCCTTCCATTTGACCAAGTACTGGAGTCTCCGTCTAGCCAAAGAAGAATCCAATATTTTCTCTACCTCAAATTCCACATTGCCTTTAACCAATACAGGGTCAGGAGGGGCCGCCATAGGAACTACTGGCTTCACAAACCTCTTCAACAGAGATTTATGAAAGGCGTTATGGATCTTAAACGTAACTGGAAGAGCCAATCGAAAAGAAACAGGATTAAGACTCTCCAAAATCTTATAAGGTCCAATGAATCTTGGCTTGAACTTTGGAGACGCAACCTTCAGAGGAATATTCTTTGACGACAACCAAATCATATCACCCACTTTAAACTGGGGACCAATGGTCCTATGCCGGTTGGAAAACCGTTGGGCTTTTTCCTGAGAGAGGGAGAACTTATCCATCACTTGGTCCCAAATCTGCTGCATTCTCTCTACCACAGTGTCCACACTTGGGCAGGTCGAAGATTCCACTTGACCTGAAGAAAATCGAGGATGAAACCCAAAGTTACAGAAAAAGGGCGACATCAAAGTGCAGAACTAGCTCTATTGTTTAGCACGAATTCGGCCAAGGGAAAAAATGAGACCCAGTCATCCTGATCAGCAGATATAAAACATCTCAAATAGGACTCCAAAGTCTGGTTTGTTCTCTCAGTCTGCCCATTGGTCTGAGGATGAAACGCAGAGGAGAAAGATAACTGAATTCCCAGATTGGAACAAAAAGTTCTCCAAAATCTGGAAACAAACTGGACTCCTCTGTCCGACACAATGTTCTCAGGAATCCCATGCAACCAAACCACCTGTTGTAAAAACAAGGGCACCAACTCTGAAGAAGATGGCAGCTTTGGGAGTGGTACAAGATGGATCATCTTAGAAAATCTATCACAAATCACCCAGATAACACTCATTCTCTGAGAGACAGGAAGATCAGAAATAAAATCCACTGAGATATGAGTCCATGGCCTCTTGGGCACCGGCAGGGGCATCAACAACCCACTAGAACGAGAACAGGGTTTAGACCGAGAACAAGTCCCAAAGGACTGCACAAAATTCCTGACATCACGAGATAAGGCAGGCCACCGAAATGACCGACTCAACAAATCTCTGGTACCAAAAATACCTGGATGACCAGCCAACGCAGAGCAATGAATTTCAGACATCACTCTCTTCCTCCACTGGTCAGGAACATACAATTTTCCCATAGGGCTACGCTCAGGTTTGTCCTCCTGAAATTCCTCCAGGGCACGTCTCAAATCGGGCGAGATGGTGGAAAGAACTACCCCATCACCTAGAATGGCAGTAGGCTCGGTCACAATAAGAGAATCCGCAAAGAAACTGTCAGGAACACCGCACTGTACTTGCTCACTGAGCCAGTGCGCGTGTCCTGAGTGTCAGCGCCGGCGTGCAGCCTCCGCTGAGCAGTGACTCACCCGCAATGTAGGGGTACCGGGGTCAGGTACAGCCAGAAAGTACCGATGCACAGGACCTGTGGATGCTGAAGTTTAGGAAGCCAGCATAGGACCTATGGTCATGTGAATGGTCATGTGACTGCAAGGGGGCGGGGCTTAGTGTCCTGCACACAGAGAAGGAAGAGAACTCAGAGTCCAAGCAAAGCAGAGGTTATGCACAGTACAGACCAGCGAGGTACAGGAGAGATAAACAGATGGGAGGTCAGACAAAGCCAAAGGTCATACACAAGATATCAGTACAGTACCAGGGAGGAGACAGAGCGGATAATCAGGGCCAAGCAGAGATCAAAACCAAACAGACATAGGAGGTACCAGGCAGAATCCAAAGCGATATCCAGGGAACAGACCGAGTCATACACAGTGAATCAAGTAACCAGAACACAGCACTAACACACTCAGGGGTCACCACACAATGCCAAGGGCAAGAGTATAACTGACAGGGATGGGAGCATCCTGAGGCTATAAGAAGCCTCCCCCAGAACCAGGGAGAGGCCACAATCATAGCCCCAGGTGTGCAGGTAAGCCTGCACCGGGATCACAACCTTTAACCCCAGAAATGCCAGTCATCAGCACTGGTTCCAAACATTAACCCCACGTGTGCGAGTCAAACCCACACTGAGATCATGACAGTACCCTCCTCTCAACGGGGGGCCTCTGGACCCCCAGGCTTGCCCGGGTACTTAGCATGGAAAGCCCGCACCAGGCGATCAGCATGCATCAACCGGGCTGGTACCCAGGACCTGTCCTCCGGTCCATACCCCTTCCAATGAACCAGGTACTGTACCGACTGCCGTACCAACCTGGAATCTACGATATGACCAACCTCGTACTCAACCTGCCCCTCGACCAAAACCGGAGGAGCAGCAGACTCGGAGTCTCCCCGGACTGCTTCAAAAGGTTTCAGTAGAGATTTGTGGAAGACGTTAGGGATCTTGAAAGAGGGTGGAAGGCACAGCCTATACGCCACTGGATTGATTTTTTCCACAATCTTGTACGGGCCAATGAATTTGGGTCCCAACTTGGCTGACGGAATCTTTAACTTAATGTTTCGCGTGGAGAGCCAAACTTTCTCTCCCACCCGAAACATGGGACCAGGTGTTCGTTTCCTGTCCGCGAAAAACTTATACCTGCCTTGAGACCTAGATATACGCCGCTGTACTTCTGCCCATGTATCTTTTAACCGCTGAACAGAATCCTCAGCCCCGGGACACCCCGAATCCAGACGAGAAAACTCACCAAAATGAGGACTGAACCCATAGTTAATCAAGAAAGGGGACCTACCAGTGGATTGACTCACCCGACTATTGAAGGCAAATTCAGCCAACGGCAGTGCATCGCACCAGTCATTCTGTCTAGCAGAGGTTAGACACCTGAGGATCTGTTCCAGGGACTGGTTAGTGCGCTCCGTCTGCCCATTGCTCTCAGGATGGTATGCAGACGAAAAGGACAGAGACATACCTAATTTTTTGCAGAAAGCACGCCAAAACTTAGCCACAAACTGCACACCACGATCAGACACCACATTCAGGGGTACCCCATGCAACCGGATCACATGCTGCACAAACAACCTGGACAATGTCTCAGCTGACGGTAGTGCGGACAGGGGTACGAAATGAGCCTGCTTAGAAAACCTGTCCACCACTACCCATACCACTGTATTACCCTTAGATGGAGGGAGATTGGTAACAAAATCCATGGATAAATGAGTCCATGGCCTTTCGGGCACTGCCAAGGGTATCAGCTCCCCTGCCGGCCGGCTATGAGAGCTTTTAGAACGAGCGCAGACCCCACAACCAGCAATGAATTTTTTTATGTCCGAACCAAGGGTAGGCCACCAAAAGATCCTAGCCACCGCCAGACGTGTGGCTGAAATACCAGGGTGAGCACTCAGCTTGGATTCATGGAACTCCTGCAAGAGTTTCAGGCGAAGTTGCTCTGGGACAAACAACTTCCCCTCCGGCTTGGCCGCCGAGGCCTGCGACTGGGCCCCCAGAATCTCCCGTTCCAATTCAGATGAGACCTCTGCTATCACAACCCCAGGGTGAAGAATGGAGGACGGTGGCTCAGGGGGCGACACGGGCTGAAAACTGCGTGATAAGGCGTCAGCCTTGACATTCTTAGACCCTGGACGAAATGTAATCGTAAACTGAAAACGGGAAAAAAAAAGTGACCAACGGGACTGTCTGGGCGTTAGTCTTTTAGCAGACTCAATGTACGACAGATTTTTGTGATCCGTGATCACCGTAACCGGGTGACTGGCCCCCTCCAAAAAGTGCCTCCATTCTTCAAACGCCAATTTGACCGCAAGAAGCTCTCTATTGCCTACGTCGTAATTTCTTTCCGCAGCAGAGAACTTCTTGGAAAAGAAAGCACATGGCCTGAGGTTGGTTAGAGTGGCAGGCCCTTGGGACAACACCGCCCCCACCCCCACCTCAGAGGCGTCCACTTCCACGACGAATGGTTTGGACGGATCTGGCTGCACTAACACAGGAGCAGACATAAAACATTTTTTCAGCGTTGCAAAGGCCTCTTTTGCGAGCGAGGACCAATTTCTCACATCCGCACCTTTGCATGTTAGATCCGTGAGAGGTTTGACCACTTGCGAAAACCCCCGGATAAATTTGCGGTAATAATTGGCAAACCCCAAGAAGCGCTGAAGACCCTTAAGATCTCGGGGTTGCACCCAATCCGCAATGGCCTGCACCTTCTTGGGGTCCATGCGAAAACCCTCACCGGATACAATTAACCCCAAAAAGGACAACTCTTGTACACAGAATACACATTTCTCCAATTTGGCATACAAATGATTTTCTCTAAGCCTTTGGAGCACAGTTTGTACATGTTCCAAATGAGAATACTTGTCGGGGGAATATATCAAATATCATCTAAGTAGATAACGACAAAACGACCAATGAGATCCGAGAATACCACGTTGATGAAATTCTGAAATATGGCAGGGGCGTTGGTAAGACCAAACGGCATGACTAAATTTTCAAATAGTCCCTCGGTCGTGAGGAACGCGGTTTTCCATACATCCCCCTCCCGGACCCTTATCAAATTATATGCCCCCCGAAGGTCCAGTTTAGAAAACCACTTTGCCCCTGATAGCTGGTTACATAAATCGGGAATCAACGGAAGGGGGTACGTATTCCGTACAGTAATTTGATTAAGCTCCCGGAAGTCGAGACAGGGACGTAACCCGCCATCTTTTTTCTTTACAAAAAAGAAACCTGCCGCTACAGGTGAGACTGAAGGATGTATGTGTCCTTTGCGCAGACTTTCAGTAATGTACTCCTTCATAGCCAAGCGCTCAGGACCAGACAAATTAAACAGACGGGCTTTGGGTAATTTAGCCCCCGGGACCAGCTCAATAGCGCAGTCAAAGGGTCTATGTGGCGGTAACGTCTCGGCCTCGCTTTCGGAGAATACATCTTCGAAGTCCTTCAGGCATTCCGGAATACCTTCCAGCTCGACAGATGATACAGACACAGATTTAACTGGTTCAACCAGCAGTGCGGATTTATCACATAACTCAAAATCATTAAACCCCCATTGAACAATCTCCCCCGTTTTCCAGTTAATAACTGGGTTATGGCGTTGTAACCAGGGCATGCCCAACACCAACCCTGCAGGTAGATTGTCCAGCACAAAACAACTTATGTTTTCCACATGAATAGCGCCCACTCTGAGCGAAAACACATCAGACATAAAGCGAATTCCCTCCTTAGTGAGGGGAGATGAGTCAATGGCCATCACCTTGATCGGAACCTTGAGCCTAACTGTCCCTATCTTGCAGTGTGTGACCAATTGGGAGTCAATGAGGTTAATAGATGATCCGCAGTCGACGAAGGCTGTAGAGGAAAAAGAACTACCGTCCACAAATAGTTCCACAGGCAGTAATACTTTAGAAAACGAGGAAAATGGTACCTGAGGGTCTGAGCAGCCTCCCCGTTGACTACCCAGACCTAGTCGTTTCCCGCCGACCGGGTTTGAAGACGGGCAATTCGGGCACTCCCTTTTCCAATGTCCCGTTTTACCGCAGTAAAAGCATAACTGCTTGTCCTTCCGGCGTTTCCTCTCCGTATCCTTCAGGGAGAGGGCGCCTACATCCATGGGCTCAGGTGCAGTCTCTTTTCCACTGGGGAATAATGGAGTATCCACCTGCATCACCCCTCTGGCCCGCAGCCTGCGGTCCATCCGGACGGCCTGGGTCATGGCGTCCTCGAGAGAGTTAGGTGGGGGATGTAACGCCAAGGCATCCTGCAGCCGCTCGGACAAGCCTCTGCGAAAGAGTCCTCGGAGTGCCGCGTCGCTCCAAGAGACCTCTGCCGCCCAGCGGCGGAACTCAGAACAAAACCACTCAGCTGAATGTTTCCCCTGACAGACACTCATCACCATGTCCTCTGCCAATCGCACTCAGTCAGGTTCATCATAAATGTGCCCGAGGGCCTCAAAGAATGCGTTCACTGACATACGTTCAGGAGCAGAGGAAGACAGAGAGAAAGCCCATGCTTGCGGAGCCCCCCGAAGTAGGGAAATAATGACCCCCACCCTCTGGAACTCATCCCCGGAGGAGCGGGGCCTTAGAGAAAAAAAAAGCTTGCATCCTTCTCTGAAAGACCTGAACTCCTTTTTGTCCCCTGAGAAAAAGTCTGGCAATTTGACCGGAGATTCGGGGGACGCTAATGACACATCCCTACCCCCAGAACTAGAAGCCCCTGCATCGACAGCCTCCTGCACAGTAACTACCAACTGCTGCTGGGTCTGGGCCATCGTGCGTTGTTCCACATTGAGCTTATGGAACATTTGGGTCAGGTGCTTGACCTGATCAGACAAGGCTTGTATGGGATCCATGAGGATAACACACACCTTTTTTTTTTTTTTTTGAAGAAAAAAAAACTGAAATGGTCAGTTATAA
The DNA here is from genome assembly GCF_039654945.1 of Dendrobates tinctorius. Lineage (NCBI taxonomy): Eukaryota > Metazoa > Chordata > Amphibia > Anura > Dendrobatidae > Dendrobates > Dendrobates tinctorius. Next base: position 9,905,295 of record NW_027361751.1, on the reverse strand, counting down.
TGTCAGGAACACCGCACTGTACTTGCTCACTGAGCCAGTGCGCGTGTCCTGAGTGTCAGCGCCGGCGTGCAGCCTCCGCTGAGCAGTGACTCACCCGCAATGTAGGGGTACCGGGGTCAGGTACAGCCAGAAAGTACCGATGCACAGGACCTGTGGATGCTGAAGTTTAGGAAGCCAGCATAGGACCTATGGTCATGTGAATGGTCATGTGACTGCAAGGGGGCGGGGCTTAGCGTCCTGCACACAGAGAAGGAAGAGAACTCAGAGTCCAAGCAAAGCAGAGGTTATGCACAGTACAGACCAGCGAGGTACAGGAGAGATAAACAGATGGGAGGTCAGACAAAGCCAAAGGTCATACACAAGATATCAGTACAGTACCAGGGAGGAGACAGAGCGGATAATCAGGGCCAAGCAGAGATCAAAACCAAACGGACATAGAAGGTACCAGGCAGAATCCAAAGCGATATCCAGGGAACAGACCGAGTCATACACAGAGAATCAAGTAACCAGAACACAGCACTAACACACTCAGGGGTCACCACACAATGCCAAGGGCAAGAGTATAACTGACAGGGATGGGAGCATCCTGAGGCTATAAGAAGCCTCCCCCAGAACCAGGGAGAGGCCACAATCATAGCCCCAGGTGTGCAGGTAAGCCTGCACCGGGATCACAACCTTTAACCCCAGAAATGCCAGTCATCAGCACTGGTTCCAAACATTAACCACACGTGTGCGAGTCAAACCCACACTGAGATCATGACAGAAACTCCTAGAAAGGGCGTCCGCCTTAACATTCTTAGTGCCCGGAAGAAAAGAGACCACAAAATTAAAATGCGTGAAAAACAAGGCCCACCTAGCCTGTCTAGGATTCAAGCGTTTGGCTGATTCAAGATAAATTAAATTCTTGTGTTTGGTGAGGACCACAACTTGATGTCTAGCTCCCTCCAACCAATGTCTCCACTCTTCAAATGCCCATTCCCCACGTCATAGTTACGCTCAGATGGGGAGAATTTTTGAGAAAAGAAGGCACAGGGATTTATTTTAGAAGTCACCGGATCTTTTTGGGACAAAACAGCTCCTGCACCAATCTCAGAAGCATCTACCTCCACCTGAAATGGAAGTGAGACATCAGGTTGCTGTAGAACCGGAGCAGAAGTGAATCTCCACTTAAGCTCCTGAAATGCCGAGACTGCCTCTGGAGACCAATTCACCACATCAGTGCCCCTTTTTGGTCAGTTCAGTCAGTGGTTTGACAATACCAGAAAAATTACCTATAAATTTACGATAGAAATTAGCAAAACCCAAAAACTTCTGGAGAGCCTTCAAAGAAGTGGGCTGAACCCAATCATAAATGGCCTTTACCTTGGCCAGATCCATTACAATAGCTGAAGGAGACAAAATAAATCCCAAAAATTAAAGCCTCTGTACACCAAAGAGGCACTGCGATCCCTTACCACACAGGGAATTTTCCCTCAAAATCCGGAACACAGTCCGGACATGTTCCACATGAGAATCCCAATCACTGGAAAAGATCAAAATATCATCCAGATAAATGATCAAAAACTTATCCACAAAGTCCCGGAAAATATCGTTCATAAAGGATTGGAAGACAGAAGGGGCATTAGTGAGCCCAAAAGGCATCACCAGGTTCTCAAAATGTCCCTCCGGAGTATTAAACTCCATCTTCCATTCATCCCCGTGCTTGATGCAAATAAGATTAAATGCCCCCCTGAGGTCAAGCTTGGTAAACCAGCAGGCACTTTTAACTCTGGAAAATAAATCAGAAATCAGGGGTAACGGGTACTGATATTTAACAGTGATTTTGTTAAGGGAACGATAGTCAATACAAGGCCTTTCTTGGTCACAAAAAAAAACAGCACCTAAGGGTGAAGAGGATGGTGTAATATGACCCTTCTCCAACGATTCCTTGATATAAGATCGCATAGCATCATGTTCGGGTACCGATAAGTTGAAAAGCCGACCCTTGAGAAATTTACACCCGGGCATTAACTCAATTGCACAGTCATAACTCCCATGAGGAGGCAAAGACGCAGACTTACTCTCACTAAATACATCAGAAAAATCAGCCAAATAATCAGGACTATCATGAGACTGGGGAGAGGTGGAGAAAACAGGAGTGTCACTAGGAACACACTGACAACCCCAACTCACCACAGACACAGATTTCCAGTCCAAAACAGGATTATGAGTTTGCAACCAAGGAAAACCCAGAACAATAGTATCATGCAAATTGTGCAGCACCAAAAAATTTACAATTTTCTTGGTGGTCTGGGGCGACCCACATTATCACCTGGGTCCAAAACTGGGGTTTATTCTCCGGCAAAGGAGTAGCATCAATATCCCTCAAAGGGATAGGAGTCAGCAGCAGTATCATAGGAAAACCACAACTTTTAGCAAAGTCCAAATCCATCAGATTCAAAGCTGCTCCTGAATCTACAAAAGCCTTAGCGGAAAATGTAGATAAGGAGCAGATCAGAGTAATTGCCAAAAGGAACTTAGGTTGTACACTGCCCACAGCAAATGTGTGTGGAAAACGTTTCTCTCATTTAGGGCAGACAGAAATAGTATGAGAGGCGTCCCCACAAAAAAAACACAGCTTATTATGCCGTCTAAACTCCTGACGTTGCGCCCTAGCAAAACCCTATCACATTGCATGGGTTCAGACGTTTGTTCAAAAGGCCGCAACGCCTCTCGTGTAATTTTACGTTCACGTAAACGCCAATCAACTTGAATAGCTAATGACATAGAATCATCAAGACCAGAGGGAACAGGAAATCCCACCATAACATCTTTTACGGTTTCTGATAAACCCTTCCGAAAGAGAGCTGCTAAGGCACCGTCATTCCATGTAGTAAGGACCGCCCACTTTTGGAATTTTTGACAGTAATAAATAATAATAAATTTGATTTCTATAGTGCCAACATATTCCGCAGCACTTTACATTTCGGAGGGGATTTGTACAGACAATAGACATTACAGCATAACAATAATCACATAGATTATAACAAATACCAAGAGGAATGAGGGCCCTGCTCGCAAGCTTACAATCTATGAGGAAAAAAGGGAGACACGAAAGGTGGGTGGTAACAGTTGCCCTGATTGTATGGACTAGCCATAATGTTAAGTGTGTAACAGTACAGACACAGAGGGCTAATGGATGCATAAAGCATGTGGGAACATGATGCGGGGAACCTGGTTATGGTAAAACTTTTGGCTGTGCCACACAGGGATATATTAGGTTAATGTGTTGAGGCGATAGGCCAGTCTGAATAAATGCGTTTTCAGGGCACGCTTAAAATTGTGGGGATTGGGGACTAATCGTATTGACCTGGGAAGTGCATTCCAAAGAATTGGCACAGGACGTGTAAAGTCTTGGAGACAGGAGTGGGAGGTTCTGATTATTGAGGATGCTAACCTCAGGTCATCAGCAGAGCGGAAGGCCCGGGTAGGGTGGTATACTGAAACAAGGGAGGAGATGTAGGGTGGTGCTGAGCCATGGAGGGCTTTGTGGGTGAGGGTAATAAGTTTATACTGAATTCTGGAGTGGATGGGTAGCCAGTATAATGACTGGCACAAGGTAGAGGCATCAGTGTAACGATTAGTGAGGAATATGATCCTGGCTGCAGCATTCAAGACAGATTGGAGATGGGAGAGTTTGGTAAGAGGGAGACCGATTAGAAGAGAGTTACAATAGTCGAGACGAGAATGAATAAGAGAAACAGTAAGAGTTTTTGCAGACTCAAAAGTAAGAAAAGGTCGAATTCTAGAAATGTTTTTGAGGTGCAGATGACAAGAGCGAGCCAGTGATCGAATGTGGGGGGCAAATGAAAGCTCGGAATCAAGTATGACCCCAAGACAGCGGGCATGTTGCTGGGGAGTAATAGTGGAGCCATACACAGAAATGGCAATGTCGGGTATAGGTACATTAGTAGAGGGAGGAAACACAAGGCGTTCAGTCTTTGACAGGTTCAGTTTCAGATATAATGAGGACATGATGTTAGACACAGCGTTTAGACAATCGCCGGTGTTTTCTAGAAAGGCTGGCGTGATGTCAGGAGAAGAAGTGTATAATTGGGTGTCATCAGCATAGAGATGGTACTGGAAACCAAATCTACTGATTGTTTCACCAATGGGGCAGTGTACAAGGAGAAGAGGAGGGGGACTAGAACCGATCCTTGAGGAACCCCAACAGTAAGAGGAAGGTGAGAGGAGGAGGAACCGGCAAAAGATACAGTAAAGGAGCGGTCAGAGAGATAGGAGGAGAACCAGGAGAGAACGGTGTCCTTGAGGCCAATGGAATGGAGCATAGTGAGGAGGAGCTGATGATCCACAGTGTTGAATGCTGCAGAGAGATCCAAGAGAATTAGCATGGAGTAATGACCATTAGATTTAGCTGTTAGTAGATCATTAGAGACTTTAGTGAGGGCAGTTTCAGTAGAGTGTAAGGGGCGGAAACCGGATTGGAGAGGGTCGAGAAGAGAGTTATCAGACAGATAGCGGATAAGACGGGAGTGGACCAGGCGTTCCAGGAGTTTAGAGATGAAGGGAAGATTAGAGACAGGTCTATAGTTAGCGGCACAGGTTTGGTCGAGGGTATAATTCAGTATAATTCTGCAGAATCCTGACCCTGGATCAATGCCAATAGGGTTTTCTCAGCTTGATCAATAGCATTAGGTTCATCATACAACAACCCCAAGGCTGGAAAAAATGCGTCCACATTAGTCAGAATAGGATTTCCAGGTGTCAAAGAAAAAACCCAATCCTGGGGATCGCCGCGCAGCAAGGAGATGACAATTTTAACCTTCTGCACAGAGCTCCCCGATGAGTTAGGCTTCAAGGCAAGAAATAGTTTACAATTATTCTTAAAATTAAAAAATTTAGACCGATCCCCAGAAAATACATCAGGAGTAGGGATTTTTGGTTCAACAGCAGGTGATTGAGCGAGATAGGTGGAAATTCCCCGCACTTCAGCAGCGAGCTGCTCAACAAGATCAGACAATTGCTTAATCTCCATTATGGAAAAAATCTTCCTCCTACGGCTCCAGAGAAAAAGAGGAAAAAATATATATAAAAAAAAAATTCTGACACTTTTTTTTTTTTTTTTTTTTTTTACAATTCTTTCCTGCTTTTGAGTACCCTAGAATCTGCGGTTTAGGCTGGTGATTCTGTTATGATTGGGTCACCGAGGAGGAAAGCAAGACCAAGCTAAGCCATAGAAAACCAGAGAGGTTGGTAACTAAGTGGATTGCAGACCCCTGATCTTATCCACACAACTAGCAGTAGCCGTGGAGCGTACCTACGATGATTCTAGACGCCTCGACACAGCCGGAGAACTAAGTAAGCCTAAAGCAAGAAAGGGGAAATCTAAACTGCCCCAGAGCAGACCCCAAAGGAATAGATAGCCCCCAAACATATATTGTCAGTGAGACAAGATGAAAACACAAACGCAGGTAGGAAAATAGGCTGAGCAATCGATGGGGCCCACACTGACTAGACAGGACAGGAAAGGAAAGACACTGTCTGCAATCACGCAAAAAAACCTGCAAAAAATGTCCAACACGTCTGATAGAAAAATACTGAAGTCACTAGACTTCGCCCACTATATCAGCACTCTGGCATATTCTGAAAGCAGAGCAAAAAGAGGCCAATCTAATAAGGGGCAAAAACAAACTGGCACAAGCAGTAACATAAGGATGAAAATTCAGCACAGCCCCAGCCAGGGCTGGCTGACCACACAAAACTGAATAGACAAAACCAAATCAAATGTGAACAATAGCAAAAGAACACTTAACTTGAGCATGCAGGGACTGAGCTGGAAACTACGACCTCAGGAGGCAGGAAAAAATCACCAGCAGGGACAGAGGGAGTCGGCTGTCTTAAATCCAGTCAAAAACTCCAGATGTCCAATCGTCCTCCTCATTATCAGGTGGCAGGCCTCTGTTAATTAGATCAGCTCCATTACCTCCTGTAACCACCAGAGGGAGCCCGGAAAGAGAACTTGCGACCCCTCTGTCAATATAACCAGCTCCACTACCTTCACTAGTAGCCAGAGGTAGGCCAGAAAGTGAATTCACAACAATGACCACTCTTGCTCACGGCTTAGCCATGAGAAGTGACTAGCGTCACATTTCGTCTGGATGCTGTTATGAATGGGTCACCGAGGAGAAAAAAACAAAACAAGCTAAGTCACAGAAAACCAGAGAGGTTGGTAACTATGCAGATTGCAGACCCCTGATCCTAACCACACAACTAGCAGCAGCCGTGGAGCGTTCCTACGATGAACCTAGACGCTTCGTCACAGCCGGAGGACTAAATAAGCCTAAAGCAAGAAAAGGGGAAAACTAACTGCCCGACAGCAGACCCCAAAGGAATAGACAGCCCCCCCTCGGAAAAAGAGGCAGGGAGACTACCTCCCCATTGTCCCTATGATTGTGCTATTGATCTTATTCCTAGCGCTAAGTTGCCAAAAGCTCGCCTTTACAATTTGTCGGGGCCCAAAGGGACCGCCATGAAAGAATATGTTAACGAAAGTGTACAGAACAGTAATATCTGTCCCCCCCCGTAGCTGCTGGATTTTTCTTTGTTAAAAAGAAAGATGGGGGTCTCCGTCCTTGCCTTGATTTCTGAGAAATAAAAAAGATCACGATTGAAAATACCTACCCACTTCCACTCATCCCCTACCTATATAATCAGCTTCTGGGGGCCAGGGTGTTTTCTAAACTTGATCTTAGAGAGGCTTACAATTTGATACACATCTGGAAGGGTGATGAGTGGAAAATGGCGTTTTTAACGTTTGAGGGTCTGTTTGAAAACCTTGCCATGCCTTTTGGATTATCTAATGCACCTGCTGTGTTTCAGAATTTTATGAATATTTTCTCTGATTGCATTGGAAGATTTGTTGTGATTCTAATTTTCTCGCCAGACTTAGATACTCACTAGGAACATGTCCGTGTGGTGTTACAGAGACTGAGGGAGAACTCTCTGCTTGCTAAATTAGAGAAATGCTTTTCTGTTCAGGAAATCTCTTTCTTGGGGTTTATCTTGTTAGCACAAGGATTTAAGATGGACCCTGGAAAGGTGCAGGCCATAATTGATTGGGTTCAACCTTGTGATCTTAAGACTCTGCAGCGTTTTCTGGGATTTGCCAACTATTATAGAAAATGTATCAAGGGTTTTTCGCAGATTGCTAAACCACTTACTGACCTGACACATAAGGGAGCGAATCTCAAGGTTTGGTGCCATCAGGGCTTTTGAAAGATTAAAAGAGTGTTTTATGTCCTCACCCATTCTGATCCAACCTGATCTCCAAGAATCATTCATTATGGAGATGGATGCTTCAGAGATTGGAGTGAGGGCAGTCTTATCACACGAGACCAAAACTCTGACTAAACTGTGTCCATGTGCTTTTCTTTCTAAAAAATTTTCACCAGCAGAGAGATTATGATGTTGGGAATCGGGAGTTACTTGTTGTCAAATTGGCTTTTGAAGAATGGAGGCATTTTTTGGAGGGGGGCGGTTCATCCAGTTACGTGATCACGGATCTCAAGAATTTAGCTTACATTCAATCAGCTAAAATGTTAACTCCTAGACAGACCAGATTGTCCTTGTTTTTTTCTCGATTTTTTCTATTACATTCAGGCCAGGGTCTAAGAACGTGAAAGCTCATGCTTTATCTCCTAGTCTAGATCCAATTTCTCCTCCAGAACCTCCATCATCCATTATTCCTCAAGGTATTGTGATGTCTATGGTAACCTCTGATGTTATGAATGGGTCACCGAGGAGGATAGCAGGACCAGGCTAAGCCACCAGAAAACCAGAGAGGTTGGTAACTAAGCGGATTGCAGACCCCTGATCCTATCCACACAACTAGCAGTAGCCGTGGAACGTACCTACGATGCCCTAGACGCCTCGGCACAGCCGGAGAGCTAACTAAGCCTAAAGCAAGAAAGATGAAATCTAAACTGCCCCGGAGCAGACCCCAAAGGAATAGATAGCCCCCAAACATATATTGTCGGTGAGACAAGATGAAAACACAAACGCAGGCAGAAAAATAGACTGAGCAAATGATGTGGACCAGACTGACTAGACAGGACAGGAAAGGAAAGACACTGTCTGCAATCACGCAAAAAATCCAACACATATGATGCTCAAAAAAACACTGAAGTCACACGACTTCGCCCCCACTATATCAGCACTCTGGTATATACTGAAAGCAAAGCAAAAAGAGACCAATATTACAGGGGACTGAACAAATTGACACAAGCAGTAACATATGGGCGGTGATCCAGCACAGCCCCAGCAGGAGCAAGCTGACCCGCACAAAGCAGAGATAGGCAAAACCAGATCAAATGCAAAAACATTAGCAAATGAACCACTTATCTGAACCATGCAGGAACAGAGCAAGAGACATAAGAGCTCAGTGTCATGATCCAGGTGGGATTATGACAGATAAATGCACAAGTAACCTTTTTTTTCCTTACGCTGTGTGCGTAAAGTTAGTTTTGCCCCCGGTGGCCATTAGGGTCATTGCACTGTGGTGGTTTCAGTTCTAGTTTTGCCCCCGGGTCATTGCACTCTGGTTATTTTAGTTTAGTGCACGTGATTATAAAGCAGGTGTGATTGCTCTGGCTCTGACCTATAAAAGAGTGTCAGGTGTTGCAATCACTGGTGGTGATATTGGTCATTTCAACCATCCTTGGTGGAGGAAGGAGCTAGAGACCTCAGTCAGAGTCCTGGTGTGGAAGGAGCCTCAGAGAGAAGTTCCTTGCAGCTCTAACAAAGCTTGGTGAAGCAGCAGCTATTCAGGAGGAAAGCTGCATTCTGGTGCTGGACTCTGTTGCTGGGAACAAGAGCGACAGAGCAAAGCTAAGTGGTGTTATCCCTGTTTGTACCTTTCCTTTTGTGTATTTCAGTGCAGTGGTGGGATTAATTTCTGCACCATCCATTTCACTAGAAAGGGCTAGGCGCAGGGCGAGCTAGGGTTTTTAGGTATCCTGCTCGGCGCCAGGTGCAGAACCTGCATAGGGACTGTCAGGAGTGTAGAGACACTGACTCAGGGGAGTGCAGGAGGTCTCCACGTCCCCGTTCCCTATAGCAGGGCCCTCCATTGTATCGGTTTCCCTGGTGTTTTCCTTTATTATTTAAATTCGCCCTGCTGGGGGCGGTGTATCCAGATACATGAGTAATTCTGAAATTCGCCTGCTTGAGGCGGTGTATCCGGCTGCACGTTATATTATTTAAATTCGCCCTACTGGAGGCGGTGTATCCAGGATCACGTGTGTCAGAGAAATTCGCCCTGCTGGAGGCGCTGTGTCCAGTCACACGGAACCATCACACTCAGAAGGCACAGGAAGAAAATCACCAGCAGGGATTGAAGGAAGTAGCTGTCTTAAATACTCCAGTTAGAAACCCAAGATCTCCAATCGTCATTATCATTATCAAGTGGCAAGCCTCTGTCAGTCTGACCAGCTCTACTACCTCCAGTAACCACCAGAGGGAGCCCAGAAAGAGAACTCGCAACATCTCTGTCAATCTGACCAGCTCCACTACCTTGAGTAACCACCAGAGGGAGCCCAGAAAGAGAAATCACAACAGTACCCCCCTTGAGAAGGGGTCACCGAACCCTCATCCACGCCACCAGGCCGGTTAGGATGGGCCCGGTGAAAAGCACGAACCAATCTCTCGGAATGAATGTCAATAGCAGAGACCCAAGAATTATACTCCTGGCCATAACCCTTACACTTGACCAAGTACTGGAGTCTCTGTCTAGCCAAACGAGAATCCAATATCTTCTCTACCTCCTACTCCAAATTACCCTAACCCGCCATGGGAACTACTGGGTCCACAAACCTCTTCAACAAAGATTTATGAAAAACGTTATGAATCTTAAACGTAACTGGAAGAGCCAAACGGAAAGAAACGGGGTTAAGGATTTCCAAAATCTTATAAGGTCCAATGAATTTTGGCTTGAATTTTGTAGACGCAACCTTCATAGGAATATTTTTTGAAGACAGCCAAACCATATCACCCACTTTAAACCGGGGACCAATGGTCCTATGCCGGTTGGAAAACCATTGGGCCTTTTCCTGAGAGTGGGACAACTTGTCCTCTACTTGGTCCCAAATCTGCTGGATTCTCTCTACGACAGAATCCACACTTGGGGAGGCCGAAGATTCCACCTGCCCTGAAGAAAATCGAAGATGAAACCCAAAGTTACAGAAAAAAAGGCGACATCAAAGTGGCAGAACTAGCCCTATTGTTTAGCGCGAATTCGGCCAAGGGCAACAGTAAGACCAAGTCATCCTGATCAGCAGATATGAAACATCTCAAATAGGATTCCAAAGTCTGGTTTGTTCTCTCAGTCTGCCCATTGGTCTGAGGATGAAATGCAGAGGAGAAAGATAACTGAATTCCAAGTTTGGAACAAAAAGCCCTCCAAAATCAGGAAACAAACTGGACTCCTCTGTCCGACACAATGTTCTCAGGAATCCCGTGCAAACGAACCACCTGTTGTAAAAACAAGGGCACCAACTCAGAAGAAGATGGCAACTTTGGGAGTGGTACAAGATGGACCATCTTAGAAAATCTATCACAGATCACCCAGATAACAGTCATTCTCTGAGAGACAGGAAGATCAGAAATAAAATCCATTGAGATATGGGTCCATGGCCTCCTGGGCACCAGCAGGGGAATCAACAAACCACTATAACGAGAACAGGGCTTGGACCGAGATCAAGTCCCACAGGACTGCACAAAATTCCTGACATCACGAGATAAGGCAGGCCACCAAAAAGACCGACTCACCAAATCTCTGGTACCAAAAATACCTGGATGACCAGTCAACGCGGAGCAATGAATTTCAGACATTACTCTTTTCCTCCACTGGTCAGGGACATACAGTTGTGGCCAAAAGTATTGACACCCCTGCAATTCTGTCAGATAATACTCAGTTTCTTCCTAAAAATGATTGCAAACACAAATTCTTTGGTATTACTATCTTCATTTAATTTGTCTTAAATGAAAAAACACAAAAAGAATTCTCCTAAAGCCAAATTGGATATAATTCCACACCAAACATAAAAAAGAGGGTGGACAAAAGTATTGGCACTGTTCGAAAAATCATGTGATGCTTCTCTAATTTGTGTAATTAAGAGCACCTGTAACTTACTTGTGGCACCGAACAGGTGTTGGCAATAACTAAATCACACTTGCAGCCAGTTGACATGGATTAAAGTTGACTCAACCTCTGTCCTGTGTCCTTGTGTGTACCACATTGAGCATGGAGAAAAGAAAGAAGACCAAAGAACTGTCTAAGGACTTGAGAAACCAAATTGTGAGGAAGCATGAGCAATCTCAAGGCTACAAGTCCATCTCCAAAGACCTGAATGTTCCTGTGTCTACCGTGCGCAGTGTCATCAAGAAGTTTAAAGCCCATGGCACTGTGGCTAACCTCCCTAGATGTGGACGGAAAAGAAAAATTGACCAGAGATTTCAACGCAAGATTGTGCGGATGTTGGATAAAGAACCTCGACTAACATCCAAACAAGTTCAAGCTGCCATGCAGTCCGAGGGTACAACAGTGTCAACCCGTACTATCCGTCGGCGTCTGAATGAAAAGGGACTGTATGGCAGGAGACCCAGGAAGACCCCACTTCTTACCCCGAGATATAAAAAAGCCAGGCTGGAGTTTGCCAAAACTTACCTGAAAAAGCCTAAAACGTTTTGGAAGAATGTTCTCTGGTCAGATGAGACAAAAGTAGAGCTTTTTGGGCAAAGGCATCAACATAGAGTTTACAGGAGAAAAAAGAGGCATTCAAAGAAAAGAACACGGTCCCTACAGTCAAATATGGCTGAGGTTCCCTGATGTTTTGAGGTTGCTTTGCTGCCTCTGACACTGGACTGCTTGACCGTGTGCATGGCATTATGAAGTCTGAAGACTACCAACAAATTTTGCAGCATAATGTAGGGCCCAGTGTGAGAAAGCTGGGTCTCCCTCAGAGGTCATGGGTCTTCCAGCAGGACAATGACCCAAAACACACTTCAAAAAGCACTAGAAAATGGTCTGAGAGAAAGCACTGGAGACTTCTAAGGTGGCCAGCAATTAGTCCAGACCTGAATCCCATAGAACACCTGTGGAGAGATCTAAAAATGGCAGTTTAGAGAAGGCATCCTTCAAATATCAGGGACCTGGAGCAGTTTGCCAAAGAAGAATGGTCTAAAATTCCAGCAGAGCATTGTAAGAAACTCATTGATGGTTACCGGAAGCGGTTGGTGGCAGTTATTTTGGCTAAAGGTTGTGCAACCAAGTACTAGGCTGAGGGTGCCAATACTTTTGTCTGGCCCATTTTTGGAGTTTTGTGTGAAATGATCAATTTTTTGCTTCATTCTCTTTTGTGTTTTTTCATTTAAGACAAATTAAATGAAGATAATAATACCAAAGAATTTGTGTTTGCAATCATTTTCAGGAAGAAACTGAGTATTATCTGACAGAATTGCAGGGGTGTCAATACTTTTGGCCACAACTGTACAACTTTCACATAGGGCAACGTTCCGGTTTGTCCTCCTGAAATTCCTCCAGGGCACGTCTCAAATCGGGTGAGATGGCGGAAAGAACTACACCCTCATTTAGAATGGTAGTAGGCTCGGTAACATCAAGAGAATCCGCAAAGAAACTCCTAGAAAGGGTGTCCGCCTTAACATTCTTAGTGCCCAGAAGAAAAGAGACCACAAAATTAAAACGCATGAAAAACAAGGCCCACCTGATCTGTCTAGGATTCAAGCGTTTGGCTGATTCAAGATAAATCAAATTCTTGTGGTCGGTGAGGACCACAACTTGATGTGTAGCTCCCTCCAACCAATGTCTCCACTCTTCAAATGCCCATTTCATGGCTAACAATTCCCGAGTCCCCATGTCATAGTTACGTTCAGATAGGGAAATTTTTCGAGAAAAGAAGGCACAGGGATTCATCTTAGAAGTCTCAGGATCTCTTTGGGACAAAACGGCTCCTGCATCAATCTCAGAAGTATCTACCTCCACCTGAAAAGGGAGTGAGACATCAGGTTGCCGTAGAACCGGAGCAGAAGTGAATCTCTGCTGAAGCTCCTGAAATGCCGAGACTGCCTCTGGTGATCAATTCACCACATCAGCGCCCTTTTTGGTCAAATCAGTCAGTGGTTTAACAATAACAGAAAAATTACTTATAAATTTACGGTAGAAATTAGCAAAACCCAAAAACTTCTGGAGAGCCATCAAAGAAGTGGGCTGTACCCAATCATAAATGGCCTGTACCTTGGCTGCGTCCACACTGTCCGGACATGTTCCACATGAGAATCCCAATCACTGGAAAAGATCAATATACCATCCAGATAAATGATCAAAAACTTATCCACAAAGTCCCGTAAAATATCGTTCATAAAGGATTGGAAGACAGAAGGGGCATTAGTGAGCCCAAAAGGCATCACCAGGTACTCAAAATGTCCCTCCGGGGTATTAAACGCCGTCTTCCTTTCATCCTCGTGCTTGATGTGAATAAGATTATACGCCCCCCTGAGGTCAAGTTTGGTAAACCAACAGGCACTTTTAACTCTGGAAAATAAATCAGAAATCAGGGGTAACGGGTACTGATATTTAACAGTGATTTTGTTAAGGGAACGATAGTCAATACATGGCCTTAAAGAGCCATCTTTCTTGGCCACAAAAAAAACAGCATCTAAAGGCGAAGAGGATGGTCTAATATGACCCTTCTCCAACGACTCCTTGATAAAGGATCGCATAGCATCATGTTCGGGTACCGATAAGTTGAAAAGCCAACCCTTGGGAAATTTACACCCGGGCATTAATTCAATTGCACAGTCATAACTCCTATGAGGAGGCAAAGACGCAGACTTACTCTCACTAAATACATCAGAAAAATCAGCCAAATAGTCAGGAATATCATGAGACTGGGGAGAGGTGGAGTCACTAAAAACACATTGACAACCCCAACTCACCACAGACACAGATTTCCAGTCCAAAACAGGATTATGAGTTTGCAACCAAGGGAAACCCAGAACAATAGTATCATGCAAATTGTGCAACACCAAAAATTTACAATTCTCTTGGTGGTCCGGGGCCACCCGCATTATCACCTGGGTCCAAAACTGGGGTTTATTCTCCGCCAAAGAAGTAGCATCAATACCCCTCAAAGGGATTGGAGTCCGCAGGGGTATCATGGGAAAACCACAACGTTTGTCAAAGTCAAAATCCATCAGATTCAAAGCTGCTCCTGAATCAACAAAAGCCTTAGCGGAAAATGTAGACAAGGAGCAGGTCAAAGTAGTCGCCAAAAGGAACTTAGGCTGTACATTGCCCACCGCAAATGCGTGAGCAAAACGCTTTTCTCATTTAGGGCAGACAGAAATAGTATGAGAGGCATCACCACAGAAAAAACACAACTTATTACGCCTTCTAAACTCCTTGTTAGGGACGGCAGAACGCACTAAATAATAAATAATAGAAAGTGCGTTCGCCGCCCGGGGTCCACCGTGCAGAGGTGTTAAACTGCTGCTATGTAATGGCAGATGCACAATATGGCGGTATTGCGCACGCGGGTTGAACGTCATCCAGAGTGCACTGGGCGGACTCTGTTAATTCACAGAGACGCCATGGGTTTAAACACAAATGCTGAGCCTGTTGAACTCACAGGTCTCAGCAAAATGCATGCATGGTGTATGGTCACAGGACTCGGGCCCAAGACACAGGGTCAGCGTCCTTCTAAACCTACCGTGCGTACGGCGTCGCAACCGCGGATGCCAATAAGTACTGCTGACTGCAGCGCGGTGACAGACACTGCCGCAAGATGACAATGCCCGGTAGCAGGCACACTGTCGGACGCTAGTACCGTGGATGATATGCACTGTGGCCTGTAGCTTGCCACTGACTGGCGCTGACTCTATCACTAGTTCCCTGTTATGAACTCATTTTCGGCTCCACCAGTTGAGAGTTCCCCTCCCGTTCTCCCTCTGGTGGTGACAGGAGGTAGTGAGGTTGGTTTAAGTGGTAGTGATCTGCCACCTGATGAGGAAGATAACGATTGGATCTCTGGAGTATCAGACTGGATATAAGACAGCCGACGCCCTATCCTAGTGCTGGTGATTCAGTCTGCTTCTCAGGTCCTGGACTTCAGCTCTCTTCCAGTCTTCTCAAGTTAAGTTTGTTTTTTGCTATTGTTCATGCTTGCGCTTGTTGGTCAGTTCAGTTTCTTGTGTGGTCAGCCTGCCCCTGCTGGGGCTATGCTGAATTTCCACTCCTATGTATCAGTATTTGCCAAGCTGCTTTTTGTCCCTTATTGGATTGGCATCTTTTTGCTCTGTCTCAGAATATTTCAGAGTGCTGATATAGGTGTAGAAGTCTAGTGACTTCAGGGTTAATTTTGTTATCAGAAGTGTTGGACAATATTTTTGTAGGGTTTTTTTGGCGGATTGCAGACAGTGTCTTTCCTTTCCTGTCCTGTTTAGTTAGCCGGGCCCCATCGTTTGCTCAGCCTATTTTCCTGCCTTTGTTTGTAATTTCATCTTGTTTCACCGTCAATACTTGTGGGGGGCTGTCTTTCCTTTGGGGTCTGCTCTGGGGCAGTTAGTTTTCCTCTTTTCCTGCTTTAGGCTTACGTAGCTCTCCGGTTGTGACGAGGAGTTTAGGACCATCGTAGGAATGCTGCACGACTGCTGCTAGTTGTGCGGTTAAGTTCAGGGATCTGCAATCTGCATAGTTACCAACTTCTCTGGTTTTCTGAGACTTAGCTTGTTGTTCATTTTTTCCTCCTTGGTGACCCATTCATAACAGTTCCCTATCCACACACGTAATATCAGAGGGAGGGGAATCTTAATGAGTCATTTGCAAGTCTGTTGTGAACTCATTTTCTGGTCTACCAGTTGTGAGTTCTCCTTCCGGGCTCCCTCTGGTGGTAACAGGAGGTAGTGAGGTTGATTTAATTAGTAGAGATCTGCCACCTGATGATGAGGATAACGATTGGATCTCTGGAACCTCAGACTGGATTTAAGACAGCCGACGCCCTATTCTGGTGCTGGTGATTCCTTCTGGCTTTTTAGGTCTTGGTTATCAGCTCTGTTCCAGTCATCTCAAGCTAAGTGTTTCTGCTAATGTTCACACTTGATTTTGTTAGTCTATTCAGTTTTTTGTGTGGTCAGCCAGCCCCAGCTGGGGCTGTGCTAAATTTCTACTCTTATTTATCTGTATTTGCCAATTTGCTTTTTGTCCCTTATTAGATTGGCCTCTTTTTTGCTCTGTCTCAGAATATTTCAGATTGCTGATATAGTGGGAGAAGTCTAGTGACTTCAGGGTTAATTTTGTTATCAGAAGTGTTGGACATTATTTTTGTAGGGTTTTTTGGGCAGATTGCAGACAGTGTCTTTCCTTTCCTGTCCTTTCTAGTTAGTTTGGGCCCCATCGTTTGCTCAGCCTATTTTCCTGCTTGTGTTTGTGTTTTCATCTTGTTTCACCATCAACACATGTGTGGGGGCTGTCTATTCCTTTGGGATCCGCTCCGGGGCAGTTAGTTTTCCCCTTTTCTTGCTTTAGGCTTATTTAGTCCTCCGGCTGTGATGAGGCGTCTAGATTCATCGTAGGAACGCTCCACGGCTGCTGCTAGTAGTGTGGTTAGGATCAGGGGTCTGCAATCTGCATAGTTACCAACCTCTCTGGTTTTCTGTGACTTAGCTTGTTTAGTTTTCCTCCTCGGTGACCCATTCATAACACAAGTCCATGCATCCGTCATCATTCACACAGCAAATAGAGTCTATAGTAGCGCATGGCCAAGCGGCCATGCGAACCTTTTATAGCCGGGACCTTCCGGAAGCTTCAAGATCCCTGAGATGGACCAATCAGATCTGGAGAAGGACCTGTGCATGTGACTCCCAACTCCAATGGGAGATCGTCTCGTTAGCATGCTTAGTGAAGCGACGGAAGGACCTCTGGAGTGGCTTGCTGCTGAGCAGCCTGCGTTGCTATTGCTGGCCCAGAGGTGGCAGCAACTGCCAGACCCACAGAGCTGGTCCGAGCAGAGCGTCGGGAACGACGGGGCTGCTGAGCAGGCTCCTCTGCGGTCGATGGAGAATGGGAGACCGCTGAATGTGAGGCTCTGGATCCCTGCTGTGCAGTTGCAGGAACCTGACGCCTAACACTCCTGATGTTGCGCCCTAGACAAAACCCTATCGCATTGCATGGGTTCAGAAGTTCGTTCGAAAGGCGGCAACGCCTCTCGTGTAGTTTTACGTTCATGTAAACGCCGATCAATTTGAATGGCCAATGACAGAGAGTCGTCAAGCCCAGAGGGGACAGGAAATCCCACCATAACATCTTTTACGGTTTCTGATAAACCCTTCCGAAAGAGAGCTGCTAGGGCATCGTCATTCCATTTAGTAAGGACCGCCTACTTTTGGAATTTTTGACAATATAACTCTGCAGAATCCTGACCCTGGTTCAATGCCAATAAGGTTTTCTCAGCTTGATCAATAGCATTAGGTTTATCATACAACAACCCCAGGGCTTGAAAAAACGCGTCCACATTAGCCAGAATAGGATCTCCGGGTGTCAAAGAAAAGGCCCAATCCTGGGGATTGCCGCGCAGCAGGGAGATGACAATTTTAACCTGCTGCACAGAGCTCCCCAATGAGTTAGGTTTCAAAGCAAAAAATTGTTTACAATTATTCTTAAAATTCAAAAATTTAGACCGATCCCCAGAAAACACATCAGGAGTAGGGATTTTTGGTTCAACAGCAGATGATTGAGCGAGATAGGCAGAAATTACCCGCACTTCAGCAGTGAACTGCTCAACATAATCAGACAATTGCTTAGTCTCCATTTAGACAAAAAATATCCTCCTACGGCCCCAGAAAAAAAAAAAGAGGAAAAAATATACAAAAAAAAAAAAAATTCTGACACACTTTTTTTAAAATTCTTTCCTTCTTTAGAGTACCCTAGAGTCTACAGTAAGGCTGGTGATTCTGTTATGAATGGGTCACCGAGGAGGATAGCAGGACCAGGCTAAGCCATCAGAAAGCCAGAGAGGTTGGTATCTAAGCGGATTGCAGACCCTTGATCCTATCAACACAACTAGCAATAGCTGTGGAGCGTACCTACGATGCCCTAGACGCCTCGGCACAGCCGGAGAGCTAACTCAGCCTAAAGCAAGCAAGGTGAAATCTAAACTGCCCGGAGCAGACCCCAAAGGAATAGATAGCCCCCAAACATATATTGTCGGTGAGACAAGATGAAAACACAAACGCAGGCAGAAAAATAGACTGAGCAAATGATGGGGACCAGACTGACTAGACAGGACAGGAAAGGAAAGACACTGTCTGCAATCACGCAAAAAACCCTGAAAAATCCAACACGTCTGATGCTCAAAAAAACACTGAAGTCACACGACTTCACCCCCACTATATCAGCACTCTGGTTTATACTGAAAGCAAAGCAAAAAGAGACCAATATAACAGGGGACAGAACAAACTGACACAAGCAGTAACATATGGGCGGTGATCCAGCACAGCCCCAGCAGGAGCAAGCTGACCCGCACAAAGCAGAGATAGACAAAACCAGATCAAATGCAAAAAGATTAGCAAAAGAACCACTTATCTGAACCATGCAGGAACAGAGCAGGAGACATAAGACCTCAGAAGGCACAGGAAGAAAATCACCAGCAGGGATTGAAGGAAGTAGCTGTTTTAAATACTCCAGTCAGAAACCCCAGATCTCCAATCGTCATTATCAGGTGGCAAGCCTCTGTCAGTCTGACCAGCTCCACTACCTCCAGTAACCAACAGAGGGAGCCCAGAAAGAGAACTCGCAACACCTCTGTCAATCTGACCAGCTCCACTACCTTCAGTAACCACCAGAGGGAGCCCAGAAAGAGAATTCACAACACTCTGAGCTGGAAGAGGAGATTCGTAAAGCCCAGTCGTTGGCTTCTTCTACTTCCCCAGGGTCCAAATTATTTGTGCCTGTGTACCTAAGGTTGTGGGTGTTACAGGAATTTCATGATTCCGTTTTAAGTGGCCATCCTGGGTTTACTGCCATAAGGAAAGCCATTGCTAGATTTTTTTGGTGGTCATCCATGCATAAGGATATTAAAGATTTTGTATCTGCTTGTGAAGTCTGCGCATCCGCCAAAATCAGTCATAGCCGGCCGGGTGGGGAATTGACTCCATTGCCTATTCCAGAAAGACCATGGACTCATTTGTCCATGGATTTCATTACAGATTTGCCTCTGATGGGAAGACTGCTATCTGGGTGGTAGTTGATCGATTCAGCAAACAAGCTCATTTTGTTCCTTTGTCAGGATTACCTAATACAGATACACTCTCCAGGTTTGTTATTTCTCATATTGTAAAGTTGCATGGGATCCCTCTGAACATTGTGTCTGATAGGGGAGAACAATTTGTCTCTAAACTAGGGATTGACTTTTCATTTTCATCTGCTTATCACCCTGAAACCAATGGTCAGACTGAGAGGACAAATCAATCTTCGGAACAAATTTTAAGGTGCTTTGTGGCAGCACGACAGGACTGGTCTTCATTTTTACCTCTCGATGAGTTTGCTTTCAACAGTCAAGTAAATCAATCTACCGAAACCTCGCCATTCTTCTGTAATTATGGTTTTCATCCCCATTTTGGCAAATTTTGTAGGATTAGTTCTCAATGCCCTGGGGTGGAGGTCGCCGTGCAGAGACTTGGGGATGTCTGGAGGGTGGCTCAAAAGAATATTGGGACTGCCCAGATTTGCCAAAAATGTAAGGCTGATAGAAGACGGTCGGTGGGTCCTGCTTTTAAGGTTGGGGATAAGGTTTGGTTGTTGTCTAGGAACATTAAACTTAAAGTGTCGTCGGCGAAGTTGGGTTCAAAGCTTATTGGTCCATATGAGATCCTAGAGGTGGTGAATCCTGTGGCATTCAGGTTAATGCTTCCTCCGTCCTTTCGCATATTCCATAAATTCCTATTAAAGTATGTACCTTTTGTCGCCAGCATTCCCGCCTCCTCCAATTTCAGTAGACGATGGCCTGGAGTATGAGGTTTAGAGGGTTGTGGATTCTCGGAGGGTCCGTAATTCCCTCCAGTACCTCACCCACTGGAGGTGATACGAACCAGAGGAGAGATACTGGGTACCTGCTTGAGATGTGAAGGCCAATCGGTTAGTCAGGGCCTTCCATTTAAAATTTCCTGCGAAGACTGGGGGTCCGTGGCCCCCCTAGATGAGGCGGTACTGTCACGGTTCCACCCCTCAGGGTGTCTGGGATGGCGTTACTGACAGCTCGTCCGCCCAATCTGGTACAGAGGCGTGCTGAAGCTGTCAGTACTTTGACAGCATGACCATCCAGTCCAGTTCAGGGGCGTGCTGAGCTGTCAGTGTGCTTATTGATGGCGCGACTAGCCAATCAGTGATTGAGAGGCGTCGGCTGTCTCAGCTGTTCACTATCCCGGTTAATTGCCATGCCTATTTAACTGTGCAGCTTCGCCCAGACCACTGTCAGACGTACATTCATCTTGTGAGGCTTGTGCTTTCCTGTGTCTTGAGTTCTATATGCTTGATCTGTTGCCTGACCTTGGATTTCGTTCTGACCATCTGCCTGTTTAACCCCTTCAGCTCTGATACGTTATCCTCCCAGTACTCTGACCTTGGAGCGTTACCTGACGACACTTTTGTCTCTTCCTTCTGTTTATGATGTACCCTCCTGGCTTCTGACCTTGGACTCCCTGACCACTCTGACTGACGGCTTAGCCATGAGAAGAGACTAGCATAACACTGAGTGAGTTTCTGGGATTCAGACAGACTCTTGCATCTTTAATCCAGCCACTGACGGTTCTTGATTGTGATTCATGGGGAAACCAAAGAATTGTCAACGGATCTATGGGAAAAGGAAGCTGAACTGTATAAAACAGGAAAGGGATACAAAAAGATAACCAATGAATTGATAATGTCAGTCAGCAGCATTCCAACTGTGATTAACAAACGGAAAATCAGGGGCTCTGTAAAAACAAAACCACGTTCAGGCAGACCAACAAAAATTTTGTCCATAACTGCCAGGAAAACTTTTCGGGATACAAAGAAAAAAACCCAAAAAAATCAGCTGAAATACTGGACTATCTTAAAACTTGCGGTGTGTCTGTTTCAAGATGCACTATAAGGAGGCATTTGAAGAAAAATGGGCTGCATGGTCGAGTCGCCAGAAGGAAGCCATTACTGCGCAAATGCCACAAAGTATCCATTAGGTGCCGGGATTCTCCCTCTGCACAGGATGGATCCCAAGCCTTATCTTCTCCTGCGGTCTCCTATTCAGTCTCGACCACAGTGGATGCTGCTCAGCAACGACGTCGGTCTCGGCGTCTTGCTCAGACTCGGCCTGTGCGCATTGTTACTGCTGCCTCTCCAGGTTCAGCTATGGTAACTGACAATAAACAGTGGCAGGCAGTCATTACTGAGACTAAGTCCAGGATTCGCTCTACTGAGCATGCTCGTGAGGTGGCGACCTCTCAATGGTGGTCGGTCGTCAGCTGCTCAGGTCCTGTGCGGGCTCCGATTTGGCCTGTGAGCAAGGTCCTGTCTGATTAGCACAGTCTATAAAAGGATCTTTGGCAGACCCGTCGGTGCGATAAGATCATTCATATTTGCTGTGTGTGTTGGTGGGTCAGTTACCACCCTGTATGCACGTGTGCCGCTAATAGCACTACGAGTGCGTTTCTAGACAGGCAGTGTAGGGTGGGAACTCCCGCCTGAACTTAGCGTCTGCATCGGGCGTCCTCAGGCGCGGGCTCAAAAGCCACCGTGTAACAAATAAGGTTCAATCACCAGTGTAGTGGAGGGTGAGCTATAGGGACCCCACTAGCGCCATTTCCACTATGCTCCTGTGACGTCTAACAGGGTATAGCTTAGAGTGGTCTCAGTTGTTTTACTGCTCTGTGGAGTAACGGAGTCAGGCGCTGTGCACTCTGTTCACACTGAGTGACGTTTAACTCGGTGTGTATAATGGTGCTTACTCGCGGCTATGCTCCACCATTGTTTTCTAGCTGCGGTTTTACCATCACCGCACGGTGGACCCCGGGTTGCGATCGCACCTTCTCATAATTTAAATTTGGTGAGATCGCAAAACCTAACAGTATCTTGCCTACAATACACAAATCACCACAGAGACAAGCCTCCAAATTTCTGGAACAAGGTAATTTGGAGTGATGAGACTAAAATTGAACTTTTTGGCCACAACCATAAATGTTACATTTGGAGAGAGGTCAGCAAGGCATATGATGAAGGGAACACCATTCCTACTGTAAATCACAGAGGTCGATAACTGATGCTTTGGGGATGTGTGAGCTTTAAAGGCACAGCAAACTTGGTCAAAGATGAAGGAAAAATGAATGCAGCACGTTATCAGCAAATACTGGAAGCAAATTTGCAATCAGCCCGAAAGCTGCACTTGGACGTTTCAACATGACATGTTACAGCAGAACAAAGTGAAGGTCTAGAGTGGCCATCTCAGTCTCCTGACCTCAATATCATTGAGCCACTCTGGAGAGATCTCAAGCACGCAGTTCATGCTAGACAGCCCAGGAATTTACAGGAACAGGAGGCTTTTGCCAAGAAGAGTGGGCAGCTTTACCATCTGAGAAAATAAAGAACGTAATCCACAACTACCACAAAAGACTTCAAGCAGTCATTGATGATAGCCAGGGCAATACACAGTATAAGAAATGGGGTATGTGAACTTTTGATCAGGGTCATTTGGATGTTTTGGGTTGTCATTATGATTTAAAAAGAGAAAACACAGTAGTTTGACAATAAATGGTTTCTCCCAACCACTAACCATGAGTGGAGAAAAAGTTTTAGTCTTATCATTCATATTCTCTGAAAAAAAAAGCCAAGAAAGCAAAAATTCTGTCGGGGTATGTAAACATTTGAGCACAACTGTATATGATACATCTTATTATAGTGACTCATTAGAGAAGGTACCTAGAACATCATATTTGTCCTGTTTTGTGTAACCAGATGGGGAGAGGATTACTCATGACCGCTCTATTTTTACGATATGAAATGACCATATTGGTGGAAACCATTATGTCATCAGACCACAGGGGAACATAACGCTCAAATTGGAATCGGACCAGGAGGTAAAACCTTGGGGGGGGGGGTTATGCAGCACAACGGGGGCATTAATAAAATGCTAACAGTGCGCAATTCCTTATAACTAAAAGGTAACCACTAACATGTAAAAATAACTTTTTCAAAGTCAAAGGTTTTATAATTGGTTTCCTTGTAAGTTACAGAGAAGGAAATAAGTATTTGATCCCTTGCTGATTTTGTAAGTTTGCCCACTTACAAAGACATGAACAGTCTATAGTTTTAAGGGTAGGTTAATTTTAACATTGAGAGACAGAATATCAAAAATAAAATCCAGAAAAATCACATTGTATAATTTATATAAATTTATTTGTATTTTGCAGTGAGAAATAAGCATTTGATCCCTCTGGCAAACATGATTTAATACTTGGTGGTAAAACCCTTGTTGGCAAGCACAGCAGTCAGACGTTTTTTGCAGCTGATGATGAGATTTGCGCACATGTCAGGATGAATTTTGGTCCACTCCTCTTTGCAGATCATCTCTAAATCATTGAGATTTTGAGGCTGTCGCTTGGCAACTCAGAGCTTCAACTCCCTCCATAAGTTTTCTATGGGATTAAGGGCTGGATACTGGCTAGGCCACTTCATAGCCTTAATGTGCTTCTTTTCAAGATTTTACGGTACATGGCTCAATTCATTCTCCCATTGATGCGGTGAAGTAGTCTTGTGCCCTTAGCAGAGAAACACTCCCAAAACATGTTTCCACCTTCATGCTTCACAGTGGGGATGGCGTTCTTTGAGTCATAGGCAGCATTTCTCTTCCTCCAAACATGGCGAGATGAGTTAATGCCAAAGACATCAATTTTTGTCTCATCTGACCACAGCACCTTCTCCCAATCAGTCACAGAATCCAGGTGTTCATTGGCAAACTTCAGACAGGCCTGCACATGTGCCTTCTTGAGCAGGGGGACCTTGCAGGTACTGCAGAATTTTAAACCTTTATGGCGTAATGTGTTACCAATGGTTTTCTTGGTGACTGTGGTCCCAGCTCCCTTGAGATCAATAGCAAGTTCCCCCCGTGTAGTTTTAGACTGATCTCTCACCTTCCTCATGATCAAGGATACCCAATGAGGTGAGAATATGCATGGTGCCCCAGATCGATGTCGATTGACAGTCATTTTGTATTTTTTGTATCAATTTTCTTACTATTGCACCAACAGTTGTCTCCTTCTTACCCAGCGTCTTACTTTTGGTTTTGTAGCCCATTCCAACTTTGTGCAAGTCTATGATCTTGTCCCTGACATCCTTAGAAAGCTCTTTGGTCTTGCCCATGTTGTAGAGGTTAGAGTCTGACTGATTGAGTCTGTGGACAGGAGTCTTTTATAAATGTGACTATGTAAGACAGCTGTCTTTAATGTAGGAGCCAGATCTCTTAATGGTTGGTAGAGGATCAAATACTTATTAGGGCTCATATTCACTTGCGAGAGACTCGCATGATTCTCGTGTGAGTCTCTCGCATGAAAACCTGGCACTGGGACCGGAGCGCCCGGCTGCATAGTAGCATGCTCCGGTCCGAGTTCCGGCGGCAGTGCCAGGTTTTCGTGCGAGTCTCACTAGTGAGTATGAGCCCTTAGAAAGAGAGAGAAAAAAACATTTTCCAAGCGCGCCAAAGACACTCAATTAGTATCTGTCTATGCATGTTTGCTCATCACTATTCATGATCAGTAGACCCCATAAATCCCAGCCCCAGCTATTGCACATTTAGCTGCACGTCCCATGCGATTTGTCCCGACGGTGATCTGTAACCGCTGCACGCCGCCGCCGCCGTTGTGGGGGACACACGAGGTGGCCCCAGGCCGGCTGCTCAGCAGAGGGTGACTGCAGGTAGAGGTGGTCCTCCCGCTCCCTGGACAGAGAGACCACCAGTGCAGCCAATGGACCGGGACACGCAGATCGATTCGCACCGACCCCACCCAACACCTCATGGTGCAGCAGCGCTGTGCTGGGCCGGTGCCATCCGCCCTTATAGTTTCTCTCCTTATTTATGCATTGGCCTACACCACATTGAGCCCTGACACAGCAGACTGTCTCCCCTACACAAGGAGTAGCCTGTACACCGACTGCCCCAGCGCATCGCCATTGTGTGTGGTCCGCCTGGTGCAGCTCATTGTGGTGGACGGCTATGAGGAAAACCCTATCTATCAGCAGTTCATCACTACTACATGACGACACCAGAACGCAAAGCGCCTCAGGGCCCAGCCGCCTCCAGCACCACAGTCTGTCACCGCTGCAGCTGCCAACCAATCACGGCTCTTGTACTAATCGTCCCAGACGCGTTTGGGAGCTGCGCAGTGATTGGTGGAACCCAACTGACAGTTGGTAGCTTGTAGCTGGCTGCGGCCGGGGTGTCTGCTGTTACCATGGCAGCTCTGTACTTCCGCTCCCTGGTATCCGGCCGTTACCTCCTCACTACAGCTGCTGCTGACAGCGCCAACTTTAAAGGTGGGTGACGGCGCTGTGCCCGGTGTGTACGCAGGCGGTACGGAGCGAGCGGCGCCCGGTGTGTACGCAGGCGGTACGGAGCGAGCGGCGCCCGGTGTGTACGCAGGCGGTACGGAGCGAGCGGCGCCCGGTGTGTACGCAGGCGGTACGGAGCGAGCGGCGCCCGGTGTGTACGCAGGCGGTACGGAGCGAGCGGCGCCCGGTGTGTACGCAGGCGGTACGGAGCGAGCGGCGCCCGGTGTGTACGCAGGCGGTACGGAGCGAGCGGCGCCCGGTGTGTACGCAGGCGGTACGGAGCGAGCGGCGCCCGGTGTGTACGCAGGCGGTACGGAGCGAGCGGCGCCCGGTGTGTACGCAGGCGGTACGGAGCGAGCGGCGCCCGGTGTGTACGCAGGCGGTACGGAGCGAGCGGCGCCCGGTGTGTACGCAGGCGGTACGGAGCGAGCGGCGCCCGGTGTGTACGCAGGCGGTACGGAGCGAGCGGCGCCCGGTGTGTACGCAGGCGGTACTGAGCGAGCGGCACCCCGAGTGTGTACGCAGGCGGTACGGAGCGAGCGGCGCCCGGTGTGTACGCAGGCGGTACTGAGCGAGCGGCGCCTGGTGTGTACGCAGGCAGTACGGAGCGAGCGGCACCCCGAGTGTA
The DNA here is from genome assembly GCF_039654945.1 of Dendrobates tinctorius. Taxonomy (NCBI): domain Eukaryota; kingdom Metazoa; phylum Chordata; class Amphibia; order Anura; family Dendrobatidae; genus Dendrobates; species Dendrobates tinctorius. The sequence continues at coordinate 9,879,028 of NW_027361751.1, read as the reverse complement.
CGCAAGCAGTATGGAGCAAGCAGCGCCCCGAGTGTACGCAGGCAGTACGGAGCGAGCGGTGCCCCGAGTGTACGCAAGCAGTACGGAGCGAGCGGTGCCCCGAGTGTACGCAGGCAGTACGGAGCGAGCGGTGCCCCGAGTGTACGCAGGCAGTACGGAGCGAGCGGTGCCCCGAGTGTACGCAGGCAGTACGGAGCGAGCGGTGCCCCGAGTGTACGCAGGCGGTACGGCAGGGCTGGACTGGGACTAAAATTCAGCCCTGGCATTTGAAGTTACACAGGCCCACTAGTCACATGGTGACTATATAATATCTTTGTACACTTGTAGTTTACAAGAAGTTAGAGATTAACACGACTATATAACATGTAGTCATAGCTGTGCCCAGTATTTCAGCTCAGTCCTATTTATTGCTTTTAGGTACAGTACTCCTCCCAAATCTCTGTCCCCTTTTGTATGCATGATTACAGAATTCCTGGCAGAACTGCTCTCTATTGGGCAACCAGACCCCCTGGTCATAGCCGCCCCTATCATACCTCCCAACTTTTGAAGAAGGGAAAGACGGACAAAGAGTGCGGCGCGCAGCGCGCCGCTGCAAATTTTGGCCACGCCCAGCCACACCCATTTCACAACTAGTCACACCCATGTGCACACCTAATCGCACCCATTTAGCACTGCTGATCACACTGACTGGTACTGAGGGCACAGTGGCTGGCATTATGGGCACACTGACTGGCACTAAGGAAGAGAGAAAACAGAGAGAGAGAAAAAAGAAAACAGAGAGAGCGAGAAAGAAAGGGGAAAGAAAGAACAGTGAGACAAAGAAAGAACAGAGAGAGACAGAGGAAAGAGAGGAAAGAAAGAGGGGAAGAAAGAACAGAGAGAGAAAGAAAAAGAGAGAAAGAAATAAAGAAAGATTCTACAAAGATACTATAGCAGTCCGGCTCCCATTGTAGTGCCCACCTGAGCCTCCCGGTGCAGGACCTATCATGATCCGCTCACATGGCCGGCATCCCCGATTCCAAGGCGATCCTGCTGTCTGCGCTGTCGGAGGAGGACACGGTGATGGATCTGAAGCATTCCTGGTTCCGTCACAATCTCCTCAAGAAATTATCTGATTTCCGGTCAGCTTCCAGCACATCACTTCAGGTGGAACGTCATGTGTGTGTTTTAAAATGCTCCTCGGGGCTCCGCCGTGTACTCCTGTGTCCGTGGGAAAAGCACGCTTCGTATGCTTTGTACACACTTGGCTCCGCTCCGTACATCCTGTACACATATGGCTCCACTCCATACACGCGTGGCTCCTCTCCGTACACCTCGTACACGCGTGGCTCCTCTCCGTACACCTCGTACACGCGTGGCTCCTCTCCGTACACCTCGTACACGCGTGGCTCCTCTCCGTACACCTCGTACACGCGTGGCTCCTCTCCGTACACCTCGTACACGCGTGGCTCCTCTCCGTACACCTCGTACACGCGTGGCTCCTCTCCGTACACCTCGTACACGCGTGGCTCCTCTCCGTACACCTCGTACACGCGTGGCTCCTCTCCGTACACCTCGTACACGCGTGGCTCCTCTCCGTACACCTCGTACACGCGTGGCTCCTCTCCGTACACCTCGTACACGCGTGGCTCCTCTCCGTACACCTCGTACACGCGTGGCTCCTCTCCGTACACCTCGTACACGCGTGGCTCCTCTCCGTACACCTCGTACACGCGTGGCTCCTCTCCGTACACCTCGTACACGCGTGGCTCCTCTCCGTACACCTCGTACACGCGTGGCTCCTCTCCGTACACCTCGTACACGCGTGGCTCCTCTCCGTACACCTCGTACACGCGTGGCTCCGCTCCGTACACCTCGTACACGCGTGGCTCCGCTCCGTACACCTCGTACACGCGTGGCTCCGCTCCGTACACCTCGTACACGCGTGGCTCCGCTCCGTACACCTCGTACACGCGTGGCTCCGCTCCGTACACCTCGTACACGCGTGGCTCCGCTCCGTACACCTCGTACACGCGTGGCTCCGCTCCGTACACCTCGTACACGCACGGCTCCGCTCCGTACACCTCGTACACGCACGGCTCCGCTCCGTACACCTCGTACACGCACGGCTCTGCTACATCCACACTGTAAATCCTGACCCCACACATACTTACCTCAACCAGTACCATGACAACAGCAAAGCAGAGTCTTGTAGACGGTAGAGGCAAGGCTGAGCGCACAGGACCTGTGATGAGGTCACAGGAGGGGCGGAGTCAGGGGGTGACATGATCGGGGGTCTGGACAAAGGCTCCTGATCATGTGACCCCCTGACTCCTCCCCTCCTGTGACCTCATCACAGGTCCTGCGAACAGAGCGAGCAGGCAAGCGAGTGCAACGCTGTGAGTGGCTGCGGGGGGGAGGGGGTCTCATGCTAAGGCGAGGAGGGGGGGCGTGGTGGCTTATCTCCCTGCAGTGCGGGAGGAACTTGGAAACTATCACCGCCGTGCCCGCAGAGGGCTGGCGGCAGGAGCAACAGTGGCCGCAGCGGCTGGCAAGCGGCCAGATGATTGGGCGCTGCGGCCCACGTGACAGCGGCCCAGCGGGAAAATGCCCGGTTGGTTATATTGCCAATCCGGGCCTGCGGTACGGAGCGAGCGGTGCCCGGTGTGTACGCAGGCAGTACGGAGCGAGCGGCGCCCCAAATGTGTACGCAGGCAGTACGGAGCGAGCGGCACCCCAAATGTGTACGCAGGCGGTACGGAGCGAGCGGCGCCCCGAGTGTACGCAGGCAGTACGGAGCGAGGAGCGCCCGGTGTGTACGCAGGCAGTACGGAGCGAGCGGTGCCCCGAGTGTACGCAGGCAGTACGGAGCGAGCAGCGCCCCAAATGTGTACGCAGGCAGTACGGAGCAAGCGGCGCCCGGTGTGTACGGTACGCAGGCAGTACGGAGCGAGCAGCGCCCCGAGTGTACGCAGGCAGTACGGAGCGAGGAGCGCCCGGTGTGTACGCAGACAGTACAGAGCGAGCGGCACCCGGTGTGCGCAGGCATTACGGAGCGAGCGGCACCCCAAATGTGTACGCAGGCAGTACGGAGCGAGCAGCGCCCCGAGTGTACGCAGACAGTACGGAGCAAGCGGCGCCCGGTGTGTACGCAGGCAGTACGGAGCGAACGGTGCCCCGAGTGTACGCAGGCAGTACGGAGCGAGCAGCGCCCCAAATGTGTACGCAGGCAGTACGGAGCGAGCAGCGCCCCAAATGTGTACGCAGGCAGTACGGAGCGAGGAGCGCCCGGTGTGTACGCAGGCAGTACGGAGCGAGCAGCGCCCCGAGTGTACGCAGGCAGCACGGAGCGAGCAGCGCCCCAAATGTGTACGCAGGCAGTACGGAGCGAGCAGCGCCCCGAGTGTACGCAGACAGTACGGAGCGAGCAGCGCCCCGAGTGTACGCAGACAGTACGGAGCGAGCAGCGCCCCGAGTGTACGCAGACAGTACGGAGCGAGCAGCGCCCCGAGTGTACGCAGACAGTACGGAGCGAGCAGCGCCCCGAGTGTACGCAGACAGTACGGAGCGAGCAGCGCCCCGAGTGTACGCAGACAGTACGGAGCGAGCGGCGCCCGGTGTGTACGCAGGCAGCACGGAGCGAGCGGTGCCCCGAGTGTACGCAGGCAGCACGGAGCGAGCAGCGCCCCAAATGTGTACGCAGGCAGTACGGAGCGAGCGGTGCCCCGAGTGTACGCAGGCAGTACGGAGCGAGCGGCGCCCCGAGTGTACGCAGGCAGTACGGAGCGAGCGGCGCCCGGTGTGTACGCAGGCAGTACGGAGCGAGGAGCGCCCGGTGTGTACGCAGGCAGCACGGAGGGAGCGGCGCCCGATGTGTACGCAGGCGGTACGGAGCGAGCGGCGCCCGGTGTGTACGCAGGCAGTACGGAGCGAGGAGCGCCCGGTGTGTACGCAGGCAGTACGGAGCGAGCGGCGCCCCGAGTGTACGCAGGCAGTACGGAGCGAGCGGCGCCCGGTGTATACGCAGGCAGTACGGAGCGAGCGGTGCCCGGTGTGTACGCAAGCAGTACGGAGCGAGCGGCGCCCGGTGTGTACGCAGGCAGTACGGAGCGAGGAGCGCCCGGTGTGTACGCAGGCAGCACGGAGCGAGCGGCGCCCGGTGTGTACGCAGGCGGTACGGAGCAAGGAGCGCCCGGTGTGTACGCAGGCGGTACGGAGCAAGGAGCGCCCGGTGTGTACGCAGGCAGTACGGAGCGAGCGGCGCCCGGTGTGTACGCAAGCGGTACGGAGCGAGCGGCGCCCCGAGTGTACGCAGGCGGTACGGAGCGAGCGGCGCCCGGTGTGTACGCAGGCGGTACGGAGCGAGCGGCGCCCGGTGTGTACGCAGGCGGTACGGAGCGAGCGGCGCCCCGAGTGTACGGCCGGGGTCACACTAACCGACGCAAAATACGGTCAGTATTTTACATGCGTAATACGGATGAATGGCCCCTAAACAGTGCTCCGTATGTCATCCGTAAACAAGGTGTGGTCGTGTATTTTGCGCATGTCGGCATCCATATGTAATCCGTATGGCGAGATTTTCTCGCCGCCTTGCAAAATGGACATATAATGGAGCCCTATGACAGGGTTTATAACAGAAACCAAAGAATAGATATAGACACATAGAATGCATATACACTCACTGGCCACTTTATTAGGTACACCTGTCCAACTGTGTGTTAAGACTTAATTTCTAATCAGCCAATCACATGGCGGCAACTCAGTGCATTTAGGCATGTAGACATGGTCAAGACAATCTCCTGCAGTTCAAACCGAGCATCAGTATGGGGAAGAAAGGTGATTTGAGTGCCTTTGAACGTGGCATGATTGTTGGTGCCAGAAGGGCTGGTCTGAGAATTTCAGAAACTGCTGATCTACTGGGATTTTCACGCACAACCATCTCTAGGGTTTACAGAGAATGGTCCGAAAAAGAAAAAAAATCCAGTGAGCGGCAGTTCTGTGGCCGGAAATGCCATGTTGATGCCAGAGGTCAGAGGAGAATGGGCAGACTGGTTCGAGCTGATAGAAAGGCAACAGTGACTCAAATTGCCACCCGTTACAACCAAGGTAGGCAGAAGAGCATCTCTGAACGCACAGTGCGTCGAACTTTGAGGCAGATGGGCTACAGCAGCAGAAGACCACACTGGGTACCACTCCTCTCAGCTAAGAACAGGAAACTGAGGCTAAAATTTGCACAAGCTCATCGAAATTGGACAGTAGAAGATTGGAAAAACGTTGCCTGGTCTGATGAGTCTCGATTTCTGCTGCGACATTCGGATGGTAGGGTCAGAATTTGGCGTAAACAACATGAAAGCATGGATCCATCCTGCCTTGTATCAACGGTTCAGGCTGGTGGTGGTGGTGTCATGGTGTGGGGAATTTTTTCTGGGCACTCTTTGGGCCCCTTGGTACCAATTGAGCATCGTTGCAACGCCACAGCCTACCTGAGTATTGTTGCTGACCATGTCCATCCCTTTATGACCACAATGTACCCAACATCTGATGGCTACTTTCAGCAGGATAATGCGCCATGTCATAAAGCTCGAATCATCTCAGATTGGTTTCTTGAACATGACAATGAGTTTACTGTACTCAAATGGCCTCCTCAGTCACCAGATCTCAATCCAATAGAGCATCTTTGGGATGTGGTGGAACGGGAGATTCGCATCAGGGATGTGCAGCCGACAAATCTGCGCCAACTGTGTGATGCCATCATGTCAATATGGTCCAAAATCTCTGAGGAATGCTTCCAGCACCTTGTTGAATCTCTGCCACGAAGAATTGAGGCAGTTCTGAAGGCAAAAGGGGGTCCAACCCCTTACTAGCATGGTGTACCTAATAAAGTGGCCAGTGAGTGTATATATGTATTCTATGTGTCTATATCTATTCTTTCGTTTCTTTAAACCTGTCAGTGTGAGTTTACTGTATAGCACACTGAATTGCCGGCTTTGCTAAAAGACACCGGGTGCGTATTTCTCACAAGTCGCATGTGTGGTCCGTGTGTAATGTGTATTTTTTGCGCACCCATAGACTTACATTGGCGTACTACGGCCGTAGTACGCTGACAATTGCAGCATGCTGCGATTGGCACGGAGCGTAGAATACGGATGAGAAATATACGGCTGGTGCGAGGGACCCCATAGAGAATCATTGGTCCGTGTCTAATGCGTGCTTTTAGCGCCTCTCACTCGGCCGTATTCCTCGCCAGTGTGACCCCGGCCTTAAAGGGAATCTGTCACCCCTTTTTTTTTTTTTGGACTATCAGCTGCCGGCACCGCCATCAGGGGCTTATCTACAGCATTCTGTAACCTGAAAGATAAGAAAAACGAGTTAGGAAGGCGGTTGTCTCTCTCTAAGGTACTTGTGTATTCATCTCCTTATTATAGTGCACATCTAGTGTTATTTGCTTATCTGACTAATGTGGCCATACTTAGGCCTTGTTATCTTTGCCTAATTTGGGTATTCTCTATTGCCATTGTGCATATATGAGTGATGTGCTATATATTCACTATTATGTTGTCATGTACCTGTTTTCTATCCTCTATTGCCACTGTGCATACATGAGTAATGTGTTATAATTTTGCTATGCACCTGCCTTCTGTCATACCTACCCAGGGCCTCGCATATGTGGTTAGAATGACCTTTACATCTTCTAGCTTCATTTTGTGCCGGTCTGTCTGTCTGATCTTTTATGTATCAATAAAATTGATTTTATTGTTATTTGACCTTATGACTGTTTTTGTCCTCTGTCTGTGATTATACTATTACAGTTGGTCTTCTGTTGTCCGTACTTGTTGTGGGTGTGTGAGATTATATCTTTTTCTACTTCATCTAATTTTCCACCCACTATGATCATTGGATTTATCTTATACATTATAGAATACTGTAGATAAGCCCTGAAAGGCAGCGGCCGCATCTTAATAGCGGCCAAGCGGCCAACAGCTGACAAGTTCGCTTTAACATTAGGAGCCCATCACCTGGGATTTGTCCTGTCCTCTCTGTAACAAGTGATAAATTGTGTTCATCAGAATGTGAAGTAGTTGCCTGCTTGGTGCTGGGGCCACTTACACCTATGGTTGTCGGTCCGTATACACTGCGTGCAGAATTATTAGGCAAGTTGTATTTGAGAGGATTCTTTTTATTATTGAACAACAACTATGTTCTCAATCAACTATAAAGACTCATAAATATCAAAGCTTAATATTTTTGGAAGTTGGAGTGTTTTTTTTTTTTCGATTTGGCTATCTTAGGAGGATATCTGTTTTTTTCAGGTAACTATTACTGTGCCGTTTTATTAGGCAACTTAATAAAAACCAAATATATACCCATCTCACTTGTTTATTTTCACCAGGTAAACCAATATAACAACACAAAATGTAGAAATACACATTTCTGACATTCAAAAACAAAAAAAAAAATCAGTGACCAATATAGCCACCTTTCTTTACGATGACACTCAAAAGCCTTCCATCCATAGATTCTGTCAGTTGCTTGATCTGTTTACGATCAACATTGCGTGCCGCAGCCACCACAGCCTCCCAGACAATGTTCCGAGAGGTGTACTGTTTTCGCTCCTTGTAGATCTCACATTTTATGAGGGACCAAAGGTTCTCAATGGGGTTCAGATCAGGTGAACAAGGGGGCCATGTCATTATTTTTACTTCTTTTAGACCTTTACTGGCCAGCCACACTGTGGAGTATTTGGATGCATGTGCTGGAGCATTGTCCTGTATGAAAATCATGTTTTTCTTGAACGATACCGACTTCTTCCTGTATCACTGCTTGAAGAAGGTGTCTTCCAGAAACTGGCAGTAGGTCTGGGAGTTGAGCTTCACTCCATCCTCAACCTGAAAAGGTCCCACAAGTTCATCTTTGATAATACCAGCCCATACCAGTACCCCACCTCCACCTTGCTGGCGTCTGAGTCGGAGTGGAGCTCTCTGCCCTTTACTGATCCAGCCTCGGGCCCATCCAGCTGGCCCATCAAGAGTCGCTCTCATTTCATCAGTCCATAAAACCTTAGAAAAATCAGTCTTAAGATATTTCTTGGCTCAGTCTTGACTTTTTATCTTATGTTTCTTGTTCAAAGGTGGTCGTTTTCCAGCCTTCCTTACCTTGGCCATGTCCCTGAGTATGGCATACCTTGTGCTTCGTGATACTCCAGTAACGTTGCAGCTCTGAAATATGGCAAAACTGGTGGCAAATGGCAGCTTGATGATTATTCATGGGCAGTTATTTTGCGCCTTTTTTTATCAACACGCTTCTTGCGACCCTGTTGGATATTTGCCATGAAGCGCTTGATTGTTCGGTGATCACGCTTCAAAAGTTTGGCAATTTCAAGATTGCTGCGTCCCTCTGCAAGATATCTCACAATTTTTTGACTTTTCAGAGTCCTTCAAATCTTTCTTCTGACCCATTTTGCCAAATAATTAAGCACACCTTATATAGGGTGTTGATGTCATTAGACCACACCCCTCATTAGAGATGCAAATCACCTGATTTACATAATTGGCAGTTGGCTTTCAAGCCTACACAGCTTGCAGTAGGAGAACATGTATAAAAAAGATGATGTAATCAAAATACTCATTTGCCTAATAATTCTGCACACAGTGTAGTTTTGCTTTTTCCATGAAACATGATACCGTAGACTTGCTCCCTTGATCTTTTGGGCCCTGATGATTAGGCCATTGGCTCATCACATCTGGTTTTGATTCTTGATTACATACCGTACTTCCTCCTAAAAAGAAGCATTTCTTGACTCGATCTCTGAACTATTCATACCTTCTATATCATCAGCAGCATAATCGCCTATATCAGAATAGTGTTGTGATGTTTTGTGCAGATGTCTTCAGATGAGGAGTGCACTAGAAGTCCCGTCGTTCCAAAAGACTCAGACCATGGCAGCTCAGTGTCTTCAGATTTTCAGGTAACACAAAAGAAAATATTTTGTCTCTTAAAATTTCCAATGATCTAATCCACAACACTCTGAACATATCAGAGACTGCAATAACTAACCCGTCTATAATATACAGAAGTGTTATCTTCCTAGCAATTAGAAAAGTTTTGGATTGGCAGATGAAGAAATCTACTTTTTAAAACCCTAATTGGTGGAGGTTCCTATCAGGACTGTGGAGTAGGTGTTATCCAAATCTCCGACTCCACAGCACAGCGTCACTACATAGCATGCACATAAAGTGCAGCACAGATTCATCTCCACTAAAATCCAAGATGCTTAGATCAGGAATAGAACATTTATAGGACTTTTCATAACTTTCCCAAATTATAATGATTTACAGCACATCCTGCATTGTACTGCTGTACCCAATTTATGCTATATTGTCGGAGTCAGTCTACTTTATAGCGACTCCACCAAAATGGAGACCGACTCAGGCTCCACAGCCCTGGTTCCAATAGGACTCCCTAAGGAGGTGCATGAAAAGCCATATCTTTATGGACAAAACCATGAACACCTACAAATCACACTAAAATATAAACCAATGAAACCAGAACAATTTATATTGCTCAACACATCTACTAACAAGCGATTTCTTTAAATTCAGCACAAAGTGCCACTTTTAATGACAACTGCAGTTTTTGTATTACTTAGCCACCTCATGATAAGCGTTTTTGGTACTTAGTACAGCCCTTCTGGCTGTTATTACCTGCTGCAAATGTGATGCATAGTCAGACACCAACTACTGGCAGCATTTTAAGGACATTTTAGCCCATTCCTCATGGGCAATATTCTCCAGTTCTCTAATAGTTTTGCACTTGCCTGTTGCAAGTTTGCCTTCTTAAACCCCATAGAAAACCTTTGTTCAGGTGACTGGCGACCAGGACTTCCTCTGACGTTAAAGGCGGCCTCAATAGTAAAAAGCTGCTCACACTTGTCAAACACTATGTTTGATGAGTGTGACCAACCTGTCAATCACTTTCCAAGCAATGCTTCAAATCGCTTGGAAAGTGTTTGAGAAAATCGCCGTGAAATTGCGCGGAAAAAAACGCGCGATTTCTGGGAAGGAGTCCGGTTTTTAGTGTCCGGAATAAAACGCTACGTGGGCCCATAGCCTAAGTGTGGGCATCGAGAAGCTTCAGGATGCCATTAACCTGCAGATTAATATCTACTGGTCAATGGCATCCTGAAGCTGAATGGATCTGCAGGTTAATAGCATTTTTTTCATGTGACAAGTTCCCTTTACCACAATGCGGAAGGGATCTCTCTCATTGAAGCAACAGCTTAAAAAATACAAATACAAATCCGACATCAATGCTTTGAACGTAACATCACATGTATTTTCTGAAATTTTTAATAAAGTCAAGACATTCTCTACATGCGTATCTCGGCCTGCTCAGAGCCTTGTACTGTCATCTGTCCTCACATCTGCTCCTACACAGACATTTACAAATTGTATGACACAAATGTTTACTATGACATAAGTGATGTGTGTTACCGCTGCACAACTTTACCTTTTACTTTTAGATATTTGCTGTTGGATCAGGCCTAGAGCCACAAACTTAAAGGGAATCTGTCACCAGGTTTTTGCTACCTCATCTGAGAGCAGCATAATGTAGGGGTAGAGACCCTGATTCCAGCCATGTCACATAGTTTACTGGGTGCAGAAGTTGTAACACAACTAGAGTTCTTCCTGCTGTAGATGTAACAAAGCTCAGAATGCTGCCCATACCCCTGATTAGCAGATTTCTGTGTATGTTGTATATTGACTGTAAGCTGCTAATTAGTTCTGGGGACATGGTTGGACCAGGAGACACGTGGGAGTAAAGGGCATGTCACACTAAGAGATATCGCTAGCAATATCGCTATAACTTGTGACGTTATAGCGATATTGCTAGCGATATCTCTGTGTCTGATACTTACCAGCGACCGGCTCCCCCGCTGGTTATCGCTGATCACGCGAGAACGTTCAGGACTGTTTCTCGTCGTCAGCTTCCTGTGGCGCTTCCTGCTGTGAGGACGAGCGACGCGTGGAGCCGGGCGGGAGGACGCAGGATCGCCTGGTGTGACAGGTAAGTAGCGACCCCCGTCCCCAGCGATGTCGCTGGTGAGATCTGCCTGTGTGGCAGCTCACTAGCGACCACCTAGCGATGTACCAGCGATCCTGACCGCGTCATATCGCTGGTCGGGATCGCTGGTACATCGCTAAGTGTGACAGTACCTTTAGTCTGGCAGTGACAATCTCCTGCTGATAAAACACTGTATTGAAACAACAGTGCACAGCCTAGTAAGTGATTACTAAATCAGGGTCTCGGCAGGTTTTTGCTTTGAAATCTGATGGCAGCATGAAGTAGGGGCTGATAAATTCGTTTTAAATTGGTATTCATTTTTTTAAACCTTACGTGTTCATGTAAAATTGCATGTAGGCACCCATCAGCTGCCTAGTTTCAGAAAATATATATCAGTATGACAGAACAATGTGATATTTATTCATTTTTTTATTTTATAATTCAGCATTTTTTTTGTTTTTCAAAAGCATAAAAGTTGTATAGCAGAAAAGCGGTTAAAGGGAACCTGTCACGTCATTTCAAACATCTAACCTGTCCCCAATGTGATGCATCACTAACACGTTTTTTTTTTTTTTTTCATTAAAATGGTGGTCTAATCATTCAAAAAGCACTGCATATAGTTACATGGTACCTGCTCGTTTAGTCATATGAGTGTCCTTCATTTTCTGTTCAGTCACGGGCATCGGCGCCCACTCAATTTGATTGATTTCCCTGGTGGTGCCGACGTCTCTGGAATCCCGCGCTTGTGCAGTGTTATGTGGTATACTTGCGCAGTGTGTAGCGTGGAGCCAGCCGCACTTGTACAGTGTTAATGAACATACAACCCAAAACCATTTCCCTATACATGGGAAAGGTAACACTCCACATAATCAATGAACATACTGATCCTACAGCCGCTATACCATAGATGTGATCAAGAAGTGTTTAGCACAAACTTAATATCAAGAATTTTATTGAAAATTTACACATAAAATAAAACACAATAATTGTTGGTGCCTCAAACCAGACAAAAAAAAAAGAAGGAATCAGATAAAAGTAGGGAAAACAAACCAAACTACCCAGGAGAACAGGGTATTCAGTTTGGTATACACATATCATTATATTGCTATATGAGGTGTGACTGTACAGCTTGAACACCTCCATATATGATGAAACATTTTCCTGCAATTAAACATGCTCCATCAGTGGCAAACAATAAAGGCGCCCTCAGGAAGAAGCATTTGCGGTGCGAAACGCGCGTCGGAGTCTGGATGATCAGCGTGCCATTTGGCACTACACTCTTACGGGGAACGCCATCTCAGGTATGATGATGTGACCCGGTGTTTTCATCCTTATATTTCATTTGAGCACGGTGATGCCGGATGGGCTCATGTAACTTACTAAGGAAGCATTTCATTTTCTTGACCGTCAACTTTGTGGGCTGTTTTGATGCTATTATTGCACTTTAAAATATCTGCACAGACACTTTGTTTGTCACTGATGGAGCATGTTTAATTGCAGGAAAATGTTTCATCATATATGGAGGTGTTCAAGCTGTACAGTCACACCTCATATAGCAAAATAATGATTTGTGTTTACTAAACTGAATACCCTGTCTCCTGAGTAGCTGTACAGGCACACCGAATATAGCAATATAATGATATGTGTATACCAAACTGAATACCCTGTTCTCCTGAGTACTTTGGTTTGTTTTCCCTGCTTTCGTCTGATTCCTTCATTTTTTTTGTCTGGTTTGAGGCACCAACAATTATTTTGTTTTATTTTATGTGTAAATTTTCAATAAAATTCTTGATATTAAGTTTGTGTTAAACACTTCTTGATCACATCTATGGTATAGCGGCTGTAGGATCAGTATGTTCAGTCACTTGCACAGTGTGTAGCATGGAGCTAGTATGTAGCGTGGAGCCAGCCGCACATGCACAGTGTGTAGTGTGGGGCTAGTATGTAGCGTGGAGCCAGCCGCACATGCACAGTGTGTAGCGTGGGGCTAGTATGTAGCGTGGAGCCAGCCGCACATGCACAGTGTGTAGCGTGGAGCTAGTATGTAGCGTGGAGCCAGCCGCACTTGCACAGTGTGGAGCTAGTATGTAGCGTGGAGCCAGCCGCACTTGCACAGTGTGTAGCGTGGAGCTACTATGTAGCGTGGAACCAGCCGCACTTGCACAGTGTGTAGCGTGGAGCTACTATGTAGCGTGGAACCAGCCGCACTTGCACAGTGTGTAGTATGTAGCGTGGAGCCAGCCGCACTTGCACAGTGTGTAGCGTGGAGCTAGTATGTAGCGTGGAGCCAGCCGCGCTTGCACAGTGTGTAGCGTGGAGCTAGTATGTAGCGTGGAGCCAGCCACGCTTGCGCACTGTTGATCGGGGAGCTGCGCCGTAATGCTCTCCACTCGACACTGAGCAAGTGTGGCCGGCTACACATTGCGCAAACGCGGCTGCCCGCTTGACACTGCACAAGCATGATTGCAATCGCCACACTGCTAAAGCACGGGATTCCAGTGACATTGGCGCAACCAGGGAAATGAATAAAATTGTGTGGGTGGCGACGGCCATGACCGATCAAAGTGAAGCACACCGCTATGACTAAACAGGCAGGTACTATATGAAGTGCTTTTTGGACATCATTACAGCACAGTTTGTAATGAAAAAAATGTGTTAGTGATGCACATGGCATATAACAACACACTGGGACAGTTTCGATGCCTGAAATGAGGTGACAGGTTCCCTTTAATGCTTTCACTTTATAGGATTTATCTTGAGGAGCGTTGTCTTTTGCAACGAGACGCAATGATATGTGTGTTTCTGCTTGTCGTATTTTTTTCCTCTCACATCACTGCTTCCATTTTTTCTTCCTGTTAGGAGACACTGTACTTTACTTGTCTATATGCTTTCAATGTGAACATGCTCTTGAAGGAAGAGAGAGGCTTTGTTCTGCAGATCCGACAGTCCTACAAATGACATCCATCTCCTGGTTTCATTACACGGTTAAGCAGCTCCTGTTCTTCCGACTCTTTTGTGACAGGATGAATATGAGGAGCTTCTTCGCTATGCTGTGGTAACTCCTAAGTTTGGGCCTCATTTCCTCAGGGAGCATCAAGTGACTGCTGAACAAACCACAAGTGACAGGATCTCAGGTCCCAGGGAAGCGGTGCAAGAGAAAATTCCAGGTAATGTCAGGTAGGCGCGTATACAGCTATATGGACACACTGCTGGAAATATTACATGGCCATGTTATACTCAGAAATATGATAGATGGCAACAGAATCTGTTCTGTTTTTTTATTTTTACCAAAATAATAGTTCAAACCTTTCAAAGATCGTTAAGACGGAAAAATTCTGATCCAATACCGGTACTTCCTTAACAGTAGCCATACACATGAATTAGGCTGTGTGCACACACAGCATTTTTTTTTTTAGCGAATTTGCCAATAAAAACGCTAAAAATAAGCTTCCCATTGACTTCTATGCATTTTGCACTTTTTGTGCATATTGATGCGTTTTTTACCGTGAAAAAAACGCTTTGCGGTTAAAAAAGCAGCATGCTCATTAATTTTGCGGATTTTTCCACATTTCTGGCCATTTCTATGGGTCTGGAACCGCGTGGAAAAAAAGGCGTTTTTTTCTGCGCCGTTTTTGCGCAAAAAACGCGCAATTTCTGGGAAGGGAATCCGTTTCTAAGCAGAATTTTTCTTCTACGTGTGCACATAGCCTTAAAAGTCACTTTTATCCACCGGGTAAGTGACCTAGATGTGTTTGGGTCACATGATTTTGCCCTAACAGTCAATGTTGAAGGGAAGGAAGGAGATGGGGCATGTCGGATTTCAATATGTTCAATAGGTTGTTTCTAAATGTTTCTGGCCGGGGCTTATTTCTCTCCCCATATTAAAATCAGCATATGCTCTCAGCCAAGCCTGGCGTGCTTGTTTATAGTGGAGATGGGAAAAAAAATCGGATAATCATTTCATCTATGGCCAGATATTGTATTGGCTATTTTGGACTAGATCAATTTGTAAAAAAAAAAATGCCAAATTTGACTCAAGCCAATGAAAATCTCAGCAGGAACATTTGTATACAGGCTATGATATTGTATCAGATAAAACATGGCTGCCGTCTTTCAAAAACTAAAACATGCTTGGTGTAAAGATGAATGAGAATAACCAGAGTAAATTTGGACATGCCGGATCCTTAACTCCCTTGAAATCCTCTGTTGAGGGGAGGATTAGGAGGAACCCCCCCACCCATACACATTAGATGTTCAGCCAAACCTGTCGGTATCGGCAGATTTGCACAGTGTTATTCTAATGTGTGTGGAGTCCTTAACCCCTTAGTGACAGAGCCAATTTGCTACTTAATGACTAGGCCAATTTTTACAATTCTGACCACTGTCACTTTAAGAGGTTATAGCTCTGGAACGCTTTAACGGATCCCGCTGATTCTGATTGTTTTTTCGTGAAATATTGTACTTTATGATATTGGTAAACTTTATTCGATATGACTTGTGTTTATTTGTGAAAAAAACAGAAATATGTTGAAAATTGTAAAAAATTTTCCAATTTTCAAACTTTGAATTTTTATGCCCTTAAATCTGAGTAATATGTCACACAAAATAGTTATTAACATTTCCCACATGTCTACTTTACATAAGCACAATTTTGGAAACAAATTTTTTTTTTTTTTTGTTAGGAAGTTATAAGGGTTAAAAGTTGACCAGCAATTTCTTATTTTTACAACCAAATTTACAAAACCATTTTTTTAGGGACCACATCACATTTGAAGTCACTTTGAGGGGTGTACATGACAGAAAATACCCACAAGTGACTAAAGACTGCACCCCTCAAGGTGCTCAAAACCACATTCAAGAAGTTTATTATCCCTTTATGTGTTTCACAGGAACTGAAGCAATGTGGAAGGAAAAAATGAACATTTAACTTTTTTTCACAAATATTTTACTTCACAACCAATTTTTTTTTTATTTTCACAAGTGTAAAAAGAGACAATGAACCACAAAATTAGTGTGCAATTTCTCCTAAATACGCTAATACCCCTTATGTGGGGGTAAACCACTGTTTGTGCGCACGGCAAAGCTCGAAAGGGAAGGAGCGCCGTTTGACTTTTTCAATGCAGAATTGTCTGGAATTGAAATCGGACGCCATGTCACATATGGAGAACCTCTGATGTGCCTAAAAAGTGGAATACCCCCACAAGTAACCCCATTTTGGAAACTAGACCACCTAAGGAACTTGTCTAAATGTGTGGTGAGCACTTTGAACCCCCAGGTATTTCGCTAAAGTTTATAACGCAGAGCCGTGAAAATAAAAAATCATATTTTTTTTTCCACAAAAATATTTCTTTAGCCACCAATTTTTTATTTTCCCAAGGGTAACAGGAGAAATTGGGCCCCAAAAGTTTTTGTGCAATTTGTCCTGAGTACACTGATACCCCAGATATGGGGGTAAACCACTGTTTGGGCGCATGGCAGAGCTCGGAAGGGAAGGAGCACCGTTTTGGAATGCAGACTTTGATGAAATGGTCTGCGGGCGTCTTGTTGCATTTGCAGAGCCCCTGATGTGCCTAAACAGTAGAAACCCCCACAAGTGACCCCATTGTGGAAACTAGACCCCCAAGGAACTTATCTAGATGTGTGGTGAACACTTTGAACCCCCAAGTGTTTGACAGATGTTTATAACTTAGAGCCGTGAAAATAAAAAATCATATTTTTTCCACAAAAATGATCTTTTCGCCCCCAAATTTTTATTTTCACAAGGGTAACAGGAGAAATTAGACCCCCCCCCTTCCAAAGTTGTTGTGCAATTTGTCCTGAGTACGCCGATACCCCGTATGTGGGGGTAAAGCACTGTTTGGGTGCATGGCAGAACTCGGAATGGAAGAAGCCCGTTTGACTTTTTCAACACAGAACTGGCTGGAATTGAGATTGGATGCCATGTCGCTTTTGGAGAGCCCCTGCACAGAGATTGAAGCTTCAGAGACTGGGAGTTCTGTGGAAACTGTTTGGGTAAGAATACAAGGACAGAACAATGGAAAGGACACCATTGTAGGCATTTACTACAGGCCGCCTGTGCAAGCTGAAGATAAGGATGAACTCTTTATGCATCAAATGGCCAAGTTCTCCAAAAAATATGACATAGTTGTCATGGGAGATTTCAACTATCCCGACATTTGTTGGTAATCTCTCTCAGGCAAAACTAACAGGTCAAGGAAATTCTTATCCTCTATTGCTGACAACTTTATCTTCCAAAAGGTAGGGGAGAAAACAAGGGGAACTGCTACCTTGGATCTAATCCTTATAAACAGGGAGGAAATGGTTGAGGAGGTAAAAGTGGCTGGGACCCTAGGAGGTAGCGACCATACTATTTTAGAATTTTGGATAACTAGAGGCGGAAGACCTGCGAAGACTCAGACGTCAAGGTTAGATTTCAGAAAGGCAGATTTTAAGGGATTCAGAAAGAGAATTGGAGGGATCCAATGGCTGGATATCCTTAAAGACAAAAATGTCCAGGAAGGATGGGACATCTTGAAAAATGAAATTCTCAAAGCACAGTTGTTAACAATTCCGAAAAGAGGGAAGAATAGGAAGCATTTAAGGAAACCAGGATGGATGAACACAGAACTTAAGCACATGCTAAAAAGGAAGAAAAAAATGTTTATAAAATGGAAAGAGGGAGGCATATCTAAAGAAGAATATAATGCTGTCTGCAGAACCTGCAGGGCACAAATCAGATTAGCTAAAGCTGAAAATGAATTGAGGCTTGCAAGAGATGTCAAAAGCAATAATAAAGGATTTTGGGGATATGTCAAAAGTAAAAGAAAAGTCAAAGATGCTATAGGATTTTTACAGGATGAAAATGATGAAATTGTAAGACAGGATGCTGAGAAGGCTGAACTTTTAAATTCCCATTTTGCATCTGTTTTCTCTCAGAAAGGAAATGTAACATCAACTGTTCTTCACTGTCCTATTAAGAGAATAGAAGAATCCATGATATCTATAAACAGAAAGATAGTGAGGAAACACTTAGCTAACCTAAATGAATTCAAGTCTCCAGGTCCAGATGAATTACACCCCAGAGTACTGAAGGAGATAGCAGAAGAAATTTTTGAACCCCTCTCCATAATCTTTGAAAATTCTTGGAGAACAGGAGAAGTGCCAGAAGACTGGAGAAGAGCAAATGTTGTTCCTATCTTCAAAAAGGGGAAGAGGGTGGACCCAGGCAACTATAGGCCGGTGAGTCTGACTTCTATACCAGGAAAGATCTTTGAACAAATTATTAAACAACATGTATGTCAGTACCTGGATAAGAATGAAGTGATTAAACAGAGTCAGCATGGGTTTGTAACTAATAAGTCATGTCAGACTAACTTAATTTCCTTCTATGATGGAATCCCTTGTTGGGTGGATCAAGGAAATGCTGTAGATATAGTATATCTTGACTTCAGCAAAGCATTTGACAAAGTCTCTCATACAATCCTTATTGAAAAAATTACTAAGTATGGAATGGACAAGGCAACTGTTAGGTGGATTCATAACTGGCTTAGTGATCGGACCCAAAGAGTGGTCGTAAATGGCTGCACATCCAGTTGGAAGAATGTCTCAAGTGGAGTACCACAGGGCTCTGTCCTGGGCCCTGTATTGTTCAACATCTTTATCAACGATTTAGATGAAGGAATTGAGGGTAAACTGATTAAATTTGCTGATGACACAAAGCTAGGAGGGATAGCTAATACTAGAGAAGAGAGAGAGAGGATTCAAAAAGATATAAATAAACTGGAGAAGTGGGCAGCAACTAACAGAATGGTTTTTAACAGGGAGAAATGCAAAGTACTACATCTGGGCAATAAAAATGAAAAAAGCATATACAGAATGGAAGGAATAGGGCTAAGTGATAGCACATGTGAAAAAGACTTGGGTATACTAATAGATCACAGACTGAATGAGTCAACAGTGTGATGCAGCAGCAAAAAAGGCAAATGCAATTCTAGGATGTATATACAGTCTAGATCACGTGAAGTCATTATTTCCCTCTACTCCTCTTTGGTCAGACCTCATCTGGAATATTGTGTCCAGTTTTGGGCACCACATTTTAAAAAAGACATCAACAAACTGGAGCAAGTTCAGAAAAGAGCGACCAGAATGGTGACCGGTCTGCAAACCCTGTCTTATGAGGAAAGGTTGCAGGATTTGGGAATGTTTAGTTTGCAAAAGAGAAGACTGAGAGGAGACTTAATAGCTGTCTACAAATATCTAAAGGGCTGTCACATTGTAGAAGGATCAACTTTATTCTCATTTGCACAAGGAAAGACTAGAAGCAATGGGATGAAACTGAATGGGAGGAGACACAGAATAGATATTAGAAAAAACTTTTTGACAGAGTGATCAATGAGTGGAACAGGCTGCCACGAGAAGTGGTGAGTTCTCTTTCAATGGAAGTCTTCAAACAGAGGCTGGACAGACATCTGACTGGGATGATTTAGAGAATCCTGCTTTGAGCAGGGGGTTGGACCAGATGGCCCAGGAGGTCCCTTCCAACTCTACAATTCTATGATTCTATGATGTGTCTTAACAGTGGAAACCCCCAATTCTAGCTCCAAACCTAACCCTTATCCCAACCATACACCAACCCCATCACATCCGTAATCCCAACCATAACCCTAACCACAAATCTAACCCTAACTCTAGCCCCTAACCCTAACTTTAGCCCAACTCTAACCCTAATGGGAAAATGGAAATACATTTTTTTATTTTATTATTTTTCCCTAACTAAGGAAATGATAAAAGGGGGTTTGATTTTACTATTTTTTTTTATTTTGATCACTGTGATAGGGTCTATCACAGTAATCATAGAATCGTAGAGTTGGAAGGGACCTCCTGGGCCATCTGGTCCAACCCCCTGCTCAAAGCAGGATTCGCTAAATCATCCCAGTCAGATGTCTGTCCAGCCTCTGTTTGAAGACTTCCATTGAAGGAGAACTCACCACTTCTCGTGGCAGCCTGTTCCACTCATTGATCACTCTGTCAAAAAGTTTTTTCTAATATCTAATCTGTGTCTCCTCCCATTCAGTTTCATCCCATTGCTTCTAGTCTTTCCTTGTGCAAATGAGAATAAAGTTGATCCTTCTACAATGTGACAGCCCTTTAGATATTTGTAGACAGCTATTAAGTCTCCTCTCAGTCTTCTCTTTTGCAAACTAAACATTCCCAAATCCTGCAACCTTTCCTCATAAGACAGGGTTTGCAGACCGGTCACCATTCTGGTCGCTCTTTTCTGAACTTGCTCCAGTTTGTTGATGTCTTTTTTAAAATGTGGTGCCCAAAACTGGACACAATATTCCAGATGAGGTCTTACCAAAGAGGAGTAGAGGGAAATAATGACTTCACGTGATCTAGACTGTATGCTTCTGTTAATACATCCTAGAATTGCATTTGCCTTTTTTGCTGCTGCATCACACTGTTGACTCATATTCAGTCTGTGATCTATTAGTATACCCAAGTCTTTTTCACATGTGCTGTCACTTAGCCCTATTCCTCCCATTCTATATATGCTTTTTTCATTTTTATTGCCCAGATGTAGTACTTTGCATTTCTCCCTGTTAAAAACCATTCTGTTAGTTGCTGCCCACTTCTCCAGTTTATTTAAATCTTTTTGAATCCTCTCTCTCTCTTCTCTAGTATTAGCTATCCCTCCTAGCTTTGTGTCATCAGCAAATTTAATCAGTTTACCCTCAATTCCTTCATCTAAATCGTTGATAAAGATGTTGAACAATACAGGGCCCAGGACAGAGCCCAGTGGTACCCCACTTGAGACATTCTTCCAACTGGATGTGCAGCCATTTACGACCACTCTTTGGGTCCGATCACTAAGCCAGTTATGAATCCACCTAACAGTTGCCTTGTCCATTCCATACTTAGTTATTTTTTCAATAAGGATTGTATGAGAGACTTTGTCAAATGCTTTGCTGAAGTCAAGATATACTATATCTACAGCATTTCCTTGATCCACCCAATCAGTAATACCGTCATAGAAGGAAATTAAATTAGTCTGACATGACTTATTAGTTAGAAACCCATGCTGACTCTGTTTAATCACTTCATTCTTATCCAGGTATTGACATACATGTTGTTTAATAATTTGTTCAAAGATCTTTCCTGGTATAGAAGTCAGACTCACCGGCCTATAGTTGCCTGGGTCCACCTTCTTCCCCTTTTTGAAGATAGGAACAACATTTGCTCTTCTCCAGTCTTCTGGCACTTCTCCTGTTCTCCAAGAATTTTCAAAGATTATGGAGAGGGGTTCAAAAATTTCTTCTGCTATCTCCTTCAGTACTCTGGGGTGTAATTCATCTGGACCTGGAGACTTGAATTCATTTAGGTTAGCTAAGTGTTTCCTCACTATCTTTCTGTTTATAGATATCCTGGATTCTTCTATTCCCTTAATAGGACAGTGAATAACAGTTGATGTTACATTTCCTTTCTGAGAGAAAACAGATGCAAAATAGGAATTTAAAAGTTCAGCCTTCTCAACATCCTGTCTTACCATTTCATCATTTTCAACCTGTAAAAATCCTATAGCATCTTTGACTTTTCTTTTGCTTTTGACATATCCCCAAAATCCTTTATTATTGCTTTTGACATCTCTTGCAAGCCTCAATTCATTTTCAGCTTTAGATAATCTGATTTGTGCCCTGCAGGTTCTGCAGACAGCATTATATTCTTCTTTAGATATGCCTCCCTCTTTCCATTTTATAAACATTTTTTTCTTCCTTTTTAGCATGTGCTTAAGTTCTGTGTTCATCCATCCTGGTTTCCTTAAATGCTTCCTATTCTTCCCTCTTTTCGGAATTGTTAACAACTGTGCTTTGAGAATTTCATTTTTCAAGATTTCCCATCCTTCCTGGACATTTTTGTCTTTAAGGATATCCAGCCATTGGATCCCTCCAATTCTCTTTCTGAATCCCTTAAAATCTGCCTTTCTGAAATCTAACCTTGACGTCTGAGTCTTCACAGGTCTTCCGCCTCTAGTTATCCAAAATTCTAAAATAGCATGGTCGCTACCTCCTAGGGTCCCAGCCACTTTTACCTCCTCAACCATTTCCTCCCTGTTTATAAGAATTAGATCCAAGGTAGCAGTTCCCCTTGTTTTCACCCTTACCTTTTGGAAGATAAAGTTGTCAGCAAGAGAGGATAAGAATTTCCTTGACCTGTTAGTTTTGCCTGAGAGAGATTCCCAACAAATGTCTGGATAGTTGAAATCTCCCATGACAACTATGTCATATTTTTTGGAGAACTTGGCCATTTGATGCATAAAGAGTTCATCCATATCTTCAGCTTGCACAGGTGGCCTGTAGTAAATGCCTACAATGGTGTCCTTTCCATTGTTCTGTCCTTGTATTCTTACCCAAACAGTTTCCACAGAACTCCCAGTCTCTGAAGCTTCAATCTCTGTGCAGATATACGCGTTTCTAACATACAATGCGACACCCCCTCCTCGTTTATCAAGTCTGTTTCTTGCAAATAAGTTGTATCCTTCTAGTCTTGTATTCCAATCATGTGTATTGTCCCACCAAGTTTCAGTGATTCCAATGACATCGTATTTCTTTTCCTGTGTTAGTAGTTCCAACTCTCCTTGTTTGTTGCCCATGCTTTGTGCATTAGTATAGAAACATTTTAGTTTGTGATTGGTTTCTCTTTCTCCAATATTTTTATTAATTAGATTCTTTCGTCTTTGTTCTTCCTTTCCACTTCTAATAGCAAAGTTCTCAATAGCATTTGTCAGGTGTATGGCTTTTTCTGGTCTTTTGCTTCCCTTCCCACGTTGTTCTAGTTTAAAGCTCTCCTTACAAGTGTAGCAAGGCGACTTCCAAATACCTGCTTTCCAGTCTTCGTAAGGTGCACCCCATCTCTAGCAAGTAGTCCATCGTATAAGTAGTTCACTCCGTGATCCAGAAATCCAAATCGTTGCTGATTTTCAAAATGAACGAATAGGAAAAATCTCCTAATGTTGCCCGGTGCCGACCTGTAGATCTTGGCGGGCACACTGCGCTTACTCCTGCCATTTTCTTCCCGGAAGATGCTGGCAGCCATTGGGGGGGAAGCAGGAGGACCCAAGGACACCGGGAAGTACCTGGGGGATCGGGGACCCTATTTCTCTCTCTGATGTGCGATCACATCAGAGGAGAGAGAAATTAAATGGGAAATCAGATTTTTTTTTTTTTTTGCAGTCGCCATTATACCGTTAATAACGGTGATCGCAACACCGGGGTCAGTAAAAACCGACCCGAATCATGCTCTCTGGGGGTCTCGGCTGACCCCGGAGAAATTCCGACTCTGGGAGGCTCTATAACCTTAAATCTCTGCGCTGTTGATTAACAGCGCTGTGGTTTCAGTACCCTTAATTGCCGCCGTTAAAAAGCGCATCGCAGTCGTTAAGGGGTTAAAGGGAATCTCTCTGCAGGATCAACCCTCCTAAGCTGTCTATATGGGCATGTAGATCTTAGGAAGCTGAATAAAATGATACCATGATATCTGCGACCCAATGTCTTATTCCAGAGAAATCAACATTTCTCCTACGCCTCATTGGGGGACACACACAGTGGGGTGTTATGCTGCTGGCCACTAGGAGGACACTAAGTAAGGCTGGTTTCACATTTGCGTTAAAACAACGCTGCGCCCTGCGTCGTTAAGCCCCGCCCCGAGCCGGCTCCCTGCCCGCCCCATCCGGGATCACCGCCTACTTTCGCATTTGCACGCATGCGATCGGCGCACCCTATCTTTAGCATAGGGTGCGCAGATCATGCGCTGCCAGTGTGAAAGTAGCGTGCTGCACACTTTTGACGGTGCGCCGTGCGCGCCAAAATGCAACATGCTGCATTTCGGGGCGCACCGTCAAAAGTGCGCAGCACGCTACTTTCACACTGGCAGCGCATGATCTGCGCACCCTATGCTAAAGATAGGGTGCGCCGATCGCATGCGTGCAAATGCGAAAGTAGGCGGTGATCCCGGATGGGGCGGGCAGGGAGCCGGCTCGGGGCGGGGCTTAACGACGCAGGGCGCAGCGTTGTTTTAACGCAAATGTGAAACCAGCCTACACCAGAAAAAAGTTAGCTCCTCCCCTGCAGTATACACCCTCTCGCTGGCTGAGATTTCTCCAGTTCTTGCTTAGTGTCTGTAGGAGGCACTTGGGTCTGGTTTCAGACCCCACCGTTTTCATTTTATTTTTGAATTTTCTGTAAATTTTTATTTTTTAATTAACGGAGTGAAGGGGGCGACGGTTCCTTTCTACGGCCCGCTCTCCCCCGAACCAACAACAGCCAAGCACACGGAGTATACCTCGCCGTACACTTTCCTGCGACTAATGGGGCTGATTCCTCTGACGATGGTTCCCTTACAGTCAGTACTCCACGGATACGAGGGCAAGCGCAACAGGACGTAGCACAGGAGTGCATGGAGAAGGACTTGAGCAGCGCTTTTTTGGATGCCCTGAATCAGCCCCAGAGCTTTCCATCCCCCTACCACAGGGTGGATCGATTGAGCATACCCCCTTTTAGACTTCCTCCAGCTCTGCTACATCGCCCGGAGGATGAGAGGCAAGAAGACCCCGGACAGCGACGACCTGCCTGAGCACAGGAGTGGAGGTATGGGGTCGGGTCCTGCCCCCGGGAGAAGCGCTGACTTAACGTCAGTGGCATTGCATCGGCGCTCCATGGCGACCCCCCCCGCTCTCATCGCTCGGGTATGCCAAAAATTTAGTCCCCAGCTTTTCCGGCCTACTAGGCCGCAATTTGATTAGCGCCGCCCACGCTAACGTCGCCGCCCCCTCCTCTTGACGCCTCTCATTACTTACAAGACGCGCAATTCTATTCTCGGGGGCCATGTCTTCAGCTGCCGTTAACCCTTTCATGAGCGCTATGCCTGCTCTGGACAGCCGGATACCGGGTGACACCACAGGACCACCGTTTTTCCTCCCGTTGGACCCAGCACAAGACCGGGTAAACTGCATCTGCCCTCAGATTAAAGCTTAACCCCTTCACGGCACATTCCCTGCAGCTGCAGACAGACTCTGCCGTTAACCCTTTCAGGAGCGCTATGCCTCAATCTAAGGAGGCTAAATGGGCTGTTAAAAAGCACACTGCGTTTTTTACCGTGTGTACCACTTGCAAGTCTGCCTTACCCAGTGCATAGACTAATCCGTTATGCACGGACTGCGACCTGGACTGCGCCCTGACCTGCGTGCCAATGTCTCTTGCCGCTGCTGCTGACGGGCTTCCTGCGTTTAGTAACCCTGACTGGGCTGTGTCCCTGTCACGGTCGGTGGAGTCTCTGACCCAGGGCGTCCTTGCCTCCCAAGGAGGACTCTGGCGTCAGCCGTGAACCGTCCCCCAGCAGGGGTCGTACTCGTCCAAGGGACGGTCAGCGCCTCAGCATCGGCGACTCCTGTCCCTCGCTCGCCCTCTCCTGAGGTTCACAGCGAGTACGGCTCTGAATTTGAATCTGACACATCAGCCCCTCAGAATCCCCCATCTGATCAAGAGTCGCTTGATTCTCTTATAGAATCAGTCAACAGGATTCTGAGGTTGGATGAGGAAAATATTCCCACTCCAGCACACCCTAGCTCATTTAAGAAAACCTAGCGTGTGCGCACGTTATTTACCAGCCATCCAGAAACCTAGGGATCGGCCACATGAGCGGTTCACAGGGCAAAAGTCTACTCAGGCTAAATACCCTTTTCATCCAGACCTAATGTAGGATTGGTTACAGTCTCCTCCGGTGGACCCTCCTGTATCGCGTCTTGCTTCTAAAACACTCCTATCTGTTTCTGAGGGTTCCTCAGTCAGAAACCCCTCCGATTGTCGAATTGACTACCTTGCCCGTTCAGTTTTTGAAGCTTCAGGAGCAGCGTTTTTTCCTTCTTCCGCGGCAATTTGGGTCACTAAGACAATGGCCGCTTGGGCAGAAGTTCTGATTACTTCCTTCCAAGGCACCAATCTTCCTCCGGAGGCAACCACTGTTGCCAGGCAGATAGTTCACTCAGCTGACTTTGTATTAGATGCTTCTTTTGATGACGCCAATTGCGCGGCTCAAACTGCCGCTAATGCGATCTCCATTAGAAGAGCCCTATGGCTCCGCGGCTGGCGGGCGGATGCCACACCTAAAAGATTGTTGTCTTCTCTCCCCTTTCAAACGGGTTGTCGTTTTGGAGTGAAAATGGACCAACTCATTTCTGATACTACCGGGGGAAAAAGTAAATTTCCTTCCTCAACAATAGGGGCTGTTCGGCCGTTTCGCAACCAACAGCCAACGAGTTTTCGATCTTCTCGCAACAATTCCGGTTGGTCCTCCTCTACCTTCTCTTCCGGATCAGGTCGGTCCCCGTGCGGAGGCAGAGGCTCCCATGTCTCATACAGACCTAACCGCTCTTGGAAACCCAGGCCTAGGGCTTTTTGATCTAGGGGAGCCAAATCTCCTAGATCTACCCAATGACAAGTGTGTCAGGGAGCTGGTGTCCTCCGGATACAAGATTGAATTTTCTTCTCCCCCTCCAACTCGGTTTTTCCTTTCCTTTCCCCCCAAGAAAAAGACGAGCCTTCCTTCAGGCTGTTCAGGCTCTGCTAAGGGTCAGAGTCATCATTCCGGTCCCTCATCACAAAAGATTCAGATGATTATATTCAAACCTTTTTACGTTTCTTAAAAAGGACGGGACGATGTGACCCATTCTGGATCTCAAACTGTTAAATCAGTTTGTCAGGGTACGGCGATTCCGAATGGAATCTCTCCGATCAGTTGTCGCTTCCATGGAAAAAGGAGAGTTCCTAGCATCCATCGACATCAAGGATGCTTGCCTTCACATTCCGATCTGCCCGTCCCACCAGCAGTTCCTGCGTTTTGCAATTCACAAGGAACACTTCCAGTTCATTGTCTTGCCCTTCGGACTCGCCACCGCCCCCAGGGTCTTTACCAAGGTCATGGCGGCTGTGATGGCCATTCTCCACTTTCGGGGAGTGGTGGTGTTACTGTATTCGGACAACCTGCTCATCAAGGGTCCGTCCCTTCCAGCCTGCGAGGAATCCATTGATAACAGTAAATACACTTTCTCGCCTGGGGTGGAAGATAATCTTTGAAAAATCTTTCCCAAAACCGGCTCAGCAGATTTCCCATTTAGGGATGATCTTGGACACTTCACGCGGGTTGGTCATTCTCCCTCCAGGAGAGACCCAAGCCTTACAACAGGCAGCGCGACTGTTTTCTCACTCCATTCGTTTCGACATGAGTTCTAGGAAAGTTGGTGTCAGCAATGGAAGCAGTTCCATTTGCACAGTTCTACCTCTGTCCCTTACAACACGCGTTGCTGTTAGCTTAGGACAAGAACCCGTTCTCCCTGGACCGTCGGATCCCTCTGTCCCTGCGGGTCAGGCAGTCCCTCTGGTGGTGGACACTGAGGTCCTCCCTGAATCAAGGGAGGTCTTTTCTCCCAGTATGATGGTTGGTAGTAACCACCGACGCAAGTTCCTCGGCGGGGGAGTGGTCTTTCGTCGCCACATGGCACAGGGTCATTGGTCAACCCGAGAGTCAGTCTCCCCATCAACATTTTGGAGATGCAAGCGATCAGATTAGCTCTACGGAGTTTCCATCGTCTCCTCGCAGGTCACATCAGGATCCAATCCGAACGCCACGGCTGTAGCGTATATCAACCGCCAGGGAGGTACCCGGAGCAGGATGGCCGTGCACGAAGCGAGTCACATCCTCCATTGGGCCTAGCATAGAAAATTGGGCGGCAGATTTTCTCAGTCGCCAAGGCATTGCCTCGGGAAAGTGGTCTCTTCATCCGGAAGTCTTTCAACAGATATGTCATCGTTGGGGGACTACGGATGTGGATCTCATGGCCTCAAGACTAAACAACAAGGTTCCTCGGCTCATTGCCCGATCGCGTGATCCTTGCGCCATCGGAGCGGACGCCCTAGTTCTGCCATGGAATCGGCTCCCGTACATCTTCCCTCTTCCTCCCTTGCTTCCGATGGTCATCAAGAAGATCAGAGCAGAGGGAGCACCAGTGATCCTTGTCGCGCCAGACTGGCCGCGCCAATCATGGTATGCAGAACTAATACAAATAGTTGCCGATGTCCCCTGGCGACTTCCAGATTGCACGGATCTACACTCGCAGGGCTCGATTTACCACCAGAACTCTGGGGCCATGTCTTTGACGGCGTGGCCGTTGAATCCTGGATTTTAGCACAGGCTGGGTTCTCACGACGTGATTTCCACCATGATTAGTGCTAGGAAGCCTGTTACCATGTGCATCTATTATCACCGCACCTGGAAAACCTTCTTTTCGTGGTGCAAGGATCATGGTCGATCACCTCTGGTGTTTTTCCATTCCGGCCATATTGGAATTCCTTCAATCTGGTTTAAAATCAGGCCTCGTGCTTAGCTTGCTCAAGGGCCAAATTTCGGCCTTGTCTGATATTCCGATGCAAAATTGCCACCAAACTTCAGGTCAAAACGTTCATTCAGAGAGTTTCCCATGTGGCGCCTCCTTATAGAAGGCCATTGGAATCATGGGACCTTAACCTGGTTCTCGGGGCCTTACAGGAAGCTCCTTTTGAACCGCTGCAGGACGTGACACTGTCCGTCCTCTCTTGGAAGGTGGTCATTCTAGTGTCAATTACGTCAATCAGATGAGTTTTGGAATTGGCAGCTCTGTCCTGCCGTTCTCCGTTCCTGAATTTTTCATCAGGAAAAGGTTCTCAGGACGTCCCCGTCCTTCCTGCCCAATTTCGTCTCCTCTTTCCATCTCAACGAGGAAATTGTTCTGCCTTTCCTTTTGTCCGGCCCCAGTCCATCGCATTGAGAAGGCCCTCCACACCCTGGATGTGGTTAGGGCGCTGAGACGGTACATCTCACGGACGACTCCCTTCCACAAGTCAGATGCCCTGTTCATGCTTCCAGAGGGGCATAGGAAGGGTCTAGCCGTGTCAAAGCAACGCTAGCCAGGTGGATTACCCTGGCAATTCAGTAGTCCTACTGTATCCGGAACATGCCTGTCCCAGTGGGGATTAAGGCGCACTCTACCTGGTCAGTGGGCGCCTCTTCGGCCATTCTGCACCAGGCCTCGGCAGAACAGGTCTGCAAGGCTCCGACTTGGTCCAGTCTTCATAGTTTTTACAAAATATTACCAATTTCATTCTCAGGCCTGTCCACAAGGCTGGGACTTGATCCAGCCTGCATACCTTTACAAACATTGCCTAATTCTTTCTCAGGCCTCTGCGGATGCAGCCTGCAATTGGCAATACCTCAGTGTTGACTCAGTGATACATGGGGTATTAGCAGAAGTATGCTCCCCACCCAGGGACTGCTTTAGGACGTCCCACTGTCTCTGTGTCCCCCAATGAGGCGTAAGAGAAATAGGGATTTTTTTTTGTGTACTCACCGTAAAATCCTTTTCTCCGAGCCAGTCATTGGGGGACACAGCACCCACCCTGTTTAGCCTATTGGCTCACTGTAGCATTCTTAGGCTTTGAC
The DNA here is from genome assembly GCF_039654945.1 of Dendrobates tinctorius. NCBI lineage: Eukaryota > Metazoa > Chordata > Amphibia > Anura > Dendrobatidae > Dendrobates > Dendrobates tinctorius. The sequence goes on along the minus strand of NW_027361751.1, from coordinate 9,849,463 downwards.
TTAGTTATGGTTATTATTGACTGTTTATGCTCCTACTACTTTTTTCACCGAACTGGAGAAATCTTATCCAGCGAGAGGGTGTATACTGCAGGGGAGGAGCTAACTTTTTTTCTGGTTTACTTAGTGTCCTCCTAGTGGCCAGCAGCATAACACCCCACTGTCTGTGTCCCCCAATGATTGGCTCGGAGAAAAGGATTTTACGGTGAGTACACAAAAATCCCTATTTTTCTTTGATTTAAATGAGCTATTCAGGACTGTGGGCCAGACACTGATCTGCATGAGACTCTGCCTTCAGATATTATATAAATGGAGGCGTTACCAGTGTGATGTGTGATGGCCGCTCTGTGCTTTCCTCATCTCACTTCAGAGCTGTGTGTGATTATACATCACACAGTTACAAGTTCCTCAGATGCAATAGGATATATGTATGGGGTTGTCTTCATGAGAATTCGCCATTGATGTGCAAGCTGCAATTATTATTGGATAAAATGAAATTGTATTATACTACTATGATATACGCAAAGCACTTACCCTCTAATGTTAAGATTTGGAGGGGATGTGTGCTCATTTTCAGTTTCTACAGCCCATTTTTTCTAATGATTTCTAAAGCTTGTCTTGTCTGTGCTTAATGATTCTTTGTAGAGAGACCAGAATCTTCATTAGAAGACCATCCCAGAAGTTCACAGAGAGAAAGGCCAAGAGAAAGTTCTCCTATTGAAATTGTTGAACATAATCCAGGTACCTATGTAAGGAAATTAAGCGTTCCTATGCGCTCAGTGGCTCTGACTGGCTGCATTCCTATGTACTCAGCCGCTGTGAGCAGCAGCGTTCTTATGTGCTGAGTAGGGGCTTTCCTAGGTCCCCAGTGGCTGTGAGCAGCGGCGTTCCTATGTGCTCAGCGGCTGTGAGCACCCGCTTTCTTATGTGCTGAGCGGCAGCATTCCTCAGTGGCTGTGTTGGCATTCCTATGGTCAGTGGCTCTGAGCAGGACGTTACTATGTGTTCAGCAGCTCTGAGCGGCATCGTTTCTATGTGCTCAACTCTGTGAGCAGCGGCATTCCTGTGTGCTCAGCGGCTCTGAGCAAGAAGTTCCTATGTGCTCAGCGGCTCTGAGCAGTGGAATTCCTATGTGCTCAGCAGTCCTCAGCAGAGGAGGAGGTGTTCCTGAGTGCTCAGCGGCTCTGAGCGGGGCATTCCTATGTAAATAGAATGCCCCTCTCAGAGCAGCTGAACTCACTGACTGTTGTTGTGACATCAGTGCTGCAGCCAAAGCCAGACACTTACAGCAGTGATGAGACTCGCCGGTAGACCTGGAAAAGATCAGTACAGTGCAGTTTTTCTTTATAGTAGCCTGCAGAAGGGGATTAGCTTTTAAATCTAAACTATAGATATGGCCATACAGGCTATAGCATGCTGAAAAAAGTCATATCTGTGTGTCTCATATCAGCTGTGCTGTTGCTGATAATCATCTTTTATCATTTTATATAGATGATCTCTTCCAGGCTCTGGGGAGTTTATTTTACATGAAGGGGGAGTTACTAGTGAGACATGTAACCAACACAGAACAGGAGAAATTAAATTTGTATTCTTGCAAGCACATTTTTTGCTTCTCTCTCAGTTCTGCTGTATTACAACAATATTACAGCCCTGTCTGCCTGTGAGCTGGAAGCTGAATCTGAGAGGAACCTGCGGATGTGCCAGGTGTAATCACACGCACCTCTGCAGTGAGATCAGGAAAGCTGACAGCGGTCATTAGTAAAGATGAGTAAAGTTAGGGGTCTGTATTAAACATCTACTACTACCACCAGTCTTCACCTGCTGCCACTAATAACATCGAGAGCAGGCAGCGGCTGATGGGACTATATAGCCAGCATACTCCACTAACGCCAATTCCACTGACGCCATGATCTGGTAAAAATAAAAAGACAACCATATCCCTCACCTTTCTGTCGCACTACGTAATCCATGTCAGGGATAAATAGTTTTCAGCCTAGACGGTGCCAAGATGTGACCGTCCAATCTGAGAACCACCAAGGAATGAGCTGCTGCAAGCGCAGCCTCAGTCACTGAGGTTACATTCCCAGCTGCACCTCTGAACTGCGGTGACCTCAGTGAGATCACCGCTAGCACCGTAAGAAAAAGTCTCACAGTGCAGCGGTAAGTTCACCAGGAGAAATTTCTCATTTGACAACTGTTTATCCCAGACATGGTGTGGGAATAATTAAAAAAAATATGACGTGAGAACTCCTATATTCTTGATAAACAACCTTGCTATAGCTGACAGCTGAAATTTACAGCCTCCAGCTGTTCATTTTGCCTGGCTGGTTATCAAAAATACAGGGGAACCCACTCTGATTTTGTTTATTTTTACATTATTTATGTAGGGCACACGTGTGGGCTGATGGGAGTAATCGTCCCATCAGCTGATGTAAGTGACCAGAGGTAAACTTTTTACTTCTGATCACAGCTGCGGGCTCATACTGTCATTTGACAGCGTGGGAACCGCTACTCTCTGACCGGCGATAATGATGTTATCACCGATCAGAGGCAGTGTTTACCGTGCTGTCATGAACATGACATCGTGGAGAACGCTGGATGTTCGGGCGCCCATTCAACTGAATGGGGTCCGGGCACTATTCTGGTGCGCGAACCAAACTTTTTTTTTTTTTTTTTTTTAACAGTTCGGTCGAATCCACCGGACCTGAACTTCCAGGGGTTCGCCCATCACTAGCCATTACACATCACACTGATAATCATTACACGTAACACTCTTTACTCCTATATAATATAAGCTCTCGACACAGAGTCGTCTTCCAGGCAGCGTCCTCCCCATGGCCTGGAAGAGGTCATTTATATACAGTGATAAAAGATGATTTTTCAGCAACAAGGCATCTGATATGAGGCATACAGGTGGAACTGTTTTAATAAAAAGGAACAACTCCTTTAAAGGTAACCTGTCATGTATCCAAACGCTATTACCTTTGGTGATAGCTGTGAGAAAGTAATAGAAATACCGTAAATGTCTAGTTTTGTTTGTTTTTTATGATCACAAAGGACCACTGAAATACATTTAAAAAATTATTCCCCCATCCTGTAGCAATTATATTTATATATTCGACACGGCATTTTTGTGTGTGTTGTTTTACAGGAGTGGGACTAGTAACACCAATTTGGATTGACAGTGACATTTTATTTTTTACCTATTTAATTTTTGATATTTATATTACATATTATGACTCCAATATTTCAAAATGTAAGTATATTTAGTGTAATTTTATTTGCCTTGTTACTGGCGCTGGTTTATTGGCCTCAGTTACAGGGGAAATGGAGCCTACTGGCTTAATAGCATAGCTGTGTGGGTCTCCTGTGACCCAGATCCAGCTACCTCCCATATACACAGCCAAGGGTTGATGGTACTGACAGATGCCCTTTAATTTGTTATTTTGATAGATCAAACTTTTACAGTAGCAGCTCTAAAAAAAAAAAAAAAGCTAGGTTCACATTTGCGTTTGATTCCGCAGCATATCATTCACATTCTCAAACGCATGTTAACGCAGCGTTTCTTATCCGCATCATCTTGCGCATGACGCCAAAAAATGCAGCGTTTACATGCGTGTGTCTGCGTTTTTGCATGCTTTTGCGTTTTTTATGCGCATGCGTTAGAAATTTCCAATTTTTTCCAATAGCTTTTCCTTGGCATCAGACACCCAGAAGACATGTCTCATGGGAGATATATATACACACACTGCACTGAGGAAATTCTCGTCTTTGGCTGCTGTATGCAAGATGGATCTTGACCTGGACAGCTTCCTAGAAGATCTGGATTTACAATTGAAGTTGGCTGCTGTATTTGTTTTTTCTTGTCAAGAACACAGAAGAGAAGACGTCTTCGCTATTGGCAACACCCCATCCTTGAACTCCGAGAGAGCAGTGGAGCCTACCACTCCTTGTACACTGAGCTGCGACAAAACCCGAAGATGGTTTTTGACTACACGAGGATGTCGCAACAGAACTTCCATGACTTGCTGCTACGTGTCCAAGGATGCATTGCCAAGCAGGACACACAGCTCCGTCAAGCAATTCCTGCTGAGTAACATCTCTTGGTCACCCTGAGGTACATAGTGTTGAACCCTATCCCTAAGCAGTGTACTGATTTTTGTTTCTCATTTTCTTTTTGCAGATTCCTGACTACTGGAGAGATATTGTCCTCGTTACATTTCCAATTCCGGATTGGAATATCCACCCTTTCTTGGATTATTGTAGACACTTGTCGTGCTTTAGTTGGCATTCTGCTGCAAGAATTCCTCCCCCAACCCACAAGTGAACTCTGGAGTGAAAATGCTTACAAATTCCAGGAAATTTGCAATTTTCCTAACTGTGTGGGTGCCGTGGACAGCAAACACATTAAGATTATGAAACCATCTGGAACTGGAACAGAGTACTTCAGTTATAAAAAATATTTTTCCATTGTTCTAATGGCTATTGCGGATGCCGATTGTAGATTCGTTGCCGTGGACATTTGGATGAGGGAATGACTCTGACGTTCAAAAACTCAGACATGGGCCAACGTCTGTATGGGAATGATTTTAATTTTCCACCGCCATGACCTCTGCCCAACACTGATGATGGACCGCCAATGCCTTTTGTTGTTGTTGGTGATGAGGCGTTCCAAATGTGTGCCAACCTCATTAAACCATACTCAAGTCAGAACTTAAATCACACAAAAAAAATGTTCAGCTACAGAGACACAAGGGAATGTAGTGACAAATTGGTAGGTGAGGGTGGAGGTGGTGGGTTTAAGGTGGGCAGATTTTTTTGGCTCCTGTTTTTGGTCCTGATGCCAAGATTTTTTTTTTTTTTTTTTTTTGGACCTCGATTTTCTTGGCCGAGTGGGAGTACTGGGCTCTGTAGCAGTGATCTGGCATGGTGCTGGACTGGGCCACATTGTGGTTACAGCTGGCTGCAGAGTTGCTGTAGTGGGCAGGGGTGGTGGACTTGGCCGCATTGTAAATACTGCTGACTGCATGGGTGCTGGACTCTGGAGCATGGTGGCTGCTGCCGGCTGCAGGGTTGATACACCTGGCAGCGTGAACTGGAGGCGGTGATGGTGGCGGATAGTTTGGTGCTGTGGGAGCTGGATAGTAGATTGGCTGCTGGTAGTATCCTCCGGCCTGTTGATTGTAGCATTGTGACTGCTTCTGGGACTGCTGTTGCTGTAATGCGTGGCTGTAAGCAACCTGCCAGGCCTGCATGACGGTCAGCTGGAGTTAAGGTGTAAGGTTTTCCGACACGCTCCGCTCAATTGCCGAAAAAAAAAATGTTGCGCCGGTCTATTACGGTGTGTGCACCCACTGCGGATTCTGCTGCGGAATTTTCCACTCGGATTTGTCTAAATCCGCAGGTCAAAAGACCTGCGGTTTTCCCCGGCTTTTTGACACCTGTACAATGGAGCAGGTGTGAAACCGCTGCGGATTCCACACAAAGAAGTGATATGCTGCGGATTTAAAACCGCAGCAAATCCGCGTGGAAAAATCCGCAGCATGTGCACTGCAGTTTTCATTTTTCATTGAAAATAAAGGTACTGTACAACGCAGCAGAAACTGCTGCAGATCCGCAGGGCCAAATCCCGCTGCGGATCCGCAGCAGAATCCCCAAGCGTGTGCATACACAATTAAGGTCGGCGTCAAGGCGATTGTTGACTTCCTTGAACCCACTCTTCACTCTGTCAACAATCAACCTAACCCCATCCTGGAAGACCAAGCTTAATTGCAGAAACTCTGGCATGCCTGACCTCTCCCAGGCCCTCTGCCGCTGACGAGACAACCCAACAAAAGCAGAGGCAGAGGGCTGGGAGAGGGGAAAACCTGATGGACTGGCTGCTTTTTCCCCAGCCTGTGAAGCCTGCAAGGTTGCTTCATCACTGGTGGTTGACTGGGATTGCATCTGTTCAGTAGCTGGTAGATGAGGGGCCTCTTCAACCGAGGATGATCCGAGTTGTGTGGTGCTGCACCAGGTTCTTTATGGAAAAGAGAAAAACATTCGTGAAAAAATCAAGTTTGTGTTGTGCTGCTCCAGGTTCTGTGTGTGAAAAAAAATTAAACATTAGTCAAAAAAAAAAAAAATTCTATACTTACGTTCGCTGAGCAAACGCAGGCCTCAGAAAGGCAAGGTCGCGGTGGTACTTGCGGAACCTTGCAGTAGAACCACTTCGAACCCGAAGCTCCTCTCTCATGTCCGTGTTGAAGCGGTCCTTCATTGAGCGCCAACAGATTTTCATTCACTTCACTGTGAAGAGGGAAAAAAACATAATTAGAAAACAATTCACATATATTAACAGGTTCACTGCCGTGTCAGACCACATTGCAATACTTACCAAAATCTGTTCTGGCTCACGGCGTGACACGATGCCAACCAGGCAGCAGCGATGTTGCCACTTCTTCCCAGAGCCGTCGAATCACCACATTGTCGGAGTGTTGACAGTCATGGGTGTCCCACAACGGTACTCGCTCTTGCACAAGGTGGATTAGTTGTTCGTTGTCTATATCCAGTGTGGCTTCTTCCTGTTGTGAAACCTATAGAAAAAATAGAGAAAAACAATTTTAAGTAAAACAGAAAAAAAAATTGTATTACAACTCTGATGAAAGGAATACTTACACCCTGTCTTTCCTCCTGAGACACATGAGCCCGATAACCCTGGGAAGAATCCTCTCCACTTGACTGCTCTTCATCACTGCCAGGTACCTGTAAAGAAAGTACATGATTTAACACATGTGGAGTATTGCCAGTCAATACATACCAATCAGTATAGCAAATATGATCATATAATCTTTGTCCGGTCCACCCTGGGAAGAAGTCTGTACTTCACTTGAGGACATTTTGAAGAGCAGGCAGCAGTCAAGTGAAACACTACAGAAAAGAACAGAAGAAAAATTAAACTTGTAAAGATCAAAAAACAATGTAGACCAAAAAAAAGACAACAATATTTACATTACAGGCAGTAGTCCAACACCAGAGCAGTCAGCACAGGCCAGGGACAGATAGCAGCAACAGGAGCCAACCACAGCACCAAGACACGACCACAGGAAAACCGCTGCACAGAAGAGACCCACTGCACCAGAGAGAATCGGCCAGTCTACAAGGATCAGAAAAAGCATTCAGAGAGACATTTCCAAAGCTTCTATACTTACATAGACAGTGTTGTCCTCACCACGACAGAAAGCAGCACCAGGAGTCGAACTTTAGAAACCCGCTGCACCAGGAGCCAACCACTGTACCAGGCCAGTCGACACGTCCAAACGTAAACAGAAATTTTTTTTAATACAAAGTACAAACAGCAGTGAGGGAGGATGACATTTTCTAAGGTTCTATACTTACATAGCCAGTGTTGTGGTATCATCCAGAGTCCAGAGGGTTATGGCCTTGCTGTGTCCACACTTCCTTTTATAGAGCTCTCAATTATCAGGTGGATGAATCACTTCCTGGACTAAGGCCTGTTTCACATATCCGTTTTTTTCAGCTCAGTCGAAATCCGATAAAATGGTGGAAAACAGATCTGTAGGCGGATTGTAAGAAACGGGTGGCACCGGACCGTTGCTTTGACGGATCCATGTAAGGTTACATTTTAAAGGAAACCGTGCCGAGAGAGAGAACTGGGTTTAGGGTTACATTTCTGCCATACGTAATTCTTCCTGGTATGCGCAGTGAAAAATGTGGATCCGGGCAGCCAAAAAAAAACATTTCATTGTCCGTTCAGTCATGTCAGCGGACGCCAAAATTTTGGCGGATCCGTAAAAAAACGGATCCAACAGATGACCATCCGTCAAGATCCGCCGATAATGCAAGTCAATGGGAAAAAAACGGATCCGTTTTTTGACTGATGGAGACAAACGGATGTGTGAAAGAGGCCTAACACATTAAAAAAACGCATGCGTATAGAACGCATGTGCGTATGCATGTCCTTGTGTACGCATGCGTTCCCATAGACAGCGATGCGTTTATTTGACTCACTTATCCGCATGCGCATGAATGCGCATATTTGAATGATTTTTGCCGCTTCCAAAATCCAACATGTTGCGTTCGCCGGACCCCGCCACACCGAAAAACAACGCATGAGTACGCTGACACATGCGAACTGATGCAAACGCATGCTTACACCATGTTAAAGATAGGGAAACATGATGCATACGGATTGCTGCAGATGAAACGCTGCGCAAACAGATGCAAATGTGAAAACAGCCTAAAACTATGGTGTTTTTTTTGTTTGTTTTTTTACCTACATTTTTTTAATACACAAAGATCCTGCGTTCATTACATCACTTATTTTCATATTGGAATGCCACAGTATTGCAATATATAGTGAAAATGAAGGTTGCAATTGCGTTGTTGGAGCGGGGAGTGTTCTCTTTAATGCGCTCTCAGTGATTGACTGTGGCATCTAAATAGCTAACAGCAGCGATCAGAGCTTACTGCTGCTATCAGAGGCAGATGGCGGTATTGGACACTACTACAGATGTACTGTATATTTCTGTTCATGTGTGCGAAGGGGTTACCATTGATTGTAACCAGGCTCTTTTGTACCATAAACACAGAGATAATTAATGATCTTAAAATAATTGAGTGTTAATGCTAGATGTTACATCTATGACCTGGTTACATCAGTTTCACATGAGCGTATATGTAACTGTGCGTAGCATGGATCTGAAGTACTAACGTATTATGGATATTTAGAGTTGAGCAAAAAAGTTTTGCAAGACCCTGGTCCAGCAGCCCCACCAGTAGTCTGTGGCCACCAGACCGGAGCACTGCGAACCTTCTACTACCCACAGCATCCCCAAAGCCTCTGCTGATTAGTGGCCCCCTGACATCATTACCATTTGGCACAATGCCTGCAGGACATCCTGGGGCTTACTAATCATAAGAGGAGCGGAGGATACGGCCAGTAGTAGGAGATTTGCAGTGCTCTGGACCTGCCAAGCTTTTTGCTCAACTCTAAAGATATTGCTCAGTATTACGGGTACAGCCTGCTTGAAAATAGGTTGTTACACTAATGCAATGCATCCTGCGTGTACACTTCAGTATTTTAGACATTTAGTTTAGACTTCAGTATTTGCCTTGCACCTCCAAACCTGAAGGAAATGGACACTTTATTTTTTTTCCCCAATAGCCCTCCCATTATGTGTGTGACCTGATAAATTCACTTTCTACTGGTGATGAATTCTTTCAATCCTTTTCCCTGTTATTACATATGCAATCATTAACATTCACTCCATGGGCAGATACCCTGATTGACATTAAGAGTACCTTTTTTTTTTTTATTCCTATTCTAGTTGAAGAGCCTACATTCCCAGGGACCTTTGTCTCAGGTATGGAGGCATTTTCTCCTGTTCATACAGATGAACTCTCTCTCCAAGGCTCATCTTCTTCTGCGTCTGCTAGATCCCAGACAGAACGGATCCAAGTAACACAGCTGCCTGTCTCTTCTGAAAACCTGCAGCATGTTGAAGACTTACTTGATCTATGGAGCGATAACCTAAAGGTAGATAGTGACAGCACTGTACGCAGTGTTTAGACATTAAGGCTAGTTTCACATTTGCGTATGGAGGAGCTGCGGACTTCCTCTGTGAAGCGCCGCACCTCCTCCGGTCAGCTCCACCTACGTGCGCATACTTCGGCATGCGGCCTGCGTACCCTATCTGTAACATTGGGTACGCAGTTCGTGCGGATATATGCGGATGCCTCCGCACGCGTCTTTTTGATGATGCGGCGACCGCTTCAAATTCCAACATGTTGCACTCTATGCGGGTCGCTGCATCGTCAAAACGACTAATTTGTGCCTGTGTATATGTATAAATATTTTTTTCATTTTTGTTTTAGACAAATGTGTTGGCGGAGCTGAAAAAATGGCGGCTAACAATTATCGAGAAGCACCAGCTGGAGATGAAAAAGCAGAATGAAAAGCATACAGAGCATATTAACCATTTGTGCAACCAGATAGATGGCCTTCAGGCTCTCATACAGACCTATGAAACCTCCATACATAGAAAAGATGAGGTAACCTTATTTTTTTTTTTTTCTCTAAATTATTAGAGCCCCCATACACACTAGGTGGCTGGCTGCGGACTCTCCCGCTCCTCCATACGCAGGATCCGTATTCTTTATGACAGAGACACTACAGCTCATGGCAGCAGCATATCTCAGCTCTGAGGACATTGAAATTCAACATGCAGGATCCTTGTCTTTCACGACATCATCTGCGGTGGAGAGAATTGGGAAGCCCCCATTCACAATTTTTTTGTAGGCCTTTCCACAGATCTCAGAGGGTTCGGCCAACTTTAGTCTAGTGTTTGAGGGGTTTTAGGTTTCCTAATTTCTTTTCATTTGAATGAGGACTAAGCATGTTCTTTTACCTTTACACTAAGTAGAGATATGGCCGTGCTTTCAGATTCTTCACTGTTGAAGTATGGGTGCTGATGTTTGCATTACATGGGATATAAAGTTGCCCACATGTCTGTATTAGCAGATATTTGTATGCTTCATGAAATAACATTAATAGATTATCTTTTCTTCCTTGGGCTATTCCTCTTAATTATCCTTGAAATTTAGGAATACATTTGCAGCTGGTTCATAATAGTTGGGGGTTGTCCCTACAGACTGATACTATCCGTTCAGCGTTAGGCCTGTTTCACACTTCCGTTTTTGTGTCCGCCAAACGGATCCGTTTCCGTTTTTTTGACGGAAACTGATGCAAACGGATCCGTTTTTAAAAAAACGGATCCGTTTTTTTGACGGATCCGCGGTAACCACTAATGGAAGTCTATGGGACAAAAAAAGGATCCTGCAAAAAAATGGCGGATCCGTTTTTTTACGGAAACCAACGGATTTTGACGGATTTGAAAAAACGGAAGTGTGAAACAGGCCTTATCAGTGATCTATTGGGTAACACCCCTTTAAAAGAAATTTTAAAAACCAGTAATTAAATTGATTACTTAATAAAAAAAAAAAAAACACACATGCCATGGAAAATATTTTACGATTACTATCTATATTACGGTATATAAAAAAAATCTGAAGCCCACTCACATTTCACTTTTTCCACTTTTTACTCTAGTAAAGCGAAATTTGAGATTTTTTGTTTGTAAAGAAACTTTCCCAACAAATTTTTCCCTAATCTTTTTCTAAATATGTATGTAGTTTTGCATGCGCAGTTAAAAAAAAACAAAAAACTTAATGATCCCTGTGTTCTCTGGCTTTCAGCGCACTCCCATTTTCTCTGTGTGTCCTTAGATCAGACTAGCTGAGTCACACAGAGGTTTGTGTGGACTGGAAGTCACTTTCTCAATGTAAGTCTATAGGGAGCCTTTTTCTGAGTCTTATAAGTTGACATTGGGAATTGAGCGATCGCTCTGTACATTAGGCCCTGTGATCTGACAAAGCTGGAAACTGAATAACACAGCAATCGGTAGGTATTTTAATGCACTTATACTACATGTATATATATTTCTGTACACATACATACTGTACATATCTAATGTAAACCAAAATGTCTTGACGTTGTTATTAGGTAGACCCACTTTTCCATGAATGATACAAGGTGATGTGGAGCCAGGCAGCTCATTTATCTTACTCTTGACATGTCATTGGTGATTAATGTGTTCTCAGTGTGATCTGTCTCTGGATGAGCACAGTTGCAGTCAGTGTCTAGAACATTTCGCGTTCTCATAGACACCTGGGGTTGACATTTCCTTTGTGTTTCCTTTAAATATCTAAAGAAAATAAAACCTGATTCACAAGACGGATACATTATCTACTCGAGTGAAGTGATTTCATATTTCTCCTTCTCATTGGGGATACAGACAATGGGCGTTATGCTGCTGCCACTAGGAGGCTGCCACTAAGATGAGACAAAAAAAAGTTAGCTCCTCCTCCACAGTATACACCCTCCTGCTGGCTCCAAGTGAACCAGTTCATGCTTGGTGTCCGTAGGAGGCACACATGTCTGGTTTTTCAGACCTTTTTTCTTTTACCATGAAGACGAGATAAGGGCGACGGACCCTATTGAAGGGGTCCGATCTCCCCAAACCAACAACAGGCGAGCATGGGGAGTGTCGCCTCCACGTATCTTCTCCTGCGACGTGGGATGCCTGAGCTGAGTCAAGGGCGACGGGTCTCTTAAAGGGCACCAATCTCCCGGCACCGGCTTACGGACGAGCACATGGAGTGTCGCCTTGATGTATCCTCTTCTGCAGCCAGGCCTATGCCGGACAACCTGCCCTGTCCACCCATAGGATTGAACCCATAGGATGCACAGAGGCCTCTACACTTTTAAAAGCGGATGATGCGGGGAGGCGGACGGTCCCTCTCCACCTCCCTTCTAAGGGATGGTGGATTGAGGCGTTCTCTTACCCTGTACCATCCTGAGGATTACCCGTGGTCCCTAAAGCGACTGGATCTCTCCCCTTCTGTACGGGGAACAACCTATGGCCTTCAGCAAAGAGCAGGGACTCGCCAGAGAAGGGGGCTCCGAATGAACGGTAAAAAGATCCATCAGCAGGTCCAAGGGTCGCACAAAAGGGGCTCTTGGGAAACGTGCGCCCCCTCGCTGAAGCCTCATCACGGCGGCTCCGTGCTGGGACGCGCACCGCAGTGAGTGCTATGGAATCCACGCAGCACAAAAGGGGAGCTTAGATCACCTGCGCTCGCTTGCAGCCTGGCATACTGTTCTACCAACAAACTATGCGTGCCCTGATACACAGTGGGTGGCCCAAAGCGGGAGTGTCAGCGCCTCCCCCGGCGTCCGCCGAGAAGCGTTTGGTCCATGGACCACCCCTCTGTGTCTCGCTCCCCCTCACAGATTTACAGAGTACAGGACTCTTAATGTTTTCCTTAAATCTGGTTTTGCCACAAAAAATGTCAGATTCGCTTTTTCGAGGCAGTCATCTAGTTTTATGAAGGTCCACGAGGATGCCGGGTCTCTCCCGGATCACGTAGCGTTCTTCTGGTGGACTATACCCCACAATACAGCTTTTATCACTCACCAGGTGGTTCACGGTATAGTTAACGGGCAAAGGGAGCGATAGGATAACCGCTTAACAAGTCAGAAGCCTCCGGAAAGGAGGAATCGCCTGTGCTTTCATCTGATCGGCGGAATCATTGGGCTGAAACTCTGGGCTATCTAGGCCGAGTGGATAGTCAATTAAAGGTCCCGCAGACCGACAGACGAGAATCTGATTTGTTCCGTTTCGTGGGCTTCAAAACCAGCTCTCTTCCCATTTTTATCTGGATGCCTTTTTTCATGCGGCTGGCTGCACCACACTATATGCGACAAATGCCATCACGCTCAATAGGGCATTATGGCTCAGGGAATGGAAAGAGGTCTTCACCCAGAGAAAGATCTCCAACATCTCTTTTTCTCCTACACCTCATTGGGGGACACAGAGACCGTGGGTGTTATGCTGCTGCTTGCCACTAGGAGGACACTAAGTAAACACAGAAAAAAGTTAACTCCTCCCCTGCAGTATACACCCTCTCGCTGGCTGGGAATTCCCCAGTTCTTGCTTAGTGTCTGTAGTGTCTGGCACTTGGGTCTGGTTTGAGACCCCACCGTTTTTATTTTTGAATTTTCTGTAAATTTTTATTTTTTAATTAACGGATTGAAGGGGCCGACGGTTCCTTTCTATGGCCCACTCTCCCCCGAACCAACAACAGGCAAGCACGTGGAGTAACCCTTCACGTACCTTTCCTGCGACGACGATGGTTCCCATGATGGTCGAACGGATACTAGGGCAAGCGCAACAAGATCGCACAGGAGTGCATGGAGAAGGACCTGAACAGCGCTTTTTCGGATGCCCTGAATCAGCCCCAGAGCTCTCCGTCCCCCTACCCAGAGGGAGGACCGATTGAGCATACCTCTTTAAGCTCTCCGACCCCTGCCCAGAGGGAGGACCAATCGAGCATCCCCCCCATTCAAGAACTCCTCCAGCTCTGCTACATACCGCGGGTAGGCCAAAAATTGAGCCCCCTGCTTTTCCGGCCTACTAGGCCGCAATTTGAATAGCGCCGCCCGCACTATTGCCGCCGCCCCTTCCTCTTGGCGCCTCTCGCTCCTAACGAGATGCGCAATTTTAATCTCGGGGGCCATGTCTGTTACCTCTGCTGTAGTTAACCCTTTCAGGAGCAGCCGAATACCGGGCGACGCCACAGGGCCACCGTTTTTCCTCCCAGGGGACATAACACAGGACTTGAGGGTAAGCTGCATCTGCCCTCAGATTAAAGCTTAACCACTTCCCGGCACATTCTCTCAAGCAGCGTGATCTCTTTTTCGACCAGTTTCTCACTCCATCCGTTTCACCATGGGAGTTCTTGGAAGGATGGTGACAGAGATGGAAGCAGTTCCGTTTTCCACTGTTCCACCTCCGTCCTTTACAACATGCGTTGCTGTTAGCTTGGAACGAGAACCCGTTCTCCCCGGATCGTCGGATTCCTCTGTCCCTGCGGGACAGGCAAGCCCTCAGGTGGTGGACACTGAGCTCCTCCCTGAATCAAGGGAGATCTTTACCCCCACTAAGATGGTTGGTAGTAACCACTGACGCAAGTCTCCTCAGCTGGGGTGCGGTCTCTCGTCGCCACACGGCACAGGGTCATTGGTCAGCCCGAGAGTCATGTCTCCCCATTAACATTTGGTGACACGAACAATCACATTAGCTCTACGGAGTGTCCACCTCACCCCATCGGGTCTCAATCCGACAACGCCACGGTTGTAGCGTATATCAACCACCAGGGACGAACCCGGGGCAGGATGGCTGTGCACGAAGTGAGTTACATCTTCTATAGGGCCGAGACCAACCATTCGCCCATCTCAGCAAGCCACATCCCGGGCTTGGAAAATTGAGGCAGATTTTCTCAGTCACCGAGGCATTGCCTCGGGGAAGTGATCTCTTCATCTGGAAATCTTTCAGCAGATTTGTCTTCGTTGAGGGACCCGGATGTGGATCTCATGGCCTCAAGACTGAACAACAAGGTTCCTCGGTTCGTTTCCCGATCGCGCAATCCATGCGCCATCGGAGCGGACGCTCTAGTTCTGCCATGGCACTGTTTCTGGCTCCTGTACATCTCCCCCCCCCCCCCCCTCTTCCCTTGCTTCTGAGGGTCATCAAGAAGATCAGAGCGGAGAGAGTACCAGTGATCTTAGTCGCGCCAGATTGGCCGCGCCGAGCATGGTTTGCAGAACTAATACAACTGGTCGCCGATGTCCCCTGGCAACTTTCAGATCGTATGGCCCTACTCTCGCAGGGCCCGATTTATCACCAGAGCTCCGAGGCCCGATCTTTGACGGCGTGGCCGTTGAATCCTGGTTTTTAACTCAGGCTGGGTTCTCTCACGTCGTGATCTCCACCATGATTGGTGCTAGGAAGCCCGTGGTCATGCGCAATTGCGCATATATCACCGCACCTGGACAACCTTCTTTTTCGTGGGCAAGGTTCATGGTCAGTCACCCCTGCTGTTTTCCATTGTGGCCATATTGGAATCCCTTCAATCTGTATTTCGATCAGGCCTCGTGCTTTGCTCGCTCAAGGGCAAAATTTCAGCCTTGTCAGCGCTTTCCCAATTTGCCACCAGGCTTCAAGTTAAGACGTTCATTCAAAGAGTTTTCCATGTGGCGTCTCCTTATAGAAGGCCACTCATGGGGCCTTAACCTGGTTCTCGGGGCCTTCCTTTTCGGACTGCTGCAGGACGTGCCACTGACCGTCCTCTCTTGGAAGGTGGTCTTTCTACTGGCAACTACGTCAATCAGACCAGTTTCGAAATTCAGTCCTGTCCTGCCGTTCTCCTTTTCTGCATTTTCATCAGGAAAAGGTAGTTCTCAGGATGTCCCCGTCCTTCCTGCCCAAGGTCCTCTCCTCTTTCCATCTCATTGAGGAATTTGTTTTGCCTTCTTTTTGTTCCGGCGCCAGTCCATCGCATCGAAAAGGCCCTCCACACCCTGGATGTGGTTAGGGCGCTGAAACGGTACACCTTGCGGATGGTTCCCTTCCACAAGTCAGATGCCCTGTTCATGCTCCCAGAGGGGCATAGGAAAGGTCTAGTCGCCTCATAAGCAACGCTAACAAGGTAGATTCGCATGACGATTCAGGAATCCTACCGTGTCAGGAATGCGCCTGTCACAGCTGGGATTAAGGCGTACTCTACCCGGTCAGTGTGCGCCTCTTCGCCCATTCGGCACCAGGCCTAGGCAGACCAGGTCTGCAAGGCTTCGACTTTGTCCAGTCTGCATACTTTTTACAAGAAATTACGAAATTCATTCTCGGGCCTCTCCGCGAGGCTGGGACTTGGTCCAGTTTGCCTACCTTTACAAACATTGCCTAATTCATTCTCAGGCTTCTGCGGATGCAGCTCTCAGCAGACGCAGCCTGCAATTGGCAGTACCACGGGTTAACTCAGTGGTACATGGGGTATTAGCAGAAGTATGCTCCCCACCCAGGGACTGCTTTAGGACGTCCCACGGTCTCTGTGTCCCCCAATGAGGCGTAGGAGAAATAGGGATTTTTGTGTACTCACCGTAAAATCCTTTTGTCCGAGCCAATCATTGGGGGACACAGCACCCACCCTGTTTGGCCTATTGGCTCACTGTAGCATTTTTAGGTTTTGACAGTTATGATTGTCATTCGTTTAATACTCCTACTGCTTTTTTTCACCAAACTGGGGAATTCCCAGCCAGCGAGAGGGTGTATACTGCAGGGGAGGAGTTAACTTTTTTCTGTGTTTACTTGGTGTCCTCCTAGTGGCAAGCAGCAGCATAACACCCACGGTCTCTGTGTCCCCCAATGATTGGCTCGGAGAAAAGGATTTTACGGTGAGTACACAAAAATCCCTATTTTACCAGAGTTGGGTTTGCATGGACAGTAGTCGGTCCAGCTTATCTCTGAGGCTATGGGAGGGAAGAACAAATTTCTTCCCCAGCAAGGCTTGAGGCGTCTTCCTCATTGGCGTCGGCAACAAATCTGGATTTGGTCCTTTCTTGTAAATCCGGACTTGTTCACTAAGAACGCTCCCATCATCAAAGGATCCCAGGCTTCCCATAGGTCCAACCAGCAATGTAAGGGTCCACCCCAAATGGTCTGGACCTGAGAGAGAGAGGTCCCTGACGTTTTTCCACCCAGTGATTTCTGGCGTAAGCCCTCAACACCACCATTATGGACAGCCCCTGGTTCGTGAGGTCTCCTTTTATGCCGTTCGTATCGAGCAGGCCCAAAACCTGGTGTCTGCTAGATACAAAAGATTGCATTTTCCTCTCGTCCCTCTACAGGATGTTTTTTCTTCACGTCCTCCAAAAACTTAGGCGTTGAAACAAGGACTTCTTTCCGAACCATAGATGCACGGCGTCAGGACGGAGCCTTTATCCGATTCTACAAAATGTAATGATCGAGTACTTCTGCTCAAATCTGTTCGTGCTTCCTAGAAATGACGGATCTGTAAGGCCCACACTAGATCTTGGCCAAGGTATACCATCCATGGATGGAGTCTCTCCGTTCGGTCCTTACCTGGATCATGAACAGCACCTTGTCACTCGCCCCCTTAGATATTACAGATTGCCGTGAGGGTACGGGGGGGGGGACTGCAGCAGCAATTGAAGTGATCCCCTTCCATTATCTGTATACTCTTCTGACAGTCTGCACCAGAAAACTGTTCTCAACTGCCGGTGTCGCTTGCCCCTGCACGTCAAATAGCCTCACAGGCGGTGGACATTGAGGTTTTTTCTTTATACCAAGAGGAAAAATCTTCTCTTCTTTTCCAATCACCAGTAGTGACTATCGATGCCAGCCTCCTTGGCTGGAGAGCAGACTTTCGAATATCCTGGTAATCCAAGCTATCCGGTTAACCCGGCAGCAGTTCCAGAATCTACTCGCGAGTTACCCCATTCAAATTCAATAGCATAACACCACGGTTATTGCATACACCACGGAGGCCTTTTAACAGACCTGCTTTCGTTGGGGAACTCCGAACGGGGATCTGATGGCTTCAAGACTGAACGCCTAGGTACCCATCTCCTGAGCCCGATCTCGGGATCCAAAACGCCATAGGGGTGCATGACTGGTTACTCCGGGGCACCAGTTTTGTCTTCCTTCCCTGGGCCTGACACTGATTCTTCGGATGGATAAAGCTACGCGCGCCTTGCAGGCAGTGATAGCTCTCAAGACGTATGTCCTGAAGACAGCGCTCTCCTGTAAGCCACTTCAGGGTCACAGTAGCCAGAGAAATTCGTTCTGCTGTTCAGGAGTTATACTACTTTATAAGCGTGCCCATCCCAGTAGGGATTAGGGCATATTCTACATGGGCGATGTCCGCCCTCTGGGCCATTCGGCTTCAGATGCAAGCGGAACAAGTATGCAGGGCTGCAAGGCTGTGATTTGGTTCAGCCTGTACACATCCTTCAAGCACTAGTCATACTCAGACTTCCGCACATGCGGTCCTCGGCAGACTGTTCTGCAACAGGCGGTAGTGCATCCTTACTTGGTCACTACACTGGGCTTTATCTGTTATATTGTTGCCCACTCATGGACTGCTTTGGGATGTCCCATGGTCTGGGTCCCCCAATGAGGCGAAGGAGAAATAGGAATTTTTGTGTACTCACCGTAAAATCCTTTTCTCCGAGACACTCATTGGGGGGCATAACACCCACCCTGTTAGCCTGACGGCTTCTGCTTCTTGTATTTCATTCATTGTGTTATAATGTGAGATGATATCAATAATCTCCTACTGCTTTTGCACTGAACTGGTTCACTTGGAGCCAGCAGGAGGGTGTATACTGCATAGGAGGAGCTTACCCTTTTTTTGTCTCAACTTAGTGTCATCCTCCTAGTGGCACCAGCATAACACCCATGGTCTGTGTCCCCCAAAGAGCGTCTCTGAGAAAATGATTTTACGGCGAGTACACAAAAATCTCTATTTTGATATGGTGGATAATTATTTTTTTTTTCATGTGAAAATAATTAAAATATACACACATGCTGGTATACACCAATAACAGGTGCTGGCCACTTGTGTAAAGTGACTGGGGCAAAAGTGCACAAAGTCATAAGCTTTTTGCACAGATTGTTTGCGCCAAATTTGCGCCTTTTGACACAAACTGGAATAGAGGGAGTGATGAATTCTCCATATAGAGGGCATGCAAAGGGTTTTAGGAGTTATAGGCAAAAGAGGGATAATTCATGGGAACTGTCCAGCACCCAGGGTTGTCTTTTTTGAAAATACTATAGTATTTGAATACTATAGTCCACAGTGTGATATGAAAATGACCCATACCCTTCTGCTGCACTGGCAAGTATTCCAGCGCTGTCGGCATCAGGTTCCCCGCGTTCATGTAAGGCTAGTTTCACATTTGCGTTTAAGGCAGCGGCGGCCTGCGCACGGCCGCTGCTAAGCCCCGCCTCCTGCCGTGTCTCCGCCAGTAGTTCCGCCTACGGGCGCATGACGCTGCATGCGTCCTGCGTCCCCTATCTTTAGCACTGGGGACGCAGGCCGTCCGCAGGTATGCGTTTGGCGGCGCATGCGTCCTTTTGACGCTGCGCCGACCAGCGGCAAACGCAACAGGTTGCAATTTGGTGCGCTCGGCGCAGCGTCAAAAGGACGCTTGCGCCGCTAAACTCATACCTGCGCACAGCCTGCGGCCCCAGTGCTAAAGATAGGGGACGCATGCAGCGTCATGCGCCCGTAGGCGGAGCTACTGGCGGAGGCACAGCAGGGGGCAGGGCTTAGCGGCGGCCGTGCGCAGGCCGCCGCCGCTGCTGCCTTAAACGCAAATGTGAAACTAGCCTAACATTGGCTGCATTGCTCATGTAGCATAACAATCAGCGGTCGCACTCGCACTTCCTACATATGAACATTGGAGGTCCTAAGGATGTGTGAAAACTGCAACCAATTAGCTGTTTCTGATTTATTTTTATTTTTTTTATTCTCACTCACACCCTCCCTCCCTTTCCGTTGGCACTGCAGCCAATGTCCTATGAGCCCTTGGAAAGCCGGTGCCGACATCACTGTAACTGCGCTAATCCTGGAGGCAAGTATGTGTAATATTCATATTATACTGGGGAATATAGTATTTAAAGTGAGCTTATACATGATGCTCGATCCACAGGCAGCCTGTATCAGGCACTGACTGTATTATCTCAGCCAGCTGCGACCTTTCAGAGAAAGAGACACTTTTAGAAGCCGCGCTGGAGAGACATGTTGGTCAGGAGGGTCACTGATGGCTTCATCCCTTGCGCTGCCCTGGAGTGACAGGTCTCTGCCTATACGTGCACATAGGGAGAGACGAGTGAATCCAGATCAGCGATTGTGGAGAAATCACCAGGAACTCATTGTCTGACTACTTTCCATGGTGGCTCGGGCAATATCTATCAGATGTCAGAGTAGTGGACAACCCTTTTAAAGGGAATCTGTCACCCATATTTAGTGATATCATGTAAAGATATCACAAAATTGAGCGTCCCATAAGGATTCTATTCGGGCTTTTGACTCCCCCCGACCCCGCACCTTTGAGGCATAAATACCTTTTTTAGCTTGTTGGTAATGCATGCAAATTGCCGCGGTCTGGTCCGATGGGCGTGGCTTAGTGGTCTTCTTCACTTCACTAAATATGGGTGACAGATTCCCTTTAATTGCTCACATGATCACATATTTATGTTTCACATCTCCAGTTGTAAGAGTCTTGTTTGTTTCTGGATGAGAATAGCACTCTAATGCCACCTGTTGGAAGTAGCAATCCTAAAAGTCAATGTCGACCCTTTAACGAGCCTTGTCACATGACTTAGGATAAAAGCCAAACCAGGATCGAAGTTTTCAGACAGTGTTTCGGGGTACTGCCCCTCGTCAGTGCAAGGTATGAGATCTTATTTGGCTGTGTAACATGTTAAGCATCTCGGCATGCTTAACATGTCACTCTCCGCAAGGAGAAACGTTACTACTTGGATCATGGATGAAAATAGAAGTGAAATGTTACGGATTTCCACCTCCTCCTTGCTCTTTAGTATTGTAGTCTTCTCTCTAGCACCTAGGGTCCAATCATTGAGATGTCAGCCATAATTACTGCATGGAGTACCCTTGTATCACATCGTCTTCCGCTGTTTTTCTTCATTAGATGTTTCCAGACAGTCCAGTAATAAATTTGTTAAAGGGAGTCTGTCACCCCATTTTAGCCCTATCAGCTACCGGCACCGCCATCAGGGGCTTATCTACAGCATTCTGTAATGCTGTAGATAAGCCCCCGATGTAACCTGAAAGATAAGAAAAAAGAGATTATACTCACCCCGGCGTTCGGTCCGATCCGATGGGTGTCGCCGTCCCGTCCGGCGCCTCCCATCTTCATATGATGATGTCCTCCTCCTTGTTTCTCCCTCGGCTCCTGCACAGGCGTGCTTTATCTGCCCTGTTGAGGGCAGAGCAGAATACTTCAGTGTGCGCTTTGCCGGACCTCTCTGACATTTCTCGGTGCCTGCGCACTGCAGTACTTTACAGATTCCCTTTAAATAGACAAGCTGATAATGTTTCCTTATGGGTCATTCCATGTCAAGTGGACCAGTTTTAAAAATCGTCCCCACTCGACCTTCTCCGATTTTGTTGAAAATTTATAAGGATGTACATGTATGTTTGAAAAGAGGTTCTGTAAATTTTTAGGGCCAGATCTCAAATACATTGGGCACTGTTGACCTTTCACTGGAGGTTCCACCAAGCCTGCGGCATCAGCAAAGAGGATTTTGCAAACTTTGGCACATAGCTATTAGAGTTCTATACTGGCTATGATGCTGAAATTTGGCATACTAGCTCAACTTTTGCTGCTAAACACGATAAAATTATTACCGGCTATGACAAAACAATATTTCGGCCGCAATTTTGTGTCAAAGTAGCTTGAAAAACGCGTCGCATAAAATTTATGCCTAACTTTGCCCATATATAACTCAAGACTAAAAACCAATAGTAACTGGTGCTTTGCCCTGTACACCAAACATCTACATGACTTTGCATTGCTGCAATATCACGCTCAAAGCATATGTATTTGTCGAAATATTCACACCCACATATGATGAAAAACTTAAAAAAACAGAATTTTACCTATTTTTAGGTCAAATTTCTCAAAAAGGGTACCCCTAAAATATAAAATATATTAATTCTGATATCATTATAAAGAGCACATTTTTCTCTACCTGGATCATTGTTTTTTTTTTGGAGTCTCTCAGTTTAAGAAAAGAAAAATGCCACTGAACATGGTGTTATTTATTAATACGCAATGAATGGTAACTGCACTATTCAAACCCTTGCGTTGGTCCATGGTGGTTATACCACAACCAAGAATTGGTATTATAATCCTGTTAAGAATTGTAATAATGCTGTCTTTCGAGAATTGGCAGCCCCATCGCCTAGGAGCCATGGCCGATAGCCGTGCAAGGCCAGCCGCGGGCGGTCTCTTTATCGCAGGTTCCGAAGCCTGAGGGTGGGTGTCTTTGCCTAGGATCCCAAGCCTAATATTGGGTATCTTTTGTTGGTTCCCAAGCCATAATGTTCAGTCTAAGTGGTCTGGAATTGTTGCTGAATTTGCAACATAATCGGTTCAGAGAAGCTCTATTGTCGACCCATTGCTGTTGCAGCTGGTGCTGGAATTATTGCAATGATTGACTGCTTGGGAATCCAGCATGTATCATTTCTCACAGGCTAGTGAAGGAAGCTAGCTGGTCCATGAGGATGCATAAAATTTATTAATGCATCATGGTCGTCGACTGAAATTTCAGAAATATTTCCAATCCACCAGTTCCTATCGTAAATGCAGGCAATGTATTGCCCTGGCTGGAGGTTTGCAATTGGCACAAAAGGCATTTCTGATCTGACAGATCTATCTACATGGGCAATGAAAGATGATGGGTCATTTGACACCCTTGAAATGCGAATCTTTTTGTCATCAATTGGCACAAACTGGTGATTTTCTCTTGTTCCAGCAATTGTATGTCCATCTTTGAACCTTTCCTCTTGAACTACCCGTATTTCGTCAATTTTTTCTTTTGGAACAAAAAAAAAAACTTGATTCCATGCAGTTGCTCGTTGCAAAAGTTGAATAAATCCACCGGGGTCAGTATTTGGTTTTCAGTTGGGCGTTGAAGACTGGCACGAGCTGCCAACCTCTTTGCTGTCCCTCCAATCCCATTACAGGGCGACTTTCCATGACTGGTACCAAAAAAATTCCATTCAGCGCTGATATTGAAATCAGCATTGTGGTGGCACAAGTTGAGAAAATTTTTGTACTGGGCTGCAGATCCATCGCTGAAGTAGTGGATATGACGAATCCCATAGATGAGAGTCTTGAGATACAATTACTGTTAACGTGTGGACTGCAACTGTGTCATGTCATGAGCAATCACTGATTATGCACAAGCTGATGTTCTGCGCAGCTTCACCATTTAACTCCTTGAAGTAAATTACAAATGGGTGTACTGTAGCTTGACTATTTTCCCAGTGGAAACCTTGAATGGCATCTTGAACAATAAATGAGTAATTTTCAGCAAAGTCCATAAGGATCACAAGCTCTCCAGGTCTCAGATTTTCCTTCAACGATTTCAGATAGCAACTTTGATGCTTGGCGATGTAGTGATGGCTACAAAGTTTAGAAATTTTCAAAACCAATTCTTCAATGAAATCTTCTATAGTCAGTTGTTTGGTATCAAGCGTGTCTCGATCAGTGTGAATCCATTGTTTGAACTCAATAATATCTTCAGGGTCACTGTTGACTAACACATTGACTGACTAGAAATTCTTTTAAAACTTCAGGACCCGGGCATTTATCACAACGGCCAAGCATACAGTCCTTGGATTCAATTCCACAGACCATTTTGCATATGAGCTGTTTGTAGTCATCATTGATTGAGCATGCTGCAAGCATTAGTTTGACATTTTGGTGAAGTGTACACACACAAACGGAATGTGTTCCAGCAGATCCAACGGTTACGCACCATTTTGCCGAAGCTCACAAAACTTGGAAAATCCAATTTCAGGGCCATTCCGATCCCTATAGGCAACAAACATTTCCCTCATATTGCTCGGTAATAGTCGCTTTTGCATCTGCTTTTTTTCTCCTGCTATTCGCACTGATACATAGTCTTTTTTACCAGGGCACATTCGACTGAATTCATCATCCTCAAAAAATGCCTGCACCTTTTTCTTTACTTCCTCAGAAACTTTCTTGCCACACTTGATTCTAGGTAAGGCTAAGATCCCATGTTCACATTTAGCTTTCGAGCTTGTTTGACCATTCGTTCAGAGACACCGAATTCGTCTGATATAGCCTTAATGGACCAACTTTTGGGTGCCAATGTCAAGATTTGGACCTTTTCTGCCCGACTGGGCACCTGCAGCTTTTGCTTCAAATCTGCCAAAAGGTGATTGTAATCCAGACACATTTTGCACTGTGCTGTTTTTGTTTGCTCAATGTCTTTCGGCTCAAGCCCTCCAATTGAAGCAATCTTGCTAGAAAATGTATTTTGTACCTGGCTTATCTTTCTCCTTGCATATCCAAGTGAATCCCGCTGGCTTACCCGTGGATATTTCAGAGGAGAGATGCCAATGGATGTTAAGCTTGAATTTAGACTTTCAGGAGAACATTCCATTCCATCTGGATCTGATTCAGAGGAAACTGGATCAGCTGATTTTTTTCCTGTTGGCAAATTCTTTTCGGCATGATGCACACATCTTCTGGCCAGGCTTCACATCATTCTTTGTAAATTCATTCAACTGGTCAGCTGCTAACAAATTGATAGCTCGCAAATCCTTTTTGGTGTTATGACCCTTCTTCCCAAAAGGATTGCAACACGATTTTTGCAAATGCTCATATTTGGTCAAGAATGAAGCTTCATGGTGTGAACAGACTTGTGAATGTTCATCAAAATTTAGTCCCACTCGTCGACGCAGCAATTTCTGTTCATCCAATCCATAGCTTGTAAACAATTTCAACTCATCCTTGCTATGGGTGAATGTCTTAAGGTGGCACTTTGAATTGTTCGCAAGGCCGATAGAGCACTGGGCTGATTCTTCATCAATTTCATTCTCCATCGCTAAAAAATAAATATATGCATTAAAATGTAACAATAGTCAATAACTTTTCATAAATAGAAAGGTTTATAGGTTTTTGATTATAATAGACATTGCTAGCAACAATACAACTCTGTAACATGTGATAAATCTGAAAATCAAACACAAAATCAATGCATTATGCGCATAAATAACACCATGTTAAGTGGCATTTTTCTTTTCTTAAACTGAGAGACTCCAAAAAAAAAAAAACAATGATCCTTGTAGAGAAAAATGTGCTCTTTATAATGATATCAGAATTAATATATTTTATATTTTAGGGGTACCCTTTTTGAGAAATTTGACCTAAAAATAGGTAAAATTCGGATTTTTAACGTTTTTCATCATATGTGGGTGTGAATATTTCCACAAATGCATGTGCTTTGACCGTGATATTGCAGCAATGCAAAGTCATGTAGATGTTTGGTGTACAGGGCAAAGCACCAGTTACTATTGGTTTTTGGTCTTGAGTTATATATGGGCAAAGTTTGGCATAAATTTTATGCGAAGCGTTTTACAAGCTACTTTGACACAAAATTGCGGCCGAAATATTGTTTTGTCATAGCCGGTAATAATTTTATCATGTTTAGCAGCAAAAGTTGAGCTAGTATGCCAAATTTCAGCATCATAGTCAGTATAGAACTCTAATAGCTGTGTGTCAAAGTTTGCAAAATCCTCTTAGCTGAAGCCGCAGGCTTGATGGAACCTCCAGTGAAAGGTCAACAGTGCCCAATGTATTTGAGATCTGGCCCTAAAAATTTACAGAACCTCTTTTCAAACATACATGTACATCCTTATAAATTTTCAGCAAAATCGGAGAAGGTCGAGTGGGGACCACTGGTCCACTTGACATGGAATGACCCTTATGTTATAATAACTGTGCGTTTTATTACAGAATCAGCATTTAGAAGGAATATATTCAGAATACTGTCAGCATAGACCATCAACCATCTGACCTGTGCTTTTCTCACCTTTATCTTATATATCACACATTGAAGCCTGCTAAGCCCCGCATTTTGCATATACATGTAAACTAGTTCACATGCCATTCGATCTAATGATAGTTTAATGTACTTTGATATGGCTGAGCACATACACGCTAAATCATCTTATTTGCTCCATGAAAAGATAAATGAGCATTTGTGTACCGCTCCCGCTGTCTGCGTGGGAGCATTGGCTATGTGCTCAGCAACAGGAAGACTACAGAGGTGATTGATTAGCTGAGCCATGTTCCTGCAGCCTATAATTATATCTCGGTATAGTCATTTTGCTGTATTACGGTGTTTTTGTTTTCCAAATCAGTCGCTCATTATAGTAATTATAATTCCTCAATAACTACAGCTTAATCATACTACCACAAAATTCAGGTACTGGCTCCCTCTAAAATGGCAAGCAGTGCCCTCGTATATCTTTGGACTGACACTCCAAAAACTGAATGTTTTTTTTGCACAGAAATATAAATAGTGCATATAAGTCTACACATCACTATTAAAATGCCAGGTTTTGGACTTCTCTTGTGTACAGCGCCCTCTTCAGCTCACTCACAGATTTTCAATTGTATTCAAGTCTGAGCTCTGGCTACGCCATTACAAAACTACTATCTCCTGGTGACGCCATTTTTCTTTGTTTATTTGGAGGTATGCTTTGAATTGTTGTCACTTTGTAATGTGAAATTCCGCTTTAACTTTTTAGCACAGGCCTGACGGTTATGTTACAAAAGTGACAGATATTTGGGACTGTTCATATTTACCTTCACCTTGACTAAAGCCCCAGTTTCCGTTGCCAAAAAAACAGCCACAAAGTCAAATGCTGCCTCCACCATGCTTCACGGCATGACATAACGTTTTTTTTTTTTTTTCATGCTCTGTTAGCTGTGATGAGAAGATTTATTTCTTCTCCTATTACACACTTCTCCAGCAGCTTCACTATTTATGCTTATGATACAGATCCTGTCAGTTGAGACATAGATCTCGGGAGCTGTGTCTCTTCCGACTGCAGCCTGTCCTGACATGTGACTAGGACGGGCATTCTTACCTTCTTGGAGAACGCCTTAAACCTGCTTATATGTGCTGCATGCACATAGAAATGGGTTGTTTGTTTTTTTGAGGGGGAGGGGTGGGAAGCAGGAATCCTGTTGACAGATTCCTTTTTAATTGTCTCCTGACCTGTCTATTTAGCTACTTCTGGCCTATCCATACACTATAAATGGTCGGGTAGTCAGCGCTTTACTCTCGGCTGATATTCTAAAATGTATGTAATGCATAAAAATGGTGAGGGGTCCCCCTTATTTTTAATACACAGCTAAGGGAAAGCAGACAGCCGTAAGGTGGTCTCGGAAGGGGCCAATAACCGTGGAGCATTCCAGCCTATTAATATCGGCTCACAGCTGTCTGCTTAGCCTTAGCTGGTTATTAAAAAGGGGGGACCCAAAAAAATTGACGTTGGGTAAACCCCCCTATTTTTAATAACCAGCAATGGCAATGCAGGCAGCAGGGGGCTGATATTAATAGGCTGGTAAGGTTCATGGATATCGTCCTGCTCTCAGCCACCCCAGAAATAACGCATCCATTAGATGCACCAATTCTGGCGCATAGCCTTGGCTCTTCCCAATTTGCCCTGGTGCGTTAGGAATCGGGGTAATGGTTTTGGAGTTGATGTCACCTGTGTAATGTCTGCTTAGATCAATGCCAGGGGTTAGTAATGGAGAGGTGTTTGTCAGACAACCCCATTACTTAAGCCGTAGTCAAATGAAAGAAATGCACACAAAGTCCTTTATTTGTAAAAAAGCACTCCCCAACAAATTCCCTTTTTTACCCAATTATTACCATAAAAAAAACCCCGCAGAGCTATTTTTTTCCTTTTTTTTTTTTCTCCACTTCTTCCAAGAGCCATAACTGTTTTGTTTTTTTTTTTTTTTTTTCTCCATCCACATAAGCGTATAAGGGCTTGTTTTTTTTTGCGGGATGAGTTGTGCTTTTGAATGACATTATTCACTTTATCATGTGATGCACTGGAAAGCAGGAAAACAATATGATTCTCCCCGTCTGTTCAATTACGCAGATGCCAAATAGGATTTTTTTAAGTGGTGAAAACATTTTGGCATTTTAACTGATACCATTTTGGGGTAGATATTTTGATCGCCACCTACTGCATGTTATAGCAATGTTGCGACAGCCAAAAACATAATTCTAGTATTTCAGTGTTTTTTTCCTCATTACGGGGGTTATCGATTTTATTTTATGTAATATTTTCGTAAGATTTTATGAACTCGGCTATACGAAATGTGTGGTTTTATTTTTTTAATTGTTTAATTTTTAAAGTGACAGTATTTTTTATTTTTTCATATTTTTAAAGTTTTTCAATTTTTTTAAATCAGATTATTTTTATTAAATCGTTTTAAGTTACAAAATTGAGACAAGGCACACACAGTTTTAACATACAGATTTGAGACATACCTCTTATACACAACCCAACCCCCCCCCCCATTATCAAATTATAACGAATATAACCGTGGGTCCCTTAGAATGTGACCTATAAATGTATAGTAGAAAAAAGGGAGAAACACACACACAAAAAAAAAATTGTTAAGGGGGACAATATGAAACAAGACTTGTACAGCATACGACTATGAACAGTCAGGCACATAGTACAAAATGAGCAATAGACATATTCATGAAACCTATTCATAAAGCAAGAGATCATGTGGAACCAAGAGGGAGTAAGGGGTACCATAATTAATGAAGCATAGGGAACAGATTCTCCAGCAGCAAAATTTGGGATGGCAAACCCGGGGTGTTAAGCCAGGGGCTCCATATTTTATCAAATTTTCCGATAGCTTTTCTTTTAATATACACTCCTTTTTCCAGCCTTATAGAACTATTGACTCTATTAATAAACTCCTCCACCGTCGGGGGTGCAGATTGCTTCCAGTGCAAGGCAATAGTTTTCCGTGCTATATATAGAATTCTAGCCATACCGATCACCAGCGGGTCTTCCACAGGAACATCCGGTATAATACCCAGCACACAGACCTTTGGATCAGGGAGCAATCTTGAACCATAAACTCTTGTCAACGTATTCAGAACATTATTCCAGAACCGTCCAAGCCGAGGACACTCCCAGAACATATGCATAAGATGTGCATCAGGTAGGCTACATCGGGGGCATCACGAGTCACTCCTTATCGCGATTTTGTGCAAGAACACAGGCGTTTTATATTTCCTATGTATTAGATACACCTGCGATAATCTCTGGGCCTCCGATAGCGAAAGACAGGGCACTGAACTCAACACACAGTCCCATTGATCATCTGAGAGCCGGACAACATCCTCCTCCCATCTAGCTTTGGTGCCAAAGGGGGTACTTATCATGGAATGCATTGAGAAGTATTCTATAGATGGAGGAAATCAGTCCTCTTCTGGAGCCCAAGCCCCCCACCAACATTGACAAGGGATTAGGGTCTATACTAAGATCACTAGTTTTGATTTGAGCTGCATACGCATGCCGGAGCTGTAAAAATCTGTAGAAAAACCTATAGAGAATGTCAAATTCTATGCGCAGTTGTTCAAACTCTTTTAATGTATTATTAGACTGAATGTGTGCCACCGTCATCACCCCCTTCGCCTCCCAATCAGAGCACCCTTCTAAAGTTTGAAATTCCAGAAGACTAGGATTATGCCACAATGGTGTAAACAAAGAACAATCAGAACCACCCAACAGGTGCTTTCCTCTATCCCAAACCTTATAGATCATGGCCAGAGTTGGAGCTTGAGATAATTTGTTTCCCTCTCCCTGGGCGTCTACCATATACATTGGTACTCTCCAGGGGCTATTCTGAATTGCCAGTCACCCATTTTTCGTCAGTGCACCACACTGATCCCAACCCTTCAGTTGCTGAGTCTGAGCCGCCAGATAGTAGATCCAAGCATTCGGGATAGCCAGCCCCCCATTTGTTTTTTCTCTTTGTAGGTACTCCAGACGGATTCGAGCCTGCTTTTTTCCAAAGTAATTGTCTGAATAACCTATGAGCCCTCTGAAAGCACCATGCCCGGATCCACACCGGGGAGTTGTGATGTATATAGAGCAGTTGGGGCATTAAAACCATTTTGATGAGATTTCCTCTCCCAACAACTGATAGGGGAAGTCTACACCATGCATCAATTTTAGTTACAAATCTATCTAACAGGGGTGTCAGATTAAGAGGCACATAGTCAACAGGTTTAGCTGTAACATTGATCCCCAGATACTTTAAATTCTGTTACCAGTTTAATATTGGTTTCCTCTAACCTCTGCGTGTCTACAGACGGGTCTATAGGCATAAGTACCGATTTGTTCCAATTTATAAGGAGGCCCGACCACTTACCAAATTCCTCAAGGATAGCCATAATTGGTCTAATAGAGGAAGAGGCATCCCCCAGATACAGAAGCATGTCGTCCGCATAGCGCGAGATGTGTTCCTCCAGGTCCCCCACCCTAAATCCCCGCACTTCCTTAGAGGCCCTAATAATACATGCTAAGGGTTCAGTAGCGATGGCAAGTAGGAGGGGCGACAGAGGACATCCCTGTCTTGTTCCCCTCCCCATCGCCACCACCCCAGACAAGTCACCATTGACCCTAATCCTAGCTGACAGACCATTATAGAGTAGCTTAATGAGGGTCAAGAACTTAGGGCCAAACCCCATTCTTTCTAAAATCTTCCAAAGATAACTCCACTCAACCGTATCAAAGGCCTTAGCTGAGTCGAGCGATAGCACCGCCCTGGCCCCCGCCTCAGGAGAACTTAACTGCATATTGAGGAACAACCAACACAAATTTAATGGCAGTAGACTTCCCCGGCATGAACCCCGACTGATCCTCATGAATGAGCCTAGCAATAACCTTAGCCAGTCTGACCTAGAGAACTTTGGCGAGAATTTTAACATCTGTCTGGAGTAGAGAAATGGGCCTGTAAGATTCAGGATGGAGGGGATCCTTACCCTGCTTAAGGATGACCACTATAATAGCCTCTAGCATGGATGGAGGGAGCTGTCCCGTATCACTTGCAGATTGAAAGACTTTTAGCAGCAGAGGCAGTAAAACACTACTGAAGCGTTTTGTAAAATTCACCAGGGATACCATCCGACCCTGGGGCCTTCTCAATCGGAAACCCTGAAAGCGCATACTCCAGCTCCTCAATCGTCAGGGGCCTATCCAACTCCTCAACTGCCTGCTTAGAAAGTTTAGGAAGTTTTATCTTAGACAGATGTGTCCATTTCTCCCTCGCAAAGCGGGGCCCTAGAAGCATACAGCTCAGAATAGTACTATTTAAACTCTAAGATGTCCTTATTATCTGTGATAGTTACCCCCTCTGTATTATGTAAACTCGATATATGGGCCAAGCCCTCCTGTGCCTTAATAACAGAAGCCAATAGGTGTCCCGTACTTTCCCCCTCCTCAAAGAACTTCCGCTTATAGAAAAAACGTTTATGTTCATCTTTGCCAAGTAAATGGTCCGAATATACTTTCTGAGCCTCCTCCCACTGCCTCCTACTGGAGTCTGATGGTGTAGTAGTAAATTCAAGTTCATATTTATCTACCTCTTCACAAAGGAAGGATGTCAACCTTCTGGATTTGGACTTAAATTGTTAAATTTCTTTTGAAAGAACCCCTCTACAAAAAGCCTTAAGAGCATCCCAGACGATGTTTAGCGGGGCGGTGTCAATATTATGATGTAGATATTCCTTAATACTCCCTTCTATAGTATTCCCATTAATTAGAAGAAGCCAATTTGGGTTTAGCTGCCATGTGGCCCAACTCCTCACTCCGTCAGCTCCCCATCTCATCTGCACTCTAATGGGTGAGTGGTCCAAAACACTTCTTGTTAAGTATTTGACCTCGGCCACCAGAGTCGGCATCGAATCAGAACCTATCGCCAAGTCAATTCTTGACAGTGTGTGGTGGGATGAGGAGTAACAGGAATAGACTTTAAGTTTAGGATTTTTTAACCGCCAAATATCGTGAAGACCCAACTCGGTAAGTGCAGCAGCCATTTTCGAGGGGGGGTAGAGCTCTGATATATTACTTGAGTGGAATTTTTCCCAGAAGGGATGGAGGTAGTTGTTAAAGTCACCCAACATTAGGACTGGGGCAGGAGGGTTTTTGCTAATAAAAAGAGATATTTTTCTAAGAACTTCACCAGAGTAGGGGGGTGGGATGTACAGGGCAACCAATATCATATGAATGCCATAAACAGACAAGACCAGACTAATATATCTTCCATCTGCATCAATAGAAGAGCTGTCACACACAAAAGGGATGGAGCGATGAATTAGAATGCTAACCCCTCGAGCATGCGTGGAATACACTGAGTGGAATGACACACCCACCCAGGGGTTTCTAAGTGTCTGGAGATTGTCCCTGACTAAATGTGTTTTTGTCAAGCAAAGAATAGCTGGGTGATATTTATGGAGGGATGAAAAAATTGCATACCTTTTTATTGGAATTCCCCAACCCTCTTGCGTTCCAGGCCAATAGGTTCACTTTTTGAGCAATATCATATTTATATAATTGTTTACCACAATATCCAAATTATCTAAGTTGACTATGCCTGCATAATATAACTGAAACCTGGGCCCCCTAGGGAGCATCTGTTCCATACTGAAACCCCCACACCCAAACAATATCCACACAACGAAACATTTCTCTCTAGAAGAGAGATTAGGGGCCTTTAAGAAAACTAGGCCAACACCGCAGTTAAGGCAGTGTGTCATGCACATAGACAGATACAAAAATTTCCACACAGGGAGACCCGCCATCCGGCGGGACTAGATGGCACTCAGCCCCTCCTCAAGTTCAAGTCAACCAAAAATCTACACGAGTTTTGGTGTGGTAGGACAAACAATTTAAGGCTATCACGCATATCATCCATAGCCACAGCTGCAAGGATGAAAAAATGCAAGTGGATATGAGAGCCACCGGTTTAGCAACAGATGCCGTAGAAATTGCCAGAAAGTGCTGGTGTCAATGTATGGTCCTCCTTAACTCTTTCTCATTATCATCAAGCCAGTCCAGGGTGATTTTTGGAGAGTCAAAAAAATGAGTAGTCCCCTTGGCCACCACACGCAGCTTGGCTGGGTAGAGCATAGCATAGGGAATTTGGATATTCCTCAGACGTTTCTTGATATCTAGAAATTGTGCCCTCTTTTTCTGCACCTCCAGGGAAAAGTCTGGATGTATAGAAACCCTATTGCCATCAATGGTGAGTTCCTGAAGTTCTCTAGCCCGCCTGAGGAAGGCGTCTCTATCTTTGTTATGCAGGAGTTTCAGGAGAATGGGCCGTGGGGGTGTCCCAAGTGGGGGAGGCCGAGCCGGAACCCTATGCACCCTCTCTATGGAAAAAAACGGGGAGAGAATGTCCTTTCCCATGGCATTGGTCAGCCATGTCTCCAGAAAGGCAGCCGGATTTCGGCTTTCCGCGCTCTCCGGGACCCCCACCAGGCGCAGGTTGCTTCTGTGAGAGCGATTTTCCAAGTCATCAACTTTGCTGATCAATAGAGATATATTGTGGATAGCTCTACCCAGGTCTCGAGTCACAGGGGTCAATTTATCTTCAGTTATTCCCTCTCGCCTCTCCAACTCACCCACTCTCATTCACTGTGTGTAGATCATGCATTATACAGTATATGTCCGCTTTCATCTCTGCCATCTGAATGAAGAAGCCACACTTATTCTCCAGATAATCTCTTTGTACAGGAAGATTTGGGTGAAAGAGCAGAGGGGTCACAGATGGCAAATATCACCGGTGGCAGGATAAACACAGGATAATCTGTGGGAGCTCACACTTTGCAGTCTGCCCTACATGCCGTCCAGGCCACGCCCCCAAAGTTTTTCACTTTTAAAGGGAATCTGTTACCTATTTTTAGCCCTATAAGCTGCGGCCACCGCCATCAGGGGCCTATCTACAGCATTCTGCAATGCTGTAGATAAGCCTCGATGTACTCTGAAAGATAAGAAAAACAAGTTAGATTATACTCACCGGGGGGGGGGGGGCGGTGGGTGTCGCAGTCCTGCCCGGCGTCTCCCATCTTCGTCCTCCTTCTTACTTCTGCCTCGGCTCCTGCGCAGGCGTACTTTATCTGCCCTATTGAGGGCAGAGTAAAGTACTGCAGTGCACAGGCGCCGGGAAAGGTCAGAGAGGTCCGGTGCCTGCGCACTGCAGTACTTTACGCTGCCATAGGGCTAAAATGGCGTGACAGATTCCCTTTAACACCTTTCCAACATCGGGCGTAATACAATGCCAATGTCGAACTCAGCACAGGAGCCCGCACCTTTCTGGGCACATGACAGCTGATCTGTACAGCTGACACGTGTGTATCAAAATAGTTTCTACGAAAAGGGGAATAATTTTATATATATAATATTATAATAAACTTTTAGAGTGCAGTTGCATATTTTCCATGCAGACTTTGCCACCCACAAACTGCCTCTAATTATTTATAATGCCGCTTTTCTCCATTTATATGTGGAAGATCTGAAGATTGCTGAGACAACTCCGGTGCCTCTTCATATCCCCCTGTTGTCCTATAGGAACCTGCATTTATTCAACATGTACAAGATACCTGATTCCTATTGAATCTTCTCTGTTGGATTTCTTCAAGTCTACTTGATTGACTACCCTGCAGAAAATCCTGCAGGCTGGCATATAGTGTGGACATTATTCTGTTTACTCTTATCATTTCTAAGTTTGATGTTCCTTTAATGGTCAGAATATTAGATTTCTTCCTTTGACGCAAATGAATACAGACATCCGTTAATGCCAATAATAAACCCTTTACGTGCAGCTCACAAGGCTTGATGGGTCTCTTTGCTTACAGGTATGATTCATGTCTAGCAATCTCTTGATACTTTAGTGCAAACTCTGACATCCCCAAATACAATGTTCTTTTACCCCTAGGTGATTTCTAACCTGACCCGTGCTCTGGAGAAGCAGAAAGAAAAGACAGAGCTAATGCGAACATTTTCCCACTGGCGTCTTCAGCAAATAGAAGCCAGACAAGAGGTGAATCATTCCCAGGGATCCTTCTGCATCAATGCTATAGTAGTGTCCTTGTGACTGGTACTAAGAATTGACCTCCCCGGAGTCTGCACTGGCTCAGGGATACTAAGGATTAACATTTAATTCAGGTCTATTAGGTTATTGTGAGGGTCACTTCCAGAGCGTGCCAGTAAATAACGAGGTTACCTACATGTAAAAATGGACAGAACTTTATTTCTACAGGAACATGTAGGGTGCATCTATCATTGTTATATGTCGGTGACAATCAGAATTGGTTAAAGGAGTTTGCAAAACTTTTGTAAGTAAATATCTAAATATGTCTAAATAGCGACCAGATAGTGCCATCATAACTTGCAGAAAACTGAGCCGGAGTATGACTTGAAAACATGCATGATGTAAAGGCATGTTCACTCTGGCCATGGAAACAAGCAAAACCAAAAAAAGACAATGTGTGCATATACCCTAGTGAAAGTAAAAAAGCAAGTGCATTAAATACATAACAGGGTATTTAGTAAATGCTGTTTCTTTATCGCCTTATTGGGGGACACAGAATACCATGGGTGTATGCTGCTGCTGCTAGGAGGCTGACACTATGCAAAAACAAGAAAATTAGCTCCTCCCCGGCAGTATACACCCACCAACAGGCACCAAGCACCTCAGTTTGTGCTTAGTGTCTGTAGGAGGCGGACCGGGATCTCCCCAGATCCGCAGTTATTAATCCAATTTTTCCTTTCAGGGTTTAGTTTGAACTTTTTAATCCTTTCTTCTTTTATCTTTTAGGTTTTTTCCGTTGGGAAACAGGGTATACTTATCACCCTGATTTCCTATATCATGCGGCTGAGCGAGCAGTGTGGTGTCACCCACATCGCAACTCTCAGTACCGCAGGCAGGACTTTTCCCTATCACCTTCCGGTGATAAGGGTTGTGGACAGGTGGCTGGTCCTTGCCGAATCCCCCTCCTCACCCCTCTCTCGGGACAGGGCTGAGAGGAAGACGGCGATCGCAGGTGGTTCAAGCCGTCTTCTGCAGGATGCGGGTACAGAGGACTCCCTTCCCTCCAGCGGCCTGCCGTTTCCCCGTGGGCCCCTGTGGTCATCCTCTTCAGGGACGTCAGGTAAGTGCCTGTACGTTCCCTCCGGCCCCGCATAGGCTTCAGTGCATGGGAGAAGTTGGACCTTGGGATTACAGGTCCACAGATTTTGAATCTCCCGCCCTTTCTGCCTGCCGCGCGCTCACACAGCTGTTTGCGTCCCTTCCCTTCCCCTTTTCTCGTCAGGGAGACTCTGGGGATCCCTTCACTCACCGCAGCAGCGTCGCAAGCAGGGGACCGCTGTCATATTGCTTCCTGAGCGCGGTATGTCGGGGTAGGCATGGGTTGCGGCGCCGTCACTTTCACTTTCCCTCAGCGAGGGGAATTTCTCTGCTCCCTCCTCCCTTCCTGAGCGCGCTCTTTTCAGCGCGCCTTTTCTAGCCCATCACAGGGCTTCTTTCTCTTTGAGATGCCAGCCTCCCCTTTCTGTCATGCCCTCTCCGTCGCTGTTAGCCAATCACGGCGCAGCCGCTAAGCTCCGCCCCCATCTTCCAGCACAAGGATTTCCTGGTTTTTCACTCCTTCCTGCGCTGCTTGGGGGACACTTCGGCGTTTCTTCTGCTGCTCGCACAGAATCTCGGTAGGCTCGGCTCTGGGACAGGGATTAGCTCTCGTCGGCAGTTATTCCCTAATATCTGCGGCCATTCAGTGCAGTTTACTTATGCCCAACCCTTCAGGGGATCTCTGCTTCAGGCCCACCGCTACCTATTACGCCTGTGCGCGCTGTAAAAAGAAGTGGGCATCGTGTCAGTCGTCCCCATTCTGCCCCCCCCTGCAGTCCTTCCAATATGTCAGCATCTCAGGAACGCACAGAGTCCCGGGCGGAGGGCGCTCTTCCCTCCTCTCTCCCCCCGGAGTGGGCCGTTACTTTTGTCAAGTCAGAAACAGACTGTGACATTGTATCTCAGTCGCTGGTCCAGGTCTTAGAACGATTACCTCAGCTATCCTCAGCCACCTCTGCCCCGACCACCTCTCGGGGTGAGTCGTCCGCACCTGACCGCGACCTTCAGAGAGACAGACAGGGAAGGACTTCTAGGAAGCGGGCTCTGTCCACTTCGTCTTCGAGCTCGCAGGGCCCTTCCGCTCCCAGGCCTCCTTCTCCTTCCTCGGATGACAGCCTTCAGTCAGGCGATGATTCTCATTCGGAAGCTAGCTCAGAGGGGAACAGCGTTTCTAAAACGCGGGACATGGTCGATAGTCTTATTGCAGCTATCTTCCAAACACTAAAACTTAAACAGGATGAGGCTCCAGCTCAGGAAAGCTCGGTTCTCCTTAGACGAGCCAGACCTCCGTCCCGAACCTTTCCCAATCACAACGATTTCGATACTACCTTATCCAAACACTGGGAGCGCCCTGAGCAACGTTTCTCAGGCCGCAAGTATTTGGACGTTCTGTACCCCTTTGACGCAGAACTGCTTTCAAAGTGGTCCAAGGCTCCAGAGGTAGATCCTCCAGTATCCCGGATAGCCTCTAAAACGGTGCTCTCTCTGCCAGACGGGGCATCGCTCAAAGATCCTACTGACAGGCAGATTGAATCTCTGGCTAAGTCTATCTTTGAGGCATCTGGCGCCTCTCTCTGCCCTATTTTCGCATCCGCCTGGGTGGCGAAGGTCATTTCCGTTTGGGCAAAAATTCTTCGCAGAGGCATCTTAGCGTCAGCTCCTCAAGACGAATTGGCAGATCTTGCAGATCAGATTAACCAGGCGGGAAAATACCTTTTGGCTGCCTCCTTGGACGCGGCCGGCTGCGTAGCAAGGGCTAACAGCAACATAGTAGCTGTACGCCGAGTCCTTTGGCTAAAGTCATGGAATGCGGACACTACTTCGAAAAAGTCGCTTACCAATCTGCCATTCCATGGCTCTAGGCTCTTTGGAGCAAAGCTGGATCAGATAATTTCCGATGCCACTGGAGGTAAAAGTACTTCGCTTCCCCAGTCTCGACCAAAACGTCCCTTTAACAGAAGGGGGTTTCGACCATTCAGGCCCTTTCGTCCCTTCTCTGCCACGGAGAGAGCCACTCAACAGGATCGGCCGCCTGCCACCAGAGAGCGGGATCAGAGGAAACCTTCCTACAAACCCGCTCCTCGCTGGAGATCTAGAGGACAATATTCCAGATCTGCAGGAGCCAATTCCGGCAGATTTTCGTCTAAGTGACGGGTCACCCCCACCTGGAATTTCTTCCAGGGTGGGCGGCAGACTTTCCTTTTTCGCTGATGCTTGGCTGTCCGTTGTAGACGACGCTTGGGTCAGAGAACTCGTCGCATCCGGTTACAAAATCGAATTTGCTTCACTCCCGAACAGACGGTTTTTCCGGTCTCGGCCTCCGCGACAGCGGGCCCAGATTCCGGGTTTTCTGCAGGCCATTTCCTCCCTTCTTTCCGCCGGAGTCATTGTTCCCGTTCCCTCAGACGAACGGTTTTCCGGGTTCTACTCCCATCTCTTTGTAGTCCCGAAGAAAGACGGCTCTCTTCGTCCTATTCTGGACCTCAAATTGCTCAATCGCCACGTGAAGATTCTTCATTTCAGGATGGAGTCTCTTCGGTCGGTGATTGCTTCCATGGAGCCCGGGGAATTTCTCTGCTCGGTGGACATTCAGGATGCCTATCTGCACATTCCAATATGTGTGCAACATCAGAAGTATCTTCGATTTGCATTTCAGGGAGACCACTTTCAGTTCACAGCTCTTCCTTTCGGCCTGGCTTCAGCGCCCCGGGTTTTCACGAAGGTGATGGCGACCGTCATGGCCATCCTTCGCTCCAGAGGGATCCTCATCATCCCTTATCTGGACGATCTTTTGATCAAGGGTTCGTCTCGCCAGGACTGTCTCCGGAGCCTTCAGATAACCCTGGACACTCTCAGCCGCCTAGGTTGGCTGGTCAACAAGGAGAAGTCCATTCTGATCCCCACCCAGCGTCTGACCTTTCTGGGTATGGAATTCGACACGGAGCTAGCCCGTGTTTTTCTTCCAAAGGAAAAATTTACAACTCTGTCCAAGGGCATCAGAACTCTCAAGAGGCCTGCTCCCATTCCCATTCGGTTCTGCATGAAGGTCCTGGGGAAGATGGTGGCCTCCATGGAAGCAGTGCCCTTTGCGCAGTTTCACCTTCGCCCCCTCCAGCTGTCTCTGCTTTCAGCCTGGGACAAGACCACGAGGTCCTTGGACCGTCCTATTCGGCTTCCTCTCAGAGTGAGGCAGTCTCTCACTTGGTGGCTACGGCCAGCGTCAGTTCTCCAAGGGAGGTCCTTCCTTCCGCCTCAGTGGCGAATCATCACCACCGATGCGAGCCTTCTAGGATGGGGAGCCGTATTCCATCAGAAAGCGGCCCAAGGCCGCTGGAAGCCACAGGAGTCTCTCCTTCCAATCAATCTTTTGGAGATCAGGGCAATTTTCCTGGCCCTTCTTCACTGGCAGCCCCTCCTCTCCGGCAAGCCGGTCCGTATTCAGTCGGACAACGCCACGGCCGTGGCGTACATAAACCATCAGGGGGGCACGCGCAGCAAACAAGTAATGTCAGAAGTGGCCAAGATATTCCGCTGGGCAGAACGTTACGTTCCGACGATCTCCGCCGTCCATATTCCAGGGGTGGAAAATTGGGCAGCCGACTTTCTGAGTCGCCAGGGCCTAGCGTCCGGCGAATGGTCCCTGCACCCCGCGGTTTTCTCTCAGATATGCAACCGTTGGGGCACCCCGGATGTCAATCTCATGGCATCTCGGATGAACCACAAGGTGCCGCAGTTCGTAGCCAGGTCCAGGGACCCTCTAGCCGTCGCATGCGACGCACAGGTGACTCCGTGGTCCCAGTTTCAACTTCCGTATCTGTTCCCGCCTCTGGCATTGATCCCTCAGGTGGTCAAAAAGATAAAATCGGAAGGCGTACCAGTGATTCTAGTCGCTCCAGATTGGCCAAGACGGCCTTGGTACGCGGAACTGGTCAACATGCTCGCGGACGTTCCCTGGAGGCTTCCGGACCGTCCAGACCTTCTCTCGCAAGGCCCCCTTTACCACGAGAATTCTCAGTCTCTCAGTTTGACGGCATGGCCGTTGAGACCGCAATTCTGAAGGAATCAGGTCTGTCCAGTCAGGTTATTCAAACTATGATCAGAGCCAGGAAACCAGCCTCTTCCCGCATTTACTATAGGTACTGGAAGGCTTTTTTCCGTTGGTGCGATGGTAAAAGAGTCTTTCCAATGTCTTTTTCTATCCCGTCTATCCTAGGGTTTCTTCAGGCTGGGTTAGACGCAGGTCTGTCCCTCAGTACGCTCAAGGGCCAGGTTTCTGCTCTCTCTATCCTCTTCCAAAGAGAGCTAGCTTCTCTACCACAGGTCAAAACCTTTCTACAAGGGGTTTCCCACGTGGCTCCCCCTCATCATTCGCCAATAGACCCGTGGGATCTCAACCACGTCCTTAGCGCGCTCCAGAAGGCGCCGTTCGAGCCTCTCCAGGACATTCCTTTGTCCCTTCTCTCTTGGAAGGTAACCTTTTTGATCGCCATTTCATCCATCAGAAGAGTTTCTGAATTGGCGGCCTTGTCATGTCGTTCCCCTTACCTCATTCTCCATCAGGACAAAGCCGTCCTCAGGCCCGTTCCTTCTTTTCTTCCAAAGGTGGTTTCCGCTTTCCATATCAATGAGGATATCGTCCTTCCTTCTTTTTGTCCGGCTCCATCTCGTCCTCTTGAGAAGTCTCTCCACAAACTGGACGTAGTTAGTGCCCTGCGTGTCTATCTTGCCATGGACCTCTTCCTTTCGTCTGTCCGATTCCTTGCTGATCATCTCTGAAGGTCGCCAGAAGGGCCTTCTGGCTTCCAAATCCACGATCGCTCGCTGGATTCGTTCTACCATTCTGGAAGCGTATCATCTTCAGGAAAAGCGGCCCCCTCCGGGAGTAAGAGCTCATTCCACCCGGGCTGTGGCGGCTTCGTGGGCTGCTCGTCACCAGGCCTCGGCCATGCAAATTTGCAAGGCTGCAACCTGGTCATCTTTGCACACCTTCATGAGGTTCTACAGGGTTCATACCCAGGCTTCGTCTGATGCTGTGGTTGGTAGGAAGGTTCTGCAGGCGGCGGTGGCTCACCGGCCGACCTGAGCCTTTCGGTTACTTTCGTTCCTTTTTGCTGTTCCCACCCTTGGGACTGCTTTGGGACGTCCCATGGTATTCTGTGTCCCCCAATAAGGCGATAAAGAAAGATGGATTTTTGGTTCTTACCGTAAAATCTCTTTCTTGGAGCCTTCATTGGGGGACACAGCACCCTCCCTGTTTAAGTTGTACCGTGTTGGGTCTTAGAGTCCCTTGTTGGGTTGGTACATATGGTTCGAGTTTTTCTCGTTGCTTCTCCTACTGCTTTTTCACCAACTGAGGTGCTTGGTGCCTGTCGGTGGGTGTATACTGCCGGGGAGGAGCTAATTTTCTTGTTTTTGCATAGTGTCAGCCTCCTAGCAGCAGCAGCATACACCCATGGTATTCTGTGTCCCCCAATGAAGGCTCCAAGAAAGAGATTTTACGGTAAGAACCAAAAATCCATCTTTTTTGATCAACAAAATCATAAAGCTGTCCCACCACGACAAGGTTGGGGCATTCGCTACACTCTCTCGCAGGGAGTTTCCGTTTAAGGGCTATTGTTTCACTGTTATTGCAAATTTTTAACCCATTTATGAAGGGGCTATTGTTATGATTTTGCTTTTATTTTCCATTCTACACTAGAGGACTTGAACCTGCGATAGTTTCTTATTTCTACTATATATTGCAATACCAAAGTATTGCAGTATCTAGAACAAGTGATCAATTTCCTATGAAGTCCAGCCTTGGCTGAGCTTGATGGGAGTGCAAAAATGGCAGCGTCAGACCTTGATTAAAGCCCTAGCTGCCATGGTGACCCTTCGGCGGTGGTGGTGGGAGCCAGGAACAGTTGTGCCACGTGATCGCGCCAATTAAATGTCGCTGTCACACTAACAGGAGATAAATGCCAGAAATATGGTGACTGCATGTGAGAGAGGCTTACAGAGGCCTCGCAGCTGCAGACAGATTACTACGGGACTCCAAATTCTTTAATACCTTGTATGTTTCTCCTGATATTTCCGCCATCTAGTTTAACTGCCCTTTATGCATTTATGGAATTTGTCATCTCACTTAATATATGTTCCTTTAGGACCATGTGTGCAGCATGGCCGACGCACATTACAAAAGAATACTATTAAAAAATATGTGGAGAACATGGCGCTCAGTTATGGAGTCCAGCTGGAAGGATAAAGTGGAACAGGCATGCCGGGCCAGAGCTGAAGACGTTTGCATTGAGCTGTCTAATGATTATGAGACTAAGGTGGCTCAGGTATGTCAACCATAACCAGTATCTATCCATATAATGGTGACCTGTACGTAATGAAAGCTTGTTACTCCATAGAAAGAAATGTATATCCCAGGCTCCACCAGCCAAGTTCCGTTAGATGTATCATTCACATTAAAGAGGTTGTATGCTACTTTTACATTAATGACCTATCCTTAACCTGTCTGGCTGGGGTCCGACACCTGGACACACCTGCCGATCATCTCTTACCAGTGTCTGCGCAGGGTACTACACATCAGCCCCCTATTGATTTGGATGGGAGGCTGATGTTTAGTACTAAACTTTGGCCACTGCCAGAAGACAGAGCAGCTCAGCAAGTGAGTCCTTCTGGATGGCCGCCGCTGCAGATACCGAAAACATCTGATCATTGGGGGTGCCGCTTGTCGGACCCCAACCAGTCAGACTGATGACTTATCGTCAGGATAGGTCAACAATGTAAAAGTATTGGACAATCTCTTTAATGGTCAGCAGGACATCCAAAA
Source organism: Dendrobates tinctorius (assembly GCF_039654945.1). NCBI lineage: Eukaryota > Metazoa > Chordata > Amphibia > Anura > Dendrobatidae > Dendrobates > Dendrobates tinctorius. Next base: position 9,806,414 of record NW_027361751.1, on the reverse strand, counting down.
GTTACATGAGTCCATCTCACTGACAAAGGATAAGTGATGAACAGAAGCCCCCTAAAGTATGAATGCAGTAGGGGTACATCCACACAAAACAGATACTCAAGTTGTGTTTTTTTAACCGATTTATTTGCATACAGAAAATCGACAGTGTAATTATAGTGCTAGTAAAGGGTATGAGATTTTGAGACATGCATCTACTGAAATCTACAGGAACTCCGCAATGGAAACTGTGTATGTGTAACCTACATAATTTTTCTGCTTAAAATTTCCTATGAGATCTTAGACTGAAAACGTCTTTGGATTCCTATAAAAATCGAGAAGCCTCGGGGGTGCCTGTACACATAGCATCTACCATGCGAGGCTTAACACACAGGGTTTTACTGTGAATTTGTATAAGCAGAGCCCATTCTGGCAACCGACCGCTACATGTTCAGACACTCTCCAAAAAGGACATCCCAGAAAATAGCTAGCCATATTTGACAACACTAGGTCTAAATACAGGATAAAGGAGTGGTTGTTTCATCTGCAGTTTTCTTTTGTGCTGCCTCCACCTTTATTATGGGGGCTGCTACATCCTGCAGTGCATTAATATGATCGCCAAGTGCTGGTAAATATGGCTGAGGTATTTTTTGTTTTTGTTTTTTTTTCCCTTGTTTTTTTTTTTTTTTTTTTTTTTGTTCGGGCAACCATTAATTGGGTTTGATTGAATCTGGTCCGTGACCATTTTCTTACTTTGATGAATGAAATTATTTCTAAGGATAAATGTGTTTTCTTCGGATTTAACAATGTTGTTTTGATAAATGCCCATCAATATGCCATGCAAGGCACACCACCTTTACCGATTCCGTCATGCCATTTTTAGCTGAGCAATGCTCTGGAAGACGCTAGAGCCGAAGTTTCAAGACTTCATGCAGAGAGGGGACAGTTTGAGGGATCTATGAAGAAAGCCTTTATGCGTGGTGTCTGTGCGTTAAATATGGAGGCTATGTCCATGTTTCAGGGGAGAGAAGGTCGAGCAGAGCAAGGTAGGTAGCATAGATTAAGACACATTGTTGAAGTTCCATTCGTAGAAATGATCACTTGTGCAAACTTCTCACATTTCTTAAAGGCTTTTAAACATCTATTAAAAATGCCATGAATTTGAAGAGTTTTACAGTTTTTTATTTTTTTAAATCTAAAAAAAATAGCATAATTAATCCACAACACGCCTCTTAGTAATCGTGAAGGTAGTGTAGCCTTTGTGAATACAGAGGACCGCAGGTCCGCACGCTTTTACAGTTGCATTCGCCATTGTTCATCCTCCATGGCAAACTGGATTTTTATTACAAGCTTTCTGCTGTTTGCAAGAAAATAATCAAGCGAGGACAATGTGTAAATAGCTCAGCACAAGAAATCTAAAAAGTGGTTTCTCCAAATTCACCTAAAAATACCCGTTTACAGACTACTGCAGCGTCCAAATGATTCATCCCCTTCCACAGAGCACCGTTTGTTGTGCTTTTGGGTCAGTAGAGGTGCGCGTCTGCCAGGTCCCCCGTGCCCTCCAACCCAGCAACATTCACATATGTATTATGAAGTTTCCAGCCCTTTATAATGTTATTCACTAAAATCAAGGTTAAAAAAGAGTTTTTTTACAATTGAGAAATACAGGTTTTGTCACTCTTCCTCGTAGCATCTATCACAGTTGGAAAAAGTAAAATGTATTGGCAATCAGCGCCTATAAACTCAAGTTTCTTCACTCGGCTCTTCAAAGAAGGCCGACTAGTCTGGGGAAACTAACGGCCCAACGACTAGTCACAGTTCTAATTGGCATTAAAAAAAAGCGGAGGTTGTAAATGCTTTCTTTGTAGCTGTGCTTATTTTTCACATGACCCCCTAACTACTCTGAAATATTTGGGTGCCAAGCATTTACTAAGCGGATAGAATTGGTGTATGTGTAATACAAATCTGAACACAAGGTGGCACTGTAACACAATACAGCAGCTCCTGCTTTCTGTGGAGCCATGTACACAGTATATTGGATGAAGATCCAAACATCTGGCCAAATTACTAAATTTTGGATATTGTGCTTTATCCTAATCAACTGCACTTTTTTTTTTTTCCTTGAAGCACCACTCCAGCGATCATTGCTTTTTTTTCAGCGCTACAGTGGCGCTTTAAATGTAAGCCCCCTGCCCCCGATCTGATAGTTGCCATCTGGCATCTTCACCTTTTACCAATACCGCTCCGATCCCGCTGCGCCATCTTGTGACAGTAGCTTCTGACTGGCTGGAAGTAAGAAGCTCCATCTCAAGCTCTCAATATAAGTCTGAGTGATAGAATGAGGCTGTCATAGACTTGTATTGAAAAGTGACCTCCGACACTCGAGCTAATCGTCAGGTCACTTTTCACCGGAGACAGACTGGAGCGACAGTAAGGAAGAATGAAAGAGACGACAGATGAGACAGGCGGCAGGGGACTTACATTTAATGCACCACTCTAGTAGTGCAATAGAAAATAAAACGCTGGAGTGGTGCTTTAAAAAAAAAAAAAAGGGTGACTTTTTATCCTATTTGTTTTTTTATGTAGGGTGTTCTTGCGGTCATCATGATGTTTATAGTTGTTTCTCTTGTCCAGATCATCCTCCTATGAGAGAAGACCCTGGTTGCGGTCCCTCCGTAACATTTCAGCAGGTGCCTATGAGCCCTTCACAGCACGATCTCCCCTCACCCGTCCATATTCCTGCTGCTACATCCGAGCCAAATGTGAGTAAGAAGTCAGTGTGTTCTGCTAACATCTCATTTCTCTGTACATTGAGGGTGGTAAACGTTGGGAGTATGTCACAGCGTTTGTTTTTTATATATATCTTCCGCTGTGTAGGAAAGTGTAGTCTGTATCCTTTCCAATGCAGAGGGGCACTCGTAAAGTGGAATTTGTCACAGCCTTCCATAGGAGGTTTACACTGGATCCTCTCAGCATATATCTTTGAATATATGATATGTCAGCAGTCTTACCCTGGGCATGTATTAGGTTTGTAAAAAAAATAAGGTATAATTAATATAACCCTGATGCCCAATGGTTACCTTCATCTAATAGAAATCAGTGGCAACTTGATTTCTGTATGCAAAAAAATAACCTGTAATGTTTGTACATGTAGTAAGTTCAATATTTTGTATAATACTTTATTTAAAGGGGTTGCCAAGGCCTAATCTCCTGCCTGATATGACAGTATGTCTGTACAAGCCCTTTTATAGAGGATTTCTCTCCAGTTTTATCATGTTAAACTGGCCACATAATGGAATAGTGACGGCAGAGCTGATCTTTTTTTCTATTTCATTTACTCCTCTCTGTTGCAGTTTGTTATAATTTATAAGTCAAAGAGAGTGTTTCTAGAGTCTTCTCGGGGGATGTGCGCTCTCGCCTCTATTCCCAGACGTTGCCAATCACTGGTCGACAGCATCTGAAAATGCTGAACCTCTAGATGAGCTGCTAAGCTGTGATAGGCAGCATCCAGGAGGGAGGGGTGAAAGCGCACATCCCCAGAGGAGACTGAAGAAATGCCCAGTTGGACTACAAGCTGAGATTGCACATACTGCCCTCCTAAAGCGACAAATGTAAACGTCTCTGCCATGGAGGGACGCAGCACAAAACTGAAAAGTGTCAGAATCACGAGAGCTCAGGGATTTTATTTTTAAAAGGTCTAGAACTTTAATTTGTTTGTGCAAATAGCAGATCCTCTTTAAAGAGTACCTCCAGTTTCACAAGAAAAGCATAGAACAGTACTCTGCAATGCCATCATTTTGATCTATCACACTGAGTGATTTTTGCTCACCTCGTGCTGCGGGCTACACTAAAATAAGCTGCGTCCTTCCGCTAATAGGATGCGGTATTCAGCGCAGGAGCGAGGGCCACAGGGTTTTACAGTTCTGATTTCCGCACCTCAGATGGCCTCTCCGCAGCAGAAGGACACTGTTCAGTTTAGTGTAGCCCACAGCGCTAAATTCTGATGGTCCATACTGGTGGTATGTTGGTTGCAAAAAAAGTGTACATTCCTTCACTCCAGGTAAATATCACAAGCGCTGTCTTTACCAGACTTGCTACTCCAGTGTGTGGAAGGTGCACATTACATTGACTATGTGCAGTATCCTATGAGAATACAAACGCAGAGATTACAAGTCTGTAATGTGACTGCCACAATCCTGTGATAGAGATAATCGGAACGCTCTATTGTATGCCGCAATCAGATACCTTAAAGTCATTCATATGCTGGGTTGTTGTAAATCTCATGCTATACATTAGATTGTTTGTTTTACTTTTTGTAATATTCATTTGAATTGTTTAATCATTGGCCCCCCAGTTTCGTTCGCACTTGGCTCCTTCAGGTGTTTCTGAGCCCAAAGATGATTTGAGCACTCCAGTGGTAATATCGGCTACTACGTCAGGATCAAGCATGTTAGCAACGCAGAAACTGGTAATTGCAAACATTGATTTAAATCTGTGATTGTGCTCTTCCACTGCAATGTTTGACATTAAAGGCTGTCTGTCACCCCATTTTAGCTCTATCAGCTGCCGGCACTGCCATCAGGGGTAGATAAGCCCCCGATGTAACCTGAAAGATCAGAAAAAAGAGCTAGATTATACTCATCCCGGCGTTTGGTCCGGACCAATGGGTATCGCCGTCCTGTCCAGCGCCTCCCATCTTCATACGATGATGTCCTCCATGCTTCTCTCTCGGCTCCGGCGCAGGTGTATTGCTCTGCCCTGTTAAAGGCAGAGTAAAGTACTGCAGTGCGCAGGCGCCGGACCTCTCTGACCTTTCCCAGCGCCTGCGCACTGCAATACTTTACTCTGCCCTCAATAGGGCAGATAAAGTACACCTGCGCAGGAGCTGAGGGAGTATTAAGGAGGAGGACATCATCGTATGAAGATGGGAGGCGCTGGACAGGACCGCGACACCGACCGTGCCCACCCGGTGAGTATAATCTAACTTGTTTTTCTTATCTTTCAGGATTCATCGGGGCTTATCTACAGCATTCCAGAATGCTGTAGATAAGCCCCTGATGGCGGTGGCCGAAGCGTATAGTGCTAAAATGGGGTGACAGACTCCCTTTAAGCTAACAGGCTGGGCTATGGACATCTTTTACATGGAAAGAATGATTTTAGCGGTTTCCTTTAGCTAAAAAATTGCACCAAATTTCAGTCTGTAGTCTTTATTCATTTTCAGAACCACTGAGAAGCAATTTGCAGACTGATCAAAGTTTCAGATTTTTTTCACGTGGGAGTGGTTCTCCTGGGAATATAGGCTTAATGTGAGCTCTGGGTCAAGCTGACTTCTCTTGCTTTCATATATTAAAATAGCTGCTCTTATATACTCTTCCTGTGCTTTCCTGCTTTTCTATATCATATCCTAGTTTCTCTCCCTTCTTTGAGACTGTACATGCTTTCCCTTTGTCACTGCAGATCTGCGTACAACCCACTTGCTGCTATCTCTAACACTGAAAGTAAGATTTTGTAGGTCACTCGGCTATATGAAGGATTTTGAGACACTCTACAGCAGAAAAGTGGTAGATTATTTTATTTTTTTTCTTTAATGACTACGATTTAGAAAGTTGCCTGCAATTAGGAAGAAAATGAGAAATAAAATTATATTCTGTGGGAATATGTACTTGACCTTTTTAGAGATAATCTGTCAAGTCCATTATACAGCCCTAGTTCAGTTCAACGATTTATCTCTCGTGTGAGTTTTTTCAGCAGTGTAATAGATCTTGCATCTTAAACTTTGTCGTTCACTGCCAGCATGGAGTCCGCTGTGTAGGAGAAGTCCAGTAATATTCATGCAATGCAGCAGGTTGCTCCAAACTTCCAGTTACTAATTGACAGAGTTGTCCATATCTGCAGCAATACAAAACTGTAGTACAGAGACGGGGCCGGGACAAGGTATTTTGGTGCCCTAGGCAGATGAAGCTAGTGGCGCCCCCCTCTCCTCAAGCGTAGGGCTGGGTCAGAGACATTAGGCTGACAGGACGCCTAATGCACTACAAGCTCCAGCGACCACATCCACTAGAATAGTTAAAGTTAGATCTAAAATAGTTTATAGTTTGCAAACCATTTACACAATGAGGGTCACCTAGTGATATTCATCCATAACGTCCTATAATTAAATGTCCATACCAAAGACAGCCATGGAAGCTAATATACAATGACAAGCAAAAGGGTAACAATGTTTTGAACTTTTTGAGTTTCAGGCTCCGTATCTCACCATCCATTACAGGTTCTATCGTGGGACTACCACAGACAATCATCTTGGCTATCTCATACATGAATTTAACTAGCAGCTGTTTAGCATATGATTAGTTATGCAGATTCTTGTCATGTCACTGCATTGTTAGTGTTTTGCTCCTAAAAATTTTATTTTTTATTATTTTGTAAATCCACCTTTGGCTTTTAACACTGCTTGCTTAGTACAGCAATCAATTGCAATACAAAGTCAGGGCCATACACATTTGTATGGCATAAGCCTACAACTCCCAGTATGTCCTTAACAATGGTAAGGAGATAACTTGGAGACTGCAGACCATATTGGAACAGCAGGACTACACAATTACACAAAAACATTTACATCCAACTACCTTTTCTCTGATTGTCGTTGAATTTCTTTTCGTCTTCATCTTCTCCTGACGCCATGATGGCTTCTCACATCCACAGCTCAACTCTGCAGACTTCCTTCTTCTTCGGTCTCCTGCAGCACATCTCAACACTGTGCCCTTAAAAATAAGTGTCATTAAAATGCCCTCTGCACAAAAATATTTGTCCATACTGTGCCCTAAATAAATGTCCTATGGTATAAGACCTCAACACCGCCTTAATGATCTATAACCTCCACACTGTCCACCACAGCCCTCCCATTATATAGAATGGTCATAAAATATCGTCGCCCCCCCCTTGCAACCCCGCATGTCGGCGTCTCCCCCTCAGTTTCTCATATCTGGTCCCCCTTACACCCCATTTATATATCCCGCACAGCTCTTGTATCAGATCACCCCTCAGCCTTTTATATTATGTCCCTCGCACATTATAGATAAGTTATTAAACACACACATCACATACAGGGCTGCCACCATTAATTTCAGGACCCCCGTGAGATTCCCTCAGGCTCTACTTCCACCTCTTGAACCTTCCACAGTCCCACCGCCCTTTCTTGGGAAAACTCTCACACATTAACAGTTCCCGGCACCATATCACATACATGGCCATCAACTTTTGTTTTGGTCAAAAGATTTTTTTCTTAAGCTGCCAACACGACAAGGTAGACTCTTTTTGCATTGTCCTACTCTACTCCAACCTAGTAAACATTTCTTAATATATCCAATACTCTTTTTAGGTATATTTCTATTTATTTTTCTTTAAGGAAATGTTTCACATACATTTTTTTAAAATTACCAATAATACCACAAGGGACAAATACTGTCACACCATGGCCGGACAACATATTACCACCACATACTTACTGAATAATACCACATACAAGAAACAAATATCGCCACACCATGACCAGACCACATATTACCACCACATAGTAACCGAATACTACAATACTTATCACTAATAAAAAAAAAAAAAAAACAATGCTAATATTACCATAAGTGTCATTATACACAGGAGCTCTATATCTAGTGTCAGTACACAGTGTACATGTACGTGTAACACACTGACGCACTAGTGACTTCACTATAATACTGTCCCACATCCTGGCCCCCATGTCTCATTCCTGGCCTCATGTCAATGGTGACTTCATCCTCCTGGCCACACATCCATGGTGTGTCTCCATCCTCTTGGCCACACATCCATGGTGTCTCTCCATCCTCCTGGCCACACATCCATGGTGTCTCTCCATCCTCTTGGCCACACATCCATGGTGTCTCTCCATCCTCTTGGCCACACATCCATGGTGTCTCTCCATCCTCCTGGCCACACATCCATGGTGTCTCTCCTTCCTCCTGGCCACACATCCATGGTGTCTCTCCATCCTCCTGGCCACACATCCATGGTGTCTCTCCATCCTCCTGGCCACACATCCATGGTGTCTCTCCATCCTCCTGGCCACGCATCCATGGTGTCTCTCCATCCTCTTGGCCACACATCCATGGTGTCTCTCCATCCTCTTGGCCACACATCCATGGTGTCTCTCCATCCTCTTGGCCACACATCCATGGTGTCTCTCCATCCTCTTGGCCACACATCCATGGTGTCTCTCCATCCTCCTGGCCACGCATCCATGGTGTCTCTCCATCCTCTTGGCCACACATCCATGGTGTCTTTCCATCCTCTTGTCTCTCCATCCTCTTGGCCACACATCCATGGTGTCTCTCCATCCTCTTGGCCACACATCCATGGTGTCTCTCCATCCTCTTGGCCACACATCCATGGTGTCTCTCCATCCTCTTGGCCACACATCCATGGTGTCTCTCCATCCTCCTGGCCACACATCCATGGTGTCTCTCCTTCCTCCTGGCCACACATCCATGGTGTCTCTCCTTCCTCCTGGCCACACATCCATGGTGTCTCTCCATCCTCCTGGCCACACATCCATGGTGTCTCTCCATCCTCCTGGCCACGCATCCATGGTGTCTCTCCATCCTCTTGGCCACACATCCATGGTGTCTTTCCATCCTCTTGTCTCTCCATCCTCTTGGCCACACATCCATGGTGTCTCTCCATCCTCTTGGCCACACATCCATGGTGTCTCTCCATCCTCTTGGCCACACATCCATGGTGTCTCTCCATCCTCTTGGCCACACATCCATGGTGTCTCTCCATCCTCCTGGCCACACATCCATGGTATCTCTCCATCCTCCTTGCCCCACATCGAGTATCCAGTATGAGCCTAAAATAGCCCCAGTGGCCTGTGTAAAAATTGCAAATTTACTAATATTGAATTATTTATGAAAATATGAAGAAAATAAATTTCTAAGTTAAAAATATGCATGTGACACAGAAACCTGATTTAATCACTAGGTAATTTTCTGACAACACATTCCCTTGCGCAATCTTAAATGTGCGCCCCATCCCTCCCTATCTGCAGTATTTTCTGATTCTTCTGTATCAAAACACTGTAAATGTTTTTATATATTGAGACTTTTTCCTGCAACCAAATAGAAGCGTTTCTGTCTTTTCTGTAGGAAAAGAGCTTTGTAGACTCCATGTGGGGTATAACTAACGTAAAACCATACATATCTCCACGGCGTGATGTGTTACATGTGCAGAGTTCCTGTATTATCCTTTGTAACGTAAAGGAAATATTACAGCAAATTTTCGTCCTGAGAAGACAAAGGATTCACAAACAGACTGAGATAGCGATCACAGGGCGCAGCGTTCAGTGGAAACATTAGGAGGAACAGCTACATTTTTTACAAGGTGTTCTTTGTATACTTTGGAGATACTTCTGTCCAGTGCAACTTTAAACCTTTAACCACTTCATGACTGGGCTGTATTCCATGGTGGAAAAAAAATTGGAACATTTATAAAAAGAAAAAAATCTAATTGTCACTATTTCCAAGGCCCATAATGTTTTCTGTTTTCGGGATCTGGGGCTGGGTGAGGGCTTTTTTTGTGTGTGCTCTGATCTGATGTTTTTATCGATACTATTTTGGGGTAGATGCGATGTTTTGATCGCCTCTTATTGCAGTGTTGTGCCTGGCAAAAAAAAAATGTAATTTTGGCATTTTTATTTTTTTAACCCTTTATGGCATTTACCAGAACGGATTAATTTATTTTATATGTTGATAGATCGAACTTTTACAAACACAGCGATAGAAATTTATGTTGTTGTCTTTTAAAAAAAAAAAATATTTATTTTTAATGGAGCAAAAGGGAATGATTTTAACTTTTTCTTTTCCCCAATTTTAAAACCTTTTTTCCTCTTTTACTGTATTAGTTAGCCTCCTTATGTGACGTGAACCTGAGATCATCCCATCACTTGTACTGTTCATAGCAGTATATCAGCGCTGCCATGTATAGCTAAAATCACGGTCTCTTATGAACGCCAGCTAACCCGCTGACTGTCACAGGAGAATCGCCGTGACATGCACAAAGGTCTTCAGCAGACCCCCAGCTGTCATAGTAACCCATCGGCGCCCCATGATCACGTCACAGGCACGTGGAATGGGGCGCCCGCTGCTGGAGCGTGCTAAGTGCCGATGACCAAGATTGATAGCAGCCTCTTAAGGCCATGTGCACACATGAGTATTCGGTGATTTTTTTTTTTTTACGTCCGTATTTGTAAGGCAAAGAGGCTTGAAGAAGGTTTTTTAAAACCGAAATGTCGCCATCTTGGCTTAATACTATTCTATAATATTTTATACTTCTATACAATTCTTTTGCATTTATTTTGTGGTGCTGCCTTCCTGTTTTTATATACTGTATATTATAGCAACTGCATTATTTGTTTCAGGGGTCCTGGCACCTGCTGTAGGTTACTGTGATGCTGTTCCACTATATTTTATGTGTGTATGTGTATATGTAGATACGGGATGCTGATTTTTTTCCTCTTTGCAATGTGTACTGTATGGGTTATTTATGTCTATTTGGTTGACTGAAATCGGCAGGTTCAGCCAGCTTTTATCTAATGTGTTTTTTACTGCCTCACTCTCCCCCATTTTTCCATGTTTGGATTACTAGATTTGTGGAAAGCATTGTTTGCACTAATGCAAGCAAAGCTACATGGCTGTCCACATACACACATATGTAATAACGTGCAGGAGGGAAATATGTCACCACGGAGCAGGCAGACCAACAGTAAAAGGGGAGGTTTATTTACAGGAAGTAATGCTGGTAAACATACAGTATAACAGATAAAATGCTGTAAAAGGTTATATCAGAAACTGGAGAAATAACAGAGGTGCAAAACAACAGAAAGTTATTCTCTTATGGGGATGAAACTTATCAGATCCTGGAGGTCTTGATTGTAGAGATCACTCTTCTCCCACGTAGTCACCGAGGCACAAGCGGTGCTTGATGTCCTCTGTCTCTGGGGTCCTAGGTATTGTCCAACTGGCGTATGGGGGGTTAACTTGGGAGCCCAAGGGGTATGCGGATGGCGGTATCCCCCTGTACTCGAAGGTCCTTCCCTCTGCTGCGGCAGCGACATTCTCTCACCAGGGTCAGGGGCTCTGCCTGGGACAGTCTCTCTTGGCAAGTCAGTGTCACGTTACGGTACGTCCCTTGGTCACAGGGAAGCGTCTCAGGGTAAGGCAGGGTCTCACTGCAGGGAAGTGTCTCAGGGTAAGGCAGGGTCTCACTGCAGGGGAGCGTCTTGTCAAGGCACGCGGTCTGTTGGTGTGACGAAGTCTCTACCAGGAGGGGAGCGACCAGCCCTCCAAGCGGTGCAGTGACAGGCTTCTCGTACTCAGTCTCGTGCTCACCGCCTGTGTCTGCGGTTCCTCAGTGTTCAGTCGCTGCACCCGTCTCTTCTCCGCTCCTGTGTCAGCGTCCTCTCTGCTCCCGTCCCTGCGCGGCTCTGCAGAAAGCGCGTGCAATTCTCTCGCTCCAAGTCCTGCCCTCTTCCTGTTCCTGGTTCTAGTACAGTTCCCTAAAGCATCCCCCCCGGGGAACCTAATGCCCTGCTCGATGGTTCTGGGCACGGAGCTAGGAAGGCCACTCCCCCTCGGCTCCTTCGGTGCTTCACCCCCTTACACACACATACATACATACATACATACATACAGTGCTACATGGCTGTCCACATACATACATACATGTTGATAATACGGATGCTGAACACCATTAGTCCTATTACCATCACTTGCTGAATAATCCACTATCCTTTTATGTGTTTATAGCATGTGACCAGAGTTATAACTTCAGGCCAGCAAAAGGCTGGAAAGACGATAACGGCCCGTGTTACTGCTCGTGCTGATCTGGCACAGAAGATCACCAGGACAGGAGGAAGTGTCACTTCTATGGGAGTTTCACCACCAATGAGCTCCATAGTGGTGGAAAAGCATCATCCAATCACTCAGGTAACTTCAAATGTCATGTTTCCCCATTGTAGTAAATCCACAGCTTGGCTAATTGCCTGTTGAGATGTTATAATATGTAAGTCATTACATCCCTCATCATTTGCACCATAACCTGACACCTCTAGTGAACGTCCCATTTTGAATAGAACCTATAATGGAGCAGGTCTGACAAGCATAGGCCGACAATGTGTCTCCTGCGGGAATCGCACCTCTGGGATCTCTGCAATTGGCAGAATAAAGGATCCATATTGCTGTTGCCCCTTTACCCCAGTAACAGTATTAAGATCTTAGAAGGTCTAACCAGAAAAGGTAAGATGATAAATCGGCCCAGTCAGTTATAAATCTTTATTTTCAACAAAACAGAAAAGCAATGTTGGAGCGCCTTTCCTTAGAACTCTCTACTGTCCTGTTCCTTTGTAAATCCTCCTGGAAATGTAAGAATAAACAACAGACTTTGATAATCGGGTGATAATCAGTCCGATACGATCCGCACTGATTGACCAGATGTCTTAGGGACACACCTTATTGACTAAAAGGGATTGGTAACACCCACTTGTCAGTTTGGTTATACTTTTCCAGATAGAATTACAATGGAACAACCCAGAGGTCTAAGAAAAGATGTTCCAGGTTGTTTAGGATTTAGGAGAGCTGGCAGGTCCTCTTTAATCTGTATCAGGATATTGATTATTTCTTTATGAAGCCTTTTGTTTCTCCTGTGGACATCTAACACCATGAGGATTTATGAGAGATGTATCATCAGTCTGTTTTACTGCTAGACTCAGATTTATTTAGTCTCCCGCTTCTTCCTGCTTCTGTTATAAGGCAGCGTTTCTCATTGGCACAGTGTGGCAGGAGAGGTAAGGATCATTATGCCTGATTAGCCTAGTAATGACCCATCCATCGCATCTCCGGGTGCAGAGGCATTGTTCTAATCTTTTCATCATGGATCTTTATGTAACTTTGTTGCTAAATGTCCTTTCTCTAATTTATATCTTTAAAGCAAACCATTTCTCAAGCCATTGCTGCAAAATACCCTCGATCTGCATTGCACAGTGCCAGCTCCATCAGTGGCATGGGTACTGGGCAAAGTGCCCGAACATCTCACGTCCACGCCGGGGTTCATTCAATCAAAGTCGTTGACTGACCTTCAGCTCGTTTGTCTTCAAAGTCCAAGAGCAAAGCCACAAGAAGAGCCTCAGTAAAGCAATAATAAAATACTGGTTCGGAATTGATACAATGTCAGATCTACCTCTGAATTAATGTTACCTGCTCGTGGCTTTAGGCGTATCGGGGTCCTGCTTCTCCTGATCGATCCTGACCTTTCTCTTGCAAGTGGCTGTGGGGTATTTACCAAGGTGCCTTATGTGTGTTGTATAGTATTTATCAAGTCTAATTTATGTTTTTCATTTAATACTTTTCTATAGTGAAGGGGTATGTGGGCCACATTGACCTTAAATGAGATTAACTACAGCTGCTGTGTTTTATAATATTTTACTATTTTGTAATAAAGCAAATTTTCAGTTACAATTTCTGAAGGTTTCAATTAAGTGAGCCGAAATGTAAAAGACTGGAGGTTATGGTTTTGTTGGAAAAAATAAACATGAAAGCATTGCCAACTGTACTGGTGCCACAGCGCAACCTACCTCGGTCTTACTGAATGTACAATATAGGAAGCACGGTGGCTCAGTGGTTAGCACTGCATCCAAACAGCACTGGGGTTCAAATCCCACCAAGGACAGCATCTGTGCATGGAGATAGTACATTCTCCCTGTGTTTCCATTGGTTTCCCCTGGGTTCTCCTGTTTCCTCCCACACTTCAAAGACATACTGATAGGGAATTTAGATTATGACATTCTGACAAAGATGATAATTTATGTAAAGCGCTGTGGACTATGATGGTGCTATATAAGTTTGCACAAAAGCATAGTAATAAAGTAGCTGCAGATCCCAACACAATATAGAAAATAGACTGTAATAAAAACCCTTGTCACTGATCGGGGTCACTTAACTTCTTAGATGCGACAGCTAAAAGGCTGCAGGCTCACCCTTATTGGCACCTTGAGATCGTAATTCCCTAATGTATATGCAGAATCATTCTTAGAAAAACGAATAATTGGAGGGAAAAGCCAGAAGCTCTTTGTCCAATGCTGTGGACTCAACCAAGGCAAGAACAAGTCTAAGAAGACTATTTTTAACCTGATCAAGAAAGCTATTTATGAAGCCTACCAAACTCAAGATTTCCATAACACTAAATGCTCACTTCGCCAGAGACATGTCTGGCCCTTGGACCAAAAGGTCCTGTACCTAGATATTATATTATAAGAAAAATCTGTTTTGTGAAGGCTAAAACCTGTACCAATAGGGCATACATCAGTATAACCCTGAAAGCCACACACAAAAAGGTATGGAATAACCTAATAAACTTCAGGTCATGACCCTTCCAAAAAATTTTTTTTTTACTACATATTTTTCACCTTGTGAGGGTTTCTTATTTGGGACAACTTGGATTTTCAATTGTTCTTACCTTTACACACTTCTTAGTGCATTTTTTGGGGGTGGTGGGAATATAATTTTACAATAAGACAGCTTTATATAGTCATAGACAAAGTCCCACAGTTTTTCCTGCGGAGTCATCCTGCTTCTGCCAGTGTTTCTCATTGGCACAGTGTGGCAGGAGCAGTTAGGCTCATTATGCCAGGTGGGTGTACAGTGCCTTGCGAAAGTATTCTGCCCCCTGGAACATTTCAACTTTTTCCCACTTATCATGCTTCAAACATAAAGATACCAAATGTAAATTTTTGCTGAAGAATCAACAACAAGTTGAACACAATTGTGAAGTTGAACGAAATGTATTGGTTATTTTAAATTTTTGTGGAAATTCAAAAACTGAAAACTGGGGCGTGCATTATTATTGGGCCCCTTTACTTTCAGTGCAGCAAACTCACTCCAGAAGTTCATTGTGGATCATTTCCACAAAAAATTAAAATAGCCAATAAATTTCGTTCAACTTCACAATTGTGTCCCACTTGTTGTTGATTCTTCACCAAAAACTTACATTTGGTATCTTATGTTTGAAGCATGATATGTGGGAAAAGGTTGAAAAGTTCCAGGGGCTGAATACTTTCGCAAGGCACTGTATTAGCATGCTAAACAGTTTGATTAACATCAACAATCCATCTGCTGAATTTCCCAAAATTTAAAGAGGCTGCTGCCGTGTCACAGAGGCATTGTTCTAATCTTTTTATTATGGATCTTTATGTAACTGTGTTCTTAAATGCCCTTTCTTTAAACATTTATATTTTTTAAAGCAAACTATTTCTCAAGCCTCAGCTACAAAAAACCCTCACTGCTGTCTACTCTACTTATGTAATGTTCATCTAATACTGGAGATACGAGTGGTGCTGAGGTAAAGAGGCTTCTCGCACTGCTGCCCTCCTTATCTGATCTAATACTGGAGATATGAGTGGTGCTGAGGTAAGAGGCTGCTCACACTGCTACCCACCCTAGCTATATAATCTAATACTGGACATACCAGTGGTGCTTAGGTAAAAAGAGGCTGCTCACACTGCTGTCCACCTGACCTAGTACTGGAGATACGAGTGGTGCTTGGGTAAGAAGAGGTTGCCCACACTGCTATCCTCCATATCTGATCTAATACTGGATATACCAGTGATGCTGAAGGTAAGAAGAGGCTGCTCACACTGCTGTCCACCCTGTCTTTCTGATCTAATACTGGAGATACAAGTGGTGCTTAGGTAAGAAGAGGCTGCTCACACTGCTGTCCACCCTGTCTTTCTGATCTAATACTGGAGATACAAGTGGTGCTTAGGTAAGAAGAGGCTGCTCACACTGCTGTCCATCTGACCTAATACTGGAGATACCAGTTGTGCGAAGGTAAGCAGAGGCAGCTCACACTGATGTCCATACTGTCTATCTGGTCTAACTAATAAAGATACCACTTACTGTATCTAATTTACCATTGGCTGTGTTTACCAAAACAGACACATTGGTAGAGCTAACAGATCCTCCAGAGTAATGCTAAAAAAATTTTTAATGTAAAATAAATGTTTATTGTATTAAAAGTGCATTATTTACATAGTTACTTTAAATGGTCACTGTTGTTTTAACAAACTTTGTATAAATCAAAGTTAAAATAGAAAAATATAACTAATTTTTGTTACCCAATAAATATTCTTCTTTCATCGCTTACAAGACTCCCCTCCACACATCCTCCTGAAATCACTTTGAAAAAATGCTAAAGTTCATCTGGCTCAAAACAGGACGGTCTTCCAGTTTATTGAGGTGGCAGATGACAGAGAGACACACACAGGTGGGATAGCTTCTTTATACGGTTTAGTGTTGTTTTTCCATGTAATGCATGTATCTTTGGACCTACATTTTTGAGATTTAATAATACTCTAATTGTTATTAACAGATTTAGGTAAGTCAGCAATGCAATTGATTTTAAGAAGCAGAAGATCTTTTGAGAATTTAAAGTCAGTGTCTTCACCTCTCAGCAAGCAGCAGTCTGTGTATAACATGACTTCTCAATTATTTCTCCTTATACCTGAGACATTTTAATACAAGTCTTAAAACCATGTAATTCATACATTATCAGGAGAAGTCATATGGCTGTTCACAACTGGAAATAAAAACAAGACCCAGAGACATTTATAGGATATGAGGTCTAATGTTTGTTCCTTTTCTTGTCCTCCTCTCGTATAGACGTATGTGCCAGGACCAATCTGAGATGACATCAGGTCATTGGTTTTGTGGTTTTACTTAGTCCTTATGTTGTAAAATGTCTCGGTTCCATCCAGTATTAGGAAATGGTGCATTTCTTGGGCTGTACACCATCACTGCTCTGTACTCTGAAGTTTTCTGTAAAGAAAGTAAGACCATGAAATGTTAGTTAGAAGGTAGTTACTCTTGTAGCAAAGATCTTAGAAGTGTTGCACTCCTTGCCTAGAAGTCCGGCCAACTTTGCAGTAGCCAACGAGCCGCAAACAATTACGGTAAATTTTAAAATCCCCAAAGTTTTCAGAAAGGAGATTTTTAGGGTGTGTGCACACGCTGCGGATCCGCAGCGTTTCTGGCCCTGCGGGTCCGCAGCAGAATCTGCTGTGTAGTACAGTAACATTTTACTCTATGTAAAATGGAAACCGCAGTGCACATGATGCGGAATTTTCTTTGCGGTTTTGCTGCGGTTTCAAATCCGCAGAAAGAAATGACATGTCACTTCTTTTCTGCAGATTCTGCTGCGGCCTACCAACTCCCCCATTGTAGAGGTGATAAACCGCAGGGCAAAACCGCAGCCTAATCAGCAGGTCTTTTGACCTGAAATTTACCTGCGGATTTTACAAAATCCGCGGGGAGAAATCCACAGTACCTAAAAACTACGTGTGCAAATACCCTTAATAAGAAGTTAATTATAAAGTTGTCTTACAGGTGATTATTATTAATTATTAATATTTATATTGCGCCATTGATTCCATGGTGCTGTACATGAGAGGGGGTTACATACATATCCAATGGCTGGATATCCTTAAAGACAAAAATGTCCAGGAAGGATGGGAAATCTTGAAAAATGAAATTCTCAAAGCACAGTTGTTAACAATTCCGAAAAGAGGGAAGAATAGGAAGCATTTAAGGAAACCAGAATGGATGAACACAGAACTTAAGCACATGCTAAAAAGGAAGAAAAAAATGTTTATAAAATGGAAAGAGGGAGGCATATCTAAAGAAGAATATAATGCTGTCTGCAGAACCTGCAGGGCACAAATCAGATTAGCTGAAGCTGAAAATGAATTGAGGCTTGCAAGAGATGTCAAAAGCAATAATAAAGGATTTTGGGGATATGTCAAAAGTAAAAGAAAAGTCAAAGATGCTATAGGATTTTTACAGGATGAAAATGATGAAATGGTAAGACAGGATGTTGAGAAGGCTGAACTTTTAAATTCCTATTTTGCATCTGTTTTCTCTCAGAAAGGAAATGTAACATCAACTGTTATTCACTGTCCTATTAAGGGAATAGAAGAATCCAGGATATCTATAAACAGAAAGATAGTGAGGAAACACTTAGCTAACCTAAATGAATTCAAGTCTCCAGGTCCAGATGAATTACACCCCAGAGTACTGAAGGAGATAGCAGAAGAAATTTTCGAACCCCTCTCCATAATCTTTGAAAATTCTTGGAGAACAGGAGAAGTGCCAGAAGACTGGAGAAGAGCAAATGTTGTTCCTATCTTCAAAAAGGGGAAGAAGGTGGACCCAGGCAACTATAGGCCGGTGAGTCTGACTTCTATACCAGGAAAGATCTTTGAACAAATTATTAAACAACATGTATGTCAGTACCTGGATAAGAATGAAGTGATTAAACAGAGTCAGCATGGGTTTGTAACTAATAAGTCATGTCAGACTAACTTAATTTCCTTCTATGATGGTATCACTGATTGGGTGGATCAAGGAAATGCTGTAGATATAGTATATCTTGACTTCAGCAAAGCATTTGACAAAGTCTCTCATACAATCCTTATTGAAAAAATGACTAAGTATGGAATGGACAAGGCAACTGTTAGGTGGATTCATAACTGGCTTAGTGATCGGACACAAAGAGTGGTTGTAAATGGCTGCACATCCAGTTGGAAGAATGTCTCAAGTGGGGTACCACAGGGCTCTGTCCTGGGCCCTGTATTGTTCAACATCTTTATCAACGATTTAGATGAAGGAATTGAGGGTAAACTGATTAAATTTGCTGATGACACAAAGCTAGGAGGGATAGCTAATACTAGAGAAGAGAGAGAGAGGATTCAAAAAGATTTAAATAAACTGGAGCAGTGGGCAGCAACTAACAGAATGGTTTTTAACAGGGAGAAATGCAAAGTACTACATCTGGGCAATAAAAATGAAAAAAGCATATATAGAATGGGAGGAATAGGGCTAAGTGACAGCACATGTGAAAAAGACTTGGGTATACTAATAGATAACAGACTGAATATGAGTCAACAGTGTGATGCAGCAGCAAAAAAGGCAAATGCAATTCTAGGATGTATTAACAGAAGCATACAGTCTAGATCACGTGAAGTCATTATTTCCCTCTACTCCTCTTTGGTCAGACCTCATCTGGAATATTGTGTCCAGTTTTGGGCACCACATTTTAAAAAAGACATCAACAAACTGGAGCAAGTTCAGAAAAGAGCGACCAGAATGGTGACCGGTCTGCAAACCCTGTCTTATGAGGAAAGGTTGCAGGATTTGGGAATGTTTAGTTTGCAAAAGAGAAGACTGAGAGGAGACTTAATAGCTGTCTACAAATATCTAAAGGGCTGTCACATTGTAGAAGGATCATCTTTATTCTCATTTGCACAAGGAAAGACTAGAAGCAATGGGATGAAACTGAATGGGAGGAGACACAGATTAGATATTAGAAAAAACTTTTTGACAGTTAGAGTGATCAATGAGTGGAACAGGCTGCCACGAGAAGTGGTGAGTTCTCCTTCAATGGAAGTCTTCAAACAGAGGCTGGACAGACAGATATCACTTACAGTAAACAAACTAACAATCACAGACTGATATAGAGGGGAGAGAGGACCCTGCCCTTTCGGGCTTACATTCTACAGGATGGTGGGGAAGGCGACAGTAGGTTGGGGGTTGCAGCAGCTCCAGTGATGGTGAGGCGGTAGCTCCAGTAGTGGTGAGGACGTAGCGGGGTCATTGCAGGCTGTAAGCTTTCCTGAAGAGATGGGTTTTCAGGGTCCGTCTGAAGGATCCGAGTGTGGTTGATAGCCGGACGTGTTGGGGCAAAGAAATCCAGAGGATGGGGGATATTCGGGAGACGTCTTGGAGGTGGTTGGGTGAGGAGCGAATAAGTGTGGAGGAGAGAAGGAGTTCTTTGGAGGATCGGAGCGTATGTGAGGGAAGATATTGGGAGATTAATTCAGAGATATATGGAGGAGACAGGTTATAGATGGCCTTATAGGTCAATATTAGTAATTTGAATTGGATACGCTGAGGGAGTGGGAGCTAGTGAAGAGATTTGCAGAGGGGAGAAGCGGAGAAGTATTTAGTAGAGTGAAGGTTGATGAAGGGACGGATTCTGGAAATATTTTTGAGCTGGAGGTGGAGAGAGTTTGGATGTGCGGTATGAAGGACAGGGCAGAGTCAAGGGTTACTCCGAGGCAGCGGACCTCCGGTACGGGGGAGAGCGTGATGTCGTCAATTGTTATAGATAGGTCAGGAAGATCTGTGAGATGGGGGGAAAGATGATCAGTTCAGATTTGTCCACATTCAGTTTGAGGAAGCGGGAGGAGAAGAAGGAGGATATGGCTGATAAACACTCCGGGATTTTGGAGAGCAGAGAGGTGACGTCTGGGCCAGAGAGGTAGATCTGGGTATCATCGGCCTAAAGGTGGTACTGGAATCCGTGGGACTTTGAGTTGCCCCAGGCCAAGTGTATAGAGTGAGAAGAGTAGGGGTCCTAGGACCGAGCCTTGGGGGACTTCAACAGAGAGAGTGTGGGATGAGGAGGTAGTGTGGGAGATGCTGAATGTGCGGTTGGAGAGGTATGAGGAGATCCAGGATAGGGCGAGGTCTTTGATGCCAAAGGAAGAGAGGATCTGTATTAGGAGGCAGTGGTCAAGTGTGGGGAAGGCAGAGGACAGGTCTAGAAGGAGGAGTATAGAGTATTGTCCATTCGCTTTGGCTGTGATGATTTAAAAATCAGATCTAAGGAGCGCAGGGCTGCCACAGTTAAGGCTTTCTGTGCACATTTGCTAAATTGTTGATTTGATGATGGATCATTAGAGGTTCCGTAGAATGGTGGAGTCAAAGCCATAGATCTGATCCAACATTTGCCTTAGCTCAATTAATAAAGTTGGTATAGCAGACAAAGTTTAGTTCTAAATTAAGAATAAATATGTTAAATGTCTAAAAAGTGCAGATCTTTCGTCAGCAAGAGAACGTCAATGTTTTAAGATTTTCCTTTATGGGAAAAAAAGGAATGGGCGTCGTATAATGTTCCATCCATCTTGCGTAACCTTTTTTTTTTTGTTCTTTAATCTTCAGAACGAAATGTTACAACCACAGTGGTGATAGGTTACTGATGTCTGAAGTGGGAAGCCCACCTTTAAAGGAGTTATCAACCAAGGGGGCGTTCACTTTTGTAAAGAAGTATTCCTTCTTGCCAAATAAAATTTGAGAAAAAAGGAATCTTATCTCCCACATCTGCGTCATTAGAGTGATATCAGCGCCGGGACTCCCGTTGCTCAGTTGACACTTATGCTACGTGAGCCCTGCAGCCATTCAGCGTCCACTATTGGGCTGTTGCGCTCTCACTTCTTCCTTTTGTCAGACATTTGCCCTAGGGAAGTGAGAGCCCAGGAGCCCAATAACAGACGCTGATTGCCTTCATGACTCATGGTACATTACAATGTCATATAAGCACCTAGAGACCCAAGGCATACATTGCTGGAGCAACGCCGGTGTAGGAGATGAGTATATGGGTTTTTATTTAACAAGGAGGGATTACGGTACTTCATTTAAAAATGACTTTTCCCGGTAGTGGAAAACCCCTTTAACATCTGAAGACCTATAAAATGGATATGCTATAAACGTGTGCATGGTGGCTGTCCGAGTCGGCACGCTTGGCAACTTTCGTGCCTCACAGCGGTCTTTCCAGGAGCACAGAACCTGGCTTCATCATTCTCTGGATTAGTTTCATATCAAAAGTGTTAAATGTGAGAAAAATCCCTTGTCGTAGAAAAAGCACCGACTCATTTTCGGCCATTGTGAACGCCATCAAACAAATAAGCAGTGACTAATCTGCAATAGAAAGGAAACAGCAAAAAATGTCATGTTCTTTGGAAGCCTGGCTCATGTTGAGAAGAACAATTAGCAGGAAACGGGAATAAATATTTTTCTACATCTACAAGAGGTATCTGCTACATCATATGTTACGCTGATGGCTCATGCTGGTATTTTCATGTGGTTTTGTTAATTTATCACTTTCCTATTCTTGTTTTATATGACGTTTTTTATGTTTTAGAAATGGATATAGATCATTAAAGGGATCTTCATGATTAATGTGAATAAAGCAAAGCGTATGCTATCTTCGATCATGGTTAACCGTTCACATATAAAATGAATCTACATAAAATGTTGTTTAGCTCCTTTAAATACATTTTATTATTAATTTTGTGCTGATCCTTCGATCGTCTGTATTTTAATTCAGAGTAGCATTCATTGTTCTCCTGGCTTCAGAGCTGAAATTTGGCAGCATTCCTTCCTTACTATCATGGCGTACCACCAATAGTGGTCACTATGAAGCCCGTGAGTTGGGGGGTGGGGGGCAGTGCCTTTCATAATAAAAACTTAAGAAAAGGGAGTCTGTTGGCAGAATTTCACCCCCCCAAACTATTCATATGCACATGTGGCTCTTTGAGAGACAAGTCCAGCCATACCTTTTACATGGCCTGTCCGTTCCTTTTTATTGAGACAACAGGATTTGAATTGTTAAGCAAGTGAGGCTGAAGAGCTATATGTAGAGCTGAAGCCTTTGACACTCCAGCTCTATTCTCCACTCAGTGCCAACTCCTCCTGCTTGACTAGACGACTTGCCTAGTGTCTCTCTTCATAGAGTGTGTTTGTCAAGCAGGAGGAGACTAGGCGGAGTGAGAAATAAAACTGGAGTGATAAATAGTTCTTCAGCCTAATTTGCATCTATCTCAAATCAAATTCTGCTTTTTCAGTAATGGAGAAATGCACTGGCCAGGTAAAAGTATTGCTGGACTTGTCTTTGAAAGAGCTACATGTACATACACAGCGGGTGAAATAAGTATCAAACACGTCACCAATTTTCTAAATAAATATATTTCTATCCAGATAAATTAAAGCAAACCTGTCAGCAGGATTTTGCTCATTATACTCCAGACACTGCCAGGTTGGCGCTCTTATACTGATTCAAATGATACCTTAGTTGATGAAAGCCATCTTGAGGTTGTTGTGTAATATACAATGTATATCAGCGTACTGGAATAAAATATAACTTAATATATACGGTAGATTAAAAAAATCAAAAAAACAAACATGCAAAAATATCTGAAATGCAAGGTGCTAAAAAAAAGAGACAAAGACAACACAGTAGAGCATACAGGGTTAACACAATAGTTTACTTAGGACTTATTGGGACCCTAAATCCTTTAGTTACACCCTGAATATGGCAATCATTGGTACTCTCTATATCCAATACCGTACAATGGTTGTACATCATATCCTTATGAGACAGATACATGTACTGAAACAGGCCATCTATCAACCCCACATCCGTAAGGGGCCACAACTTGGAAGGTTCTGTTGACCGCCTCATGTAGAGCGTTCCCTTAGTCCCACACAAATCATTACCCTGGTCCTAACACATTTGCAGATTAATAATTAGCAGGTGCTGCACACAGTAGCCTTGCCACGTAAATATATTATGTCATGTCTCACAACTCATCAGTGGACTCTCATAATTCTCATAAATATTATAAGATCATAACCCGCGACAAATGTGTCATAAGTAGTGATTAGCGAGTAGTGAAGTATTCGGACTCGCTATACTCGTACCGAGTATACCATAACACTCGGGTATTCGGTACGATTAGCGAGTCCAATGATGGTCAATGGAAAATGCGAGAAATTGTCTGCTGGACCTTACAAAGCGGTCTGGGGGCTGAGGAAAAGGCTAAAAAATGTGCAAATGTTAAAAAAAAAAAAAAAAAAGTATGCTGTAAACAAATGTATATAACATGGGGGCACCGGGTCAGGGGCTGCACCAGTGGTTTTACACCACTGCTTCACTAGAATGTACAAACACTAATTGAAGTCCTGTGGTTTTTTGCCGGCAGAGCGGGGCTCGTACACCACTTACGCAGTGCCAGTGATATATCAGAAGTGCCATAAGAGCGAGTGATGATGGAGGCGATCTTCTGACAGCTACGTGTGTAAGTGGTGTAAGTATTGTGTTAACCCTGCTGATGTATGCTTCACTGTGTTGTCTTGGTCTCTTTTTTCAGCACCTTGCACTTTAGATATTTTTGTATGTTTGATTTTTGGAATTATTAATCTATATATTAAAAGTTATATTTTATTCCAATACGCTGATATATATATACAATATTGATTGGATATATCCATTTGCTACATATCTAGGTTGTTGTTTAATCTTAATTTGTAGTTTACAGTTAATGAGTAAATGTAATGCCCCCGGAGAAGCTGGTGGCGAAACGCGCGTCGGGGTGAGGGGACGGCTGGAGCACAATTCACGTGGCAGATTATTTTCCTACAGGTAATATACCATCTATGGCCACTTATATGTTAAGTTACCGCTGGGTATTACATTTACTGACATGATATATGGTGTTTGCTACCAGTATCTCCTTACATGGTCAGCCCTCTTTGTATTGCATTTAGAGGAACTGCATAGATGGATTACATACCTATTTAACTCTGTGTTTATATCTATAAATTGCCTGGTGACATTTTAAGTTATCCTGTAGGTCTACCATCCAGTGAGGGGCCTGTTTTTATGTAGTCTTATTGCACACATTGATATTTGTTTACATTGTGGTCGATCATCTACTATAAGGGGGGGTCACTGTACTTATATCCACCCTGTGCAGCTACCCTATTTATACCTTATGTGATACTCATCTGTCCCCCTCTGGCAATTTGTGCTCCGCTTCCCCTAAACGGCATTTTCTGCTTTCTTATCAAGTGAGAGGTTTTTAATTATTGTTTATCTCTCAGTATTTTGGGATCTCTTCTTATTCCTGTGTTAACCCTATATGGGAATCCTGTTGTTTCATTGTATATGAAGTGCCCCTTCTATGTTAGACACTTGTTGATCTAAGATTCTTAAAATTGTATAACGCCACAAGGTTCCGCAGCAATTAACTGCACTAAGATGGATTGTTCAAAAGTCGAAAAAAGTGTGAAATACCAGCGAGCTTTGGGTGCCCCATCGCCACCAGATCCTCATATAAAGATTTAATTGGATTTTCTTTTTTCAATAAGACGCCATGTAGCCATATGAGCAACATCCGGTGGCCATGTTCCTTGTAGCTGAATTTATCTGTTAAGAAAAGAAAATTACAATAATGCATTGTTACATTGTGTTGATATGTGGCAGCATTGTGCCATGTGACTTTTGCAGGTGAAAACACACTTTTTTAAAAACTATAAAATGCATAATAATGAAGCACAATGTAAAATCGTGGCAAATCAAGGTAAAAATAATGCAGCTTTAGAGTTCTCTCCTGAGAGGAGGGATTGTGTTTGGTGTAAGCCAAGATGGACAAGGTCATGGATTGATTTCAGCCAGCACAATGGCAGTCCTGATATCAAATAAGTCATTTTACAAAAACTGGATCCTAAGAATACACAGTCCGGCAGCTGGAGTCTTCTATAGGAGTCCATCAGGAAAGACAGCCGTAGTAACCAGTTACTCAGATTGCATCCCCATCAAAACATTGGCTCCAGTGCATTATTTGCAGTTTTTGTAAGTAACCTTTCTTGTCTTGTAGTATTCAATACCAGTTTTTGTGGCCAATTCATCAAAATGGCGCACACGGTTAACAAATATTGGGCAAAGTCAAAACTGGTCTTTATTTTTGTCCTTATCCTTTCTTAGTGCAAAAAGTCGTATGGTTTGCAAAAATTTCCCCAAAATATAATAAATACGTAAAATCACTCCAAGGGATGAGCTGAACTACCTTTACAACAAATTTTGCAACTATTCGAAAAATCACAAATGATTCAGGTGAAACCATATGGAAACCTCAGACTTTGCCCCAAGGGCCAACAAACAAAGTAATAACAAAAACTTGATTCCAGCTCATCCAGTTGCTCTATGCTCATCCACCTGGGGCTTAGCCACCGGCCTCGCCCTGGCCTCCCATCAAGGACAATAGAAAAAATTGGAGACCGGCTCAACAGGACTGGATTTTTCTTTTTCAAAAGAAAGTATAGTGCGTACAAAAGAAAATTTTCATGATCGACATGACCCAGTCGACGCGTTTCGACTGCACTAAGCAGTCTTACTCATGCATGTATGAAAAACCTCCTCTGTAGTCACTAATGTTGCAATATTTCAGCTTAAATTGGCACTTTTATTAAACCCTCAGTTGACACCTGAAACTTGAGTGAACGAGAGAAAATAAAGAAGCGGTTCTCTTCATATTTTCCAGGCCTGCCATTCCTTTTTAATGTTAGGCTAAATCCGTATACATGAGATAAATGTTGGCCAAATGTTCAGTCAGCGGACCCTCATCTTTCCCAATCCCCTACACGTGACTTCTTGGCTAGGATGAGCAGGTATGCATTTTCAGTGGAAATAGAGAAAGCGTCTTCTAGACACTTCAGCCACTGGCTTAAATACCCTGAAAACAAAAGTAACGAATGTTCCAACAACTCGATCCTTATCTTTCTAACATTGTCACGGGTTTTCTGCGATAGAGAGGGACCAGAAGATCGCAGCATCTGATTTTCACCTCACTATCATATTAAATGGTGCAGTTAGCAGTGCAGGGGTTAAACTGTTCAGCTTGGAATCCCCGTAGCTTTACAGCTTGGGTGATCTCAGCTGATCAGTATTGGCAACTTCCCTCTCCTATATATACTTGCCTATGACAATCTGAATTGCCAGTGTTATTCTTGTGCTGCCTGGCATGAAGTGAAGGTGTCAGTTGTTGGTAGTGGCATTTGGAGTGTTGATGTGTGATTGTTACTTGGTGTTTCTGCTGTGTGCAAATCCTCATCCTCTATTTTGTTTACCTCCCTTAATTCCCATGTTCCTATCTGTTGTCTATGAGTGCATATTTGTATGTTTAGTAGTTTCATTTATCCCTGTATGTTCTACCTTGTTAGTCTGGTTTGTGTATATACATACACTATTACTCCCCACTTTCCTGGGTGTGGGAAAGGGACATATATAGGGCTGGATCAGAAGTTCAGCAAGGTATGTGAGACCGGCGTCTTCACCATCAGAAATAATCAGGGAAGCAGAGATAGCTAGGGCGCCCCACGCTTTAAGGACAGGGTCCTCGGGTATTCCGACAACAGAGTTGTGATAAACACCCTTTGATGCACACAATTCTTGGCGCAAATTAATAGCATAAATTTCAATTTCAGCGTATACAGAACAAGCAAGGTGGGCACTACAAATATATACTTTCAAAGTACTCTAACAAACAGTATGGCTAGTAAAAGACAAAGAGGAGTACAAAATATGTCGAGGATCACCAATAAAGTATAAATCTTCATTAAAAGATAGGACACTAAAAAAACCTCACGTGCATCACCCAACCTAAGGCAGCTTCATCCGGGTAGATAAAGTGTCATGAGCGACTGACCTTTATAGCGCAGTGTGAACATATCCGCTATTCTAAGTATTTTTTGCTTTATTATTTATGGTGTCCTGTCAACAGATTTTTCATTGGAAATTTGACTTTGTGGTTATTGTTCTTTTGGTGTAGCAGAAGGGTGTTATCTTATCATAGACACACCTTACCAAAATCATGTATGTTTTTAAATGCTTTTAATAATGTTCTTTATTTGGTGCCCATCCTCTCAATAAAGATTTATACATTATTGGTGAACCTTGGTATATTTTGTACTATTATTTGTCTTTTACTATTCAGATGTCAAATGTACCATAATCCACAGATGAATTTTTGCTGATGATTTTTTCAGGAGCATGTGAAAAATATTTGTTAAAATGTCATCCACTGTACTCACCTCAGTCATATACCTGCTTGGTCTGCCCTCAGAGCATTCTCTAGGCGGATGGAAATTGAGAAGCTATAGTTGGTATCAATCTACCCGAACTCCTACCTTTGGGCCACCACATCAAATATGCTGGGCCCAATAACTTTTACTAAGATGATCTGGGATACATGTTCGAAAAAGTTTCCACCAATGTCTGAACATTCCCCGATGACCCCTTTTCTAGGGATGAGCAGACCCATGGATGTTTGGGTTCATCATGTCTGATCGAATTTTATTTCAAAGTTCGGTTCAGGTACCAGAACTCTACCCGAACTTGATCCCAAACCCCATAGAAGTCAATGAGGATCCGAACTTTGGTGCTTTAAAATAGTCCTAGTGTAAGGGCTAGGGGGCTGCCAAAGGAAGCAGAGTATCCCCACAGAATTTTCTCTCTCGCTGTCCTATCACTGACTTCTGGGAGAAGGCCATGTCTGGAATTCAACACCGGACAGTAGGTGTCCGGTACGAACCCCCGAACTCTACAGTTTGGGTTCGCTCATCTCTACTCTTATCTATTTAACCATGCAATACCTGATAGTTTGTAAAACAACTTCATTAGACTGTGGTTTAACAACCAATTTTTTTGCTTTACAGATATAGTCGGCTTACACAATAGGGTTTTATTAACTCTTGAGACTCTACAATCTCGCTTTATCATACCAGTAAACTCCTGTTACCGATATGGGGAAATTAGACACTACATGCATTCCCCTCTTCTCCTTCCTCAAGCTCTCCCAACATATATATTTCGAAAATTTATGTAGAGCAGGTGTCTTCACTAAAGAGTTTAGATCTGATATCTATCGACTATTGCTTATCCCTTATTTACGAGATCACACGAATCAGCCTTCTATGAGGAAATGGGAGAGATTTGGAGGGGGGTTATTCTTGTCACCTGATACCTGTTAGGGAGCCTGGAGGAGGGCAGATAAAACCTCCACATGTTTCATCTACAGGGAAAATCAATTGCTTTACTTACTCAATATCCCGCCATTTCAAACTCGTTAACTTTTGATGCGCATGACCACGGGGGCTAGATGTCTGATAGCGTGTAAATGGAAGATGACTCAACCCCCTTCTAATAATCAGTTGCTTGCACGCGTTCAGGACGTGTGAAATATGGAACATCTCACGGCTCTATTCAATAACACAACTGACCGTTTGGAAGCGGTCTGAACTCTGTGCACACACTGGGTACAAAGAAATTGCTAGCGGTCAGGGCTATGGAAAGTAGGCCTGTTTACCTCCTTCTCCCCCCACCATGTATCAATGTCTTGTCATGTTATCTATTCAGGTACAATGTTTGATACAAGCAATGGGTTCTTCAGTGTTGAGTCAAAATAAGATGGAATGTTAGGTAATACTTTGAAAACTGTTGTTTTTTTCTGTAACTTTATGTATGAAAGATTTAATAACACTCAGCTATAAAAAAAAAATATCATCTACTGTAATAAGCTGCAAGTTTTCCACCCACAAAATCGGATGGAAAATTGGTAGCGTATCTTCCACTAGTAAATATCCCCTAAATATATTCAGAACTTACATAAGACCCAACACTTTGGTAACAAAAAACCTAGAAGATTCTGAATTTGGCATAAAAGAAATTTGATTTTTGACACTTAATCTGAGAGCAGCTTGATATAGAGGCAGAGACCTTGATTCCAACAATGTGTCACTTACTGGTCTGTTTTCTGATTTCTGTAAAATCACTGTTTTAGCAGAAGGAAATTATCATTTGAGGGCTACTAAACCTGATGCCATGAAGTCCTCCATATTCATGAGCTCTGTATAACATCACCCATAGAAATTGGCAGTTTTCTGCCTATGCACAGTGTACACAGGAAGCTGCAAATCAGTGGTGTGGGCGGGGTTATACAGAGCGCAGCATTCAGAGAACTGGTAGATCTGCAGCAGAGAAAACACAGTCTATCAAAATTGCAGCAAGCAGTAAAGTAAGGAATTGAGGGTAAACTGATTAAATTTGCTGATGACACAAAGCTAGGACGGATAGCTAATACTAGAGAAGAGAGAGAGGATTCAAAAAGATATATATATAAACTGGAGCAGTGGGCAGCAACTAACAGAATGGTTTTCAACACGGAAAAATGCAAAGTACTACATCTGGGCAATAAAAATGAAAAAAGCATATACAGAATGGGAGGAATAGGGCTAAGCAACAGCACATGTGAAAAAGACTTTGGTATACTTTTTGCCCGTTCGTGGATGATTAAAGCTGTCACCTTTAATCATATTCCCACAACTCGCACATCCCAAACATGGGATGGGAATGGGCAAAAAGTTCCTTATATAAGAAAGATATACATGTTCTTCAAGTTTTGTTATCTATTTGATTATTTGCCCATGTGGGCTTATGTATGTCGGTGAGACGAACATGGAGATTAGGGCGCAAATTAGCAAACACAAAAGCACCATTAGGACTAAACTTCTAGATCTTCCAGTGCCAAGGCATTTTTTTGATTGCAAACACTCTGTCAACCAATTGCTATTTAGAGTCATTGATGGGGTCCCTATTTTGAGACGGGGTGGTGATAGGGTTAAAATACTGAAGAGGAAAGAATTAAGGTGGATTTCCACATTGGATACGTTGCAGCCAAAGGGCTTGAATGTGGATTATAACCTACATATTTACATTGGTTGAATCCTCACCACTCACTAAGAGCATTGGCATCCTCTATTATTGTCAATTGTGTATAATGAGGTTTTTATTAAGTTTTAATTTTTGTTTGTGTTATAGGTGGCGTTTGGGAATGACTGGAGGACATGGGGACTGAATAGTCCTGAAAATATTTTTTATTTTTTTTGTGATGTGTTCTTTTGTTGTTCGATCCCCGTACCCTCTCTTCTTCCTCATATGCTACTATTGTAACATTATTATGCAATAAAGATTGTTATGTAGCTTTGTTGTGATGGTGAGGTTATACTGATACTGTTATATGGTAATTGGTATATTTTTAATTGCAATTTTGTGTAGGTATTGCTGCCTAGATAATACCATGGACTTGGTAATGATGGACCTATGACCATGTGGTTTAGTTGGGCTTGCTGGCGTCCTGTCAGAGATAATAATAATCTTTATTTTTATATAGCGCTAACATATTCCGCAGCGCTTTACAATTTGCACATATTATCATCACTGTCCCCGATGGGGCTCACAATCTAAATTCCCTAGTCTTTAGAATGTGGGAGGAAACCGGAGTGCCCGGAGGAAACCCACGCAAACACAGGGAGAACATACAAACTCCTTGCAAATGTTGTCCTTGGTGGGATTCGAACCCAGGACCCCAGCGCAAGGCTGCAGCGCTAACCACTGAGCCACCGTGCCGCCCAGAGATGGCAGGTTTGTTTACATGACTGGTCATGTGATGGCCCCTATGATCTGACGGTCTCCTGCGGCCTTGCTGGCAAACATGAGTCTTTTGTCTGGCTCATATTGTGAAGATGGGAGCATATGCGCATGCGCGGTCAAGGGTGAACGGAGTGGGGCTGACTCTTGTTGATTGCGTCCTGTCTGGGACACCGCACATGCGCGGTGCCTCTGATGTGGTTGATCGCGAGATTTCGCCCGTGTCTCTGTTCCATCTGCGGCTGCGCGGCGTTACTGCACGCCATCCGGGAGCTGGTATTTCAGGTATCTAGGGCAGCGTCCCTGTTACCCTCCATATGTGTGGGCATTTGCTATAGGCTGCCTGTTTTGGCGCCAACGCTAAGAAGCGCTTTCATTGCTTGAGGGGAGTAGATATGTGCGCAGGAAAGTGGTGCTTTATCACCATAGTGATTGCTATGCTGTTTGGCGATTGGGGGATTGTTTTTTTTGAACATTGTTTGCAATAATTATACACCACTGTCTGTTATATTTTTGATACTTCCATGTCTGTGTAATGCATTGTATATTATGCACTGATGGTTTTATACACTTGATGTCTTAAATGATGTGATTTATACATATTTTGACTAAGGGGCGTTTCCTGAAAGGTGATTGGTAAGTCCACACCATATAAGGTCGCCCTAGCTGCTATTTGATGTACTTGAAAAAGACCATGTTATGGTCGAAACGTTGTACTGATGTATTGATGGCAGAATAAAGCAACGAAAACTCTTTTCACCTGGATTGGATGCTGCTCCTCCTTTATGTTTTGAGAGTCTTTGATCCTGTCGGGCAGGGCTGTGGAGTCGGAGTCGGAGCTCATCACCCAAAAGGTTTTTGAGCTCATAGATAATGTTTTCAATATCAAAAGCTGATTAGAAATCTGCTCTATCTATCCATTTATCCATATCTGTCTATCCATATCTTATCTGTACCAAAAAGATATTCGCTCTTTTCTGAACTTGCTCCAGACATCAACAAACTGGAGCAAGTTCAGAAAAGAGCGACCAGAATGGTGACCGGTCTGCAAACCCTGTCTTATGAGGAAAGGTTGCAGGATTTGGGAATGTTTAGTTTGCAAAAGAGAAGACTGAGAGGAGACTTAATAGCTGTCTACAAATATCTAAAGGGCTGTCACATTGTAGAAGGATCAACTTTATTCTCATTTGCACAAGGAAAGACTAGAAGCAATGGGATGAAACTGAATGGGAGGAGACACAGATTAGATATTAGAAAAAACTTTTTGACAGAGTGATCAATGAGTGGAACAGGCTGCCACGAGAAGTGGTGAGTTCTCCTTCAATGGAAGTCTTCAAACAGAGGCTGGACAGACATCTGACTGGGATGATTTAGCGAATCCTGCTTTGAGCAGGGGGTTGGACCAGATGGCCCAGGAGGTCCCTTCCAACTCTACGATTCTATGATTCTATGATTCTAAGAATGAAAGCCGGGTAGCACACAGACTAACGCTCCTTTTTTTTTTTTTTTTAGCACCAGTCAGGTACACCTCATAGCTGCCCGAAAGGACGCCCAGGACAGGCATTGCTCGTCTTCAGTAACACATCAACATCGATTGATAGTTGGAATAAATAGACTGCATTCACCACATCGTAAGGTGCAGGCTTTATTTTCAGGTGTAGGGGTGTGCAGTATAAGGTTCTGCAGCAGCTGAGGTGTGCAGTATGAGATTCTGCGGAACAGTATGAGGTTCTACCCCCCGCCCCCCCCCTAGTTTTCATCCTGGCTAAAACCATTTCTTATAGATATGGCGAACCCTCAGGTAACCCTAAATGAAGGTCAATGGACACAGGTGGCTGAATTGAAGGAATTGCTTAATCGCCTATTTACCGTGACTAAAAAATTACAAGCTGAGGATTTAACTCCTGGCATTTTCATAAGGGAGTGGAAGAACTTGCTATTTTGCCTGTCCCAAAGAGGAGATTTAATCGCAAATGGCATTTCTGCTTCAATGAAACGGAGAGAGACACAGCTATTGGAAAATAAAATTTTTCTGGCAGCTGTTTATGTGGACCCGAGTCATCGTATATTGCTTGATGATCAACAGCTTACTAAAGGAAAAGAAGCTCTGACTGAGGTAGCAGTTAGGATGAGTGGCCTACAGGAGGACTGCCAGGCGCAAGAGGACTTGGGTCCTGACAGTGCTACTGCTGCCATATCTTCATCCTCATCAGATGAGGATTTTGACTTTGACAAGTATTTGGATGACATGGAGCAGGCAAAGCGTTGCTGCAAGGAAAAAGATTTCACTCCGTCTCCTATAGCAGCAGATTGACCATATTTCAGCAAAATGTTTCACTTGCTCTCAAAGAAAAAGAAAAATTCAACCGTTCATCAAAACTGACTGTGCATGAGGCAATTCCTTTATACCAGGAAATTGTTAGAGATGTTGCCCATGTGGTTACGGCTTTGCCTTCAACCCAAGTTACTGTAGAGAGGTTGTTCTCTGGCCTTAAAATTATTAGGTCAGATTTTAGGTCATCTATGAAGGAGGATCTGATGGAGGCAATTCTATTTCTTAGAACAAATTCATAGGCTGCACAAATGTTATTTAGTATGTTTTTGTTGAAAACTGTTTTTGCCACTTACATAGTTTATTACATAGTGTTATATATATATATATATATATATATATATATATATATATATATATATATATATATATACTGTGTGTGTGTGTATATATATATATATATATATGTGTGTAATCGATATTATAGTGTATTACATATTTACAATTTATTACAGCTTTTTGTGTTCTAAAGTTGTATTCCAATAAATATATATTATGTTCTATCTAAATGTCTTGACTATTGTATCATAAAAATGATTAAATGTCTGATGTTCACATTGTACTACAATAAATTTTTCACTTAAATATAAGCAATATGTGTGGGAGTCGGAGTCAGTGGAAGGGAAATTGAGGAGTCGGAGTCACAGGTTTGGCTTACCGACTCCACAGCCTGCTGTCGGGTCCTCGGATTTTTGGAGCGTGCATTCCATTTATTTATCTGTGTGCTGTTGTCTGCATCTACAGTCTGCAAACCCTGTCTTATGAGGAAAGGTTGCAGGATTTGGGAATGTTTAGTTTGCAAAAGAGAAGACAGAGAGGAGATTTAATAGCTGTCTACAAATATCTCAAGGACTGTCACATTGTAGAAGGATCATTTTTATTCTCATTTGCACAAGGAAAGACTAGAAGCAATGGGATGAAACTGAATGGGAGGAGACACAGATTAGATATTAGAAAAAACTTTTTGACAGAGCGATCAATGAGTGGAACAGGCTGCCACGAGAAGTGGTGAGTTCTCCTTCAATGGAAGTCTTCAAACAGAGGCTGGAGAGACATCTGTCTGGGATGATTTAGCGAATCCTGCTTTGAGCAGGGGGTTGGACAAGATGGCCCAGGAGATCCCTTCCATCTCTACGATTCTATGATTCTAAGTGACACATCGCTGGAATCAGGGTGTCTGCCCTTATATCATGCTGTTCTCGGAAAAGGTAGCAAAACCCTAGTGACAGATTTTCTTTTAAGTCTGAAAACAGGAAGAGACACCTAACCGATTATGCACAACTGTTACCCAATGCCAGAAATGTGCTCCAGTCTGGGATAGACATACATTCTTGGAGTACGTTACGCCACTGGTGTAACATATGTATTTGACAGGCGGTGTGACCACACCTCGGGATATTCATGTCCTGCCAATATTGGCGTAGCTGGCCAGGACTGGCGTGTACATGCCAAAAGTTATATGATTTTTTTGCGCAGCTTCCAAGTTGAGCAAAAATATTGCAACTTATTAAGGTGTTTACATTTTATTGTTCTCCCCCATACTTTTTACATTAGAGTACCAAATGTTTTTCTAACTGATACATTGCTTAGAGTCAATAGCTAAAAAAGTCCAGACAGTCTACCTGCTTTAGTAAAAGAAAAATATGGTAAGACTCACATGGATCACATGGATGTAAGAATGTAGCCTTAGATGTGAACAGAGTAGAAATTAACAAATGGAAAACAAAAACTACAACAGATATAAGTCTCCAACGTTACTGAGCTATTCACATGGCCTTGACTGTAACTGGTTAGGACTATGAATTATTCCAAGAGAGTGTCACTGAATCCTCATACTATACCTGTCCACTGCATCTCAATGGCATTAATCTGCCGTTCGGAGAAGTTCCACACCTGAGCCAACCTCTTCCATTCCTCAGGCTTCAGCTGCTGATACGCCAAGTTCCAGAGAGCTGAGCGGATCTGACCAGTCTTCGACAAGTGATCATGTTTGAATGTCACAGGTCCCTCATGGCTAACCTCTTCATTAAGGCTCTAGCCAAAGCAATGGAGACACATCAAGACAGGACTTAACAAAATTGAGCAATGATGCCAAAATCAGTGAATAAAAGCCTACCAGGCGCTCCATCGGTGAGATCTCTTTCTGGAGTAAAGTGAAGGTAATCACATTTTTGAGCAGGTTTTTGCTAACTTGAGAAAGATAAATCATTCTAACTACAGATAAAGCAAATTTATCACATCGTCCAAGAGTCTGAGACAGGAGAACGTCCTGGAGTGTCCATAAAATCTGTAACACTCCATAATACTATAACATTGTGCTAACGTCTTGAGTGATTTCACCGTCATTCACAACATTCTGTACAAGTGCGGCCTGATGCTTCATTATGGCTACTGCCTAGATCTAACTATGTCTTACCTCCATCCACGTGTAATATCGTTCAGCTTTGATAATCATATCCACGATGAGGGTGTGATTGCTTCTTGCCGCTGTATCAAGTGCTGTTTTGTTTTGCTGCAAACCCAGATATAACATTTAGTAAAAATATAATGGTAGGAAAACATGATAATGCCGTAGTTATGTGCCTGCCTACCTTTCCCGAAAAATATACCCATGTTGCCATGGAAAAAAAAGAGAAATTCCAGCGCCAGAAATGGAAAATTTAAAAATCCATTTTATTGTGCCAATGCATATTAAAATTCCAGCAGGTACAGCATATCAGTCGGATGACTGCAGAACAACGCGTTTCGACGCCTCAGGTCTTAATCATGTTCTCATAAAATGGATTTTTAAATTTTCCATTTCTGGCGCTGGAATTTGTTTTTTTTCTTTCCACTATTTATTGACTGCCTAGTCAAATCCGTGCGCAGGATTTGGATTCTACCAGCAAGGCAGTACGGTGAGCTGGATTATTTTCTCTCTTTTTTTTTTTTACCATGTTGCCATGGAGGACCAACGTGTTGACTGAGCGAAGTAACCATCCCCCCACCCTCCACCACCAGCGTGTCAGCTACTGTAGAAATACTTATATGGAGAGGTTGCATTAGTGCCACATAGAAGGCTGCAGCCTCAGAGGTGCTGTACTTGGGGCAGCCAATATGCCACCGCTCGGCACTTCTGATACTCCAGGCTTTTACAATCTAAATTGGGATTACTCAAGTGACTTCACATCCACTTCATTAAATATTTACAAGTATTATGCAGAGATGAGTGGCGCTACATAGACTGATTTTCGCAGAAGCAATACGTCACAGAATGTTTTTTTAGGAAGTTCCTGCTCATGACCGAGTAATTGATTGATGAATAATTACTTGGAGTGAATAATTGGTATTCCGGGAACTGTATGGTGGCCAGGCTTGGACTGGGCCACAGGGTAACAGGAGAATCTCCCGGTGGGCCCCTGTGCACATCTGGGCCCCCATCCCCACTATGGGCAGTGCTTGGCATAGTTCACTTGATTCACTCTGTACAGAAAAAACATCTCATCATTCACTAACGAAACTACCCAGTTTATTATGTAGAGATATAGGTAAATTTGTGAATGAGGGGAGTGTAATATTCGTATGCAAGTGAAAAGTGGGCCCTCAAGGTAAATGTTACTGGTGGGCCCTTGGCACCCCAGTCCGACACTGATGGTGGCAGACTATATTTGGGAATGATAAGTCTTAGGCACAGTACAAGAGTTCCTGGGAATAGGTTGCGTTATTTTAGAGCCATATGGCATTATTTTGGCTTGCAGAATGGTAACATTAATTTGTACTGGTATTTCTTGAGTGGTTATCAGCATTACCTGGATAGTTATTGGAGAAAGTCCTAAAGAATAGTATGGGGTAAATAGTGAGGGGCCCAAACTACTCTCATTGCTTTGAATCTCAATTATAGTCTCGCTACATGTACCAAAATTCTGGTTTTGGTTGCAATAAAAAAAACCTCTCTTACCTGCCTTGCACCACATTTTCTATGTTTCAGACACATTTTTGGATACACTCAACTGGGTATGTGGCCTATTAAAAAGGTTGTAGTTTGACTGTAAAGGGGTCGTAGCCCAAATTATAAATCAAAATTGAGCTAAAATTTTATGCAACTTATTGCATCAAATTATGCTAACTAGTAGCTTAGAAAGTGAAGTTAATTAAGCCACCTATGTACTTTAGATAGCTGTTGGCCAAACGTCGGTTCAGTTGGCAGCTAAAACACCTGAGGCTGGTTTCACATTAGCGTTTTTTTGTGCAGCGCATCGTGCGCGTCTATGAACATGTGTCATGCGCACCTATGTTTAACATGGCGTGTGCATGGTCTAGTGTTTGCACGCGTTCGTATGCATTTTCGTGCGCATGCGTTTTTTCGTCGTGTGCGCCTAGGCGTGCCCAACGCAACCTGTTGCATTTTTGGGTCCGTCCAACAACGTAAAAAAAACACTTGCGCACGGAATGCGACAAAATAACGCATCACAGTCTATGGGAACACAGGCGTGCCCATGGACATGGGCACGCCTGCGTTGGAAAATGCATGCGCTATAAGAGTTAACATGGCTAGAAACTGGTTAAACGAAGCGCTGCGCTAAAAATTGCTAATGTGAAAGTAGCCTAACACCGCAGCGGTTGCACTGCCGAGAGCTTCTACGTTCTCTACCACAGAGCCATTGCCAGACTCCTTGGTGACATCTTATCTCTTAGATAACAAAAGGATCGGTAGTCCGAAATCAGACATACAGTATCCATTTTTCCCCCCGATATCATCTGTATGGAATTAGACTATCGGCCGAGTCCATCTATATCCGTGGGTTCGGCCAACATTAGTCTAATGTGTTAGGGAGCTTTAGACTGAAGGATTTATAGCTGTGCCAAATTTATCAAACAACATCAATAATTTTGATAAATTTGGTGGCTTTAAAACTGCATATTCAAAGTTTGCATTTTCTAAGGGCTTATTCACACGTCAGTATTTTATCAGTGTTTGTATGCCAAAACCAGGAGTGGAACTTACAGAGAAAAACTTTAAATAAGGCTGTGTGCCCACGCTGCGTTTTTTTTAAGCATTTCCGCCAGATCAGACGCTGCAGAAACGCTTAAAAGAAGTTTCTAATTAAATTTAATGCATTTTTGGCTTTTTGTGCCAATGCATGCGTTCTTAAACGCTTAGAAAACGCTTAGCGGCTAAAAACGCAGCATGCTCATTATTTTCCGCATAGCTGAGCGTTTTTAGCCATTTCCAATGTTCCCAGAAACCGCGCGGAAAAAAACGCATCAAAAACGTGCGGTTTCTGGGAAGGAGTCCGGTTTTCTAAGCGTTTATAAACGCTAACGTGGGCACATAGCCTTAGGATACAAATACTAATAATAAATACTGATGTATTAATAAAACCTAAAAATTAGATATAATGTCTGTAAAGCGCTGTGGAATTAATGGCACTATATAAATGAGAAAAATAAATAAAAATAAATAAATAATAGAAGTAACAAATCAGCCCACTAGTGATGGGTCATTCGTGAACGATGGCATACAAAGAGCCAGCTCCCTGCTGTGAACAATGGGAGCCGACACCCCAGTGAAAGCCACTGAATTCTCTGAATGGCTCTCATTGGGCATAAAATTCTGGGGTTCGGTTGACGTAACTCTGCCCATCTGTCCCAAACCCTGCCCATTCATGAATTTAATTGGCTGACTGTAAGTAGGCGGAGTTTTGGCCATCTTTGCGCAGAGTTTTGGCCACATTCGCGTCATTTTAAATATGTGTTCACATATTGTAAACACATATTTAATAGGGATTCATTTAGGATCCAAAAGAGCCGGCTCTTCTTGGTGAGCAGAGCCGCCGAGAGAGCCGGATCACCAAAAAGAGCTGGACTGCCCATCACTAGCCCACAGACCATTACCTTGTCTGCAATCCTGAGGTCACAGCCAGCTATAAGAAGCCTTTCCACCAAATCAATGTTCTTAAGTTCAGAAACCAAATGCAAAGGAGTCTGTCGTCTCTATATTCAACACAAACAAAATGATTTAATTTAAAAGATAACTTCATCTGAACAAGACAATAATTACTGGAGAATGAGGATTCCTTACGTGTGCCACTGCCGAAACAATTAGAATCAGTGAATCAAATAGCCTAAAAGGTTGAAGCCCCAATAGAGTTTAACCCTCCCTAGCAGGTTATAAAACGTAACATGTAATTCATATTGCTAAAACTTATATATTACTAACATTCTGACATTTTGCCATTCTAAGATGACGCCATGTACGCAGTGAAACATGTCGGGGGGGCATGAGCTTTCTGTCTAAGTTTTATGCTCCGAATATTTGCCTCTCAGTTTGGATGACACTCCGGGGTGCCATCTATCATATCTATGATAAGTAATTGCCATCTATAATAATCTAAATACTATCATTCTAGTGTTAGGGCAAATATTAGTATTTTATATTCACTCTATTCTAGAAATACTGCATATATGTTTTAGCAATGTGAGTTAAATGTTTAGTTTTATAACCAGCTAGTGAGGGTTAATATCTTTTGAGGCTTTGTTCTTTTAGGTTATGTGATACACTAATTTGGGAAGAGGATATTAATTTATCTCTCTAGATTTTCTATAGTGCTCAATAATCATTGAATATTGACCTCATTACAAGATTCCGAACTCAAAATCTTGTAAGACTTGAAACCTTCACCTAAGAGGTTGTACAGCACTGGCTGCGGAGAACTGTTCCGGTGAATCAATTTTCCTCTTTCTTCTATCGCGCTACTACCGTATTAATCCCAGATAGATCTCCAAATTGGCAAAAACTCTTGTTGGAGGCGCTTTGTACAGGCTGAGCTGTGGCGGCTTGGTTTACATGGAGCAGCGAGCTGAAGGCTGTTGTATTTCTTAGAAATTTAGGACAGTTGTAACAAATAAATTAGAAGGTTGAGCCACTTATGGCCAACTGCAAATCCCTTTATGAGGACCTGTCACCTCTCCTGCCAAGCCTTAGTATTAAAATTGTATTACCCCAAATAAAGTAATTCTAGAGCATCTTTTCTAGTCTGTAACTATGGAGACATACACGTCTTCACTGGAGCTGTGTAAGCAAATATCAACATATTTTTCATGCCTGACATGCCAGTGTAAGGAGACTTATAGGCCATGCATTGCTCTTCTCGGAATATACATGTACAAATTGCCTCTTCAGGGAGGAAGAGGGCTTGGACTCTAATGCCTCCTATTGGCTATAGCAATTCTAAAAGTCAATATCAACCCTCTAACAAGCTTTGCCATATGACTTAGGATAAGGGAAAGGCTCGTTAAAGGGTCAATATTAATTTTTAGGATTGCTACTTCCAATAGGACACACTAGAATTCAAATCGTCTTCCTCTCTGAAGTGGCAATTTGTATATGTAATTTCCAAGAAGAGCATTGCATGGCCTGTAAGTCTCCTTACACTGGTATGTCATGAATGAAAAATATGTTGGTATTTGCTTACACAGCTTCTGTGAAGACCTGTGTGTCTGCATGGTAACAGACTACAAATGTTTAGTGTAGTCTGATCATCTTGTACATACACCCTATTCTTTCTAGAGACAGTGAAATAACTACAGGATCAGACTAAACCAAACCTTTGCTTTAAGTTAGTACCTATGGATTGATGTCACCCATATGGACTGCATGCACAGCGTTTTTTTATTACTCCTCAAGACTATTCGCACATTTGGTTTTTTTATTTTCATTTCTGATGATAAAACAAAAAATAAATCAGCAAAAGAAAATTTATTATATCACTATTAATTTAGAGTGACTTATTCAAAGGGAGAATGTGTTTAAGTGCATTCTCAATAAGAGAACAATTCTGAAGCATACCCTCTGTATTGTGCCATTCCTCCGTTATCCCTACTGGTAATGTATGAATTCATTGACAACCGGTTGTTCTATCCCCCTTGTGTACCTGTATAGTCTGACATGGTCGGCCTTGATTGGACACTGACAGGCAGAATAGAGACCCCCCCAACTGATGACACCTAGTTACAATTTATCAGTACTCTTCTAGGAGGAACACCATGAATCAAAGTTTTTAGAAAAGATGCTCCATAATATTTATTTCAAAAGAAAGGTAAGTATACACAAAACAGACATGTCAGGGCGCAGACAGGTCCTCTTTATGTATAACAATTGCAATATATCCATCTACTGTAATTTAGAAAACTAAAGCCAATCGTTAAGGATACTAAACATGCACAATACATTTTGCATCTTCTTAACCTGGATGAGTCAATACTTACCACATTGATGGCGTTAATGTCATATCCGCTCTCCATGAGAACGTCTACAATATCTATATGATCATTGAGAATCGCTAAATGGATGGGGGTATTCTTATCCTGAAAGTGCAAATAACACACAAGTATATCAAGTCAATTACACCTTTCTAAACACCACCTTTTGAAAACCACTTCCAATTTAAACTAGAATTTTAATTCCTATTTATCCCGTGCATTTTGCCCAACTCTTTGAAAGGACTACGCATCATTTTTTCATCATTTTTTAACTGCAATTTGGGGTGGTTGTCTCAAGGAGGTTTGACGTATTTGTCTTCAGAAGTAGTTCAGGGTGAGACACCTTAAAACTCCTCAAATCAGCAAGAAAAGTTGTTTTGGTGCAAAATGGGCTTTCCACTGCCTTTTGCTAATTTTGTCATTTGGTGCTTTAATAATCACCAAGTGTAGCTATATCCAAGGCTCCTATTCATCTAAAGGGAAGGGGTGTACAAAAAACACATGGATATTAAATGATGGAGAAATGTGCAAATGGGGCAATGGAGCTATTTAGAAAGTGACGCTACAAGGACAACTAGAGGGATACTGCGTGGGTATGACTCCCCTGTTATAATGTTGCTATAATTAATATTTCCTTTAAAGAAATATTCCCATCTTAGACATGTATGGCCAAATATGCCAATGTTAAGAGGATCTAAACTCTTGGACTCGTCTCTTTTTCTAGAACAGTTTCCCCTAAACCTCCATCTTACCTGTTGAGTTGGCCACTGGAAGTAGAAGACGTTGTCTACTCATTTCTCTTACATTATTTATTCACTTATATCGGGGTCAAAGAAGTAGCCAGGTATAGCTCTATATACTGTATTTATGAAAGGTGTGCTGGTACTACCAGCTACTACATCTTCATCCCACTAAAGAAAATTGGATTAAGCTGCAATACGAGGGACCATCATGAGTGAAAAGATTGAGATGTAAAGGCATGTAGCGCTCAGCGGAATATCGGTGTGCCTTCAAATAGCTGATGGACAGGGCGCAGAGACTAGAAGACCGCTTAATCAAAATTGGCATAGTGCACATTCGCAATAGGCCAGTCTCGTGGAGAAGAAAAGGTGCCGAATTAATTAAGAGACACATGAATTCGGCACTCCTTCTGAGTAGTGTGCACCTCCATGTGCCATGTCAGAAATGCTACTCCAGTTGCAAATTTTTGGGGCAACGCTGCATTTTATTGCCTAAAGTTTATC
This sequence comes from Dendrobates tinctorius, assembly GCF_039654945.1. Lineage (NCBI taxonomy): Eukaryota > Metazoa > Chordata > Amphibia > Anura > Dendrobatidae > Dendrobates > Dendrobates tinctorius. The sequence goes on along the minus strand of NW_027361751.1, from coordinate 9,763,442 downwards.
TAGGTCATAATATTTCAAGATTTAGGAAATCCATTTAAGGTCACCGCAAAGATGAAGCTTTAATTTGAAAAGTCAATATATTCGTAATATTTTTTCTCAAGGAGAGGCGAAGGAAGGAATGGACGACTTGCTTTGCTTGTCACCTGTACATGTTATTTTTTTTCACTTTGGCTTGATAAAGGCCATTTGTGTCCCTTTTTCATTTGTCTGCCATGTGATGAGATTAATTATTGAGGAATACTCCAATGCTTTCGATACATCTTGTTGGATATTGTAGTTGGCTTAGTGGAGAGTTGCCCCAAAGTCATCAAGGAGGTGAAGGAGTGGTGCACAGGAATCCTGTAACTAGTACTATTTTTCCCATTCAGTTTTTTTAGACTTCTGACACATTAATTTTTTTGTTTTCCTTTTCATCCAATTTCACTTTTTACTGGATATCTTAATAACCCAACCCTAGGCCGAGGTCACACGACCGTATTTTATCTCATCTGAGAAAATCGGGTTGATTATGCTAATCACACTCTGATCAGAGTGTGATCAGGGTGTGATATGATTTTCTCAGATGTGGAGAAAATGGAACAAATAAAATTCTCCATCTTCTCCATTTTGTCAGTCAGTGAACATTGGACTGCACTAGAATATCATCCAAATGCAGTCTCATTTCTTTTTTACGACGGACCCATTGACTTGTAAGTCCGAGTGCGATTGGATTTATGGATGCAAATCATGCATGCTGCGATTTTTTCCTAGGACAGACTTGGTCAGAGGAAAAAATCGGACAGGTTCATGGCCCCATAGAATAACATTGGTCCGGGTGCGATCCGATGTTTTATTGGAATCACACTCGGACCAAAAATACAGTCATCTGCACGAGCCCTTAAATGTGTAGATTCATAACAATGTATGACAGACACTATTATAGTCTTAATGTGAATTATTTTAAATCTTAATCTGGAAAATTAGTTTATAAATTATCTTCTATCAAATTCTGGAAAACAATAAATGAAAAATGACAAAAAAATAAATAAAATAAATACATTTTTACCTAGTTACAATTCCGATATAAACACTAATGCTAATAGTTACTTACATTGGGATTTGTTGTCATATCAAAGTTGTTTTTAAGGAGAAAGGAGACGAGGGATAAGTAACCTTTCTCTGCGGCTACATGTAAAGCCGTGTATCCTTCCTGAAGATGGAGTAAATTGTAAAGTTCAAGCATATTTTAATCAAAAAGTATTATATCACACATTGGATTGGTATGAAAATTAAATGTATGCCCAGAATATAATATAAGATAATATAGATCTGCAAATCGGAGCTCCAGTCTATGAGCCAGGATGAAAAGATGCTAAAACAGAGCTAAAATAACGGCCCTGTGATTTGAAAATTAAGGATTATTTTATTCTTCTGCCAAGTCAAAATTTGTTTTGAGTTCAATAAAATTTATGGAAAAAAAGCCACAAATGCAGCCGTGTAAAAAAAAAAAATTCCCAGTGTATGCTGTATACAGTCATGGCCAAAAGTATTGACACCCCTGCAATTCTGTCAGTTAATATTCAGTTTCTTCCTACAAATGATTGCAAACACAAATTCTTTGGTATTATATCTTCATTTAATTTGTCTTAAATGAAAAAACACAAAAGAGAATGAAGCAAAAAGCAAAACATTGATCATTTCACACAAAACTCCAAAAATGGGCCGGACAAAAGTATTGGCACCCTCAGCCTAATACTTGATTGCACAACCTTTAGCCAAAATAACTGCGACCAACCGCTTCCGGTAACCATCAATGAGTTTCTTACAATGCTCTGCTGGAATTTTAGACCATTCTTCTTTGGCAAACTACTCCAGGTCCCTGATATTTGAAGGGTGCCTTCTCCAAACTGCCATTTTTAGATCTCTCCACAGGTGTTCTATGGGATTCTGGTCTGGACTCATTGCTGGCCACCTTAGAAGTCTCCAGTGCTTTCTCTCAAACCATTTTCTAGTGCTTTTTGAAGTGTGTTTTGGGTTATGGTCCTGCTGGAAGACCCATGACCTCTGAGGTAGACCCAGCTTTCTCACACTGGGCTCTAAATTATGCTGCAAAATTTGTTGGTAGTCTTCTGACTTCATAATGCCATGCACACGATCAAGCAGTCCAGTGCCAGAGGCAGCAAAGCAACCCCAAAACATCAGGGAACCTCCGCCATGTTTGACTGTAGGGACCGTGTACTTTTCTTTGAATGCCTCTTTTTTCTCCTGTAAACTCTATGTTGATGCTTTTGCCCTAAAAGCTCTACTTTTGTCTCATCTGACCAGAGAACATTCTTCCAAAATGTTTTAGGCTTTTTCAGGTAAGTTTTGGCAAACTCCAGCCTGGCTTTTTTATGTCTCGGGGTAAGAAGTGGAGTCTTCCTGGGTCTCCTACCATACAGTCCCTTTTCATTCAGATGCCGACGGATAGTACGGGTTGACACCGTTGTACCCTCGGACTGCAGGGCAGCTTGAACTTGTTTGGATGTTAGTGGAGGCTCTTTATCCAACATCCGCACAATCTTGCGTTGAAATCTCTTGTCAATTTTTCTTTTCCGGCCACATCTAGGGAGGTTAGCCACAGTGCCATGGGCTTTAAACTTCTTGATGACACTGCGCACGGTAGACACAGGAACAATCAGGTCTTTGCAGATGGACTTGTAGCCTTGAGATTGCTCATGCTTCCTCACAATTTGGTTTCTCAAGTCCTCAGACAGTTCTTTGGTCTTCTTTCTTTTCTCCATGCTCAATGTGGTACACACAAGGACACAGGACAGAGGTTGAGTCAACTTTAATCCATGTTAACTGGCTGCAAGTGTGATTTAGTTATTGCCAACACCTGTTAGGTGCCACAGGTAAGTTATAGGTGCTGTTAATTACACAAATTAGAGAAGCATCACATGATTTTTCGAACAGTGCCAATACTTTTGTCCACCCTCTTTTTTATGTTTGGTGTGGAATTATATCCAATTTGGCTTTAGGACAATTCTTTTTGTGTTTTTTCATTTAAGACAAATTAAATGAAGATAATAATACCAAAGAATTTGTGTTTGCAATCATTTTCAGGAAGAAACTGAGTATTATCTGACAGAATTGCAGGGGTGTCAATACTTTTGGCCATGACTGTATGTATACTACACACCGTGGTCTATGCGGCCAACTTGTTAAGTGCACATTAGAAATATCCTAGAAATGTCATCTCATGGACTATGTTCATCTACATTATCATCACTAACTAATGATCCAACCATCCATCTCTCTCATTCACAGATTCTGTTTCTGATCGGCATCACTAATCCCAGCATCTCCCAATTGTATAGTCACACCTCTGTATATATCTTTTCTGGTAAGTGTGTTTTGATCCCCCTCCATATAGTGCAAATTGTCGATATTAAAGGGGTTGCCCAGGCTTTCTGTATTGTGTGTGTACCTAGGATGCAGAACGCTGACTATTTGTAATATTCTCTCTGTCAGCATTCTGCATGATGTCCTAGATATCACACAGTCATGTGAGCAGCGGTCTCCTGATTCTGGAGGGGCTGCTCACTCACCGACTAGAGTTTTCCTGTCTGACAGAGATTGGTTGTAACCTCTCCCAGTCTCCGCCAGTCCCTCCTCCTCCTGCTCCAGCCTCCAGTGCAGCACACAGTGGGAGGCAGCAAAGGAATGGCTCAGCTGATTGGATGAACCAGGAAGGAAAAGGTTTCTACATAGAGGAACAGGGCTGCCATCAGGGCATTACTGCCCTTACTGGCTTATGAGGCACGATGAGCAGAGAGGGCCGGCAGCGGGCCCCCTCTGTTCTGCTCACCAGGCCCGAGTGACAGGATCCTGCCGCTTCAGTAACTGACCACGCGTCCTCCGACGCACAATCAGTTAAAATCTGTTTCCATGCAGGAGATTCCTCCAGCACGGCAACAGTTAACAGCTGCCAGCCAATCACAGGCTGGTAGCTGATGTCAGCATGCATGTCGCCAACGTATGACATAACTGTCATACGCTGGAACGACGCTGCGCGCTGCCTCAGCCGAATCATAGGCGAGGACATGTAAGGAAAAACTTTTTTTTTATAAAGCTGCAGTATGGGGCATATTACACCAGTATGGGGGTGCATTATACTACTATGGGGGGGGAAGGGAAAGGGGATACATTATACTATGGGGTGCATTATACTATGGGGCTACTGCAATATACTGCATTATACTGCTATGGTGCTGCTGCCTTATACTATAGGGGGGATTTATACTGCTATTGGGCTGCTGCATTATACTATGGGGTGCATTATACCCCTATGGGTGCATTATATTATGGGGGCGGCTGCATTATATTATGGGGTTGAATTATACTCCTATAGGGGTGCATTATACTCCTATGGGTGCATTATACTATGGGGCTGCTGCATTATATTATAGGGGTGCATTATACTCCTATGGAGGTGCATTATAGTACTATAGGGTGCATTATACTGCTATGGGGTGCATTATACTACTATGGGGGTGCATTATAGTTCTATAAAGGTGCATAGTACTATAGGGTGCATTATACTGCTATGAGGATGCATTATACTGCTATGGGGGTGCATTATACTATATATGATTATGGAGTACATTATACTATTATGGATGACTATGGGGCAATATGGAGACTCATGGGGGAAGTATGGAGAGACATGAGGCAGAATGGGAGGACACGTGGGGTCCAGATTGTGGGATATTATTACTGTAGGGGCTAATTAAAGGATATTATTTTTGAGGATACTGTTTTCAGTGTGGGGGAGATGTCCTGTTACTGTGCAGGGTGACACAGTCCCTTTTTTTCTTCATCTGGCATAGTGTGGAGGTTGGGGAAAAATTGGGGAATGTGTTCTATATAACTGTTATTTTGTGCAGAGACGAATCCTGGCTGGAAAAAGTGACGGCGGTGTGTGCTGGATGAAGATGAAAAGCAAAAATGAAGGACCTCAACTAGCTACGTCACCGGTGAGTCAGTGTGTTACCTGTACACAGACACTATACACTGTATACTATGTACAGAGATCCTGTGTATAATGCCACTGATGATCACTGTATTACCTGTACACTGACACTATATACAGAGCTCTTCTGTATAATGTCACCAGTAATCACTGTATTACCTGTACACGGACACTGTATACGAAGTACAGATCTCCTATGTATAATGGCACTTATGGTGATATTAGTATTGTGCTTTTTTTTTTATTAATGATCAGTATTGTAGTATTCGGTCACTATGTTGTGGTAATATGTGATCTGGTCATAATGTGGTGGTATTTGTTCCTTGTATGTGCTATTATTTGGTCACTATGTGGTGGTAACATGTGATCTGGTCATGGTGTGGCGGTATTTGTTCCTTGTATGTGCTATTATTTGTCACTGTGCTGGTAATATGTGGTCTAGACATGGTGTGGTGGTATTTGTTCCTTGTACGTAGTATTTTTCGATCACCATGTGGTGGTATTATGTGGTCTGGTCATGGTGTGGCGGTATTTGTTCCTTGTTTGTGATATTATTGGTCATTTTAAAAATTGAAAAATAAATAAAAATATACCTAAATTGTATTGGATATTTTAACAAATGTTTAGTAAGTTACAGTAGAGTAGAGCCCAGGCAAAAGAGTCTACCTTGTCATAGTGGTGATTTAAAAATTATTTTGGCCAAAACAAAAGCTACTGGTTATATAAGTGGTGATGGGAACTGTAAATGTGTGATTGTTGAGGATGTACTGCAGAAGTGCAGTTTTTCCAAGAGAAGCCGGTGGGACTGTGGACGGTTCAAGAGACGGAGGCGGGGCTGGGGTGGAGCCTGGGCAGTCTCTCAAGGAGGCCCAAAAATTTTGCCAGTATGGGGCCCTGAAATTGAAAGTGGCAGCCCTGTAGGGGACTATAAAGTGCTGTGTGGATCCAACCCTCCCTCATCCATTCATCCCTCCACCGTCCCTCCCCCTCTCCCTCAATCCATACACACATCCTTCCATACACACGCACACATCCATACACGCACACACATCCATCCATCCATACACACACATCACTATAGACTGAGGTTCTGCAGCAGCTAAGGTGTATTATGTGGTTTGTATATAGATATACACACACACATCACTACAGACTCTTCACCTCACAGTACTGGTATGTGAGTGGTAATGTGGGTACATGTGATGCTCTATCACCACTGTGGATGTGATGTGGGAACATGAGACGCTCTATCACCACTGTGGATGTGATGTGGGAACATGTGACGCTCTATCACCACTCTGGATGTGATGTGGGAACATGTGACGCTCTATCACCACTGTGGATGTGATGTGAGAACATGTGACGCTCAATCACCACTGTAGATATGTTATGGGAACATATGAAGCTCTATCACCACTGTGGATGTAATGTGGAGTCATGTGAAGCTCTAGCACCACTGTGGATGTAATGTGGAGACATGTGACACTATCACCACACCCATGGGTGGGGAGGGCAGTGAATATTATTGGTCTTTAATAGCGCATATGCTGTTAGCCTCAGCAGTCAACATCCTGCAGCTGTTGGGCATTTGCATGTCCCCCCTACTTAAGGCAATGCATATTCACTGCTCTCCACTCTCATAGGCATGGAATGCAGTGAATATTCATTCCCTTTAGTAGCGGCACGCGTGAACGCCCGGCAGTTGCAGGAAGCCGGCTACTGCAGCTAAAACTGTGCTCTCTAGTAAACAGCATTGAATATTCACTGCTCTCCATGCACATAGTCCCGGCGTGGAGAGCAGTGAGTATTCTGGCAGCTGTCCTCGACTTGTAAACAGCGCATGACGTCCCTGCCATGCGCTGCTTACAAGCACAAAGCAGCTGCTGGCATCATAACAAGACACTGCAAGGGAGTGCAGGGAAGGTAAGTATAATGGTTTATAGGTTTTTTAAAATTTTTATGATGCGGGCCATGCATACCAGGATAGGGATGGGACCATGCATATCAGGATGGGGATGGGGGCCAATCGTACCAGGATAAGGATGGGACCATGCATATCAGGATGGGGATGGGGGCCAATCGTACCAGGATAAGGATGGGACCATGCATATCAGGATGGGGATGGGGGCCAATTATACCAGTATAATTATGGGGCCATGCATACAAGGATGGGGATGTGGGCCAATCATACCAGGATAAGGATGTGGCTATGCATACAAGGACGGAGATGGGGGCCCTGTATACCAGGATAGGGTTGAAGGGGCCATGCATACTAGGATGGGGGCCAATCATACCAGGACAAGAATGGGACCATTCATACCAGGACAGAGATGGGAGCCCTGTATACCAGGATAGGGATGAGGGGGCCATTATTACCAGACTAGGGATAAGGGGGACATGCCTACCAGGCTAGGGATGAGGGAGCCATGCAAACCAGGATGGGGATGAGGGGGACATGCATACCAAAATGGGGATGAGGGGGCCGTGCATACCAAAATGGGGATGAGGGGGCCGTGCATACCAAAATTGGGTTGAGGGGGCCGTGCATACCAGAAAAGGTATGAGGGGACCGTGCATACCAGGATGGGATTGAGGGGGTCGTGCATACCAGGATGGGATTGAGGGGGTCGTGCATACCAGGATGGGAATGAGGGGGCCGTGCATACCAGTATGGGGATGAGGGGGCTGTGCATACCAGTATGGGGATGAGGGGGCATGCATACCAGGATGGGAATGAGGGGGCCGTGCATACCAGTATGGGGATGAGGGGGCATGCATACCAGGATGGGGATGAGGGGGCATGCCTAACAGGATGGGTATGAGGGGACCATATATACCAGGATAGGGATGAGGGGACCATATATACCAGGATAGGGATGTGGGGACCATATATACCAGGATAGGGTATATTAAGTACAGAATTGAGCACATTTTTTGCTTCAATTTTTTTTCTAATTTCCTCCTCTAAAACCTATGTGCGTCTTATGGTCCAGTGCGTCTCATAGTCCGAAAAATACGGTAATATGGTAATATGTATGCAAACCCTTTTCACATGTACAGCACCATGGAATGAATGGTGCTTTAAAAATAATAATAATAATACTGATACTTTGACAAAACCCTGTCAGAAAGTGAAAGCAGCTTTGCAATAGAGGCATCCCCCACTATATGTCAGGCTGACCAGCACTGTCAATGTAAATGCTCATTTGAATCATTTTCATGTGTGGCCACTGAAAGGGAAATTTCTGTCTGTCTCCGGTAGTGTCACCAGTTTGCCGTACCCTTCGCAATCAGCTGATATATGAGTTTACGTAATTTCAAAAATGAACTGTGATGTTGAGAAAATATTTTGAATTACTTAAGTTTTTATTGTACAGTTTTGAACAGATAATAACAAAACATTAGGAAGCATAAAAGCTGCACTCCTGGACTTGCAGCCTCTGGCCAGTGGTGTCCAATCTGTTGGCCTCCTCCAGCCATTACACAACTACAACCAGCAGGAAAGTTGTAGTTTTGCAACTGGTGAGGAGCAATAAGTTGGAGAACCCCGCTCTATAAATATAGAAATCTAGGACCTTTATGAAGCATTTTGAGCTAAAACATTGTGATCTGTTTGTTCAATATAACCCATTGATACATTAGTTTCTTTAAGGTTTTCAATCCGCATAGTGCCATAATTTCTCAATAAAAAAATAAAAATACAATTAAAATACATACACGGTTCATAGTGTCGATATCACTTCCATCTTCCAGTAATAGACGGACACAAGCCTGATGTCCTCCTTCAACGGCCAAGAAAAATGGCGTGGCCCCTGACTAGTGAATAATCCAGAGATTATCAACAAGGCAGAATTGTGTATTAACTTATTATTATTACCCTGCGACAGCTTATCATGGGGGTTGTCAGTGCCGGACTGAGGTACTGGGGGCCCACCACCAGGTACGGACTGGGGCTGAAATTCAGCCCTGGCATTTGAAATCACACAGGCCCATGCTGTCCCCATCCCCAAGCACCAGATGGGATATATGACCCTGGATGGAGGAAAGCAAGATTTACTACAAGACCAATATTTCTAATGATACCAGTGGCCTGCTGGGGTAAGGGATGGAGTCAGCGACTTTGTGCACTCACCCATTTTGGTCTATGGATGCGAGTGAAACATCGGACAACACCCAGATGTCATCCAGGTGCAGGCCGATGTACGAGCACAGAGACAATGGAGAAGATGGAGAAATTAAGTTCTCAATCTTCTGCGCTTCAATTTTCTCATGCCAGAGAGTCGGATCACACGAAGATGACACTTAGCTTCAAATCTGACAGTGTTTGATCTGAGTGTCATTAACATAATTGGCCTTACTCACCTAAGAGAATATACGCCAGTGTGACCCCAGCCTAAGAATTTGGAGGTAACTTAAAAATTTTTGCACATTCATCCAAAAGAGCATTTATGAGGTCAAACGCTGATGATGGAGGAGTGTGCCGGGCCGGGCACGTAATCTTTATTCTAGTTCATTCAAAAGGTGTTGGATGGGGTTGAGATCAGGGCTCTGTGCAGTCAAAGTTTTTCGTTACCAAACTCCCTAATCCATACCTTTGTAGACCTTGCTTTGTGCACTGGGACATAAAATTGTCCAATATGTATAGTATGATAAAGCATTAAGATTTCCTCTCACTGGATGTAAGGGGCCAAAATTTCCAGCTGGCACAATGGAGTCACACGGGTAGCGTTCTCCTGGAGTTCGCTAAATCCAGACTCTTTCATCAGACTGCCAAAGTGTGATGTCACTGTACCGAACACGTTTCCCTTGCTCCAGGGCCCACTGGTGGCTTTACATCACTCCCTCCGACAATTGGCATGGGCTGTATAGTTAACCTTTCTCATGATTAGTTATTGAGGTTATGTTTGAGCACCAAAAGAAGCTTAATTAACAGTTTCATCTCCAATGAAATGGTTTTGAATGAAAAAGGCTCAGATAGAGCCGAATCGCGTCATTCTCCATGTCTTATTTGATGCTTTGATGAAATAAACCTTGAAAATTGCTTTTACAAGGTCAGTGGTGGTCTTTACACCATTGCTTAATAACAGGACGCCTTCCCTCGACACAAGAACTGCAACTTTGAGTGCCGACTAGATTTTTCTATATGCCTTAGCATTGTGCTTGGTGATATAAGGCTTGAATGCACCTGCGTAGCCATAATAATCCAGACCATGAAGCTCATAGAGAACAGCTTTTTGGGACTGATATTAATAGCAGAGGAGGTTTGAACTCTGCAGTTATGGACTCACCATAGTGTGGGCGACTTTTGCACTATTGCGCCTCAGCACTCGGTAACCCCAATCTATAACCTTACATGATCTCTACTTCGTATCTGAGATTCTTCATCTTTTCCATAATAGCACACCCAGGCGACTGTTCAATATTTAGGAGGGAAGAAATTTCTCAAACAGACTTGTTACATCCTACTACAGGACCACTCTGGTATCAGTGAGCGCTATAGACCACCCATGCTGTCACAGACATTAGTAAAGACAGATGACATGGCAAGGGGCTGGATATATACAGGGTGGGCCATTTATATGGATACACCTAAATAAAATGGGAATGGTTCGTGATATCAATTTCCTGTTTGTGGCACATTAGTATATGGGAAAGGGGAAACTTTTCAAGATGTGTGGTGACCATGGCGGCCATTTTGAAGTCGGCCATTTTGGATCCAACTTTATTCTATCCAATGGGAAGAGGGTCTTGTGACACATCAAACTTATTGAGAATTCCACAAGAAAAACAATGGTGTGATTGGTTTTAACTTTATTCTTTCATGAGCTATTTACAAGTTTATGACCACTTATAAAATGTGTTCAAAGTGCTGCCCATTGTGTTGGATTGTCAGTACAACCCTCTTCTCCCACTTTTGACACACTGATAGCAACACCGCAGAAGAAATGCTAGTCTAAGGGGGTCAGATTCCTTGTAGGAGTACTCGGACATGACATCCATAATGTGGTGGTGCACCATCTTGCTGCAAAAACTCAGGGAACGTGCCATCTTCAGTGCATAAAGAGGGCAACACATCATCATGTAGCAATTTCAGATATCCAGTGGCATTGAGGTTTCCATTGATGAAGAATGGCCCCATTATCTTTGTACCCCATATAACACACCATACCATCAATTATGGGTGTCAGGTCCGAGCATTCCTACATGAACAGTTTCCTGGAAAGTGGATTGGTCGTCGTGGGCTAGTTGAATGGCCAACCATTCCCATTTTATTTAGGTGTATCCATATAAATGGCCCTCCCTGTACATCTGTGGCAAAGGGGCTAAATGAAAAAACTGAACTCGATAATTATGATGTATCCTAATATTAATGTCCAAATAGTGAATGTTATTAGGTCTATTCATCTTCAGTTTTATGTAATGTTATACTGCTTTGATCCCTTGTATTTTATCTAATGTAGAAACAAACTGGTATGGTATACATATTTGGAATCACTATAAGGTCATTGGATTAACCTGGACTTTTCAGATTTCCAGGTATTTTATTCTATATATATTTATGGTATGGGAAAGAAGTCTCATATGTTCTGCAAAAATTCTATAAATAACCTATTTAGACTGATAACAGATATATAAAACCACGTGAACACAATACTATACAGATATAAATACATAATCATAAATTATATTTTGTTCTAATCCCAGAAGATAGCCTGTCATAAAAGGGTTTAAAAGTGGAAGTCTATTTTTTAACAGTAGGCATAATAATGGGTTTTCAAGATTCACCATAGTCTCAAAAGCTCCCTTGGGGTAAGTGCAACTTCTTATGGCTAAGATTTTTGAGCAGAAACTGAGCTGAAACAACAACTTTTTATGGAGTTTTGAGCTTTTGAGATGAACTTGGAGAGTTTCCCTTCAGTTTCTGCTCAAACAACTCCTACAAAACCTCTGTGTGCACATACCCTTAAAGGGAACCGGTCATGTCGGATAAGGCCTGTTTCACACTTCAGTTATTTGATGTCAGTCAAAATCCGCCAGAGTGTGAAAAAACTGATCCGTTTCCATTTTTACACAAACGGATGCCACCGGATCCATTTCATGGACGGATCCGCTTTAGCTGCTCAGTGCATGTAATTTAAAGGAACAGGACCCTGGAAAAGAAGAGAGAGAGAGGGAGGGAAAGAGGGAGAGATGTTTTTTCAACTTTTTATGCCGCTTCCAGAATGCTATTGAGGGTTAAAATGCTTGGCAGAGAAAATCTTCTGGGCATGCGCAGTTAAAAATAGCGGTCCGCCACTACAAAAAAAGTTACATTGTCCGTCCACTCCAGCCGGCGGACGCTAAAATTTTAACGGATCCGTCTAAAAACGGATGCAACGGACGACCATCAGTCAAATTTCGCCGCTAATGCAAGTCTATGGGAAAAAAAAACAAATCCACCAAAAAAGGGGCGGATCCTTTTATAAAAACAGCGGATTTTGACTGACGTCAAAAAACTGAAGTGTGAAGGCTATTAACTTTTGGATATTGAGTTAATCTGCAGGTCAATAGCATCAGTAAGAGTGACTCCCTGGAGAAAATCAAATTTATTCCTCCAGATAGCTGCTGACTTTCAGTCATACAGGTGTTCCAGGGCGACTACAGTCACTACACTCAGCGAGCAGCAGTTGTAAGCAAATCCTGGCATTTTGATTGATAGCCAGCACTGCAATGCATCAGTGCAGATAGGTCTTTATGTTGCTATCTTGGATGCTGGACGATGTACATTCTGCTAAAATGAAGTCACTCTAAACAATCATCTCCTTTATACCCGTTTTGCACGGACATTGCAGATGGCCTGATATTCGCTATACATTGTACATACAGTGGCATATAAAAGTTTTGGCACCACTGGGCAAAATTATTGTTATTGTGAACAGAGAAGAAAGTTGAAGATGAATGTATCTCTAAAAGATAAAGATGACACATTTCCTTTATATTTTAGGGGGAAAAATATATTTTCACCTTTTACATATACAAAAAGGAAAATGGTCCAATACAAAGTTTGGGCACCCTACATGGTTAGTACCTAGTAGCACCCCATTTTGAAAGTATCACAGCTTGTAAACACTTTTTGCAGCCAAACAAGAGTCTTTAGAGTCTTGTTTGATGGATTTTCATCCATTCTTTCTTCCAGTTCTGTGAGATTCCTGGGTCATCTTTCATGCGCTGCTATTTTCATGTCTAGACACAGATTTTCAATGGTGTTCAGATTAGAGGACTGTGAGGGCCATTGTAAAACATTCCGCTTGCGCCTTTTGAGGTAGTCTATTGTGGATTTTGACTGTGTTTAAGATGATTATCCATTTGTAGAAGCCATCTTCTTTTCAACTTCAGCTTTTTTAAAGATTTATGTTTTCATCAAGATTTTTTTGAAATTTCATTGAATACATTCTTCTCTCTACCTGTGAAATCTTCCCGGTGCCATTGGCTGCAACACAACTGCAAAGCATGATTGATCCACCCCCATGCTTAATGGTTGGCGAGATGTTCTTTTCCTGAAATTCTGTGCCCTTTTTTCTCCACACATATACCTTTGATCATTGTGGTCAAAGAGTTCTATTTTGACCTCATTTGTCCACAGGACTTGCATCAGGCTTGTTTAGATGTTCTATTGCATACTTCTGATACTGAATTTTATGGTGAGGACACAGGAGAGGTTTTCTTCTAAGGACTATTCCATAAAGGGTCATGTTTGTGCAGGTGTCCCTGAACAATAGAACAATAACTAGAACTTCAAAGTCTGTTAAATCTTTCTGAAGGTCCTTTGCAGTCAAGCTGGGGTTCTAATTGCCTCTCTAGCAATTCTAAGAGCAGCTCTCACAGAAAATTAGCTTGTTCTTCTAGACCTTATCTTGACTTCCACTGTTCCTGTTAACTGCCATTTCTTAGTTACATTTTGAACTGAGGAAAGGGCAACTTGAAAACGCTTTGCTATCTTCTTACAGCCTTCTGCTTCTCCTGCTTTGAGAGCCTCCATCATTTTCATTTTCAGAGTGCTAGGCAGCTGCTTAGAAGAACCTCTAGCTGCTGTTTTTTGGCACAAGGTTAGAGGAGGCTGGGTTTTTATAAAGCTGGGAAACTTGGGTCACCTAGCCTTTCCTAATGATTATAGTGAACATGCCATAACCCTAACAGACTAATTAAGGTCTGAAACCTTGGTCAGAGTTATCTGAGTACATAAATCTCCAAGGGTACCCAAATGTTTGCATCAGCCCATTTTACTTTTTGTAATTTTTAAAATGAAAAAAATTACAATATAGGGTTTTTTTACAAAATACAAAGGAAATGTGTTTACTTTAACTTTAGGCATTGTATAGATCACTTCATCTTCAACTTACTTAACTGTTCACAATAACAGTAATTTTGACCAGGGGTGCCCAAACTTTTACATGCCACTGTACTAATCAAAAGGGGCTTTTCCAGTGTGATGTCACCGCATTTATTTATGTCTGAAGCCTTATTCAGTAGGCCCAGTGACATGAGCTATTGTTTAGAAGAGTCTTAGAGTCTGAACGATGACTCTTATTGTAGGTTGAATTGACGCTTGCTGATTTATTGAATAGCTGCTGATTAACTATTGTATCAGCCTCTACAGCTTATTCTGCTATCTTTGAGGGACAAAGACTCAGGTTAATAGTACAATTAATGTTTTGTTGTAAATATGTTGATTATCCATTGTTTCAGTCCTTGCAACATACTGTTCTGCTGTCCTTGAGGGACAAATATGTAGGTTAATTGTACAATCGATGTTTATTAATATGTTGATTACCCATTGTATCAGTCCATGCAGCTTGTTGTTCGGCAAACACTGACGGACAGCTGTGGGTATAAAAATGGACCTATCCCCATCTACAGAGAGACTCTACAGAACAGCAGCCAGGGAACCATGTCACCAACCTGGAGGAATACAGATTCCATCACTGAACCCACAGAGGTGTTTAGAGAAACCAGGTTGGAACAATCAGGTCACCTGGCCACATACCTCAATGGACTCTGTCAATTTCCAAAGCTTCCCACTACCTACTCTCTATAGGTACCGATCAAAAGCAGGGTTCCACTGGTTGGGCTAGTTGGCCCTGGAAGCCTCGAAGTTGATGAGTCAGTGAGTCAGTCAGCACTGTCCCATCTTATATACTTGCTGGGACAGTGCTATATGTGATTGTCTGTTGGTGGTTCAATAAAGTATTGCCACACTGTGTTACCCCCACCCTGTATTGTCTGAGTAGTATTCTGATCACAGCGAAGGAGTACAGGCATTCAGTGGGATGAACACTGGTCCATGCGGTCTTTCTAAAGACAGCTGGGTCAGTGGATGAGAGCACCCACTGACCCACATCAAGAACTTAGATATTGATGGTGTATCTTTATCTTTTGGATAAGTCATCCTTATCAGATGGTTTGAGGTCTGACACCCCATGTTCAGCTGTACTAAAGTCTCGATGCAGCCAGAAGTGAAGAAGAGCACAGCTCCATATACCGTGTAGGGGTCCTCTCATATACAAACATGAATGCTCATGTAAACAATGGGGTAGGGGCACCGAAGAGCATTTTTACACAGGTCACTATTCAGTCTAAAAAGCCAGCCCTAGCTATAGTCCTCTCCTTAACTCTCATCTCTAAAAATCTATGATAATTGTACCTTATTCGGATAGTCCTTTTCTTTAAAATGTTCTAACAGAACCCTTATAACTGTTTCATGACCATTTGCAGCAGCCAGGTGTAGAGCCGTGTTACCATCCTGTGCCAAATACAAAAATAAGGAACGTAAAGACGAAATCAATGATCTGATCTACTTATAAGCCATGATCTCAATGGTAAGAATATTGCGTGAAATATTCAATCCTTTTGTAGCCGGATGTTATAGAGCTGGGGGAGCTGATCAGATTGTTATACATTTTGGTTAGAAAAGATTGAGTAGAACTTGTATTTTATTTATTGAAATCCTTGGTGTTTATATGCATATGAGTCCAGTGGTCGGTCCTGCTCAGTGATTGACAGTCTTCCCTATGTGTCTGTGCATGCAGAGATATCTGTCAATCACTAGTAGGACTGCCCACTGGACTCACAGATACAAACACCAGGTATTTCAATGAATAAAATATAAGATCAAATGAATCTTTTCTAATAAACCTATATATCATGTTGCTCAGCCCATTCTTCTTCATGCTGTGCTGTCCACAGAACAGTCTGCATGTACAACGTGGCAGGTTCCCTTTAAATGCTGGATATTTCTAAAAATATTTCTTTTTCCCAGGTTGTATGTGGTACTGCAGTGCTACTCACTGTAATGAAGCTGAGCTGTACCAGATGCAACTCATGGACAGAAGTGATGCGGTTTCTAGAAGAGAGCAGCCAGGTATTTCTAATTTCACACAACCCCTTTAAGAAATTGATAGCTATGTATACTGAGATTTAACTCCTTCCCGACATCTGCCGTATGTATAGGCTTCTATAATTACATGTTTGCTGGATTTCAGCCCAGCATTGCAGGGCTGCTGTGTTTTAGCAGTTCAGGGGGTGGTTTTCCTTGTAATACTTGTGGATGTTCCAGTTACAGTGAAAAACATTACATTTCTTGACCCCTTTGGGGAAATAATATGTGACAATGACAAATATAACATTCTGCATATTTCTTTAGGGGACAAAAAAATGAAAGTCAACAGGAGTTGTTCTGCAGTCCCTGGAAACATCCACTACACTGTGTACATGCTGTGCTGATCACTACATTCAGTTTCCATCCGGTTGTCGCAGGCAAGGATGGCGTTAGTGGCAGGCAGATCAGGCAGCTGCATAGGGCCCCTGCTCCCCCAGGGGCTCCCAGCCAGTGGTGTGCCGCTTATAGCGGCAAATCACGCAGCCGCTATGGGGCCCCTGAGTCTGGGGGGCCCGCCTGCCGCCAGCGCCGACTTCCCCCGCCGCCACGTTCAAAGCAATGATGAAGGAGAGAGCGTCAGATGAAACTCCCTCTCCCATCATTCCCCTCTGCCTCTGACACTGCGGGTGCGTGATGACGTCACTTCATTGCGCACCCACTGTGTACCGCCATTGAGACCGGAGCTGAGCCTGGAACAGCGCTGGGCATGAGGAGAGGTGGGGATTGTGTGTTTTTTTTTTAAATATATCAGTGAGTACTGGCCTGTGGGGCCATTATCGGGGGGGGCATTATATTCTATGGGGGAGATGTATTATATTCTATTGGGGGTACATTATATTCTAAGGGGAGGTGGGCTGTATTTTATACTATGAGGAGCTACATTATATTCTATGGGGAGGTGGGCGATATTATATTCTATGGGGTGCTACATTATATTCTATGGGTAGGTGGGCTGTATTATATTCTATGGGGGGCTACATTATATTTTATGGAAAGGTGGGCTGTATTATATTCTATGGGCGGCTACATTATATTTTATGTGGGCTACATTATATTTTATGGGGAGGTGGGCTGTATTATATTCTATGGGGGGCTACATTATATTCTATTGGGGCTGTATTATATTCTATGAGGGAGGACTGCATCATACTCTTTGATGGGTTACATTATATTCTATGGGGAGGTGGGCTGTATTATATTCTATGGGGGGCTGCATATTATATGGGGCGGTGAGCTGTATTATATTCTATGGGGGGCAACATTATATTCTGTGGGGTGTCAGCATTATACTCTGTGGGGTGGTTGCATTATTCTCTGTGGGGTGGCTACATTATTCTCTGTGGGGTGGCTACATTATTCTCTGTGGGGTGGCTGCATTTGGTTGCATTATGCTCTATGGGGTGGCTGCATTATACTGTATGTGGGCTGCATTATACTATATCGAAGACTATGGGGAATGCATTATACTATATGAATAACTATGGGGTGCATTATACTATGGGAAGCGAATTGTACTACATGGATGACTATGGCGGTGCATTATTCTAAATGAAGCACTATGAGGAGTGTATTATACTATATGGAGGACTGAGTCTATTTTAATATATGGAGGACTGAGGAGTGAATTATACTATATGGAAGACTGAGGAGTGTATTATACTATATGGAGGACTGAGCAGTGTATTTTAATTTATGGAGGACTATGAGTAGTGTATTATACTACATGGAGGACTATGGGATTATAGAGGAATGACAGGACTGGTTATTATCTAAGACCCAAAGTGGTCTAAATCAAGGTCAGATCATCAATGTGTCCACCTATACCCTCTCAACAGAGGATTATAGTGTATTGAAAAAAGGTCTGAATTATGACCCCACAAATAAATTTGACTGTTTTGTTTGGACCAAGGATATTAACCTCTTTTGCAGAAAGCTTAAATGGAAAAGGTTTTTTGCACACAATGACCAAATTAAATGTGAAAGATTGGGGCTACAAAACGATGAATTGGAAAGCTGCAGGGCACTGGTGGGTCTTTCTAGAGGAGAATGACACAAGGGAGGGGCTGGGCCCTTTTACGAATCTGAGAAACAAAAGTACTAAGATGCCACCACATGATATCTCTAGTATTGATATCTTCCTCAAACTCGTTGAGAGAGATTTGAAAAAAATCCCATCAGGTGTTTCAGACTCTAATTTAAGGCAGGGTGAACAGGAAGCACTAACCAGGTTAATGAATAACAATGAACTGATAATAAAACCCTCTGACAAGGGTGGTAACCTTGTAATAATGGGGGAATCAGAGTATTTGAAGATGTGTTATAATATATAGTGAGTATGGCACTGTCCGGATCGATGAGCCCAGTGCGGCCGTTTCCCCAGGAGAAAGAGACTGACAGGACACCTCTGTGGTAGCGGGGTCCGAGAACCTGCGCGACCAGCAGGTGACAGTCGTGAAAGAGAAAAAAAAAACACTTTTTTTACTGACCGGGCTCAGAGAGCAAGAGACTGGTGATTGCTATAGGGTGCCTCTGAGGAGAAGAGGTATCCGAGGACCTGTGTGGTCGACACAGGCAACGGACTGGTGTTCGTGGTGTACTGACCTGGGTCAGTGGTAAAGACTGTGTTCCTGGAGGGTTCAGTGAGCAAGGTCCTGGAGGGTCAGTGTTGGGAAGAGCCCTGGAGCACGTGGTATGACCTTGGACCTGGTGAGGCTGGTGTGTTGGGAAACCCTGGAAAGAGGGTCGGCCCTGAATAGCACCCGGTGCGCCCTGTGTGTTGGACGATCTCAGGCGGAGAAGGTGCGTCCTGAATAGCACACAGACAGGACACGTGAGTTTTGTGTTGGTGAGGCCGGTGTGTTGAGAAACCCTGGGAGGAGGGTTGCTCCCTGAATAGCACCCGGTGCACCCTGTGTGTTGGACGGTCTCAGGCGGAGACGGCAAGTCCTGAATAGCACACAGAAAGGACACGTGAGTTTGAGTTTTTGTGTGGTGTTTTTCTTTTCTTCTTTTCTCAACTCAGCCTGCGGTGGCTCAGTGGGAGTCAAGAAGGTGACAAGCGGCTTGATGTGGCTCAGTGGGGTCACGAAGGTGACAAGCGGCTTCCGGTAACTCGGCGGGGTTACGAAGGTGACAAGCGGCTTCCGGTGGATCAGCGGGTCCACGAAGACGGGGCAGCAGGTGCTGCAGTGACTCCAGCCGCTGTGTGTGTGAACAGCAGCCTTGTGGTGTCGGTGATCGGTGACAGCAGGAGCTGTGGTGGTGCCAACAAGGACTTGTGTGGTATCGTTAAGAAATAAACTGTGTTGTGTGAACTGTGGTCTGACAAGACCGGTATAACGGACATGGGGAGATCCCGAAAGGGGGTGGAGTCCCAGAAGGGGGCGGCAACCCAAAGTGGGGTGGTGGTCCAGAAAGGGGCCAAGTTTGAAGGAATGACAGCACTGGTTGACTCAGTGGGTATGTCTGGAGTACCGCAGTGTATGTGTATGTCATTTCCAGAATGTGGGATATTCTTTCCGAATGATGACGCGCCGCAAGTGTGTACCGTGATGCTACACCGGGAAGGGATATCGGGACGGTTGGACTCAAAGAGTCAGGTGACTCTGGTAGGAACTCCTCTCACCCTCTGTCTGACCGAGAAAATGGTCCAGGTTCGCTGTGCACATGGGGTCACAGTGAACTATGCGGTAGACAGTAGTGTTTAAGGAGTTCGGAGGCAGTAAGTGCCAAGGTGGCAGTATACCACCAGTCTTAGTTTATGTCTCGGAGTGGGGCCGGGACTTGGTCAGGTTTGATGACCTATACCAGGAGGATGGAGACGTGTCTACTGTAGGGCTAGCAGACACTGAGACGCTGACGCCTCCTAACATGGACAGGCCAGACGTAGGGGCGACCGGAGAAAGAATGGCATCGGACAAATTTACTGACCTGACATCACCTGAAGGGTACATCAGTGTGAATGAGAAGGGTGTGGTAAACAAAAAGAGCAGAGCTGACACACGAAAAGAGAGTGCCTTGGGGGTTCACCGTACGGTGTGGTGTGACTGTGACGTGTTATTACCAGTAGCCACCCCTAGGACAGAATCTAGTGCTGTGCTCACTGAAACTCGTGACAGGACGGATGGTAACCTGGTCGAGAAGATAACGGGAGTAGAGATACAGTCAGAGGGTAACTGGGGGGTTCACTCGACTGACGGGACTAACCCAGGGGTACCTTTTGACGATATGATTAAAGAAGTAGCAGTGAAACACATACTGGCCAAAAGAGAACTAGAGCAGGAGTTACAGTTAATAAAAGAGACAGTAAAGGAACATCTCGAACGTGAAAGTGTGAGAAGACAAACGGCCGAGCACAGAGTGAAGGAGCTCGAGAAAGAAGTCTTGAACCTCAGAGGTCACCTGTCAACGTGGCACAGTGTGAACAACACCTTAAGAGAGGATGTGGTAGGGCTTGAGAAAGAAGTCTTGGAGCTCAGAAGTCACCTGTCAACGTGGCAAAATGTGAACAAGACCCTTACAGAAGAAATGGAAGAACTCAGAGGAGTAGTTAAAAGTCTTCTGCGGGAGAAGGTGGATGAAGACTTACCGCGGGTGAGCGTAAGTGATAACAGGACAGAATGGCCAGTAGCCCTCATGGCAAAGGGTCATGAAGTGACCAAGTCAAGTGAAGTTGGGGAGTTAAGAACTGAAGAAGACAGTCACCCGGTCGGGTCAACGGCAGTGAGGGAAGTGTCCGTGGTAAAGCTAGAGCCTTCAGTCCAGGAAGAGAGCAAGACCACAACCTTCCAGTTGGTGATTGACGTACCAGAGGACATGCAAGAAGCCTGTGCGGAGGAAGGTGTGCATGAGGCTTTCAAAGAAGCGGTCAAGGCGTGTGAGGTGCACTGGGCACCTGAGACTCGGCAGTTGGTAATAGTATCGGACAGAGAAGATACTGTACATCTAACCGAGTAGCTGTCCTAAAAGAGATGCATCTACAATGTCTCTACACCAAACAGCAGGTCAGGCACAGTAATGTGAAGGCTGCTCGACGCCTAGAGATAGCAAGGGAGGCTATGGACCAGCTGGGTTTGCGGAAAGATGTGGTGCCGGTACCCAAAGCTCTGATTGGGAGAATCATTGGAAGATCCGGGAAGGTAATGCAAGACCTTGTAAATATCTCAGGTGTGGTGAGAGTGAGGATCCCTCCTGATGATGAAGACCAAGGATCTAGTGAAGTGGGTAGGATTCCCATCCTGGTGGTTGGCTCCGTGAAGAGCCTGAGAGACTTTCGGTTGCTCTTGGAGTATCGAGTGAGGTACCTGCAAGAGATTGAGCAGTTGAGGCAGGACCGCCGGCGAATTAATAAAGAAGTACGGAATACCCGGTGGCGGCCGCCTACAACCCAACAAGATGTAAGGACCCGAAGAGTTCCGCCAAGAAGTGACAGGGCAGATGGCCGAAGAATGTCAACAAGTAGTAGTTCGACTGGCAGGATGACTTTGAGAGACCGTAGTTCCCTTGAGACGCTGAGTGAATCAGACTCAGGCCCGACAGTTGGCCTGATTAGGACTGATGACCGTACCAACCGGGGGAGCTGGTCGGGGAACGGAACAAACAGAGAGAGGAAGGTGGTGACTGGACCGTGTCTGATGACGCACTGTAACTGGAGGGTCAAAGAGCAGGACCGATATTCTGACCGCTGGGGGCGGGGGAGGCCTAACGTACAGAGGAGGCCGTATGACAGGTGGAAAAGGTTCTCTCGACCTGTAGGGCAAGGTGTGATGAGTGCCCGGTCTCGAGAGCCTGATGTAATGTTGTGTGTTCAACCCCACAAGTTTGAACAGAGGGGCGAGGTATGTGGTGTAGTAACCACTATGTCCGCTAGGGGGCGCTGTGTTGAGGTTCCAAGGGAGAGGATGAGTGGCAGAATCCTGAAGGATGGTTGTGTATCTCAAAGGGGGTGGTTTTGAGATGGAGACTTAGTTATGCGTATTGATCAGCAATGGTATTGCTGAGGTGTTATTTCAAGGTATAAGGGAGAAGTCTCTAGGTAACTTGGGAGTTGGGCGGGCCAGTTACCTACAAACCCACCCAGGGGTGTGTCTGAAACCGCCTGTATTAAAAGCTATATGAGTGTGTGAAGGACCTGTGAGGAGGTCATAGTCACGTGACCCGGTGGGCGTGGCTATAGACCATATAATGTGGCCAGGGTAGGTCACATGTGAGGAATGCTGGGACCTGGTTGGTCTAGTGTGGAAGGTCCTGCAGACATGGAACTTCCTGCCTGACAGCACGTGTGAAGTGGCTGTGAGCAATGGCGATGTGTGCCTGCGAGTTCCCTGGAGGGAACGAACGTGTGTGGAATGCTGAAGCCGCATGAGGAGCCCTGACTTTGGTGAGATAATTGTGAGGCTAAGTGAGCCTGCGTACTGGACATTGATAATAAGAGTGAAGCATTATAATGGACGCTATGCTGGTAATGCTATTAAGTGAACTTTCTGTTGCTGCTGTGGTTTATGAGGCGTGAATAAACCGCAAGGACTGTATGATTTGATGGAAAATCCTGTGCTGGAACTGTTTTTTTGTTCGCTGCAAGCGAGAATCCCCTAAGTAAATGACAGCGCTACCTCACATTGACTGTTGGTAAATGGTCATGGAAGAACATGAAAAACTTGTTTTCTAAGAATGTAATCTCCAAAGTCAATGGAACACATTGTGCTGTCACCATGATATTTGTCAATCACTTTTATGGCAATGAAAAAAATAAAAAGGTCAGGCTGAGCTATACTGCACCTTGTCTTCCTGAGATGTGAATAATCCCATAGAAAGTAGATTATTGATCATGTTAATATGTCCATTCTCAGCAGCTAGATGAAACGGTTGTCTGCCTCTCTGGAAAAGACAATGCAACAAATCACTCTCATTTTATAGAAGTTTAATACGTCAAACCCAAAGGTAATAAGAAGCTTCTGAGCCCAATGTAAAATTTGGAACACATACTTTTGTAGGTTACTTCTGCACCCCTATGGATACACCCTTGACTTTTAATGTGGATATTACTAACTACTATCAGAACTTCAGTGAATGCACTAGTTCTCTAAAATACTGCGGTTTCTAGAATTCTTCCTCTTCTATAAGTGGGAACATTGCAATAAAAGAAAAAGGCAAACTATCATCCTGCAGCAACACAGCCCCTATTTTGCTAATTGATATGCAGAGCAATGAGAGGATATCAGATACCCCTGTCATTACCAGATTAAAGGGATTGTTCATTACTTTTTCTATTCAGTGGACATTAAAGATAGATCAGAATGTAAAAGTGGTGATCAGCAGCACCTGGCAGCAGCCGCTAACAGTGTACATAACTGTGGTGTTCTGCTCCGCACACTGTTTGCATCCAGCCACCACCGGAAGTTATAACAATAGTGATAGCAATCGTGGGAGAAGAGCCTTTGTGAAAGAGGCAAAGAAGAACCTGTTATGATGAGTCACCGCAGGAGGAAAAAACAAAATACCAGCTAAGTCCAGAAAAACCAGAGAGGTTGGCAGCTATCGGATTGCAGACCCCTGAACCTATCCACAACAACTAGCAGTAAAGATAGGTTGAGCAAATGATGGGGCCCAAGCTAACTACATAGGACAGGATAGGAAAGCTGCTGTCTGCCATCCGCAAAAAAACCCTATCAAAATGAGCCAACCGACTGATAGGAAAAACAGGCCCTGAAGTCGCTAGGCTTTAAAAAGACTATATCAACACTCAGGTATATTCTGAAGACAGAGCAAAATATCAACAGATCAGAGACAAAAATGGAATTCAGCCCACCCCCAGCCAGGGATGGCAGAACTCCCAAAAAACAAGGCAAAACAAGAACAAAACTGAAGAGTACAAAGCAGAGCAGAAACACTTAGCTTTGAGATGCAGGAATCAGACTGGTCTCCAAGAATCCAGCAGGAAAATCACCAGCCAGGAAGACGGGCGTCGGCAGCCTTATATCCAGTCCTCAATTCCAGCCACCCAGTCATCATCTAGCTGCCCAGGTGTTTGGTAATCAGTCTCACTACCTTCCTTCAATAGAGGAGGGAGTTAATCAGACCTCAATGGTGAAGAGAAAAATGAACTCACAGAAATAAAACATCTCAAATACGACTCCAAAGTCTGGTTTGTTCTCTCCGTCTGCCCATTGGTCTGAGGGTGAAATGCAGAGGAGAAGGACAACTGAATTCCCAGCTTGGAACAGAAAGTCCTCCAAAATCTAGACACAAACTGAACTCCTCTGTCAGATACAATGTTCTCAGGAATCCCGTGCAAGCGAACCACCTGTTGCAAAAACAAGGGCAGCAACTCAGAGGAAGATGGCAACTTAGGGAGTGGTACAAGATGGACCAGCTTAGAGAATCTATCACAAATCACCCAAATAACAGTTATTCTCTGAGAGACAGGCATATCAGAGATAAAATCCATTGAAATATGGGTCCATGGCCTCCTGGGCACCGGCAAAGGCATCAACAAGCCACTAGAGCGAGAGCAAGGTTTAGACCGGGAGCAAGTCCCACAGGACTGCACAAAATTCCTGACATCACGAGACAAGGCGGGCAACCAAAAAGATCGACTCACCAGATCTCTAGTACCAAAAATACCTGGATGACCAGCCAATGCAGAGCAATGAACTTCAGACATCACTCTCTTCCTCCACTGGTCAGGAACATACAACTTTCCACTGGGACAACGCTCAGGTTTGTCCTCCTGAAACTCTTCCAGAGCACGTCTCAAATCGGGTGAGATGGCAGAAAGAACTACCCCCTCGCCTAACATGGTAGCAGGCTTAGTCACAACAGGAGAATCGGCAAGGAAACTCCTAGAGAGGGCGTCTGCCTTGACATTCTTAGTGCCCGGAAGAAAAGAGACCACAAAATCAAAACGTGTGAAAAACAAGGCCCACCTAGCCTGTCTAGGATTCAAGCGCTTGGCCGACTCCAGGTAAATCAAATTCTTGTGGTCAGTAGGGACCACGACTTGGTGTTTGGCTCCCTCCAACCAATGTCTCCACTCCTCAAATGCCCATTTCATGGCCAACAGTTCCCGATTCCCCACATCATAGTTACGTTCGGATGGGGTGAACTTTCGGGAAAAAAAAGCACAAGGATTCATTTTAGATGTCACAGGATCTATTTGGGACAACACCGCTCCTGCACCAATCTCAGAAGCGTCCACCTCCACCAGAAACGGGAGTGAGACATCAGGTTGCCGCAAAACCGGAGCAAAAGTGAATCTTTGCTTCAGCTCCTGAAAGGAAGAAACAGCCTCCGGAGACCAATTCAGCACATCAGCACCCTTCCTAGTCAAATCCGTCAATGGCTTGGCAATACCAGAAAAATTAGCTATAAATTTCCGATAAAAATTAGCAAAACCCAAAAACTTCTGGAGGGCCTTCAAAGAAGTGGGCTGAATCCAATCATAAATGGCTTGTACCTTGGCCGGGTCCATTTCAATAGTTGACGGAGACAAAATAAATCCCAAAAATGAAATCCTCTGTTCCCCAAAAAGGCATTTCGATCCCTTGACATACAGGGAATTCTCCCTCAAAATCCGGAACACAGTCCGAACATGTTCCACATGAGAGTCCCAATTCTTGGAGAAGATCAAAATATCATCCAGATGGATAATCAAAAATTTATCCACAAAGTCTCGGAATATATCCTTCATGAAGCACTGGAAGCCAGAAGGGGCATTAGTGAGCCCAAAAGGCATCACCAGGTACTCAAAATGTCCCTCCGGAGTATTAAACATCGTCTTCCATCCCCATGCTTAATGCGAATAAGATTATACGCTCCCCTGAGGTCAAGCTTGGTAAACCAGCAAGCACCTTTAACTCTGGAGAATAGATCAGAAATCAGGGGTAACGGATACTGATATTTAACAGTAATTTTGTTGAGGGCACGATAGTCAATACAAGGCCTTAATGAACCATCCTTTTTAGCCACGAAAACAAACCAGCACCCAAGGGTGAAGAGGATGGTCTAATATGACCCTTCTCCAATGCCTCCTTAATATAGGATCGCATAGCCTCGTGCTCGGGTACAGATAAATTGAAAAGCCGACCCTTGGGGAATTTACACCCTGGGTTCAGCTCAATAGCACAGTCATAACTCCTATGAGGAGGCAAAGACGCAGACTCATTCTCACTAAATACATCATAAAAGTCAGCCAAATAGTCAGGAACATCATGTGACTGGGGAGAGGTGGAGAAAACAGGAGCATCACTAAGGGCACGCCGACAGCCCCAACTCACCACAGACAAAGATTTCCAATCCAGAACTGGATTATGGATTTGCAACCAGGGAAACCCCAGAACAATGGTATCATGCAAATTATGCAACACCAAAAATCTGCAATTTTCTTGATGGTCTGGGGCGACCTGCATTACCACCTGGGTCCAAAACTGAGGTTTATTCTTCGCCAAAGGAGTAGCATCAATACCCCTCAAAGGGATAGGCATCCGCAGAGGTGTCATAGGAAATCCACAACGTTTAGCAAAATCCAAGTCCATCAGGTTCAGAGCTGCTCCTGAATCCACAAAAGCCTTGGCGGAAAATGTGGACAGGGAGCAGATCAGAGTAATTGCCAGAAGAAACTTAGGTTGAACACCACCCACAGAAAACGTGTGTGCACAACGTTTCTCTCGTTTAGGGCAGACAGAAATAATATGCGAGGCATCTCCACAAAAAAACACAGCTTATTACGCCTTCTGAACTCCTGACGTTGCTCCCTAGACAAAACTCTATCACATTGCATAGGTTCAGACATTTGTTCAACAGGTGGTAACATCTCTTGTGTAGTTTTACGTTCACGTAAACGCCGATCCACCTGAATGGCTAATGACATAGAATCGTCAAGACCAGAGGGAACAGGAAATCCCACCATAGTATATTTTACAGTTTCTGACAAACCCTTCCGAAAGAGGGCTGCCAAGGCACCATCATTCCAGGTAGTAAGGACCGCCCACTTTCAGAATTTTTGACAGTACAACTCTGCCGAATCCCGACCCTGGTTTAATGCCAACAGGGTCTTTTCAGCCTGATCAATAGCATTCGGTTCATCATACAACATCCCCAAGGCTTTAAAAAATGCGTTCACATTATTCAGAATAGGATCATCAGGTTTCAAAGAAAACGCCCAATCCTGGGGATCGCCGCGCAGCAAAGAGATGACAATTTTAACCTGCTGCGCGGAGTTCCCCGACGAGTTAGGCTTCAAGGCAAAAAATAATTTACAATTATTCTTGAAATTCAAGAATTTAGACCGATCCCCCAAAAATACATCAGGAGAAGGAATCTTTAGTTCAACAGCATGTGAATGAGCACGATAGGCGGAAATTCCCCGCACTTCAGCAGCGAGCTGCTCCACACGATCAGACAATTGCTTCATCTCCATTGAGAGAAAAATTCCCCCTATGGCCTCAGAGATATAGAGGAAAAAATATGCACACAAAAAAAAAAAAAAAAAATTCTGACACTTTTCTTCTTTTTTTTTTTTTTTCAATTCTCTCCTGCTATTGAGTACCCTAGGATCTGCGGTATGGCTGGTGATTCTGTTATGATGAGTCACCGCAAGAGGAAAAAACAAAATACCAGCTAAGTCCAGAAAAACCAGAGAGGTTGGCAGCTATCGGATTGCAGACCCCTGAACCTATCCACAACAACTAGCAGTAGCCGTGGGGGGTTCCTACGGTGCCCTAGACCCCTCGATCACAGCCGGAGAACTATATAGCCTAAAGACAGAAAGGGGAAGAACTAAACTGCCCCAGAGCAGACCCCAAAGCAATAGGCAGCCCCCAACATATAATGACAGTGAAGCAAGATGAAAACACTAACACAGATAGAAAGATAGGTTGAGCAAATGATGGGGCCCAAGCTAACTACATAGGACAGGATAGGAAAGCTGCTGTCTGCCATCCGCAAAAAAACCCTATCAAAATGAGCCAACCGACTGATAGGAAAAACAGGCCCTGAAGTCGCTAGGCTTCAAAAAGACTATATCAGCACTCAGGTATATTCTGAAGACAGAGCAAAATATCAACAGATCAGAGACAAAAATGGAATTCAGCTCACCCCCGGCCGGGGATGGCAGAACTCCCAAAAAACAAGGCAAAAAAAGAACAAAACTGAAGAGTACAAAGCAGAGCAGAAAAACTTAGCTTTGAGATGCAGGAATCAGACTGGTCTCCAAGAATCCAGCAGGAAAATCACCAGCCAGGAAGACGGGCGTCGGCAGCCTTATATCCAGTCCTCAATTCCAGCCACCCAGTCATCATCTAGCTGCCCAGGTGTTTGGTAATCAGTCTCACTACCTTCCTTCACTAGAGGAGGGAGTTCATCAGACCTCAATGGTGAAGGGAAAAATGAACTCACAACAAGAACCCCAAGATCACTGTGGCTGAGCTCCAGAGATGCAGTAGGGAGATGGGAGAAAGTTCCACAAAGTCAACAATCACTGCAGCCCACTACCAGTCGGGCCTTTATGGCAGAGTGGCCCGATGGAAGCCTCTCCTCAGTGCAAAACATATGAAAGCCCGCATAGAGTTTGCTAAAAACACATGAAGGACTCCCAGACTATAGGAAATAAAATTCTCTGGTCTGATGAGACAAAGATAGAACTTTTCGACGATAATTCTAAGCGCTATGTGTGGAGAAAACCAACTACTGCTCATCACCTGACCAATACAATCCCAACAGTGAAACATAGTGGTGGCAGCTTCATGCTATGAGGGTGTTTTTCAGCTGCAGGGATGGGACGACTGGTTGGAATTGAAGGAAACATGAATGCAGCCAAGTACAGAGATATCCTGGTGAAAACCTCTTCCAGAGTGCTCTGACTTGGACGAAAGTTCAACTTCCAACAAGACAATGACCCTAAGCACTCAGCTAAATTAAAAAAGGGGTTGCTTCCAAACAACTCTGTGACCATTCTTGACTGGCCCAGCCACAGCACTAATCTAAACCCAATTGAGCATCTCTGGAGAGACCTGAAAAGTGGCTGTCCACCAACATTCACCATCCAGCCAAAGGATCCCCAAATCCAGGTGTGAAAAACTTGTTGCACCATTCCCAAGAAGACTCATGACTGTACTAGCTCAAAAGGGTACCTCTACTCAATACTGAGCAAAGGGTCTGAATACTTATGACCATGTGATATTTCAGTTTTTCTTTTTTAATAAATTTGCAAAAATCTCTACATTTCTGTTTTTTTTCAGTCAAGATGGGGTGCAGAGTGTACATTAATGAGAATTTTTTTAAACTTTTTTGAATTTAACAAATGGCTGCAATAAAACAAAGAGTGAGAATTTTAAAGGGGTCTGAATACTTTCCGTACCCACTGTATGTCCCCCATCTTGGACACATCCTGGTATATATGTTCCGAATCCTGGTATACATGTCCCTTATCCTGGGCCCCATCCTGGTATATATATCCCCACGGTGGTATATAAAGTCATTGCGGAAAGTGTTGGCACCCTTGAAATTGTTGCAAAAAAATGAATTTTTTTCCCAGAAAATTATTGCAATTACACGTTTCATTATACACATATTTATTTACTTTGTGTGTATTGGAATAACACAAAAAAAATAGAAAAAAGGCAAGTTGAACATCATTTCACACAAAACCCCAAAAATGGGCAAGACAAAATTGTTGGCCCCCTCAACTTATTATTGGTGCACACCCTTTAGAATAAATAACTGCAATCAATAGCTTCCTATATCAGCAAACAAGCTTCTTACTCCTCTCAAATGGAATTTTGGACCACTCCTTTTTTGCAAACTGCTCCATCTCTGTCATATTAGAAGGGTGCCTTCTCCCGACAGCAATTTTAAGATCCCTCCACAGTTGTTCAGTGGGATTTAGAATCGGACGCATTGCTGTCCACTTCAGAACTCTCCAACTCTTTGTTTCCATCAATTTCTGGGTGCTTCTTGAAGTATGTTTGAGGTCATTGTCCTGCTGGAAGACCCTAGGACGCAAACCCAGCTTTTTGACACTAGGCTCTACATTACGACCCAAAATCCATTGGTAATCTTCAGATTTCTTGACGCCTTGCACAAATGTAAGGCACCCATTGCCAGAAGCAACAAAACAACCCCAAAACATCTTTGAAACTTCTTTTCATTGTAGGCCTCTTTCCGTTTTCGGTAAGCAGTAAAATGAAGTACTTTACCAAAAAAATCTATCTTGGTTTCATATGTCCACAAAACGCTTTTCCAGAAGGATTTTGGCTTACTCACTTACATTTTGGCAATCTGCAGTCTAGCTTTTTTATGTCTCTGTCAGCAGTGGGATCCTCCTGAGTATGCTGCCATAACCTTTCATTTAATTTAAATGTCAATGGATAGTTCGCTTATACTGATGCACCCTGAACCTGCAGAACAGCCTGACCTTCTTTAGAACTTGATTGGTGCTGCCTATCCACCATTTGGACTAGCCTGTGTTGCAACCTTTCATCAATTTTTCTCAGGTGTCCTCATCAAGGGAGATTAGCTACAGAGCCATGGGTTGTAAACTTCTTGACAATGTTGCTCATCGTGGACAAAGGAACATCAAGATCTCTGGAGATGGATTTGTAATTTTTCAGATGATATGCTGATATTTTTCAACAATTTGTGTTCTCAAGTCTCAGACAGATCTCTTCTCCTCTTTCTGTTCTCCATGCTTAGTGTGGGACACACAGACACACAATGCAAAGATTTATCTGGTTTAAGGTGTGATTTTCATAATGCTCACACCTGATACTTGCCACAGGTGAATTTAAACAAGCATCACATGCTTGAAACAAATTTGTTTACCCACAATTTTTCGAAAGTGGGAAATAAATCAATTTATGAAACAATTTCAAGGGTGCCAATACTGTCAGTCATGATTGTATGTCTCTTATCCTGGTCCCCATCCTGAAATATATGTCCCTTATCCTAGGCCCCATTTTGGTATGTGTATTCCCCATTGTGGTATATGTCTCCCGTTCTGCCACTGTTCTTTAATGCATATATAAAAACAAACAATTATACTCACCTCCCATCCACTCCCCCACCGTGTACCGTCCTCTTCTACAGCAGCTGACTTAAGTGTGCAAGCAACAGGTGCACATAACGTCACTGCCATGCGACACCAGTAACATGCACGCCGACGTCAGATGCCAGCCTCTGATTGCCCAGCAGTGTGTATTGCTTACATAGACCTGACGAGCCTCTGCACTGCAATACACTTCAGCTGAATGTGCGTCCGAGAATGCACATCCAGTTGAAGTTTGTGCTGGTGTCAGCAATCCCCCCACCCGCATGGGCCCGGTGACCACAGTGACCTCTGTGACCGCAGTCTTTACGCTCCTGCATATACGTTTAACTCTAAAGTGCTGCAGCATTTCAGAGAAAAATATAATTTAATAGCTGCAGGGGATTGAGACTAGTCAGACAGGTGGCCCCCAATGGTTTCTCCCCGCCTGCGGCCCTGGAGTGATAAATCTCTCCTTATATATGCTCGGAAGGAGAAACCTGTCAGTCACGAGCAGCGAGGAGGGAGAAGCCATCAGGGACCTCCTGGTCTGAGTAGTCTCCAATGTGGCTCAGTCCCTAGTGGCTATTAAATTGTGTCTTTCTCTGAAATGCCGCAGCGTTTCAGAGTTAAGCATATATGGATGAAATCATACAGCCAAGGTCTGCCACATGCTGTCAGTGGATCGGGCAAAATGTATCAGCTGTTAGGTTCCCTTTAAAGGAAATCTGTCAGCAAGATTGCATACACCAATCTATGAATATGCCAAAGTAGCTCTTTTAAAGAAAAGTACAGCAATTCCTAAACATGGCAAGTCTGTTTATCCATTAAATTAGCGTTTGAATTAATTTGCAAATGAGGCTGTAGATCTGAAGCCTCTGTCTGCCAGCTCTATTCCCCACCTAGCGCTGCCTCCTCCTGCTTGACTGACAGCTCATTTGACTGAATTCACATAGCATGGAGCCAGGCCAGTCAAGCAGGAGGAGACAGCGTGATGAGTGCGATAATATTATCCACATTACCCTGTGCTTAATTCTATTCTTGTCACCAGCTGCACCTTTGATATGATGACACATAGCTAATTTTCTGCCTTTTACCTAGTCACCCAAGGATTATCTGCAGCATAAACTACAAGGATAACACATAGATTGTACCTGGTTGCTATTTCACAAAGGAGCCAGGCACACCTCACAGAACCAATATTGGAAGACTTGTACATTCACCCAACCCAATTCTTACTAAAGAAATATATTGTGTCACGTTTACAAGAGGAGAGGCTGATATATAATCCACATAGTACATAGAATAAACTGCAAAATCTAGATAAGAAGCAGTCCGTGGGAGGATGTTGTAATACTTTCTACCATCTGGGCAGGTAACACTCTGCATGCCTCCATATG
Source organism: Dendrobates tinctorius (assembly GCF_039654945.1). Lineage (NCBI taxonomy): Eukaryota > Metazoa > Chordata > Amphibia > Anura > Dendrobatidae > Dendrobates > Dendrobates tinctorius. The sequence goes on along the minus strand of NW_027361751.1, from coordinate 9,730,614 downwards.
AGTCAAAGGTTGATCCTAAATAGAATACATCTAAGTTTCTTTTAGTTTTTTGGGAAATTTTTAGGAGGATTTTTTCTTTCTTGAAGCGATTCTAGAAGTGGGATTTAAAGAGCGCTAGAAGAGTTTTTCCTGCCCTTCCCTTTATGCAACCTTTTGATTCCACATTGCCAGCTTGAAGATTCCAAAAAAATGAATGAATGAAATTAAAGAAATAAACATATTTCAGATTGCCTAGTCTGTAAAATTTTGATCTGTTGTAGGAGGAGAGGCCTCCGCCGAGTACCCGGGCCGGAACCAAGGGGATAGTCTTCTAGGTTCCTGGGGTATCTGTTTCCAGGGAGCAGAGCTGGGGGATGTATCGCTGAGACTGACATGGCAGTTGGGGGAGGAGTCCAGAGAAGAGGGGCGGAGAGGGCCAGACTGTGTGAGTCAGCAGAACGAGGGAGAAAGAGGTGGAGACTTGGTGAGGGCCAGAGAGGGAGAGCCACAAGCAACTACCTGAGAGGAGGACAGCGACAGGAGGAAGACTCTCGGTGGACCGCAGGGAGACAGCGCCGAGCTTACCGACGAAAGAAGACTGCTGCCTCACTCCAGCTCTCGGCTGCGCCCTACTCGCAGCCGGCTGCGATCTCCTCGCTGCTGCCCGCAGCCACCGCCGCTTCACTCCCGACCACGGCGGTGACTCCTCCTTTACCGCCTGCAGCTGCCACCGCCCCGCTCCAGTCCATGGTAGAGACTGGGCCTGTGCCTGCTGCGGATCCTCCAGTGCGGCCTCAGACTGCCCCTGTGGCCTATCAACTGCCACTCATCACCGCCGCTGCCAGTCCCTGTCAGGGAGTTGCGACCTCCACTTTCCCACTCCCAGGCGGTATTCCGCTGCCTCCGCTGGGGGAAATCCCACCAAAGAACTCTCCGCGGGCCTGTTGTACCCCTGCTCCTCCTGGGCGTCGGAACGCCCGAAGACTACGCCAGATCTTCAGTGGCTGGGCCCAGTGGCTGCGACGCAGACACACCGTGGAACAGAATGCCGAGGGACGTCAGGACGTTTAAGTGATACATAGTGACTAAGGACCCGTAGTCGGCCATTCCGCGGCCCTATAGTGACCGGTCTTTGCCGGATTAGTCATGTTCTCCCAATCCTTGTTTATGTGTATTGGCTCCCTGCGAGGACAACTACTGTTATTCTGTTGGTTGAGTAACAATAGCCCTAACGGCATTTATCTATAAAAGTTAACGCTTAAAGTCATATCTGTCTCGCGTCTCGTCACTGCATCCTGCGTACCTGCTATTACCACACTGTCAAAATCTAAACTTAATTATCTTGTATCACATACATTGCTTTTTTCAATCATCACACCTCCCTTAAAAAATACATTAAAAGAAAAGGAGCAAACAAAAATGGTAATAATAAAACCACTAGCGAGCTATGTAAAAAAGAAGCCCTCACACAGTTCCATTGACAGAAAAATCAAAAGTTTACAGACTTGGGAAAATGGTAACAGCAAAAAAGAAGTTTTGTTTTTTGCAAACTTTTGAATATTTTTGTTATCATTAAAAAAACAAACAAACAATACAACTTTGGTGGAATATACTTTTTCCACCAGTTTCATTTCACTTGAATTTTTTTTCTGTTTTCAGTACATTTTATGAAAAAAGAACAATATAATTCAAAGGTACACCTTGTCCCGAAGGAAAAAAAAACACTCATACAGCTATGTGATAGAAAAATAAAAAAGCTAATGGTCTTGGAAGAAAGTGAGGATAAAAATGAAAAATGACCTGGTTATTAAGGGGTTAAAGCGTTCTTGAGTCCCACTCCTTAAAAATGGGAAAAAAATGTTTTCTGAGGCCCTCCTCTACATGTCTTCTAAAGCGTATGGCAGTCCCTTCTTCTACTTTTTGGCAGTCCTTGCTCTTAGTGCATATGCTTTACCAGTCTAGGTGTCATGCTCGTCATGTCTGTCATGTCCTCCATGTCTGTTTTGCCTCATGACCCCTGGAGCGGTGTGCACGCGCATCTCATGTCTGCTATCCTGCATGTTCCCTAGAGCAGTGTGCACACTCACCTCATGACTGTTGAGCTGCGGGATGCCTGCGTTTCTGCTCTGCCTTCTGTGATCGTCTCGTCATGTCTAGAACCCCTGATCATGTGTCCTTCCTATGTTCCAGCCGAGGCTGGTTCTGCATTCATCTCTGCATTTCTGGAACTCTGATCATGTGACCTGCCTAGGTTTCAACACTGGTTCTGCTATCATCTCTGCATGTCTGGAATTCTGATCATGTGACCTGCCTAGGTTTCAGCATTGGTTCTGCAATCATCCCTGCATGTCTGGAATCCTGATCATGTGACTGCTCCCTGTGATCCTGGAGGATTGAACTGGAAGTTCTTCCCTGGTCCTGACCCGGAAGTGGAGGTGCTATGCCCTATATCAGACCGCCCCTTCCTATGCTCAGGGCCTGAGTATTGTGTTGCTTCCCTGCATGGCTGCTTGGTCGCTCCCTCTATTCTGTGCCCTTGCACTTTGCTCTGTCGTGCATCTCTGCACATGCTCCGTGCTCGTATTCCGTCTCTTGTCTCGTGCTTTGTCTCGTGTTGTCCTTCGTGTTTTGTCCTCGCTATGCTTCCTTGTTATGCTATGTTCTGTACCCTGTCCCTGACGTATCGCTCTACACGTGCAGGCCTCCGCTCTGTACCCTGTCCCTGACGTGTCTCTCTACACGTGCAGGCCTCCGCTCTGTACCCTGTCCCTGACGTGTCTCTCTACACGTGCAGGTCACCGTTCTGTACCCTGTCCCTGACGTGTCTCTCTACACGTGCAGGTCACCATTCTGTACCCTGTCCCTGAGGTGTCTCTCTACACGTGCAGGCCTCCGTTCTGTACCCTGTCCCTGGCGTGCCTCTCTGCACATGCAGGCCTCCGCTCTGTACTCTGTCTAGTCCCAAGGCTCTCCCTTGGCCCGGCTCTGGGCTTCGGCCTAAGCTCCGCTGCTAGACTCTGTCCCTGTCATGTCTCTCCACATGCGCAGGCCTCGTCTTGTACTTTGCCCCTGGCATACCCTCTGCATGCACAGGACTCTGCCTCTTACCCTATGCCTTGTCTCTGATGTTTCGTGCGCCCTTGCACTTTTCGTACTAGGCTTTGCCGTGCTGTTTCGCACGCGTCTCTGTCCTGTACTTTTGCCTAGCCCTGCCTTGTGGCTCCGTGCCCTCGTGCACACGCCTGGTCGCCCTGTGCCTGCCTGTTGTGCCTCAGCCGTGCCGCCTCTAGTCGTGCTCGTCTGTGTGCCTCAGCCGTGCCCGCCGTCCAGTGCTATAGTGGTTACCGGCTGCGTGAGCCGCAGCTGTGCCGCCTTTAAGTCATGCCCGCCTGCTTATGCCATCGTCGGTACCGCCTGCCGGTGCCCCAGCCATGGTTTCCATGCTCCCTTGCACGCACGCTGGCTTTCGCACTGTGCCTTTTCGTGCTACTCTTGCACAAAGTCTTTTGCTTACTTTGCTCTGCTCTGAACCCTGTCTTGCCTGCTGGATTCCGTAACCTGCCGACCGCTGCCAGAGGTCCGGACCTAGATGACTGCAGCCTGATGTCCGGAGCTGATTTCCGCAGTCTGATTCCTGGACCCTGCCGGTCGATGCCAGCACCCCGGATTCCAATGCCACCGTACCCTATCTTGGTCCCTGGCGTGTCCTCTGCACGCGCAGGCCTCCGTCCTGTGTTATGAATGAGTCACCGTAGGAGGCAAAAACAGAAATACTAGCTAAGTCCAGAAAACCAGAGAAGTTGGCAGCTATCGGATTGCAGACCCCTGAACCTAACAACAATAACTAGCAGTAGCCGTGGGGGGTTCCTAAGGTGCCCTAGATCCCTCGATCACAGCCAGAGAACTAAATAGCCTAAAGACAGAAAGGGAAATCTAAACTGCCCCAGAGCAGACCCCAAAGCAATAGGCAGCCCCCAACATATAATGACGGTGAAGCAAGATGAAAAAACACTCACACAGATAGAAAGATAGGCTGAGCAAATGATGGGGCGCAAGCTAACTAAACAGGACAGGACAGGAAAGCTGCTGTCTGCAATCCGCCAAAACCCTCTCAAAAACAAGAGCCAACAGACTGATAGGGAAAAAAGCCCTGAAGACGCTAGGCTTCAAAAAGACTATATCAGTACTCAGGTATTTTCTGAAGACAGAGCAAAAAGGAATTCAGCTCACCCAGCAGGGAAAGGCAGAAATCCAGAAAAACAAGGCAAAACAAAACCAAAACACAAATGCAAAGAAGAGCAGAAAACTTAGCTTTTGAGGAGCAGGAATCAGACTGGTCTCCAAGAATCCCTCAGAGAAATCACCCGCAAGGCAGAAGGGCGTCGGCTTCCTTATATCCAGTCAGCAATTCCAGTCACCCATCATTCTGCTCAGGTGCTTTGTAATCAGCCTCACTACCTTCCTTCACCAGAAGAGGGAGTTCATCAGACCTCAATGGTGAAGGGGAAAATGAACTCACAACAGTCCTGTATCTCTCCCTGGCGTGTCTCCGCACGCGCAGGCCACCATCCCTGTACCTGTCCCTGGCATGCCCCTTGGCATGCGCAGGCCTCCGTCCTGTGAACCTGACCCGGGCGTGTTTGTTGACACGCATCCTGTTTTTAACTTTGTCTTGTCTCTTTGCATGGAACCCTGGTTTGCTTACCGGATGTCCGGAACCTGCCGATCACCTTCAGAGCTACAGAACCTGATGTGCCGGTTGATCGTTGCCTGCTGTCCGGAGTCCGATGTCCTCGTGCCTCTGTCTACCGTCTGGTCCAGCTGCCATGGTGGCTCACCACCTTGGTCTTGCCCCTGACACTCCCTGTATAGGGGGTGGTTCCTCACTAGGTCAGCTCACCCTAGGTGGGTGGATGCCACGGCCCAGAGGGTCCACTCATTCAAGAAAAATGACTCAGCTTAAGCTGACGCTCGTCACACTAGGAGTCCCACTACCTAACAATTTTAACAGAATGTGTATGAGGCCCTCTTTTATGTCTAGTACAGGGTGTACCATAGTTCTTCTTCCCTCTTGCTTCTAATGTTTGGCAGATCTTGCATTGTCTGCACAGGCTTTATGAGTTTCAGAGTCCATCCTTTATAAATTAAACAGGATGTGTCTGACCATGTCACACACACCAGATGCACAGATAAAATAGTAAAAATGTTAAAATTACATTTACCAGTCACTACCAGTGGGTGTAGTTCAGGGAAATATGGTGAGAGATGGCCCAGCTATTAAGGGGTGGAGGAGGTAATTTTTTTCTCTTTTTAATTTTGCCTTATATTCAAGTCAATATACGGTAAACAATGTTCCAGCTGACATTCTTTCTGATGGAATCATTCACTTTTCCCATCTTTTCCATCTGACACAGACCGACATGACAACTTCTTCCAGCCAGGACTTGTCTACAGAGATTACAACTGTAATGATACTACGAATATGCTCACATTCAAAGTACCCTTCTAGAATTTTTCATTGTCACACACTGAGCTCTGCTACATCCATTAGGTCTGGGTAAGACACACACTGTGGGCTTTTCGACCCCCCTCCCCTCCTCTCCCCTCCCAGCTCCACATTCTGTGTAATGCAATACTAGTTTATGGCCCTAAGCTGGCTGAAGGCAGTTGGGGAAATGTGCTCTTTTGTCTAAGATAGTGTTGATTTAAGATCTAAATATTAGGGCACATCTTGACCGCAGTTGGTGTTATAAGAATGAAAGTTACATATTTGGAATGTGCTCCGATAGAGCTACCCATCCTGTAGTTTTCTAGACTCCAGCTTCAGCGGAATCCAAGAAATGGATTCTTACTTAACCGGTTCATACATGCACTTCGGGTTTGGACTTAGCATGACGTTGGCGTTTATTTGAGTAAGATGATACTTTGTTCATCGCTATACGATGTTTCCTCCCCAAGATATGATACTTATGAGTTTATTAGGCATTTCTGAAAGGGGAGTGTGTCCATAGCTCCGCCCACCTCAGTGGGTATAAAATAGTGGGAGCTCATTTTACAGGCGTCTTTGCCCTGGAACCCTGATACAGAAAGGCTCTGTGATGCACTGTGATGTATCGCCCCTCCCCCCTGCACCGCTTGGTCTGCTATGAAATAACTTAAGCAACTGTAAGTGTTTTTCTCCTTTTTCGTTAGGTATCGGGTTCCGGACGCTGCACAGAGGGATTCCTGAGCCTTGCCGTCGACGGTCTCCCATTCTTCTTCAGCCGCAGTGCAGCCTGCTCAGCAGACTCCTCGATCCCAGCGTTCTGCTCATACCAGCAGTGTGGGCTCGATTGCTGCTGCCACCTCTGGTCCAGTTATGACAATGCAGCCTGGCCAGCAGCAAAACTGTCTAAGTCTAAGTCCTTCCGTCGCTCCACTGAGCATGCTCGTGGGACGATCTCCCATTGGAGATCGGGAGTCACATGCTCAGATCCTTCTCCAGTTCTGATTGGACCATCAGGGGGATCAGGAAGGTCCCGGATGGACACGGCTATAAAAGGTTGGCATGGCTGTCCCGCCATGCGCTATGATAGACTCTGAGGCTATAGTGCTTAGTGAATGTGTGATGATGGATGAATGAGCCTGGTGACTGACGCATTATAATTCCCCCCTCCTTGGATATTACGTATGAGTTAGGGTTAGGAATCAGAGTCGGCACCTTAGCTCTGACACTGCTTAGCACCGCAGTGTGTCTCATCATCCACTAGCGCCCTGGGCGTCGGCCAGTACAGGCCTCTGGACTACCGCTACTGTAGCGTCCGCCAGAGCAGCGCCGTGCGCCATATGTGCGCTTTCCAGCACCGTTGACAGACTGGTTAGTGGCATCCGTCAGGGTGGACATTGCACCCGCTCCAAGCGGTGGTTCACATTACCGTTACCTGTGTCATTAACAGGTTGCGGTTGCTCGCCGGCTGACGCGAACTACGTGAAGTAACGGAGTTCGTTCCTGCTAGCACCAGTTTAGTGCTTACCCACCGGTGTCCGGCTTTGCCCTACACGCCTTCCCCTCATTGTTTAGCTGCAGTTGGTCACCTCTGCATGGTGTGCCCTGGGCTGCGAACGCACCACATATATTATTCCATCTTTATTATTTGGTGCATTCTGCCAGCCCATAACACTTTTAAACCCTGTTATTTTGTAATCGTTTGTACATATTTAAATTGTATCATTTTGTAATATCTTTTATACCTTTTGTAAACACTGCCTACCTTTTGGAGTAAAATCTGTAAAATTACTAGCTTCATTTCTCCTTGCTCTATAACATACGTTAACGTCCTCTGAGGCTAAATTCGCTACTGATTTGGTTGGCTCCTGACCCGTTACTAATCATAGGAATAGGAGCTGGTGGCGGCGCCGTGTCCTGGTCTTGTTGGGCAAAACTGGCAGTGACGGAATGGTTTTTATAAGCGTATTGCCTGGCTGCGGCTGGGCTGCAGCTGGGAGTAGTTATATTTCCCTCGCTTCAGAGTGCCTAATAGCCAGTACACATCCCGGCGGCCCGTCTGGCGACCTATTACCCTAGGTGCAGTTCCCTAACTGACCTGAGGGTAAGGGGGGCGCCAGAGAGCCGCAAGTTCCAAAACAGGAACTGGAGTGGGGTCATAAAATAGGATCCCTGACGAACTGGGGACAACCAAACACCCGGATCATGACAACAACAAAGTCACATTTGACTTCTCACATTTCCAGAACGGGCACAGCTATCCCCAACCTGCAGAAATTCCTCACTCTGCTGACACCTCAAAGCTGAACTGCTGCTGCCGTATGTGGTCCTATTACTGCACCTGCTGTATGGTACTGTGTGCCCTCTAGATGGTAAAACAAACCTAGAATATATCAATGCCATGTGCAAGCGCCCTAGAAAACAGTGCTTACATTTTGCACAGTATAATGCACTCCCCATTGGCCTCCATACAGTATAATGCACTCCCCATACAAAAATACAATACTCACCTCTGCTCCAAGTGCTCGCACATCTCAGCGGGCGCCATGTAGTGACATCATCGCACCCGCTGTCAGCGTCTGCGTCAGTGACGTCAGACGCAGTGGGAGACTGATGGTAGAGGAAGTGTGACGCTCCATCTCTCATCATTTCTTTCAACTGTATTAGCATCCAGCCGATACATTTGAACTTGCTATTACGAGCGAGGGGCTCCCTCTACTCTGCCATAGAGTTTAACTGTATGGGCGCGCTGCTCACGCCTATACAGTTAATAATAGGGATCTCCAGGTGGGCCCTTCAGAGCGTGGGGCCCAGGGCAACCACCCTCCTTGCCTCCCCAGTAGCTAGGCTACTGCTCTGACAACATTGTTCCCAACAGCGACCCGACAGTCATAGATGCATCCAGGCGTCTTCCCGATGCTGTTTTCATTCCATTTGCACGCTGTTTCCAACAATTTCAGCTATTTTCCTGCCTCCCCAGCTCTCCTGTTTGGGTCACAGAGTTTCCCATTGACTTTTATTATACTCGGTACTCGTAACAACTAGCAGAATTTTGAATGCAGCTCTTGTCTGTAAATACTGACGAATACCAGGAGTTTTATGTGATATAAAATGCTTGAACACAAAATGTACAAGTCACCTATAGATGAAATGGTAGGAAACATACGTATTTTGCAATATAGTGGATGTTATTTCTTGCCACTTCCCATCCTTAGAAGTGAAAACTTGTGTGTTTGCACTTGAGACAAAAGATCTGTGTCACTAAATGTACGGCCTATATAACATACAGTTCTAGGAATTTTCCTTGCTTTTGACTCCTAAAATACAGTATATAAAGGAGAACACTTACCATATCCTTGATGTTTAACTCTTTTAGCTGCAGCTCCTTCAGCAAATAATCCACTATGTCATTCTTATCATTCTGGGCAGCAAAATGCAGAACGTTCATCCCGTCCTGTGAAACACAATCCAGCTTACATTTTATATTCTTGACCATTCTTTTAGTCTTTTATTAATATGACCAGACAAGTGAAAGATTAGAGAGAAAAACATAAAATGACTTCCGTCATTAGGAAAATGTAAAAAAAGAAAAAAGGACTTTTATTGTATTTTGTCTTCTAATTAAAGTGAATATCCAAGAATAGAAAAAGATCACATGATTAGTCCCAATAACAATCGATTACAGAGATATTCATCAAGTAAAACTGAGATTTGCTAAGCGATATACATGATAGTTTTTACCATAAAATTAGAATACATGAGGAGTGACAATTGTATTATGTGTTCTAAAATATTTTTTTATTTTTACACATTTTGACAGTTTTGATAAATTTTCAGAAATACAGTGTGGCTAAGAGAAGTTGTGAAAAAGCGTCAAATTTATTAAACACTATCATCTTTTTATAGTAAAAAAGAACGTATATGTATACTAGGTGTGTCTGATATACCAATCCAACCTCATCACTAGAGTTGAGCGACTTTGGTTGGATCGGGTTTCATGAAACAAAATTTGTTTCAGATGAAACTGGTCCGACTAGGGCAAAAAAAGTCGGAGTTTCGTCCGAAACCTGACCCCAATGCAAGTCAATGGGGAATAAAAGTCGGCATTGAGTGGATGACATTCATCCACTCAATGCCGACTTTTATTCCCTATTGACTTGCATTGGGGTCGGTTTCAGACGAAACTCCGACTTTTTTTGCCCTAGTCGGACCAGTGTCATCTGAAACAAATTTTGTTTCATGAAACCCGATCCGACCAAAGTCGCTCAACTCTACTCATCACACCATATGCGCCATTTTTACCAACTCAAAACTGCATGACTTCCTGTGCTCTCCTCAATATTTAGTGTTCACACAAGGAAATGAGATATACTGTATATGACCAGAGTAATAAATGATACAGACCTGATTTGTTACCTTCTGACTTGCTCCTGCTTTGATCAGCATCTGCACAATTGTCAGATCTGCTGACCATGCGGCCAGGTGAAGGACAGTGAGGCCATGCTGGGAAAAGAGCAACTTGGTCATCAAAGGTTTATGTAAAATTGCAACTGACTTCAAGAAAGAAATATAAGAAGCAAATGTTACAAAAAGAAGGAAACTAGTTCATGCCATATAAGCATAATACCATGCTGGGGCCGTTGGAGAGAGGGTGCTCAGTCCTAATTTGTCCAGTCATCTTACTTATTAGGTGAAAACCTGTGCAGGTCTCACCTCTGTAGATGATCTACCTTGTAAGCAAACAAGATGGTCATGAATTGGTCCAAGAATCATGGACAGGGTTACTACTATTAGACCCTTCTGTAGACCAAAATAGCGACATAGTTTGAACTTTTCTATGGTCTCAAAAAGACATCAACAAACTGGAGCAAGTTCAGAAAAGAGCGACCAGAATGGTGACCGGTCTGCAAACCATATCCTATGAGGAAAGGTTGCAGGATTTGGGATTGTTTAGTCTGCAAAATAGAAGACTGAGAGGAGACTTAATAACTGTCTACAAATATCTCAAGGGCTGCCACATTGCAGAAGGATCATCTTTATTCTCATTTGCACAAGGGAAGTCTAGAAGCAATGGGATGAAACTGAATGGGAGGAGACTTTTTGACAGTTAGAGTGATCAATGAGTGGAACAGGCTGCCACGAGAGGTGGTGAATTCTCCTTCAATAGAAGTCTACAAACAGAGGCTGGACAGACATCTGTCTGGGATGATTTAGCGAATCCTGCTTTGAGCAGGGGGTTGGACCAGATGGCCCAGGAGGTCCCTTCCAACTCTACGATTCTATGACTCTGAGTAGCACCCATGCATCTATACTAATAAATCCATTGGGTGTTATTATTACAGCCCTGGAGTGATAAAATTAATGTATGTTCCCTGCAACAAATATCATTCTTACCATCTGCCATCTTCAGCTGTTCCCAGTGCTGCTCCGGTCGTCTTCTGCGGGTTGTCCTGCTGGATCGCTCTATTGTTTGCTGAAAGATCCAGAAGTCACAACTCAGTGTAAGTCTATGAGAGCCAGAACAAGGCCAGAACAAGGCTCCTATAGCCTTACACTGAGAGCCTGGGACCGTTACCTCTGACCTCCGATCAGTCAGAAGTTGCATTTACAAGATGGCGGATCAGGACCAGAGCGGCAACGGGAAAAGCTGATGATGGCAACTGGTAAGTGTAATACTTGGGGCAGGGAACTTAGTGCCTCCACATAATATTTTATAAAATTATCCAGTACACTCCAAACGTATCATAGACGAAGTCCTGTACATTATTCATCTGATGTTCATGGATGATTCTGAGGGACCTCCTAGCAGCTACACAGAAACAGGGCATGTTCACTTATACAAACATGTTAAAACAGAAGACACATAACAAAATGTAGTCAAGACATATGGAGGAGACATGGAGGTAGGCAAGGAGAGGGTAGAGGTCCAAGTAAGACCTAAGGAGGCAGGGCCACAGAGTCAATATATGCCGTAGTGACTCTGTGGCTCTGCCTCCCTAGGTTTTACTTGGACCTCTACCCTCTCCTTGCCTACCTCCATGTCTCCTCCATATGTCTTGACTACATTTTGTTACGTATTTCCTGTTTTAACATGTTTGTATACTTGATATTAATAAAAATTATTCAATTTAGAATCTATGGTGGTTTATGGCTTTCTCCACTTTTCTTAGTTTTGCATACAATATTGTGGTGCAGGTTTTTGAGTGAGAGGAACAGACCCTTTTTTATACTAACCTCATACATGCCCTCTAAATTGTGATCAAGCAGCAAGACAAATATGGCAGTTTTCTTCTTACCTTATCCGCAACGTCAACTCGTGCTTTATGGTTGAGAAGAAAAGTTACGGCTTGATAATGCTTTCCTGCCACTGCAAAATGTAGAGCCGTGCGATTGAGCTAAGAAAAGTATGAACAAGAGATTTTATTTCATGTGCATTAGTAGATGGCATTACACAAGCACACAGAGTTAGAAGACAACGATGTAAGACATTTTACTGTTCATACTGATTTACAAAAAAATTTTTTTTCCCATTAAAAAAAAAAAAGCTAAAGGAAATAATCAGACAGGAGCATGAGTTCGGAACTGAGACCCTGGTTCCAGGGATGTATCACTTAGTTTACTGGGTGCAGCAGCTGTAATAGAATCACAGTTTTCTCTCCTGCAGCTATAGCAGGTTGAGCTGTGTATAACCCAGTATGCACTACAGCTTTCTGTGTACATTGTATTGTGACAGAGTTGTGAATTAGTGCAGGGGGCGGGAATGGACTAAAGAAAACGAGACACTTAGTCCTGTAGTGATAATCTCCTTCTGATAAAATACTGACTATATTGAAAAAGCGAAACACAGCTCAATAAGTGACATATCCCTGTAATCAGGTTCTCTTGAATTGTGTCATGGTGCTCTCAGATTACATAGCAAAAACCCAGTGACAGATTTACTTTAATGTAACGATTCTGAAACATGTTTTCTTAAAGGGGATATCAGGGACTTTGCAAAAAAAAAAGTTCCTAAGCACTAACAGGCAGGTAGTTGCAACTTACCTGCCTGTTGTGCACAGCGCCATTCTACGCCGGCACAGAGTGGTCACTGACCGTTCCTTCTGGCGATTCAGATGCTCCCTGTCAACAGAGCAGCTCTTCCAGGCTGCACTGCTGACAGGGAGGGACTGCTGGCGTCATGCCGATTGACAGTCGGTTACCCCAGGTCCTCCTTACAATATATGAATAAAATGACAGCTGGGTTAGTGTTAAAGCCCCGTCACACTAAGCGACTTACCAGCGATCCCGACACCGATATCAAGGTGTCAGGATCGCTAGTAAGTCGCTATGTGATCGCTGGTGAGCTGTCACACAGACAGCTTCACCAGCGGTGAGCACAGCGATGCCGAGCGCCCGGCATCGCTGGCCATCACTGTAAAAAATAGAATCAAAATAAAAAATATAGTTATTCTTACCTTCCGACGTCCCGTTCAGCCATCCCGCCTCTCTCCACGCTCCGGTCCCAGTGATCCTTTGCACGAATGACCGCGAGATGTCACGGTCTCGAGGGATAACAAAGTCTTGCGGTCATTCGTGCAAAGGATCACTGGGACCGGAGCGTGGAGAGAGGCAGGATGGCTGAACGGGACATCGGAAGGTGAGAATAACTATATTATTTTTTTTTATTATTTTTTACACCTGATCGCTGGTCTCCCGCTGTCACACGCAGCGATGCGTGCTGGCCAGCGGGAGACCAGCGACAAAAGAAATGTCCAGAGGTTTCTTCCAGCGATCAGCGATACCGGCAGGGGGCCGGTCGCTGATCGCTGTCACACACAGCGATCTCGCTGGTGAGATCGCTGTTACGTCACAAAAGTTGTGACTCAGCAGCGATCTCGCTACCGAGATCGCTAAGTGAGACGGGGCCTTTAGTAGTAGCATTTTGGGGTTTGCATCCGCATACTCTGACAATGTCCAATGTTGGTAGTGCTTAGGACCCATCCTATTGATCAGGAGAATAGTAATATCTAGTTTTTAATTTATTCATACATTTCTAGGAGGAATAACAGAGGAACGGCACAAGGCTGAGTCCCAACAATAGACTTCAAGCGTACAGTTATATGTTAGAATAGTCATCTACTTTTACAGAACTGGCGCATATACTTTAACAGCTATATGTTATGATAGAGCATTTGGTTGTAAAATGGAGCAGAATTTTTAGGCCGTTGAAAAAAATGCTTCCTCAAATTTGTACCAAAAACGTAATAAACAAAAGGAATAAAGCCTAAACAAACAGGAAAAATGTAATAATCACACAATAGTTATTGCTTTTTTTTACTTTGTTTAGCTGCAAAAAAACATGCTAATAAAAAGAACGCTACATGTGAACACAGCCTAGTGTTTAGGTTCTGAACCCCCTTGAGATGTTTATTCCTGTGCTCATAGTTGTCCTCTAGTTAACACAATATTTTGTATGGCCTTCTAAGAAGAATCATTTGCTTTGAAGATACTCCTGGACCAAAAAGTAATGTTGGCTTTTATGATCCATCCCGCCATTGCCTGCCCAGCACTATAACACGTCAGCTTACCACATTTCTAGAATTGATGTTCACTTTCTTTTCTTTGAGTAAGGTCATCGTCTCCACGTCATTTCTCTTTGCTGCCTGATGAAACTCCATCTCATTTTTGAGCACTGGAAAAACATAATATTAGTTTAAATGGAAGTAATGTCAGCAGGCTCACCAAGTGCAGAAAAATTAGGAAGACGATCAAATATTATCAGCCTGCAAAAAAAAAAATAAAAAAATAAGAAAAAAATGGAAAAGAAAAAAAAAGTTGTTGGACTAGGTTTAAAACCTTCCTTATTTTCGGTCAAAATGCAATCTACGGGCTGGATTTCAGAGGATGATTGTCATAGCAAGCATTGAAGTCTACAGGAGACCCCCGGTTGTCATGGCAGCCATTCGGTGCCCCGCGATTACGACATGGGTGCACTGACAGGGATAATTAATGATGCTCCCTGACTGCCAATGCATGTTATATGTTGCTGCCAGAGATTGACGGGCATTTAACAAATTAAGAGCTGTGGATGAAGTTTAACTTAGTGTAGTGACCCAGTCCAGAGTGTGTCTGTCCCTTTAAGTAATACTGAATTGTGAGTAGCTTCTGTACACTACTGCTCACCTGGCCCGCTACACTATTTGTGAGCTGTAATTCTCCATTTCTAGTCACCTTCGCTTTAGATGCAATGCATTTTTCGTTTGCTGTGTTCTGTCGCCATCTAATGGTGAAAGTGTACAATGACTGAATTATTGTTTTGTAAGGATCTGAGATGTGAATTCGGTCTCTTATTGGCCAGCGCCTAGTCACATGGTCAATAGGAGGAGCTGTTTTTCCAGGCAAGTCTAGAATGTTCTTTAGTCTGGGGATGCCTTCAGGGAGAGCAGAACACACGTGGAGGTTTTTATCTCAAGATCTCCTGCAGGTGTAAAAGCCTAAGTTCTGACAGGATTCACCACATGTAAAGTATTGCTGACAGGATTCCCCACATCTATAGTCTTTATGACAGGATTCACTACAGTTTCTACATTCACCTATAAGTACTTGTGCACGTGCCGTGACTCACTGTGGAGTTAACCCCAAGTACAGGTCTGTAACCTCTAATTGCTGCGTCTACCTCCCTCTGTAAAATACCAAAAGACACTGTCCAGTGCTCTTAAAGCTCCAGACGCCAATCACATCTCAGCATCTAAGTGTGAACTGTAATTGCCGTGGACTACCCATGAGAGACTGTTCCTTATTTCTTCCAAGTTAAAATTCCTGTTCCTGCTGAAGTAAAAGCAACTGTTATCCACGAGACCGGTGTGTGTCATAATTCCTTCGGCTGCGGACACCGTGTGGGGGTGGATAGCAGGGAACGTTTGGCCTGGTCATTACATTAGCTCCGCCTGAGCCTATTAAAGGCACATGATGGCTGAATAACATCTGTCAGGAAAGATGGAGGCTTGGCGTGGTTAAGGCCACATTCACATGTTCAGTATTTGGTGAGTTTTTTACCTCAGTATTTATAAGCCAAAACCAGTAGTAGAACAATCAGAGGAAAAGTATAATAGAAACACGTCACCACTTCTGCATTTATCACCCACTCTTGGTTTTACCTTACAAATACTGAGGTAAAATACTGAAATTGTGGACGAGGCCTAATGTGGCACCCCAGGAGTTCGGTTGCCACAATGGCCTTGCCTCCCTCCAAAGGGGAGTGATGTCATGCCTGGAAGCAAGTAAGGGATCTCTTTATCAGGTAGTTCCAGCATACAACACAGTTCCTGCTCCAGGCCAGCAGAGGGAGCTTTAAACCCGACTTCAGGGGAGCTGCTCTATTTGGTCAGGAGGAGGAAGTTAATAGTTAGTTAGAGCCTGATCAGGGAGACGAGAGGACGTGTAGAAGAGAAGCTGGGGACAGGAGCATAGCAGAGCTTATCCCCAGGCTTGCGCGTCAGAGACCGGACGCCGGAGTCCGAGGCAGTTTGGGTGCTAAAGGCCCCACAGCAGAATCCGGAGGACAGGAGGCCGCAGATCCTCTGTTCCCAACTGAGACTCGATGAGACAGCAGCACGTGTGAGCCGGAGATGCCGTATAGGAGCAGTTCATGAAGGAGGCTACAGCTGCCTGTCATGCGAGTGGAGTTCTACCTAAGTAAGAGAGAGAGGAACTTTAGTGGAGATCACAACAGCGAGTATCTCAGAGAATAGCGCTAGAGAGGAGACCTCACTGCCCACCTGTATAAGGAGATTCTCAAATTGCTTTCAGGCTGACCAATACCAACTGTAACTTGAGCCCTGAACTGTACCTAAAAAGCACAGTAAAAGGTAAAGGAAACCTCTCTGTTGTGTCCTTTGAATTCTTTCTGCAACACCGTCTCAGCACTGCTACATCTCTTGCTAAATACTACATCACGATCTTCCTCAACATCTTTCATCTGCCCGGGGGCAAAGCTCCACCTGTGGGGAGCTATACCAACTCTGCTGCATTACCATCAGTCCCAGCGGATCTGCACTGCAGCACTGGTCACTTCTGATAAGATACCACAGGTGGCGTCACAAGAACTTTACAAACTCTCTTTATTTTCATCCCTTGTAAATATACTCCTTTTATTGGACGCCTAGGGCCACGGACCAGGTCACCGCCTCTGTGACACTGCCCCTTTAAGAAGCGGCCCGGTACTGAGTACCCCACGGCACTGGCGGGCGCTCCACTAACAATGAATATTCGGAATTTATTTATCCGTGCATGAAAATCAATTATGAATCACTGATAGTATAAACTGACACTGAGCAAACAGATGATACTCGGACGGGTTTTTGTTTCTTTATTTTGCGTACGTAAAAAACACTATCATCTGAATGAGGCCTAAGAGTAAAAAAAAAAAAAAAAGCACCTGACAGAAAGGGGCGTGGGAGACTTAAAAGGAGAGGAGCGTGGGAAGGAGAGGGACTTGGCGGGAAGGCGACTATAGAGCAGGACGAAGGTTGACTCCCTCTCCTCAACTATGGCCACTGACACTAGTCCTTTACAGACTGTCCGCCTCTTGCACCCTTTACCCAGTGCCCCTCCACGAACGAGACCCGTAACGGGTAGTGCAGCAGACGTACTGCCCTTTCCTGAATTTTGTGGTTCTGTACGAAGCCTTGTCACTCCTGCGGCTTGTACGGCATTGTGCTCCCGGTGTACTGCCTTTTAGGAACCCACAGAAGGAACTTTATCCCCTCTCCAAAGGACCCAAGTCCCACAGACCCAAGTTCAGCGGACCCAAGACCAACGGATGTGGATACTTCGGCACGGTCAGGAGACAGTGCATCTCGTTTCTACACAGCAAGGCCAGAGACTTTGTTCATGGACTGCGACGCCGTCGGGAGCTGTTCCAACCACTCCCCAACAAGAACTCCAATCGATAAATCTTTACCTTCACTTTTCCCCTTCTTGTTGTGTTTATTGTATAGTTCACTATTTGCCTTAACACCTCCCTGCACGGAGGTTTCCTTGAATTCATATTCAGTAATTGTTTAAGTAAACGTTTGTTAACCCCTTCTCTGCCTCCTGCTGTTTACTGCATCTGACGAACCTTAACATTTTAGTGCAACTAGAACCCCCTTTAATTGAACTGCTGCCAGCCAGACTGTTGGTAGCACGAACTCTGGCCTTAGTACGAGATGGAACCGTACTTGTACGCTGCGTAAACTTGACAAATCAAGAAGTAGTACTGCCACCAAGGAGCGAAGTAGCACGGATAGTGGGGATTCCTGAGGAAATCATCCTGCCCCAGACCGTACAGTTGTCAGTTAAACAGGAAGACCCTTGGTCAGTGACCGTCACCACGTCTCCAACGCCGGAGCCCCAATACATCCATGAGGGGCGCCGCATATTAGAACAGATGCGTGCCAAATTGTCCAAACTCACGCTTGCTCAAGTTCAAGTGGAGGCGGTATTGGGACAATAAAGGTCCGTGTTTGCGAGTCATGAGGATGACTTTGGCTGTACTACAGGTATTACTCACGAAATACCAACAGGGAGCACAGCACCTATCAGAGAGCATTATCGGCAAATTCCCCCTCAGTTATATCAGGAAGTGTGAGAGATGCTCGGTTAGATGATACAGGCAGGTGTCATTAGGGAGAGCCAAAGTCCGTGGGCGGCCCCCATCGTGCTGGTACGAAAGAAGGATGGGACGTTGAGGTGCTCTGTAGACTATCGTAAGCTTAACGCCTGCACCATGCGGGACTCATATCCTCTGCCTTGGATTGAAGAGTCCTCATCCGCTTTGGGGAAAGCCAAATTCTTCTCGACGTTGGATCTCACTAGCGGGTACTGGCAAGTGCCCATGTCGAAGAAGGACCGGGCGAAGACGGCTTTTATTCTACCAATGGGACTCTTCGAATTCAACAGGATGCCTTTCAACCTAGCCAACGCCCCGGGTATGTTCCAACGTTTGATAGAGAGGTGCTTAAGAGACCCAAACTTTGAGGCCACGCTCATAAACTTAGATGTCATCATAGTGTATGCTTCCTCGTTTGAAGATCACCTGCAGATACTAGAGCAAGTGCTGAGCCGCCTGCAGAACTATTGACTGAAGGTAAAACCCCAGAAGTACCACTTGTTCCGGACTCAAATTGAGTATCTAGATCACATAGTTTCAACGGAGGGAGTGGAACTGTCCTGGGAGAAGATCAAGGTGATCCAGGACTGGCCAATCCCTGAGACCGTGAAGGATGTCCAGGCGTTCCTAGGATTGACGGGATACTACCGTCGGTTTGTGAAGAACTTTGCCTGTGTGCTGCAGCCCCTGCTAGAGCTCTTGAAAGGGGTACCCACGAATGCAAAAGGCCGCTGGGGGAAGGAGCAAGAAAAAGCTTTTCGGGACCTAAAGAAGGCGCTGACTGAAGCACCAGTGCTGGCCTACACAGACTTTTCTGTGCCGTTCATTCTCCACACCGACGGAAGCTTACACGGGTTGGGAGCTGTGCTGTCACAGGTGCAGGATGGAAAGAGAGGGTGATTGTTTATGCGAGTTGGTCCCTTCATGATTCCAAATGCAACCCGGACAACTACAGTTCTTTCAAGCTGGAGTTGCTGGCGTTGGTGTGGACTTTGACAGAGAGGTTCACAGATTACCAGGCCGGCTCGGAAATATTGGTGCATACCGATAATAATCCATTGGCGCATCTGGAGAACGCTAAGTTAGGGGCCCTCGAACAACGCTGGGTAGCCCGGATGGCGAAGTTTCAGTATTAGATTGCTTACAGGAGGGGGGCCGAAAACACCCATGCAGACGCCTTGTCCAGAGCGAGACATGCAACACCTGGAAAGAACCATGATGACATGCTAGAGGATGAGGAGGTTCCCCGTTTTCGAAAGACTGCTGGGATGGTGGCAGCTACACTGGACCAAATTTGGGCCCCTCCACGCGAAGGAGTGTTGGGAAGGTCCAGGGATGAGTGGGTCCACTTGCAGCAGGAGGACAGTGAACTTGCTCTGTTTCGACATTGGGTGACTGGGAAACAATTGCCCAGGCAAGAACAAAGAAACACTCTGACTCCCAAAACACTAAAAATACTTCAACAGTGGGAGCAACTCCAGATGAGAAAAGGTCTGTTGTATAGTAACATCCAGCTACAGAAAGAATTGGGAGCCACTTGGCAGGTGATGATCCCCGAGACGGTGCTGTCCAAAATCGCCGCAGAAGTTCACGAGAAAGGAGCCCACCTTTGGTGGTGAGAAAACCTTCCAATGACTACAACATTTTGTCTATCATCCTCGTTTGAGAGCAGCGGATGAGGAAGCTTGCAAACTCTGCCGGGCGTGTGAATTGGCCAAGTCTCCAGAACAAAGGGCCACGACACAGACCATTGTGACGTCAGTGCCCCCGGAACTGTTGATTACTTGATCATCGGACCGGCGCATCAGGGATATGACCACTGTCTAGTGATGATTGATCAGTTCTCAAAGTTCGCTGTGGTGACACCCACTTGAGATCAAACAGCAGAGTCGGTGGCCCATGCTATTTGTAAAAGCTTTATTCAGGTCTACGGCTGCCCACAATGGATTCACTCTGATCAGGGAGCCTGCTTCTTAGGGAGAGTCATGGATGAGTTACAACAGATCTACCAGTTTGACCGCTCTCACACCACACCGTACCATCCACAAGAAAATGGGGCCTGTGAACGATTCAACTGTACCCTTATACAAATGCTGAGAACCTTGGCGGATGATTGAAAGGCTCGGTGGCCTGAGTATGTGTCTGAGCTGGTTTGGATCTATAACAATCGAGTGCACCAGACCACCAGTTTCGCACGCCACTCAGTGTTGTTCGGCCGCGAAGGAAAAGAAGTCACGGAGCTGGAATTGGACCCGGGGGATGACTACCCACGGATGGAGGTGTCTACCTGGGTTCGGGAACATCGCCATTGTCTGCAGACCCTACATCAGCTGGTGCAAACTCGACTTCAGAAGTTGGAGCACCCTGAGAGACTCCCTCTGCGAGGGACAGATCTTTCGGTCGGAGACCGGGTGTTGGTAAGGGAAAAAGGTCCATGAGACAAACTGGAGTGGAGCGTCAGTTCGGTGGAAAAGGACCCATCTATGAAATTCAACCAGAAGGAGAGGGGGTGCCCCCACCCAGGTAGTGTACCAAAGTATGCTCCGGCCATGCCTCTCCATGGATCCCGTATCAGAGGAAGAAACGCCTGTGGTTCCTGAAGTGGTCTCTCCCACAGTGGAGGAGGATGAAGTGGAAGAGGGTCTGGAACAACAGCTTGAAAATGTGCCTGAGAATCAGGATCCTGGAACCTCAGAAGGGAATGTTACGGCGGGCCCTGACCTGGCTTCCTCAACATCGGAACAGCAGGGTGCAACCACATTTGAGGACTCCAATGCTCCTTCCAATCTACGTCGATCGGAACATACAACGGCTGGACAGCCCCCTAACCGGTACAACCAGGACAAATGTATTTGGCAACAGATTGCTGAGAAAGACCAACACAGACATAACGTGTTCCAGGATGCCTCGCCCGTGGAATGTTGAATGAAAGGAAGGAGAGTGTAAGGGGGTGAACATAAACAGTGTCATCGGTCCAAGGTACGCCCTGGAGCCGGAACTATCATGGCTGTCATCACTGTTGCAGGGAGATGACTTGCCTGGGCGGGGAGAGCTCAAGCACCGGACAGAAAGGGGCGTGGGAGACTTAAAAGGTGAGGAGCGTGGGAAGGAGAGGGACTGTCTGCCTTTTGCACCCTTTACCCAGTGCCCCTCCACGAACGAGACCCGTAACGGGTAGTGCAGCAGACTTACTGACCTTTCCTGAACGTTGTGGTTCTGTACAAGGCCCTGTCACCCCTGCGGCCTGTACTGCGTTGTGCTCCCGGTGTACCTCGACGCCTTTTAGGAACTCACAGAAGTAACTGTATCCCCTCTGCAATGGACCCAAGTCCCACGAACCCAAGTTCAGCGGACCCAAGACCAACGGTTCTGAATACTTCGGCATGGTCAGGAGACAGTGCATCTCATTTCTACACGGCAGGGCCAGAGACTTTGTTCACGGAGTGCAACTCCATCGGGAGCTGTTCCAACCACTACCCAACAAGAACTTCAATCGATAAGTCTTTACCTTCACTTTTCCCTTTTTTGTTGTATTTATTGTTTAGTTCACTATTTGCCTTAACACCTCCCTGCTCTGAGGTTTCCTTGAATTCATATTCAGTAATTGTTTAAGTAAATGTTTGTTAACCCCTTCTCTGCCTCCTGCTGTTTACTGCATCAAACGAACCTTAACAGTTTCATTGTACAAAAAAAATCCATCTAAATCCTGTTCTTTGATAGGGCAGAAGAAAAAGGTATACATATTTTTTTTTTTTTTCATACAACAAAAGAAAGGAGCATAGATACCAAAATTAATTAATCTTTTATTTTTTCAAGTATTAAAAATTATTATATAATATGAAAAATTATTTTTACAGCCAAAAGAAACAGAGGCAATGAAAAAACTATCAGGGGAGATCTACATATGTATACTGGCTCTTAATACATGCATAAATTTAAAATTTTCACAATTTAATGAACATAAGCTCCAGAAATAAATATAATCACAATGTACTAAAACATAATTCTCATAATCTATAATGGCCATCCGATTGAATATACAATATAATTAGAAATATATTCACATAAAGTGCCTAGTGATTTGAAAATGCTACAAAAAATAATGATAAAATAAAGATATAAATATAATCACAAATTGTGTAAAAAAATGCAAAAAAGTGCAAAAAAAAACCCACATAAAGCTAAAAAAATACCACCATATAAAAATTATATATATCGAGTATTAAGGTGCAAAATAGTGCAATGTACTCACTGTAAAATATTCAATAAAGTGCCAAAGTACAATTACTGAAAAAAATATGTACAATGCTGCGGCTTAAAAAAAATAAATAAATAAAGAGTGAATATAATCACTAACTGTGCAAACTAATGCAAAAAGGTGCAACAACTGTGTTAAATTTGTATAAGGACGTTACCACACAGGGTAAGATAAAGTTATAATGAATACATGTGAAAAATAACTTGCTAAGCACGAGCTCCTAAAAGATACTCCCTTCGCCCCAACCTGGCCAATATCCAGCACCATTAACCACCGGTCCCCTTTAATCCCATCTGCAGGATTATTTAAACACCCATCCACTTGAATCCACCTGGGGGGCTCCAGGACCTCTTGAAATCCCCCTCATCCGATCCGCCATTCACCAACTCCACCAATGTCGAGGACCTCCTCCCCATGCCCTACTGCCATGACATATATATTATTCATATTTTTATTAAAGAAAATCATCCCAATCACTCTCAAACGCTGTGATCCCAATCAGTGGCGTAACTTGAAACTCATGGGCCCCGATGCGAAAGCTCCAACAGGTCCCCCAAATATTTTAAATATTTAATAGCAATCGTCTTTTTCTATAGCCCAAAAGGACTTTTAGGGCCCCCTAGGCTCCAGGGCCCGGGTGCGATTGCAACCCCTGCACCTGTTGTAGTTACACCCCTCATCCCAATACTCCACAAAATTTGAGATAAATACAACAAAACACCCCATGAAACATCAGAACCAAATAAGTGAGGGTGGGTGGGAGCTTCTTACCACTGTAAGAGATACTTAAAATGGCTGACCATTTTATACTGGTACCCCCTAACCCCACCTCTGACCCCTCCTCCCCCAAGATCTAACTCCAGCACCACCTCTGTTCAAATATATTAACCTCCACACTTCCAACTGTCCCCCTCCCTCCTGCAGACTATATTCCCACCTCATCCCTGTCAAGTCGGCCTCCCTTTAAGGCCAGGGGTACAGTATGACCTTACTGGATTGTTACCAAATGTAAAAGAGAAATCCCCAATGCGCGTCTCGTGTATATCTCACTTGCTTTCGCACTTGCTCTTCTGATCTGATCCTTTTTCTACATATACAAATTGTCATCAGCCATTGTTATTGTCACACTCGCGCCTTGGCTGATTGGCGTGAGCCAGGGTGTTGTGGGCCCACTGTGCCACAAACCAGACTACCCTGGAAGGGGCGTAACTAATGCAGCTACCTCGGTCTTCACTGGAGCCTCTGATGGTGAGGTCAGGCTTGTGCGGCAGGTAGCTGCCAGGTGCCACTCCAGGGTGGTGTCTAGCTGTGGCTTCCCACTGGGGAACAGAATGCTAGGACAGGTGCGACTGACAGACAGGCAGGTGAGCACGGCTGAGACACTGGCAGGCGAGCACGGCTGAGACACTGGCAGGCGGACACGGCTGAGACACTGGCAGGCGGGCAGGACTGAGACACTGGCTGGTGTGCTCCAGCTGAGACACTGGTGTGGTGCCCCTGAGACTCAGTCGTCACAGAGATACTGCACCTCCTCCTGAGGTGTGGTGCCCCACCATCCAGGTAAGTTGGAGGCTCCTGACCACGCTCCAACACTCGCACCCCACACAACAGAGTAGTTCAGCAAAGCCGCATTTCGGCTCCTTGCTTAGAGAGTAGCAGAGCACCTTTGGTGGTTCCCTGCTTGGAACACGAAACTTGCTTGGAGGCGGGTGGAGTGGAGAATACATAAAAGAGCGGGAAGGTTTAGAATTACAGGTCAGTCTGGGAGAGGAAGCCACTCAGGAGTGAGGAAAGAAGATCCCTGAGAGAGGGATGGAGGAAGGAGGTGCTGCAGCAGACCTGAGTGACCTGGGTCTGCTGGCACGGGAAATAGGAGAAAGACATTGAACTGAAACCTGATCTTCCATAAGAGAGAGAGATTAGAACGGAACAAAGGAGTAAAAGGGAACAGAGAGGACGTGGGTTAGAGGAAGAACCCTGCCTAGAAGTTCTAAGCGCAAGGCCGGGGCCCGGTCCCTGAGGTTGTATGGATACTAATGGTTCTGCAGCAGACACCGGTGGAGTAGTGGGCTGTAAATGCACTACTCCCATCTAAGACTTGGGGGCACAACAGCAACTTGGATAGTGAGCCGGGACTCAGGAGTAGGGAGTCCCCGAAGCAGGCTACAGCTGTCTGCCGTACAAGTAGAGTTCTTGGGAACATCTGTCAGGAGGCACTCCAGTGTAACTCAGTACTGGGAGTACTTCACACTTAAAGGCGCTATAGAGGAGACATTCAGAAAGGCACATGTTGGCGGAGCGTTGGAAGGGAGCATTCCATCTTGCCTGGAGGTTGACCGAGTCCCTGACCCGGAGCACACGGCACGGAGGCAGGCACCTGTGTGTGCTACAGGACTGTGAGTAAGGCTCTGGAAATGCAAGCCCTGGTGTCCTCCATTCATTCTTGCGCCAACGCATCCAGCCCCGCTACATCTGGGTACCATCTTCTACACCGCTTGTGCCTCTCCTCTTCCCCCACATCTACACTGCCCTGGGGCTACAGCTCCACCTGTGGGGAGCTTCACCATCTTGGCTGCAACACACCACCAGCCCCAGAGGATCTGCATGCAGCGTCGGCTTAACATCTCACTTGCTGAACACCACAGGTGGCGTCACGAACTATTCATTCAAACCATTACACTCCCCCATTACTTGGGCGCCCAGGCCACAGACCAGGTCCCCGCTGCTGTGACACATCCCGCTGATACCGGCCCGGTACCGAGTACCCCACAGCCCTGGGAGGGCGACCCAACTTGGCGTCACGAACAGGATGACGAGACCCGATGCCATCGGGTTCTGTGTGCCTAAGATTTGTTGGACTTAAAACTTTTAAGAATGTGCAGAAGACCCAATTTAATAGACTGTAAAATGAACATTAAAAATGGCCGCTGGCGCGGTGAAGAAGGGCGTGACGATATGGGAGGTCCTAGGAAAAGACCGCGAACAGTCTTAGGCCTCCCCTGCCTCAATTACTATGTGGCAGCAACATGGCCCACTCCCGAGGTGTTGGTATACTGGCTTGGTATGGAGGCGCTGGAAGAAGACGCCGCCCCAAGAAGGAGGGGCAGAAGCCAGTGGCGGGAAGGCAGCCGAGGCAGGAAGAACACCAGAACGCCATGATGGAAGAAGAGGGAAGGAGGCCTGCGGAGCGCGGGGAGGTGGATCTCCCCGTCGCCATGGCTGAAGGCTCAGACCCTGCTTCTAGGATGACCCGCCAGCAGCTGGAGGACGAAATTGCCCAGCTGACGCGCCACCTGCCACTGAGGCAGGAAGCGCTATGGACATTGAATCTGCAGCACACCCAGGAGGGGCCTACACCTGCGATACGCGCGACAACGGTACCCGCCGCTGCTGCAGCGGACCTCTTCCAGGCAGACCCTGTGGAGCCTGCGACCGCTGCCATGCCACCGGCAGCATACCTTGTTCCCTCCCTGCTGCTACTACCGGAGGAGTTGTACACAGCACAGGGAGCTGAAGTGGAGGAAGATAAGCCCCGGTCCGGACCTGACGCGGCCGCGCAGGTCCCTACAGAGACCCCCGCGGACCCGGAGCCGCTGTTAGCTCCACCGTCGTCCCCAGTGTCCCACCGGGCAGCGCCCACCGCCACTACGCCTGCACCAGAGCAGAGACCACACCGCCAGGAGGCTCCAGGTACATCTGATGCCTCTACACCTGGGAAGGCCCTGGGGTGTACCGCGGTCGCAGCGGCTGGCCAGGTCGTGCTAGATCTGGTCTGGGACCGGGATGCCTGTCCCTGGGGGGAAACACCGGAACCCCTGATGGTGGCGCCGTGGTACAAAACCAGCCTGGATCGGTCCCGGGAGGATGATGAGAACTGGGCTAGTTGTCAAGCTACCATCCGGCAACTGGCAGCTGAACACCGGGAGAGAGAATACATGCGTATGGCAAGCAACCAGCAACAAGATGAAGACACCCAACGTTACACATCTGGTAGCGGTTCCAGTCCAGAAACCCCAGGAGGGAACAACAACCACTAGTAAAGAAATTTCTAAAAAAAAAAAAAAGAAAATAATAACTCGTTACCCAGGAGGGTTTATTTGCACCGTTGTGCCTTTTGTTCTATTTTTAACCATCATGGTTTAGTTTTGTTTGTTTTTCCAGTGTTGCCCAGTTGTGTTGGCAGCCTTTCCATTTGAACTACAGAGATCATGAACGCTGAATGGTCCAGAACTGCTATTGTAAATAGTTGCAGCTCTTTAGGTGCCCTCTCTTGGTTTTACATGGACACTTTTCGAAGATAAGGTCTACCTCATCTGGAGTATGACTCCAATCAAAGGACACTGCAAGAGATCCCGGCTGGGAGCGGTGTCCAGCACTTACAAGAATTGTTGAAAGTTTTAATGTGAAGTATTTGATAATGATGTGTCTTATGAGAGTATTGGTAACTAGGAAATGGCTTTTATATAGAATTAGGAATGTTTTGGTAGAGAGATGAGAGATTTGAATAAAGAATAGAAAATGTAGGTGATGAACCAGGCACCACGGTTGTCACTCAGAGTTCAAAGAAAGTAGAAAATGTGCACTAAAGATGGAAAGAAATGTGTTGATGAAGAATACTGAAGTGATAGTGAGTAACAGACAATAGCACTTTGAATTACATATTGTATTGAAAATTGCACTTTTGACTTAAGATTTTAGATAGTTAATTAAGAATTGCTTTCAACGTTCAAGAATGAGCACCTCCCACATTGGGAAGTTTAGTATAAGAAATGTTTGTTTAGCATTACAAAAATTTTGTATGTTCCTGCGTTGTCAACTTTGTTTAACTTGCAGCCTGCGGACGTGCTGTGTTTAACTGGGGGTATGTGGCGCCCCTGAGGCTCAGTCGCCACAGAGGTACTGCACCTCCTCCTGAGGTGTGGTGCCCCACCATATCCAGGTAAGTTGGAGGCTCCTGACCACGCTCCAACACTCGCACCCCACACAACAGAGTAGTTCAGCAAAGCCACATTGCGGCTCCTTGCTTAGAGAGTAGCAGAGCACCTTTGGTGGTTCCCGACTTGGAACACGAAACGTGCTGGGAGGCGGGTGGAGTGGAGAATACATAAAAGAGCAGGAAGGTTTAGAATTACAGGTCAGTCAGAGAGGAAGCCACTCAGAGAGGAGTGAGGAAAGAAGATCCCTGAGAGAGGGATGGAGGAAGGAGGTGCTGCAGCAGACCTGAGTGACCTGGGTCTGCTGGCACGGGAAATAGAAGGAGAAAGACATTGAACTGAAACCTGATCTTCCATAAGAGAGAGAGATTAGAACGGAACAAAGGAGTAAAAGGGAACAGAGAGGACGTGGGTTAGAGGAAGAACCCTGCCTAGAAGTTCTAAGCGCAAGGCCGGGGCCCGGTCCCTGAGGTTGTATGGACACTAATGGTTCTGCAGCAGACACCGGTGGAGTAGTGGGCTGTAAATGCACTACTCCCATCTAAGACTTGGGGGCACAACAGCAACTTGGATAGTGAGCCGGGACTCAGGAGTAGGGAGTCCCCGAAGCAGGCTACAGCTGTCTGCTGTACAAGTAGAGTTCTTGGGAACATCTGTCAGGAGGCACTCCAGTGTAACTCAGTACTGGGAGTACTTCACACTTAAAGGCGCTATAGAGGAGACGTTCAGAAAGGCACATGTTGGCGGAGCGTTGGAAGGGAGCATTCCATCTTGCCTGGAGGATGACTGAGTCCCTGACCCGGAGGACACAGCACGGAGGCAGGCACCTGTGTGTACTACAGACTGTGAGTAAAGCTTTGGAACTGCAAGCCCTGGTGTCCTCCATTCATTCTTGCGCCAATGCATCCAGCCCCGCTTCAACTGGGTACCTTGTGCCTCTCCTCTTCCCCAACATCTACACTGCCCTGGGGCTACAGCTCCACCTGTGGGGAGCTTCACCATCTTGGCTGCAACACACCACCAGCCCCAGAGGATCTGCATGCAGCGTCGGCCTAACATCTCACTTGCCGAACACCACAGGTGGCGTCACAAACTATTCATTCAAACCATTACATTCCCCCCATTACTTGGGCGCCCAGGGCCACGGACCGGGTCCCCGCTGCTGTGACACATCCCGCTGATACCGGCATGGTACCGAGTACCCCACAGCCCTGGGAGGGTGACCCACTGGCAGGCGGGCACAGCTGAGACACTGGCAGACGGGCACAGCTAAGACTGGCAGGCAAGCACGGCTGACACACTGGCAGGCAAGCACGGCTGAGACACTGGTAGTCGGGCACAGCAGACTAGGAAGGCACAGGGACTTGGGCAGGAAGGAGAGGTGTATGGAATAGGTATGAAGGAACAGGTTTGGACCGGTTCACACTGGAGAACCGCAAGGCTGCGGAGACGAGCTGCAGTTAGTAGCAAGAGGTTCTGCAGCAGCAGAAGCAGAACCGCAGGAGTGCGGAGCACTGGCAAAACCACAAGAACGCAGAGCACAGGCAGAGCCGCAAGAGTGTGGAGCACAGGCAGAGCAGCAAGAGTGTGGAGCACAGGCAGAGCAGCAAGAGTGCCAAGCACAGGCAGACAGAGAGGACACAAGGAAAGACACAGCAAGGAAAGGATCCACAGACAAGGAGACTGAGAAGCAGAGGTAGGACTGAGTTCAGACAAGGTAACGGTACGTGACAAGGTACAGTAACAAAGACACAGAAACCAGGATATTCTGCCTCTTGGAGGGGGGCAAGGACAAGTAAGAGACAAGGTCAGGCGCAATAGCACAGAGACCAGGATATCCTGCCTCCTGGAGGGCGGACAGACAGGTACAAGGCAAGGCTAGGAACAAGGACACAGAGACCAGTATATTCTGCCTCCTGGATGACTGACACATAGGTACAAGGCAAAGCTAGGAATCAAGTCTCCAGAGAAGGCGAAACACAGGAAAGGACCTGGCAACTCAGTAGCAAGACACTAACTGAGTGAAAGCGTTGCTCAGGCAGCTTCCACCAGGTGGAGCTGCCCTAAATACTAGAGGCCTCTTGGTGATTGGCCAGGGACACATTAAGCAGGTACACACTGATTCGATAAGAACCAGTGCCGACGCCGCCCCCCTATGCACACAGCCTGGAAGCATGCAGAGAGCAGACATGAAGCAAGAGCACACAGCATGGAGCAGGCAGAAGACAGAAGTCACAGCATGGCCTGGAGCAGTGAGTAAGTTGGTGTGTGGGGGATGGGAGGCTATGCGGTGATGCCGGCAGGGGTGTTACAGTTATCTGTCTGTCTTTTTCTTCCGTGTATTTATATATATTATAAATACAATTATTTTTTGTTTCCTGATTCATTTGTCCCTCCAAAAAACAGTCATTATCAACAGGATGAAAAAATATGGTCTCAACAGAGTCTTTGCAGCTTAGGTTTAGAGACAAGTCAGTAAAATACACATTTGTTGCAATTTTCTCATAACTAGGAATGAGTAGATCTAAAGAAGTTCGGGTTCTGTTACTTGACCCGAACTTTATTCCAAAGTTCGGTTCAGGTACCAGAACTAGTGGCGTAACTACAAAGTAATGGGCCCCGGTGCGAACTTTCAAATGGCCCCCCATGCCAAAATACACGCACATCTCTGTTCCGCACATCTCGTACACACATGGCTCCGCTCCGCACACCTCGTACATGCGCATCTCCCCTCCGTCCACCTCATACACGTGTCTCCGCTCCGTACACGCATGGCTCCTCTCCGTACACATCAAACACATGCGGCTCCGCTCCGTACACCTCATACACACACAGCTCCTCTCTGTACACCTCATACACATGCGGCTCCGCTCCGTACACATCGTACGCACACGGCTCCTCTCCATCCACCTCATACACATGCGGCTCCGCTCTGTACACACATGGCTCCTCTCCATTCACATCATGCACATGCGGTTCCGCTCTGTACAAGTTTTCATAGTCAGTTTTGTAATGTTTGCTATGTTTTCCAGGTTCGATGATTTCTTTGTTTGTTTTCTGTTAAGTAAATCTCTACCAGGGTGAAGACTAATTATATGTAGTTAAGGCTGGTTTCACATTAGCGCTTTTTAAGCGCACGCACGGCCGGGGGTAGCTCCGCCCCCGAGCCGACTCTCTGCCCGGCATGCCCGCCCCTTGCTTGTAGCGCCGCCTCCTAGCGCACAGCGGCGCCTGCGATCGGCGCACCCTATCTTTAGCATAGGGTGCGCAGATCGTGCGCAGGCCGTGCGCTAGTTGCGCTTTGACCTGCGCTGCGCACTTTTGACGGTGCGCCGTGCGCGCCAAAATCCGAAAAGTTTGATTTTGGCGCGCACGGCGCACCGTCAAAAGTGCGCAGCGCAGGTCAAAGCGCAACTAGCGCACGGCCTGCGCATGATCTGTGCACCCTATGCTAAAGATAGGGTGCGCCGATCGCAGGCGCCGCTGTGCGCTAGGAGGCGGCGCTACAAGCAAGGGGCGGGCATGCCGGGCAGAGAGCCGGCTCGGGGGCGGAGCTACCCCCGGCCGTGCGTGCGCTTAAAAAGCGCTAATGTGAAACCAGCCTAAGTTATATCCTGAGGTCGGACACTGGCACAATGTGACAGTCTGTTGGGTAAAGGCTTATTAACATTTCACTATTTGGTCAGTATTTTACCTCAATATTTGGCTGCCAAAACCAGGAGAGGCACAATCAAAGGAAAAGTATAATAGAGACACATCACCACTTCTGGATTTATCACCCACTCCTCGGTTTGACTTACAAATACTGAGGTAAAATACTGAACAAATGCTGAATGTGTGAACATGGCCTTAAGATGATGTTTCTGACTGCTGCATGTAAGACACAAGATATATTTTTATCTTCTGTTTTTCCAGAAATGTGAAACATACTGTCTTACAAAAAAAAAAAGAACTCACATAATTTATAAAAAGAGTCAAGTTGAACACAAACTGGAAAGAAGAGAACGTAAGAGACATCTGATGTGCACGCAAGGGTATGTGCACACGGTGCGGATTCTGCTGCATTGTACAGTACCTTTATTTCCTATGGAAATAAAAAAAAAAGCAGTGCACATGCTGCGGATTTTTCCGCGCGGTTTTGCTGCGGTTTACAATCTGCAGCATGTCAATTGCTTGGTGCAGAAACGTTGCAGTTTTACACCTTATCCATTATGAGGTGTAAAACCGCAGGCAAAACCGCAGAACTTTTGTCCTGCGGATTTACCTGCGGTTTTCTCTCCAAAATCCGCACACCCAAAAAACTACGTGTGCACATAGCCTAAGTGGTTACACAGAATATATATTGGATTTTTAGGCTACGTTCTTACAGGGAGCTTTGTGTGTGTTTTTATGCTCCGTATTTTTGCAGCATCAAATACACAGTGTCTTACAGATACAGCAAAGTGGATGGGATTTATAGAAATCTCCTGCCCACTGGGCTTTTATTATACTCAGCGTAATCTGATCTACGGTGCGGGTTTCAAATCCGAAGCATGTCAACTTCTCCTGCAGATACACTGAGTTTTATGAGGGTTTTTTGGTACATTTTTGTGTGCATTTTTATCCCATTCATTTGAATGGATGAAATGCAATGCAAAAAAAATACGAAAAGAGTTTTCATGCTGCAGATTTGGAAAATCACTTTGATGGTTCAAATCTGCAAGTGAAAAATAAGCAGCATGTGCTCGAGCTTTCTAAAATCTCATTCACTGGTACGAGAAAAGGCATTTTTTTCTGTGAAAAAAAAAAAGTGGCAAATCACAACATGTGAACAAGCCCTAATCTTCCAAAATGTTATGACAGTGACTATACGATACTTGCAGAGAATCTTCACCTAAACTCTACAGTATGTATAGCTCTCTGTCCAGTTATTATTATAGTGCCATTTATTCCATGGCACTTTACATGTGAAAAAGGGGCATACATAGACAAGTACAATAAACATGAGCAATACAAGGCACACACAAGTACAGAAGGAGAGAGGACCCTGCCCGTGAGGTCACACAGTCTACAGGGGATGGGTGAGGGACATTAGGAGAGGGCAGAGCCGGTCATGCGGTGGTTCCGTAGACTGAGGATCACTGCAGGTTGTAGGCTTATCGGAAGAAGTGGGTCTTCAGGCTCTTTTTGAAGGTTTCCGTGGTAGGCGAAAGTCTGATGTGTTGTGGTAGAGAGTTCCAGATTATGTGGGGAAGCACGGGAGAAGTCTTGTATGCGAAAGAAGAGATAAGAGGGGAGTAGAGAAGGAGATCTTGAGAGGATAGAAGGTTGCGTTTAGGTAAGTACGGGGAGACCATGTCACAGATGTATGGGGGAGACAGGTTGTGGATGGCTTTGCATGTCATAGTTAGGGTTTTTGAACTGGAGCCTCTGGACAATAGGAAGCCAGTGAAGGGCTTGGTAGAGAGCAGAGGCTGGGGAATAACGGGGAGACGGGTGGATTAGTCGGACAGCAGAGTTTAGGATAGATTGGAGTGGTGCAAGAATGCTAGAGGGGAGGCCAGAGAGTAGGAGGTTGCAATAGTCGAGGCAGGAGATGATGAGGGTGTGCACAAGCGTTTTTGCAGTTTCTTGGTCAAAGAATGTATGGATCTGGGAAATATTTTTTAGTTGGAGTCGGCAGGAGGAGGCAAGGGCTTGGATATGTGGCTTGAAAGAGAAGGCAGAGTCAAGGCTCACCCCGAGGCACCAAGCATGCGTGACTGGGGAAAGCGAGCAGCCATTGACATTGATAGATCTGGTGGAGGGGTAGAGTGAGATGGGGGAAAGATGATGAAAGCGAGCAGAAAAGAAAGATGAAATAGCGGACAGACATTGTGGGGTTTTGGTAAGGAGGTGATGTCAGATCCAGATAGGTAGATCTGCATATCATCGGCGTAGAGATGATACTGCAACCGTGGGATTCTATGAGCTGTCTCAGGCCAAAGGAATAGATGGAGAAGAGTTGGGGGCCTATAACTGAGCTTTGGGGAACACC
Organism: Dendrobates tinctorius; assembly: GCF_039654945.1. Lineage (NCBI taxonomy): Eukaryota > Metazoa > Chordata > Amphibia > Anura > Dendrobatidae > Dendrobates > Dendrobates tinctorius. The sequence continues at coordinate 9,697,311 of NW_027361751.1, read as the reverse complement.
GACAGACAGGGAGCAAGGTAAGGAGGTGATTTGGGAGAGACACTGAATGTCCGGTCTGTTAGATATGACAAGATCCAAGTCAGGGCCAAATCTGTGATGCCAAGAGATGAGAAAATCTGTAACAAGAGGGAATGGTGCACAGTGTCAAAGGTAGAAGACAGGTCCAGGAGAAGGTGGACAGAGTAGTGTCGCTTGCTCTTGGTGGATAGTAGGTTGCTGGTGACTATAGTTAGGGCAGTTTCAGTTGAGTGATGCAGTCAGAAGCCAGATTGTAACCGGTCAAAGAGGGAGCAGGAGGAGAGGTGGGAGGACAGTTCCAAGAAAGACATGCTGTTCCAGTAGTTTTGAGGCATAAGGGAGAAGTGATATTGGGAGATAGCTAGACACAGAGGATGGGTCGAGGGAGGTTTTATTGAGGATGGGTGTGATTGGGGCATGTTTGAAGGATGAGGCGAAGACACCATTTGTAAGTGAAAGGTTGAAGAGATGTGTTAGGGGTACTTCACACTAAGCGAGATCGCTAGCACGCTGGTATCCAGGGCACACAGCGGGTAACTAAGCGCACACGGCCCTAAGTTACCCGCTGTTTACCTTGGATACCAGCATCCTCGCTTGTCCTGATCGCTGGTGAGATTTGCCTGTTTGACAGTTCACCAGCGATCATGTAGCGACGCACCATCGATCCTGACCAGGTCGCATCGTTGTCGGGATCGCTGGTTCGTCGTTTAGTGTAACGGGACCCTTAGGGTTGGGATGAAGACTGTGGCGAGGTTAGGGATGAGGTGGGACAGGAGCAAATCAAGCGTGAAAGTGGTGAGATATGATCTTCACAGAAGGATGGAGACCTGATTTTCTGTCATGGTGGAGAAGCTGGTTTTGGAAGAACAGGGCTGAGCAGTTAAGAGGAGAGGCATTGGGGCTGCGGGCCAAAGCTTTCTCTGATGTTATCGATCTTCTGCTTAAAGAAAGAGGCAAAGTCTTCAGCAGAAATGAGAGGAGAGGGAGGAGGTGCCGGGGGACTAAGTAGAGAAATGAAAGTGTTGAAAAGCTGTTTAGGGTTGTGAGACAGGGAGGATATGAGAGATGAGAAGTTTGTTTTCGGCAGTGAGGGTGGACTTGAAGCTGGCGAGGGACTGCTTGTTAACACAAAGATTTTTTTATCCATTCATTGCCAGTGGCTGGGTGAAGCCATCCACCGTCAAACCATTGTGTCCTCTCTTCCCAAATCATGACAACCCAAAACATCCAAACGACCCCTGTAATAACTCCTCTAATCTCTGTCGATCATTACACCTAGTTACTTGTTGCTTTTTAGAATTGACGTCAAAACTCTCCTCCTCTACAAAGCTCTCCACATGGCTACTCCATCATACATTTCTGCCCTCATACCCAGTGCTAACAGATTGGGCTCTTTGCTGATCCAATGACCTATAATACTCATCTTCCCATATTACATCCTCTCTCTACTGTCTGCAGGAGTTTGTCCTGCTTCTTCCCGTGAACTCACTACCCAATAACTGTAAAAAGATTTCTTCAAGAAGTCTAAGTCACCAAACAATTGTCTGTCGACAGTGACCAACTTAACCCCTTCAGCTTTAATATATCCCACGTGCCAACACAATTAGCTGTTCTCGACTATATGGATACCATGTATTTGTAGTGACATTTGGGCACTGGTATTACTCTTTTTGTCTGACTGTTTGGGCATTGGTTTTGGTTACTTCTCATTTTACTTGAACTTCATTAGATCTTAACCAGACAAGGATTCAATATCCGTCATGTGGTGTGGTCTAAATATATTGTCAATATAGAGAAAGAACAAACATTTATATTGTTTTCCTCTGTTCTTAAATATTTTTCTTGGCAATGTATGATCTGATGATCTTGCCAATAGGGAAGAAATAACAAACGCTTCCCAGATCAGAAACATCCTGCAAATTCACTATGCACTGATTATTGTTGTAGCAAAATATGGGCTCATGCACCCACTATATTCCAGCTTCATTTTATACAGAGCAGTAACGGGACTGCCATAGGGGTGCATGAGGCTTCTCCTCTTGAACATGTGTCCGCCTCTAATCTCATATGATGGAAAATTGGGCCATGTTCTATAAAAGTCTGTATATATTGTACGAAGATGTTCTCTTCTATAGAGGCAGGCTTACATCAATACCGTCTAATTCCTAGACAGGGATAAAATTATGAAAGTGGGGTTTGATAAATCTTTCTCCATGTCAGACAAGATGCAGAGAGTGACATGATTTGTGCCTAAAGCGGTCTTTCATGATCATTTTTGACAGTGTTGGCTCATTTAGTTTCATAAATATCCCTCATTACCTGACTTAATCTGGAAAGCCATGCACAAAGGTAAAACCATGCACAGAGGTAAAGCAGTGGCGGAGGTAAAGCCGGGCGCGGAAGTAAAGCGGTGCGTGGAGATAAAGCCGGGCGCGGAGGTAAAGCCAGGCTCGTGGAGGTAAAGCCGTGCTCGGTGGTAAAGCCGTGCTCAGAGGTAAAGCCGTGCTGGGAGGTAATGCAAGGTACGGAGGTAAAGCAGGGCATGGAGGTAAAGCAGTAGGTAAAGCCTTGCTCAGAGGTAAGGGTATGTGCACACGCTGCGGATCCGCAGCGGATTTGGCCTCTGCGGATCCGTTGCAGTTCTGCTGACAGTGTACAGTACAATGTAAGTCTATGGGATTTACAATCCGCAGTGCACAAGCTGCGGTTTTTTCGCTGTGGAAAAGCTGCGGTTTTAAATCCGCAGAAAGAAGTGACATGTCAATTCTTTCTGCCGATTCCGCTGCAGTTTGCCACCTATTCCATTGTCCAGGTGTCAAACCGCAGGGGAAAACCGCTGGCCAATCCGTAGGTAAAATCGCAGGTCAATTTACCTGCGCTTTTACCTGCGGATCCGCACGGAAAATTCCACTGGTGAATCCGCAGCGTGTGCACATAGCCTAAAGCAGTATGGGGCTTTATGGTCCTGTACATAAGAAGTAAGAAGTCATGCAGGATGTGTACATGGGTCCTAAGTCTGAGGATGGTACAGGTTATATTCATTTTTCACATGGCACTACATGGTACTGAAGTGTATTCAATACTTATCCAGTGGGTACGGAAAGTATTCAGACCAGTTTAAAATTTTTTTTTTTTTTTTTTTCCATTGCAGCGATTTGGTAAATGCAAAAAAAGTTCATTTTTTTCTCATTAATGTACACTCTGCACCCCATGTTGATGGGAAAAAAAACAGTAATGTAGAAATTTTTGCAAATTTATTAAAAATGAAAAACTGCAAGACTTGGGTTCTCCACTCTCAAGACTTGGGTTCTCCACTCTGATTAGACCTAAGTCGAGGGGTGGCATGGGTCTTCCTAATTTTAAAACATATTACCGGTCTGCTCTTCTTTCCAGACTGGTGGACTGGAGATATGGTGGCCTGTATAAACAATGGGTGATCATTGAAAAGCTGATGTCCCCACATTCATTGTATTGGCTCCCTTGGACCTATGATCCTCGGAACTACACAGTTTCTGAATTCCCACCGCTCACAAAAGTGGTAATAAATTTCTGGTACAAATATAGCACCAAAATGAAAATCATTAACAGACCAAGTAGATTAGGCCCCCTCTTTAATAACATAGACTTCCCTCCTGCCACGACACGGACTTCATTTCTTTGTTGGGACTCTGACGACCGGGTTAGTCTGGGCCAGGCTGCAGACAAGATTGCAGGATTCCCTGTGGTGGGGGATATGAGGACGGCCTGCCCGGGGAGATCGATACCCTGGCTTGAATTTATTCAGCTCAAGAGCTGTTTTTCAAAGATAGATCTTGGCCTGCCGACACCATTTGAGACCCTTATGCAGCTAACGGAGGGCCCTGCTCATGTGATCTCACTCCTCTATGGCCTGATCTCTGATTTGGAATCTACAGACACGCCCCGCTTCATCACTGCATGGGAGAAAGATCTGCAGATTAACTTTTCCGATGCGGATCGCCATAAAATCTTCACCCTGACTCATAAGTTGTCTATCTCTTGTGAGTCACAGGAGAACTACAAGATCTTGACTAGATGGTATAGATGCCCTGACATGCTGCACAGGATTTATCCGGGGGTCCCTGATTTATGCTGGAGATGCGGAGAGGACGGGGGCTCCATGCTACATGTCTGGTAGTCCTGTCGTCTGCTGAAGCCATTTTGGTTGGCGATCTTCCAGATTTTCTATATCATTTCTGGAATCAGGTATGAACCATCTCCTCAGATTGCTCTCCTTTCTCTAATCCCTGGCCCATTAAAAACAATTAAAAGGGGCCTCTGGAGATTTTGCCTAATAGCAGCAAGAATGATCATACCCAGGCATTGGAGATCCATGAGGGTCCCTTCTGTGATGGAATGGGTGGTGGAGATGGACAGATTGGAGCGTATGGAATCACTGATGTCCCAAGATAGGGGCTCCACATCTAGACAGGGACACACTTGGTTTCCTTGGCATTCATTCAAAGAGAGTCCGGAATTTGCCAACTGGATACATATTTAGCTCCCGAGTAATTTAGATGATTTGAGTTAAATAAGTTAAATTATTATTTTTTACTGATGGGCTATAATCCCCCCCCTTCTTCCTTCCCTTACCCTATATCCCCATACCTATTTTTTCCTTACTCTTACTACTATGTCTTCTCCCTCATGTCTTTCTCTTCTTTTCTCTACTTCCATACTTAAATAATGTTTAATTACTCAGATAATGGTAGTATATGGTCTATTGTATTGTACCCTTTCTTTGTTATTAAAAAAACTTTAATAAATATTTTCTGAAAAAAAAAAATGAAAAACTGAAATATCACATGGTCATAAGTATTCAGACCCTTTGCTCAGACACTCATATTTAAGTCACATGCTGTCCATTTCCTTGTGATCCTCCTTCAGATGGTTCTACTTCATTGGAGTCCAGCTGTGTTTAATTAAACTGATAGGACTTGATTTTTAAAGGCACACACCTGTCTATATAAGACCTTACAGCTCACAGTGCATGGCAGACCAAATGAGAATCATGAAGTCAAAGGAACTGGCCAAGGAGCCCAGAAACAGAATTGTGGCAAGGCACAGATCTGGCCAAGGTTACAAAAGAATTTATGCAGTACTCAAGGTTCCTAAGAGCATATTGGCCTCCATAATCCTTAAATGGAAGAAGTTTGGGACCACCAGAGGTCTTCCTAGACCTGGCCATCCAGCCAAACTGAGCAATCGTGGGAAAAGAGCCTTGGTGAGAGAGGTAAAGAAGAACCCAAAGAACACTGTGGCTGAGCTCCACAGATGCAATAGGGAGATGGGAGAAAGTTCCAAAAAGTCAACTATCACTGCAGCCCTCCTCCAGTCAGGCCTTTAAGGCAGAGTGTCCTGACAGAAGCCTCTCCTCAGTACCACACATATAAAAGCCCGCATAGAGTTTGCTGAAAAACACATGAAGGACTCCCAGACTATGAGAAATAAGATTCTCTGGTCTGCTGAGATGAAGATAGACCTTTTTGGTGATAATTCTAAGCGGTATGTGTGGAGAAAACTAGGCACTGATCATCACCTGCCCAATACAATCCCAACAGTGAAACATGGTGGTGGCAGCATCATGCTATGGGGTGCTTTTCAGCTGCAGGGACAGGACGACTGGTTGCCATTGAAGGAAATATGAATGCGGCCAAGTTCAGAGATATCCTGGATGAAAACCTCTTCCAGAGTGCTCTGGACCTCAGACTTGGCTGAAGGTTCAACTTCCAAAAAGACGATGACCCCAAGCACACAGCTAAAATAACAAAGGAGTGGCTTTGGAACAACTCTGTGACCATTCTTGATTGCCCCAGAGAGAGCCCTGACCTAAACCCACTTGAGCATCTCTGGAGAGACCTGAAAATAGCTGTCCACCAACGTTCACCATCCAAGCTGACGGAACTGGAGAGGATTTGCAAAGAAGAATAGCAGAGGATCCCCAAATCCAGGTGTGAAAAAGGGTGCTTCTACTCAATACTGAGCAAAGGGTCTGAATACCTATGACCATGTGATATTTCAGTTTTTCTTTTTTAATAAATTTCTACTTTTCCATTTTTTTTTCAGTCAAGATGGTGTGCAGAGTGTACATTAATGAGAAAAAAAATGAACTTTTTTGAATTTACCAAATGGCTGCAATGAAACAAAGAGTGAAAAATTTAAAGGAGTCTGAATACTTTCCGCACCCACTATATATCTCTCATCTGTCTATTGCCCTACATGTTCTCTTCATTCTGAAACTGACCTAAGACCAACATCCTCCATAACACGAACCTCGCACCTTCGTCTTCAAGACTTCTCTAGTGCTGCGCCAGTTCTCTGGAATACACTACTTCACATGATACCACTCTTATCTAGCACCCACATTTTTAAGTGTGCTTTAACCCCTTCCAGACATTTGACGTACTATACCGTCCATGTGCCTTGGGCCTTAATGCCCATGGATGGTATAGTATGTCATAGTGATCAACTGCGCAGCTGATTGCAGCCGGATGTCAGCTGATTATTACAGCTGACATCCGGCACTATGTGCCAGGAGTGGTCACGGACCGCTGACCGCTGATGAAAATCCTTATTTTTTTGCAATTGCTGGATCTAAAATAACTGGCACTTTTGACCTATTGTGTCCCCTTTATTTCCTTGCAGACTGTAAGCTTGCGAGCAGGACCCCCACTCCTAAGGTAACTGTTTATACTGTCTTATCGTGTATTTAATTTATTGTCTGTACATGTCCCCGCTTAATTGTAAAGTGCTGCGGAATATGGTGGTGCTATATAAAATTATTATTATATTATAGGATGTACAGTACCCACATATGTGCACCTGCCTTAAAGTGGTTGTTCTGTTTTAACCTTACTTAGGCTAGTTTCACACTAGCGTTTTTTAGCGCTGCGATTCGTGCGCAATAGAAACGGATGCAAAAACCGCATCAGAATGCGTTTTGCATGCGTTTGCCTTTTTAGGCGCAACTAACTCTTAAAACGCATGCGATTTTAAACGCAGGCGTGCGAATGTTCATGCGCATGCCTGCGTTCCCATAGACTGTAATGTGATTTTTTTTTTGTGCATTCTGTGCGCAAGCATTTTTTTTTAAACAGATCGAACGGACCAAAAATGCAACAGGTTGCGTCCAGCGCGCCTAGGCGAACACTACAAAAAAAGTATGCGCACGAAAGCGCATACGAACGCATGCATACGCTTGACCATGCGCCCCCATGTTAAAGATAGGTGCGCAGGATGCATGCGCATGGACGCGTACGAAGCGCAGCGCTAAAAACGCTAGTGTGAAACCAGCCTCACTCCATACACTCAAAACTGAATCCAAACTGAGCTTTTACTTCCCCTCACCGGCCTACTGATCGACTGCAGTGGTGAGATCATGTCAACAATGCTGCAGTCAATCGCCAATCAACAAGCTCAGCAGCTCGTGACGTCAACAGACCTGCTAAGTCCAAAAGATTGACGGCAGTGATAACAGGCACTACTGATGGACATTACTGCTGCAATTCAATAACAAGGGACAGAGCAGCAGTGGAAAGACATCACTGCACCAGGGGACAAGTAATAACTCGGTTTGTTATTGTATCAGTCTCTGAGCCTAAGAAATAATAAATGTAAATGCAGGACAGCCTCTTTAATACATCTGTATTTATTAGCATCGGTGGAACTTTCTGGTACATTTGGCACACACTGAAGACATATGGACCTAACATGAAACATCTGCTAAACCCTTACATTGTAAGATTCACAATAACTATTTGCCGTGACTTACATATCTGATGATCCTCAGTTGGGATCTGAGGGGTATTTGTATTCCGTACAGTCTGAACCAGTCCGTTGACAGTGCCAATCATCTTCTGCGCTCCATTTCTTCCCAGTGCAACCAGCTTTGCTTTCCTATCGTCTTTCTTGTTCTCCTCTTCTTCCTCCCTCATCTCTGTGCCGTATGTTTCCTTTTTCACTATTAAACCTGTATACAACTTTTAGAATGTCTTCAGTAGATTTCTACTTAGGATTCCCTCCATGCAGTAACTCCATGCGCTCTGCTGTGTTTCTACTTTTTGAACACTAATTGAGAGACTTGGGCTGGGCGGTAGATCAGGTCTTTCCTCTGTCTCTGTCAGTGATGGGAGTCCCCTCAGGTGTAGTACAACCAGCCCCGGGTGACTCATACCTGAAGGCACTCATGACCTACAAAGTTATAAAATTCTCTCCAAACAAAGCATTATCAAGGTAAGAAGTGAACTAGAAGAAAATCTCATACCCAACAAAATAGTTACTTAGATAAAGAAAGCTTTACATGATATAAAGAAAGTAGACACTAGGAAAATAGAAACATACAGTGCCTTGCGAAAGTATTCGGCTCCCTGTAACTTTTCAACCTTTTCCCACATATCATGCTTCAAACATAAAAATACCAAATGTAAATTTTTGGTGAAGAATCAACAACAAGTGGGACACAATTGTGAAGTTGAACGAAATTTATTGGTTAGTTTAAATTTTTGTGGAAATTCAAAAACTGAAAAGAGGGTCGTGCAGTATTATTCTGCCCTGAATGATCCAATGTTGTCCTAAATGACTAATGATGATAAATATAATCCACCTGTGTGTAATCAAGTCTCCGTATAAATGCACCTGCTCTGTGATAGTCTCAGGGTTCTTTTTGAAGCACAGATAGTCCTGTCTAGGCCTGTTACTTTCAGGAGTAATAAACTCTGTGCCTTACTGCTAGGTGTCCTCTCCCACGACCCTTCTCCGGTAAATCAGTCTCAGTCTTTCTACATGGGATAACGCTTTCTGTCCTCTCGGGTCTCCTCTCACTTTAGGGACACCCACGTCATGCGGCTCTGATGAACAATCAGACCAGAGGTCTGCCCTATATGCAAGCTAGGCCCTATCTAACTCCTGACTGGAAACTCTTTCTCTGTCCCTTCACTTTAGCCCCTCTCACTCTGGGCTAGTTCCAACTGTTAGCCCTAACTGTCCCTGTTAATTACCTGTTCCTGGGCACAAAACAGCTTCATCACAAACAATAAAGATTATTACTCATACAAACAAAACACATAGGCATTTCCATCTCCATAGAGACTCTCCCACTCAGTGACCCTAGACGCTGAGATCAACAACAGAATTGCCAAAGCTAGCACTGCCTTCGGTAGACTGGGTAGGAACATCTGTGAAAGGAGTCAGCCTTATCATGAAGCTGAAGTGGTGGTCCTTGCCATCTTCTCTATATTAGCGAGACCTGTACTGTCTACAACCGCCATGCTAAAAAGCTCAGTCACTTTCACATGAGCCGTCTTTGTAGATTACTCCTCATCAGGTGGAAAGACAATATCCCTTACACGGCAATCTGCAGTGTTTACACTATCCTGCTGAAAACCCAAGCCAGTTCGGCTGGACATGTGGTCAGAATGCCTTAAATTCATCTTTCAAAAACCTTGGAGTCGATATTAACGTATAGCAGGCGAGGTTGGCGAGGAGTGATCATCTCAGGAGCTCATGTAGCTGAAGACAGAACCTTTGAGGTAAAATAAAGCAAGCTGTGCTGTACGCAAAGCACAAACGGTATATGCTGTCCTGACCCCATCTACTTACATATGTCACGCATGTGGTTGAGTCTTCAGTGCCAGGAATGGCCTCAGTCACCTTCAGGTCCGCAGCCACTGATCCTCCTCTAAACACTGAAGTTTTGTCATCTTCGACTATGACAGACGAACAGCACACAGCAGAAGTCAGGTCAGTATTTGACCTCAGTATTTGGAAGTCAAAATCAGGAGTGGAGCAATCAGACGAAAAGTATAATAGAAACAAGTCACCACTTCTGTATATATCACCCACTCCTGGTTTTGGCTTACAAATACTGATGTCAAATACTGACCAAATACTGACCGTGTGAACGTGGTCCAAGTCCTGAAGTTGGCCCAATGATCACTGTGCTGCATACTGTATAGAGAATACAACTGTTTCTTCTCTGACACGTGACATTACAGTTTAATATACTGCACTGATATATTGTGTGCATTATCTCTGTATCATCACCTTGCCTATTACACAACATAACATTTCACTAGGTTCATTACTAGAGTTGATTAAAACTTGTACGTAACCATTAGATCAGAGTACTGTGAACTTCCTTATCAGCTAGTATCGTTGGCAACTCTTCTGATTAGTTGCCCCATCATGATGCCATTTATGCGTTAGGGCCCCGTCACACATAGCGACTCACCATCGATCTCGACAACGATATCAACGTATCAGGATCGCTGGTGAGCTGTCAAACAGCTTCAGACAGCTTCACCAGCGTCAGCACCAGCGACGCCGAGCGTGCGCGTCTCTGTGTACTTTAGTTACCAGCGCTGTGATGCAGGGAGCTGGTAACCAAGGTACACATCGGGTTTCTAAGTGATGCACGCCCCTTAGATTCCCGATGTGTATGTTAGTTACCAGCTGATCGCTGGTCTCCTGCCTGTCACACGCAGCGATGCATGCTGGCCAGCGGGAGACCAGCGACCAAAGAAATGTCCAGGGCTTTCCAAGAGCGATCAGCTATACCGGCAGGGGGGCCGGTCGCTGATCGCTGTCACACACAGCGATCTCGCTGGTGAGATCGCTGTTGTCACAAAACTTGTGACTCAGCAGCGATTTCGCTATCGAGATCGCTATGTGTGACGGGGTCTTTATGCCAGACCTACTAATCAGAAGAGGCGCCGGTGATGAGATCAGAGGAGATTTGCAGGGCTCTGGTCTGACAGCTACGGACAACCAATGTGGCTCCTACAACAGGGTCCTACAAATCCTTTTCATCAAAACCATTCTTTTTTTCTGTATTGTAACATCACCGTGTGCATTATCTTTGTATTGTAGTTCTGTGCTCAGCATTCATGTCTAATGACATCACTGTGTGTATTCTTCTTTTACAATGCTGTATTCATCCCTTTCCCATGACATCACTCTGCTCATTCCTTCTGTGCTATGGCATCACTATGTCCATTACCCTTACTTTCACAATGTTATATCTTTACTGTGATTAAGGGAATGAGAGGTAAACGACAGTATTCGGCAGCAGTTCCTGAACAATGTGCGGCAAAACAGCAAAATATTTGAAACATTTTTGTAGATTAATCGATTAAGAAAACTAGATGACAGATCTGCCGAGGTTTGTCCCACTGTTCTGACCCAGAAACCTTTCTACTCAAAGAATGCGAACATTGTAAAGATGTATGTCAGTACAACCATAGAAGTAATCACATGATCATCCAGTACATTTATAAGTAGATTGCGCAGTATATTATACATACAGCTCTGGCAAAAATTACGAGTCCACTGCACAGTTTTATAAAAATCAGCTTCTCTACATGTCTGACAGCCATTCCATTCCAGTGTCAGTTGAATTCCAACACCTCATTCTACTTAATGTGCTTCTGATTAGGTGATCACCTGAACCAAATCATAGTTAACGAAGGAACGTATAAAAAAAAACCCTGCTGTGGTGTTCACAATCCTCTTGCAATAGGACAAGCTGGATGGCAAAAATAGGTATTAGACCTACCGGTAATGATGTTTCCAGGAGTCCATCCTGACAGCACTATGGAGGACGTCCTCCTCCTCCTTACAGGGACAGGAAAGCACACGAGAGGTTAAAAGGCCATGTCCCACCCCCTTTCCCTCAGTGATTTGACAAGTACCACAAGGTGGATGATGCTAGTAACGGTTTAATGAAACAGTCATATTACAGCATATGACATAACATAATACAACATAGTATAACATACCAGGGAGGGAACTACCCGTGCTGTCAGGATGGACTCCTGGAAACATCATTACCGGTAGGTCTAATACCTATTTTCCAGGACGTCCACCTGACAGCACTATGGAGAGTACCAAAGCACCTCCTCAGGGTGGGATTACTGCTTGGAGAACTTTTCTCCCGAATGCGGTTTGTTGGCCAGCTAACACATCTAGTTTGTAGTGTTTGCAGAATGTATTAAGACTAGCCCAGGTTGCCGCTCGACAAATTTGATCAACTGACGCCCCTGCCCGCTCGGCCCATGAGGCCGATACCGCCCTTGTAGAGTGGGCTTTTAAGGAATCAGGCGGGCTGGCGCCTTCAGCCTGGTAGGCGTCCGAGATTACTGAGGTAATCCAACGCGCTATGGACGCCTTAGAGGCCTTCTTCCCTTTATTCCTACCACCAAAGAGAACGAAGAGGTTCGGGTCGATACGCCAACTATTGGTGGCCTCTAGGTATTCTATAACTGCGCGCCTCACGTCTAGCGAGTGGAGCCGCCGCTCCTTCTCATTTCGGGGATTATCACAGAAAGAGGGTAACACTACCTCCTGGTTCAGGTTTCTTGTGGAGGCTACCTTCGGGGTAAATGCCGGGTCTAACCTAAGGATTATACTATCCTCTCTTATCTGGAGGTATGGATCCTTAGTGGATAGGGCCTGGATCTCCCCTATTCTTTTGGCCGTGGTAATGGCTACTAGAAAGGCCGTTTTACGAGTGAGAGCACGGATGGGTATCTTCTCACTAAGGGCGAAAGTGTCCGAGCAGAGGAACCGAAGTACCAGGCCCAGGTCCCATGGTGGGGTGAGCTGCCTAATCGTGGGACGCAGGCGTTGTGTGGCTTTTATAAACCTTATCACCCAGGGATGTGCAGCTAACTGATAATCAAAGAAGGCGCTCAAAGCTGAAACCTGGACTTTTAGAGTGCTGGGCTTGAGGCCTTTATTAAAGCCTGCCTGCAGGAACCCTAGTATGTTAGGGAGATCCGGGGTACCTGCCACGAGCTCGGACCTGCCACCCTCCAGACAGAATCTCCTCCATATCTTCCGATAGATTGCCGACGTCACCGGCTTCCTGCTGGCCTGTAGGGTGGATATGACCTGCTCCGACAATCCTTTTGCCTTCAGGATGTCCCTCTCAGGATCCAAGCCGATAGATGGAGTCTTGCTGGGTCCGGGTGGTGGATCGGGCCCTGGTGGATGATGTCCTTCCACAAGGGCAGCTCGACTGGATCTTCTACTGCCATGGCTCCCAGAAGGGAAAACCAGCTTCTCCTCGGCCAGTATGGCACTATCAATATCACTCTTGCGTGGTCCTCGCGTATCTTTCTGAGCACTGCCGGTATGAGGGCCAGTGGTGGGAACGCATAAGAGAGGGATTCTCCCCAAGTCTGACTCAGGGCGTCTACGCCCTCTGGATGGTCCATCGGATTTAAGGAGTAGAATCTGGGAACCTTCGCGTTCTTGCGGCTTGCGAAGAGATCTATACTGGGGTTCCCCCAGCGCTGACAAAGCTGGTTGAAGATCTCTATGTTCAGTTCCCACTCTGTCGGGTGGATCTGTTGTCTGCTCAGGTAGTCCGCCACTTCGTTTTGGGAACCTTCTAGATGTACCGCGGTCACGGATCGAACTGTCCGTTCTGCCCACGTGAATATCTTTTCCGCCAGTGCCTGAAGTGGTTGATGTCTGGTTCCTCCTTGGTGTTTCAGGAATGCCACTGTCGTCGTATTGTCGGATAAAATGCGGACATGACGACTCTTTAGTACCGACCGGTTTCTCCGCAACGCTTCCCAGACCGCGAAGAGTTCCTTGAAATTGGAGGATCTGGCCTTGATGCTTGCTGGCCACTTCCCCTGGAAGATCTTCCCTTCTATGTGGGCTCCCCATCCCCACGCACTTGCGTCTGTGGTGACTACTACGTATGGAGAGGTTGTCCAATGCACGCCCACCTGAAGATTCCTGGCCTGTAACCACCAGCGAAGGGACTCCTTTACTCGTCCTGAGAGTCTTAGGGGTTTGTCTAGCGACGCCTGACTCCTGTCCCACCTCGCGAGAATTTCTCTTTGTAACAACCGCGAGTGGAATTGGGCCCAACGGACACACTGGATGCAGGCTGTCATAAGGCCCAGGACCTCCATTGCTTCCCTTATGGAGCATTGACGCTTCAACAGACCTCTGGTTCTGGCCTGAATGGACTTCTGCTTCTGCTCGGGTAGCCAGGATATTCTGTCGGCTGAGTCTAGGAGGACTCCCAGGAATACCTTTCTGGTGTTTGGAGTGAGGTCCGACTTCTCCCAGTTGATCACCCAGCCCAGGAACTCCAACACAGTAGTTGTTCGGATCCTGTCTCGGATGAGCGCTTCCTTGGATCTTGCCACCAGTAAGAAGTCGTCCAGGTACGGCACAATCACAATACCCTGATCTCTCAGGTAGGCCACCACCTCTACCACCAGCTTTGTAAAGATCCTGGGAGCTGAGGCCAGCCCGAATGGAAGACCCTGAAACTGAAAATGGCAGGTCCGGGCTGGTGAACTGATCGCAAACCTTAGTAGGCTTTGGGATGAGGGATGAATAGGAACCTGATAATATGCCTTTTTTAGGTCTAGGGTGCACATAACTGCGTCCCTGTCTATCAGAGGAATTGCGGATCGGATTGACTCCATCCGGAACCTCCTGTATCTGACCCAAGCATTTAGTGGCTTCAGGTTTATGATGGTGCGGGCCTCTCCGGATTTTTTTGTAATTACAAACAGGGAAGAGTAGTGACCTTTCCCTCTTTCTGATGGTGAAACTGGTATTATGACCCCTGAGTCTAGCATGTCCTGAAGATCCGACCACATTGCGGAGTCCTCCTGGACGACAGTGGGGGCAATATATCTGTCGGGGGGAGGAGAATAGAGCTCTATCCTGTAACCCTCTCTGATGGTTCTGAGAACCCACTGATTGTTGGTGACTCGCGACCAGTTTGCTGCAAAGTGGCGAAGTCTCCCCCCAATGCCTATGGCGTCATTGTCTCCTCGACCTAGATGTCGATGCAAATGGGGGATCTCTGCTCTTCCCACTTTGGCTGAAGGAGCCTCTGTAGGAGCTTCTATTAGACCTCGCCCGGCCCCTAAACTCTGACTGTCCTCTGAAGAAGGAGCCTCTCCGAAAGGACTGGGACCGTCTGGGCTTTTCTTCCGGGAATCCCTTATTCTTATCAGACACCAGCTCAAGGATATTATCCAGGGCTGGACCAAACACCCTCAGACCCGAGAAAGGGATGGCACATAACTTGGCCTTAGAAGGGTTATCTCCCGACCAGGATCTAAGCCAGACTGCTCGCCGGGCCGCATTAGAGAGGGAGCTGTTTCTGGCCGCAAACCTGATTCCGCCGACGTATCCGACAGGAACGCCGTGGCTGATTTCAAAAGAGGAAGAGATGCTAGAATCTCTGACCTCGGGGTCTTGTTGGTTAGGTTTTCCTCCAACTGCCCCAACCACAGGAACATAGACCTGGCCACCGAGGTGGCTGCTATGTTGGCTCTAATCAGGGCCGCCGACGTCTCCCATGTTCATTTTAACAAAACGTCCGCCTTTCTATCCATTGGGTCTCGAAGACCGGACGAGTCCTCGGCTGGGATAGCCGATTTCTTCGTAACCTTGGCAACCGGGACGTCGATCTTAGGGACCTCTTCCCACGCCCGAGTTTCCTCGGGATCGAAGGGCAGTCTATTTTTAAAGTTTCGGGAGAGTGTCAACCGACGCTCTGCTTCCTTCCACTCCTCCTGGATCATTGCTTTGATGTGCTCGCTCACAGGGAACACCACCTGTTTGCGGGACACCAGTCCTCCAAACATTAAGTCCTGTCTGGACTGTGGCTTAGGGACTTCTTCCATCTGCATGGTATTTCTGACCGCGTGTACCAGCTCGTCCGTATCCTCCAGTCTGAACAGGTACTTTCTGTTCTGTTCCTGACTATCCCCCAGGATCTCGCCTTCTTCCTCCTGATCTGAGTTCCGGAAATCGGATTCCTCGCTAGGGCTCGCCTCTGATACTGGGACTGGTTCCCACCTCGGACGCTTGCGACCTGGCCCAGGGCTGGGGGATCGACGGGACGTAGAGGCCTGAATCTCTTCCCTTATCAGCGACCTCATTTCGGAAAGCAGAGATGGCTGTTCCTCGCCTATGACCCTGGAGGTACAGGGACCGCATAGGGTCTTGCTATAGGTGTCTGGCAGCTTTACTCTGCACACCGGACATCTGACTTATTTGGCGGTAGCTTTCGCCGGGTCCTTTCCCGAGGGGGACTCAGCCGGGGTTCCCTTTTCCTAATAATATAAGGGGCACCTCATCAGATCTGGGCTGTGGGGACGAGTGGGGAGGGTGGTCTGCGCTATGCGCACTTACCCCTCCACCAGATGCAGTGTTGCCTTCCATCCCCTGGCGTCCGATGCAGTCACACAGCCTGGAACCGCCTGTGACGACTCTGGAGAAGGCTTTGGTCCAGGAGCGCGCGCGCCCTGGATTTGAAACCGGCGTCTGACGTCACCGGATGTGACGCTGGTAAGCCGCGCCTCCACTTCCTGCCGGGCATCTGCGCGCGACCGCGCTCGGCGCGAGCCCTCCGGCTTCCACTGCCCAGCGTCAGCGTCGTTCTGCGGGCTCGGCCCGCCGCCCCGCTTCTGTCGGTGCCCGCATGGCCAGCCGCCTGCGGGGAGCCGACCCGTCCTGGAGCCGAGAGCCCCCCCACCGGGAGGAACGGCTCCCTCCAGGAGCGCCGTCCTGCTCCTGGCCTTTGGAACCGAGGGACTCCCCACCGGGAAGTTTCGGCTCCGGGACCTCTTGACAGGGGAAGGATTGGACCGGCCGCACGATCCCCTGGGTCCCTCCGGTAAGCTCTCGCGTGTCCCTCCGTGCAGGGACAGGAAAAACACTGAGGGAAAGGGGGTGGGACATGGCCTTTTAACCTCTCTTGTGCTTTCCTGTCCCTGTAAGGAGGAGGAGGACGTCCTCCATAGTGCTGTCAGGTGGACGTCCTGGAAACAAGAGCTAGTAACATCTGAAAAGTAATAGGAATGAAAAAATAACTTTTAACCATGCCAAAGGAGTTGAAAAGAAAAGTCTTGAGTGAGGAAAAGAAGGGCTCAATTCTGGCTTTACTAGCAGAAATACACAGTGAGCGTCATGTTTCCTCCATCCTTAAAATTTCTAAGACGGCAATCCCATACAACAAGGTCAAGCAGCAGACATTGGGGACAACAAAGCTACAGTCCGGCAGAGGGTGAAAACAACTCTCCGCTGACCGGGATGACCGTCATCTTATGCAAATGTCACTCAGCAACCGCAGGATGACATCAAGTGACCTACAAAAGGAATGGCAAATGGCAGCTGGGGTGAAGTGCACGACAAGAACAATTTGTAACAGGCTGCAGGACTGGGCCATAGAGGGCTGGAGTAAGGTAATCTTCTCTGATGAGTCTAATTTTCAGCTTTGCCCAACACCTGGTTGTCTAATGGTTAGACGGAGACTTGGAGAGGCGTACAAGCCACAGTGTCTTGCACCTACTGTGACATTTGGTGGAGGATCAGTGATGATCTGGAGATGCTTCAGTAAGGCTGGAATTGGGCAGGTTAATCTTTGCGAAGGATGTATGAATCAAGCCGCATACAATCTTATCCTAGAAAAACAGTTGATTCCTTCTGCTCAGGCAATGTTCCCAAACTCTGAGGACTGGTTATTCCAGCAGGACAATGTGCCATGCCACACAGTTAGGTCAATGTGTGGATGAAGGACCACCACATCAAATCCCTGACATGGCCAGCCCAATGCCCAGACCTGAACCCCACTGAAAACCTCTGGAATGTAATCACGAAGAAGATGGATTGTCACAAGCCATCAAACAAAGAAGAACTGCTTAAATTTTTGTACCATGAGTGGCATAAGGTCACCCAAAAGCAGTGTGAAAGGCTCGTGGAAAGCATGCCAAGACGCATGAAAGCTGTGATTAAAAATCATGGTTATTCCACAAAATATTGATTTCTGAACTTTTCCTAAGTTAAAACATTAGTATTGTTGTTTCTAAACGATTATGAACTTGTTTTCGTTGCATTATTATTTTGCAAGCACTGCATTTTTTTGTTATTTTGACCATTTCTCATTTTCTGAAAATAAATAAAAAAATTTAGTGCTTTGAAATTCGAAGACATGTTGTCAGTAGTTTATAGAATAAAAGAGCAATTTACATTTTACTCACAAATATACCTATAAAGAGAAAAATCAGACAAACTGAAAATTTTGCAGTGGTCTCTTAATTTTTGCCAGAGCTGTATGTACCTCTATCCAGGGACCTGACTACAGTGGGTGCAGGAGGCACTGAGCCTACAGGTGTGATGGGGTCACACGGAGATCTTTTGATGATGTAGTTTGATTGATCCTTCACTTTTATCATTGGGAAAAATAAAACAAACATACTGTGAAGTTGATGTTTCTGCAAGGGGTTGGCAGCTGCCTTATAAAGAGGCACGTACATACGATGTCTGAGCATCGTGGCTGCATGGGTATTGTAGATGTTAGCTTGCAATTGTAGACTTTGGTATATGCAGGATTTTTTAGAGTTCAGAGGCCATGAACCTGGACGGACACCTTTCTAAAATTCAAACATGATACCATTGTACTTTGAGTCTGTACCCCAAGGTTTTCCAACAGAACATTTCCCAGGCCATTACACTGCCTCTGCCAGCTTGGTTTTTCATATTGTACACCCTGACGCCATCTCTTCCCTTGATAAGCAGCACCCATGGCAATTATTCAAAATACAAGAGCAAAAAAAACCATGCATCCGACCATGTTAGATTCTTTGTGCTTCATCCTTTGTGATACACTGCTCCATGGTCCAATGCAGATGTTGACATCCATTGTTGGCACTTTCTTTGGTGGACAGGCGGCATTCAGACTGGTTTAGTATTCTGACTGGTTTAGAAAGATTTCACAAACAACAGTTTATCATGGTCAGCTCTAACTTTTTGAGTAACTTGTTTTACAGCAGCTTTTCTGTGAAACCAGACCTAACCAGCTAGTCTTCCTTAGCCACAGATGGGTGCTGCTTGAGCATCCATAATCCTGGCATCAGTTCTCTGGTTGTCCACTTTTGATTGGTAATAACCATTGCATACCAGGAATATCCCAGGAGGACTTCCAATGTGCTGACCCAGACTTAAGATCTCATACCCACAACATTTGACCCACCAAGTCATTCCTGGTAGTCCACTTGGAGAACCTGTAGAAGGCCAGGTTTCCTTCTTTTTGCATTCTATTGCATTTGCATCTTTCAGAAGCAAAAACATTTGAAGACATGAGCACTGGTACAGGGACAGAGGCATCATCAGCTCCCTTCCCGAATGTGCAGTGGCATGATGATTCATCATGGTGCTGACCTCATCATGCTTCTGCTATGAGCTGCACCGAAGAGGCGGCAAAGATGGCAGGTAAGGAAAGAGCTATATTAAGATTGTAAGGACTTTTATTTTAGATATGGATGCTAATATAAGGATACAGTATGGTGGGGGCAGGGTGTAGAGGAGGGGAACAGTGCAGTATACTGCAGCGATGCAGTATAGAGGACAGCATGGCAGGACAGTATGGAGGGATGGGAGGGCAGTATGTAGAGGTGGGAGCCTGTGGGGAGGGACAGTATGGAAAAGTGGCAGTATGATTTAGACATTGAAGATGGAAACAATGAGGTTTTTGTAACAGAAACACTCCAAATTCTCCTCAAAAAGTCATCAAAACTTGAGGCCGATTCAACATTTGGGATTTATAAAAGTCACTTCTATTTTTCTTTTGACTTGTAATATTTGCCACATTTTTGTACCCCAAATTCTTCAAAATGGTCCACACATGCATGAATTTGGTGCAAATAAAATGCTCTCAGTATGTGTATTTATTAAGATTTTTTTTTTTTACACATTTTAGCATCAAAAGTCGCAATTCCTTTTGCGCTGGGCAATGGGAGTGTTGGGCGATATAATTGCTAGTCGAACCACTGTTCTCCCAACAGTTAATGTGTATGGGGAACCTTCCACTTGGCCATTTTTTCTACTTTGAACATACTGTATGAATTTCAAGAACTGTTTATTTGCAATTGGTATAATAACATTTTATCAAAGGACGGGTCACAATTCCTGATTACATGGATCAGAACGGCAGCCTCATTTAATATAAGTGATTAATTATTGGGAACGCCTCGCCCCTCCACTTGGCTCATGATACTATTCTTTCTTTGATCAGTAAAATAGAGGAGTGAACGCTCTATGATTTCCAAACATAATATTTGTCACAATACAGATTGTTGAGAGTCCCTCTGCTGACACGGCATTTCCCGATAATGAAAGTCACATCTCACTAGTTTATCGCCTTACAATATATTACATTTTAACTATTTTTTTCTTTACCCAACACTGAGAACAAAGAGACAGACAACAAAAATATGTAACAGAGCAATCAGCGACTGTTTCTTATTATGGAATAACAGATTCCAGAAACAGGGTACGGTAATTGGAACTGTTTTGTGTCTTCAAAATATCTGTTTGCGGTCAGTTAAAGGGATTCTCCAGGAATAGAAAAATCAAATAACTGTAGGAAATGCCATTATATATTACTAAATGCATTTAATTTGAAAATCACAATGGTTTTGTCTAGTGAGGCGATCACTATAAAAATAAAATGACCACTGTCTCTAAACGCTGAAAGAAACCAGTCCTTGAATGTTAGTACATGAGCATGTGTAATGGGGAGTGCCACTGCTGAGACCCGGCGATAATCTATGTCGCGTGGAATATCCCTAATAGCAGCAGAACATGTGGCAGATATGGGGCCCGATACAGATACTACACTTTTAACTGTATCTGCATAATGCATATACAGGTGCTTCTCACTAAATTAGAATATCATGAAAAAGTGAATTTATTTCAGTTCTCCAAAAAGTAAAACTCATATTATAGAGTCATTACAAAGAGTGATCTATTTCAAGCTTTTTTTTCTGTTAATGTTGATGATTATGGCTTACAGCCAATGAAGACCCAAAAGTCACTATCTCAGTAAATTGGAATACTTTATAGCACCAGCTTGAAAAATGATTTTAACATCCGAAATGTTGGTCTTTAAGCCATAATCATCAACATTAACAGAATTAAACACTTGAAATAGATCACTCTGTTTGTAATGACTCTATGTAATGGGAGTTTCACTTTTTGTATTGAAGAACTGAAATAGATTAACTTTTTGATGATATTCTAATTTTGTGAGTAGCACCTGTACTTACCTACCCTCACTTTACCCAACACGCTTCTCAGGTCTGTGCAGTGTGAGGACTCCACTCAAACGGTGTAATGTAGTGGATGTGATAACACCTGCAATGTGCCGAGTCCGTTGGCTTCCTGATCCACTGCAATGATATCTGCATCCTGAGGATGCGCATGACGCTGAAATTGTGACAGCAGGAGGGGTGGGAGGTTATGTCCTGTGCACCATCAGGTGCCTGAATCATGGGCCCCATAGCAGACTCATAGTCTGACACTATGAATGGTACACCCCTGCTCAGCACCTCTAGTATGTCCAGCATTAGGTAGGGTAGTCAGCAGTGTGAGCAACATCTTTTTACCTCAGCACACCTGGTATCTCTAGTATTAAATCATATAGCTAGGGTGGACTGCAGTGTGAGCAACCTCTTATCTCAACACCCTTGGTATCACCAGTATTTGATCATATACACAGGATGGATAGCAGTGTGAGCAGCCTCTTTTTACCTCAGCACCCCTGGTATATTTGTTACTACTGCCGCCTGCGCCCTGCTCACCAACGCTGCCGTGGGCTATGCCGCTGCCAGCTAAATACTCACCACCGCCGCTCCAGGTTCTGCCGCCACCAGCCCTGCACTCACTGCCGCCGTGCTGGGTCCTGCCGCGGCACCTGTTCAGCCATGCGCCTTGCCTCCCAGCGCTCTCCGGCGTGCAGAGCCTCAGCGCGCTTGCTCCTTCTTGACGGCTGCTGCGCACAGGGTCCCTGCACGTGAGCCTTAGGGCAGGAGTGCGCGCCCATTCATTTCTTTAATGCCCTCCCCTGCCCGGACCCAGCAGCATCTCTGGTCCAATCAGGGACCACCACTAGGTATTTCAGGCCGCCCTCCCTTAGTGGTATTGGTATTTAGGCCCTGCTTGCCTACGCTAGGTTGGCCATGCTTGCTTCAGCTTGTCGCCCGCCGTCTAGCGTTTTTCTGCCACCGCTTACTCGCTGTGTTCCCTAACTGTGTGTGTCTCCCTGTCTCTTCCAGAAGCCTGCTCCAGTCCTGCGGTCTCCAGGTGTTCTGCTCCATCCCCTCCTCTGCACTCTGCCATACCCGCTCTCCCTGGTCTCCCATCTCCTCCTGAATTCCTCCCTGTCATCAGCCGATCCCTGGTCCTGGCAGTCGTGGAACTAGAGTTCCCTGAGCCTGTCCCTCACAGTCCCTGTATAGGAGTTGGTTCCACCTGGCGTGCTCGCTCCGGGAGAGATCAGTACCACGACCCAGAGGGTCCACTCTTGTAGCCCGTTATCTCGGCCATACAATATTCAGTATAAGATCATACACACAGGGTGGATAGCAGTGTAAGCATCATCTTTTTACCTCAGCGCCCTTGGTATCTCCAGTATTAGATTATGAGGGAGCACATCATCCTACATGTGCGTCCTACTGCACATGCTCACAGGCGTCTAACATGCTAGGACAGGATTCTGTCAGTGGAACCAGGCAGCACCTATTTTTAGTTCTAGAGTGATTGTTTTCCTAGACAAAACAACTGAGATTTGCTAAATAAAGTTAATTAGTAATGACTTATTACTTTTTTTATTTTCCTTAACCCTTTCAATTTCCACTAATTATAAAACCTGAATTATTGCCCCATAGTGTTCCACAAAATTCTTAGACCCCGCCAACCTGATACCGCCTTCATCCTTCATAAATTCCACCTACAGAGTAGAGCAGTGTTCCCCAACGCCAGTCCTCAAGAGCCACCAACGGTTCATGTTTTCAGGATTTCCTTAGTATGGCCCAGGTGATACTTGCAGTACCAGCCAATAATTCCATCACCTGGGCAATATGAATGAAATCCTGAAAACATGACCTGTTGGTGGCTCTTGAGGACTGGAGTTGGGGAACACTGGAGTAGAAGGAGGAGACTATTTCTCTTCAGATATGAAGCTTCTCTCTAGAAATAATAACCTGTTGGATTACATGTAAGACATAATTCGACATATCATTATTGACTGAAATGGTACTGATCATGGTTTGTAAATTATATGCCTGTGAAAAAAAAAATATGTGAAAGTAATTTGGTAATTTTGGAGCAGTACCAAGACAAAATCAAGACATCGTGTAACATTTATTTTTAATATCAAAATAACAAAAAAAAAAAAAGATATTAAGCTCACATTTTTGTTTTGTCATAAATTAGAAATAGAATAAATACGCAACATTAAAAGTATGTGACAATATTACCGCAAATAATAACCCATGGTGGTCAGGTTTGATTATAAGAGGGGTACCCTGTAAACTGCACTGATAAAATAAAAATATACAGCCCAAGTTCCAAAAGGCGTATAACCTTTATTGGTATAAAATATATAGATGATGGATAGAGAAGAAAAAAAAAAAAGTTTTTTACTTGTATTAACTAAACAAACAGCGCCACACCTGTCCACAGGTCGTGTGTGGTACTGCAGCTCAGCTCCATTCAGTTCACTGACAATATATAGACAGGTATAGCACGGTTTTATAGGTAAGCCATGTATCCTTTCTACTGTGCTAAGTAAGTCTCAGCCATCTGCAGAGTTGCGCAGTAGCAGGAAAAAAATTTACGGATCAGAGAACCATGTTCCAAAAATATATATGCATTTAAAATAAATACAAAAATTAACTTAACGACTAAAAAAAAAAATACAATAATTGCAAAGCTTCTATACATAAAATTGCTTTGGCGCAGGCTTGAAATCAGTTGAGAAGTAAATTCTCAGCATTTATCAGTCCAATGAACAATCCACATGGAGCTCTGTCGTCACCTTCAGCCAGCAGGCGATGCGGAGTGAAAGTCTATGTGGACAGACCTCGTAAAGTCAAAATGATCTTCTGATATGTCGTAGAAGCAGACACTTGCCCACCCTTTGTTTTCACAATGACAGGGCATTATGGAGCTCTGCAACCCCTTTGCTAGAACTCAAAAATCTGACACAATTGGAGACTAATGGTATTTAGAGTTTAGCACAAAGATTTGTGCTGTCCTGGTCCGGCACCCAGTCCAGTCCTCCATGGCAGCTGGACCAAGGCAGTCATTACTTGTGCACCGGCATCCTCGGCACATCTTGCACTTACTAGGCCCAGCCAAGTCATGACTTCACGAGGCCTTGGGCAACAGAATGGGGCCTAGCAAGCAAAAGAGGCGTCCAGGATGCCCAATGTAGAAGTGAAGCCCTGCTCCAGCTGCCACCAAGGCCCAAATTGGTCCCCAAACTAGGGCAGCAGAAATGATTTTGCTCAACTCTATACGATGGATCTTAATTCCTTTGCGTAAGTTCACTTCTTCCTAAAAAAAAATAAAATAAAAAAAAATAAAGTTTCTAAACACTACCAAAGGGATGCCAGGTTCTCCGATTGTGTCCTTTATTCTGAAAATGGGTGAAAGTCTTGGAAAACAAACTTCAGCAGTGTGATCTTCATAGTCATAATTTTGTTTATGCCATTTCTAGGAAATTTGAGATGTCTTCAGCCCATACTATTTCCTTTCTTCACTTGGAACCAGTCTGGGCAATGGATAAGTGATGCACCAGTTACAGAGCTCGATCCTGTCCTACGTCAATGGTTGACATCACAGGTCAGACTACCATTAGAAAGTAATCTGGTTGTGGTCAGGGAAGCCTTACCAAGGTCAACGTGTTGCTTATTCAGATATACATTTCCTTTTACTTAATTAAATAAAAAATATTAAAAATCGCTAACACCTTTTGCAATAAAAATAACTTAGAAAATTCAAATATTCAAATATATTATTATATAAGGTTTGGATAAATATTTCAGGACTGGATTAAGATGGCCGTGTGTAATTTTAATTAAAAAAAAAAATTAAAGTGCCCATCATTTCATAGTCCGGTCACAGTTCTGGTGAGGTAACCCATGTGCGCAATGACATTAATGCCTGAACAGACTGGAAACTGTCTTCATCTATACCGATGCAAGCCAATATTATTAACAAAATGGCACCTGTAATCTAGGTCATCATGGGTGGAAGATGGATCGTCTCTGGAAAAGATCTAAAAAAAAAATATTATGCAATGTAATTGCTGTGAAGCCAAATATCACATTGTTTAATAGGAATCATTTAAAAAAAGCATCAATTGTCAGACTGGAGCGAGTTGTCTTGGCTTTCTTAGAAGCCGGGTTCTGCTGTGCTGTTCCGGGTCTGTTGGGGGGAAAAAAAAATAAGCAAAAAGTCAGGAATCAAATACATCAAACCAAGGATTGAGCCAGATACAGACATCGCTCCATAACAATTGCTGTAAAAAATGTCCATAGTCCAGTAATACAACGTCTAGAATGTCTTTCTAAAGCCTAATTCAGACGTCCGCTTTCTTGGCGTACGAGGAAAACAGACCGAGATTCATAAAACTTTGATAAGCTTCATTCGTTTTTTCACTGATGTGGGGAAAAAAAAAGTTTTTCCACCTTCTCCTATCAGTCAGTGAAAAACTGCACAGCACACAGATGGCATCCGAGCCCTGGCTGATTTTTTGACGGACCCATAGATTTTCATTGCACATGTCTCCATGATTTTGCATGGACCACTCGGTGCGCAAAAAAAAAAAAAAAAATCACCGACGTGATCAGCCCCATAGACTATCACAGGTACAAGTGCCATCTGTGAAAAGAACATAGAGCGCTCTTACGATGAAAAACTGATGTGTGAATGAGCCTCAATTAAACTCAGTTTTTTATGACAGCCTCCCCAAATGGTTACTGAATCCCTAAGCGAACACCAGTTATGTGACCTTAACACAAATCCATAAGGAATGAATGGGGATAATGTAGAAGAACTCAACAAAGTGTCTGCTGCAGTCAGTGGGTGAACGCATAAAAAGGGTCACGGCAAATAGTCTTCAGCAAGAGCTTTCTATAAACAGGACAAAGTAATAATGGACAAACCATTGAACGCATTTGCATTTTACATCAAAGTGTAATGTTGTGTAAATAATGTAAAAGTTTTACTAGAGAAGATTATGAAAAGCATTTTTTTTTTTTTTTTAAATTAAAAGCTGCTTTTTACAATTCCAACAAAAGCTATGAGATTTCAGAAATCTCATGCACATGCTTTTATTTCCTGACTTACTTGGAAAACTAAAGCATTTTTTTTTTTTAATGTCAACCGTGCACTCCGTTGTTTGGGAGAGTCACCCGGGATGACTGTCGGATGAAAGATCGACCTAAACATTGTTAGATAACACAATGAGGGAAAAAAGGATGGCACTCACCGTTACCAAAAGTAGAAGTCTTTATTTCATGGATAAAAATGCATAGGCTCGGGAACAATGCAGAGAGTGCGGACAACGGCCGTTTCGCGCTCCTGCGCTTCAACGGGACCCGTTGTAGCGCAGGAGTGCGAAATGGCCGTTGTCCACACTCTCCGCATTGTTCCCGAGCCCATGCATTTTTATCCATGAAATAAAGACTTCTACTTTTGGTAACGGTGAGTGCCATCCTTTTTTCTCTCATTGTGCTATTGGACATTCTTATATTTCTTCAGGATTGAGCACCCGTTCCTTGGGGTATGTGGCGTTCATATAGTGTGTGAATGGTCTCTTTAGATTTGTCTAAGAGACCACGGTGGTGCAGTGGTGCAGAATCTGTTTCTCTTTTTTTTTTTTCCTAGGCTGACAGCAATCTAATGTGTATGGCAGTCTCCATATTGATAATCGACCTGATTAAAAGGGATTTCCAGGCTTGGGACAAAAGTCTGCAGACACTACGAAGCTACAGAATGCGGAAGAGCGATAGTCCCAATCTAGGACAACCCCTTTAAGTGAAGAGTGTGATCCAATGTTTGACTGATCATATTTGGATTTGTTTAGCGCATAGAAAAAAATCCTAAGGGTGTGTTTTCCACAAAAGGGATCTGCTGCAGAATTTTGGCAGCAGAAAATCTGCTATGAAATCTGGATTGTCAAAAATGCTGCGGATTTCCTTGCAGAATTTATTGACATTCCGCAGATTTTAAATTAGCAGTGTCCGCCACAATTCTGCTACTATAAAGTGTGTAAATGGCCCTTCCACGTCTACCCCCATATTACAGTAAGTAATCACTGATCCTCGTTGATGCTGAGGAGCGTTCATAGTCACAATCCGGGGATTTACAACAGGCTGTAAAAGCCGACAAACCACACTAACATACTCCTCATAACTAAACCTACCGTTTAGTTCGTGAAGTAGATTTATTCCCGGCATTCCCTCTGACTGTGATTCCTGGTGATAAGAAAAAAAATCTAATTAAAATAAAACATTTACAACAAACAGTATGTCCCATATTTTAATAAAACACAAATCAACACTGTTTAGAGGTCAGCATAGGGTTGCAACTGAAAAGTTCTTCTTAAGTTGTCTATTCCGCAGCTCATAACTCTGAAGTTTCCTCACTTACTCTCTTATAGTACGGCGGGCTCTCCTCATTGAATGACAACTCTGGTGAGCAGCACAGCAGTAGTATTACTAGAACTATAAAGCTCAGCACAAGGTCTGCTGAAACACATTCAGCTGTTAGTCATCTGTTCTGCTATAGTTGTATTTGCATATACAGGTAGGGTCATATATATTTGGACAGAGACAACATTTTTCTAATTTCGGTTCTAGACATTACCACAATGAATTTTAAACAAAACAATTCCGATGCAGTTGAAGTTCAGACTTTCAGCTTTCATTTGAGGGTATCCACATTAAAATTGGATGAAGGGTTTAGGAGTTTCAGCTCCTTAACATGTGCCACCCTGTTTTTAAAGGGACCAAAAGTAATTGGACAATTGACTCCAAGGCTATTTCATGGACAGGTGTGGGCAATCCCTTTGTTATGTCATTCTCAATTAAGCAGATAAAAGGCCTGGAGTTGATTTGAGGTGTGGTGCTTGCATTTGGAAGGTTTTGCTGTGAAGGAAACAAGCGGTCAAAGGAGCGCTCCATGCAGGTGAAACAAGCCATCCTTAACCCCTTCACTACCAAGGGTGGTTTGCACGTTAACTACCGGGCCAATTTTTACAATTCTGACCACTGTCCCTTTATGAGGTCATAACTCTGAAACGCTTCCGTGGATCCCGGTGATTCTGACATTGTTTTCTCGTGACATATTGTACTTCATGTTAGTGGTAAAATTTCATTCATATAACTTGCGTTTATTTATGAGAAAAACGGAAATTTGGCGAAAATTTTGAAAATTCCGCAATTTTCCAACTTTGAATTTTTATGCCCTTAAATCACAGAGATATGGCACAGAAAAAAGTTAATAAGTAACATTTGCCACATGTTTACTTTACATCAGCACAATTTTGGAACCAAAATTTTTATTTGTTAGTAAGATATAAGGGTTAAAAGTTGACCAGCGATCTCTCATTTTTGCAACACCATTTTATTTTTACGGACCACATCACATTTGAAGCCACTTTGAGGGGTCTATATGATAGAAAATACCCAAAAGTGACACCATTCTAAAAACTGCACCCCTTAAGGTGCTTAAAACCACATTCAAGGAGTTTATTAACCCTTCAGGTGCGTCACAGGAATTTTTTGAATATTTAAAAAAAATTAACATTTAACTTTTTTTTACAAAAAAAATTACTTCAGGTTCAATTTTTTTTATTTTACCAAGTGTAACAGGAGAAATTGGACTGCAAAAATTATTGTGCAATTTGTCCTGAGCACGCTGATACCTGATATGTGGGGGGGAACCACTGTTTCGGCGCATGGCAGAGCTCAGAAGGGAAGGAGCGCCGTTTGACTTTTTCAATGCAAAATTGGCTGGAATTCTGATCGGACGCCATGTCGCGTTTGGAGAGCCCCTGATGTACCTAAACAGTGGAAACCCCCCACAAGTGACCCCATTTTTGAAACTAGACCCCCTAAGGAACTTATCTAGATATGTGGTGAGAACTTTGAACCCACAAGGGCTTCACAGAAGTTTATAATGTACAGCGGTACAATTAAAAAATCATATTTTTTCCACAAAATGATCTTTTCACCCCCAATTTTTATTTTCCCAAGGGTAACAGGACCCTAAAAGTTATTGTGCAATTTGTCCTGAGTACACTGATACCCCATATGTGGGTGTAAATGACTATTTGGGCACATGGCAGAGCTCGGAAGGCAAGCAGCGCCATTTGACTTTTTTGGCTGGAATTGAGATCAGACACCATGTCGCGTTTGGAAAGCCCCTGATGTACCAAAACAGTGGAAACCCCCCACAAATGACCCCATTTTGGAAACTAGACCCCCCAAGGAACTTATCTAGATGTGTGGTGAGAACTTTGAACCCCCAAGTGCTTCACAGAAGTTTATAACGCCCAGGCGTGAAAATAACAAAAAAATTTTTTTTCCACAAAAATGATATTTTTGCCCCAAAATTTTTATTTTCCTAAGGGCAACAGGAGAAATAGGACCCCAAAAGTTGTTTTGCAAATTGTCCTGAGTAGGCTGATACCCCATATGAGGGGGTAAAACACTGTTTGGGTGCATGGCAGAGCTTGGAAGGGAAGGAGCACCATTTGACTTTTTCAACGCAGAATTGGCTGGAATTGAGATCAGATGCCATGTTGCGTTTGGAGAGCACCTGATGTGCGCAAATAGTGGAAACCCCCAATTCTAACCCTAACCCTACCCCTAGCCCTAACCCTAATGGGAAAATGGAAATAAATATATTTTTTTAATTTTATTATTTTTCCCTAACTAAGGGGGTGATAACGGGGGGGTTTGATTTACTATTTATGGCGGTTTTTATGTTTGACAGCTGTCGCACGCTAAAAGACGCTTTTTATTGTAAAAATAGTTTTTGCATCACCACATATTGAGAGCTATAATTTTTCCATATTTTGACCCACCGAGTCATGTGAGGTCTTATTTTTTGCGGGACGAGTTGACGCTTTTATTGATATCATGTTCGGGCATGTGACATTTTTTGATCGCTTTTTATTTCGTTTTTTGGGACGCAGAATTTACAAAAACCAGCGTTTCATGAATTTCTTTTGGGTGGTGCGTTTACGCCGTTCCGGGTGCGGTAAAATTTATAAGGCGGTTTTATTCTTCGGGTCAGTACGGTTACAGCGATACCTCATTTAGGTCGTTTTTTTATGTTTTGGCGCTTTTATGCAATGAAAACAATTTTATATAAAAAATAATTATTTTTGCATCACTTTATTCTGCGAGCTATAACTTTTTTATTTTTTCGCTGATGATGCTGTATGGTGGCTCGTTTTTTGCGGGACAAGATGACGTTTTCAGCGGTACCATGGATATTTATATGCGTCTTTTTGATCGCGCGTTATTGCACTTTTTGTTTGGCGGTATGATAATAAATCATTATTTTTAGCTTTGTTTTTTATTTTTATTTTTTAAGGGGTTCGCTTAAGGGGTTAACTATTGGGATAGTTTTATAGGGCGGGTCGTTACGGACGCGGCGATACCAAATATGTGTACTTTTATTGTTTTTTTATTTCCAAAAAATGAATTTATTGGGGAATATTTTTTTTTTTTAATTTATTTGGCGATTTTTTTAAAATTATTTTTACACTTTTTTTTTTATTTTTTTTTTACTTTACTACAATGTCCCAGGGGGGACATCACTGTCCTGTGACAGATCGCTGATCTGTCACATCACAGATCACTGTGACAGATCAGCGATCTGTCACAGGCACTGCACAGGCTTCCTCATGCCTGCGCTTTGCAGGCACTGAGGAAGCCAGCTTCCTGCAGGCCCCCGGAGGTCCCCGTCGCCATATTGGATCCGGGGACCGGCAGGAAAGGAGTCCCCCGCAGCAGCGCTGCACATTGCGCTGCCGTGGGGGGGCTCAGGGAAGCAAGGAGGGAGCCCCCTCCTTGCCGATGCTTCCCTTTAACCCCTGGGACACCGCGATCGTGTTTGATCGCGGTGTGCAATGGGTTAACGTGTCGGGGGCGGTCCGGTCCGTGACCGCCCCTGACACATTGTGCCGGGTGTCAGCTATGATAATTAGCTGACACTCGGCCGCGATCAGCGGCGCTCACCACGTGGGCGCCGCTGATCGCGATGACGTAATATTCTGTCCATGGTAATTAGGTCCATGGTCACATGGACGGAATATTACGTCATTTGTAGGTAAGGGGTTAAGCTGCAAAAACAGAAAAAACCCAAATTACTACATCAGTAGGAGTGGCAAAATCTACAGTTTGGTACATCCCGAGAAAGAAAGCACTGGTGAACTCATCAATGCAAAAAGACCTGGGCGCCCACGGATGACAATAGTGGTGGATGATCGCAGAATAATCTCCATGGTGAAGAGAAACCCCTTCACAACAGCCAACCAAGTGAACAACACTCTCCAGGAGGTAGGAGGTAGGCGTATCAATATCCAAATCTACCATAAAGAGAAGACTGCATGAAAGTAAATACAGAGGGTTCACTGCACGGTGCAAGCCACTCATAAGCATCAAGAATTAAAAGGCTAGACTGGACTTTGCTAAAAAACATCTAAAAAAAGCCAGCACAGTTCTGGAAGAACATTCTTTGGACAGATGAAACCAAGATCAACCTCTACCAGAATGATGGAAAGAGAAAAGTATGGCAAAGGCGTGGTACAGCTCATGATCCAAAGCATACCAAATCGTCTGTAAAACACGGCGGAGGCAGTGTGATGGCTTGGGCATGCATGGCTGCCAGTGGCACTGGGTCACTAGTGTTTATTGATGATGTGACACAGGACAGAAGCAGCCGAATGAATTCTGAGGTATTCAGAGCCATACTGTGTGCTCAGATCCGGCCAAATACAGCCAAACTGATTGGTCATCGTTTCATACTACCCAAAACATAAAGCCAAAGCAACCCAGGAGTTTATTAAAGCAAAGAAGTGGAATATTCTTGAATGGCCAAGTCAGTCACCTGATCTCAACCCAATTGAGCATGCATTTCACTTGTTAAAGACTAAACTTCAGACAGAAAGGCCCAGAAACAAACAGCAACTGAAAACCACCGTAGTGAAGGCCTGACAGAGCATCAAAAAGGAGGAAACACAGTGTCTGGTGATGTCCATGAGTTCAAGACTTCAGGCAGTCATCCAATTTTAATGTGGATAGCCTCAAATGAAAGCTGAAAGTCTGAACCTCAACTGCATCTGAATTGTTTTGTTTAAAATTCATTGTGGTAATGTGTAGAACCAAAATTAGAAAAATGTTGTCTCTGTCCAAATATATATGGATCTAACTGTAGGAGATAATAGTACATTTAAAAAGCACAAGGCTCAGGAAATTGAGCGCCATGATGCTGGAGAATTGTGATTACAGAAAACTTGATGGGAGCAGCTTGAGTGGGAGGGGAGGCGCGCATCAACCTGCTGGAAAGAGGTGACTGGGATATTAGGAGTTAACTCCTCTCCTGGAATGTAACTACTGCACACACTAGACCAGGCTCTAGTGGCCAAGCTCTATAGAAACAAGCTGCACACTGTGCAAGGTAAAAGCTCTCATCGCAGGAGAATGACATGAGATAGAAAAACCAAGTCAGTTGCAAACTTGGTTGTTTACATGCTGTCAAATTAAATCAATTTAACAACTTTAAAATAGCTATTTAGGCTGTGTGCACACGCTGCGGTTTTACCCGCGATTCCGCAGCGGTTTTAACCCTGCGGAACCGCTGCGGTTTCCGCAACAAGGTACAGTGCCATTAAAGTTAATGGTAAAACGAAACCGCTGTGCACATGGTGCGGTAAAAACCGCGCGGTTTCGCTGCGGAATACAATCCGCAGCATGTCAATTATTTCTGCGATTCCGCTGCGGTTCTGCACCCATAGACTTGTATAGAGTCTTTACAATCCGCAGCAAATTCGGCATATGTGCGGTTTTTGCTGCGGATTTGGGTGTCAAAACCGCTGCATAGGGAAGTGATGTCAGGCGGGAGGAAGTGTGTGGGCGGAGTGTAGTGTAGGGAAAAAGCAGGAAGTCGCTGTCATGGAATATTACACAAAGACATGACATACAAACATAAAACGTACATTACATACTCACCATACAGCACATGTTGTTCCCCGAAACCATTGCGGTGCTCCTGCAGTGTATCGCCGAGTTTTCCGGTGTTCGGCCGCTCCGGGACCTCGCTTTACGGCTCTTCTGCTGCGTTTGACCTTTCCCACGCAGCAGTGCCGTAAAGGAGGTTACCTGAGTCACTGAACTCAGGTAAACTCTGGGCACATGCGCAGTAACACACTACAGGAGCTGAGCTCCTGGCAGTGTGTTTCTGCAGCCATGGAGAATGGTCACATCACCTGATGTGACTGTTCTCCATGTCAGATCGTCGTGGGACACTCGTTTTATGGACTGCGACGGAACGGTAGGTATAGAATTGGTTTGTTGTTTTATTTTTTCTCTAGGTTGATCGAGGGCGTCGCATAGGATTGCGCGCAAAATAAATTTTTGGTAAAAAAAAACTGTTTTATTTCATTAAATTTTTTTTTAAATGTGTCTTTTTTCAAATTTTCTCTATGGGCTTAATAATGGATCGGCGTCTTATTGACGCTTCTCCATTATTAACCGGGGTTAATGACACCTGTCAATCAAAGGTGGCATTAACCCCTTTATTACCCCACATCCCGCCGCCGCGGTGCGGGAGTGGGAAGAGAGGGGCTAAGTGCCGGAATTGGCGCAACTTATAGATGCGCCATTTCTGAGGCGTCTGCGGCCTCATATTTGTAGCCGGGGGGGGGGGGCAATATCCATGACCCCTTCCTAGGCTATGAATGAGCCCGCAGCTGTCTGCATAGCCTTTCTGGCCCTAAAATATGGGGGACCCCCACGTCATTTTCTTTTTGGGGGTCTCCCTTTTTTTTGGAGCCAGAGAGGCTACGCAGACAGCTGCGGGCTCATATTCGTAGCCTGGGAAAGGGGACTTGGATATTAACCCCTTCCCAGGTTGTAAATATCAGCCCGCAGTTGTCTGCTTAGCCTTTCTGGGCCCAAAATATGGGGGACCCCCACGTCATTTTCTTTTTGGGGGTCTCCCTCGTCCTGCATGTTTTTTCTTTTTTTTCTGGCCCTCCCTTTTTTTTTTTCCTTACAATTATTTTTATTAATGTTGGGGTTATTTGCTTTTGAACAGTTTAGGATTTAAAATGGATCTGCGTCTTATTGACGCTTATCCATTCTTAACCGTGCCTAATGTCACCTATCAGAAAAGGTGACATTAAGCCCTATTGTCGCCGCTACATGGTAGTGGGAAGAGAGTAGCTAGGCCAAAGTATTTCCGCATCTTATAGATGCGGACTTTCTTTGGCAGAGGCGGACTCATATGTACATGCGGGGGGGGGGTCAAGATCCATATGCAAACATCGGTGGCATATCTAGAGCATGGCAGAATGCTGTAGCTAATCCTCTGATGGCGGTATATTCCCTAAATTTAAAATATCAACCATTTTGTGTTGGTTACAGCATGTTAACACATTACTGTCTATACATTTTAGGTCCGGGACTATCCAGCTGTCTGGGACCAGGCAGAGGAGACCTACAAGGACCGATATTATAGGGACCTGTGCTGGACAAAAATTTGCCGCCAGATGTTTTCCGACTGGGATCAATTCACGAATGCCGTACAGTCTCAAATTGGTAATTTGCAAACGTTTTATGATGTCTAATATTATATATATTCGAAAATGTACTCAAGTTTTTCTTTTTGTTTGTTCTGTAGAGAAAGATCTTAAGCAGCGTTGGCGGTCGGTAAGGGACCGTTTTAACAAGTTTCTGGTTAACTGTTCCAAAAGTGGATCATCGCCAAGCAAGAAGCACTTTCCCTTTTTTGAAGAACTCCAGTTTGTGATATCAAGCAGGAATGTGCGGAGGTATTTTTTTGAAAAAGCCCCCCAAAAAAATTGTAATGTGTTTAGCCATGTGTATAGTAAAAATTGGGTGCGTTGCGTAATTAACGCTGCGTCATGTTACATCGTTCAATTGCCAGGATACAGATGTTACAGGAGTGTATTTCCGTAAATGCTTTCAACACTATGCGTTCAAAGATGTAGGGATGAGGACTACCTAACACGACATGTTGCACGTTTATTGTACAACGCAGCATGTCTAGCTAGCTTGCGTAGGCATTCTTGCTACGCAAGCTAAGTTTAAACGTCAAATTATAGCATCATGTTATTTGTCATGTCTTTATTGAAAACAGGCTTTATCACCATGGTGCAAGAAAAAGGTAGCAGCACTTTTCGATGAGTGGGATGTTGGCTGTGTCCAAAGTGTAGCTTCTATGCCGCAAGGCTACATACCATACTAATGTTTTATTTTTTTTCTTTTCAGCACTCAAGGGAACATTGAACCGTCTAAACAGACCGAACAAGAGTCCGAAGATGGAGCAGGATCCTCTGGAGCTGGGGAGATCTGTTCACCAAGTGTCGAACCACCTTCTGCCGTTGCCACATGCTCTGCATCTGATGGAACATCTGCAACACCAGCTGCAGGAACATCTGGTTCGGCAGAACCTGTTGTTCAACACCGACCTGCCTGTCCGGTGGCAGGAGAGCCGACAAAAAAAAAAACAAAAAAAAAAAATGAAGATCCTACTGTCAAGGCAGCGACGGATACTCTGGCGTTAATTAAAAAATCCACTTCAGAGGACCAGTATGATTTCTTTGCGCTGCAAATTGCAAGCCAAACTCGATCATTGCCACCGGACAGGCAGTCAATTTTCATGAGTGTGGTACAGATGTCCCTAACGGCTCTAAAGGACCCTGCTCCGATCTTCAACTATGAACAGATTTGGACGGGGCTTTTTGGCCTATTCAGGGCCAGACAACAAGGCCCGCAACCTCCAGCCCCTGTGCGCCAAGACAGTGAACACCACAGCTTCACCCAGCAGTTGCAGGCAGCGGGAGACTCCACATCAGATTGCAGGCCTGGGTATGGCTATTACCCCCAGTACTACAACTTAAATTAAAGTTATCTTTTTGTTTTATCAGTTTTTGTTCTGTTGTTCTGAAATCGACTCATTTGTGTCCACAATGTTTTTTCAAATTGAAAAAAAAGAGGTTGACATGTTTGTCAAATGGTATTTATCCATAAATAAATTTATACGTTTCCAAAATTATTTTGTTGTCCTTCTTGCTCCTTCCTATGATCTGTCTTTTCCAGTCTCTATGCTCTACCTTACGTTATGATTATTTGTCGTAGACTCTGCCCTGTTCTTCAGGTTACGTTCCCTAGCTCTTCTACCTTGCCTGTGTTCCTTGTGTACTTTTTTGTGTATGTTTTTGAAGGCACGTGCATTTTCACTGTCACCTTTTGGAACAAGCTTTGCCGTGACGTCTTGCATGCGTCTTCTGTACCTTAGCCATACATTGTCGCTGTGTGACCCTTGCATGCGCCTGGTTGTAACCGTGCCCTCCTCTCTGTGCCTCAGCCGGGTTTTCCATGCTTTCTTGCACCCACACTGTTTCTTGCACTGTGCTTTTTGTGCTTCTTTATCAGAAGGCTTTTTCGATTATTGCTACCTTTAATCTCTGTTGTGTTCTGATCTGTATGAGCTGCGTTGAAACCTTACGTGTTGTCCGTACCCACCTGTTACTGCCTATGTTCTACTCTTTGCCCAGAAACCTGCCCCTGGCATGTGTCTCTTCAGGACGTTGTGTTGAATCCTGCCTTAGACCATGTCTTGAACTGACGCTCCTCCTTGAATGAACCCTTGAACCCTGGCTTGCCTGCCGGATGCACGTAGTCTGGCGTTGGCTGACACAGGTCCGGAGAGTGATGACTGCGGCCTGATGTCCGGAGATGATGTCCACATCATGATGTCCAGACCGGTTGATCGTTGCCAGATGTCAGGAGTCATATGCCACCTAACCCTTGTCTGAACCCAGGCGTGCCACCTAGCATAACATGCCTTGGATGTTGGCGTGCAGTCGCACGCACCTTGATGTGTATCACTCTGTCCTCATCATTAAGTATTTACACAGTTGTTACCCTAAGCTTTAATGACGAGAATAATAATCTTTAATAATAATCTTTATTTTTAGATAGCGGAAACATATTCCACAGAGTTTACAGTTTGCACACATTATTATCACTGTCCACAATGGGGCTCACAATCTAGATTACCTATCAGTATGTCTTTGGAATGTGGGAGGAAACCGTAGAAGCCGGAGGAAACCCACGCAAACACGGGGAGAACATACAAACTCATTGCAGATGTTGCCCTTGGTGGGATTCGAACCCAGGACTGCAAGGCTGCGCTAACCACTGAGCCACCGTGCTGCCCTGTGTCCACACTTGGTCTTGTCTTGTATCATGCACATACTCTTTTGTCAGACACACTTGTGTCTTCCTTGAGCCGGCCTTCTAGTTACAGCAGTCATAGTGCCTCACACAACTTTTATTGCCCCTGAGACACTCCATGTATTGGTGGTGGTTCCTCACAGTGTCAGCTCTCCCTGGTTGAGTGTGTGCCACAACCTAGATCGTCAACAGCAAAAGAGACCGTCATATTAACCTTAAACTATGGGATGTGTCTAAGTACATGTGTGAGTACGTGTGTAAGTACGTGTGTGTGAGTGCATGTGAAGTACGTGTGTAAGTACGTGTGTGTGAGTGCATGTGAAGTACGTGTGTAAGTACGTGTGTGTGAGTGCATGTGAAGTACGTATGTGTGAGTGCATGTGAAGTACGTGTGTGAGTACGTGCGTACGTGTGTGTGTGAGTGCATGTGAAGTACGTGTGTAAGTACGTGTGTGTGTGCGCATGTGAAGTACGTGTGTAAGTACGTGTGTGTGAGTGCATGTGAAGTACGTGTGTGCGTACGTGTGAGAGTGCTTGTGAAGTACATGTGCGAGTACGTGTGTGTGTGAGTGCATGTGAAGTACGTGTGTAAGTACGTGTGTGTGAGTGCATGTGAAGTACGTGTGTGAGTACGTGCGTACGTGTGTGTGAGTGCATGTGAAGTACGTGTGTAAGTACGTGTGTGTGAGTGCATGTGAAGTACGTGTGTAAGTACGTGTGTGTGAGTGCATGTGAAGTACGTGTGTAAGTACGTGTGTGTGAGTGCATGTGAAGTACGTGTGTAAGTACGTGTGTGTGAGTGCATGTGAAGTACGTGTGTGTGTGAGTGCATGTGAAGTACGTGTGTGAGTACGTGCGTACGTGTGTGTGTGAGTGCATGTGAAGTACGTGTGTAAGTACGTGTGTGTGTGCATGTGAAGTACGTGTGTAAGTACGTGTGTGAGTGCATGTGAAGTACGTGTGTGCGTACGTGTGTGTGTGAGTGCTTGTGAAGTACATGTGTGAGTACGTGTGTGTGTGAGTGCATGTGTGTGAGTGCATGTGAAGTACGTGTGTAAGTACGTGTGTGTGAGTAAATGTGAAGTACGTGTGTGAGTACGTGCGTACGTGTGTGTGTGTGAGTGCATGTGAAGTACGTGTGTGTGAGTGCATGTGAAGTACGTGTGTAAGTACGTGTGTGTGAGTGCATGTGAAGTACGTGTGTGTGTGAGTGCATGTGAAGTACGTGTGTGAGTACGTGCGTACGTGTGTGTGTGAGTGCATGTGAAGTACGTGTGTAAGTGCGTGTGTGTGTGCATGTGAAGTACGTGTGTAAGTACGTGTGTGTGAGTGCATGTGAAGTACGTGTGTGCGTACGTGTGTGTGAGTGCTTGTGAAGTACATGTGCGAGTACGTGTGTGTGTGTGAGTGCATGTGTGTGAGTGCATGTGAAGTACGTGTGTGCGTACGTGTGTGTGAGTAAATGTGAAGTACGTGTGTGAGTACGTGCGTACGTGTGT
The DNA here is from genome assembly GCF_039654945.1 of Dendrobates tinctorius. Classification (NCBI taxonomy): domain Eukaryota; kingdom Metazoa; phylum Chordata; class Amphibia; order Anura; family Dendrobatidae; genus Dendrobates; species Dendrobates tinctorius. The sequence continues at coordinate 9,658,445 of NW_027361751.1, read as the reverse complement.
GTGTGTGAGTGCATGTGAAGTACGTGTGTAAGTACGTGTGTGTGAGTGCATGTGAAGTACGTGTGTAAGTACGTGTGTGTGAGTGCATGTGAAGTACGTGTGTAAGTACGTGTGTGTGAGTGCATGTGAAGTACGTGTGTGCGTACGTGTGTGTGTGAGTGCTTGTGAAGTACATGTGTGAGTACGTGTGTGTGTGAGTGCATGTGTGTGAGTGCATGTGAAGTACGTGTGTAAGTACGTGTGTGTGAGTGCATGTGAAGTACGTGTGTGAGTACGTGTGTGTGTGCATGTGAAGTACGTGTGTAAGTACGTGTGTGTGAGTGCATGTGAAGTACGTAAGTACGTGTGTGTGAGTGCATGTGAAGTACGTGTGTAAGTACGTGTGTGTGAGTGCATGTGAAGTACGTGTGTGTGTGAGTGCATGTGAAGTACGTGTGTGAGTACGTGCGTACGTGTGTGTGTGAGTGCATGTGAAGTACGTGTGTAAGTACGTGTGTGTGAGTGCATGTGAAGTACGTGTGTAAGTACGTGTGTGTGAGTGCATGTGAAGTACGTGTGTGTGTGAGTGCATGTGAAGTACGTGTGTGAGTACGTGTGTGTGTGCATGAGAAGTACGTGTGTAAGTACGTGTGTGTGAGTGCATGTGAAGTACGTGTGTGCGTACGTGTGTGTGTGAGTGCTTGTGAAGTACATGTGTGAGTACGTGTGTGTGTGAGTGCATGTGTACGTGTGTGTGAGTGCATGTGAAGTACGTGTGTAAGTACGTGTGTGTGAGTGCATGTGAAGTACGTGTGTAAGTACGTGTGTGTGAGTGCATGTGAAGTACGTGTGTGTGTGAGTGCATGTGAAGTACGTGTGTAAGTGCGTGTGTGTGTGCATGAGAAGTACGTGTGTAAGTACGTGTGTGTGAGTGCATGTGAAGTACGTGTGTGCGTACGTGTGTGTGTGAGTGCTTGTGAAGTACATGTGTGAGTACGTGTGTGTGTGAGTGCATGTGTGTGAGTGCATGTGAAGTACGTGTGTAAGTACATGTGTGTGAGTGCATGTGAAGTACGTGTGTGAGTACGTGTGTGTGAGTGCATGTGAAGTACGTGTGTAAGTACGTGTGTGTGCATGTGAAGTACGTGTGTAAGTACGTGTGAGTGCATGTGAAGTACGTGTGTAAGTACGTGTGTGTGTGCATGTGAAGTACGTGTGTAAGTACGTGTGTGTGAGTGCATGTGAAGTACGTGTGTGCGTACGTGTGTGTGTGAGTGCTTGTGAAGTACATGTGTGAGTACGTGTGTGTGTGAGTGCATGTGTGTGAGTGCATGTGAAGTACGTGTGTAAGTACATGTGTGTGAGTGCATGTGAAGTACGTGTGTGAGTACGTGTGTGTGAGTGCATGTGAAGTACGTGTGTAAGTACGTGTGTGTGCATGTGAAGTACGTGTGTAAGTACGTGTGAGTGCATGTGAAGTACGTGTGTAAGTACGTGTGTGTGTGCATGTGAAGTACGTGTGTAAGTACGTGTGTGTGAGTGCATGTGAAGTACGTGTGTGCGTACGTGTGTGTGTGAGTGCTTGTGAAGTACATGTGTGAGTACGTGTGTGTGTGAGTGCATGTGTGTGAGTGCATGTGAAGTACGTGTGTAAGTACGTGTGTGTGAGTGCATGTGAAGTACGTGTGTGAGTACGTGTGTGTGTGAGTGCATGTGAAGTACGTGTGTAAGTACATGTGTGTGCATGTGAAGTACGTGTGTGAGTACGTGTGTGTGTGAGTGCATGTGAAGTACGTGTGTAAGTACGTGTGTGTGCATGTGAAGTACGTGTGTAAGTACGTGTGAGTGCATGTGAAGTACGTGTGTAAGTACGTGTGTGTGTGCATGTGAAGTACGTGTGTAAGTACGTGTGTGTGAGTGCATGTGAAGTACGTGTGTGAGTACGTGTGTGTGAGTGCATGTGAAGTACGTGTGTAAGTACGTGTGTGAGTGCATGTGAAGTACGTGTGTGAGTACGTGCGTACGTGTGTGTGTGTGTGTGAGTGCATGTGAAGTACGTGTGTGAGTACGTGCATACGTGTGTGTGTGTGAGTGCATGTGAAGTACGTGTGTAAGTACGTGCGTACGTGTGTGTGTGAGTGCATGTGAAGTACGTGTTTCTAAGTACATGTGTGAGTACGTGTGTGTGTGTGTGAGTACAGTGCAAAGCAAAATTGCAAACAAAAGGGTTGGACCAGGAAATTATCCTTTTTTTTTTTTGTTCAAACAAGTCTAAACTTTATTGACATGTGATGCTGTAAAAACGCAGACAATTCCAGATTTCAAAAACGCAGCAAAAACCGCATGTTTTCCGCAGCAAAACCGCAGCAAAACCGCACCGCGGTTTCTGCCAGCACATGCGGTTTTTGGTGCGGAAAAAAACGCTGGATAATCCGCAACGTGTGCACGTAGCCTTAAGCAGTTAAAAAGGTTTATCCGATCATAACATATCTGACATCTGGCGAACCCTGTGATCGTGCAATTTTTACTCCAGTGGCTGTCAAATATAAAAGACTAAACAAAGATGAATAAAAACAGCTCCATTTAATGTGTAGCGGCTGCTTTAAAAAAAAAAAAAAAAAAAAAGAATAGGAGATATTCTGCAATACCCACAGCAGTCGCCTCACGCTGTCACATTGAATGGATCTCTGCTTTGCAATGCCGCTCAAATGCTTACATCTGGTGACCACCGATCCAATAGAGAGGTCATTAATATTTTGTGACCTAACAACCTCCTTAAGAAGCGGTTGTCGACTGGAGGAGAACCCTTTTGAACATGAATGATGTGAGAAACATCATATAATTCATGCAAAGTATTTAGAAAGCTGTGTAATCTTTTACGCAGACTATATCTGCACTTCTCTCCATTTAAGATGCCGTCAAATCCCCAATTGTCATATACAGTATCTTCCAGATAAATTTATGTCATATGACTCATAAAAAGAAAAATAGCCATTTTACAAAGGACAAATATTCCGTCAAAAGAATTGTCTGCAAACAAAAAGTAACCGTCCAAACAGGTATTAATCACCAATATACATTTACAGGAAGACGGTGATTGATGGCGACAAGAGGTCATTAAGCAGGAAGGTAGGGTTCATCGGCTGTATTCGTCCTGTCTCTGCACATCAGTCATCCCCGTGCATCTAGCTAAGGGGCACAGAATAAATCCGTAGTGTCATTCCTTTCTGGGCAGATCTGTGTGACGCATGGAGGATGAGGTACTGATGAAATATGGTGGCGCTTTCTGGACCTGAAATGCAGCGGGAATAAACCTCCCATTCAGATACACAGTGCACGTGTAAGCAATGGAAGCGTCTGCCGTTGCCCCTTCGTTGTGCCGACAGTTGGATGACCACTATCGAACACGGAGGTGCTATCCTGGAGATAACCACAAAGTTCACCAGCTCCCGTAGTGTACCTGTGAAGATCCACGGCATGGAAAGTAGAAGCCCCTGCTAGGCTTGAGATGCAGACAAAGCAAATGAAGATGTCCAGTCGTTTGGATATAAAAGTTCATAAATGTATTAGTAGGGCTTAATAAGTTTCAAGTACATTAAAAAATATTGCATGAAGGCAAAAACCGACGCGTTTCGGACACAGAGCCATCCTTAATCATGGTCTCCTAGCCTGAAGATGCCATTTATCACCAGTGAGCCTACGTATCATGGTTTAGTGTATGTGAAAGTTCGCAATGTACTCAATAAACGAGCCCATAAGGCTCAATTAGTGTAACAGAGGCTGAAATAGAGTCCTGTCGGCCAGCAAAGTCCAGTCAAAATGCACGTACTATACGGTATTTCTTACTTTTACATGGGAGTCTATGGGTGATTATTGCCATTGCATGGCGTCCATCACAAGCATTTGCTATATAAAGACATCATGCGTTTTTAATAGCTTTTTATATCCATATCCAGTATACCAAGGCCATTACAGCCTATGGGTGGCACAAGCCTAGTGGTAGCATCCGTCACCCATAGGCTAATGTCATCTGTTAAATAGAGAGAAGAAAAGCTCATGGCACATACAGTAAACCGATACCATTAGAGCGTAACGGTGATGGATGCCTCCGTTTACTTTATACATGGATCTTTTCTCAGTATAGACGTTCAACTGAGGCCAAAAGTGCAATATGAACATCGTACATATTCAAGATGTGGCTGCATCAGTAGTTTATGAAGGAGAAAAGTAATTATTTTTTTTCTTAGAGAAGACAAGCACCTTCCTAATACAAGTCAATGTTGTGTTAGCTTTAGATGGAGCAGACTGGCATAGTGAACAAACATTTAAAGAGAACATGCCATCAGGATCAGGCATGATACACTATAGATATGGGCATGAATCTGCTGTTATGCCGATTCAATCGATACGTTCATTGTAGAAATATGCAGCCTGGTTATTCTTTAATCACCAATAGAAGTTTTGGTGCAATACGTTGTTTGTGCATCGGAGCAGGCAAGGGTGGTGGGTCTATGGGTAGGGTCCTCATCTCTGCCACGGCTGCCTCTGGTGTAAGGATCTACATACGGTTTAAAATTCTGCGCCGGCGCTGTACTAGCTGTCGGTGGCGCTTGCGCAGATTGATCTGATTGCAGGCTTCGGTAAAATGGCGCCGGTGTCGATGCAAGTGCAGATTGAGATCTCGGCTCAATAACAAGCAGAGATCTCAATCTGAGCATGTGCCGCCACTTTATGCCAATATCTTTAGTTTATCATGCCAGATCCGATGACAGGTTCTCCTTAATTAAATCGGTCAAGTTAGGGATGCTTATTCAAACCGGCTAATCTACAAGAGCAAGGATGTGGATTCTTTCAATATAACATAAAATATGCATCCACTAACGTATATTATATGAGGCAACACTGTAATATAATATACACCCCCCCCTTCGGGGTGGTGAAAAGGTGAATAAACCGCATGTTTTTTTTTAACCAACGAATCAGACTCGTGTGTGCGCACCACCTTTTGAGAGCGCACACCTTACAAAATATATGTGTGATGTGTATGGAGCACAGAAGTTTTCAACATTGAGCCGTGAAAATTTAAAAACAAAAACATTTTTCAAACAAAAAATGTTTTTTTTAACTCCAAACTTTGCATTTTCATAAGTGTAACAGGAGAAATTGCACCATACAAGTACGCAGATACCCAATATGTGGAGGAAAACTGCTTTCTATTGGCACCATTTTCAGGCACATGACATTTTTTGATCGCTTTCTATTTGATTTTTGGGAGGTAGAATCAACAAAAACCAGCAATTCAGGAATTGTCATTTGTTTTTTTTTGCTTTTCTTATATTGTTCCGATGTGGTAAAATTGATAAGGCAGCTTTATTCTTCAGGTCTTCTATTTTTAAGCATAAATAAATGTATTTATTGGAATATATATATATATATATACACATACACACACACATACACACACACACAGTATATATATTTAGTTTTTTACATTGTCCCAGGATAGGACATCATCATACAGTGACAGATTGTTAATCGGATACTCTGCATTGCTTCTGTAGAGCATCAGAGCAGCGTCTGACATGCAGGAAAAGAGGCAAGTCAGCTCCTGCTTTTAGCAGGCAATGAAAAGCCACCATCCCTGAAGGACTCTGCGTCCATTTTGCAGCCAGGGGTCACCATGGAGATCATCAGCACAATGCGATCTCATGTGCAATGCTTTCACATAGAGCGGACACCATAACCCAATCGAGGCAGCGATCAGCGTAGGCCCCCGCGATCCCGGCGCCATACATGTACTGCTATTTGCTTGAACATGTATGGCACTTGTTGGTAAGGGGGTAAATGTCCATAAATCATCCGGCTTTAACAAAAACAGCCTCTCCTTGGTACAAAAGGTAGAACAGCACCAAAACGGAAAATAAACAGTCCCTATATAGTACAGGCTTACACCATTTAAATGTCAGACCTTCACTTTGTACCTAGTGGATATTGAGCCACACAAGCAAGGTTATTTCACCTTGCTACTAACACCATAAATGATACTCTGGACTTCCTTATATTAGCCGTATTATGCCCCTGGGGTGGGGATATGTGAGCAGCAAGTCCCACCAATCTCTCTGAACGCTTGTAAACCCAGCCCTGGACATGCCCTATTAACTGTCTCAGCACTATATGTGCTGGAGCCTGATTTTCATGGGCTTACATCACTGAGGCTACCAACCTCAATGATATATATCTCCCCTCAAGCACTTGTCCAGCGGCCATTTTACATACCCTCCTCTGTCCAAAGTCGGGGGGGTTTGGCATCTTCCACCATCAAACTGTGGACCCTTGACAGAGCATCTACTTTGCCATGTAGATTAAGCTTCCTGTGCCTATGCTCTATATGGAAGCTAAAATTCTAGAGTGCTAGGAACCACTTGGTTACTCGGGCACTGTTCCCCTTCTTTTCCCACATCCACCTCAGCGCGACTTGGTGTGACCCTAACCTGAACTTTCTGCCTAATAATTAAGTATCTTAAAGTGTCCTGTAAGCTTGCGAGCAGGGCCCTCATTCATCTTGGTATCTGTTTTGATCTATGTGTTTATTGTTATGCTGTAATGTCTATTGTCTGTAATGTAAAGTGCTGCGAAATATGTTGGCACTATAGAAATATAATAATTTTAAGTGTCAAATGACCACTTGATGGCCTACCACTCCAACTCCACGATGTAGTAGTTTTTCTTACAGGGAGATGGTTTCCAACTCATACATCATCAGGTGTTCTTCGCCATTCACTTTCTGAGACAAGACAGCACTTAATCTGACATCTGATGCGTCCATTTGGACCATAAACTCTTTGGAGAAGTCGGGAGCCACCATCAACTCTTGGACTATACTCTTAGTGGAGGAGTTCCTTAAAGTTACCGCCTTCGGGTACAGTGCAGCTTAATCGAGTACTACTAGGATATACTGGTGTATTCTCTCTGGTAGACTTGATCAGGGGTGCTACTAAATCCAAAGGTGACCTCAATGATGGGTAGTGGCAATAAGAGAATATAATAAACATACCATCTATCAGTGACAGCCGGCCAGGAGAACCTCTGAAATATCCATTCCTGGATTTTGTTTATTCCCAAATGGCAACCTAAGATATGAGTATATGCCATGTCTAATAACCAGCATCTGAAGGGTTCTGGTACCAACAACTGCTCAATCACCTCGCCCCTCTGCTTAGTGACACAATTTAATAATTCCTTATGCATAGCAAAATAAGGATATCGGGTTTCAGCTCCCGATCGACTCCACTTAGTACAGCGACATTATCAAACACTCCTTTAAGAGCTAGGTCCCTGAGTTGAGCGGTAGCAAAAGTATCCCCTGAACAACCCCAGCTCAGGGATGTAGGCCTCAGGGGACGCTGCCTCATCACCAACCAACAAACAAAAGGGAAATCCATCAGACTCTGGCTGTTCTGCGTTTTCTTTAAGGGTGACCTTGCTGTCGTCTGAGTAACCAGGAGACCCCACTTTCTCCCACAAATCCCAATGTAAAGGCAAAGTCACGCCCTATTATTACAGGGTGTAATAGGTCCTTGACTATTCTAACCTCATTGGACTCAATACCACACTTAGTGACAAATGATCACTTAGGCAGGCCACAGGGTAGTCTTTAGTATCCTCATGGATACAGCGAATGCCTCTCTTTCCAGGAATCACCCAATGAAAAAGTGTAGCCCTCACTAGGGTTACCAAACTTCCAGAGTCCAACAGACAAATCACTGGCACTCCGTTCACCGATTCAGGACATATCTGCGGCCAATCATTGGGTTGAGGGTGAACAGTGCAGGCAGGATATCCATAATACAAGCAACACCAACCTAGGCTGCAGTCCATCAGCTGAGTGATTATAGGGCAGCTATGTGACCCAGGGCATGACACCTCCAACAAATTACATTATTGGACGGGGCCTTCAACAACAACTCAGCTGGTTCCTGGGCCGTTAGACGCCTCCTGGATGTGGCTCTAGTCTCTTTCTTTTTGGTGTCAGCCGCCCTTTGAGAACCCAATATGAAGATTGTAAGATTCCTTGCTTTTTCCAAAGGAACCCTCGACTGCCTGGTACCTTTCCAACAGGTCATCGGCATTCTTGGGCTCTCCCTGGGCAACCCAGGACTGCATCGGCCTCAGAACAAAGTGTATGAACCTGTCCACGACGACCCACTCCACCAACTGCACTGAACATTAGGATTCCGGTTGCAACCACTTTTGAACCAGATGTAATAAGTTAAACATTTGGGACCGGGAAGATTGGTCACTGTGATGGGCTCAGTGGAGCACCTGTTGTGCCACTTAGTCAGAGTTATCCCTAAGTGCGCCAGGATTTGTGGCTTCAACTTGGTGCACTCCTGTGCATCCTGCTAGCTTTTTCCAGGTTTATATCACTGAGGCTAACATCAATGATACATACAGGTGCATCTCACAAAATTAGAATATCATCAAAACGTTAATTTATTTCAGTTTTTCAATACAAAAAGTGAAACTCAGGGTAATTTCAGAGTGATTTCAAATGTTTATTTCTGTTAATGCTGATGATTATGGCTTACAGCCAATGAAAACTCAAACATCATTATCTCAGTAAATTAGAATACTTTATAACACCAGCTTGAAAAATGATTATAAAATCCAAAATGTTGGCCTGCTGAAATGTTTGTTCATTAAATGCACTCAATACTTGTTCGGGGCTCCTTTTGCATCAATTACTGCATCAATGTGGCGCGGCATGGAGGCGATCAACCTGTGGCGCTGCTGAGATGTTATGGAAGCCCAGGTTGCTTTGATAGCAGTCTTCAGCTCATTTGCATTGTTGGGTCTGGTGTCTCTCATCTTACATTTGACAATACCACATACTGTAGATTCTCTATAGGGTTAAGGTCAGGCAAATTTGCTGGCCAATCAAGCAAGGTGATACTGTTTTTAAACCAGGTATTGGTACTTTTGGCAATGTGGACAGATGCCAAGTCCTGCTGGAGAATGAAATTTCCATCTCCAAAAAGCTTGTCAGCAGAGGGAAGCATGAAGTGCTCTAAAATTTCCTGGTAGATGGCAGCACTGACTTTGGTCTTGATAAAACACAGTGGACCTATACCAGCAGATGACATGGCTCCCCAAACCATCACTGATTGTGGATACTTCACACTAGACCTCAAGCAGCTTGGATTGTCTGTCTCTCCTTGATTTCCAAGGTCTAGTGTGAAGTATCTCTTCAAGAAAGCTTAGAGCCTGCAATGACGCCCTGCCACCTCACCACCACCAAAGCTGCCACAATCCCTGAACCTACTGTCTCCTTCCCCATACCCTGTAGACTGTAATCCTGCAAGGGCACGGCCATCTTCATTCTGTACCTGTTAGGGACGGCGGAACGCACTAAATATTAAATAACGTAAAGTGTGTTCACCACCCGGGGTCCACCGTGCAGAAGGTGTAAACACTGCTGTTAGATAATGGCGGACGTGTAATAAGGCGAAATAACGCACGCGGGTTAGACGTCACCCGGGGTGTGCTGAGCGATCTCAGTTTATTCACAGAGAGGTGCCTAAGTGTTAAACACAAAAGGCTGAGCCTGTTAACGTCACAGGTCTCACAGGAGTACACGCACGGTATATGGTCACAGGAGCTGGGCCCTAGGCCCAGGGTCAGAGTCCGTCTAGACCTACCGTGCGTGCGGCGTCGCAACTGCGGACGCCAAGAGGAGCTGCAGACTGCAGCGCGGCGACAGTATCATGTCCGCCATGTCTGTCATGTATACCATGTCTGTTTTGCCTCATGACCCTGGGAGCGGTGTGCACGCACATCTCATGTCTGCTATCCTGCATGTTCCCTAGAGCAGTGTGCACACTCACCTCATGACTGTCGAGCTGCGGGATGCTTGCGTTTCTGCTCTGCCTTCTGTGATCGTCTCGTCATGTCTAGAACCCCTGATCATGTGTCCTTCCTATGTTCCAGCAGAGGCTGGTTCTGCATTCATTTCTGCATGTCTGGAACTCTGATCATGTGACCTGCCTAGGTTTCAGCACTGGTTCTGCTATCATCTCTGCATGTCTGGAATCCTGATCATGTGACTGCTCCCTGTGATCCTGGAGGATCTGAACTGGAAGTTCTCCCCTGGTCCTGACCCAGAAGTGGAGGTGCTATGCCCTATATCAGACCGCCCCTTCTGATGCTCAGGGCCTGAGTATTGTGTTGCTTCCCTGCATGGCTGCTTGGTCTGCGGGGTCGCTCCCTCTATTCTGTACCCTTGCACTCTGCTATGTCGTGCCTCTATGCACACGCTCCGTGCTCGTATTCCGTCTCTTGTCTCGTGTTGTCCTTCGTGCCTTGTTTGTCCTCGCTATGCTTCCTTGTTATGTTTTGCTCTGTATCCTGTCCCTGACGTCTCTCTCTACACGTGCAGGCCTCCGTTTTGTACTCTGTCCTTGGCGTGCCTCTCGGCACGCGCAGGTCTCGCCTTGTACTTTGCCCCTGGCATGTCCTCTGCATACACAGGACTCTGTCTCGTACTCTATGCCTTGTCTATGATACTTCGTGTGCTCTTCGCATGCGCCTGGCCTTCCTAGTCTCCTGTTCGTGCCTCAGCCGTGCCCGCCCTAGCCATGCCCACCTGCCTGTGCCGCAGCTGTGCTCGTTGGTCAGTGACAGCTGTGTCACCTGCTATGCCTCAGACGGGATCACTGGAGTCGTGCCGTCTGTCAGTGCTGCAGCCCGTCCAGCTAGCCAGTGCCCCAGCCGTGCTCTCTGTGCTTCTTTGCACTTCACGCTGCCTCTGCACTGTGCTTTAGTGCTCCCTTGCACTCACAGGCCCTTGCCTGCCCCTGGCGTGTCCTCTACATGCACAGGCCTCAGTCCCTGTACCTGTCCCTGGCGTGTCCTCTACACATGCAGGCCTCCGTCCTTGTACCTGTCCCTGGCGTGCCTCTCTACACGCGCAGGCCCTCGACCCGGAACCTGACCCTTGCGTGTCCGTTGACACGCATCATGTCTCTAACTTTGTCTTGTCTCCTTGCATGGAACCCTGGTCTGATTACCGGATGCCTGGATCCTGCCGATCCACCAACAGAGCCACAGAACCTGATGTCCCGGTTGATCTTCGCTTGCTGTCCGGAGTCTGACGTCATCGTGCCTCTGCCTACCATCTTGCACGTACCATGCCTTGGACTTTGGCGTGCCCTTGCACGCACCTTGCTATGTGTTTCCAGTGTGTTTATGCTTGGTACCTGTTTGACCCTGAAGTGTTCCTTAATGAAGTTACTTTGAACTAACGTCTTGTCTCGCCTTGTCTTGTTTCCCTCAGCCGGCCGTCTGGTCCAGCTGCCGTGGTGGCTCTCCCCCTTGGTCTTGCCCCTGACACTCCCTGTATAGGGGGTGGCTCCTCACAAGGTCAGCTCGCCCTAGGGGGGTGGGTGCCACGGCCCAGAGGGTCCACTCATTCAAGAAAAACGTCTCAGCGCAAGCTGACGCTCGTCACAGACAGACACTGCCTCTAATCGACAATGCCCGGTAGCAGGCGCACTGTCAGACGCTAGCACTGTGGAGGATGCTAATGTAACTAGTAGCTTTCCACTGGCTGGCGCTGACTCTAAACCTAAGTCGCTATATACACTCGTAATATCAGAGGGAGGGGATCTTAATTAGTCATTCGCAGGTTCATGCATCCATCATGATTCACACAGTAAGCAACCAGAGACTGTACTAGCGCATGGCCGAGCGGCCATGCGAACCTTTTATAGCCGGGACCTTCCGGAAGCTTCCAGATCCCTGAGATGGACCAATCAGATCACGAGAAGGACCTGGGCATGTGACTCCCGATCTCCAATGGGAGATCGTCTCGTGAGCATGCCCAGTAGAGCGATGGAGGGACTTCCTGCTGAGCAGCCTGCATTGCTATTGCTGACCCAAAGGTGGCAGCAACTGCAAGACCCACAGAACAGGACTGGGCAGAGCATCTGGGATGCCAGGACTGCTGAGCAATCTCCTCTGCATAGATAATGGGAGACCGCAGAATGTGAGGCTCTGGATTCCTGTTGAGCCGCTGCAGGAACCCGACGCCTAACAGTACCAGTCTGTCATTGTTAGTCTGTAAACTGTATTTTAGATTTGTATCTTGTATGTAACCCCTTCTCATGTACAGCACCCTGGAATCAATGGTGCTCTAAAAATAAATAATTATATGATACATACATTTGTAGACTGAGCCCTCGCGGGCAGGGTCCTCTCTCCTTCTGTACCAGTCGTAACTTGTATTGTTAAGATTACTGTACTTGTTTTTTTATTATGTATACCCCTCCTCACATGTAAAGTGCCATGGAATAAATGGCGCTATAATAAGTAATAATAATAATAAGAACAATACACAGTCCACAAACCGCAGGAGGACAATATACAGCAATATATGCCAAGAATAGCTCTCATACTCCTACTGCCGGCTGTAAAACTTGCTAGCTGAACTGTAAACTTCTAGTGGACAGTAAAAGTTTTATTTAAATAGAAAAGTCCTGGCAGGATTTATTATTTTCCAGAGGACTTTTGTCTGTGTGCTGGGCACCGCGCCATGTGTACAGATTGTGCTCCTAATAGCTCATTCACCTAGAGCAGGAAGGTGCAGCCAAAGGTCACTGGCAGCACACATTCAGGATCTGTTCACACAGTCGTTATTGCAGTGACTGCTGATGATGGCTGGACAAGGCTAAGACCATGAATAATACATATGTAATGTGGTCCCGAGAGATAACATGGAAACTAATGGATCATGGAAGCATGTGTATTATTAAATAAGAATAATACCAGAATTAAAGGGAACCTGTCAGCTGATTCATTCTACCCAAACCACAGGCAGCAAGAATCAGAGCCTGGCTGTATGATCGCAGTCAGATATACAATATTGTCATCTAAAACACTCCAACATTTGAGAAAAAATATAGTTTGAAGATCCGGCCGGGTACCATAACCAGATGCCAGAAGACTATTCTGGCTACACCCTTGGCTGCCCCTTCCTAGCACTGCTTCAGGTAAATTGACAGATCTCTCCTGAAGTATACACATGAAAGAGACCTGTCAATCAACTCGTGTGGTGCAGGGAGAAGCTGGCTGGACTAATCTGGTCTCTAACTGTGGTCACCAGCCAGATCTTCAAAACAAATTTTCTATGAAATGCTGGAGCGTTTCAAGGAAACGCGGTTTATGCCCACGGTTTGGGCAGCACGAATCAGTTGACGGGTTCCTTTTAAACATTGGAAGCAATTCAGTATTTAGGCCCATAAGTCATTGCTGTACAGGATCAAACCACCTAGACTAGGAGAACTATGTTTCAACCCACAGGCATAAAGATATCATTACACATACACGTGGAAAATGAAGCAACAAATCAATCCTTAAGGCGCTCCTCCTAGAAAAATGCTCAAAATAAGGCAGCGATGTACAGAGTGAGCATGAATTCAACAGCATCATGGGAATATATGCGGCTTTCAAGTTTGAGTCCGTGCATCGCGGTACGAACTCGGACGTGTGAAACTGGCTTCAGGCCAATGAAATCAACTCAAGCAAAAAAAAATAAAAAAAATCCATGTACAAATACAGCACCAAAAAGAATCCAAAAGGTTTGGGCCATAATTTATCAAGTCAATGTATCAAGTAAGGTGTTCTGCACGCTCATTGTGATGATGGGTGCATTAGAGTAAGATGCGCCATATCCATTAAGAGGAATGTGCCTCTCAATAAATTTGGCGCGTATGTCAGCTGCTGTTTGGTGTAAAAAATTACTTGCACCACCTTTGTGGTGTACAAAAACAAAATGATCAAAAAGGACAACAACATGAACCCAACTAGCTGTTATTACAGAAAAGTCTTCATCATACAAGGTCTATAATCTACAATTTACTCACCATTTTGATGATCATTTTTCGGGGGTCTTCGATCCAGTTTGGCAGGATGTTCCTTGAGCTCATCTAGAATACCCTTATTGAGGCAGACATCAACATGTCTATTAAACGCTGCCATGTCAGAGGTATCTTGCAGAATGTTGCACACTGGACAGATGAACACCGTTTCTACAGGCCTCACTGAAGAACTTGGTTGTGACTCTGCTTTACTCTCGTCCGTTTTCACGTCACTTTTTATTCGATGATTTTCCATAGGGTTCTTACAATTAATTTCATCTTGGCAGGGGTCCTTATGTACCTGTTGGTCATGGATGGCGCGCATTGTGTTTTTATCAATGACAAAGTCATCCATGTCTTCGAATGGTGTCATGTTCACCATTTTGTTTCTAAGGTTCTTTATATGGATATCTTTCCCAAGGCCGTCAGAAAAGTCTTCATGACTCTTTTTGGCTTTATTATTATTTGCTCTAAGTACGTTCTCACATTTGCCTATTATTTCAGTGTTATCGGAAGGAGGATATTTACTGAGACATCGGTCAATATGTTTATTAAATGCCTCCAGATCCCAATCACTCTGCTTCATCATGCAAATAGGACATGAGAAATCAGGTTCTTGGCAAATCTGGTCCACCTGGTTAATGTCTTCCCGCTGGTCGCATGGAGCCGGTGTCACGCTCTGCTCCCTGCTCGTGGACCCTTGCTCCCGGCTCTCTTGTTCCAGCTCCAGTTGTCTGGCTGCACGTTTCTGATTAAAGAAACTTTCTCTCTGTGGGGCCGGAGTCTGAGTTACTTGGCCAGAACTGTCTGCCACGTCTGAGCATTTTGATTTTGTGGCTTTTAAGCCCAGGAAACTAATGATACTTTTCTGATATTTTCTGTCATCTTCGGATAAAAATCCAGAAATCCTTACACCTAAAAAGAAAAATGACAATAGTTAAAGAAAAAAGTCAAAGTGGAGTTCTGTAATGATCTAAATAACATTCTTGGATTTCATGCTGGGAAGATACACTTGGGATTTTAATGTGACCAGTGAATTTATCCTTTGTTATCTTCCCATCCTCTACACGTGTTCTCCAGGGACACAGAGGGAACACAGGGACTTTCTTCATGATGTCACCCACCTTAACAAATCTATCATGTACAGAAATGTTTCCCAAACTCCTGTCCTCAAGGCCCCCATCAGATCATGTTTTCAGGATTTCCTTAGTATTGCACAGGTGATGGAATTATTATTATTAAGGCATCAGAAATTGTCACAGGTTCTCTCACCCGTGTAAAGTATCTTCCGTTGGAATCCGTGAGGACTGGAGTTTGGGAAACACTGATTTAGAGCTTCCACCATCACTAAAATTAAAGGGAACCTATCATGTCTCCAAACATTAGTTTTATACAACATAACATAAGGTTAGATCATAGAACAAAAGAGCAAACAGAATTTATCATTCACTATCTTAACCAAAACCATAAGACCCATGTCAGGCATCAAATATCACAATTTATGACGAGAGAATGCTCATCACCTGGGGACTAATGTTAGTCAAAGTGGAATGAAACCAAGGCTTCCAAACCTTATTAAAGTATATATTTTTATATAACACCCTCTTATAGGAAGCTGTAGAATTTACCATGTTGACCCAGTGCGAAATTTGTGAAGGTCTTCTATCCATCCATTTCAAGCCGATAGCCTTGAGAACCAAAAACAATGCTTCCATAAGAGTGCGAGGGTAGTGAGGCCAAGTCTCCTCATCAAGGATTTCTAATAAACACCCCTTATGGCAGAGTGGTACAGGGGATTGTATGATCTCAATGAAAACAGTTATGACAATACCACATCAGGTGTATAAAATCTGCCATCTCTTCCCCACACCTATGGCAATAAGTAGTGCTGGATCTACCCATTTTATATAACTTGCTCGGAGTCAGATAGCATTGATGGACTATATACAGTACATGTGGACTATCATGCAATTAATTGCCAGTGAAACATATTGTGGGGAGGTCAAGGCTTCATCCCAATCCTCCTTTGATAGGAAGAGAATTTCGGTCCTCCATTTGGCCTCAACCAACAATGGTGATGAGGAGTATCTCCTGCTTATTAACTGGGTATATAAAAAGGAGATCATCCCCTTGGGTCTCTGGCTCCTTAGAATCTTAATCAGGGGGTATGAGGATGTGAGTGTGAAGAGCCCGCACCTTGCCATCAAGCCTGACGTCACTATTACGTCAGAAGGATCACGCAATGCAGTGTTCCCACTATCACCAACGAGATGTTCCGCACCCCCTGGGGACACGCAAGATCAGCTTGGTACATTTTTACACTGACAAACCCTGTCCACACAGGCCCAAAGAGGCACGGGGAGAGAGAGGATGTGGCACCACACTTGCCAAAAACCCTGACAGGCTGAGGCCGCTTTCAGTAGCACCAGTGAAACAGAGTCTGGTCAGCCTGGCACCAGTTCCTTGTTAGATATAAGCCCGGTACGTTATCAGGGTTATATGGGGCCAGAAAGCAGCCCCAGTAGCATGGAAAGTTAAGCCGAGAAACTGACGTATGGATTTGTTGAGTTTGATAAAAGTGCAGCCAAAGTTTAAATTATATATTTAATTGCCTTAAAGTGAACCTGTCGACAGGATTTTGCGCAGTAAACTACAGACCGTGTCAGGTTGGTGCAGTTATACTGATTAACATTTACATACTGCATATCATATTATTGAGTACCAAGAAAAAACAAGATTTTTGGGTTGCTTACCGTAAAATCTGTTTCTCGGAGCCTTCATTGGGGGACACAGAGACCATGGGTGTATGCTGCTGCCACTAGGAGGCTGACACTATGCACAAAAAAAGGTTAGCTCCTCTTCCGCAGTGTACACCCCCCAGACAGGAAGCAAGATATCCAGTTAGTGAGAAAGCAGTAGGAGAAGCAACAGAATAGAGAATAAACAGACAACTCAACTGTAAACCTAAAACACATAGCAAATAACAGGAGTTGTAAAACATGGGAGGGTGCTGTGTCCCCCAATGAAGGCTCCGAGAAACAGATTTTACGGTAAGCAACCCAAAAATCCTGTTTTCTCTATCGCCTCATTGGGGGACACAGAGACCATCGGACGTCCCAAAGCAGTCCCTGGGGAGGGAAATCAAACTTCCATCAGGCCAGCGGACTCACCACCGCTGCCTGCAGTATCCTTCTTCCTAGGCTGGCATCCGCCGAAGCGTAGGCGTGGACCCTGTAAAATTTCACAAACGTGTGAACAGATGACCAGGTTGCAGCTTTGCAAAGCTGCAGAGCAGAAGCTGTGTGGTGCACCGCCTAGGAGGCACTCACCGCCCGGGTAGAGTGAGCTCTAATTCCAGGAGGGACCACTCGATGCTTGACCCGGTAGGCTTCCAAAATTGCCGATCTGATCCAGCGAGCAATAGTAGCCTTGAAGGCCGACTGACCTTTCCACGCATCATCTGTAGTGACGAAGAGAGAGACTGTGTTCCGCAAGGGAGTCGTCCTAGCGAGGTAGACTTTCATCGCCCTGACCAGGTCTAGCTTGTTCAAGGAGCGTTCAAGAGGACGAGTTGGACCTGGACAAAAGGACGGGAGAACAATATCCTCATACAGGTGGAAAGTGGACACCACTTTAGGAAGGAAAGAGGGCGGAGGCCGCAGGACCACCTTATCCTGTGAATAAAGGTACCTTGCTTGTCCTGGATTGAAGTATGTCCGCGCCTCATCCAACCGACAGGCTCTGGTAGGCGAGTGGGTGGGAGACGGATGACAAGGACCATCTGAATCACTGACACGTATTCGTGTTGGCGTCCGCCTGGAAGGCTGCTGGTCCTGCTGCGGAGAGCTGTGAGGATACGGGGTGGCAGTACACGCCGTACTCACAGTCTCTTTGTGGGACTACAGATGTGACTGTTCACTCTGTATCCCTCCGGAAAACCTGAAAAGAAACGACGCACACTGAGGTAGATATGGGTCTAATGAAAGACCCGTGTCCACCTCCTACTGACACTAAGCTAAACTGGATATCTTGCTTCCTGTCGGTGGGGTGTACACTGCGGAGGAGGAGCTAACCTTTTTTTGTGCATAGTGTCAGCCTCCTAGTGGCAGCAGCATACACCCATGGTCTCTGTGTCCCCCAATGAGGCGATAGAGAAAATTACATTCAATAACATGGAGCCGGAGGAGCTACTTTGATGGAGCCAAAATTTTTTATTTCTCCTGCAAAATGGTGCTGGAATGCGATAGACACTACTGCGCAGGCGCCTCTGCCAGTGCCATTTTGATGAAGATTACATCTGATACACTGCAGAGACAGCTGTCAGTCAATGTGCCGGGACATGCTTACAGCTGCACTGAGTACCAAGCGGTGACTAAATCCATAACTCTATGAATGAAAGCCGGTGGCTGAGGGAGGAATAAAGTTCATTTTCTCCCGGTAGCCGTGCTTTCAGTCAGGCGGTTATACCACATTGGAATGCTATTACTATTAAGAAGTGATATTATCACTTCTCGGGACTGTCATTATGGTGTAACAGAAAAAATGCAGGGGAGATGGGTGAGGGTGGAGGCAATTCTACAGACTTCTCCCCAAAAATGAGTTAGAATTGGGTAGTCCCGAAAGATGTGGTGTACATGAAATGATGGTCCTCTCTACCCTCCCTACACTTATCTCTCTGATCAGTGCAGTGAGCAAACAGGCAGCGGAGTAATCATGGGTCAGCATCCAGCAATGGACGGAGTAGCGGAAACGATCGTAAGTCTATATTGAGATGTTGGGCAGTCGGGCTGTAGCAGATATTTCTGTATTTTTCATAGCAATTTTGCAAATGAATATTTCGTATATACATTGTATAGCCCTTTTTTTCCCTTTTCCCCATTTTCTATGATAGTAATGCAGTTTCAAAGTTCTAGAGTAATCATTCTTAAGAATTCATGGTGCCACCTTATGGTTTTACAAGTCTTACGTTTTGGGTTGGCACCTGTTGACACTAGCTTAGATATGCTTGTCCTTTTTCTCTATTTGTATGAAACCCTTTATGGACATGTGCTCTCCCACTCCCATCAGCCACAGGTGATTTTAAGCAGACTAGCTGGTCCATTCTTGCCCCATAAATTGTAGGCTTTTTTGCCCAGGAGAGGTGACATATCAGGACAGGGACCCAATTTTGAAGGACGCCTTGACATGTCAGTTGGGCTCACATTTATTGGCCAATCTATGCTCCAAGTACCTTTATTTTTCAAAGCAATTTTGCAGATGAATATTTCATATATACATTATATAGCAATTTTTCCCATTTTCTATGGCAGTAATGCAGTTTCAATGTTCTAGAGTAATCATTCTAAGGCTAGATTCACACTAGCGTTTATTCCATGCAGCGCACGGCGCCGCTAAGCCCCGCCCCCTGCCGGCTCCCTGCCCGCCCCATCCAGTCATCGCCGCCTACTATCGCACAAGGACGCATGCGATCTGCGCACCTTATCTTTAGCATAGGGTGCGCAGATCGTGCGCTGGCAGGATTTTAGCGTGCGCTGCGCACTTTTGAAGGAGCGCCGAGCGCGCCAAAATGCAACATGCTGCGTTCGGAGCACACGGGCGCACCTTCAAAAGTGCGCAGTGCACGCTAAAATCCTACTAGCGCACGGCCAGCGCACGATCTGCGCACCCTATGCTAAAGATAGGGTGCGCAGATTGCATGCGTCCATGTGCGATAGTAGGCGGTGATGACTGGATGGGGCGGGCAGGGAGCTGGGTTTAGCGGCGCCGTGCGCTGCATGGAATAAACGCTAGTGTGAAACTAGCCTTAGTAACTTATGATGCAACCATATAGTTTTTCAAGTTGTACGTTTTATGGTTGGCACCTGTTCACACTAGCTTAGATGAGCTGGTCCTTTTTCTCTATTTGTAGCAGACATATGGAGAAGTAGGGAATACCATGGGGCGCTGTCTGTGTAAGAACGGGCATGTGAGAGTGAAGGCGGTGGGTACAGTCTGTATAAGAGAGGGTAGAGGGGCAGTCTGTCTACTACAAAGGCTTAAAGTGGAACCAAACATTCTTACTGCTTTTTCACATTTAGCAGGCACTTGAATTCCTGTAGATAAAGATGAGAATAGCCGGCTCTGCCCCTAGCCACACTTCCCAATAATTGGCAAAATGTCTACTCCTAGACATTGGCAAGCTTTCGAGACTACTCAGGTATAACGAGGCGGTACATCCTGATAGCCTCCATTTTGGCATCAACCACTGAGGACTCTCAAATTATCTCCTGGCTAACACGATACAAGGATATATTTGTCCTACTCATAGACAAGCATTTGAAAACAAACACAACAGCAGAGAAGAGCTACGATTTAAGCAATAACACTATTGCAGTGGGAAAATAATCCATATATATTTTTTCCCACTGTCAGCAGTACGCGCCGTTTTGACGAGTTGTAGTAATGCAGTCAGGCAACTCTGGTGCTATATGTGCACAATATTTTCAGCAGTTCCGGTGTTTCATTTTCCTAACTTACACACAAGTATAACACATTCCTATGCAAATATAAATGTGTCCATGGTTAGAACGACGTGTGTGTTCTCTGTGGCAGGCAGGGTTAGACTTTTATGAATTCGGTCGTATCAACAAATCTTACATGAAGCAACAACAGAAAATAAAAAAAATAATATATATATATATCTCTATCTTAGAGAAACAAGTGTCTTCTATTTCCTCCTCCCTATTTTCTGGACTTATCCTTCATTAGAAAAACTGTTCAAACAGTCTTGGTCAAGCCAGACTGCCAGCTACTGAGTTTTCAGATCACAGCCATCTACTAAAGTCAACTATGGAGAGGGCAAAAGTGAGAGCAGAGGTCAAGAAAGACATAAATAGGTTGTGCTGCAGCTTTCTGGTAAGCGTTTTATCTCACCACAAAGCAGCAATCACAGCTACACTGTTTATTACTGCTGCATAATGACCTTCATACTGCTGCTGTTTCTGAGAATATGCTACACAGAGACAGGAGAGCAAGAATTCCTTGTGTCTGTGATAATGGTCTATGAGAGACTTCATACTAGTCTCCCATCCACTAGCTTAGAGAGAACTGAAAATTAGAGGTAGACTGTGCAAAGGGGAAAACTGGTGAAAAATACAGAATACATGTCATTTAACAGCCATAAATAGAGTAATTCCACACAATACCCAATTCTGAAAATGACGGCTATGTTTTAATACATCGGTTCATTCTACAAGTTTCATAGCATGGAATTCTAGATTTACCCATCAATCTGAGGCGTAGAGGTTCCGGTGAGGCCAAATCAATTTCTGCCTTAAGAATATCCTTGGCAACAGAGAAAATTTCCTCTTCTGTAGAGACGGCATAGGAAACGGTTGATGCCCTGGTCTTGACTTCAAACTTGACATTTTTCAGTTTCAGTGTAACAGTTCGGCCCTATAATAAAGGAAGCAGAAGTCCATTTATAACCCTATAGAGGCTCCATTGTGTTGCTTTTGGCCGCACATTTAAAGTTCACAAACAGGTTAAAAAGTTCCAGCTATAATGGAAGCTGCGAGATCCACCCACTCGTACAGCTCCAAGCACATGCCACAATATTATTATTTCACTTTAATAAATCCTTAGGAAGCACAAACGGTTTAGCCTCAAAGTAGAAAGCAGGAAATAACTGGACAAGGACGTCTATAAACCAACTTATGGAGGAAGCGGGAAGACAAGAACAATATAAGCACAATTCTGGAGGACAACCAGGGAAGTATCCTTCAAGTGTGGAAACAAAGATGGTCAATGTTAGAATGGATGGAGGCATCAGGTGGGTGCTGGGACCAATTAACTACCCAGTAATGCCAAGCAGAAAACACAGGGTAGCACTGTAGCGCTGGGGACCTGGGTTCAAATCCCAAGGACACCAGCTGCAAGGAGATTGTATGTTCTCCTCGTGTTTGCGTGGGTTTCCTCCGGGTTCCTCTCACACTCCAAACACACACTGATAGGTAATTTAGATAGTGAGCCCCAATTGGGACAGTGCCGATAATGTCTGTTAAGCGCTGTGGAATTAATGGCGTTATGTAAGTGAGTAAAATAAATTAATCGAGTGAGACTGGCAAGAGGCATGGGAATTTTTTTAAATTGGAAGTTTTCTTCCATTTTGGAGATGTTCTGCAGCAGATTTTCCTAAAGAAACTCTTCGTATTTTTCTGCATTAAAGCAGCAATCACTCTTGACTTCCAGGGCAGAAACTATTTTTTTTTTTCATTCCCCTGTTACTTACAAAGCCTGAAAATGTACTTCGGGTCGTCATGAAATCCCCCAACATCTGGATGTTGTGTACAGCAGCAGGCAGGTGTGAAGATAAGTGCAGGAATCGAAAAAGAGGAGCGTCCGAAGAGTGCAGCCATAATGCTCCCTATTCTTGCCACAGATGCCTCAATAAAAGCCAACATGTCATAATGTCAGCAATTAGGCCACTAAGAGCTTCCCACATGTCCCCCAGATATGTTTCTGTAGAAAGGAGTGCTTCTCCATCAAGTCGGAGAGTTGCTAAAGTTGGTACACAGAAGGGTTCTATATAAAGAGGGGAGCTGGCTTGGGGTTATATGCATGGCGGGCCTGTTTATGACGGATTCAGGTCTGGCTTCTGTATGTAAGGGAGTGTAACTTTAGGACTATATACAAAAGAATAGAAACATTTTAGCTTTATGCCAGTAGGTGGGTATATACTGCTGTGGAGGAGCTAACCTTTTTTTGTTGGATAGTGTCAACCTCCTAGTGGCAGCAGCATACACCCCATGGTTTCTTGTGTCCCCCCAATGAAGTCATAGAGAAAAGAAGATTGTTACGATAGGTCATTGATCTCAAAGTAGTAGACCCCATTATTATCATTGTTGCTGTGGTTTTGTACTGGTGGGGCGGTGTGGCCTGGAACCATGGGGACTCAGTCTTGCAGCATGGACGCTGTGAGGCACCAAGCCGTCCGCCCTGCCGAAGCATTGTCGTTGCGGCAATGGTCAGCGCACGACTCCGCTCCGTTAAGGCTAGGGGCCCACTGAGAGGTTCGCCGTGACGTGGCAGTGGGCTTCATGCAGTCTGATCAGAATGTTAAACTAAGAGCCTCATGTTCAGTCAAATATATTTTTGCCTAGCGGCATTAGATCAATGTATGATTTTCAGCAGTGCTGTCCGTTCTCTTTTTCAGCAGACCCCATTATTGTTCCTTCTTTATTATACTGTTTGCACAGAGGAAAAAAAAACCCAACAACTTATAATGGCGCTATGATTAACGGTGGCGACACTGAGTTTTCAGTAATGCAAGGTCAAACAGAGAATTTTTGGACAATGTTTGCTGTCAGACAAAAAGACCTTTACAGTATGGGGGCTGCGTAAGTTTGATTCTTTTTGCAAACTGTGGCAAATAATTATATTAGTCCCTCAAACATTGGCTTTTTGATGACCTTTCCTATAAGGCTGCTACTAAAGAAGCTCCCAAGTAGCAGCTCTTGTACAGTAGGTGCACTCTCCCATGACATCCATTACTACAGGTGGCCTTCCTCTAAAGTCACACAAACCTTTAATCCCTCCTTGTTGAGGTCTTCTGCAAGATCCTTACAAAGCTCCCGACACTGCTCATACTGATCATCGGCGGAGCTCATTTCACTGAAGGTCCTGAAATTGGTCAGAACAACAAAAAAAATAATTTATTATAGTTGATGCACATGTAAAATTCAAAGAAATATCTGTAATACAATATATTCAACTGGAAACAGTAGAAAGTAATATAAAGTCACGGCTTTACATCTAGGTCTAGGCGACAAAGCCTATAGGCCAGGCAGTGCTCTGGGAAAAAGGTTATGCAGATAGCCTCATCCAAGAGGACGGAGCTGGCTCTAGGCCCACCTATTGAAGGTACTCACCCTACAAGTCAATGTTGACTCTTTAAAGAAGCAGTCCTCTTCCTTCTCCCATCAAAATTGTTATCCCCTTAATATATTGCAGTCATCATATTATATAGCACTGTGGGCTTACACAATTGCTTATTTTGCCTTTCTATCCAATAAATTCTTCGCTTTTCTATTAAGTCTACGAGATCACATGATTAAAAACTGACTAGCCAAAACCTTCTAAGCTCTATGTAGAAACAGGAGGTCAATTTTCCCTGTATGAGTCATGAGTCACTGTAAAAGTCCCTGATAAGGCGGAGGAGGGAACAGCAGTGTTAAAGAGTTGAAGAGTGGAATGATTTTTGCAGAGACAAGAGACTTCCTGTTTCTACATAGAGCAGAAAAAAAATAAAGAGTAGAATTAACTAGGTAGAAAGGCAAAATGAGCAATTGTAAGTGCACAGTGCCAATAGGGCATGTGACACTGATCAGAAACAGTAACATTATACATATATATCATATTCACATACACACACATATATATATGGCGCGAACGTACCTTTCTGTGCTCATGCTTTTTCTTTCTCCATCTCTGACATAGAAAAGAAAAAAATATATATATATATTTTTCATATTACTTTTTAAACATATTTTAACAACTTATCAAAAATTTTTAAACATACTCTACACTTTGTTGAGGCTTAAAAGGTTATTGCCCAAATCCCAAGTTAGCCCCCATTCATTGGAAAGGGGATAACTTGCTGATTGCCGAGGGTCAGATGGCACAGACTGCTTGTGATGCCAAAATCAGGGCTCTGCAGCCTCCCTCATCTTTAATTTAGTGGAGGTGCGCATCCTCAGCCTCTGCTGCATTCATCATCTATGGAACTGCCTTCAAAAAACAAGAGCTGTATTGTAGGATCTGCCATAAAGATCTAATAGATGTGAGAACCACATCCATCTCCAGAATGGGGATTCCCTGATCTCCAGTTCCAACTAGTGCCTGATGGCAGTGATCGGCTGTATGGTGGCACTTGTGCCGGCTCCGCATACCCGTCTTGAATGGAGAGGAGGTGCGCATGCCAAGCCTCGGATCCATTCATTGTACTGTACATGGGACTGCTGGAAATAGCGGAGCTCAGCTCTCATCTAACAGCGAGGTCCTCCTGGGAGGAAACAACTTAATTTCCTCCCATTAGCTGCGCTTCCATTAAAGGCACCAGTAATTTAACACTATTTCAGTGCAGATTAACCCTAGATCTGCAGCTACATAGCGTTTAGACACAAAGGTGGCCATACCCTTTAAAAAGCAAGTTTTACTTTGCTATAAACGTTCTTTAAAAAAAAGAAAACTTTCATCCTAAATGTGACCTCACGGTGATTAATTAAATCTATGCGGACAATAAATATCCACTCGCCTTTCTAAGCGCGTTGACCCCAGACCCATCGAAATGTGCAGAAAGTTATGCCAGGATATATCGGAGAACAGGAGCGAGAGCAGCGCCCTCTGCTGGTGAAGGTCGGTACACGTTGTAATTCCCAGCGCTCGTAACATTTTCTCAGTGACTTTCCCGATGCCTGGGACCTGCAGCAATAAACCCGATTGTCAGAAACACT
Organism: Dendrobates tinctorius; assembly: GCF_039654945.1. Taxonomy (NCBI): domain Eukaryota; kingdom Metazoa; phylum Chordata; class Amphibia; order Anura; family Dendrobatidae; genus Dendrobates; species Dendrobates tinctorius. The sequence goes on along the minus strand of NW_027361751.1, from coordinate 9,633,061 downwards.
ATACAGAGAGCTGGCGGCATTACATGGGGTGTAGCACACACTTACTGCTGACAAGCACATCATCTTCCAAGAGCTGAGTTGTTAAGGCTCGCTGTGAATAATTTGGGTTTGATTACCATTCATTACTATGGGTGCCAGGAACACACGACGTGCTGTGGTCTAAAAAATGTGTGTCTGTGTAATAGGAGGGGATCTTATGATAACTTATAAACAATCTGCCCTAATCCATCCTCACCGCTCCAATATAAAGAGAAGAATGATGACCCGGCACTCGGAAAAAGCTTAGCGTAGGTCTTTCCATAACAAATCTTACATATAGTGAGCCTGCTATAAATTCTATAGGGTAGGGTTTCGCATTGTGCCACACGGTCTTTGGTGTGGCCGCTATCTAAGGTTGTGTTCAACAATGAGTTTTCAGTAAAAGGTGGAAATTTAAATTCGTTTTTTGCAAGTTACTACAAAAACGTATAGGGGCTACGGCATAAGAAAAGTCAGTTATGTTACAGACCACTGGATGAGAAACTCCACAGTCAGTCGGCTAACAAGAGAACAGGTTTAGAGACAAAGGTGCGAGCCGTCTTTCATTCTCTACCAGATACAGGATGGAGTTGGTCATGTCTGCACTGCTTGTACAGAATGCGCATGGAAACTATAGCAGCGATTCTCCGGAGATATTTTAGTGGCATCAACAACTGCGGGTAATTTGGCCCAATTTATTTTGACACCATTTAGGTTATAATTCTGAACCCTATAACAACCCTTAAAGAAGACCTGTCATATATATACACTGCTCAAGAAAATAAAGGGAACACTTAAACAACACAATGTAACTCCAAGACAGTCACACTTCTGTGAAATCAACCTGTCCAGTTATGAAGCAGCAGATTGTGAATCAATTTCTCCTGCTGTTGTGTAAATGGAACAGACAACAAGTAGAAATGATGGCAATTAGCAACACAACCCCTATAAAAGGAGTGGCTCTGCAGGGGGTGACCACAGACCATTTCTCTGTTTCAGCTCTGCAGCCGACAGTACTGTGAATTCAGCTCTGAGCTATAAATTCTAAATAAGTGATGTAATTACCAAGTCATTACAATTATTTGCAAATTAATTTCTGTATTTAAAATGAAAGCCAGTGTCCAGATGAAAAGTAGAAATGAAAGGGAAATGGAAATACGAACAGCCATTAAATTAAAATGATTAAAGGTGTTGTCCACTACTCAGACAACCCCTTCTGAAGCCCTATCCCCACCCCCCCCCCAGTAAATAATAGCTCTACTCACAGGTGCCATTGGGTCACGCGATCCCTACGGCCAATTAGTGGCAGATTTGTTTTCTTCTCCTTCAGCCATCCGGAAGAAGTGAGAGCATCCGCAGCGCCAACTTCCTTCAGATGTCAGTTACAGCCAAAGGAGAGGACACAGTTAGACAGCTGCTGATCGGCAGCAGGGATTGTGTGACATTATGTCAAGTGAGCCCCGGGAGAACCAGTGCTGGCACCACTGGAACAGAGTTATTTTACTTAGTGATTGAGAAGGGGTTCTAAGAGTAGTACACATCCTTTTTAATTTTTCCCAGTTTTTCTCAATGGACTCAGAATAAAAGAAATCTGTGAACATAAATCGAAACTGATTAGAGGACAGAGATTCTGCCAACTCTGGGTGCCATGTGTGAGGTTAAGATGCAATACCTGGACAGGCCATGGACAAGTGGGGTGCTATTCTAGAAAAAAAAAATTCTAGTCTGGGATAACTGTAGCAAAATAAAACAGTGCATAACACATACATTAAGAAGGTGTGTACATTTCACTTTTCTACAAAATGAAAAACCCTATTTATCAGCCAAGTATTGACTCTGCAACAGATCATTCATGTGTGAACTTGGTCTTATACCTACTAGTTGCAGAAATATCCTGCAAGGTGGATAATAAGCCGCATCCTACCTTCCTGATAGGCAGGTCTTTGATGAAGTCCATGACCGCCTGTTTATCATGTGGAATTATATACTGCCCATTAGGTTTGTTCTTGTCACTGCAAACCTTGGCCAACATCATGTTCGGAGCAATGCCTGAAAACACAAAATCACTGAAAATGACCTTTATGTCCTAAGAGCCCAGAAGAGGCTTAATGGTTAAATTACTGGCTCAGGAAACATTTGGGACAGAGGACACGTGAGGGCTTTTTAAGCCGCCAAGTACGACACTTGTCCAGTAATGGTTCAACAATTCAAGTGTTCAAAGCTCTCAAGTTGTTTTGCAAAATCCATCGAGTTTAGAGCGTCGCCAACTTAAGGCTCTTGTACAGGGGTCAATAAACATGGACGCAATCACCTGACGAACAAGCAAATAATCGCTCATTAACTGAACAGATAAATCTTTTATTCGGCCTAAAAACGATAGATGTATGGCAGCCCATCTGTCCATGTATACAGAGGATTTACTGCTGACAATGTACTAATGCGCATCGATTTCTTCCTATATAGTTTGCAACACAAGATGATACCAAGAACCTGACACTTCCCATAATTATGCACTTCTTTGACATTGCCTACATGCCGCTGTTCTCCTGAATCGACCATGGTTTTGCTTTTATTCATGCGCCTCCCCAATCCCAAGATATCGCCATCACGCCAACTTGGCTTCCAAAACTAGATGTATATAAAAGAGGACGCCAAATCTCAGGATCAGAGAGGAGCAGGAACAAAAGAAAAACTATGCCAAAATCAGAACAGCGCTCATCACACCAGGTTAAAAGGAAAAATTATTTATGGCAAGCGACAGATAGACGCTGATAAACTTGTTATATCGTCTCTCAGGGCTTGTTTAGACCAAAATCTGCTGGTATAAACGTTTCTAGGAAGTGATGACTTGGCCCCCACCAAGCCCGGAGGCATCAAATCTGTCTACGATTAAGTAGAGACACAGAAGGATTTGCGCAGTGTACATCCAAAGATCTGTGGTTAGATCGCCAAGTTGTTTGGAACAATCTCCCTGCTGAATTATTTTAGAAACTGTGGGCAGGTGTACCTAGTAGAACTGATGCTTTAAAGGCAGTTTTACAGGTGGAGGGTGGTCACAACAAATATTGATTTGATTTACAGTGGGGAAAATAAGTATTTGATACACTGATAATTTTGCAAGTTTTCCCACCTACAAAGAATGAAGAGGTCTGCAATTTTTTTTCATAGGTACCCATCACCTGTGAGACAGAATCTTGAAAAAAAAAATCCAGAAAAATCACATTCTAAGATTTTTACATAATTTGTATTTTATTGCATGAAATAAGTATTTGATACAATAGAAAAACAGAAATTATTATTTGGTACAGAAACCTTTGTTTGCAATTACAGAGGTCAGATGTTTCCTGTAAGTTTTTAACCAGGTTTGCACACACTGCAGCAGGGATTTTGGCCCCCTCCTCCATACAGATCTTCTCCAGATCTTTCAGGTTTCGGGGCTGTCACTTGGCTACACTGAGCTTCAGCTCCCTCCAAAGATTTTCTATTGGGTTCAGGTCTGGAGACTAGATAGGCCACTTCAGGACCTTGAAATGCTTTTTACTGCACCACTTTTCAGTTTCCCTGGTTTTGTGTTTCTGGTCATCATCATGCTGGAAGACCCAGCCAAGACACGTCTTCAATGCTCTTACTGAGGGAACGAGGTTGTTGGCCAAAATTATGTGACACATGACCCCATCCATCCTCCCTTCAATACAGTGCAGTCATCCTATCCCCTTTGCAGAAAAGCTCTCCTCAATGTATGTTTCTCCCACCATGCTTCACGGTTGGGATGGTGTTCTTGGGGTTGTACTCATCCTTCTTCTCTTTCTCCAAACACAGTGAGTGGAGTTGATACCAAAAACTTCTCCCATGCCTCCTCTGAATCATCCAGATGGTCATTGGCAAGCTTCAAACGGGCCTGCACATGTGCTGGCATGAGCATGGTGACCTTGTATGCCTTTCATGATTTTAATTCATGTCGGCGTAGTGTGCCACTAATAATAAGGTTTGAGACTGTGGTCCCAGCTTTCTTCAAGTCATTGACCAGGTCCTCATGTATAGTTCTGGGCCGACTTGCGACCTTTCTCAGAACCATCCTTACCCCACGAGGCGAGATTTTGCATAGAGCCCCAGAAAAAGGAAGATTGACAGTCATCTTGTATTTCTTCCATTTTCTAATAATTGTGCCAACAGTTGTTGCATTTTCACCAAGCTGCTTGCATATTTTACTGTAGCCTATCCCAGCCTTGTGCAGGTCTACAGTTTTGAACCTGGTGTCCTCAGACAGATCTTTGGTCTTGGCCATGGTAGAGACATTGGAGTGTGATTGATTATGTGTGTGGACAGGTGTCTTTTATACAAGCTAGTGGGTTCAAACAGGTGAAATTAATACAGGTAATGAGTGCAGAGTAGGAGGGTTTCTTAAAGAAAAACTGACAGGTCTGTGAGAGACAGAATTCTTGCTGGTTGGTAGGTGATCAAATACTTATTTCATGTAATAAAGTGCAATTTATGTAAAAATCATACAATATGATTTTCTGTTTTTCTTTTTTTTTTAGATTCTGTCTCTCACAGGTGAAGTGTACTTATGATAAAAATTACAGAACTCTCCATTCTTTGTAGGTGGGAAGACTTGCAAAATCGACAATATAAAATACTTATTTTCCCCACTGTATATTTCTCTCTTTCTCATTCAGTTTGTATTTTGTTAATTGACAAAAATAAACGATCAGCACTGTTACTTTTGTTTGTTTTTTTTAACGTATTCTTACTTTGCAGAAATTTTTCGCAACTTGCTTAAAACAGCTACAAAAAAGTAAACGCAGGAACTGAGTTGCTCTCGTAATCCCCCGCCTTGACGTGAAGAGCAGTGGTGAGGTCATCACGTTGCTGACCTCATCCCACTACTGCAGTCACCGCATAGGCAGCAAGGACGCGAAGGACGTAGCAGGTGATGGTAAGCGCTCCACAAAGGAGTGGAAGATTCAATGTACGGATTATTCTATTAGGGTGGTATGGTGAGGGGCAGTGTGTGCGGGATATTACGGAGAGGATCAAATGTGGGGGATATCATGGAAAGGGGCAGAGTGTGTGGAGGATATTATGGAGAGGGGCAATGTGGGGGGTATTACGAAGTGTAGCAGTTCTGGGGGTATTATGAAGAGGGGCCGTGTGGGGGGGGACATATTATGGAGAGGGTCAGTACGAAGGGGAGATAATGTGGAGAGTAGCAGTGTGGGGGGGACATAATGTGGAGAGTAGCAATGTTGAATGGATATTATGAAAAGGAGCATTGTGGGAGGAGATATTATGAAGAGGGGCATTATGGGTGGACATAGGTTTTTATGGATAGTGGGGAGTGTGGGGGAGGACATGTTATGGAGAGGGGCAGTGTTGGAGAGAAAATTATACTACTTTATTTTTAAAGGGCACCGTGTCGAGCTGAGCTGAAGAAGACCAAAGAAGAGTGAATGCTGCAGAGATGAACGGTGGACGTCCAAAGTCATCACGGCGTATGTTGTAATGAGTGATTCCCTACTAAAATTTAAGAAGGGACTGGATGCCTTTCTTGAAAAGTATAATATTACAGGGTATATACACTAGTTTCCTTAATATTGCGGTGATCCAGGGAGCTAGTCTGATTGCCGTATGTGGAGTCGGGAAGGAATTTTTTTCCCCAATGTGAAGCTTACTGTTTGCCACATGGGATTTTTTTGCCTTCCTCTGGATCAACATGTTAGGGCAAGTTAGGATAGGATATGGGTTGAACTAGATGGACTTAAAGTCTCCCTTCAACCTTAATAACTATGTTACTATGTTAAATGGAGACAAAAGCAATGGAAATGACATCAATCAGAGAAGCTGCATTCGTGTACCACTTGTGGTTCTGTATTCATGTATTGATGGTGGCCCTTATCCTAACAGGTCACATGGTATGCTATATAGCTATGTTAAAACACAAAAAAACACTAAAAACTCAATGAAAGTTAGGGTTTGTTTTTGAGCAGAAAGTCTCCAAATGCTCCTCATAATCTAAGAACATCTCAGAAACTTAGTTCTAGTCATGCGTGCATGTGCTGATTGTGGTTCTGGAGATGTATTCATTTCAGCAGCCCTTTAAAAAAATGTTTGTGGACCTTGGTATTGGTTCAGTATGACAATGTGGCCTTTGAACCAAAAAATGTTGTGTTTTCCCGATTTATATATATGCCAAAAAATATCTATCGTAACCTGTTGATCAAGGGGAAAAACGGCAAAGAGCATTTATCTCTTCTGCTAACAAGTGTGCCTGATTGTGCCACAAAAACAAGTGAGAAACGAGCAATAAGCTTGAAGTAATTGCACGAGACGCCGTTCATATGGGAATTAACTGATGAAAATGTAATCTACAATATGACAGTCGGAGTAATTTGCTTAGAACGTGTTACTGGGACCTTCGTTACGTCAGTGGTGAAGTTTTCAGATGGATAAGAAACTGAAGCATAAGATGACAAGCACTTGTTGCCAGGTAATAAAAACCAAAGATATTTCCTTAGAGGCAGCCAATTAGAAAAATATGGCATTGTACATGTCCGCAGCGCACGGATAGAGGTAGGCGGAGTTCACATAGGCTTTGAATTTCTCAGGCCAGTCACACAAACAGTAGAGTCCACAGATCTTGAAGATAAGCCCTAAAAGAACAAGGTCTATTTGTGCAGTTGTCAGCAGGGCAAAGGCTGAGCATGGGCAGCTCTGTTCGTTGATTTGTATAAGAAGTCCAAAAATTACAAAGAATGCATGCTGGGCAATTTTTGGACCTCCAATACAAATTACTGAACGCAGTTACACGTACAAGCCAATTGTCCAACCAGTACACCACACAGCATGGTCCTGCTCTTGAGATGCAGGTCCTACCATTTATGACGTTTTGTGGATATACCCATAAATGTCCTACATGGGACAACCCCTTTAAGGCTACGAGCAGTATTGCCCTGGTATGGTGATAGGACGTGGAGCAAGGAAGTCTCTCTCATGTCAAAGACAAATAGGGAGGGGAAGCCAACGTAGGAGAAGCTTCTGGAACTACACAAAAGAGACAGAAATCAGGCTACCTGTACAGTTTTAAGAATTAAAATATATTAGTAGGTTTCAGTAACTAACATTGGCAAACGTTAAAGGACTGATTGAGTCAACCAACAACCTCTTTAATTTTATTTTATATCCTTAACAGTTTTTTTAGATACAGAAATCTCATTTTTCTGCCCAAACAAAGAATTATATATAATACAAGGTGGGCCATTTATAAGGTTACACCTGGGTGGGCCATTTATATGGATACACCTAAATTAAATGGGAATGGTTGGTGATATCAACTTCCTGTTTGTGGCACATTAGTATATGGGAGGGGGGAAACTTTTCAAGAAGGGTGGTGACCATGGCGGCCATTTTGAAGTTGGCCTACCCAGGTGTATCCATATAAATGGCCCACCCTGTACAATTCTGTCAGCGTGCAAACTATTGGGCTCTGTTGCAAGCGCTTTAGCTCCCTCTAGTGGTGGCTCCTGATGCACAGAATTTGGTGTGAAAACCAAGAGGAAGTTTGTAAGAATCTTCTCTTTCTACGCAGACCAAATATGTTCTGCACGCACGCGTCCAGGCATGGTGTCCAGATTCATAAAAAGAAGAATAATTGTAGAGAAATTAACTCAAGTAAGAGGAACAACAAAGTTGAAATGATCCAAGCCGAGATGAAGGATTCCATCAGTCACCTGCAAAGCAGGAGCGGTGTTCACGAAGCTGCAGACAATACAGCATGGTTAACCCTTACCTGCACTGGCGGTCAGCGTGGTTTTCTGTTCTATGCAAAACCTCATTTCCCTTACAGCGTCCTCTGCTGACGTTCCAAAGACGATCACATTTTCTTGTTCCTTCTTCTGACTCTCTGTCTCTTGTCTGGCAGAGTCATGGCATTGGTCTGGCAGAAAGGTAGGACTGTCTTCAAAAAGAATTGGTGACGTGCAAAGTTTTTCTTCTCGTTCACACTTGGCCTTAGCACTCTCCACACCTAGGCAAGGAGAACATGACGAGGTGAGTAGGATACTGATTCCAGTGCCATTTAAGTCTAGGAACAATTTTTTTTTAAAATCCTGTTTATCTGATGCTCCTCTATTCCCTGGCTGATTGATATAGGCAAATAGTGTTTAGTCAGTGGTGCGAGAGCGGCAGCGCACACAGTGAGGACATACAGTGGGGATAATAAGTATTGGATACACTGCTGATTTTGCAAGTTTTCCCAACTACAAAGAATGGAGAAATCTGTAATTTTTATCATAGGTACACTTCACCTGTGAGACAGAATCTAAAAATAAAAAACAGAAAATCACATTGTATGATTGTTACATAATTAAATTGCATTTTATTGCATTTAATAAGTATTTGATGACCTACAAACCAGCAAAAATTGTGGCTCACAGACCTGTTAGTTTTTCTTTAAGAAGCCCTCCTACTCACTAATCACCTGTATTAACTGCACCAGTATTATCTCATTACCTGTACAAAAGACAACTGGCCACACATTCAATCACACTCCAACCTCTCCACCATGGCCAAGACCAAAGAGCTGTCTAAAGACACGTGGGACAAAATTGTAGACCTGCACAAGACTGGGAAGGGCTATAAGACAACAGGCAAGCAGCTTGGTGAGAAGGCAATAACTGTTGGCACAATTATTAGAAAATAGAAGAAACACAAGATGACTGTCAGTCTTCCTCAGTCTAAGGCTCCATACAAGATCTCGACTCGTGGGGTAAGGATTATTCTGAGAAAGCTCAATTTTTGGGTTTTTTTCTTTATATTTTTGCATTGTGTGCAAGCCAGTGCGTGGCCTCCCTCCCTTGAGCTGGAATTACATTTAAAAGCTTCCCTAGGCTGGTGTGCACTGGTTGGGATCCAGTCCTTTTGTCTGCTCTTATTCACACACTGACGTCAACTTTGACACATGGTAAGGTTTTTAATATTAGACAGTGTAGGACCACCCTGATCAGAGTCACCTTATTACTAAGAACTCTGTGTTATTTAGATGCATTTTTTTTCTTTTTACTTATTTAAGTTACAGCAGGGTTTATGTTTATTTTGCTTCTTGTAGGTTTTGTATGTCTTATGGCCAATGTGAACCTGCATTTATGTGCTGCATGTATACCAACTTAAACCAAGCTCAATTTTTGTGTTTTTTTTTTCTGAGAAAGGTTAGGAACCAGCCCAGAACTACACAGGAGGACCTGGTCAATGACCTGAAGAGAGCTGGGACCACAGTCTCAAACAATACCGATAGTAACACACAAGGTCCCGGAGTGGCCTAGCCAGTCTAAAGACCTGATACCAATAGAAAATCTTTGGATGGAGCTGAAACTCAATGTTGCTCAGTGACAGCTCCAAAATCTGATAGATCTGGAGAAGATCTGTATGTAGGAGGGGGACCAAAATCCCTGCTGCAGTGTATGCAGACTTGGTCAAGGACTACAGGAAACATCTGACCTCTGTAATTGCAAACAAAGGTTTCTGCACCAAATATTACGTTCTGCTTTTCTACTGTATCAAATACTCATTTCATGCAAATTAATTATGTAAAAATCATACAATGTGATCTTCTGGATTTTTATTTGTAGATTCTGTCTCTCACAGTTGAAGTGTACCTACGATAAATATTACAGACCTCTCCATTCTTTGTAGGTGGGAAAACTTGCAAAATCGGCAGTGCATCAAATACTTATATTCCCCACTGTAGTCTATGAAACTGCCCACAAAATCCTGCTCACAAAAGACCCTAATACACATTAAATGGAACCTGCCTGCTACCCTAGGCCCCTAAACAGGCGTCACCACTGACATTTTGCACACAAGTTTCTACTTTCTTGGGAACTTGGAATGAAGTTGGCTGGACGCCGGATTAATTGGCGTCTGGCCATGGAAATAGCAAGGACATCGGATGTGGCCAGCAGTGAAGAGTGGCGGTAATGTCGCTTCTGAACAAGAGGGAGGATTAGCTCAAGCACTGGTTTAAAGTTAAATGAGTTGTCCACTACTCAGACAACCTCTTCTCAATCCCTATGCTTCCCCTTTGTAAAATAATAACCCCTATACTCACCTTTTTGCGCCCAATCAGCGACCCCTTCACTCTCCCCGCCTTCGGACAAATCCAGACATCCGAGGAAGTGAGAGCTACAGCTGTTCAACAACCACAGAATGTCGGTTACATCCGATGCAGCTTAAAAGGGATGGTCCCAAACTAATAATGATTTTCACCCTAATTAACTATTTATTGTAACAATCTAGCAGCTTTTCTAATGTGCTTTATTTAAAAAGTTCCTCTCTGTTTAACATAACTGCTTTCTATTTTTTAACCCATTTCTGTTTTGATGATGATTTGTTTGAGAGCCCCATTGTATGCTGGGATACTCAAACAAGATGACATCAAGGGGCCGAGGCCACTGTAAAAGCCTCTGTCCCCACCCTGAAATGAAGGCAACATTGATATCAGTTTCAGAGGCTGAGTTAGCCCCTGCTGTACAGACATTGCTCCAGATGTCAATTCCAACAAATGTTCAGTCGGATTTTGTCACTGTTCAATATTCTTCTCAGTGCACAGTGACAGTGCGCTCCTTCGCCTGCTGTAATTAGAAGTGACTAGCTGTCAAGAGAGTGCACTGTCAGTGCACACTGTAAGGGGAGAATGGAAAGAGCAGAGACCAGCCCTGTCCCCGATAGTGATATCACTTTTGGGGGGCGAGGCTGGTTCCTGCTTACCACCTTCTTTCCATGACTGACAGCCGGCTGTCAGTCAGTGACGGGGCGTGCTTACAGCTGTGGCTCTCACTTCTATAAGAGGTGACTGTAGCTTCTCCAGGCACGCCTGCATGACTGAAAGCCAGAGGCTTCTAAGAGAAATAAAGTTCATTTTATTCAGGGTGCTGCAGTCAGTACAGCAGATGTTTACCTTCATGATACTATTAACATGCAGCTCAACCGTAATTCTACAGGAAAAAAGCAATATCTGACCTGACAGTTTCCCTTTAAAATTTGCATAGTGTTGTTCTGGCTGCACAGCAGCTTGGATTCTTTAAATGTGATATACAGTATATCTCATGCAATCCACAAATGGACGGACATATTTCACATTCACTTCAGAGCAAGTGGGCCTGTGTGCCGTCAAATGCCAGGGCCAAATTTAATTCCCAGTCCAACCCTGGTCCACAGCCAATTGATGAGAATCACTGATTTATCAACACTGTGCTATTTGATGTCCACAACACAACACATTATAATCTGCGATCTGTAAGAGAACAAAAAGCCAAGAAAATACAAATAATTCAAGACACATGTAAGATAATCCCAATCCAAAATGAGAAAAAAAAACAACTATCCAATCATTCTGGAAGTGGACAGTATCACTAGATGGACTTACAAGGCTTTATACCTGCTGGAGAGTTTACATCGTCATTGTTTGCAGTTCTAACAACAAATCTTCTCCGTTCCTCGGGCCAATTCAGACGTTCTTCTAAATGGTCGGTGATATCCAGATAGGCCTCATCAAGGCTCAAGGGTAAAAAGTTGGGATCATACTCAGAAAATATTTCTCGAACCTAAAAAAAAAAAAATATATATATATTTTTTTGCATTTTTTTTAAAACCCCAAGTCATCATAGTTTGCACCTACTTTTGCTCTACTTTTGTGTGTTTTGCACCTTTTTTTGTTGCACCCAACTCATTATTCCATTTGCTTTCCTGGGTTTTTTGCTTTTTCACTTTGTTGTCGGGAGTCTAGCAATTTCAGATGTTGTAACCGGTTTCATCAATTGCGACTGCTTAAAAAAGTTGTAAAATTTGGTGCAATTTTCCCTCCAGTCGCCCTGCTGTAATGTCGAGTATGTCCAATTTTGGTGCAATCACAATTCACAAAAAAGCCATTCAAGTCAGGAAGATAGGCCATTTTATACTTTGTGCCAATTTGATGAATTTGGCACCTAAACAAATACCCCAAAACAAGAAAAGGAAAGTTACTTAAAAGAAGCCCTCGCAATATAAACGGAGGCCTACATTTCCAGTTTTAGGTGTAAATCACAATCTGCGGCTCGGCTTCACATGATGTGGGCCTCCTGGACCTGGAAAGGTTTTGGAAGGGAGTGACAGATATAATTAATAATGTGTATTTTGTCAATTCTTCCCTCACAAAGTTTGCATGTACCGTATATTGTGGAAGCTCTTGAGACTAACGAACCAGGAAAAATTGGGTAGAAAGAATGCTCTTATGGCAAGAAACAATAAGAAAGGTCCGAAAAAACGTGAACTTGTTGAGAAGATAAAGGGTCTTTTAACCCCTTAGCGACAGAGCCAGTTTGCAGCTTAATGACCAGGCCAATTTTTACAATTCTGACCACTGTCCCTTTATGAGGTTATAACTCTGGAACGCTTTAATGGATCCCGCTGATTCTGAGAATGTTTTTTCGTGACATATTGTACTTCATGTTAGTGATAAAATTTCTTCGATAAGTCTTGTGTTTATTTATGAAAAAAACGGAAATATGGCGAAAATGTTGAAAATTTTGCAATTTTAAAACTTTGAATTTTTATGCCCTTAAATCAGAGATGTGTTACACAAATTTCTTAATAAATAACATTTCCCACGTCTACTTTACATCAGCACAATTTTGGAAGCAAAATTTTTTTCTGTTAGGAAGTTATAAGGGTTAAAAGTTGACCAGCGATTTCTCATTTTTACAACAAAATTTACAAAACCATTTTTTTTTAGGGACCACATCATATTTAAAGTCATTTTGAGGGGTGTACATGACAGAAAATACCCAAAAGTGGCACCATTCTAAAAACTAGACCCCTCAAGGTGCTCAAAACCACATTCAAGAAGTTTATTAACCCTTTAAGTGCTTCACAGGAACTAAAGCAATGTGGAAGGAAAAAATTTACATTTAACTTTTTTTTGCAAAAAATTTACTTCCGAACCAATTATTTTTATTTTCACAAGTCTTAAAAGAGAAAATCAACCACAAAATTTGTTGTACAATTTCTCCTGAATACGCCGATACCCCATATGTGGGGGTAAACCACTTTTTCAGCACACGGCAGAGCTCGCAAGGGAAGGAGCGCCATTTGACTTTTTCAACACAGAATTGGCTGGAATTGAGATCGGATGCCATGTTGCGTTCGGAGAGCCCTTAATGTGCCTAAACAGTGGAAAACTGCAACAAGTGACCCCATTTTGGAAACTAGACCCATTAAGGAACTTATCTAGATGTGTGCTGAGCGCTTTGAACCTTCAAGTGCTTCACAGAAGTTTATAACGTAGAGCCGTGAAAATAAGAAATCCATTTTTTTCCACAAAAATGATCTTTTCGCCCCCAAATTTTAATTTTTACAAGTGTAACAGGAGAAATCATACCCCCACAGTTATTGTGCGATATGTCCTGAGTACGCTGATACCCCATATGTGGTTATCTAGATGTGTGGTGAGCACTTTGAACCTTCAAGTGCTTCACAGAAGTTTATAAATGCAGAGCCGTGAAAATAAAAAGTCTTTTATTTCCACAATAGTGGAAACCCCTCAATTCTTGCTCCAACCCTAACCCCAACACACCCCTAACCCTAATCCCAACCCTAACCACAACCCTAATCCCTAATCCTAATTCAAGTTCGCCCTAACCCTATTTCTAACCCTAGCCCTAACCCGAGCCCTAACCCTAGCCCAACCTTAACCCTAGCCCAATCCTAGCTCTAACCCTAGCCCAACCCTAACCCTAGCCCAATTCTAACCCAACCCTAACCCTAGCCCAACCCTAACCCTAATGGAAAACTGAAAAAAAAATATTTTCTTTATTTCATTATGTTTGCCTATATAAGGGGGTGATAAACGGGGGGGGTTATGTACTATTTTTTTTATTTTGATCACTATGATCGTTTATCATAGTGATCAAAATAATTAATGGAATCTGCCAGCTGGAGCCGGCAGATTCCCGGCGGGCGCACTGCGCATGCGCCCACCATTTTCAAGATGGCGGCGCCCATCGGAGGACGGCGGCGGGACGCGGGACCACCAGGAGGGAAGTGAGGACCACGGAGAGGTACCGGGGACCCTATTTCTTTCTCCTGTGATGTGCGATCACATCAGAGGAAAGAGAAATTTAATGCATAATCGCGGCTTTTTTTTTTTTTTTTGCGATCGCCGTTATAGGGTTAATAATGCTCTCTGGGGTCTCGGCTACCCCTGGCAGCCAAGACCCCGAAGAAATTCCGACACTGGGGGGTGCTATGTAATTTCTCCACAGCGCCGTGAATTAACGGCGCTGTGGTTTTAGTACACTCAATTACCGCCGTTAAAAGGCGTATGGGTGGTCGTTAAGGGGTTAAATTAAAGGGAATGTAAACAGAATGGGCATGACTGCAAAATATGACAAACCGTTGGCACTGTGGATAGATACCGCAGTAACGACATCCAGACAATTAAAGGACAACTAGGACAACCAACCCTTTCTCATTCCCACGCGTAGCCCTGAAAAAAAGTAAAAAAGCCAATACTCACCTCCCGTGCCGGCGTCGATCCTGTGGTGTCGGCACGCTCCTGGGGCTCTCATGCGGTTGTAGGACATGTGGTGCCCTGTGCCCATTCATCGCTGGTCTCACTGTCTCTGACCTTCGGACAAATTGAACATGAAGAGGAAATCAGATCAGCTGCAGCCCAGACTTCATCTTCAATCTGTCGGAAGGCGGAGACAGTGACACCAGCGATGATTGGGCACCGAGTGTCATACAGTTGTGGCCAAAAGTATTGACACCCCTGCAATTCTGTCAGATAATACTCAGTTTCTTCCTGAAAATGATTGCAAGCACAAATTCTTTGGTATTATTATCTTCATTTAATTTGTCTTAAATGAAAAAACACAAAAGAGAATGAAGCAAAAAGCAAAACATTGATCATTTCACACAAAAATCCAAAAATGGGCCAGACAAAAGTATTGGAACCCTCAGCCTAATACCTGGTTGCACAACCTTTAGCCAAAATAACTGCGACCAACCGCTTTCGGTAACCATCAATGAGTTTCTTACAATGCTCTGCTGGAATTTTAGACCATTCTTCTTTGGCAAAAAGCTCCAGGTCCCTGATATTTGAAGGGTGCCTTCTCCAAACTGCCATTTTTAGATCTCTCCACAGGTGTTCTATGGGATTCAGGCCTGGACTCATTGCTGGCCACCTTAGAAGTCTCCAGTGCTTTCTCTCAAACCATTTTCTAGTGCTTTTTGAAGTGTGTTTTGGGTCATTGTCCTGCTGGAAGACCCATGACCTCTGAGGGAGACCCAGCTTTCTCACACTGGGTCCTACATTATGCTGCAAAATTTCTTGGTAGTCTTCAGACTTCATAATGCCATGCACACGGTCAAGCAGTCCAGTGCCAGAGGCAGCAAAGCAACCCCAAAACATCAGGGAACCTCCGCCATGTTTGACTGTAGGGACCGTGTTCTTTTCTTTGAATGCCTCTTTTTTTCTCCTGTAAACTCTATGTTGATGCCTTTGCCCAAAAAGCTCTACTTTTGTCACATCTGACCAGAGAACATTCTTTCAAAACGTTTTAGGCTTTTTCAGGTAAGTTTTGGCAAACTCCAGCCTGGCTTTTTTATGTCTCGGGGTAAGAAGTGGGGTCTTCCTGGGTCTCCTACCATACAGTCCCTTTTCAGTACGGGTTGACACTGTTGTACCCTCAGACTGCAGGGCAGCTTGAACTTGTTTGGATGTTAGTCGAGGTTCTTTATCCAACATCCGCACAATCTTGTGTTGAAATCTCGTCAATTTTTCTTTTTCGTCCACATCTAGGGAGGTTAGCCACAGTGCCATGGGCTTTAAACATCTTGATGACACTGCGCACGGTAGACACAGGAACATTCTGGTCTTTGGAGATGGACTTGTAGCCTTGAGATTGCTCATGCTTCCTCACAATTTGGTTTCTCAAGTCCTCAGACAGTTCTTTGGTCTTCTTTCTTTTCTCCATGCTCAATGTGGTACACACAAGGACACAGGACAGAGCTTGAGTCAACTTTAATCCAGGTCAACTGGATGCAAGTGTGATTTAGTTATTGCCATCACCTGTTTGGTGCCACAAGTAAGTTACAGGTGCTATTAATTACACAAATTAGAGAAGCATCACATGATTTTTCGAACAGTGCCAATACTTTTGTCCACCCTCTTTTTTATGTTTGGTGTGGAATTATATCCAATTTGGCTTTAGGACAATTCTTTTTGTGTTTTTTTCATTTAAGACAAATTAAATGAAGAAAATAATACCAAAGAATTTGTGTTTGCAATCATTTTCAGGAAGAAACTGAGTATTTATTATCTGACAGAATTGCAGCGGTGTCAATACTTTTGGCCACAACTGTACAACCGCGCGAGAGCCCCGGGACCGCGAGTGCAGACACACAGGAACAGCGCCAGCACAGAAAGCGAGTATAGGCTCTTTTATTTTATCGGAGCCAAGAGTGGGGAATGAGAATGGGTTGTCCTAGTACTAGACAACCCCTTTAACTATATGTAGGTTTCCTGTAATTAGTGGACAATGATAAGTCGGGTATTAATAGTGCATACCCTGTGCATAGGCAGAAAACAGTGTTGGAGGGCAGACAAATGGAGCTCATTGATATAGAGGACTACATTGTTTGCTTGTCCTCTCAGTGATAATCTCCTGCTGATAAATAAGTCACTGTTTTATCAAACCACAGCAAGCAGCCCAGTAAATGACACCACTGGAATCAGGGTCTGTGCCCCTACACCATGCAATGCTCAGATAAAACAGCAAAAATCTTGTGATGGTGGTCTCTGTGAAATGGAAACATTTAACAGCAGAGCTCTCTAAATTGTGGCTCTCCAGCTGTTGCAGAACTACAGCTCCCAGCATAGTGGGTACTGGGTTTCAATGTATCTAAATTGACACTTGTTACAAACCACTACTCAAGAGCATCGTCAGTCTTCTTCTTTGCCTTTTTGCCACTGTGATAATAGTACAGTCTGCACATTTTTTTTTAAAGGAAAACAGTATTTTAAGTATCAGAAAATGGAGGGAAAAGAGCAGGAATGTGCGGCACACAATCTGCAATGAGGATCAATATGAATGAATAAAATGGAAAAACATCGCTCTCTCCCTTTTGTGAAATCAGTCCCAAATTCCAAGACACACTCCAAAAACAAACATAACCAAGGGTGTGTGAGCTAACTCTAAAGCTCTATTTTGCATGATACAAAAATAAAAAAAAATGGCCAGCATCTCTTAGCAAAATGAACAACAAATGTTCAGGTGTCAGTTGCTGTGGATGTAATAGTATAGTATGCAAACAAGAAAATCCAGAGCTAAAAGATATTACTTAACATTAAAGGGAATCTGCCAGTAAGAACGACCACCCAAACAGCATATATGGGCACCATAAAATCCTTTTCTCCGAGACGCTCATTGGGGGACACAGATACTGTGGGTGTATGCTTCTGCCGCTAGGAGGCTGACACTAAGTGAAAAAAAAAGGTTAGCTCCTCCGTAGTAGTATACACCCTCGCCCCTATTGTGGGCGGAAATCAGTTTGGTGCCAAAGCAGTAGGAGGACAACAAATCAGCCTTAATACAGGTACATGTCAAAAAGCACCACCCTTATCTCAAACTAGTAAATGTACCTAAATTTTAACAAAACAAGAGCCAACTGGCTATTAGGGTGGGTGCTGTGTCCCCCAAAGAGCGTCTCAGAGAAATGGATTTTACGGTGAGTACTTACAAAAATCCATGTTTCTCCTTCGCCTCATTGGGGGACACAGATACTGTGGGACGTCCTAAAGCAGTCCCTGGGTGGGAGATTGACTCACCGGTCCAAGCTACATGCCTCTTTGTTTAAAGGTGCGCCACCGCTGCTGGAGAATCCTTCTACCCAGGCTTGCATCCGCCGAAGCCCAAGTATGACTATTACAATGTCTTCCAAATGTGTGCAGGCTGGACCACGTTGCTGCTTGCACGCCTGTTCTGTCGAAGCCTGATGCCGAAGCGCCCAAGAGGCCCCCACTGCCCAAGTAGAGTGCGCTCTGATTCCTGCTGGAATCGGCGTGCCTCTAAAGCGGTAGGACTCCTAAAAAGTCAAACAAATTACCATCTGGCTATGGTCGAATTTGAGGCAGCGAGTCCCCTTTCTGCGCCCTTCGGGGAGCAGGAACAGCGTGTTCGTCTGACGACAGGGAGCCGTCCTTGACCCGTACCCCCGGAGGGCTCTTACCAGTTCTACCGTGTGATGAGCCTCTTCCACAAGGTGCACCGGTGCTGGACAAAATGAAGGCAAAACAACATCTTCATTAATGTGAAAAGAGGACACGACTTTCGGCAGAAAAGGAGGGGTTGGTCTGAGCACCCCTTATCCTTACGGAAAGCAAGGAATGGAGGTCGGCCGGATAGTGCCGTCAGCTCTGAAAAACCCGCCTGACAAAAGTGATGGCCACTAGGAACGCCACTTTCCAGGAAGGGAACCAGATAGAAACCTTCTGAAGCAGTCCCAAAAAGGAGCTTCCTGCAGAACCCTTAGGACCAGGTCAAGGTCCCAGGCATCCATAGGCGCCTTATAGGGAGGTACCAAGTGGGAGAGACCCTGGATGAAAGTCTTTACCTGTAACCTGGTAGCCATTCCGCACTGGACCAGGACGGATAAAGCTGATATTTGTCTACTGAGGGAACTTGGGCCAGGCCCAAGTCTAGGCCCGACTGGAGAAAAAACAATATGTTGGGGATCGAGAATCTCAGCGGAGAAACACCGCGTCCTCGACGCCAAGCGAAGAACACCATCCAGGTGTGGTGGTAAATTCGTGCTGAGGTCGACTTCCAGGCGCTAACTATTGTAGCGACCACCTTGCTCCCAAACCCTGCCTGGGTTAGAATCCAAGATTAACTGGCCATGCCCTCAAACACAGGGCCAAGGAGTTCGAGTGGCAAATCGGCCCATGAAAAAGTAGCTCTGGGCGTTCTGGCAGTCGCAAAGGAACGTTGGCGAGCAGGAGCATTAGAACTGCGTACCACGCTCAATAGGACCAGTCTGGGGCCAGCCGAATCATCGGAGCCCCTTCCCTCTTGATGACTCTCGGCAGTAGCGACAACGGGGGAAATAGATATGGGCGGCGACACTGGTTCCATAACAGAACCAATGCATCTACCGATTGCCTGCGGATCCCAGGCCCGAGCGACGCATGTGGGCACCTTGGCATTCGCTCTGGAAGCCAACAGATCCACATCTGGTGTTCCCTGCAGCTAAAAAATCTGCTGCAAGACTTCGGGATGTAGAGATCACTCTCCCCCTGAGAAAGTCTGCCGCCCAATTTTCCACGCCCGGGATGAGAGCTGCCGAGATCACCGAGTGGTTTGTTTGACCCACTGAAGAACATGCCCCACCCCGCGCTTGGTTGCTCTGCTGCAGGTGCACCCTTGATGATCTATATAGACCACCGCCGTAGCTTTGTCTGATTGAATTCGGACAAGGCGGCCTGCAAAAAGTGATGAAACTGTTGCAGAGCCAGCCAAATTGCCCGTATCTCCACTAGCTTGGTCGGGAGGAGAGCCTCCTGCGAGGACCACCGCCCTTGGGTTGTGTGGTGGCGAAAACCCTGCTCCCCAGCCGAGGAGACTGACTTTGGTTGTCATCACCAACCAATGGTCTGGGCAAAAAGGGCTTCCCCTGGGACAGAGAGGGACTGGTTATCCACCATTCGAGCGACTCCCTGACCTGACAGGATCGCCGGCCCCACTGAACGAACGTGAACGGAATTGTTGTCCCAGGCTGACAAGAGGGCGCGCTGCAGGGGGCGAAGAAGGAACTGGCGAATGGTAACGCTTCTGTTGCCGCCACCATTTCTCTTAGAATCCTCATCCTGAACCAGCTGGAATGAGGGACTGGATGGCGAAGTGTTCAGACTCCCTCCGAAGAGTAAGCGCCTCTTCCTGAGGAGAATTACCAGCCCTCGGCAAGTGTCGAGGATCCTTCCTAAGAAGAAAAAACCTCTGAGCTGGCACAAGAGATGACTACCTCGCGCTGACCAACCACCCTAAGCGGCCAAGAGTATCCAGTGTGATATTGACATTTTCCTCGCATGCCCGTGCTGAAGGGCCCTTCACTAAGAGGTCGTCCAAGTAAGGCAAAAATGACTATGCCTCAAGAATGTAGCATGACCATGACAACTGTCATAACCTTTGTGAACACTCTGGGAGCCTTGGCTAGCCCGAAGGGTAGTGTTATGAACTGAAAAATGTCGACCATTGATGTCGAAGTGCAGAAACCTCTAATGAGCAGGAAAAAATGGGCTCGCCACCTGATGAATGCACTCATGCTCAGCCTAGAATGGCCGGTGGCAATGTGCAGATATGCGCTCTGGATATCTATTGAGGCCAAGTATTCTCCCCGCTCCATGGCCGATATAACTGACCGGAGAGACTCCATCCGAAAATGTCTGATGCTGACGAACCTGTTCAGAAGCCTCAGGTCCAGGACAGGTCTGACAGACGCGTTCCCTTTTTGTGAACCGCTGTGACATCGGCGGCCGTAACGGCCGATGCCCCTTCAGCGGCGGCACCCGCCGCAGCGTCTCCTCACCTGCACGCCCCAGTCCACGTGCACGCCCGCTCTGCCTTCCGCCCTGCTGTGGGCACACGTGCCGGCCTTAGGTCGCGGGCGCGCGTCCTCCCTCTCTCTTCCTCTGGTGGGGGGCGTCGCTGAGGGGCGGGGCTGGAGGACGTATTTCCTGGCTCTAGGATATTTCAGTGGTCCTCCCTATGAGGAGGGCGCCTGGTGATCGTGTGGTACCCCTGCACCTTTCTGGCCGCTACAGTTCCACTGTAGTTCTCACTTCACGTGCATTCCTTGTCACCCGTTTGTTCCGCCTCTGTCCTTGTGCCGTCCTCCTTGCCTGCCTTTGTCCTGCTCTGTCCATGCGTTCCCCAGTGTCTTCCCTGTCTGTCGGTTGTGTATGAGCCTCTCCGCCAGTCTCTCTGTACCTTTCCCTGCTGTTTCAATTGCTCCTCCTTCCCGCCCAGGAACTCCTGCTCTAGTTCCTTTAGTTCCGTCTGTCTCCCATAGCCTTGCTGTCCTTCGAGCCGTCCCTCTTGGTTCCGGCTGTCGCGCTTCTGTCCCCTGTGGTCCTGCCCCAAACGATCCCTGTATAGGGGTTGGCTTCACCTGGTGTGCTCGCCCCAGGGGCTCCAGATTCGCCATCAAGAGGGTCCACTCTCGGACGTAACCTGCTCCTAATCGTCACAACCGCAAACAGCCTGGAATCGCAACCCTGAGCTCTTTCGTGTTCTGCCACGGAAACAATGACAGGAGCGATTCGATGGCCCCTAATAGAGCCCTTGTCTAAGTATCCACCCTGGGAAGATGAGAAAAGGAAAAACCGTCTTTGAGGGCATCTGACAAAATCTATTTTGTAAACCTGAGGCCACCAACTCCCTTACCCACGTGTCGCGTGCAACACTGAACCAGACATGGCGGAATCAGAGTAGATGGCCGCCCACCTTGCCGGTGTCGTCTGGCAAACGCCTCGAGTCATTTAACTGACTATCTTTGGGATCTGGATGCCCTTGAGCTGGGCTGCTGATTTCGCATTCTCCCCAATGGGTTGGATCTATATGACATCTGCCACTCCCTATCCCGGTTGGGGCGGCCTGAAGCGGCGGAATTGGCCGCTGTGGTCCACCCGGGGTTGCGAAAAAGATCGAAAGCGTGCCTGAAAAGGGTGCGAAAAAGGCAGTTTTGATCCTTTGTTGAGGGAGAAAAAACGATCTTTCCTCCTGTGGAGTCAAAGATAAGCTTATCCACCCTCTCTCCAATAAACGGCCGTACTGATCATAAGGCAGAGAAGTCACACTTCTTGAAATCAGAATCGGCCCGCCATCCATAGAGCTCTTCTGGTAGAAATTGTGTTAGCGGCAGCAAGTGCTGAGCAATTAGCCGCCTGCAAAGACGCATTGATTACATAGTCCCAGGTCCATCGCCATCTGCCTCGCGATCTCCGATATCTCGGCAGGTAGCTCTGCTTCTGCGCGACCCTGTTTAACGATTCTGACCATGAATTCATGGCCTTGGCTGCCCAAGTCGTTGCAAATGAGGGAAAGAGTGCTGATCCTGACACCTCACTTACTGAGCAAGGTGGTCTTTATGAGGCGATCCGTGGAATCCTTAACAGAAGAACCACTAGAAACGAAACAACAGGGTTTCAGTGGCTAGACGCGACACCGGTGGAACCACCATCGGAGATTTCATCCATTTCTTATGGATGTCCGGCAAATGGATACCTTACTTCGAGTGCCTTTTGACCCGAGAAACCCCCGTCTGGTAGTTCCCTGAGTTTCTGCACTATGTCCTCAAACTCAGGATAAGAGGAACCAATTCCATGCGGCCGCTTCACTCGCTTAAACGCCACCTTATGGCCTAAAAGCCGCGGTGGAACCATCCTCAAGGTCTGACTGACGGCTTCTATGAGCCTGTCCACTATTTCACATGACCCCGGAGCATCCAGGTCAAGGTGTCTGTTTGAGTCGACCTGAGGTCTGCTCGCAATCAACCCTGGTGACGGGGAGTAAGAAGCAGGACTTACGGATGCCACAGCACCGGATGGACTGGGCGACACAGCGAGGATTCCTTCCACTGGGTCTGCCTGAATTAAGAGCGGCCCCTGCAGGCCGAAGGCTCTAGTGAGGTGGAGGTCCCCCTAAGGCCGACCAGCCACTGTCCCTGCCCCTATCTGGGGCCTGACGGAACTCGATTGCCATCGTACTGTGACAGTGATATGGCCCACTCCGGGGGGGCTTGCACATTGGTCACATCGCAGGGGAGGGCTCCTGGGCACGATCGAGCTTGTAGGCTTTGCATAATTTTTGGCTCTGGCATGTGGCAAAAAATTAACCCCTCCAGAAATGCATGCGGCATAAGGGAACGCGATTTACTTTTACCAATCATATTGCAGCCAGGTCTAATTCATATGAGGGTTGAAGGGAAGGGAGGAGGGGAAAAAAACGCCACCTTTAATCGCAGCGAGCCTCCAAGATCGGAGTCACACTTACCGCGTCCTGTGACCCACGGGCTCCTGTCGCTGCCTCTGCGCTGCCCCGCGCTCCTGTCCTCCGGGTAGGGCGGGCAGTTCCTCTCCCGGCCGCGGCCTACCTGCCATGAAGCCGGGGGCTCAATTTGTTCGGCGTCCGCCCTAGCCAGGGGGCGGCACCGGGAATGATGTCACGCCGGAGGCAGGACTTCCGCCCGCGGCCCAGTCACGGCCGAAGCCGCGGACTAAATTTTGCCTGCACACCCGCCGCGGGAGGGAAGGGGGGGGGAGCGGACCAAAGGCTCCAGTCCCTGCCGCCGAAACCCGGCGCCCACGCCTGGCGGAAGGAGGGAGGAGAGGGAAGGACTACACTTCCTAAGATGCCTGGAGCTTCCCGGAACGCTGCCGCAGGCCTTCCACAGCCCTTCATAGCTGACTCCGGCTCTAACCTGTTGCCACCATGCAGAGGGGATGGGGTTAGTTTCTGGACGGTGCAGGCACCCTAGCTCCATCTAACCCCTTCAGGGGGTGAGGAGAGGGACCGTCCGCCGCCTTGCAGCACCGCCGTCTAGCGTTGGTGGAGCAGTGGGGGCCGCACAGACTAGTCTTGTGACTCTGTGCAAGCCCATGGTTTCAATACCTAGGGGTGGACAGGGCTAAGTCCGGCATCATGTCCCAGGTCGCGGGAGAGGATACTCGCACGTGCTCGCCCGTTGTTGGTTTGGGGAAATCGGACCCTTTCAATAGGATCCGTTGCCCCGTCTCTTCTTCATAAAATAACAAACAAAAATAGATGTCTGGGGAAAAACACCCAGATATGTCCCTCGGTGCGGGAAAGGATACGTGGAGACGATACTCAACACGTGCTCGCCCGTTGTTGGTTTGGGGAGATCGGACCCTTTCAATAGGATCCGTCACCCCTGTCTTATCTTCATGGAAAAAAAAAAAGAGAGAAAAAAAATAAAAAAAAGAAGTCTGGAGAAAACCAGACACATGTGCCTCCAAAGACACTAAGCAAAAAAATGATTTCCGCCCACAATAGGGGCGAGGGTGTATACTACTACAGAGGAGCTTACTTCTTTTTTTCACTTAGTGTCAGCCTCCAAGCAGCAGAAGCTTACACCCACAGTATATGTGTCCCCCAATGAGGCGAAGGAGAAATGCAAATCCATGGACACCTTTATATTTTCTATCTGTTGCTGCATTCCTAAGTAATTAGCATTTTAATTAATATGTAAACTGATGCTCCAAGTGGCCTGGGAGTGATAGAGCACTTAAGGAGCCTCTGCCTCCCCAGATCATTTCCTTATCCAGCTACAGTCTTTTTATCCTCATGACTTAGTGCCTTATCTGCATTTTAATTAAAACAGTAATTTCTCAGAAATGCAGCAAGAGATAAAAGTAGTTGATGTATTTACATTTCAAAGACCTGAATGCCCATATATTTATTGTTCACGATTACCTTTAGGCTAAGTGCACACGTACCGGAACTCTCGCGGAAATTACCGCGAGAATTCCGGAATTCCAGTCCGCGGGAAAATCGCATTTTAAATTCCCGCGATTTTCCCGCGGAAAAACTAGCATTTTGCAAGCGTATTTAGCTTGCAAAATGCTAGCGTTCTCCAAGCGATCTGTAGCATCGCTTGGAGAACTGATTGACAGGTTGGTCACACTCGTCAAACATAGTGTTTGACAAGTGTGACCAACTTTTTACTACTGAGGCCGCCTATGCGGCATCAATAGTAAAAGATAGAATGTAAAAAAAAAATAAAAAATACTGTTATTCTTACCCTCCGACGTCCCGCGCAGGCGTTCCCAGTAATCCTTTGCGAAAATGCCCGCGATGACGTCAGTTCTCGCGGGATCGCGACGTCTCGCGGTAATTCGCGATGACGTCGCGCGAATGACCGCGAGACTTCGCGATCCTGCGAGAACGGACGCCATCGCGGGCATTTTCGCAAAGGACTACTGGGAACGAGAGCGTGAAGAGAAGCAGGATGACTGCGCGGGACGTCGGAGGGTGAGAATAACAATATTTTTTATTTTTAAATTCTATTTTTTGCAGGGATATGGTACCCAAAGCCCGGAGGACAGTCTCCTCTCCTCCGGACCGTGGGTACCATCCGCAAATGTTCTGCTTACTTTTCGCATGGTGTGCACAGCCACATGCGGAAAGTAAGCGGAACAATGCATTCCTATGGGTGCGGGATCGCCGCGATTCCGCAAATTAATGAGCATGCTGCGGTTTTTACCGCAAAGCGATTCCGCCGCGGTAAAAACCGCAGCATTAGTACAGCATTGTGGAATCCCATAGGAATGCATGGGATGCTTATTTTTCGCGTTTTCGCGGCAAAATCGCGCGGTTAAAACCGCCGCGCAAACGAGAAAAAAACGCCACGTGTGAACTCAGCCTTAGTGCATGCAGAAAGCAGCTGCGTTTGTTTATCTTTAAAGTTATAATTTAGTCAGAAATCCTTAAACACGTCTAATAATGAGTTAAGAAGTTATAAGTTTTCCTATTAATTTGAGCCAAACATTTTTTTCCCATCCTGGTACATACCTCTTTACTTACTGCCCGATACTTGTCAAAGTTCGGTGGAACAATATGTAAAGCCGGACACAACTTCTTCGCAATGAATCCTGGCATAGCTGCCCGAACACCAAATCTTCTTGCCAAATAGTTTGATGTGGACTTCAGAGAAAAAAAACAAACAAACATTTAACGTTTGTTAAGATCAGGGGAAAAAAGGGGGAGAATCTCTTTTTTTCCTCCTACTGATAGCGCCACTCTTGTCTATGGACAGTATCAGGTATTGTAAATTATATACAGTGGGGAAAAAAGTATTTAGTCAGCCACCAACTGTGCAAGTTCTCACACTTAAAAAGATGAGAGTGGCCTGTAATTGACATCATAGGTAGACCACAACTATGAGAGTCAAAATTAGAAAACAAATCCAGAAAATCACCTTGTCTGATTTGGCAAGATTTATTTGGCAAATGATGGTGGAAAATAAGTATTTGGTCACATAAAAACAAGCAAGATTTCTGGCTCTCCCAGACCTATAACTTCTTCTTTAAGAGGCTCCTCTGTCCTCCACTCATTACCTGCAGGAATGGCACCTGTTTGAACTTGTTATCAGTATAAAAGACACCTGTCCACAACCTCAACAGTCACACTCCAAACTCCACTATGGTGAAGACCAAAGAGCTGTCCAAGGACACCAGGTACAAAATTGTAGCCCTGCACCAGGCTGGGAAGACTGAATCTGCAATAGACCACCAGCTTGGTGAGATGAAATCAACTATGGGAGCAATAATAAGAAAATGGAAGACATATAAGACCACTGATAATCTCTCTCAATCTGGGGCTCCACGCCAGATCTCACTCCGTGGGGTCAAAATGATCACAAGAACGGTAAGCAAAAATCACAGAACCACACAGGGGGACCTAGTGAATGACCTGCATAGAGCTGGGACCACCGTAACAAAGGCTACCATCAGTAACACACTACACTGCCAGGGACTCAGATCCTGCAGTGCAAGATGTGTCCCCCTGCTTAAGCCAGTACATGTCCGGGCCCGTCTGAAGATTGCTAGAGAGCATTTGGACTATCCAGAAAAATATTGGAATAATGTCATATGGTCCGATAAAACCAAAAAGTAGAACTTTTTGGTAGAAACAAAACTTGTCTAGTTTGGAGGAGACAGAATGCCGGGTTGCATCCAAAAAACACCATACCTACTTGTTGTGAGTTCATTTTCCCCTTCATTACTGAGGTCCGAGGAACTCCCTCTTCTGGTGAAGAAAGGTAGTGAGCCTGATTGTCAAACACCTGAGGCTGATTATGATGACTGGCTGAGTGGAGTTACGGACTGGATATAAGGCTGTCGACGCCCTTCTGCCCTGCGGGTGATTTCTCTGTGGGATCCTTGGAGACCAGTCTGAATTCCTGCTCCTCCAAAGCTAAGTTTGCTGCTCTGCCTTTTGCTTTTGTGTTTTGACTTTGGTTTTGCTTTGTTTTTCTGGATTTCTGCCATTCCCTGCTGGGGTGTGCTGAATTCACTTAGCTCTGTCTTCTGAAAATACCTGAGTGCTGATTTAGTTTTTGAAGCCTAGCTGCTTCAGGGCCTTTTTCATATCAGCTGGTTGGCTTATGTCTTTGATAGGGTTTTGGCAGATTGCAGACAGCAGCCTTCCTGTCCTTTCCTATCTAGGTAGTTTTGGGGCCCCGTCTTTGCTCAGTCTATCTTTCTGTTTGTGTTAGTATTTTCATCTTGCTTCACCGTCATTATATGTTGGGGGCTGCCTATTGCTTTGGGTTCTGCTCTCGGGCAGTTTAGATTTCCCCTTTCTTTCTTTAGGCCTATGTATTTCTCCGGCTGTGATCGAGGGGTCTAGGGCATCGTAGGAACCCCCCACGGCTACTGCTAGTTGTGTTGATAGGTTCAGGGGTCTGCAATCTGATAGTTGCCAACTTCTCTGGTTTTCTGGACTTAGCTTGTATTTCTGCTTTTGCCTCCTACGGTGACTCATTCATAACACCTACTGTTAAGCATGAGAGTGGCAACATCATGCTTTGGGCCTGTTTCTCTGCAAAGGGACCAGGACGACTGATCCGTGTACATGAAAGAATGAATGGGGCCATGTATCGTGAGATTTTGAGTGCAAACCTCCTTCCATCAGCAAGGGCATTGAAGATGAAACGTGGAGGGATCTTTCAGCATGATAATGATCCCAAGCACACTGACAGGGCAATGAAGGAGTGGCTTCTTAAGACGTATATGAAGGTCCTGGAGTGGCCTAGCCAGTCTCCAGATATCAACCCCATAGAAAATCTTTGGAGGGATATGAAAGTCCGTGTTGCCCTGCGACAGGCCCAAAACATCACTGCTCTAGAGGAGATCTGCATGGAGGAATGGGCCAACATACCACCAACAGTGTTAGCCAACCTTGTGAAGACTTACAGAAAACGTTTGACCTCTGTCATTGCCAACAAAGGATATATAACAAAATATTGAGATGAACTTTAGTTAATGACCAAATACTTATTTTTCACCATAATTTGCAAAATAAATCTTGCCAAATCAGACAAGGTGATTTTCTGGATTTGTTTTCTCATATTGTCTCTCATAGTTGTGGTCTACCTATGATGTTAATTACAGGTCTCTCTCATCCTTAAAGTGCGAGAACTAGCACAATATATATTTTTTATATATATATATATATATATATATATATATACATATATATATATATATATACACATACACACACACACATAGTTGTGGCCAAAAGTATTGACACCCCTGCAATTTTGTCAGATAATACTCAGTTTCTTCCTGAAAATGATTGCAAACACAAATTCTTTGTTATTATTATCTTCATTTAATTTGTCTTAAATGAAAAAACACAAAAAGAATTGTCCGAAAGCCAAATTGGATATAATTCCACACCAAACATAAAAAAGAGGGTGGACAAAAGTATTGGCACTGTTCGAAAAATCATGTGATGCTTCTCTAATTTGTGTAATTAACAGCACCTGTAACTTACCTGTGGCACCGAACAGGTGACGGCAATAACTAAATCACACTTGCAGCCAGTTGACATGGATTAAAGTTGACTCAACCTCTGTCCTGTGTCCTTGTGTGTACCACATTGAGCATGGAGAAAAGAAAGAAGACCAAAGAACTGTCTGAGGACTTGAGAAACCAAATTGTGAGGAAGCATGAGCAATCTCAAGGCTACATGTCCATCTCCAAAGACCTGAATGTTCCTGTGTCTACCGTGCGCAGTGTCATCAAGAAGTTTAATGTGTACAGACTACAGGAAAGAGAGAGCGCAATAGGGTCTTATCCGGGTAATTATTGGAAGAAATAAAGGAAATCTACTTACCCTTTCCAGGAGAGATTAAGGCATATAGATCAACTGTCAGCTTGGTGCACGTCCAAAGGTCAACTCCGTGACCGCCCGTATAAATCCTAAATGGAATAAAATTCTTGGACTTGTGTGCGCTGCTTAACAAAGTATCACATCCAGATTGTATAAACAGTTTAACCATTTATTTCCCAACGCATTTCGAAGTACATTACACTTCTTCCTCAGGGGATGACAAGAAGTTTAAAGCCCATGGCACTGTGGCTAACCTCCCTAGATTTGGACGGAAAAGAAAAATTGACAAGAGATTTCAACGCAAGATTGTGCGGATGTTGGATAAAGAACCTCAACTAACATCCAAACAAGTTCAAGCTGCCCTGCAGTCCGAGGGTACAACAGTGTCAACTCGTACTATCAGTCGGCATCTGAATGAAAAGGGACTGTATGGTAGGAGACCCAGGAAGACCCCACTTCTTACCCCAAGACGTAAAAAAGCCAGGCTGGAGTTTGCCAAAACTTACCTGAAAAAGCCTAAAACGTTTTGGAAGAATGTTCTCTGGTCAGATGAGACAAAAGTAGAGCTTTTTGGGAAAAGGCATCAACATAGAGTTTACAGGAGAAAAAAAGAGGCATTCAAAGAAAAAAAACACGGTCCCTACAGTCAAACATAGCGGAGGTTCCCTGATGTTTTGGGGTTGCTATGCTGCCTCTGGCACTGGACTGCTTGACCGTGTGCATGGCATTATGAAGTCTGAAGACTACCAACAAATTCTGCAGCATAATGTAGGGCCCAGAGTGAGAAAGCTGGGTCTCCCTCAGAGGTCATGGGTCTTCAAGCAGGACAATGACCCAAAACACACTTCAAAAAGCACTAGAAAATGGTTTGAGAGAAAGCACTGGAGACTTCTAAGGTGGCCAGCAATGAGTCCAGACCTGAATTCCATAGCACATCTGTGGAGAGATCTAAAAATGGCAGTTTGGAGAAGGCACCCTTCAAATATCAGGGACCTGGAACACTTTGCCAAAGAAGAATGGTTTAAAATTCCAGCAGAGCATTGTAAGAAACTCATTGATGGTTACCGGAAGCGGTTGGTCGCAGTTATTTTGGCTTAACGTTGTGCAACCAAGTATTAGGCTGAGGGTTCCAATACTTTTGTCTGGCCCATTTTTGGAGTTTTGTGTGAAATGATCAATGTTTTGCTTTTTGGTTCTTTCTCCTTTGTGTTTTTTCATTTAAGACAAATTAAATGAAGATAATATCAAAGACTTTGTGATTGCAATCATTTTCAGGAAGAAACTGAGTATTATCTGACAGAATTGCAGGGGTGTCAATACTTTTGGCCACAACTGTGTGTATATATATATATATATATACATATACACACAGTACAGACCAAAACTTTGGACACACCTTCTCATTCAAAGAGTTTTCTTTATTTTCATGACTATGAAAATTGTAGATTCACTCTGAAGGCATCAAAACTATGAATTTACACATGTGGAATTATAAAATTAACAAAGAAGTGTGAAACAACTGAAAATATGTCTTAAGGGCATGTCACACTAAGAGATATCGCTAGCAATATCGCTATAACTAGTGACGTTATAGCGATATTGCTAGCGATATCTCTGTGTCTGATACTTACCTACGACCGGCTCCCCTGCTGGTTATCGCTGATTGCGCGAGAACGTCCAGGACTGTTTCTCGTCGTCAGCTTCCTTCGGCGCTTCCTGCTGTGACGACGAGCGACGCGTGGAGCCGGGCGGGAGGACGCAGGATCGCCTGGTGTGACAGGTAAGTAGCGATCCCCGTCCCCAGCGATGTCGCTAGTGAGATCTGCCTATGTGGCAGCTCACTAGCGACCACTTAGCGATATACCAGCGATCCTGACCGCGTCATATCGCTGGTCGGGATCGCTGGTACATCGCTAAGTGTGACAGTACCTTTATATTCTAGGTTCTTCAAAGTAGCCACCTTTTGTTTTGATTACCGATTTGCACACTCTTGGCATTCTGTAGATGAGCTTCAAGAGGTAGTCACCGGAAATGGTTTTCACTTCACAGGTGTGCCCTCTCAGGTTTAATAAGTGGGATTTCTTGCCTTATAAATGGGGTTGGGACCATCAGTTGTGTTGTGCAGAAGTCTGGTGGATACACAGCTGATAGTCCTACTGAATAGACTGTTAGAATTTGTACTATGGCAAGAAAAAAGCAGCTGAGTAAAGAAAAACGAGTGGCCACCATTACTTTAAGAAATTAAGGTCAGTCAGTCCGAAAAATTGGGAAAACTTTGAGTGTCCCCAAGTGCAGTGGCAAAAACCATCAAGCGCTACAAAGAAACTGGCTCTCATAAGGACCGCCCCAGAAAATGAAGACCAAGAGTCACCTCTGCTGCGGAGGATAAGTTCATCAGTCACCAGCCTCAGAAATCGCAGGTTAACAGCAGCTCAGATTAGAGACCAGGTCAATGTCACACAGAGTTCTAGCAGCAGACACATCTCTACAACAACTGCTAAGAGGAAACTTTGTGCAGCAGGCCTTCATGGTAAAATAGCTGCTAGGAAACCACTGCAAAGGACAGGCAACAAGCAGAAGAGACTTGTTTGGTCTAAAGAACACAAGGAATGGATCACAGACCAGTGGAAATCTGTGCTTTGGTCTGATGAGTCCAAATTTGAGATCTTTGGTTCCAACCACCGTGTCTTTGTGCGATGCAGAAAATGTTCACGGATGGACTCTACATGCCTGGTTCCCACCGTGAAGCAAGGAGGAGGAGGTGTGATGGTGTGGGGGTGCTTTGCTGGTGACACTGTTGGGGATTTATTCAAAACTGAAGGCATACTGAACCAGCATGGCTACCACAGCATCTTGCAGCGGCATGCTATTCCATCCGGTTTGCGTTTAGTTGGACCATCATTTATTTTTCAACAGGACAATGACCGCAAACACACCTCCAGGCTGTGTAAGGGCTATTTGACCAAGAAGGAGAGTGATGGGGTGCTACGCCAGATGACCTGGCCTCCACAGTCAGCAGACCTGAACCCAATCGAGATGGTTTGGGGTGAGCTGGACCGCAGAGTAAAGGCAAAAGGGCCAACAAGTGCTAAGCATCTCTGGGAACTCATTCAAGACTGTTGGAAGACCATTTCCGGTGACTACCTCTTGAAGCTCATCAAGAGAATGCCAAGAGTGTGCAAAGCAGTAATTGAAGCAAAAGGTGGCTACTTTGAAGAACCTAGAATATAAGACATATTTTCAGTTGTTTCACACTTTTTTGTTAATTATATAATTCCACATATGTTAAATTCATAGTTTTGATGCCTTCAGAGTGAATCTACAATTTTCATAGTCATGAAAATAAAGAAAACTCTTTGAATGAGAAGGTGTGTCCAAACATTTGGTCTGTACTGTATATTATATATATATATATATATATATATATATATATATATATATATATACACACACACACACACTCTCTGAGTGCCAGCTCCCCCCAGCAAACACAACAACACAATTTAAAGAAAACCATGAATATGATTTATGTATTACGACTAATGCAACACATCAGTAGACGGACATATGATGAAGCAAGAGTGTTAGAGGTTTTCACCTCTACTCACCAGCATGCTCATGGACCCCACAGCCATAGGTTTGTCCTTCAGTTCAGGATTATCTCGCATTTCCACTGCTGCGTAAAATGCATCCATGTCAACATGTACAATGACACGACTCAGGTCACGACTCCGCTCAAGTTCCAAAGCCAGTTTGTCCACCTATGTAAAATTGTCATTGAAGAAAATTGCTGAACAGGTGTACACACAGATCTTCAAAATGTTCCATAAAAATAAGACATTGCTAATGAAAATAATGGTTGCTGTATGTCTCAGGTAAAATAGTGTCTAAGTGCTGATGGTTCTGCTGAAATATAGTATTTCCTTACATGTGTTCCTTCCGATCTGGAAATTCATGGCATACCTCTGTTCAGTTAAGTCATGGAATCTCATGGGAATCCCACCCCCAACCCCCGGTGACCCTACCAATCTCCAAAAATGTCCATATGATGAAACTGCCTGGACTGTACCAATGAAGTTCTCCACAACGTAGGACACAGAAAACAACTTCTATCACAGTTACTGATTATGTTTAAACAGCACCTGTTGCAGAGTCATAATGACTTTATACTAATGATATATTGGCTCATTCAGAAATAATATATAGGGAAGGCTAATCAGTGTTATCTCAGAAGCCAGAGATGACAGTGGCTCTGGTGTCATGTTACTCTGAAGAATTATAGAATTTATAGCAGAGCCTAAAAGAATAAAATGCAGGTTGAAAGCTGGAGATTAAGATGGAGTTTGAATAAAATCTAAGTGAAGGCTGGACTGCAGGAAAACAACTATGTAGGGACAGTGACCTGACGGACAGATGTACTTTTTCAGTTGTAACAGATGGATAACAGCTGGGCAGTAAACGTGGTAGGCAGTACCCTGGCTGACCACAAGGTGGCAGGGGGGAGTGTGAGGAAAAGGACTTGACAGCAGCTTAGGGCTAAGAAACCGTTGGTCATGGGGGGCGGAGTTACAGGGAACCGGGTTTGGTATAAATACTGAGGGAGGGTTCCAGAAAGTTCCAGTCCCCAGGGGGAGCTCAAGTGACAGGAGGACTATGACAGTCTGTGCACTCTGAGGAAAACCAGACCAGGGGGACTGAGGAGAGAGAACGTCAGGGGGGTGGTCCTGACAGGAAAATACTGCAGAATAGACAAGGCACCAAGGCAAAGCATATCGTTGTGAGAGAGACGACTGTTCAGTGGAAGTACTGCTGGTTTATGGGCCTAAGGCGGCCACAGTGACGGAACTGACAGGAGTGTCAACAAGTGCAGAGGGGGACGGTACGTATATGTACGTCCTCGGTGTAGAATACGGTGTGCGGGAAGTGGCTCTGGAAACAGAGGGCCGCTAAGTGAAGTAAAGTGAAGTAACGTGAAGTGCGGTGTGCTTCTGTGGCCGTCAGGCGGACGAATAAACTTGGACTTGTTGTACCCGACATCTGCCTCCATCGTGTCTGTTACTTCTCTGTGCGGTAAGAAAAGGACCACCCCCCAGCTCGGCCCACCAACTCTACATCTACACCTTAAGTAAAAGAGGTACATAGTGTGATAGACAATTAGTTGCCTGCACAAATGGGAACAAAAATTGACTGGCCTGATTTTTTTCAAGTGGTTGGGGGACAGGTTTTTTTTTTAATTAAATATTAGCATTTGGGGCGAAAACATCACTTTTGCAGTTGGGCTTCATTGCATATTTTGCACCATTTTGCTCTTGGAAGTTTTTTTGTTTCCCTGCACATTCAACTTTAAATCTAGTCTGTGGCCATAAATCAGCTCAGCTGAGAGGAGCTCAGGAAAAGAAAAAAAATGAACAAACTCTCCTGCTAGATTGTCAGAACAAGATCAGTGACGGATTCTTGGGTAAAGAAGCTGGCCACTTTCTCTTGCTAGGTAGTGAAGAAAGCTGCACTGACCGTCTCTTCTGTCCATACAATGGCTACTGGCCCAGGAGCCTGTGACCAGACCTGTCTAGCAGCCTCCTCCACAACAAAAACTCCTACATAGGAAACATGCTTTTCTAGTGGGAGAGGCAGATGGACAGGTCTGGTCGCATGCTCCTCCAGCAATGGACACTGTATGTATGGGCAGAAATGTTTTCCAGCATGCAAGGAAATCTGCACTAACAAGAGAAAGTGGCCGACCTCTTAACCCAGAGTCAGTGAGCTCGTTCTGACGGACTAACGGGAGAGTCTGTGAACATCTTATTTTAGCTCCTCTTAGCAGATTTATGGCCACCGATCATAGTTGAATGTACAGGAAAACAAAGAACTTGTAAAAGCAAAATGATGCCAAACTTGTAATGACACCCAATTTTGAAAATTATGATTTGCACAAATTTTTTTTTTTTTTTTTTACTTTATCTTAAAAAATTAAGTCCCCAACGGTGGTCAACCCCTTTACACGAACACTTGTACCAGCCACATAGTGGTGCCAGGACACTTCATGAATGCTGGACAAAAAACGTATCAAAAGAGGAACATAAAAATGTATATATATATATATATATATATATATATATATATATATATATATATATTTTTTTATACTCCGTACACAGGAGGAGACAATTTGTGGAAAGCTGCGTGATTCAGACTTGTTTTTGAGACCTTCTTCATGCTGGTCTTAATGACTGCGTGCATTCCAGCTTTGTCTTATGATTTTCAAAACTCATAAAACTCTTGATCCCGGCATGACCAGAACCTATGACTGGCTTACAACACACTCGGCTGACGAACAATAGGACATTATTTAATAGCTGACGGTCAAGCACTGCTAAACCTTGACCTTCAAGATTTTCAGCAAACCAGGCGGAAAAAAAAAACAAAAACCGAAACACGGGATAAAGTGAGGTTTGAAACAAAGTACAATCCGGTCCTTGTGTTCTCAAGTGTGAAAGGCGAACGTGTAAAGAGGACTTTGTCGCTTTCAAGATAAAAGTTGTGAAACAAAAAACATTATTAAAAAGGTAAAAGAAAAATGCAGCAAACTGATCAGAACTTATCAGATCTGGGATTTTATGATATACAAATGTGACACTACAATCAGTAACAAGGAGTACATTTTGGAAATGTGCTAAACTTTCCAGTATGATTATGGCAATACCAAAACTGGATATTAATTTTTTGTATTTATTTTTTGGGTGACAAAAAAAATTCTGAACTATAGGAAGGGGTGCAGCAACCAAAAAGTGACAATTATTTATTTTTTGGTGGGGTGGGGGGGAGGCGTTATCACTTTAGGGCATTTAATTTTTGGGTTAAATTTTATAATTTTGATAAATCAGACTTTTACAGACATGGTAATACTTGATATGCTTTTTTAATAGTTTCAATATCTGTATTTTAGGATAGGGGAAAAAAGGGGAAGAGTCAAACTTTTATATTTGTTCTAGTGTAAAAAAATATATATTATTACTTAATATTACTATTTTACTTTTCAATTCCCCTAGGTGACTTGAAGCTGATCATTTGTACTACCGTATATGCTGCAATACTTCAACACTGCAATATAAGATACAAGTGACGCCACCAAGATGGCATCAACAGGGGCCTTCAAATTCTAAAGAAATCATTATTCCTTGTCACAATATTCTGATGGGAAAGGGACTGGAAGCTTAAAAATTCATTTTTGCCCAGGAGAGCTTGAGAATGCAAAAAAAAGGCACAAAAGTATAAATTGACAG
This sequence comes from Dendrobates tinctorius, assembly GCF_039654945.1. Taxonomy (NCBI): domain Eukaryota; kingdom Metazoa; phylum Chordata; class Amphibia; order Anura; family Dendrobatidae; genus Dendrobates; species Dendrobates tinctorius. The sequence continues at coordinate 9,596,814 of NW_027361751.1, read as the reverse complement.
CACTGTACCATCTCCAGTGGTGCCACAGACAATGAAGAGCTTGGTGGCGTACATAAATGGTCATTGATGGGTTCAGGCAGGGAACCTGTTGATAAGGATCTATAGGGCTCCAAGTGGTGGGACCCCCACACCCCTATTGTTCTGCAAGTTACCACCTATCCTGTGAATAATGACCAACCCCTTTATGTGAAGTTCAACAACTGGGCCATCGGAGTCAAGGTATGAAGCAAAAAAAAAGCAAGATGGGAAGTGACAAAAGCATGAATAGACCAACATGGTGCCCTATTCTTGGAAACAAGTGCTGTAGAATCTTCTAAGGCTTTATTCACACATCAGTATTTTTGATCAGCATTTGTATGCCAAAACCAGGAGAGTCTCCACAATACAGACCAGGTGTCAATATTTCAAGTATGCTTTCTTTTTCTCTAAGTTCCACCCCTGATTTTGGCATATAAACACTGATGCAAAATACGGACGTGTGACGAAACCCTACGGCTGGGTTCCCCAACTCCGGTTTCTCAAGAGCCACCGACAGATCATGTTTTTGGGATTTCCTTAGTAATACACAGGTGATGGAATTATCAACTGGCCAATACTAAGGGTATCCTGAAAACAGGATCTGGTGGAGGCTCATGAGCACGAGAGTTGGGTGAACTCTGCCCTAAGGCAATGGACAGAGATTAACGGACACCTATTTAAGGGCTTGTTCACATGCAACTCTTATGCACATGATGCATTTTTGTTTCTTGCAGATTTGAACAATTAAGAGTTTTTTCCACATCTGCAGCATGTCAATTCTTTCAGTATTTTGTAGCATATTTAATCCATTCAAATGAATAGGGTAAAATGTAAGTAAAACGCATAAAAAATGCATGTCAAAACAAAGTTTTTTTCAAAAGGTTCTAATACGCAATGTGTGCATAAGGCGAAAGATTTGCCAGTACAGGGATTTGAAAAAGGAAAATAAACAACTTAATTAATTTGAAAACCTTTGAATTGTCCACAAGGCCGATGCAGAAGGCGGAGCGTTACTGTACCTGCATTTGAGCTTTCTTTATTTGTGCACTGGTCAACAGAGATTTTTGTTGCAGCATTTTCTCGATGCGCTGATTTACTTGTTGGTCTTTCTTTAGTTCATTGTCGTAAAATTTTGAACCCTGCAATACACAGATCAAGTCATCACTGCAAAAATAGGGCTCCTGGGTGTCTGCCTTTCCCAAAATGTGCTCCTTTTACCCTGAAGCTTATTTATTCATGTGCTTTATCCTGGATTTTATTATATTATTTTAGCAGACTTTTACATTCTCAAAACTTGCACAAAATGAAAAAAAAACAGAGACATCCAATTGCAGATGTTATCATTTTAGCAAAAAATCTTAACCTCAATAATAACTTTTCAATACAGTGAATAAAGAATATTTACCAGATGTAGCTACTGCTAACCGTGGCCATTTTTGTTTTGAGTGCGGAGACAAGTCTGAACGGCATCAAATTACAGGTAACGACCATATTTTTTGGACTATTAGACGCACGCAGGTTTGGACAATATAAAATAGGAAACAAAATATTTATATTAAAACTACCTGGGTGATGTACAGATATGGAGGGGGTAATGAGGGTTGTTGCAAAAAATAAAGTACATGATCTACGAGATCTCGCACTTCCGCAGTTGTGACATAAGGTCCCAAAGGCAGTTTAATTTGGTTTTACATGTGCAAGGTTTTTAATTTACAGTATGCTAGGGATACTCCTTCTAATAAAAATGTACAGCTGGCTTAAGTGTGCATGGGTTATGGTAATTATAACTGGGGAAGTGAGAGAGAGCTGACACTTCAACCATTTAAGTAGGGACCTCCTGAAGTGATCAGGTAATAACAGGAGATCTGCCAGGATTCGTTTAGTGAGAGGCAGAGAAGTACACTTCTAAACCAAAGAGCTTCCTCTAATCAAGGCAAAGCTCCCAGACTTTTTGGAGCCAGTGGTCATTGATTAAGATTGGGGTTTGCCTTGATCCAATATTTATGGGAGATATGTTTCCAATAACTCCCATAAATATAGGATCAATGTTGTATGATTTAAGGAGGTCTGGCCCTGTAGACCTTACATTTTTCAGACTGGACAACTCCTTAAAGATGCCCAAACACATTACGTGTAATGCGGTCACACCTGCTCAGAATGTCCTGACTCCTGATACTTGTGAATAGAAGGATCGGATACTGTAAAAAAGTCACTGCCAGAAGAGTCACACCTAAACTAAAAATGCACCAGTCAAGCATGCCTAGACGTGGATGACCAAAAACAAGAGGAACATCAAGATTAAGAAAAAAATATTATAGATAGATATAAATATGGAGTTTTCAATCAGGTTATTAATGCTTGCCTGAGGAATGTTATGCACTTCGGTATGCAAGTCGTCAACATCCGCTGCTGGCAGCTCCCTTTGCAATTAAACATCTAAGTGCATTCAGCATGGAAGAACATTTCTCAGACATCCATTAATAATCTCATTGATAGCAGCCAAGGAGTGTAAGTACATGTACCGTATTTTTCGGACTATAAGACACACTTTTTTCCTCCAAAAATGTGGAGGAAAATGCGGGGTGTGTCTTATAGTCCGGATGTACCTGCTCTGGATGGGGAAGTGGGGAAGCAGCAGTGGCAAAGCAGCGTGTCACAGGAGGAGGGAGCCGGCTGCTGTGGCTATCTCCTGCGCCCACTGCTAAAGAGAAAATAATATTCACTACTCTCCACTCCCATAGGCGTGGAGAGCAGTGAATATTCATTGATCTTTAATAGCAGGCACAGTAGCAGCAGATGCGGGGTTCCTGCAGCTGCCGGGCATTCATGTGTGACCAATATTAAAGAGAATAAATATTCAGTGCTCTCCACGACTACAGGAGTGGAAAACAGTGAATATTCATTTCCTTTAGTAGCAGGCACACATGAACGCCGGCAGCTGCAGGAAGCCTGTGGCAAGTACTGTGCACGCAATAAAAGATCACCGAACATTCACTGCGCCACACACCCAGAGCCCCAGCCTGGGGAGCAGTGAATTTTCTGGCAGTTGTCCCCTCTGCTTGTAGACAGCACATGCGCTGTTTACTAGCATAAAACAGCTGATAGCAATGGAACAGCACGCTGCAAGGGAGCGCAGGGAAGGCAAGTATAATGGTTTATGTTTGGGTTTTTTTTTAATGTTTCTTTGATGGGGCCCATGCTTACCAGGATGGGGATGAGGGGGCCATGCATACCAGGACGGGGATGAGGGAGCCATGCATATCAGGACGAGGATGAAGGGGCCAAGCATACCAGGAAGGGGATGAGGGGCCATAAATACCAGGATGGTGATGAGGGGACCATGTATAACTGGATTGGGGAGATATATACACACCAAGATATTAGTACAGAATTGACCACATTTTCTGCTTCAATTTTTTTTTTCTAATTTCCTCCTCTAAAACCTAGGTGTGTCTTATGGTCCGAAAAATACGGTTTTTCTGTGTGTGACATTCATACTCAATATTAAATAAATCAAGAGGTTTGTAAAAATTTAGCTTCAATTCCCTTATACTTTGCAGGTCTATCCATCCTTTTATTTCCATCATTATACATCTCTTAATTCATAGTTTTGCAGTTTCAATGCTGATACATACATACACAAGCCATAAGTCTGGTGTAACTTCAGTAACTTGTGCACCCCAAGAAACAGAAGCTACAATTGTGGAAATGATGCAAGTGACGACAGCAGCATTCAACTTTTATGAACTTGCAAAGATAGGTAATACTCCACTTATTTTTTCAATTAATTTCTAATTATTTTTTAAATACTGTAAAGAGGCAATTAAACATTAGCACAATTACTGGATATGCCAAGGTGCAGTGATTACATCCTGATGCTACAAGGTGATAAACATTTGTGCTGTTGGATAATTCACCATGTACAACATGCATATTCACTCACTTTTGTGGCTTCCATTATGATTTTATTGATCTTCTCCTTATCCAGACCTTCCATTCCCGCCTTGTTGTCATTAAGACCCATTGTGAACTGAAAGCCCTCATTGCTTGAAGCAGTGTCTTTCCCTTCTTGGTGATCCATATTCTGAATTTCAGATTGTGGGGGTCACCACCTGTGATGAAGACAGTTCACAAACAATTAGCGTGTTCTTCACACTAGGTTACTTTTAAATAATAGAAAATGAGTTCAGGTGGAGACATTAACAAAATGTAAATCATGGAGAGGAAAATTCTAAAAACAAAAAACGTGACATTCATGCCATATCTTAAAATGCACCATTTCTGCAAAACATGGCCATAACCTACCCCCTAAATGCCAAACAATGGAGACTCTTGACTCTTTATTGGTAAAGAAAAAAAAGATGATGTCACCTGAAGGGGCTGAGTTTCTCACATTACAAAGCAGATTCATACCAGAAAGCGTCAGTATGCTAGTAATTAAGATGAGATATGTACTGTTGAATTGGTCTGTATATAGAGGGGCTGAGATGAGTGATGTACTGCAAGATGGGGATGTATATAGAGGTGCTAAATGGAGATATGTACTTGTAGGGTCAGACAGGTTCGCAGGATGCAGTGACGAGACACTAGACGAATGGTGGTTTTCGAAATCACGTTTATATAACTCTAGCCGATGGGCTAGGCTCAACAAAACAAGGATAAAGAAACAACACCAACAGTCCACGCAGGGACTCAACAAAATTAACCAAATATAGTTTCACTTAGCCTTTCAGGGACTGCGGGGTTCAGTAGCGTGGCCGCGTTGAGGTCGCTGAGGCGGCTGTCCTGAGGAAAGTGACGTCGGTGGGGGGCAACAGGCCCTGAAGAAAATAATACCGTTGGGGCGCAACAAGCCCTGAAGAAAATGAGGACGTTGGGGCGCAACAGGCCCTGAAGGAAACGGGGATGTTGGGGCGCAACAGGCCCTGAAGGTAACGCTGCCGCTGGGGCGCAACAGGCCCTGAGGGAAACACTGCCGCTGGGGCGCAACAGGCCCTGAAGGAAACGGGGACGTTGGGGCGCAACAGGCCCTGAAGGTAACGCTGCCGCTGGGGCGCAACAGGCCCTGAAGGTAACGCTGCCGCTGGGGCGCAACAGGCCCTGAAGAAAACGATGCCGCTGGGGCGCAACAGGCCCTGAAGAAAACGCTGCCGCTGGGGCGCAACAGGCCCTGAAGAAAGCAGTGCCGTTGGGGCTCATCGGGCCCTGAAGTAAATGATGGAGGTGGCACGTGGTGATTACGCAGTTCCCCAGAAAGGCCTGTAGCCGTCCTTTACCAAGGAGTCTCTTCCTAAGCCAGGGTAGCGAGTCTTTTATCCCGCCTGTGACAATGTGGCGTATCTTGAGGCCGAAGATGGCCGGGTCGGCGTGATGGGGGAAGGCAGGGGGGAAGGGCCCAGGTCTCTGAGGCCTGATTTCCAGTACTCACGGCCACAACCGGAGGTATAGTTCCTCTCCCTTCAAGGCGGGGGTTAGCGGGGATAATTCTCTCAGAACGGGAGCGGGGAGCAGTCTCTGGGCACAGTCTCTCACATCTCTCTTGTCGGTCAATCGGTTGCTTTCTCCTCGCAGGCTCCTCTCGGTGCCCCTGCAAGTCACCCTGCGTCTTGCCTTCACTCCCTCTCTTCCCCAACTGCCACTTCAGCGCGTCCCCTGCTCCTTTTGCCCTAGCCCCTCCCCCTGTTGCCCTGACAACCTCAGTCGCATGTCTCTCTTTGTAATCCCCCTGTTGTGCTTCCTTCAATAACTCTGATGGTGGTCCCCTTGGTTCCGGCCCAAACACTATATGGGGGTCCTCCTCCCCACATACTGCAGGATGGGGCTGTGTATAGGAGGGCTGAGGGAAGAGATGTACAGCAGGATGGGGCTGAGAACAGTGATATACTGGAGGATGAGGCTGCAATTACAGGGGCTTAGAGGAGTGATATATTGCAGGATTGGGCTGAGAAGAGATATTCTTTAGGATGACACTATATATAGACGGTCTCTGGAGAGTTGTTGAGCTGTTTGTCGACATGTTGTTTGAACATGGCAGAAGATAATCCTCTGCCATTTGCATCAATAGAGCAGCATCTGCAGTTTCACAGCTCTGAACTCTCAGCAGCTGGCGACAAACAGCTCAGCTCTACACTTTCTAGCTATTAAAAGCGCCATTGTGGAGGAGTGTACAGGTGAGCGGAGCTCTGAGAGAAACCTAGAAAACAGCTATCAATTATGTAAAAGCACACAGACAGCTAAACTGATATAGACAGCAGAAGATAAAATTGGTCAGACAGGGTGCCATACAGAAGCAAGCGGAGCACAGAAGCATAAAGCAAATTCTATACTTATTAGCTTTCTCAGGCAAACACAGGCGTGGAGGGAGGGGCCTGAAGCACTGAGGAGTAGCAAGTGCTCCTGGGAAATGTAGTTTTAGAGGTAAAGAATCGGACTGCCATTCAGCTATGTGAGGCTGGGTGCACAAAGAAAAAAGACACAAAGTCAGTCTGTTTATTAACAATAAATGAGCACTTACTTTGCTTTGTGAAAAATAATGTGATTATGAAAATAACCCTTCAATACTTATGTTTAACCTAAAACATGTAATTCCCAACAATTGGCCACACAGTATGGCACAAACCCAAAACTGAAGCGACCTGGAAGTTTTAAAATCATGAAGCGGAGACCTGATTCTGCAGGAAAACAGTTGTATCACCCATAAAACCACACGAGCATTACAACAGGCAGCATGATATTGCGGGTGATACAGCTAGTTTTCAGGAAAAATCACGTGCTGTGGTGTAGTGACCAGTGTCCGCTAGGGGGCGCTGTGTGGATGACCGAGGAGAGAGGATGAATGGCAGAGTCATGAATGACCATTATGTATCTCAAGGTGGGTGGCCTTGAGATGGAGACTGATGTGTGTGTTGATCAGCAGTGATACCGCTGACGTGTTGGGTCAATGTGTCAGGGAGAAGTCTCCAGGTAACTGGGGAGATGGGCGGACCCAGTTACGTACAAACCCACCCAGGGGGTGTGTTTAAGAACGCTGTTGCAAAGTGTGTGTGAAGGGTTCAAGGACCTGTGATGAGGTCATAGCCATGTGACCCGGTGGGCGTGGCTACGGACCATATAAGGTGGCGAGGGTAGGTCACATGTGGTGAATGCAGGGACATGGTTGGTCTGTTGTGAAAGGTCCCGCTGGGAGATGTGTCTCCTGGCTAACAGCATGTGGAGTGGCGGTGTGTAATGTCTGCACGTGCCTGGTGAAGGAATGGATGTCTGCAGCATGGAGAAACAGCCATGAGGAAACCCGGACGTGGGTGAGATAACTATGAGGCCGAAGAGCCTGTGTATGCCAACCTGTGTGACCACAGGGAGGACAGTGAAGCTCTGTCAAGGACGCTATGCTGATATGAACTTTATGTTGCTTGCTTTGGTTTATGCTGCATAAATAAACCGCATGGACTATAATGGTTTTACCGAAAACCCGTGCCGGATCTGGTTTTGTGGCGGCTAAGCGAGAATCCCCTATGTGAATGACAGCGCTACCTCACAGTGCCCATTTAAGAATCACTTAAAAACTGAAGCACCTTTGTCACCTTGATTTCCACCCACATCGCAGTTAAGTTAGTATCACCCAATAAGACCCTACCAAAAAGCTGCAACATTTGCAATTGATGATTAGTTGCATGAGTAATATGTTTAAAGGGAACCAGTCACCGGGTTTTTCCCATATAAAGTAGGATCAGCACCTGTAAGTCATAGAATGCTGTATATATGTCCCCAATGCTCCCACCATAAAACAAAAAACATCTTTACATTTTATTTGCCTACGGGGTGTTCTGATCCGACAGGCATCGCTGGTCTTGATCCGGTGCCACCTCTCTTCTTGCGACTGCCGTCCTACTTCTTGCTTCGTGTGGAAGACGCGTCCTACATCATCCACACAGTGCTGTCGGCATTGCGCTCTTCAAAGGGCAGAGGATAGTACTGTAATATGCGTGACCGGAAAAAAGTGAACGAGCGCCGGCAGAAGTGCACTACAATACTTCGCCCTGCCCTCAACAAGGCAGAGTACGCCTGCCCAGTAGCACGATGCAGAAGACACGGTTTGGATGAGGAGTCATCCACATAAAGCAAGGAAAATGGCGAACGCAAGAAGAGAGGAGGAGCCGGACCAAGACCAGTGACGCCCACAGTACTGGACCGCCCTTTAGGCGAGTCCAATAAAACCTGTGAGCGGATTGGGGACATATATATGGCATTCTAGAATTCTGCATTTGAGAGCATACAGGTGGTGACCTTACTTTATATGGAAATATCTGAGTCACGATGAAGGACGCATGCACAATTTCTTTCTTTCGGGTAGCTTTAAGGGGTTCTCCCATCTCAGCAAGTTATCCTCAGTATAGGTGATAACTTTCTGATCACTCAAGGTTTGACCCCATTAAGAACGGGATATCAAAAAAGTATAGGCCCAGTATGTAATCCAGTGTAATTACTTTAGTACACTTCCGCTAATTCCAGAATGAGAACATTGTTGTCCTGCTAAACTATTAAAAGCCATCTTAAAAGCTTGATCCGAGATACAGAATAACAGCGTGTCCAGCGTCATCACTCCACACTGAAGCCCCAAGCAATGAACTTCCTTAGTTAGGAATCGGTGCAAGCACTTCAGGTTTTTGCGGCCTTTGCTAGTAGATTGCTATCACTAAATTAAATCCTGTTTAATATATTACCCATTTCTAAAACATTTGGAGAAACTTGTATCCACATTTCCATTGTCAGATTGTCCTACTGCATGAAATCGAGACATGTCTGCCTACAGTTAGTAGCAATTTGGAGAATTGTGCCCAATTTTTTTTTCTATCTGCATTTTTTTTTTTTTTTTAAACTATTTCATGAAAAAAATTTTTTTAGACAGTCCTATAAAGTCTACACCAAAAAAGAAAACGGATGGCACTCACCGGTTAAAATCTTCTTTATTCCAATACTTTAAAACATTGGCATAGGGAGGATGGGAGCGGGAGTGGAAATGACGACAGCCGTTTTGTGCTGCAGTAGCGCTTCTACTGGACGGCTGTTGTCATTTCCACTCCCACTCCCATCCTCCCTATGCCGATGTTTTAAAGTATTGGAATAAAGAAGATTTTAACCGGTGAGTGCCATCCGTTTTCTTTTTTGGTGTTGCCGCTGTGACTAATTGCTTTGGAGTGGCACCCCGGTTTATGGAGCACTTCCCATAGTATGCATATTTGCAGTACCAGCTTACACACCTATTTGTGCAATGAATGAGCTTCCCGGCTGTGCGGATT